>NC_064580.1:121363931-122613931 GCF_937001465.1 Orcinus orca
AACTATCTGTCTCTGGTTAAAATATGCCAACTGACACATAATATTTTCATAGTAGAAAAATAAAGTTTCCCTAGGATTAAAGTTGCCCTCTCAAAGAAAGGATAGATTAAAAATCACACTTAAGTTTTGTATTAGTTCATCTGGACTGCTGGAATAACATAATATCACAGACTGGGTGTTTTATATACAACAGAAATTTATTTCTCACATTTCTGGAGGCTGGAAGTCCAAAAATAGGGTGTCTTTCATTGTGTCTTTGTGTCTTTACATTGTGTCTTTACATGGTGGAAGGGGTTAAGGAGTTCTGGGGTCTCTTTTAAAAGAACATTAATCTCATTTATAAGGGCTCCACCCTCATGACTTAATCATCTCCCAAAGGCCCCACCTTTTAAAACCATCACATTGGGCATTAGGATTTCAACATATGAATTTTGGGGTGACACAAACATTCAGGCCATAGCAAGTCTGCATGCATATACTTTATATTATACTTGGTATCTTCATATTAAAATAGTACTTTGACCCTAAAATGGAGAAAAGAAGGTAGCATTATTTTGATTGCATACACATTTTATATAGGAAGAATATTTATTGGAATAAATTAAGTACAGCAGCTGACAGCCAAATAAGTAAATGTTACAGAATATGTTCCCTGGAAACAGAATCTGAGATGGAGAGTTGGATGCAGATTTACTGTAGAGTGCTCTTGGGATATTTACCTGTAAGGAAGTGAGGAAGGCAGAGTTGAGCAAAGGGAGAAGCCGACATAAATTTACAACTGGGGCCTCAGGTAATCTTATGGAGAGTTTGTGGTCAAAGATGGTATTTCAGAGTTCTCTCAAATAAAGGCAAGGGGGCTGGAGCTTTGTATCTCTTTCTCAGCCAGTCATTAGCCATGGACAACCCCTGGGAGGGAACATGACTGTAGGTTGAGGGAATTCTTTTAGTCAAGGAGAATGTCCAGTGAGGGACTGAGCTGTCAGCCATTAGCATCTGATAAATCCACCTCCTTCCCCCTTACAGTATATCAGCCAAGAAGATATAGATGGTGCAAAACATTATCCACTCATTACACTGCTCAAAACTACTTGTCCTTTATGGTGAGTTTGCCCTATCTGGAAGAGTTTGTTCAGAAATCCAGTTGGTCTCATTAGTTTTTTTCACTGGGGAACCTTATAAGGGAAGGGCTAGAAGGATAAACAACAGAGCCCTCCTGCTGCATTTGATCTTGAGACTACACATGATACATATAATCCTCCTCAGTGACATATTCTAGATTCCTTTCTCCCTCAGCTCACACTTTGGTTGGCCTAAATGTCTTGCCTGGTGGATTGATGTAGATTGTCATCCCTGAACCCTGGGTTAGCACATTGAGAGACATAGAAATCTACCACTCAGATGCTGCTTCAAGAAAGGACACATTGCCCAAATGTGAGGAATGTGGTAAGCCAGCAGTTTCTAGATGTTAGCTTCTTCATGTATCCTTTGGCTTTTGAGCAGAAATCATGTACTTCTAGGGTGGCTCCAGCCAATGACAGAACAAGACTGTGTTATAAGGGCTTAGGCATTTCTGCCCAAAGTGGAACTCTTCTAAAGGAGCAACCTGTTGTGCTGACAGCATTGTGTCAGGTCTGTATCATGGTCTGAGGGGTCCCCCTACACAATCCTACCTTCTCCCTTTTACTTTCACAAGTGTTTTCTCTGATACATCTTTGATACTTCTAACTATGTATTGGTATTACCTTCCTGGAGGACCCAACTGACACAGTGGTACCAGAAATGGTGTAAAAAAGCAGGCACTGAGATATGCTTTGGGGACTGAATCATTCGATGTGTGACTGACAGTGAGGACACCATCCTGGGATGTGATGGAGGATAATCTCTAGCACTAGATGGAGGACCAATTGCTAAAAATTCACCAGTTTTTTAGGAGGATGAAATGCCCTGGCAGGAGCAATGTTTAAAATGTTTGAAGCAAAAATACATACAAAGACAATGAAGTTGGTTGTCAAGATACACTGATGCCCTAGAGAGGGATAATGAAAAGATAAGAGCTGTTAGCAAGCAGTGGGAAACTAAGTATGAAAGCCAGAGGAACTCTTTGGTAGCTTACAAAGAGGCCGAGACAAGAAGAAGCTGAAGACCAAACTGAGCGCTTAATAGTGGCAGGGTTTCTCCTTGGCACAACTAACATTTTGGGCTTAACAGTTCTTTGTTGTCCTGTGCATTGTAAGATGTTTGGCAGCATCCTAGTGTCTACCCACTAGATACCAGAAGCATCCCCACCCCATCATGACAATAGAAATTGATTCTGGAGATTGCTAAATATCCCCTGGAGGGCAATATTGTCACCACTTTAAGAATGACTGAGTTAGAATCACTGAGCTTCAAAGATAATTGAATGCTTAGTTTAAGTAGATTTGTTATGCCAAGGCCAGAGACCTAGTTAGGAAAATCCGAGACCCTGACACATGAGAAGGGAACATATGGTTGTGTGCCCTAAATATTTTGGATTCCCAGATTCCTCTAACCCTCACAGACTGTAGAGGCTACCTGCCATTCTCTATTAAGAGCTATCACTTTCTCTCCCAACCACCTCTGTGCCAGAAGACACTGCAGAGACCTTTCCTACACAAAGCAATAGAAACCTCGTCAGAATTTGCCATATCTCCTCTCCTGGCTACCAGGAAGATAAGTAGGGTTATGTCACAGCATAATCCCGCTGGAGATATACTGAGCGTAATAGAGGTATAATATTATACCTCAAAGGAGCTACAAGAATTAGCCAACATGTACCAGTAGGAGCTGAAGGAATATGTACTTGTATGACTGAATTTTGAAGGTGCTTGACCAAGGAAACTGGATCATAAGACTAGATAAGGAAGAGTTACTGACTTGGGAGCACTCTCCCAGAATGCTGGATTTAACATGCTATTAAGAACTCCAGGGAATGGTGCAATCTTACTGTTAGGATACCTCCTAGAAGCTTGGAGAAGGCAATGGTCCACACTGAACAGTGCTGAAGTGTCATAGTAAACAGTGGACAAAAGATTAAAATGCTTAGGAAAGTGGGAATTCAGGAGTGGATAAAATGTGGCCAGACCTACCAAAGGATTGTATTCCATGGCAAGGCCGTTAGGAATATGCTGGTGAGAGGAGTAACAGATCATTCAGAAGTCCAGTGTTGGTTTTCCTCTGCAGGCTATGTTGATGGTGGGAGAGGCTGTCATGGAGCTTGTTGATAGTAATGGGGAAGATGGAACCATGAAGGAATAGTGGTCACATGAGGCTAAATGTGAGGCTTAATGGTCAGAAGTCAGAGAGTCACAATTATTGTAATGACCAGCCAGGTTGGAGAGGCAGCTAAGGGGGCTTGATCCCCCAAGAGTTGTAGAGATGATTAATAGATCATGGTATCTGTAGGGCCAAAATACGTGGACAACAATTTAGGGTTGTACTTAATACATTTAATCAAAGAAGTGATAATTGATGGCAGGAGACTGAGAATATCACCTCAACAAAGTCATGGCATCTTGTACAATTCTTGACCCTGAGCCAGATTTCAGAACCATAACCCACTGACTGAAGGTATGGCTGGGTCCCTGGGCAGGGGAAACCTGAAACATTATGGCAAATATATATAATGATATTTCCTCTGGTTTTTCCCTAAAAGGACATCTGGTCGTTTACTCTGGTGATTGTACACTGAGAAAAGGGGAATAACCAGCTGCTTCAAGGAATACTGGGCACAAGCTCTGATTTGACATTAATACCCAGAGACCCAAAATGTCATTGTTCCTCCCCTGTTAGAGAGGGGACACATGGAGCTAGGTAAATGGAGTCCTGGTCAAAGTCTGGCTTACAGTGGTTCCAATGGGCCCATATACCCACCTGATGATTATTTCTCCAGTCCCCAAAGATATACAGTCAGCCCTCCATATCCACGGGTTCCACATTCGGGGATTCAACGAACTGCAGATCGAAAATATTTGAAAAAAAATTCCAGAAATTCCAAAAAGCAATAATTGAATTTGTTGTGTATAAGCAACTACTCACATAATATTTACATTATATTTACAATGATTTACATAGCATTTACATTGTATTAGGTATTATAAGTAATCTAGAGATAAAGTATACAGGAGAATGTATGTAGGTTAAATGCAAATATTAAACCACTTTATATAGGAGACTTGAGCATCTGCCAGTTTTGGTATCTGTGGATGCTGAGGGCTGACTACTTAGTATTGAGATACTTAGAGTTGGAGTAGCCCCTTATATTGGGTCATTAGCCTGTGGGATAAAGGATGTTATAGTGGCCAAGGCCAAATGTAAGCCTCTTAAACTTCCCTCCTTCCATCCAATGCAATAAATCAAAACAATATCACATCCCAAGGTAGGGGATCGTGCAGATTAGTGCCACACTTAAAGATCTCAAAGACACAGGAGTAGTGGCACCTATCATAGCTCCATTTAATTTGGCAGTCTGGCTTCTGCAGAAACCACGTAGATCCTGGACAACAACTGCGGCCCTAGTATCATCAGTATTTCAGAAGGGAAAAAAAATCCAGATCAGAATTAGTCTGCTCTTGCATAGATGCATCATATGGCACAGGAAGTACACTTAGGATTACTTCTTGTCTAAGTTTGTGGCAGTCCCCTATCATTCATGTGATCTATTCAGGTGCCAGGGGTGGAGATGACCACCCCTGCATTCTTTAAGTCTTTTAGGGTGGCACCAATCTCTACCATTTATCATGTGAGATGAGGTATTGTTTTTGATTTACTATTTTGTGGTGATTGGGGGGGGCAATTAGCAGTGAGTGATGCAGTTGTCAACCATCTGCAATTGATGGTCCCAGTAGTTGTGGGATGGGTATAAGAACTCTTTAAGAGGAGATCTGGATGGAGCACCATAGTATCCACCAAAGTAACAAGTACAGCACATCAGTGTGTGTGTGTGTGTGTGTGTGTGTGTGTGTGTGTGTGCGCGTGCACGTGTGCGTGCATGTGCGTGCGCACCCGTGCACGTGTGTTTTAAAAGAAGTCTTTTCTTCCATCTGTGCAATCAAGATGGCACAGCCTTATGAGTGGTTCTGAGTTTTTGATGTAGTTTAGATCACAGGTTATGGCACAAGGAATGCTCCCCTGGGGTTTTGAGGGGGTTGCTGTTGTCACACTCCAGGGGCCATTCCACAAGGAAATGGATACCGCCAGTCCTACTTTATATCCTACCTTCCATTTTCACAACTCTGGTAGCTGAGTCCAAACTCTGGTTTTGTCTTTGATCCTTGGTGTGAGTTACTTGGCTAATTTGCTTGTGGTATCCCCATTGGTCTTGGCAACAATTCTAAGAGGCAGTAGGGTAGGAATTATTAGCCTTATTCAGCAGATGAGGAAATGGGGATTGAGAAGCTAAGTGATTTGCCCCAGGTCAAGTCTCAAAGCTTAGTTTTAGGTCAGTGTTCCAGAGTGTGGTCTGGGGATGTCTGCATGAGAATCGCCTGGGCTTCTTGTTAAAATGCATGCTCTTAAAATCCTAGGCCTTACCTACCATATGCTAACTCCAAAATTTTTGGTCCAGGAAATCTGCAATTATATAAAGTACCCTGCCCATTCTTGTGGTATCAGAGTAGAAGAACAATCCGTTTATACAGTGTTGCTACTCATAATTTGTAGGTAGTAACTGATAGCGTTGGAAATGCTGAATCTCAGGCCTCACCTCAGAATTATTGAATTAGATTTTCATTTTAACAAGATCTCTCCAAGTTATTCTTATGTAAACCAAAATTTGAGAACCATTGTTCTATGGCAGCCATCCTCCAACTTTAGCGTGCATCAGAAACCCTGGGAGGACTTGTTAAAAGTTTGCTGGGTCCCACCCCCAGAGTTTCTGAATCATTGAGTCTGGAGTTGGGCTAGAGAATTTGCATTTTTTTTTTTTACATCTTTATTGGAGTATAATTGCTTTACAATGGTGTGTTAGTTTCTGCTTTATAACAAAGTGACTCAGTTATACATATACATATGTTCCCATATCTCTTCCCTCTTGCATCTCCCTCCCTCCCACCCTCCCTATCCCACCCCTCTAGGTGGTCACAAAGCACCGAGCCGATCTCCCTGTGCTATGCGGCTGCTTCCCACTAGCTAGCTATTTTACGTTTGGTAGTGTATATATGTCCGTGCCACTATCGCACTCTGTCACAGTTTGCCTTTCCCCCTCCCCATATCTTCAAGTCCATTCTCTAGTAGGTCTGTGTCTTTATTCCCGTCTTACCCCTGGGTTCTTCATGACATTTTTTTCCCCCTTGGATTCCATATATATGTGTTAGCATACGGTATTTGTCTTTCTCTTTCTGACTTACTTCACTCTGTATGACAGACTCTAGGTGCATCCACCTCACTACAAATAGCTCAATTTCGTTTCTTTTTATGGCCGAGTAATATTCCATTGTATATATGTGCCACATCTTCTTTATCCATTCATCTGATGATGGACACTTAGGTTGTTTCCATCTCTGGGCTATTGTAAATAGAGCTGCAATGAACATTTTGGTACATGACACTTTTTGAATTATGGTTTTCTCAGGGTATATGCCCAGTAGTGGGATTACTGGGTTATGACAGCAATGGTAGTTCTATTTGTAGTTTTTTAAGGAACCTCCATACTGTTCTCCATAGTGGCTATATAAATTTACATTCCCACCAACAGTGCAGGAGTGTTCCCTTTTCTCCACACCCTCTCCAGCATTTATTGTTTCTAGATTTTTTGATGATGGCCATTCTGACCGGTATGAGATGATATCTCATTGTAGTTTTGATTTGCATTTCTCTAATGATTAATGATGTTGAGCATTCGTTCATGTGTTTGTTGACAGTCTGTATATCTTCTTTGGAGAAATGTCTATTTAGGTCTTCTTCCCATTTTTGGATTGGGTTGCTTGTTTTTTTGTTACTGAGCTGCATGAGCTGTTTGTAAATTTTGGAGATTAATCCTTTGTCAGTTGCTTCATTTGCAAATATTTTCTCCCATTCTGAGGGTTGTCTTTTGGTCTTGTTTATGGTTTCCTTTGCTGTGCAAAAGCTTTGAAGTTTCATTAGGTCCCATTTGTTTATTTTTGTTTTTATTTCCATTTCTCTAGGAGGTGGGTCAAAAAGGATCTTGCTGTGATTTATGTCATAGAGTGTTCTGCCTGTGTTTTCCTCTAAGAGTTTGATAGTTTCTGGCCTTACATTTAGGTCTTTAGAATTTGCATTTCTAACAAGTCCCCCGGTGATGCTGATGCTGTTGGGACAGGGACCACACTTTAAGAATGCTGCTCTCACATGTGGTTTTCAAACATGAGTGTTCACTAGAATCACTCAGGGAGTTTAAAAAAGTACCTAGATACACAGGCCCCTCCTGATGAGTCAGAACACCTGGGGGTGGGGCCCAGGCAGACAGAGTTTGAAAGCCTCCCAGGTGATTCTAATATTAAACAGGGTTGACAGCTTATGCTTTATAGGAATCAGGATTTCATCCTAAGACCATGTGAATTCGGCTATTCCATACTGCATCTGTGCAGAACAAAGAATCTGTGTAACCACCTCAGAGTAAAAAATATTAATTCATTGGTCAGTGAGTACAGAACTCCTATCTGGAGGCGTTTTTTTTTTCTTTTCTCCTTTGACCGAAATATTAGGTAAAAGGCTGTCTTTCTAATAGATGTCTTTGCTTTCTCTTTCTGGTTTGTTATCTGAGCACATAACTTCCCACCTATGACTTGAATAAGCTGTCAGGCCAATACTTGTTGGTCCTTACTTTTTATTCTTGTATTTTCTATGACTATCTTCATTTCCCCCTCAGCCTATTTGATTGTTTAAGTGAGAGGGTGTAGCTGTGCATTTAATATAAATCAGCCCCCACCCTCTCACCCCCCCTGCCAATCTCACCATTCACTGTTAAATAAAGTTCATATTCAAAGGGTGCCGTTCCAAATTATTTGAAGAATTTCAATTGGCAATTATCTTTAGAGTTTTACTGAATCTACCAGTGAATATATTCTCTTATGTTGATTCATGGAAGTGTGTGTCTATAGTTTCTCTGTAATATATTTTTTATTCTATCCTAGGGGTTCCCAAATTTTATAGGAAGAAATGACTTTTCCCAGAAGCTGTAAGAGCACAGGAGAGTATGCCTGTGTGTGCTGGAAGGTGGAGATAGAGGAAGGGAGGAGAAGGGGGTGTATATTAGGGGTCTGGATGCAGGAGGCAATAAGGGGAGAGGTGGAAAGGCTGCTGATCCCAGTGTCAGAGTGGGGTCAGGGAGAGGATGCTGCTGTTGCTCTCCAACTGCTAGAGATTCTTGAAAACCCAAGTGAAGGAGATGCAGACTTTGAGATCTACTGGCATTCTAGTAGCTGAAACCCTGACTTCCAGACACTAATCTGTGACTTCGTTTATTTCATGTATTGGAAGTTATCATGTGACTCCAAAGTCCGGCTCCATAGCTGGAAATCTTTTTGTATGTGTGTGAAGCTGGAAAATTAACTTTCTTTTTTGAGACTCGGGAAGAGACTAAGTTATCACGGGATTCTTCCTGAGCATAGTGGCCACCACAGTAGAACTGCTTAGTTTTGATTTTCATTAAGATAGGAGGGCTGTGTCAAAGCTAAGAAACTGTACCTTCCTCACTGTTTCAGGGGATCTGGAGAATTACAACGTTATTATCACTGTGTAACCAATACCACTGTCTTTCCCAGCTGTGTTTTAAGGGGTGACAGAGGATTCTGGGGATACTGCTTAATGTTAACACGTCCTATATTCCATCTAGTAGAAAAGAAAAGGAAAACAAAGACTAGATGTCTTTTTCTGTGATATCTGTTCTTTGCATCTATGACTCCATTACTGGTGGCCACTGTGGTTCTTTCAGAAAAAACAAGATTGAGTTAAAATGCAAGACTGGGCTTAGAATTAAAATCCCTTTGAATTACACTATTGATTTCAGAAGCATAATTACAAATATGATTATGTAGTAGTCAGTTTCTGGTTTCAATATGTGCTACATGAAAGCCAGATGTGTATATTCTTGCAAAGATCTCGGGAGACTGATTTGTTGTGGTAGCTCAAATGTTTACAGCTTGCACTCTGTACTTGAGTGGGTTTTCTTTGGAGAGAATTGACTCAATGCATTTGAACACATTTTTGTTTGTGATTGGTTATGTAGCAGGGATTTCAAGCTCAATTTGGATAAGAATCTGGTTCTTTGAATTACTTCTCTATTTTGCCATTCAACTACAACTTGCTTGCAGTCCTCTGTGTGCCCTCCCACTTACCTCTAATCATTCTTACTAATAAATACTTGAAGGTTTTAGGGAAATATCAGATTTTTGTTGAGCTGTATTTATAACTTTTCATTTTCCAGTTTCCTCAGCTGTAAAACTAGATTGGTAATAATGCATGTATATCAATGTGGCTGATAAAGCTCTATAAATTGAGTTAAAATCCAATGCAAAGTCTGAAAATAGCAATCTTAAAAAATATGAAAATATACTCACTACATTTTCTTTTCCCCACAATACCAAGCTGTGATTTCCTGGAGGATAGGGTCCATGTTTTCTGTATCTTTGGTACCTACCATGGCACTGAATAAAACGATTTGCACAAAAGATACTCTGCATAAGCAAATGAACTCATCTGTGTAACCTGACCTATGTCAGTCAGTCAGTCAAACAATTGTCAGGGTTTCTTGGTAGATCTGAGTAGCTTCAGAAAATTAAAGCTGCAAATGACCTATATATCTCCTCCCCTATAATCTTGCTACCAGGTGGTATGTTATAATGAAAGCAAACATCAGACCACACTCCAGCACACCTGCAAACATTTATTAATGAGCAGGTACAAACACAGTTGCACAGCCTATTTCTGTAAGCAGTTCCTACTCTCTGTCTCCTTAGGGTCGCTACGCACTTAGTCAAAGCACTTCGCATGAAAGATGCTTTCTGAGGCAAGGACACTATATTATGAAGGCAGAGTCTGTTACCATGTTCATAGGCTCAGGTGACAGAATTCCTCATTTAGTGGCAACACACAGATCCAAAAGAACAGTGTTCTAGATCTAGGGTGCTACTTCAAATGTGTAAAGCTGCTGGTCTTGACAGATTGTTCTACCTCTTTCAGGAAAGGCTTGACATAAACCTTCTAGACAAACACATATCCTCATGCTAACTAACCAAGCCTCTGGTGCAGATTTAGATACCTGTATTTGGAAGATTTGTAATAGCTCCACAGGGAGTGAGGACCTCTGAAATAGGGTCCTTCTGATACTTACTAGCTCTGGAGTATTCATTCCTGATTAGGGCACTTTAAATGGTAACTATCAGAACCTAGGATGTGGAAGAGAGTTAATTCACACATTATCTATGCTGAAATTTCTAAAATTAAATTACAAACATTATAGGGACGTTTCTCTCTCATCCTTTCCTCGAATACCCTCTGAAATGACACTGTTTTTAGGATGGGTGATTCTGATGGGCTCTGGCCTTTATAATTGTGAGGGAGGAGTCTCAGAACATGTCTAAATATGCCAAGCCTTTACTTTCTCCCCTACCCTGATGTGGGTTATGTTTGATATCCCCTCTTAATAGCTACTTTTGGAGACAAAGAGTCTTGTTGGCTCATAAATTGCAGTTATGTCCCTTGGACACATTGCACACCTAAAGCAAACTTCCTCAGCGATGCCTATCCAGAAGACAAAAATGCCTGACAGAAAGTGAAAAATCCCACTATCTATAAGCAACAGCTTTGTGTTCTGATGGTACATGTCTCTGACCAATTGCTCCTGTGGCCCCAGAAATATAGATCAGAGGTCTACAAACTATGGCCCTAGGGCCAAATCTGCCCTGCTGCCTTTACTTATGTTATTGGTAAAGAAAGTTTCATTGGTACGTGGTCATGGCTATTCATTTACATTCTATCCATACATGGCTATTTCATAGATATTCATTGAGTTTTTACTACAATGGTAGAGTTGAGTGGTTGAGACAGATATGGTATGTAGCCTGCCATGCCAAATATATTTACTATTTGGCTTTCCATAAAAAGTTTGCTAACTTCTGATGCTGATTCTAGTGGAGTAATAAAGAGACTTGTGCCTCAGTTTCCTCATATTTCAGTGGGGATATAATATTACCTATCTCATAAGGTGCTGTGATGATTAAATCATTGGTGCATGTAAAACAATTGAGCATGTCTGAAACAGTTTTCACTAAATGTTATTGTTAGATGAAAGCACTTGAGCAAACTTTACTTTATATTCTTAGTGAGCAGTTCTCTGAGAGACTCCTCCTTAAATTTGCCTTCTGCTTGTCCTTTGTCTTCCTCTTTATTTCTCCGGGGAAAGAGTCTTGGTTCCACTCATGATGACTTCCCAGTCTCCATCAGGCCGATGTGTCCTCCCCATGAGGAGATCCATGAGTGCCATTCAAACTCTCTCTTTCTCTTCCAAAACTGCATTGCAAAAGCATCTGCTTTTATCCTGCCCTCTTCCTCATTTTACTGTATTTTCCAGCTTTTATTGAAATATAATTGATAAATAAAAATCGTAAAATATATATTTAAGGTGTACAATGTGATGTTTTGATATGCATGTACATTGTGAAATGATTAGCACAATCAAGCTAATCAACATATTAATCAGCTCACATAGTTACGATTTCTTTTTGTAGTGAGAACATTTAAAAGTTCAACTCTCTTAACAGTGTTATATTAGTGAATGGATGTGTCGCCTGTTCTGTCATGTCTGTAGAGAAGTGTTTAAAAGCACATGTGAAAAAGATCGTTAAAAAAATCAGCTGGCTTAACAAATTTCAAGTATATAATGCAGTATTATTTTTTTAATTTTTTTTAACATCTTTATTGGGATATAATTGCTTTACAATGGTGTGTTAGTTTCTGCTTTATAACAAAGTGAATCAGTTATACATATACATATGTTCCCATATCTCTTCCCTCTTGCGTCTCCCTCCCTCCCACCCTCCCTATCCCACACCTCTAGGTGGTCACAAAGCACCGAGCCTATATCCCTGTGCCATGCGGCTGCTTCCCACTAGCTATCTACCTTACGTTTGTTAGTGTATATATGTCCATGCCTCTCTCTCGCCCTGTCACAGCTCACCCTTCCCCCTCCCCACATCCTCAAGTCCGTTCTCCAGTAGGTCTGTGTCTTTATTCCTGTCTTACCCCTAGGTTCTTCATGACATTTTTTTTCTTAAATTCCATATATATGTGTTAGCATACGGTATTTGTCTTTCTCTTTCTGACTTACTTCACTCTGTATGACAGACTCTAGGTCTATCCACCTCATTACAAAGAGCTCAATTTCGTTTCTTTTTATGGCTGAGTAATATTCCATTGTATATATGTGTCACATCTTCTTTATCCATTCATCCGATGATGGGCACTTAGGTTGTTTCCATCTCCGGGCTATTGTAAATAGAGCTGCAATGAACATTTTGGTACATGACTCTTATTAACTATAGTTATAATGCTGTACATTAGATCTACAGAACTTCTTATAACAGAAACTTTGTACCCTTTGACCAACATCTCCCACTTTCCTGTCCCCCCAGCCCCCTGCAACCACCATTCTTCTCTCTGCTTCTGTGAGTTTGACTTTTTTAGATATAAGTGAGATCATGTAGTATTTGCCTTTCTGAGTCTGGCTTATTTCACTTAACATAATGTCCATTTACTCTTTCTTTTCCTTTTGTTCCAATGGTGATTTATAACTTAGTGCATATTTTGATGGAATGGGTCAGTAGCGCAGACAGAACTTTGACCTGTGGTAGATTTGAAATGTGTTAGAAGTTGTGATTTTTCACATTAGTGTTTGGGGTTTAGATACTCTGTGTGTGTGTGTGTGTGTGTGTGTGTGTAGGGGGAAGGGTTGGGGATGGGATTCATTGCACATAGTCCAAGTTTGAAACTCCTCTTGATAGGGAATTCCAGATTGTGGATGATGCTGTCCCATTTCTGGAGCTGGGACTGGAGTGTGGTAGTCAGATGAGAAATGATTGAAGACTTTCTCTAAGGATGATGGCTTTCATAGGTGAAAGGACAATGGATGAACAGGGAGATGCTGCCAGTTTGCTTTATTCTGAACATTAATAAGCTTGTGGGAGATTTGCTTGACTCATCCCAAGTCGTCAGACTTTACAGCCCAGACCAGTGGCTGTAGCTCAATGGGAAGCTTGCAGTATGAATAGTCTTCATTCCCTAATTTCAACTAGTGCTTGAAAAATATTCATGGCTCAGGGAGATGCGCAATTTTATAAAGGATTACAGGTTCTATATACCAGCTCTGAAAAAAAGTGGTTAGTCAGTGAAAGGCAGATACTGAGATGTAGAGCAGCCAAGGGGTGGGAGCTGAGCTGTTGATATTTTTGTAGGAAAGACAGGTTTTTGAAGACTAGCCATATCTAAATGCACTGATAGATTTTATTTAAACAACATATGCTCTGCTGACCCATGAGTTGTCAGGGCTCCCATTCCTCAGTGTTTAGAGCAGCTGACTCAGGGAAACTGAAAAAATGAACTGACCTATTTATTCCTTCACATTGCCCCTCCTCCACAGCCTTATCAAAAGAGAATTTCATTGCTAAAGATAATTACCCTGTTCTCTTCAACCTTGCAGTGTATTCCAGGTGAAAAATCACTTGCCTCTAGGTCTCAGCCCTTTTTTTTCCTTCTGGAGGCACTTATCCCCAGTGAAGCCAGAGGAATTATACTAAGAATAGTAATAGCCAGAAAAGAAGGGACCATTAAAGCCTTTTTCAGGTGTGACCAATGGGTAACGTCTGGTCAAGAATGGACCCTCAGACCCAGGTGCAAAATTCCAGCCTATGCTGCATTCCTAATCTTTGTGCAAGGGAGTTAGCTGAAAAATAGCCAATGCTAATTTTAGGTGTTTAATCATTTTGGGGATCCATTTATTCAAAACTAGCACACAAAAAGGAAAGTCTAGGCAATTTAAGAAAGATGCTTATGTATTTTATTTTATATTCCACACACATTATCTTCCAATTCTGATTGCATTTCCATAGGAGACTTGGAGGCGAATGCTGTTTTCCCAGCTGCCCAGTCTGGTACTCTTCTTTTTTTTTTTTTTTTTTTTGCGGTACGCGGGCCTCTCACTGTTGTGGCCTCTCCCGCTGCGGAGCACAGGCTCCGGGCGCGCAGGCTCAGCGGCCATGGCTCACGGGCCCAACCGCTCCGCGGCACGTGGGATCCTCCCGGACCGGAGCACGAACGCGTGTCCCCTGCATCGGCAGGCAGACTCTCAACCACTGCGCCACCAGGGAAGCCCCAGTCTGGTACTCTTAAGATGCGCACTTAAGCCTCTTTTGGCAGTTTCTCTTCCTCAGTAGAGTCTGCCCATATTTTTATTTATTTATATTTTTGGATGCGTTGGGTCTTCATTGCTGTGCGCGGGCCTTTCTCTAGTTGCGGTGAGCGGGGCTACTCTTCCTTCCGGTGCTCAGGCTTCTCATTGCAGTGGCTTCTCTTGTTGCAGAGCATGGGCTCTAGGAGCACGGGCTTCAGTAGTTGTGGCACATGGGCTTCAGTAGTTGTGGCTCGCAGGCTCTAGAGCACAGGCTCAGTAGTTGTGGCGCATGGGCTTAGTTGCTCCGCAGCATGTGGGATCTTCCTGGACCAGGGTTGGAACCTGTGTCCCCTGCATTGGCAGGCGGATTCTTAACCAGTGTGCCACAAGGGAAGCCCCAAGTCTGCCCATATTTTATGACTGCTTTTCTTTTCCTTATGCTCCTTTACCTTGCCACTAAATTGTATGTGGGGGTGAGAAGATCCATGCTTAAAATGACAAATAATGGGGAATTTATGTTTTAGCTGTAACATCATTCTCAGATAAATCTTTGGTTCTTTATCATAGCCATGTTGATTAATTAATAACTATAGTGATCCATTTCCTCACTTATTTTTATTTTGTAGCAAAAACAATATAACAGCACTAAAAAATTTTGGAAAAGGAAAAAGAAATAAAATTCCACTTCATCCCATGATCCAAAACAACTGTTTTTTTTGCATATTCTCCTCCAAGTAATGCCCACAGCATATATCTTTTTACATAGTTGTGAGCATTGTGTGCATGCAACTGTGTATTCTGCTTTTTATCATATGTATTATGTTTTAAACATTTGGCAAATTGCTATAGTCATCACAGCTATATTTAACAACTGCGAAAATTCCATGGAATGGATGGGATACAATATACTTAGCTGTTCCCTAATTATTAATAGTCCTCTCTGCCGCTCATTTCTCCTCCTCTCACCTCCTCTTCCCTTCTCCCTACCCCTCCTCCATCCGCCTACTCTTCCTCCTCCTTCACGTCCTCCTGTCTTTTCCTCCTCCTTTTCCCCTCTTCCTCATCTTCTTCTTCCTTATCCCTTCTGCTCCTCCTTGCCATTATAGATAAAATGAAAAACATCTTTGAATATACATATTCTATATATATTTATAGCAGGTCTCATATATATATATATATATTCCTTCTGCAGAGAACATAGCCATCTTTTTTTCTTTAGGGATGAACGCAGTATTAGAGATTACTAGGAGAGAAAAGGAAAACTGAATTTTATAGCAGTCACTTAGGCACAGAAACGAGTGCATAAAAATTTACTTTAGAAATGCTAAAGTAAACAATGGAATATAATTATTGAATTATTTGATATTTTAAGAGTTTCTTTAAAGTGGCTGTGATAGATAGACTATCACAACTGAAAACAAATTATATTTGAAACACATTCACCCTCCAATGTATATGAGCAGTATTCTAAAGTGTGGACATATCCAAAATACTTTATAGAATACAGTTTTAAAAGTGTGTAAAAATCTATTCTTAAAATATCATTAACAAAATGTAAAAATAACATGCTATAAAATGAATGCAAAATTAACTGAAAAATACATGAAACACATTTTATGTGTTCTAAACATAGACATAATCAGGTTTTAGGATATAATCCTCCATTTCTTAAGAAGTTTCTAGTTTCTCTGTTTCACTCTTTTATTTTTTAAAAAAATTTATTGAAGTATAGTTTATTAACAATGTGTTAATTTCTGCTGTACAGCGAAGTGATTCAGTTATACATATATATACATTTTTTCATATTCTTTTCCATTATGGTTTATCACAGGATATTGAATATAGTTCCCTGTGCTATATACAGTAGGACCTGGTTGTTTATCCATCCTATATATACTAGTTTGCATCTGCTAATCCCTAAATCCCAATCCTTCCCTCCCCCCACTGCCCCCTGGCAAAACAAGTCTGTTTTCTATGTGTGTGAGTCTCTTTCTGTTTCGTGGATAAGTTCATTTATGTTGCATTTTAGATTCTGCATATAAGTGATATCATATGGTATTTGTCTTTCTCTTTCTCAGTTACTTTACTTAGTATGATAATCTCTAGGTCGATCTATGTTGCTGCAAATGGCATTATTTCATTCTTTTTTTGTGGCTGAGTAATATTGCATTGTATATATATATGCCACATCTTCTTTATCCATTCATCTATTGATGGACATTTAGGTTGTTTCCATGCCTTGGCTATTGTAAATAGTGCTGCTGTGAACATAGGGGTGCATGTATCTTTTCGAATTATAGTTTTGTCTGGATATATGCCCAGGAGTGGGATTGCTGGATCATATGGCAACTCTATTTTTAGTTTTTTGAGGAACCTTCATACTGTTCTCCATAGTGGCTGTACCAATTTACATTCCCACCAATGGTATAAAAGGGTTCCCTTTTCTCCACACCCTCTTCAACATTTATCTTTAGACATTTTAATGATGGTCATTCTGACCAGTGTGAGATGGTACCTCATTGTAGTTTTGATTTGCATTTCTCTAATAATTAACGATGATGAGCATCTTTTCACATGCCTGTTGGCCAATCTGTGTGTCTTCTTTGAAGAAATGTCTATTTAGGTCTTCTGCCTATTTTTTGATTGGGTTTTTTGGTTTTTTGTTATTCAGTTGTATGAGCTGTTTATATCAATATTTTGGAAATTAATCCCTTGTTGGTCGCATCATTTGCAAATATTTTCTCCCAGTCCATAGGTTGTCTTTTCATTTTGTTTACAGTTTCCTTTGCTGTGTTTCACTCTTTTAGCTTTGAATTTTGAAGTATTCGTAGTTTCTTCTGATACATCCCACCAAACCTTTAGGGGAGCTCTGACAAAGTATGTGGCATGGAATGAGCAATGGCTACATGCAAAATTAAGACAAAGAAATAAAAACAAAAACAAAACAAAACAACTCTTTCTACTGAAGTTCCAGAGAAAGCTTCAAATGTTCCCAGTAAGGATTAAACTTTCCCAGGATGATTTTCTTGTTTCTTCTCCCTTTTCAAAATGGACTCGGATTTTATAGCAAATAGTTTTCTTCATTAGTAGTACTCTCCCAAATTCCTCATCTGTCATTAAACTCAGGAGAGTTTCTTACACAATTATCATGCCATACACTCCTGTCTGTGTTACAACTTCAAAACTGATTTATAAAGGACATGTTCTGCATTCACAACATCAAACATCTATAAAGATCCTCTAACCATAAGTGTGCTTCATGATGGTTGGAAACTCGAAGGGGGTAGAGTGGCTATTGCCAGGGCTATTTTTCTGTTGCATTTGGCTACTTCTGTTCCAAATACACTTAACTCCTTTTGCTGAACTTTAAAGTAGCAAGGCTTTTAAAAATACACTTATCCTGACAAATGTTGTGGAAATCTATTGTTAGTGTCTCCGATTCTTAAATCATCATCATCCTTCTTATTATTGACAGCATCATCCTCACAGTGAAACAGCTAACACATTTGTGACCCATTCAACTGATTATTTCCTTGACCATCCAATGGTTTAGAATTTGAAATATTTATGTGAAAAGGAGCTCTGGATAAGAGAGTGCTGGTGTATAATATTCATATGTGTTTGAAATTCTCTCTTGAAAAGTTCTATTCTCTGCATTTTCAGTCATAATTTAGGGTGTTTTTTTAAAAAATCAGGTTAACCAAATATGTTTCCTTATTGGTCTAGTTCTTCAGGTTAAGTCCATATCCTTATGAGAAAGCAAACTATCCTTGGATTTTGTATTCTCTGGAAAATCTGCCTCAAAAACACCTGAAGATTTTAGTTCCAAATAGGGTTTAAGAGCACTAGAATATTTTTCTCTAAAGCCAAAGTAATTTGACTATCTTTTCTTATGAAAACAATAACAGGACCATCATTCATTCTCTGCAAATTCTCTGTGATTTCAACTCTGATTTCAAAATTTGTCATTATTAAAAAAAAATCATCTAGCATTTTCTTAACATGGTCTTTATTAGCTTGCAGCCTGTTTTGCTGAGCACCGGCAAAACCTGTTGTCCCCACGTCAAATAGTGATTGCATTGCTATGGACAAGCTTTTCTGGCTTGCATGCTAAATGGTACCACACTCTTGGAAGACTGTTTAACAGACAATGTCTGGAGTGATTTTTTAGGTGAACTGTGATCATCTTCCCATACTCTATTGTTTTCTTTTGGCAGCTGGCCTCCTGCTCAGCCCAGAGGCTTGCCATTTGTTCAGGGTACAGCAACCTTGAAGTAGTAGCCTGAGTTGAGGTACTGATGATCATAGGCCTGGTCCTAAGGAGTGGGTGGGGCAGGCCTCACTGAGGCAAAGAGCACTAAAGAAAGGCATTGAGAGGCAGCCACTCAGGGCTTTGGAGCCTATCTAGACCCCAGAGAGGCTCAAGGGAAAGCCAAAATATAGAGACTTGCTGTAGCTACGGTGGTAACTGATGCTCCCTTCTAGCTTCTTACTCCCTGGTGCCAGGCTCTGGGCAAACATTTCACTACAGTCCCCTTTGCCACAATGCTCCCCTGGGGCCTAAGAGAGTGGTCGGAGGGGCTGAAGGAGAAAGGCTTCTCATTATGACTTCCCTCTTCAGTATTTTCCTTTTGTTCAACTGTCCTCTAGGCTTCCTATCACTTAGAGGATAATTTAAAACACACAAGAGATCAAGTTAGCTTTCCTAGTGCTGTATTTCTAGCATAAATGTTGGGTACTCAGAGAGGCTTTCCCTGACCAGTAAAAGCTAAAATAATCCCCACTGTTTTCCTGATAACTCAAGTGTTCTTCCTACTCAGTGTAGCATGGGAGCTTGTGCTCTGTAGTCAGACTGCCTGGGTGTGATTCACAGCTGCTCCACTCATAAAGCTATTTGACCTTAAACTAATTGCCTAACATAGGTGTGCATCAGTTTTCTCCTCTGTAAAATGGTAATCTACCTTTTGCAAAAGTTTCTGACACAAACCTACTTAGTAAAGCATTGGTTGTTATACTCACATTACATTTTTTAAGTACACATTTATGGGTCATTTACTTGTTTAATGGTTCTTTCCCCCAGTAAAGAGCAGGGATTGTATATTTTTTGTTTGTCACTGCATGCCTATCATACAGTACAGTATTTGTGACATAGGGACTTAAAAAATATTTGCTGAATGAATCACTCCTATAGAGTTTCAAAGTTAAGTAACTGCATTTTCATTGCAGTGTTATAATAACTCGATTTAATTATTTACTTCTGTGTGCATGACTTATAGTTAAATTCTTTTCTTTTTCAGATGTGTGTTCCACAAGTGTTATGCCTCAGCTGTTATATAAACCCCTTTTGTGTGTGCCTAAAGACACACGCATATATATGCATTTATACACACACATTTATAACATATATAGTATACACAAACAATATTTAAACAATAATAAGAAAATGGAAACAAATATGTCTACCATCCGATTTAAGAAATAAAATATTGCCAGTGCATTTGAAGCCTCTTGCATGTCTGTTTCCAGTCCCATATGCCCTCAACACCCACACTGGGATACTACTCTGAATTTTGTATTAATTATACTCTTACACTGTTTGATAGTTATACCACAAATGTCTGTATCCTGAAACAATATATTGTTTAAAGTTGCCTGTTTTTTGACCTTTATATTAATGGAATCACACTAAATGTGTTCTTCTGTGTTTTTTTCCCCTTCTTAATTCTATGTCATGTATGGTTGTAGTTCATTTATTTTCACTGTGATAATTGTATTTCATTGTATATCTATAACACTATCCTTTATACTGTTTATGGATATCTAGATTGTCATCTATATTTTCCCACAAACAGTGCTGCTATGAACATTCTTGTAATGTCTCCTGGTACACATGTGCAAGGGCTTCTCTGGTATAAAGCTAGGACTATAATTTGGGACTGTAGCATATGCCATCTTAAACTTTGCTAGGTTGTTTCTCTTTTTGTGATATCCACATCTATTGATGATTTTATATCAGTTATTTTACTGTAGAGTTACAAAATGGTGATATTCTAATTTTATCATTCCTTCTTCATTTATTGACTGGAACACTTCTATGAAGGGAAACTGTCCCCTCAACTATTTAGTTACTCATGGTACAATTCATTTAGAAAAGGCGAGGGTTAATGTTTCATTGTTTTCTCTTTCTTTACCAGTTTTCAGAATAAGGAGTTGGATCCCTGGCATCCTTGAAAGTCTACCAGTGCACTTTTTTTTTTTTAGCATCACTATGAATACATGGATTTAAACATACGGGTTAAACACATTTTAACTCATTGAAATTATTATTCTTATTGAGGTTTAAATTGTCCTATCTTTGGCCAATAGAACCTCTTCAATAGGTACCTGAGTTTTTTCCGACAAAATCCCAGACACCTTTGGTAGCTTTCTTAACTTCTTATATGACAGTGTGTCCCAGGCTCACACAGTTTGTTCACTTCCAGTCCTAGACCTGTAATATACTATCTTTCCAAGGATCTCTGCTTTCCTTTAGTGGGAAATAGTGTTTCAAGACCATAATCTGGGTGCTTAAGGTCCTTGTTTCTAGAACATTTCAGTGGACAGAGCTAGGAAATATTTTTCTTTAGAATAAATCACATCATGAGTTCACACTGATGTTACAATTCAAATTCAAGATTACACAATTTTAAGTTAACCTCTTTTATCTGTATCTCCTTTCTTTCATGTTGAAAATTTTGCTTCTCAATGACCCTGACATATTTGTTTGTTTTATCCTATGATACACACATCACAGTCTCAGAATAACAATCTGGATCTACCACCATAAACATGATTTTTCTGTTTAATTTTATATTGCCGTACGTTTGAAATAATTTTCTTAAAAGTCCCCTGAAATAATTATGTGTTATTTTGCCACCACCTGATACATAGCTAGATTCATATATTTCATTTTGCTTTCAAATTTTAGAGACTGCCTTATTTGGATTTAAATTTTAAAATTATGTAAAGTGAAATCTATAAATCGTGGTATATTCAAAGAAATATAGTACCTATTCCTATATCCTCCATCCTATCCCTTCCTTCCTCAAAATTTTTTGAGGTTTTGTTTTATGCTCTCATTTAAAAAATATAAGCCAATATGTATAGGTTAGTTCCCTAGCATCTTCCAAAGGTGAACAATGACTGTTTTTAAAATACCACTATGAAACCATGATTTAAACACATTTTATGTTTTAATCTATCAAAATTATTGTTTTAATTGATGCCGACATTTTTCTATTTTTGGTCAGTAAAAGTCTCTTAAAGTTGGCACCAGAGGTTTTTGGGCACAACCTCAGTAGCCTTTGATAGCTTCCTTGATTTCTGGTATGACAAGATGTCCCTGTCCCCACCTTTCTTAAACAGTAACATAATATGCACTGTTTTCATCTCACATGAATGTAATATAATTTGTTCATACAGCACCCTGTTGATGGTCATTTGGGTTGTGTTCAGCCTTTTGCTATTATAAATAATGATTCAATAAACAGCCTTTATTTTATTCATATATTTACCAACGTGTCTTTCCTAGAAGTATGATCTCTTGGTCAAAAAGTATGTTTATACTCAACTTTGGGAACAATCTTAAAAAACAGACCATCTAGTAAATTGCAAGCCATTTATAATCTGGCTGGCTGTACTTTAGAATAGGCTTTCTCATGATAGATGACTAGTTCTACTCTCGGTCCTAGTGAAAATAGAGAAAGCAGGTTAATTGGTCTTTCTTGACAGTCAGTAAGATTTCACAGATGTTGTGTGGAAGGTTTGCTCACTGGCTTTGTTTATTCAAGATTCTTTCAATCTGGACTAATGGAGTCAACCTTGAGGCTGAAGCATTCCTTTAATATCGCTGGGAAAGTTGAGTGAAAAGGGCATATGGAAAATTGTTACCAAATAATCTCATACCCTGCAGAGGGTTTGATTTTTTGAGGGAGAATCAAGCCCTACAGCCAGCATACAAGTAAATTTATAAAAATATCACTTCTCAGGCACTTAAGAAATAAACCCTAATTGTCTCCTCCCATCTCATTTCTCTTGCTTCTATTCTTCCCAACTCCCTCATGGATGGTACCTTAATATTCCCACTTCTCCCTGATTCATTCATTCAATGACTATTTATTGAGTTAGTTTATATGCATGTCTCTGCTAGGATGTTATTATTTTCACTCAGGGTCCGTGTTACGTTTTGCAGAAAATTCTTAAGATTTACCTTTATCATAGTTCACTTTTGATACAGAATATTTGTCACAGCATTGTTAAGGTAGCTCCCCCACCCCACCACAATACAGGCAGCAAAATGCAGTCTGCCTGAATTACTGCTTGCTAGGAATTGGCTTCTCTCTTATTTGTGTCAGTTTGTAATCTTCATCTCACTTACTCCAATCTGACATTCAGTACCCTGAATCTTGCTGTCTACTAATTCTTTTCTTTAGATTTTTTGGCTGCATTACAGTGAAGGGAGAAATGTTCTTGTCTCCTTTGACTATGAAAAGTAGCATCCTTCTTGATTAAGGTGCAAACAAACTGAAGGTGAAGATATATGTATACCATGGCACTTCCTATGAAACAGCATTAAATGTTTTCCCTGCCACATGCCCTTTGCAGCCGCTAAAAGTTCTTTCCTATTCAACCATATTATGACTTTTATCATATGGACAATACTTACCCTTGGTGGTACTCTTCCTGGGGACCAAGTACTCACTTATGGCATAGTTCTAAGTCCAGGTAGCCTGCTCTCCTTGGAAGGGAGAGATCTGATCCTTGACAATACCTACCTGGATTATATTTCACTGTGCTCTGTTTATGAAAAACATTCTATTTTGTCACTGGGAATTTTCCTACCATTTCCAGTGGTCAGCTCCCTAGAAAAAAGAAAACTACTATCTCGGAGGATAGTTGGAAGAGAGATACTTCCTAGGCAATTATTTATATAAAAGTGTAAAAATCTTCCTGAAGTTAAATGTACTTGTTAAGTTAGAAATAAAAATGATATGGACAGACTCTAAATGTTAAAATTCCTTTATGTGAAAAAAGACTGTTGGAGAGAGGGTCTAGGTGCTCACTAATCTCATTTACTCTTGCTGTACACACAGGAAGACTACATTTCCCATTTTCCCTTACTGCTGTTATGGGTTATGTAACTGGGTTTGGCCAATTGGTTGTGTGCAGAATTGAAATATGTCACTTCTAAAAGTAGCCATAAAACCCTATTGGATCACTCACAGTCTCCCTTCTCTTTCCCTGAAGACCTCAGAGGCCAGTGTTTAAAATGACAGCACCATAAGGTAACAGGAGTCATCACTTGGAGGACAGCAGCCTGAGGAGCCCCCAGTCCACATCTAACTGTGAAATGAATAAGAAATAACAATTATGTTAAGCCAATGAAATTTTAGGGTTATTATTAGAGCATCTAGCAAGCATTACCTTAATGACTACAAAAACCAAGGTTCAGAGAGATGCTTTAGGTGGCCCAGAAAATATTGTGGTTAAGAATTTTTCAAGGTGAAATTTCTTAGGATAGCCCATTGTTATAGTAAAACCTTTATTATATACTTGATAACAGTTTTCACTGTTTATTTATGAAGAAGCAGAAGCTGAGAGAAAGTAACTTGCCTAAAATCACACAACTATTAACTTATGGAGGCCGGATTCAAACTCAGCTCTTTCTGTCTCCAAATCCCATGATTTTTGAGATCTGATGTCAGTAAGATGGCAGAGTAGGAAGTCCTACCTCTTATTCGTCCAATAAAACAACAATATTGGTACCAAAATATCTTGAAGAGGAATTTAAAAATAGCTAAGAAGTAGAAGCACCCTGGAGGAGCACAAACTTAGAGCAGTTGCATTTATATGGGTAAGAAAAGCTATTTCTCTTTGCAAGTGTGAGTTCCTCCCCCAAACTGGCTTCACTCAACGACAAGATCATGTCACCCCATGATTTATCCCAAGGTGAGGAAGAGAGTGTTGAGTATACACTAGACTTCTGGTCTCTCAGGGCATCCTCTGTGGAGCCAATTTCTATCTCACTTCAAACTGAATAACCCGAAGGGCCAGATCCTCAGGTACAGCTAGGCATAAAGGAAAGTGGTGGGAGTAAAGCCCTTACAGCTGGCACATAAATGAGGTTTTTCCTCCATGAGGTAAGGAAGAAGCTAAGGGCACGTTATCCCAATCATCTCAGTGCACTCTCTGTGGAGCTGTTTTCTATCTCACCTAATATCAAATGCTGAATAACCTGTAGAGAGCCTGGTCCCTTGGGACACCTAGAAACAAAGGGCAGGGTTAGGCCCTACAGCCAGTGCTGCTTTACAAGGTTTGGAATAAACACATAACTGAAGAAAAGTGTAGGAGGGGTCTTGCCTCCAGCCCTACAGTGAGCTCCCTGAGGGGTTGTTCTCTATCTTGTTTCATACTGAGACTGTTTATTGGTGACATCCTTTCTGGGTCAAAACCATTCCAGTGGGGGTAAGCTGAGACGAAGTGAGAGAGTGTCATTGACATATATACACTACCAAATGCAAAATAGATAGCTGGTGGGAAGCAGCCGCATAGCACAGGGAGATCAGCTCGGTGCTTGGTGACCACCTAGAGGGGTGGGATAGGGAGGGTGGGAGGGAGATGCAAGAGGGAGGAGATATGGGGATATATGTATACATATAGCTGATTCACTTTGTTATACAGCAGAAACTAACACAACATTGTAAAGCAATTTTACTCCAATAAAGATGTTAAAAAAACCCCAAACCATTCCAGTGGTATCTGTTTCAAGTGTGCAGACAACAAAGCAAACATACAAGGAACATAAAGAATCAAGAAAAACATGACACAATCAAAGTACAAAAACAAATCTCCAGTAACCTAACCCAAAAGAAATGAAGATGCGTGAATTGCTGGACAAAGAATTCTAAACAATCATCTTAAAGAAGCTCAGTGAGTTATCAGAGAATATAAACAAGCAAAATCAGGAAAATAATGCATGACCCAAATGAGAAATAAACAGAGATAGAAATGATAAAAATGAATCAAACAGAAATGCTGGAGCTGAAGGACACAATAATTGAACTGAAAAATTCACTAGAAGGTTTCAAAAGTAGACTTGATCAAGCAAAAGAATGAATAAGTGAATTTGAAGGCAAGTCATTTGAAATTATGTGGAGGAGCAAAAACAAGAAAGAATGAAAAAGAGTTAAGAAAGCCTAAAGGACTTATGAGGCTTCATCAGTTGAACTAGTATGGAATTATGGGAGTCCCATAAGGAGAAGAGAGAGAGAAAGGGGCAGAAATCTTGTTTAAAGAAATAATGGCTGAAACCTCCCAAAATATGGAGAGGGAATCAACATCTAGATTCATAAAACCCAAAGGACCACAAATGGATTGATTGTAAAGAGATTTACACCAAGACACACTAAAATCAAATTGTCAAAAGTCAAAGACAAAGAGAATTTTGAAAGCAGCAAGAGAAAAGCAGCTCATAACACACACGAGAGCCCCCATAAGATTGTCAGAAGATTTCTCAGCAGAAAGCCTGCAGGCTAGGAGAGAATGGGATGACATATTCAAAGTTCTGAAAGAAAAAACTGCCAAAGAAGGATATATACAGCAAAGCTATCCTTCAGAAATGAAGGACAGATAATAACTTTCCCAGACAAACAAAAGTTGAAGGAGTTCATTGCCACTAGACCTGACTTACAAGAAATGCTATGTAGAAGCCTTCAAGCTGAAATGAAAGAATGCTAGTTAGCAGTATGAAAACCTATGAAAGTATAAAACTTAGTGGCAAAGGTAAGTGTATAATCAAATTCAGAATAGTCTAATAATGTTATAGTTGTGTATAAACCACTTTTAACTCTAGTATAAAAATTTAAAAAAGTATTAAAATTAACCATAACTACAATAACTTGTTAATGGATATATAATATAGAAAGATAAATTTTGACATAAGTAACAAAGTGTGTGGAGGGAAGTATAGAATTTTTGTATGTAATTGAAGTTAATTTATTAGCTTAAATTGATTATTATAACTACATTGTTTCATTTAAGCCTCATGGTAAACACAAAAATCATGAAATAGATACACAAAATATAAAGAGAAAGGAATCAAAGCACACCACTACAAAAAAAATCATCAAATTACAAAGGAAGACAGTACAAAAGCAAAAAAGGACCAAAGAAATTACAAAACAGCCAGACAACAATGAACAAAATGGCAATAAGTCTTCACCTATCAATAATTACTTTAAATATAAATGGATTAAATTCCCCAGTCAGCAGGCACAGTGTACATGACAGGATAAACATAAAAAAGCAAGACCCAATCATATGATTCTTACAGGATACTCATTTTAGCTGAGAGTGAAGAGTTGGACAAAGTTATTCCATGCAAATGGTAACCAAAAGAGAACTGGAATGGCTATTCTTATATCAGAAAAAATAGACTTTAAAACAATGTCACGAGAGATGAAGTTGGATATTATATAATGATAAAAGGATCGAATCATCAAGAGGATATAACAATTATAAATATATATGTACCCAATATTAGATCACTTAAATATATAAAACAAACATCAAAAGATCTGAAGGGAGAAATAACAGCAATATAATAATGGTAGGGGTCTTCAAGACCTTGTCTTCAACAATGGATAGATTGTCCAGATAGAAAAACAAAAGAGAAATATTGAACTTGAACAACACTGTTTACCTAATGAACCTAACAGATGTATACAGAATATTCTATCCAAAGTTAGCAGAATAGTCATTCTTCTCGAGTGCACATGAAATATTCTCCAGGATAGATCAGATGCAAGGCCACAAAATAAGTCTTAACCAGTTTAAGAAGACCAAAATCATATCAAGAATCTTTTTCTGATCACAGTGAAACTAGAAATCAACAATGAGACAAAAATTGGAAAATTCACAAATATGTGGAAATTAAACAATACATTCCTGAACAATCAGGAGAGCAAAGAAAAGATCAAAAAGAAAATTTAAAAATTGAAACAAATGAAAATAGAAACACAAAATACCAAAGCTTATGGAATGCAGCAAAAGCAGTTCTAAGAGGGACGTTTATAACAACACATGTCCACACTAAGAAAGAAGAAAGATCTCAAATAAACAACCTGACTTTATACTTCAAGGAACTAGAAAAAGAACAAACTAACCCCAAAGTTAGCAGAAGGAAGGAAATAATAAAGGTTAGAGAAGAAATAGTTGAAGTAAAGACTAAAAAGACAATAGAAATATATCAACAAAGCTAAGACCTGTTATTTTGAAAAGAGCAACAAAATTGACAAGGTTTTATCTAGACTAAGAAAATAAAGAGAAGACTCAAATAAAATTATAAATGAAAGAGGAGTCATTACATGATGCCATAGAAATAGAAAAGATCATAGGAGACACTAAACAATTATACCTTATCAAACTGGATGAACTAGAAGAAATGAATAAGTTACTAGAGATATACAGTCTGATAAACTGAATTATGATTAAATAGAAAATCTGAACAAACCAATAACTTATGAGAAGATTGAATCAGTAACCAAAAACCTCCCATTGTATAAAAACCCAGGGCCAGATGACTTCACTGGTGAATTCTGCTAAATATTTAAGGAAGAATTAATGTCAGTCCTTCTTAAACTCATCCAAAAAATTGAAGGGAATATTTCAAAACTCATTTTATGAGACCAACGTGACCCTCATACCAAAGCCAGACAAGGCACTATATTGACAAGAAAATTACAGACCAATATTTCTGATGAACATAGATGCAAATATCAACAAAATGCTAGCAAATCAAATTCAACAGCATAATAAAAGAATCATAAACCATGATCAAATGAGATTTATCCCTGGGATGGAAGGATGTTTCAACATATGCAAATCAATAAATGTGATACACTGTGGTAACAGAATGAAGGATAAAAACCTTATGATCATCTCAATAAATAAAGAAAAAACATTTGAGAAAATGCAACAAGCTATCATGATAAAACTCTCAACATAGTAGGTATAGAAGGAAAGTACCTCAACATAATAAAGGCCACATATGACAAGCCTACAGCTAACATTATACTCGATGTTGAAAAGCTTGCAGCTTTTACTGTAAGATCAGGAACAAGACAGTGATGCCCATTCTTGCCACTTCTACTCAGCATGGTACCGGAAGTCCTAGCCAGATCAGTTAAGGAGGAAAAAAGAAATATAAAGCATCCAAATCAGAAAGGAAGAACTAAAACTATCTCTGTTTGCAGATGACATAATCTTATAATAACCCGAAAGACACCACCAAATTTGTTAGAACTAATAAATGAGTTCGGTAAAGTTGCAGGATACAAAATCAACTTACAAAAATGAGTTGCACTTCTATACATTATCAGTGAACTATCCAAAAAAGAAATTAAGAAAATAATCATATTTACCATAGCATCAAAACCAATCAAATATTAGGAATAAATTTAACCAAGGAAGTGAAAGATGTGTACACTGATATTATGACACATTAATGAAAGAAATTGAAGAAGATGCAAATAAATGGAAAGATATACTATGTACATGGACTGGAAAAATTAATATTTTTTATATGACGATTCTACCCAAAGCAATCAACAGATTCAATGCAATCCCTATCCAAATTCCAATGGCATTTTTCATAGTACTAGATAAAACAATCCTAAAATTCTTATGGAACCACAAAAGACTCTGAATAGCAAAAACAATCTTGAGCAAGAAGAACAAAGCTGGAGGCATCCCACTGTTTGATTTTAAAATATACTACAATGCTACAGTAAGGTAGACAGCATGGTACTGGTATAAAAATGGACATGTAGACCAAAGAACAGAATAAAAAGCCAGAAAGGCATCCACGCATTTTCAGTCAATGGTTCTTCAACAAAGATGCCAAGAACACACAATGGGGAAAGGATATCTCTTCAATTAATGGTTTGGTAAAATTGTATATTCATATGCAGAAGGATGAAATTGGGCCCTTATAATACACTGTATACAAAAATAAAGTCAAATGCAATAAAGACTTAAATGTAAGACCTGAAACTATAAAACTACTATAAGAAAATGTAGAGAAAAAGTTTCTTGACACTGGTTTGTGCAATGATTTTTGCATATGACTCCAAAAGCACAGGCAACAAATACAAAAATAGACAAATGAAATTGCATTGAACTAAATGCAATGCAAATGAATTGCATTGAACTAAAAAGCTTTTGCACAGCAAAGGAAACAATTAATAGGGTGAAAAAACAACCTATGGAATGGGAGAAAATATTCCTATTCCCATATATATATAAATATAAATAAATAAATAAATATTATATATATATATATATATATATATATATATATATATATATGGAACCCACCCACCCACCCCAAAGAAGAAACAACCCAGTTAAAAAAATGAGCAAAGGACCTGAATAGACATTTCTACAAGAAGGCATACAAATGGTCAAGCACCCATAATCATCAGAGAAATGCAAATTAAAACCACAATGAGATATCACCTCACACCTGTTAGAATGGCTATTATCTAAAAGACAAAAGACAGGTGCTGTCAGGGATATGGAGAAAAGGGAATCCTTGTACACTGTTAGCGGGAATGTCAATTGGTACAGACATGGAAAACAGTATGGGAGTTCCTCAAAAAACTAAAAATAGAGCTACCATATGATCCACAATCCCACTTCTGGGTGTACATCCAAAGGAAATGAAGTTCATATCTCAAAGAGATATCTGGCACTCCCATGTTCATTTCAACATTATTTGCAATAGCCAAGACATGGAAATAACCTAAGTGTCCATGAACAGATAAATGGATAATGGAAATGTGGTATAGGTATACGGTGGAATATTATTTATTCATAAAAATGAAGGAGGTCCTGCCATTTGTGACAGCATGGATGAACCTGGGGAACATTAAGCTAAGTGAAGTAAGGCAGACACAGAAAGACAAATACTACTTGATCTTACTTAAATGTGGAATCTGAAAAAGTTGGGCTCTTAGAATGATAGAATGGTGGTTATGTGGGGCTGGGGTGTGGGGAATATGGGGAAATGGTCAAATAGTACAAAGTTTCAAATATGTAGGATAAATAAATTCTGGAGATTTAATGTACAGCATGGTGACTATAGTTAGCAATATGTTAATTAGCTTGATTGTGGTAAACATTCACAGTGTATTTGGATGTCAAAAAGTCAAGTTGTATATCTTAAATATGTGCAATTTTTATTTGTCAATTATATATTAATAAAGCTGGAACCCCCCCCAAATTCCATGATTTTTAATGTTACAGTACATTAACTTCCTGATGTCATTTGGGCTTGTGTTGGGTTGCTATTCTAAAGGCTAAGCAAGATCTAAGTGGTACTTAGGGTTGGATGAACCAGTCGTTTGCCTTTTTTGAGAAGGACAATACTCAGACTCAGAATAGGGTTTGTCTCAAGCCATTTGTTTCTTGGTAAATGTTCAAGGCAGAATTACTCATCATCTACATTGGGAAGGGCTAGGGCTGTGTTTTGCACCTGTGTTTTCTAGCCCACAAAATCAGTTTCTAATATCATACTTTCATCCAGCCTCTGAGGCTTGATTCTCTTTGTGGCCTGACTTGTGAGGTGATTTCCAAGTAATCAGCTCTGCTTTTTGATTTCCACTTCTTCTTTTTCAGCAAGGTAGAGGTCTTATATACATACCCCTTACTGAACTAAACTATAGAAAGTTAAAGAAATGGTGTTTATTAAGGAAAAGGGACACTGTCACAAAATCTTACTTCTCGGTTATAGAAATATGCAAGCTTTGAAGGTCAACCAAATCCAAACTTCGTGTCACATAAGGAGTTCAATTATATATATGCCTAAGTTTCTTCACTTGTAAAGTGTACACAAAATTTCCTATTGAAAAAGTACTTCATTTATTTATTCATCATATATTCACCATCATTCCTAAGCCTTTAGAGTGATACTATTTTAGTTTGCTAGGTCTGCTGTAACAAAGTACCGTACAACAAACTGGGTAGCTTAGAAGAACAGAAATTTATTCTTTTACATTTCTGGAGGCTTAAAGTCCAAAATCAAGGTATCAGCAGGACTACACTCCTTTTGAAAGTGCTGGGGAGGATCCTTCCTTACTTCTTTCGTTTCTGGTGTTTTACTGACAGTCTTTGCCATTCCTTGGCTTATCGATGCATCACTCCAATCCTCTGTCTTCACATGTCATTCTTCCTGTGTGTCTTCACATGATCTTCTCTATGTGGATATCTATTTCTGTGTCCAAATGTCCCCTTTGTGTAAGGACACCAGTCATAATGGATTAGGGCCCATCCTAATGATTTCATTTTGATTACTTCTCTAAAAACTCTGTTTCCAAGTAAAGTCACATTATGAGGTAGTGGGGGTTAGGACTTCCACATACTCTTTGGGAGATATAATTCAACCCATAACAGATGCCAAGATGAATAAAACACAGACCTTGATGTAAAAGTGATTCCTATTAGGTAGGGGAGATTAGCTGTACAGAAATAACTGTTCTGTAAAGCACCAGGTAAGGGTTTTAAGTGAATGACCATGCCAGTTCTGAGGAGAGAGATCACTTTGAATAGGGAGAACATGGAAGGAATATGATTGGAAGTTCCTGTTGTCTTAACAGAGGACAATTTCCAGTGTGTATTATGAAATATTTAAAAATAGTTTGCAATAAATTACTTTTGTGTCCTTTCCATAGTTTGCGTATCTCTGAACACCCCTGTCCACACAATAGTCCCTCTCTAGACCCCTTATCCTGCCTTATTATTCATAATAGTAGACACAGTCTGACATATTATATAGTTAATTGTTTACCTATCCCTAGCAAAATGTAAGCTATTTGAAAGTAAGACCCTTATCTATCTTCTCTATCCCTATATCCGTAGTGAATAGACCAGTGCCTGGTATATAGTAGGTGCTCAATAAATATTTGATAAATGAATGAATGAACAAATGGTCCAGTGCATAGCTTGAAAAATCAGCTTATCAGATGGTTTCATCCATTTCTTGAAAAGAACCAGGAAGGCACAGTGGCTTTTGAACCTCGTGATTACCCCTAGAGGTGAGAGAATGTCCTTATAGTGTACCAACTGAGGGGATTGAAATGAAGGAGTCTAAGTATTTAAGGTTCTAGAGAAGGTGGTGGGCCCTTCCATGGTCAAGTCTTGTTAGGTAAGAGGAGAAACAGAATTTGGCTGCCAGACTCATTTGTGTAATTTCATTACTTTTTTCTTCTTGGTTCTTCTTCATAAGTTAAAAGCCTATGTTGCAGCAACTCCCTGCAATTTCCACAGCCTGACAGTTAGGAGGAATCATGTGGCCAGAAAGCTTTGCAGTGGAATACAAATGGAGGGGTTCAGCATCACTGCAGTGCCTGTTCTTTCATTCACTGTCAGACAATGGCACAGTTACAAGCAATTACTTATTAGATGTTTGAAAACTACTGTAAAAAGCCAGCACCATTTGCCAAAAGTAATTTAATGAAATTGGGCATAATTGTGCCTTGAACTGAAGTTTTATGATTTGCTCATATTTAGATGACTCCACAGAAATTATTTAGCAAATGAATGAATAAAAACATGTAGACAAAAATCTCTGTGCATTTTGTGGAAATGCATGGCATCAATACTGAAGGTCATGGATCCTTGATGATTTAAAGTGAGATTTTTGACAGATAGGAAGTAAGCTAACATATTTGCTTGATTGAATATAAAACACTATTACAAAGGAAAATAAGATATATTAAGGCTCTAGAATCCACTTGCCATTTTGACTTGAATTTGTTAACAATTATAAATTTCAAATGTTGATTAATGACATTCTTTAACTACTTAATAAATATGACAGCAGTAAAACAAGTTGTCACTAATTTGGATGAGGGAAGTTTTAAATTTGCTAAAACTCTAACTTATAAGATAGTTTAAAAAGAAATGGAGTTTCTTTATTTTTTCATACACGTAATAGCTACATAGGCCAACTAACTATTACCTTGTCTGTAGGGTCCAATATTTTCTGTGAATTAATGAGAATGATTTATCATTAATACCTGAATTGTTTGTATATTGATGCTTGATTATACTACGTTTTCTGATGAGGTTTAAACATTCCTCCTTAATTTTATCTATTGATATATTGCTGGTTTAGCAATCCTAACCCTATGATTTTACCTTCAAATGACAGTAAATGCTTATTTGTTTGTTTGTTAATTTCTTTATTAACTTTGCACCAGGTCTTACTTGTGACGCACGGGATCTTCGTTGCGACATGTGGGATCTTTAGTTGCAGCATGTGGACTTCTTAGTAGTGGCATGCGGACTCTTAGTTCTGGCATGCATGCAGGATCTCATTCCCCAACCAGGGATCGAACCCAGGCCCCCTGCATTGAGAGCACGGAGTCTTACCCACTGGACCACAAGGGAAGTCCCAACACTTGTTTACTTTTTAAAAAATCAAGCAATGCAGAAGTACAACAAAGGGAGAAGTCATCTCAAAGCCCATTACCCAGAGACAACCATTGGTAATATTAGTGAATATCATTCCATATATATCTCTATGCAAATATACAAGTGGCTGAACAACTGGATAGATGCATGAAGTAGTTTTATAAAAATGGGATTATACTGCATTCATTTTAAATTTAAAAGGAGTACATTGACACACTACTATATTTAAAATAGATAACCAACAAGGACCTACTGTATAGCACAGAGAACTCTGCTCAGTATTCTTTAATAACGTAAATAGGAAAAGAATTTGAAAAAGAATAGATACAAGTATATGTATAACTGAATCACTTTGCTGTACACCTGAAACTAATAACACAACATTGTTAATCAACTATGTTCTCATATAAAATAAAAATTGACAAAAAAGAAGTACATTGAAGTCAACTTGAATTTAGTAGAAGAAAAAGAAGTCAGAGGAAAATTGAAAAAATTTTCAAGGTTAACCAAAAAAATTATTCAAGCATTATTTTTTATGTTTTTTTAAGCTCCATGGGAGATTTTTACACAGTACTTGTTATTTTTATTTTTTCAAGGCTATTAGCATTTAAATTGACTTTTAAAATCTTAATTCCCATAACTGTTTAGTTTTATTTCTCTATTTAAAAGCATTCAGTGCTTACCATTAGTTTTTTGGCCACAACTTCTCTAAGTTCTATATTTGCATTAATCTCTTAGCTGACTGGCTGCATTATCAAGTAATTTTTTCAGGTAGGGCTCGTGGTGGTCCTTGAATGTGTGCATGCTTGAAGAAGCCTTTTAACTTTATACACAAAGGGCAACATGACTGGTTATAAAATTATATGCCATGATTTTTCCATTCTCAGGATTGCAGAAATGGTTCTACTATCTTCTTGAATTGAGTGTTTTGCTGCATTTTACCACAACTTCTCGATTCATCTGTTGTCTGGCTAGATTTCATCATTGAGTCATTTTTATAAGACACCTTCATATTGAATGGTGCTATGGAGAAGTCTGAGGCCAGCCTGATATATTACTTTCTCTTAAGAACCTTTTTTCCCCTTGTCTGGATGACAATTACTGAAGGCAGTAAGTAATGGCTTCTGCTCTGAAGAGTTCAGTCTTGACTTTTCTCTGTGCTGTCTATTCATCCCATCAATCTGATTCTGACCAGATGATAGGTATTAGAAATACTTTTCAAGCTTTTATTAATACCTTTTCCCTTAGAAATACATCTATATGTAGTGGTTGGGTCAGATTCCTTGCTATATCACCCTAGAATATCAGGATCTTTTTTTCCCTCCATAGGCCATGATTTTTCGGACATTTTGCCGTGAGGTTGAGACTTATGTTAATTTGCTCCTGGTAAAGTCACGACTCTTCCCATTTTTATTGTTTAAAAAAACCATAATTCAAAAAGAGTCATGTACCAAAATGTTCATTGCAGCTCTATTTACAATAGCCCGGACATGGAAACAACCTAAGTGTCCATCATCGGATGAATGGATAAAGAAGATGTGGCACATATATACAATGGAATATTACTCAGCCATAAAAAGAAACGAAATTGAGCTATTTGTAATGAGGTGGATGGACCTAGAGTCTGTCATACAGAGTGAAGTAAGTCAGAAAGAGAAAGACAAATACCATATGCTAACACATATATATGGAATTTAAGAAAAAAAATGTCATGAAGAACCTAGGGGTAAGACAGGAATAAAGACACAGACCTACTAGAGAATGGACTTGAGGATATGGGGAGGGGGAAGGGTAAGCTGTGACAAAGTGAGAGAGTAGCATGGACATATATACACTACCAAACGTAAAATAGATAGCTAGTGGGAAGCAGCCGCATGGCACAGGGAGATCAGCTCGGTGCTTTGTGACCACCTAGAGGTGTGGGATAGGGAGGGTGGGATGGAGGGAGATGCAAGAGGGAAGAGATATGGGAACATATGTATATGTATAACTGATTCACTTTGTTATAAAGCAGAAACTAACACACCATTGTAAAGCAATTATACTCCAATAAAGATGTAAAAAAAATAGTGGTGTTGTTTTTCATTGCATAAGATAATTTTCCTTCATTCTTCTGACTTATCAGGAAGTAGAAGATAATATTTGTTTGTCTGATTCTTCCCATGATTTTATTTTAAAAGTTTTCCAAACATACAGAAAAGATGAAAGAACTTTACTGTGAACACTTTTCATACTCATTAAAAAAATTTTTTTTAACATCTTTATTGGAGTATAATTGTTTTACAATGCCTAGTTTCTGCTGAATAGCAAAGTGAATCAGCTATAGGTATACATATATCCCCATATCTCCTCCCTCTTTTTTTTCCCTCCCACCCTCCTTATCCCACCCCTCTAGGTGGAAACAAAGCACCGAGCTGATCTCTCTGTGCAATGTGGCTGCTTCCCACTAGCTATCTCTTTTACATTTGACAGTGTATATATGTCCATGCCACTGTCTCACTTATTGCCAGCTTACACTTCCCCTACCCCGTGTCCTCAAGTCCATTCTCTACGTCTGCGTCTTTATTCCTATCCTGACCCTAGGTTCTTCAGAACCTTTTTTTTTTCAGATTCCCTATATATGTGTTAGTATACGGTATTTGTTTTTCCCTTTCTGACTTACTTCACTATGTATGACAGTCTCTAGGTCCATCCACCTCACTAGAAATAACTCAATTTCATTTCTTTATATGACTGAGTAATATTCCATTGTATATATGTGCCACATCTTCTTTATCCATTCATCCGATGATGGACACTTAGGTTGTTTCCATGTCCGGGCTATTGTAAATAGAGCTGCAGTGAACATTGTGGTACATGACTCTTTTTGAATTATGGTTTTCTCAGGGTATATGCCCAGTAGTGGGATTGCTGGGTCATATGGCAGCTCTATTTTTAGTTTTTTAAGGAACCTCCATACTGTTCTCCATAGTGGCTGTATCAATTTACTTTCCCACCAACAGTGCAAGAGGGTTCCCTTTTCTCCACACCCTCTCCAGCATTTATTGTTTGTAGATTTTTTGATGATGGCCATTCTGACTGGTGTGAGGTGATACTCATTGTAGTTTTGATTTGCGTTTCTCTAATGATTAGTGATGTTGAGCATCCATTCATGTCTTTGTTGGCAGTGGGATAGGAGAGGGTAGGAGGGAGAGGCAAGAGGGAAGAGATGTGGGGATATATGTATATGTATAGCTGATTCACTTTGTTATAAAGCAGAAACTAACACACCAGTGTAAAGCAATTATACTCTAATAAAGATGTAAAAAATAAAAGTCAATGCAAATATTTTCTCCCATTCTGAGGGTTGTCTTTTGGTCTTGTTTATGGTTTCCTTTGCTGTGCAAAAGCTTTGAAGTTTCATTAGGTCCCATTTGTTTATTTTTGTTTTTATTTCCATTTCTCTAGGAGGTGGGTCAAAAAGGATCTTGCTGTGATTTATGTCATAGAGTGTCCTGCCTGTGTTTTCCTCTAAGAGTTTGATAGTGTCTGCCCTTACATTTAGGTCTTTAATTCATTTTGAGTTTATTTTTGTGTATGGTGTTAGGGAGTGATCTAATCTCATACTTTTACAGGTACATGACTCTTCTGGAATTATGGTTTTCTCAGGATATATACCCAGTAGTGGGATTGCTGGGTCGGATGGTAGTTCTATTTTTAGTTATTTAAGGAACCTCCACACTGTTCTCCGTAGTGGCTGTATCAATTTACATTCCCTCCAACAGTGTAGGAGGGTTCCCTTTTCTCCACACCCTCTCCAGCATTTATTGTTTGTAGCTTTTTTGATAATGGCCATTCTGACTGGTGTGAGGTGATACCTCATTGTAGTTTTGATTTGCATTTCTCTAATAATTAGTGGTTAAGCATCTTTTCATGTGTTTGTTGGCCATCTGTATGTCTTCTTTGGAGAAATGTCTATTTAGATCTTCCACCCATTTTTTGATTGGGTTGTTTCTTTTTGATATTGAGCTGCATGAGCTGTTTGTATTTTTTGGAGATTAATCCTTTGTCCGTTGATTCATTTGCAAATATTTTCTCCCATTCTGTGGCTTGTTTTTGTAATGAATGCAACACTAATTTTTAATCTTTGGGGATGTGACCCCATGGTTTTTAGCAAAAGTTTATAAAAATCATTTTGATCATTCACATTTTAAATTTATTTCTCATTTTGTTTCTGACTTGCACTAAACATGATTTTATATTATTATAACAATTGCATTACAGTATTTGTTTTTTAAGTATGGGCTAATGCCAACTTTCAAATGTATTGTGTGCCAAGTATTGAATACCAAATGTAATGTTTAATGAAGTCAGTAGTTTTCAATGCAGAACACATTTTCTCAAGAAACTCTGTTGTAAAGATTTTTTTGTCCTTTAATTTAGATCTGCATAATGTTTCACCTGAGCCATTTTTACAACATCATTCTGTTGTCCTTGCATTCACTATCAGTTCCCTCCAAACAGACTCCTGAAGAGTCTGATGAGTCAGTCCCCTGCTTCACAGCAGTAAGTAGCTCCTCACTGCAATGAAGGTCCTAGGTCCTTTGCATTTTGGCCTTGTCTACTATTGCAGCCCTTTTTTCTATAGGGGATCTGCTTCAGGATCCCCTATTCCCAGCCAGTCCAAGATCTTTACTTATAATATCTTCCACAAGCATACTGAACTTTTTGACTTCTTTTTGCTTTTGCACATACTGTTCTCTGTGTCCTAGATGGCCTTACCTATTCTCCTTTCTAGGCTTCACTGTGGCCTGGATAAAATATTGCTAAAGATTCTCCTTTTTCCTTTACTCTGTTTTCAGGTTCACCAAGTGTAGCCTTCTGATAGAATTTGGCTCTCTCTCTATAGGTTTCCCTTCAATGAAGGAATACATGGGTCAAAATTTCTGGACTTTGAAAGCTGAGGGTCAGACCCAGGACCGTAGTAAATTCACCCTAGTCAGAATCACCTTGGTATCTTTCACCAGCTATCCAGATTACTTTTATCTGGATTTCCTTTTCCATTTGTCTTGTGAAAATGTTAATTCACTTTCCCCTTTCTCGTTTTCCCTTTCGGTTGGCAACGTTCGTTTGCTTTTTAAGTGTGGAGATAATGTATATAAAGTATTTAGCACAGTGGCTGGCAAATAGTAAGAGCCCATGAAATGTTGGCTAATAAAATAAAAATCAACAAAAATTACAATAGTATCATTGATAGTTGTCCTGAAGAGACTAAGGATACTTTAATAATCAATTGTTAGCTTGCTTTAGTGACTGTGTCCATATACTCCATAAATTTGCAAATATAACTGTTATACTATCTAAAGCCCCAAGTCTTTAGAATTGTAGAGACAAATCAAATGCTTGTAACTGATGATTATTATTAACAATTTGTATTGGGCATTTTGGTATCATGTTGTTATAGAAGTTAATCAGTTGTTATGGTCATTATGAAAACTTCAGCAGTTACAATTTTGTGTCTTTCTGATAAATCACACTTTAGATAGCATGTCAAGAACCAAAGCACCTAATAAAGAATGGAAATGTGCATCTTAACTAGGTAATTCATGTAAAAAAATCCTTTTGTTCCAACATAATTTTAAAAAGAGGTTCCTATTCCGGGATTTTCTTCCTGAAGTGTCTAATTCCTGTTGATAAATGTAGCTTGACTGTACAAGGTTGTTGGCATTTGTCGAATTTTCATAACAAAATTCTTACTTGAAAAGCTAATGTGCAATTTATTTTGTACATATATCTTGTTTTTAAATACTTTAGCATGAGAACCTGAATAAAATATGATGCTGAGTATAGATCATGCATATTTTATTAATGCAAAATGGGTTGTCTAAATATACTTGAAACAGTATATATTGTAATATAAGTAAATGCATCATCTTAACAGACATGTAAAAAGTGGTTTTGCTTAGTATTTTGTATAGATTTGTACTTGAAGAGAACTAAGGAACAGAGATTTTATACATATTGATATTTGAGTCTAGGACTCTGTTCTAAAATATTTGCTTTACTTTTGAGTTTACAATCAATGATTAGACTATCCACCACCATCCCTATGTTTAAAGACCTTTATTTTACAGAGAGTGTTGATTATACAACCAATTTGTGCAACTTAAACCTCAGAGTATTTTCCTTGTGCTATGTAAAATATATCTTCAGGGCTTTCTTTGACTGTCTCTGCAAACCAATAGACAGATTTTTGCAGACTATAATGTGCATTCAGTCAGTCTAGAAGAGCTGCTATTATCACCTCCTCAGTGAAAAATATATTGTGGGTACCTGCCAGCCACCTTACCATTTTGATTCCATTAGATTCTACAGACATTTATTGAGTGCCTAAGAGAGTGCAGGTTTTGTTGAGGATCAAGATGAATAAGACAATGTTGATGCCCTCAACATTTCATAATTAAGCAAGCATGGAGGATGAGAAATTGGTCACAATTATTCTAGTATCAGAAAAATGTTCTAGAATATACCTAGGAAAGAGCCACAAGGTGCTGCAGAGGTTTGAGGGAGGGAGCATTTGCATCAGGAAAGGCTTTGTAAATGAAGTAGTACTTGAAGGGCAGGCTGAGCATAGAAAGGCATTCAGGCAGAGGGAACAACATGAGCAAAGGCACTGAGGGAGAAGAAAAGGATTTGCTATATATACTGCTATGTGTCAGGCACTGTACTAAAGCTTTCTATACGCTTGCTTATTTAATCTGTGCAATCACCCTGTAATGTGCATGGTACTATATCCATTGTACAGATATCATCAAGGCCCAGAGCTGGTAAAATAAGTGGCAGAACTGATAGTGAACCCAGATCAATATGACATCAAAGTCCACGTTCTTTCCTCTCAGAGGCAGGAAAATTCACAATCTGGGAAAAAGAAGGAATAGAGTTAATTAGAACTTGATATCCCTGAAATATAGCATAAAGGACAAGAGGATCAATGGAATCCATAAAGACCCAATTATGTTACACTAGACATCAACAAGTATCCTGGGCAATGTTCCATAGACAAATATGTATGGAAAATGCTGCATCCTATATCCTAGGGCGGCCGTGTGTAGGTTGTATATTGCTTAAATTAGTACCATGTAATAGGCTACAATATGAATAGTGACTTCTAGTGTTGTGCAGTGCACAGTCTGCACAATCATATGTTGCATATCAGCTCTATCCCTTTCTTGGAGATTCATAACTCACGTTAGCATATGAAAGAGCTCAGGAAGTCCTATAGTAATGAAATCCATTTAACCCTATAACTTTCAAAATTATTTGACCATGGGGGTGGGGGGGTTCACTTTAGTATCTATTAATATCTCATGGGAGACTAGCATTCTGTAGAATGCAACACTGGGTTAATCATTCATACTTGATAAGTTAGACTAGAATGGATTGACTTGACCACATAACTCCTGTCTGGAAATTCTGCCAAAGACACTTATGTATTAGTCTAGATGATATTGCTTCCATTTTCATATGATGCACATTTTCCTTTCCCAATACGCAGTTCTGGGGAACAGGTTTCCTTGAGCAGAGCTTATGTGCTGAAAATAGGTTACAGGTGTGAGAGGATATTTATTCCCTCAATCTTGGGGTGACCTGATGGGGCCTGAGACAGCTGGAGTTTCTGGGCTGGTTAACTTCCTGCCCAAGCAGACTTCTGCATTTACCCCAGGGTAAACATTATCATTTTCTTGGTGTGCCATGAAGTGGGAATGGCTGGGAAGCACTGATTTTGGAAATAGCCAGGAGTTACTTGCTAAAAAATTGAGTTTTGTTTTATGAGGTAGAGGGTTTTTTCCTCATAGCACCAGAAATATTAGTTGGTACAACCAATGTTAGAAGAAACCAGCATTATTACAAAATAAACTTCAAGGAAAGACAAATCAGATATTTGAGAATGATTTTTTTTATGATTTTGCTTATCAAGTTGTGAACATCACATTAATCTGTTTTCCTCTCACGATTAAAACTTTTTGGGATAGCAGCAATTACTCATTTATGTGCATATATCTTGAATATGAGCAATGTAAATCCGTAACAGTAAAGGAAGCATTCGGGATGAAGTGGCACAATTCTCTAAATAGTCATATTTAATTTCAGTTGAAAAACTTTGCTCAACTGAAAGAATGACAAAAATGCCATTGTTAAAGAGAAAAAAAAACTTTGGAAAGTTATGAATGTCTAAAATTTCCTGCAGTTATTTTTGCAAGGATTGATTCATATTCAGATTAGCTTCCTGCCAGATGGAAGAAACACACAGTATATCAGCTTTTGCAGGAGAGAAATAAAAAAGAAGCACAAGCTGCTATTTAAAGGGCTTTCTTTCTTTTTTTTTTCCATATTAATAGCACATTAACCCATAGTGAGTATTAATGCAAGAAACTAAACCATTGGGGCTACCATTCTATCCTTTAGGAAGACTAAATATTTTTTGGTCCAATGGGTTGAGAAAAATTATTTCCTTGATTTGCACATCCAAGATAATATTTCTGTTTAATGATGGTCAAGCCTCATGCGTTCCAAAGCAGAAAGAAAAGGGCAAATGTGTGGAAATTGGAGATAAGTTATTCCTCTTGTACCCAGTGAACCACTACTTTATGCTTGATCCTGGGAAGAAATAAAATACACAGTAGATGAGATGGATTGATGTGTTTAGGGGCTCACCAAACTCAGGTTCATGATGTTCTAGGTGCAGTGCATGTGGAGCCCATGCAGTGCCTCAAAGGAGGTATGTTTGTTCTGGCCAAGTCAGCCAAGTGCATAACAGCAAACTTGCTACATGCCCAGTGTTGGAGACGAGATCTCCTGTCTGCACCAGGAGTCACACTCCACACTCAATTACTTCTTGTTTCTCCTGGCTTTGAATCTTCAACTTGTTCTTATCATGATGTTTTTGCCTTGCCCATTCAACGCTACACCCCTTTTGTTCTCTCTTCTGCTTAGGATCTAGGCTTTCCCCATGGTAACACTCTTCTCTCCAGTTCAGTAAAATACCTTGGGTTGTGACTCTTCAGGATTGATCCATCCCCAGGTGCTCTCTCTCTCATATGCTGACTCCATGGAGACAGCTTTCCATCTGACCTGTCTCAGCCTTGCTGGACACTCTGATGATAATTGTAACAATATAGCTATTACCATTTGTTTACTGAGCACCTACCATGTGCCAATCTTCTCAACAGTCCTGTGAGATAGGTATTATTATTATTATTCCATTTTTTTTATAGCTGATGAAATAAGGAACAGTTGAGGAACCTGCTCCAAGATCACAGAGCAAAGGTTGTCTTTTCAACAAATTGTGCTGAAACAAAACGATATCCACATGCAAAAAAAAAAAAATGAACCTAGATACAGACCTTACACCCTTCACAAAAATTAACTCAAAGTGAATCGTAGACCTAAATGTAAAGCATTAAACTATAAAACTCCTAGAAGACCACACAGGAGAAAACCTAATTGATCTTGGGTGTGGCAGTGACTTTTTATTTTTTTAATTAAAAAAGTTTAAGAAATTAAAGTATAGTTGCTTTTCAATATTACATTAGTTTCAGGTGTATAACATAGTGATTCAATATTTTTATATTCAGTATTTTCATATACCATTGTGATGACTTTTTAGATAAAACACCAAAGGCAAGATCTGTGAAAGAAATCATTGATAAGCTAGATTTCATTAAAATTAAAAACTTGTGCTTTTTAAAAGACAGTGTTGATAGAATGAAAAGACGAGTGACAAAGTGGGAAAAATATTTGCAAAATACATATCGGATAAAGGACTGTTATCCAAAATATATAAAGAACTCTTAAAACACAGTTATAAGAAAAGGAAAACCTGTATAAAAAATGGGAAAAAGACCTGAACAGACACCTCATTGAAGAATATTATGTAGATGACAAGTAAGCATTGGAAAATATGCTTAACATCATATATTATTAAAGAATTCCAAATTAAAACAACAATGAGATACCAGTACACACCTATTAGAATGGCTAAAATCCGAAACACTGACAATACCAAATGCTGATGAGGATGTGGAGCAGTAGGAACTCTCATTTATTGCTGATGGGAATGCAAAGTGGCACAGCCTCTTTGGATGAAAATTTGGCCGTTTCTTATGAAACTAAACATGCTTACCATACAATCCAGCAATCACACTCCTTGATATTAACCTCAGTGTTTTGAAAACTAATGCCCCCACAAAACTTGCACACAGATGTTTTTAGCAGCTTCACTCATAATTGCCAAAACTTGAAAGCAATCAAGATGTCCTTCAGTAGTTTAATGGATAAACTGTAGTAATCCAGACAAAGAAATTATTCAGTGCTATAAAGAAATGAGCTCTCAAGCCATGAAAAGACATAGAGGAAACTTAAATTCATATTGCTAAGTGAAGGAAACCAATCTGAAAAGCCTATCTATTTCATGTAAATGACATTCTGGAAAAGACATAACTATGGAGATAGTGTAATGATCAGTGGTTGCCAGGGGTTAAGGAGGTAGGAGAGATGAATAGGCAGAGCACAGAGGATTTTTAGGGTAGTGAAACTATTTTGTATGATACTACAGTGGTGGATACAAGTCATTATACATTTATCAAAACTCATAGAATGTAAAATATCAAGAAAGAACTCGTGTAAACTATGGACTTTAAGTGCTAATGATGTGTCAATATAGGTTCATCTGTTGTAGCAAGTGTATCACTGTTGTGTGGGATGTCCATAGTGGGCAAAGTTGTATGTGTATGAGGACTAGGGGTATTTAAGAACTATGTTCTTTCTGTTCAGTTTTGCTATCAATCTAAAAACTGGTCTAAAAAATAAAGTTTGTTAATTAAAAAAGGCTTCCAAGAAGGGAAAACAACTTGTACTGGGGAAGAATCAAAGTGTGCAACAAAGGGTAGCAATCCACTAGTTGATGGTTCTCTTAAAATTTGGCAAATAACCAGTAGTGTTTCCAGCTGTCTTTCATCATCCAATTCAAACAGAAAATCAACAACAAAACCAAAAATCGGTGCATACACGTGCACGTGCACACGCACACACACACACACACACTCCCCTCTTCCTTTATTGTGAATGGGTAGCCTGCCACTCCTATGATTTGACACTGGGCCCTAGAGACCATAATTTAATTATAACATGATTTATAAAAATAGCCCATTTGACAGATACGTAATCTCATGTTATGAAGTCAATTAAGTCATTGTTGAAAAGATAAAAGATTAAAAACTTCCAAAATACATAAGCATTTAAAAGATCAGCTGCTTTCTTCAAACTACTTTAGTAGTACTTTCATAGGCCTGTTCCTTTTAATTACAGAATGATATATTGTACCTACTCACTTTGTTTTCAGGTTTGTTCCAGTGCACCTTATACGTATGCAAAACTATATCAGATGCTAAATGCCTGAAGCATGAGATTCTTTGAGTTCTTATTCTTAATTATTGTGCTGAATTTCATATTTGGGTCTGTATTTAATATGAATAAATTATTCTCCAAATGCATAATTTAAGACAATATTCAGTCTACTTTAATACAGACTAGAATCTAAGCCAAATTCATCTGTGAACAAGTAGGTTAAGTAGTAATGCCATTCGAAACTCCTAAAACTTGTAGTCAGCCAACATGCAAGTTATTCTGCCATGGAGAGATATTTAGGATCAATCTCCCCAAAGCCAGTTATTGTATTTTTTGATTCTGTGGTTCCTGGCATTTATACACAACCATAAAGCCTTCTGATTTTTGTTTGCTCTTGATCATTAGTATTCTGGAACCGATAGATCACAAAATAACTTTAGATCCTGACAAAGTCACTTCCCTGAGTCATTTTCCATTGAGGCTATTGCACTATTTACAGATTGCTTGCTATCCTGCCTCTCTGCTCTAACCAATCCTGTTCATCACTGTAGCCTTGCCCTCCTTTCTAGCTTATGCTCATTTCCATAGTTTTGTTTACATTAGATTATAACCTTCTCAAGAAGAGGGAACACATTTAAAAAATATTCGTGGCATTTAGTCAAATAATTTGTTCCAAATGGATGCTGAATTAGTAGATAAGTGATCCATGTTCTGGACAAAGGTAGTCCATTTACTTTGCATAAAGAAGAAGTGAGTGGTGAAAGATTAAGACTATTCAGAGTCACAATGAAGAGGGTTTTACATACAAACTCAATAGGCAATGTTGGAATCAAAATTTTTTTAACTCATAAATTACTTGATCAAAATGGGATTTAAAAAGATTAATCTTGCATAAATTGTAAGAAGAAGAGAATAGAGATGGAATTACATGTTTTGTCTACAGGTAATCCATATAAGTACAAGAAAGATTCCTAAAAAATGATTTAAAAGAATGTAGTTCTAGTCTTAGTTCACTTTCTCACTGGTGATAAAGGGTCCCTTCTTCAACATAACATAACAATCTTAAATGTGTAGGCAGTTAATATTAGAGTTTCAAAGTACATGAAAAAAAATTGACAGAACTGTAAAGTCAATGAAGCACATTTTATACTTGAAGATCCGAACATTCCTCTCTTATTAACCAATAGCATAAATAGACACAAAATCAGTAAGGTTATAGAAGACCAGGACAACACTTCCAATCAATTTGACACAATGGCATATATAGAAGACTCCAAACAACAAAAGAGGAATACACTTTCATTTCTAGTGTGTATGAAATAACCCAATAAGGTAGATGATAACCTGGGTTATAAGACAAACTATAAGAACTTTAAAGGAAAACAAAAAGTGTGTTCTTGGATCATAATGGAATTGAACTAGAAATCAATAAGAGAAAGATATCAAGAAAATCTCCAAATATTTTGATATTAAAAGCATGCATCTAAATAACCCATGGGTCAATGAAGAAATCATAGGGGAAAGTGGAAAATATTTTGAGTGAAAGGAAAATGAAAATATATCAAAATTTGAGGGATGCTGTTAAAGCAGAACTTAGAGGGAAATTTACAGCATACTGTTAGATGTTTATATTAGAAAAGAGGAAAGTTCTCAAATCAATGATCTAGTTTTTACCTTAGGGAAATTGAAAAAAAGAACAAATTAAACCCAAAACAAGCAGAAGAAAGAATATTAGAAAGGTAAAAGCAGAAATCAATAAAAGTGAAAACACAAAAATCAATACAGAAAATCAATGAAATGAAATTTGGTTCTTTAAAGAAAAATTAATAATATCAATTAAGGTTTAGTCAGACTGACCAAGAAAAGAGGTGACACAAATTTTAAATATCAGGAATGAATGATCAGCTACAGACCCTATAAATATTAAAAAGATAATAAGGAGATACTACACATAATTCTACATCCATAAATATAATATAGATGTAGTAGGCAAATTACTGTAAACACAACAAACTACTGAAGCTTAATTTAAAAAAATGAATAACCTGAATAGATTAATATCTATTAAAGACATTGAATGTGAAATGAACAGGCTTCCAACAAATAAAACTCCTGGCACAGATGGCAAACATTGACAAATTCTACCAAACATCAATGAAGAAAAAGTGCTAAGGTTACACAAACCCTTTCTAACTCATTTTGTAAGGACAGAATTACCCTGATACCAAAACCAAGTAAAGTAGTTACAATAAAAGAAAACTACAGACCAATATCTCTTATGTATAGATAGAAAAATCATTATCAAAATATTAGTAAATCTATCATATCTAGCCACATAGAAAAAGAATGTTACTTATGACCAAGTGAGTTTTATCTCCGTGATGTAAGACTGGTTTAACATTCAACAGTTACTCAATTTGATCCACCACACTAACACACTAAGAAGAAAAATCCTATAATCATCTCAGTAGATGCAGAAAAAGCAATTGGCAAAATTAAAAATCTATTCATGATAATTTTTTCAGCAAACTAGGGAAAGAAGATAACTCCCTTAATCTAATAAAGAATATCTTCAGAAAAGATCTACAACTTACATACTTAATGGTGAAAGACTGAGTACTTTCCCCCTAAGATCAGGAGCAAGAAAAAATATATCTGTTGTCACCACGCATAACCATCACCATACAAGACCCATATTCAACATCATACTTAGCCAGTGCAATAAGGCAAGAAAATTGACTGAAAGGTATATCTTTTGGAAAGGTAAAATAATCTGGACTAGAAAGGTCTTTATTCACAGATGACATGTTTATGTAGAAAATCTCAAAGAATACTTGAAAATGCTATTAGAACTGATGACTGAGTTTAGCAAGTTTGTAAGATATACATTTATTACAGAAATATTTATTTACATATTAACAATGAAAATTGGAAACTGAAATTAAAAAGAAATCATGCCATTTACAGTAGCATCAAAAACATTAAATTATAGGTATAAATCTTACAAAATTTGTGCAGAATCAGTTATTAAAAACTTGAAACACTGATGGAAAAATCAAAGAAAACCTAAATTCATGGAACATGTTCATGGATTGGAAGACTTGTTAGATTTTCAAATATCCCCCAGATTATCTATATATTGAATGCAATTCCAGTTAAAATTACAGTAAGTTTTTTTATAGAAATTTACAAGCTCATTTTAAAATTTAGTTGGATAAACAGAGGAACTTAAATAAGAAAAACAATTTTGAAATGAACATTTGGAGGGCTGAAGCTACCCGATTTCCAAGCTTACTATAAAGCTACATATATTCTACATATGTTAAGGCAGTGTAATATTATAAAAATGATATAGATATATTGAGATAGATATATAAATTAATGGAACAGAACAGAGAGCCCATAAATGGATTTGCACAAATATATTCAACTATTGTTTGACAAAGTTCCAAAGGAGAAAGTATAGACTTTTTAGCAAGTGGTGCTGGAATGATTGTATATACATATGGAAAAAAATGAACCTCAGTATGCATACTTTGCACTATATACAAAATTAATTCAAAAGTGCTCATTGTCCTAAATACAAAACCTAAAACAATAAATGTTTTAGAAGAAAACATAGAAACATATTTTGTGGCCCTGGGCTAAGCAAAGATTTCTTACATGCTACACCAAAGCATAATACCTACAAAAAAAAGTGATAAATTTGACTTCATCAGAATTAAGACTTCTACCCTTTAAAAGACACTATTTAAGCCAAAGACTGAGAGAAAATATTTGCCAATCACTTATCTGATAAAGGTCCTGTAGCTGGACTGTATTAAGCACTCTCAAGACTCAATAATGAGAATATAAACAATTCAGTTTTTTTAAAAAGTGGGCAAAATATTGAACAAAAACATCAATAAAGAAAATATATGGATGGTAATTAAGCACAAGAAAAGATGTTCAACATGATTAATGATTAGCAAATTAAAACCACAATGAGATACCTCTACACCCCTATTGGAACAACTTAAAAATAAGAATATGAGAACACGAAGCACTGGCAAAGATGAGGAAGAACTACTGGCAAGATGAGAACTCCCATACACTAGCCACTTTTATAAAACAGTTTGTTATAGACTCACAGATATAGAAAACAAATTAGTGGTTACCAATAGGGAGAGGGAAGGTGGGAGGGTCAAGACAGGGGAATGGGATTAAGAGGTACAGAGTACTGTGTATAAAATAGAAAAGCTACAAGGATAGATGGTACAGCACAGGGGATTATAGCCATTACTTCATAATAGCTTATAGTGGATTATAATCTATAAAAACACTGAATTACTGTGCTGTGCAACTGAAACCAATATAATATTGTAAATCAACTATACTTCAATAAAGAAAAGTTTGTTAGTTTTCTTATTTCTTTTTTTTATTGGAGTATAATTGCTTTACAATGTTGTGTTAGTTTCTGCTTTATAACAAAGTGAATCAGTTATACATATACATATGTTCCTATATGTCTTCCCTCTTGCATCTCCCTGCCTCCCACCCTCCCTATCCCACCCCTCCAGGCTGTCATAAAGCACCGAGCCAATATCCCTGTGCCATGCAGCTGCTTCCCACTAGCTATCTACCTTACGTTTGTTAGTGTGTATATGTCCATGACTCTCTCTTGCCCTGTCACAGCTCACACTTCCCCCTCCCCATATCCTCAAGTCCGTTCTCCAGTAGGTCTGTGTCTTTATTCCTGTCTTACCCCTAGGTTCTTCATGACATTTTTTTTTCTTAAATTCCATATATATGTTAGCATACGGTATTTGTCTTTTTCTTTCTGACTTACTTCACTCGGTATGACAGACTCTAGGTCTATCCACCTCATTACAAATAGCTCAATTTCATTTCTTTTTATGGCCGAGTAATATTCCATTGTATATACGTGTCACATCTTCTTTATCCATTCATCCGATGATGGGCACTTAGGTTGTTTCCATCTCCGGGCTATTGTAAATAGAGCTGCAGTGAACATTTTGGTACATAACTCTTTTTGAATTATGATTTTCTCAGGGTATATGCCCAGTAGTGGGATTGCTGGGTCATATGATAGTTCTATTTGTAGTTTTGTAAGGAACCTCCATACTGTTCTCCATAGTGGCTGTACCAATTCACATTCTCACCAGCAGTGCAAGAGTGTTCCCTTTTCTCCACACTCGCTCCAGCATTTATTGTTTCTAGATTTTTTGATGATGGCCATTCTGACTGGTGTGAGATGATATCTCATTGTAGTTTTGATTTGCATTTCTCTAATGATTAATGATGTTGAGCATTCGTTCATGTGTTTGTTGGCAGTCTGTATATCTTCTTTGGAGAAATGTCTATTTAGGTCTTCTTCCCATTTTTGGATTGGGTTGTTTGGTTTTTTGTTATTGAGCTGCATGAGCTGCTTGTAAATTTTGGAGATTAATCCTTTGTCAGTTGTTTCATTTGCAAATATTTTCTCCCATTCTGAGGGTTGTCTTTTCATCTTGTTTATGGTTTCCTTTGCTGTGCAAAAGCTTTGAAGTTTCATTAGGTCCCATTTGTTTATTTTTGTTTTTATTTCCATTTCTCTAGGAGGTGGGTCAGAAAGGATCTTGCTGTGATTTATGTCATAGAGTGTTCTGCCTATGTTTTCCTCTAAGAGTTTGATAGTTTCTCGCCTTACATTTAGGTCTTTAATCCATTTTGAGCTTATTTTTGTGTATGGTGTTAGGGAGTGTTCTAATCTCATACTTTTACACGTACCTGGCCAGTTTTCCTGGCACCACTTATTGAAGAGGCTGTCCTTTCTCCACTGTACATTCCTCCCTCCTTTATCAAAGATAAGGTGACCATATGTGCGTGGGTTTGTCTCTGGGCTTTCTATCCTGTTCCATTGATCTATATTTCTGTTTTTGTGCCAGTACCATACTGTCTTGAAAAGATTTAGACATACATGTACAATATGACTCAATGGTCCCACTCCCAGATATTCACCCAAGTAAAATGAAAACCTACGTCACACAAAGCCTATATGCACCATTTTATAGTAGCTTTATTTCTAACCACTAAATACTGGAAATGAGCCAAATATCTCTCAATTGGTGATTGTATTAACAAACTTTGGTACAGCAATTAAAAGGAAGGAACTAAAGATGCATTCAACAATAAGAATGACTGTCAAAATCACCATGTTAAGTGAAGAAAGCCAGAAAAAACAAGCCTACATAATGCATGTTTCCATTTTCTTGGCATTTTAGAAAGGCAAAGTATAGGAGAAAATATCAGATCAGTGGTTGCCTGTGGCTAGTAATGAGAATTAACTGCAAACAGGCATGAGGGATCCTTTAGGATAACGAAAATTCTCTAAAACTCCCTCTCTCTCTCTCTCTCTCTCTCTCTCTCTCTCTATGTGTGTGTGTGTGTGTGTGTGTGTGTGTGTGTGTGTGTATACACATATCTATATGTATGTATTTATATATTTATTTATATCTCACACACATGAATGACAAAAGACTCATGAATGACAAAAGACTCATGAATGACAAAAGACAAAAGCAGCCAGACTGCTCCTGTAAATCAATAAAAAGAGACAGACAATCCAATAGAAAATGGGCAAAAGAGTTGAAAGTGCAGCCCAAAAAAGGGGATATCCTTCTAGGAGTTTTATGGTGTCATGTCTTATGTTTAGGTCTTTAAACCATTTCGAGTTTATTTCTGTGTATGGTGTGAGGGAATGCTGTAATTTCATTGTTTGATGTGTAGCTGTCCACCTTTCCCAACACACTTGTTGAAGAGATTTTCTTTTCTCCATTGCCTCCTTTGTCATAGATTAATAGACTATAGGTGTGTGGGTTTATTTTTGGGTTCTTCATTCTGTTCCATTGATCTATGTGTCTGTTTTTATGGCAATACCATGGTGTTTTGATTACTGTAGTTTTGTAGTATAGTCTGCAATCTGGAAGGGTTATACCTTCAGCTTCATTCTTTTTTCTCCGGATTGCTTTGGGAGTTCTGGATCTTTTGTGGTTCCATATAAATTTTAGGATTATTTATTCTAGTTTTGTGAAAAATGTCATGGGTAATTTGATAGGGATTGCATTAAATCCGTAGATTGCTTTGGGTAGCGTGGCCATTTTAACAATATGAATTCTAATCCATGTGCACGAGCTATCTTTCCATTGTTTGTATCGTCTTCAGTTTCTTTAAATAGTGTCTTACAGTTTTCTGAGTATATGTCTTTTACCTTTATTTTACAGTGTTCAAGTACTTAGGAATAAAAACATGTGGAAGCTGCTCTGTGGCTAACTGGAAAGTCAGAGCCATTTTAAAAGGACGAAAGACTATTCTGGGCCTCTCAAGGCCTTCTTCTAAGGCCTTTTCAGTGAATCCCTCTGCAAGATTAATCTTCTTTACCAGTTGAAAACCTTGCTATTCATAGAAAAAGTTACAGCTTGGACGTGGCACCTCCGTGTATTTCTTTTACTCATGTATGTGTATCCATGTTGTGTCTCAGTGGCAGAAACTCATAGATGCTGTGAAAATTATGTAGTCTTTGGCTTTCCAATATTAACTTTGGGCTGGAGCTTGCTGGCTGTTCATCCTTCCATAAAGCCACCCAGGATATGTCCTAACAATGATAAGCTACCACCCACAGAGCAAGCCCCTCAGCAGTCCTGCCAGAACCTGCCTGGGGCTCCTGGGAGGCAGTGTCCAGGCTTGCTCCTGGGAGGCCATGATGGATATAATTGAAATGTACCCATGACAGGTAGATGATGTTTCAGTGGTGTCTTGCATCTACCCTTTATACCTTTTATTACTTTAAAACATTTTAACTATCAGTGGCTAACAGTAAAGGGGACAAGAGCTTTTGAATTCAAGGGTCTTAACTTCTGAGTGCACCCTTATTTAAAAGAACACAGTTAAGGTATTTTTATCCTTTTAGAAATATCTTTTACTTACTTTATTTAAGCTTGAAACTAAAACCATAATCCTAAACTAAAATGCATTTCTTTTGGTGTGTGTGTGTGTACTCTGCCTTGCTAGTGCTTGGCTACTAGCACATCTTTAATTTGAGAAAAGAGAGTATGGATTTTTATTTGAAAACATCTCTATTAGAGCACATACATAAGCAGGAATGGGGAAATAGGTTGTCTCAGATCAAAATTTACAGCTCTCTATGTTTAGCCCTTATTTTTTTGAGAAAAACAAAATAGAAAGACTGATAAAACTTGATGGTGGGTGAGGTTAAATTGTAGCATCAATGTCTGTTGAACTTTCAATGGTAGATATGAAATAAAATGTAAGTATTTTGTTGTAAAAATACGTTAGCATAGGAGCTACCTTTGGAGTGGAAGGGAGGGTAGTAACTGGTAGGGGGCACCAGGGGGACTTCTCAGGATATTGCTAGTGTTCTAGTTTCTGATCTGAGTGGTTGTTACAGGATAATTTTACTGTGGGAAAAATCATCAAGCTGTACAATTATTATAGGTGTTCTTTTTTGTATGTATGTCATTTTTTCAATTAACCAATTTTACTTTAAAAAGAGTAATAGTTCAACAATTAAAACAATCATTTCCATCATTTTCTTTCCCCAAATCAGTCTAATCACATAAATATTTATAGTAATTGGCCACAAATATTCTAAGCAGCCTTCCAATACTTAAGGTACAGGCCCTTCAAAATAAATATAATATTTATATATTAAAAAAATAAATATACTCACCATTTTGGTCATATCTGCTGAGTGTTTGTTTAATTAGGAAACCCTATGCTTAGGATTTCAGCATGATACAGAGGAAAATACTTGATAATATCAGTTTGATTTTTAAAAATTGTTGAGTAAATATATGATTGAAAATATAGTTATATTCAACTGTAATACATGAAATGTCTCAAAGTCTTTCTGTAAATGCTAATATTTGAAAATGGAAATTAAATGATTTGTTGGGATTAGGGAGGTTGCATGGTTAATGGTTAGGACAGTTTAGGAAGCATGAATGGTAAGTTATAAAATGCTTCCTTTATCACTACCTCTCTCTATCTCTGATATTAGGTGATTTTTTTTAACAAATATTTATTGAATGCTTACATATACTGGGCCTTCTCCTAGGTGCCAGGGCACTGTTATATGCCCTGGGAATACAGTGGTGAACAATACAGGCAAAAATTGCTGACGGTATGGAGCTTATCTTCTACTGGGTGTATAGACAACCAGATGTGGATAATAATAAATAAGTAAATATATGAAATAAACAGTATGTCAGATAAGCCATATGTACTATGAAGAAGAAAAAAATAGGGCAAGAATGTTAAGGAGTGCCAAGGGGCCTATTTTAAACAGTGTGGTCAAGGAAAGCAGTACTGCAAAAGTGACCTTTGAGCAGACTCCTGCAGGAAGTGAAGGAGAAAGCCATGGAGCAATCTCTCACTAGGGAGCTATCTGGCGGGAGAGCTCTCTAGTCTGAGAGAGCAGTGAGTCCTAATGTGGATTCACTTGGCCTATTTGAGGACCAGCAAGGAAGCCAGTGGGAGTGAAAGAAGGTATGTACACTACCATGTGTAAAATTGATAGCTAGTGGAAACCTGCTGTATAGTGCAGCTCGGTGCTCTGTGGTGACTTAGATGGGTGGGATTGGGGGGAGAGGGAGGTGCCACAGGGAGGGGATATATGTATACATATAGCTGATTCACTTAGTTGTACAGCAGAAACTAACACACCATTGTAAAGCAACTATAACCACCCCCCTCAAAAAAAAGAAGGTAGATTATTTTGCTAGGGCTACTGTAACAAACTGGGTGGCTTAAAGCATTTATTTCCTCATAGCTCTGGAGGCCAGAAGTCCAAAATCAAGGTGTCAGCAGGGACATGCTCCCTGCAGAGACTCTAGGGGAGGGTCTATTCCTTGGTCTTCCACCTTGGTGACTGTCTGTATTCCTTGGCTTGTGGCAGCATAACTCTAACCTCTGCCTCCTCCTTCATTTCTCCCCTTCTTTGTGACTTCTTCATATGTCTCTCTCTGCCTCTCCAGTATAAGGACCTTTGTGATTATATTGGACCCATTTGGATAATTGAGGATAAGTTCTTCCTCTCAAAATCACAACTTTTGCCACAGGAGGTACCGTTCACAGGTTCCAGGGACTTGACATATATTGCGTTGGCCAAAAAGTTTGTTTGTTTAGTGAATACATTGTTCTATAAAATTCTTGGTGAAAATGAAAAATGTATCTTTTATTTTTACTTAAAACCGAATGAACTTTTTGGCCAACCCAATATATCTTTACAAGAGGACATTTTTTGGCTTACCACAGAAGGGCAAGAGTGAAAGAGTAGGAATGAGGTCAGAGAAGTGTCCAGCTGACAGGTCATGGAAGGACTGTAGGTTATATCAAGGCCTTGGGCTATTTTTCTGGATAAAATGGGAAATCCAGTGACACTATCCAACTTATTCTATATTTTGTGCGGCTTAGGAAAACCCTTTCAAAGTGAAACCTATGTAATTGTGATAAGGGAAATTTTGATCCTTATTGGTCGCTTGATGGATCTCACTGATCCTCATTGTGAATAGGGGATTGTCCATCCCTCACAATGAAGCCTTAATGATGTTTCAGAACGAGAAAGCAGATTCAGAGACAAAAGCTGTCTGTGACTTCTGAGCATGCTCAGCTCTTATAAGTTTTCAAAGAAAACTCAAGGACAATGCAACTGGTAGCAGTAAAGGTAAGTGAGCCTAAAAAGGCCAGAAAAAAAAGGAGGAGGAAGACAAGTAGGCACTGCAGAGAGCACCCATAATGCAGACAAAATTTGACCTTGCCCCCTCCAACCTTCACTCCGTCACCCTCATCATTGTCCACGTCGATATATCTACACTGAGCCTGTATTTCTGCCTGATCACAAAAATCCTTACCCGCCATGTTAAGAAGCTTAGCCTTTACCTTAAGGACAATGGAAACCACTGAAGGGTTTATAACTAAGACTCAGCATGGCTTGGCTTTTGTTCCAGAAACATCACAAAGGCCATAGTGTTAGGGGTGGATTGGAGAGGAGTGGGAGTGCAGAGAAGGACAACCAGTTGCTGCAGTATTCCAGGCAAGGGACAAGGAGAGCCTGCCCTAGACAGTGGCAGACACTGCTGTGAGGCACCGGGCAGAGGATGAAAGAATTCTTAAAACACTCATCACTCTCATAGCAAACAGTGTTGAAGGAAACAGTATTACAGTAACAGTGTCATACTATATGATATATATTATATATATTAAACAATATATATTAAAAATTATATGCATATCAAACTGTCTCCTGATGGTTCTCTGACCCAGATTAGAGGAAACCTCTCCCTGATTTCACAGAGGAAAAATACTGATGAGTACAATCAGTGTGTCTGTTCCAGTATCTCCAAGTACTACTAATTTTGTTCATATTTAGTGATGAATGATTTTGATGAAGCCTAGACTTAGGTCTGCTATGAGAGCTAGTGGGACAAGCAGCAGAAGAAACTCAGGACTAATAAACAAAGGCCATGTCTTTCAAGGGGGAAGAAAAGGGAGTAGACTCAAGGTTGTTTCCAGTTGCCATATAATGCCACATTCCCATTAGAGAATGAAGCAAGAACAAGTGGCCAGAATTCTGTAAAACTTACATGCCCAAGGATGGGAGCAGCTACAGAATTTGTAGGGCCCAGTCCTAAATGAAAATGTATGGCATCTTGTTCACAAATTACTAAAATTTCAAGATGGCAACAGCAACATGTTCAACAGAGTGCGAGGCCGTTCCGAGCATCGCACCCTATGCAACTACATAAATACCCACCAAGTTGGCCCTGCTCATAGCATGCTTGACTGGCCCAGATTGAACCAGAGTTTCCTTCAGGGCACCTCCCTATTCCCTCACCACCACCCTTCCACCCCCGCTTCTAAAGTTCACATTAACCTATAATAAAAATAACAACTAATAGCTTTGTGTCACTTTTTTCCCCCTATGACCGATTCTATCATGGGGGCTCTACCCTTATGACCTCGTTCAAACCCAATTACCCCCCAAAGGCCTTGCCTCCAGAAGCCATCAGTTCAGGGATTAGGGCTTCAGTATGTGATTTCAGGGGCACACACTCAGTCTACAGTACCATGTTACTGCTGTGAGTTTTAAACTGGGTTACCTGGAAATATCTCAGAGACCACTGAGTGCAGTGAGTGAAAGACCAACTGGGTAGGCCCAAGAGCCCTACTTAAATTTGTTTTATTGTGCGAATTTCCATGTAAGCACTCCTTGTGGGAAAAATTAAAGGCTCTGCTCCAAAAGGAAGTTTACAAACCACTGGATTATTTGGTTTGAGATAAGCAGGGCAAATCATATTTTTCTTAATTCATGGGTGAGGAGAATAGATGAACATGTATTATTAAGTGTCTATTATATTCCAGGTACTGAGTGAAGTGCTTTTACATGTTATAGTGTTTAATTCTTACAACTCCACAAGGTATGTGTGATTATGTGCAGTTCATAAATATCACTGAGAGGCAGATAAGTTAATAGATAGATCCAGCCAATATGTAGCAGAGCTGAGATTTGAACCCTGGCCTGTTAACAAAGCACACATTCTTTCCATAACACTATCTGTCTCTCCATTCAGGTAAGACTACCATCTGCTTCCCCAGCAGACACTTGGCCATATAATTTACTGGGTAGGTTTTGATTAGACTCTTGGCGGCAAGCCCATCTCTGTAGTTGAGGTAGCCAATAGAAAGCTGGGAAGCTATTGAGTGGAAAAGATAGAAGCCAGGGCTTGCTGTCTCTGAGGCCAGAAGTAAGCCATGGGCAGGGATAGCCTGAGTAATGACTCCACAGGTACTGCACTGTTTATCCTTTGAGAGCTGGATGCTGCATCATCTCAGAGCATTACAGTTAACTTCCAACAATCACTTCTGCAAATGCAATTTTTAGCATCAAAGAGTCTTAACACGTTTTAGAGACATAGTGTCAAGTTAGTTCTATGTAATGACTGTAATGTCTAACAGATGAATGAATTCTGAGGAGTCTCATAATTAATACTATTTATTCCATGTTATAATGTTGCTGAACATTCCCATACTCGATGCAGAGTTTGAAGTAAAAGTATAAAACTCCGTGGTTGCTTTGGAAAAATTACTATATAAATAGTAGGACACATAGACAAGAAGCAGAGGTTGTAATAAACAGTTGTGATCTAGTAAGATCGAAGGGAAGATTTTGTGTGTCAGTAAGAATGAAGAAACTGATTCCATTGACAGCAGAGGCTGTGCTAAGGCTGGTCGTTTTCAAATAAATAGTTTAATCAGACCTCCTGCTGTTAGTATGCACATTTTCTCACACAGAATAGAGATAGTTGTTTTTCTGACACTTCTTAAGATTAAATAGTCAGGATTTAACTGAAAGCAATACGATCTTATCTTGAGAGTGAAGGTATTGGTATTTTTGATGCAGTCATAAGTATCTGTAACAGAATGCAGTTGCAACTGGTTCTGAGCACCCAGTTATGGTGTTTCTCATATCTTCTAATGCCACAGAAATAAAAGAGTTGTACCCTTTCCATCCTCTCATTCCTCTTTTAAATGAAAAGAATGTGGGGATGAAAGCACAGCTTCCTTCCATTAGTGCCAACAACTGCGCTTCTCTCTTTTCAAATTTGCCTCTTAGGAATTCTAGTTTTAATAAGTGCTTGGGCACCAAGCATTCTCACTGAAAGGAAAGCTGTAATTTTTACCAGAAGTGCAAACTTCAAGTTGAACTTAATATAGTGAGAGGCAACAGAGAAGAACTTAATATACTGTATTATTCTATGCAAATTATAGTTGTTGGGCAATAATTAGGTGTTATACATCTTCTGTTCATAGGGCAGCTTTTATATATGGACCATCTGAACATTGAAAGAGTCTGTTTCTTGTTAGACAGAAAGTCTATGGCAAGCTCAATAGGATCAGAAAGTTTAAAGGTCCCTACTTCAAAATGACAGTGAGAATTGAATTTTCTGTTCAATACCAGCAAAGCTCCTGTAGAGGCTGCCAAGCTGTACTCACTTGGCCAGCTCCATGATGCAGAAAAGGAGGGAACAGTGCTGTCCTAAAGGCCCCCATCTCCTGACCTCTCCCTGAATATGGCCCTACTGTCAGTTCCATGGAAGTAGCCTTATATTTTTCATCTGGAAATTGGGCCCAACTCCTGACTTACAGGACTCTTAAAAATTAGGTTAAATCTTGATGCAAAGTGCCTGGCACTCTATAAATAGTAGCTTTTGATATTATTATTATTGTTGTTGCTATGAAGAAGAGAGGGTAAATGTCACATTACAACAAGCAAAAGTATTAGCCTAAGGTATGTTTCTATAATAGCAAAACAGAAAGGACATGATGTCAGAACTACAAAGAAGCCAGAAGATTAAAGACCAGTTCTCAACATACTGACTGAGCAGCTGTGGAACTCTGACCTTCTGAAAACAGCATCCTCAGGCACTATTTCACTATGATAACACAGGCTCAAAAATGCTCCTCTAACATTTGAAAATCGCTGTGTTATAAGGGTAAGTTGATGGGCATGTTCATATCACCATCCCTTTTATTTTCTGCAGTGTACATTAACAGGTCTCTACCCAATTTCTCTTTCTTTAATGGGGAACGTCACCTTCTATCATTTCATTCTTATTTTGCTACTTGACACGTAAATGCTTTTCCTGAAAGGAAAATACAATTTAGAACATAGAACATTTCTAAAATACAGGTTGTATGAAACTTGGGTCACCATTTTAGAAACACAAACTTCAGAACCAAAGAGAAGTAGCAGAAAACAACAGTGGTCAGTGACACAGAAGCCAAACAAACTGGAGGTGACATTACAGTTTACATTTGAATTCTTTTTTCTTGAATAAATGATCTTTTCCACTAAATCTCTGTAACTCTGTACTCAGCTTGTATGGTGCGACTCTGCCTAGCTTTCCTCAGAACACACTTCTTTAGATTAGAATCAAGACAAACTTGCATTCTTGCAGGAGGCTGTGCTATCATTCCAGAGCATATATCATAGGTGAACAGCACAGAGTGTTTCCAAAACTCTCTTCTGTTTATTCTCATGGTGTCCAATGAGGCATCAGACTTAGACAAGAAAATGAAAGACTTGGTAACACAAGCAGTGTTTTCTTCCCTCCTACTGCTGGTTGGGGACTTGGGAAAAGGGAGACAGCTGTGGTTCTTGAAGGACTCCCAAGGGAATCAACCTGCATAAAACCTAAATCCGATTACATCATCCCTCTGCTTAAAACTCTCCAGTGGCTTCTCATGAACCTGGAATGAAATTCACAGTCCTTACAGTGACTGCTGTGGCCCCCTTATGATCTGACTATTGCTGACCTCCTGAAACTCATCTTCTTTCCTTCTTTCATTTTTCTCCTTGCCCGCTCTGCTCATGCTTCACTGTCCTTTTTCCTATTTCTCAAGCAAGTTCAAACTCATTGCCACCTGGGAGCGTTTGCACTAGATGGTCACTCTCTCTGGAAAACTCTTCTCCCAGAATTGCATGTCTATGAATTTCTGAACTCTAGCTTTAGATACCAGACGGATGGGTTCTTTGTTTGAGTTAGGAATGCACTGCAGACGCATAGGGGTAAATATGTTTTCTTAAACTGAATATGATGAAAGAGGAGAAAATATGACCCAATAAACACATTAAACCAGTTACTGAAGGGAACAGAAGGAAACATTTAAAAAATAAATGTGGGAGGTACTAGAGATTAACATAAGAAAAGAACCCCGAAGGAATTTAGGGCTTCACATATGTATATGCCAACATGCCTGGCATAGATAATAACCAGGGTTAACCTGAGCTTATAAAAATAACCTGGTGAAGATGGTGTCATAAGTAGTAACAAATTTTGGTACGATGAGAATCAAGATTAGAATCCAATGATGAAAGTTCTTCCCTATATGCCTGATGTTTTACAATACCTGCCAGGAAAGCATTTATGAAAATGTAAAATGAAAGAAGAGACACCACCTACATACAGTTTCCCAGGATGTGGAAGAATTACTATTTATCATATGCAAAATTATTTTAGAATTATATACACAATCCTTCTCTGCCCAAACAGGCAGTACAGTCCAGGAGCAGCTGGTTCTTGACCAGTGCTAGGGTAACTGGCAGGCCTTAATCCTGGGGCATCCATAGCCCTTGGGTTTGGCGTAGGAAAGAAGGAAGGAAGAAATGGGTAAGCAGAGAGAGTAGTAAGTGCAGATGAGTAAACTGGTGACTAGGCATGCACCTCTTCCAAGTGGATGCACGTCTTCCTGATGCCCATCACTGAGTTCTGAGGAGCCCCAATTTTCAGCCCACTTAAATGTAGTTATATATAAAGTTGGCTTGGGAAGCAATTAGGAAAAGCTCTTTTACCTACGCTTGCTATGTTTCCTTTTAAAATAAATTTCAAATGGGGGAAATTATAAAGAAAATTACTAAATAAATACAATATTTATGAATAATGGATAATGGGAAGATGCTAAATATAACTGAAGTGATTATATAAGAATATTGTCTGAAGTGATTATATAAGAATATTGTCATCAGTTTTTTTCCCCATTTGACTGTCTGAGCACAAGACTCAGACCTGCATTACGGTCTTACAATTTTCTCTCACAGGTGTTTAACCTAATACATTTTTTGCATGTCTAATTCTGCTTTGGCTTTTGATTCTCAGAGGACAGAAACTAACCTTCAGACATTAAATACAAATATATAAATATGTTAAAACTGAAAGGATAGAAATATATATATCGTATAAACTCATCATAAGAAAACTCAAGCGCCTATATTAATAACAGAAAAGTAGACTTCAGGATGGTTAATACTATTATAGACAAAAAGGGATAGTTCTTGGTGATAAAAGTATTGATTCATTAAGATGACATAACATTCAAAATGTTTATACACATCAAAATAGATTAAGTAAAAATGGACAGAACTTAAAAAAGTGAAATTGACAAACCCACAATAATAGTTGCAGATGTCACCACTCTTATTCACTACCTGATAGAAAAGAAAGACACAAAATCTGTAAAGATATAGAAGACTGGAAAAGCACTATCAATCAACTTAACCTAATTGACATATATAGAACACTCTACCACCAAAGAAGAATACACATTTGTTTAAAAGGCACACTGCAGTATTAGACTAGATAAGCCATAAACAAGACTCTATATTTTAAAGGAATAATGTCATAGACCATATGCTGTATGACCACAGTAAGATTGTATTAAAAAATCAATAAGATACAGATAGCCAACAGACACATGCAAAGATGCTCAAAATCACTAATTATCAGAGAAATGCAAATCAAAACTATAATGAGGTATCACCTTACACCAGTCAGAATGGTCGTCATCAGAAAATCTACAAACAATAAGTGCTGGAGAGGGTGTGGAGAAAAGGGAACCCTCTTGCACTGTTGGTGGGAATGTAAATTGATACAGCCACTATGGAGAACAGTATGGAGGTTCCTTAAAAAACTAAAAATAGAACTACCATATGATCCAACAATCCCATTCCTGGGCATATACCTGGAGAAAACCATAATTCCAAAAGATACATGCACCCCATTGTTCATTGCAGCACTATTAACAATAGGCAGGACATGGAAGCAACCTAAATGTCCATCAACAAAGGAATAGATAAAGAAGATGTGGTGTGTATATATATATATATATATATATATATATATATATATATACACACAATGGAATATTACTCAGCCATAAAAAAGAATGAAATTGGGTCATCTGTAGAGATGTGGATGGACCTAGATACTGTCATACAGAGTGAACTAAGTCAGAAGGAGAAAAATATCATGTATTAATGCAAATATGTGGAATCTAGAAAAATGGTATAGATGATCTTACTTGCAAAGCAGAAATAGAGACACAGACATAGAGAACAAATGTATGGATACCACGTGGGGAAGAGGGGGTGGGATGAATTGGGAGATTGGGATTGACATGTATACACTATGTATAAAATAGATAACTAATGAGAACAGATTGTATAGCACAGGGAGCTCTACCCAATGATCTGTGGTGACCTAAATGGGAAGGAAATCCAAAAAAGACAGGATATATGTATACGTGTGGCTAATTCACTTTGCTGAACAGCAGAAATTAACACAATATTGTAAAGCAACTATACTTCAATTAAAAAAATGATTAAAAGTCGATCCCCAAATATTTGGAAATTAAATCTTACCACAAAGAAAACTCTAGGCTCATATGGCTACACTGGTCAATTCTACCAAACATTTAAGGAAGAAACAGTGCCAATCCAACACAAACTCTTACAGAAATTGAAAAAGAAGGGATCCCTTCCTAACCAATTCTGAGGTCAAAAATACCTGAATACCAAAGCCATACAAAGACATTGCAGCCAAAGAGAACTAGACAACTATCCCTCATGAACATAGATACAAAAACCCTCACAAAATTTTAGCAAATGCAATTCTGTGATAATAAAAAAAGATCACCTCGTGAACAAGTAGGGTCTATCCCAAGAATTTAAGGTTGTTTTTGTATTTGAAAATTATTTGGTGTAATTTACCATGTGAACAAGCAAAAATGATCTTCTTAACAGATGCAAGCAAACAATCAAACAAACCCCACATTTGACAAAATTCAACATCCATCCATGTTAAAAATTCGCAATAAGGAATGGAAATATTATAATCTGACTAAGAAAATCTAGAAAAATCTTACAGATAATATCATACTCAATGGTAGAAGATTGAATGCTTTCCCTTTAAAATAGACAGTGTATTAAGGCAGGGAAAAAATGGCATGTAGATTGGTAAAAATAGGTAAAACTGTCTTTATTCACAGGTAACATGATCATATGTGTAGAAAATGGCAAGTAATCTACAAAAAAGCTTCCAGAATTAATCAGCAAGTAAGGTTGCAGGATGCAAGGTCCATATATGTAAATAACTTTTATTTCTATATAGTAGCAACAAAAAATTAGAAATTTAAATGCAAATGTTACTTAACAGTAGCATCAAAAATATGAACTGCTTGGTGATAAATTTAACAATATATGTCTAAAACCCGTGCACTAAAAACCACAAAACATGACTAAGAAAAATTAAAGAAGATCTAAATACAAGAAACTGTGTAACAGGTTCATGGTTTGAAAGACTATAAAAAGTCCAGTATTTCCTAATTGATCTATAGAGTCAATGCAATCTCAGTTGAAATTCCAGAAGGCACCTTGAAGAAATTGAAAGGCTATTTATTAAATCTATAAGAAAATTGAAAGAACCTAGAGCAGCTAAAAGGATTGCAATATGAGAACAAAATCAGAGCATTTACACTGCTTGATTATAAGGCTGATTATCAGTATAGAGAAGTATTTGTACAAATATAGATCTGTAATAGTACATAGATCAATGGAACAGAATGAAGTACAGAAGGAGACCCAATTGTTTTTTGACAAAGATGGCAAGATAGAGATAGCCTTTTGAAGAAGTGGTGCTAGAAAAATTGACTGTATGCAAAAAAAGGGAATTTAAAGTCACTATTAATCATTTCTACTATTGGAATATATCATCTATTTTTTTAAATTTAATTTTATTTATTTTATACAGCAGGTTCTTATTAGTTATCTGTTTTATATATATGTCAATTCCAATTTCCCAATTCATCCCACCACCATCACACCCGACCCCCCACCCAGCTTTCCCCCTTTTGTGTCCGTTAGTTTGTTCTGTACATCTATGTCTCTATTTCTGCCTTGCAAACTGGTTCATCTGTATCATTTTTCTACATTCCACATATATGTGTTAATATACGATATTTGTTTTTCTCTTTCTGATTTATTTCACTCTGTATGATAGTCTCAAGTTCCATCCATGTGTCTACAAAACACCCGATTTCATTCCTCTTTATAGCTGCTTAATATTCCATTGTATATATGTACCACATCCTCTTTATCCATTCATCTATTGATGGACACTTAGGTTGCTTCCATGACCTAGCTATTGTAAATAGTGCTGCAATGAACATTTGGATGCATGTCTTTTTTTTTGTGGTACGCGGGCCTCTCACTGTTGTGGCCTCTCCCATTGCGGAGCACAGGCTTCGGATGCGCAGGCCCAGCGGCCATGGCTCACGGGCCCAGCCGCTCTGCGGCATGTGGGATCTTCCCGGACCGGGCCACAAACCCATGTCCCCTGCATTGGCAGGCAGACTCCCAACCACTGCACCACCAGGGAAGCCCGTATATGTCTTTTTGAATTATGGTTTTCTCTGGGTAAATGCCCAGTAGTGGAATTGCTGGGTCATATGGTAGCTCTATTTTTAGTTTCTTAAGGAACCTCCATACTGTTCTCCATAGTGGCTGTATCAATTTAAATTCCCACCAACAGTGCAAGAGGGTTCCCTTTTCTCCACACCCTCTCCAGCATTTGTTGTTTGTAGATTTTCTGATGATGCTCCTTCTAACTGGTGTTAAGGTGATACCTCATTGTAGTTTTGATATGCATTTCTCTAATAAATAGTGATGCTGAACAGCTTTTCATGTGTTTTTTGCCCATCTGTATATCTTTGGAGAAATGTCTATTTAGGGTTTCTGCCCATTTTTGGATTGGGTTGTTTGTTTTCTTAATATTGAGCTGCATGAGCTGTTTATATATTTCAGAGATTAATCCTTTCTCCTGTGATTCATTTGCAAATATTTTTTCCATTCTGAGGGTTGTCTTTTCATCTACTTTATAGTTTTCTTTGCTGTGCAGATGCTTTTAAGTTTCATTAAGTCCCATTTGTTTATTTTTGTTTCTATTTCCATTACGCTAGGAGGTGGGTCAAAAAAGATCTTGCTGTGATTTATGTCAAAGAGTGTTCTTCTTATGTTTTCCTCTAACAGTTTTACAGTGTCCGGTCTTACACAGTCTTTAGGTCTTTAATCCATTTTGAGTTTATTTTTGTTTATGGTGTTAGGGAGTGTTCCAATTTCATTCCTTTACATGTAGCTGTCCAGTTTTCCCAGCACCACTTATTTTTATTTATTTATTTTTACATTTTTATTGGAGTATAATTGCTTTACAATGGTGTCTTAGTTTCTGCTTTATAACAAAGTGAATCAGTTATACATATACATATGTTCCCATATCTCTTCCCTCTTGCATCTCCCTCCCTCCCACCCTCCCTATCCCACCCCTCTAGGTGGTCACAAAGCACCGAGCTGATCTCCCTGTGCTATGCGGCTGCTTCCCACTAGCTATCTATTTTATGTTTGGTAGTGTATATATGTCCATGCCTCTCTCTCGCTTTGTTGCAGCTCACCCTTTCCCCTCCCCATATCCTCAAGTCTGTTCTCTAGTAGGTCTGTGTCTTTATTCCTGTCTTACTCCTAGGTTCTTCATGACATTTTTTTTCTTAAATTCCATATATATGTGTTAGCATACGGTATTTGTCTTTCTCTTTCTGACTTACTTCACTCTGTATGACAGACTCTAGGTCTATCCACCTCATTACAAATAGCTCAATTTTGTTTCTTTTTATGGCTGAGTAATATTCCATTGTATATATGTGCCATATCTTCTTTTTTTTTTTTTTTTTCAGTACGCGGGCCTCTCACTGTTGTGGCCTCTCCCGTTGCGGAGCACAGGCTCCGGACGCGCAGGCTCAGCGGCCATGGCTCACGGGCCCAGCCGCTCCGCGGCATGTGGGATCCTCCCAGACCGGGGCACGAACCCATGTCCCCTGCATCGGCAGGCGGACTCGCAACCACTGCGCCACCAGGGAAGCCCGCCATATCTTCTTTATCCATTCATCCGATGATGGGCACTTAGGTTGTTTCCATCTCCGGGCTGTTGTAAATAGAGCTGCAGTGAACATTTTGGTACATGACTCTTTTTGAATTATGGTTTTCTCAGAGTTTATGCCCAGTAGTGGGATTGCTGGGTCATACGGTAGTTCTATTTGTAGTTTCTTAAGGAACGTCCATACTGTTCTCCACAGCGGCTGTATCAGTTGGCATTCCCACCAACAGTGCAAGAGTGTTCCCTTTTCTCCACACCCTCTCCAGCATTTATTGTTTCTAGATTTTTTGATGATGGCTATTCTGACTGGTGTGAGATGATATCTCATTGTAGTTTTGATTTGCATTTCTCTAATGATTAATGATGTTGAGCATTCTTTCATGTGTTTGTTGGCAGTCTGTATATCTTCCTTGGAGAAATGTGTATTTAGGTCTTCTTCCCATTTTTGGATTGGGTTGTTTGTTTTTTTAATATTGAGCTGCATGAGCTGTTTATATATTTCAGAGATTAATCCTTTCTCCTTTGATTTATCTGCAAATATTTTCTCCCATTCTGAGGGTTGTCTTTTGGTCTTGTTTATGGTTTCCTTTGCTGTGCAAAAGCTTTGAAGTTTCATTAGGTCCCATTTGTTTATTTTTGTTTTTATTTCCATTTCTCTAGGAGGTGGGTCAAAAAGGATCTTGCTGTGATTTATGTCATAGAGTGTTCTGCCTATGTGTTCCTCTAAGAGTTTGGTAGTTCCTGGCCTTACATTTAGGTCTTTAATCCATTTTGAGTTTATTTTTGTGTATGGTGTTAGGGAGTGATCTAATCTCATACTTTTACATGTACCTGTCCAGTTTTCCCAGCACCACTTATTGAAGAGGCTGTCCTTTCTCCACTGTACATTCCTGCCTCCTTTATCAAAGATAAGGTGACCATATGTGCGTGGGTTTATCTCTGGGCTTTCTATCCTGTTCCATTGATCTATCTTTCTGTTTTTGTGCCAGTACCATACTGTCTTGATTACTGTAGCTTTGTAGTATAGTCTGAAATCAGGGAGCCTGATTCCTCCAGCTCCATTTTTCGTTCTCATGATTGCTCTGGCTATTCGGGGTCTTTTGTGTTTCCATAAAAATTGTGAAATTTTTTGTTCTAGTTCTGTTAAAAATACCAGCAGTGCCACTTGTTGAAGAGATTGTCTTTTCCCATTGTATATCCTTGCCTCCTTTGTCATAAATTAGTTGACCATAGGTGTGTGGGTTTATCTCTGGGCTTTCTGTCCTATTCCATTGTCTATATTTCTGTTTTTGTGCCAGTACTATACTGTCTTGATTTCTGTAGCTTTGTGGTATAGTCTGAAGTCAGGGAGTCTGATTCCTACAGTTCCATTTTTTTTCCCCTCAAGATTGCTTTGGCTTTTTGGGGTCTTTTGTGTCTCCATACAAATTTTAAGTTTTTTGTTCTAGTTCTGTAAAAAATGCCATTGGTAATTTGAGAGGGATTGCATTGTATCTGTAGATTGCTTTGGGTAGTATAGTGATTTGCACAATCCTGATGCTTCCAATCCAAGAACATGCTATATCTCTCCATCTGTTTGTGTCATCCTTGATTTCTTTCATCAGTGTTTTATAGTTTTCTGAGTACAGGGCTTTTACCTCCTTAGGTAGGTTTATTCCTAGGTATTTTATTCTATTTGTTGCAATGATGAATGGGATTGTTTCCTTAATTTCTCTTTCTGATCTTTCATTGTTAGTGTATAGGAATGCATGAGATTTCTGTGCATTAATTTTGTATCCTGCTACTTTACCAAATTCATTGATTAGCTCTAGTAGTTTTCTGGTGGCATCTTTAGGAATCTCTATGTACAGTATCATGTCATCTGCAAACAGTGACAGTTTTACATTTTTTTTCCAGTTTGTATTCCTTGTGTTTCTTTTTCTTCTCTGATTGCCATGGCTAGGACTTCCAAAACTATGTTGAATAATAGTGGCAAGAGTGGACATCCTTGTCTTGCTCCTGATCTTAGAGAAAATGCTTTCGGTTTTTCACCATTGAGAATAATGTTTATTGTGGGTTTGTCGCATATGGCCTTCATTATGTTGAGGTAGGTACCCTCTGTGCCCACTTTCTGGAGAGTTTTTATCATAAATTGGTGTTGAATTTTCTCAAAAGCTTTTTCTGCATCTATTTAGATGATCATATGGTTTTTATTCTTCAGTTGTTAATAGGGTGTATCACATTGATTGATTAGCATATATTGAAGAATCCTTGCATTTCTGGGATAAATCCCAGTTGATCATGGTGTATGATCCTTTTAATGTGCTGTTGGATTCTGTTTGCTAGTATTTTATTGTGGATTTTTGCATCTATATTCATCAGTGATATTGGTCTGTAATTTTCTTTTTTTGTAATATCTCTGTCTGTTGTTGGCATCAAGGTGATGGTGGCCTTGTAGAATAAGTTTGGGAGTGTTTTTTCCTCTGCGATTTTTTGGAAGAGTTTGAGAAGGATGGATGTTAGCTATTCTCTAAATGTTTCATAGAATTCACCTGTGAAGCCATCTGGTCTTGGACTTTTGTTTGTTGGAAGATTTTTAATCACAGTTTCAATTTCATTACTTGTGATTGGTCTGTTTATATTTTCTACTTCTTCCTGGTTCAGTCTTGGAAGGTTATACCTTTCTAAGAATTTGTCCATTTCTTTCAGGTTGCCCATTTTATTGGCATAGAGTTGCTTGTAGTAGTCCCTTTGGATGCTTTGTATTTCTGCAATGTCTGTTGTAACTTCTCCTTTTTCATTTCTAATTTTATTGATTTGAGTCCTCTCCCTCTTTTTCTTGATGAGTCTCGCTAAATGTTTATCAATTTAGTTTATCTTCTCAAGTAACTAGCTTTTAGGTTTGTTGATCTTTGCTATTGTTTTCTTTGTTTCTATTTCATTTTTTCTGCTCGTATCTTTATGATTGCTTTCCATGTACTAACTTTGGGTTTTGTTTGTTCTTCCTTCTCTAGTTCCTTTAGGTGTAATGTTAGATGGTTTATTTGAGATTTTTCTCGTTTCTTGTGGTAGGATTGTACTGCTATAAACTTCCCTCTTAGAACTGCTTTTGCTGCATCCCATAGGTTTTGCGTTGTCGTGTTTTCATTGTCGTTTGTTTTTAGGTATTTTTTGCTTGCCTCATTGATTTCTTCAGTGATCTCTTGGTTATTTAGTAACGTATTGTTTAGCTTCCAGATGTTTGTGGTTTTTACTTTTTCTTTCCCTGTAACTGATTTCTAATCTCGTATTGTTGTGGTCAGAAAAGATGCTTGATATGATTTCAGTTTTCTTAAATTTACCAAGGCTTGATTTGTAACCCAAGATGTGATCTATCCTGGAGAATGTTCCATGTGCACTTGAGAAGAAAGTGTAATCTGCAGTTTTTGGATGGAATGTCCTATAAATATCAATTAAATCTATGTGGTCTATTGTGTCATTTAAAGCTTGTATTTCCTTGTTAATTTTTTGTGTGGATGATCTGTCCGTTGGTGTAAGTGAGGTGTTAAAGTCCCCCACTATTATTGTGTTACTGTCGATTTCCCCTTTTATGGCTGTTAGCATTTGCTTTATGTAAATATTTAAAATTGTTATATCTTCTTCTTGGATTGATGCCTTGATCATTATGCAGTGTCCTTCTTTTTGTCTTGTAATAGTCTTTATTTTAAAGTCTATTTTGTCTGTTATGAGAATTGCTACTCCAGCTTTCTTTTGATTTCCATTTGTGTGGAATATCTTTTAACATCCCCTCACTTTCAGTCTGTATGTGTCCCTAGGCCTGAAGTGGGTCTCTTGTAGACAGCATATATAAGGGTCTTGTTTTTTTATCCATTCAGCCAGTCTATGTCTTTTGGTTGGATCATTCAATCCATTTATATTTAAGGTAATTATCGATATGTATGTTCCTATTACCATTTTCTTAATTTTGGTGGGTTTGTTATTGTAGGTCTTTTCCTTCTCTTGTGTTTCCTGCCTAGAGCAGCTCCTTTAGCATTTGCTGTAAAGCTGGTTTGGTTGTGCTGAATTCTTTTAGCTTTTGCTTGTCTGTAAAGGTTTTAGTTTCCCCATCAAATCTGAATGAGATCCTTGCTGGGTAGTGTAATCTTGGTTGTAGGTGTTTCCCTTTCATCACTTTAAATATGTCCTGCCACTCCCTTCTGGCTTGCAGAGTTTCTGCTGAAAGATCAGCTGTTAACCTTATGGGGATTCCCTTGTGTGTTATTTGTTGTTTTTCCCTTGCTGCTTTTAATATTTTTTTCTTTCTGCTTAATTTTTGATAGTTTGATTAATATATGTCTTGGCGTGTTTCTCCTTTGATTTATCCTGTATGGGACTCTCTGCATTTCCTCAACTTGACTGACTATTTCCTTTTCCATATTAGGGAAGTTTTCAAGTATAACCTCTTCAAATATTTTCTCAGTTCCTTTCTTTTCCTCTTCTTCTTCTGGGACCCCTATAATTCGAATGTTGGTGCATTTAATATTGTCCCAGAGGTCTCTGAGACTGTCCTCAAGTCTTTTCATTCTTTTTTCTTTATTATGCTCTGCAGTAGTTATTTCTACTATTTTATCTTCCAGGTCACGTATCTGTTCTTCTGCCTCAGTTATTTTGCTATTGATTCCTTGTAGAGAACTTTTAATTTCACTTATTGTGTTGTTCATCATTGTTTGTTTGCTCTTTAATTCTTCTACGTCCTTGTTAAACGTTTCTTGTATTTTCTCCATTCTATTTCCTAGATTTTGGATCATCTTTACTATCTTTACCCTGAATTCTTTTTCAGGTAAACTGCCTATTTCCTCTTCATTTGTTTGGTCTGGTGGGTTTTTACCTTCTTCCTTCATCTGCTGCATATTTCTCTGACTTCTCATTTTGTTTCGCTTACTGTGTTTGGGGTCCACTTTTCACAGGCTGCCGGTTCATAGTTTCCATTGTTTTTGGTGTCTGCCCCCAGTGGGTGAGGTTGGTTCAGTGGCTTGTGTAGGCTTCCTGGTGGAGGGGACTGGTGCCTGTGTTCTGGTGGGTGGGGCTGCATCTTGTCTTTCAGGTGGGTAGGGCCACTTCCAGTGGTGTGTTTTGGCATGTCTGTGAACTTAGTATGATTTTAGGCAGCATCTCTGCTAATGGGTTGTGTTGTGTTCCTATCTTCCTATTTGATTGGCATGGGAAGTCCAGCACTGGAGCTTGCTGGCCACTGGGTGGAGCTGGGTCTTAGCGTTGAGACGGAGATCTCTGGTAGAGCTCTCGCTGATTGATATTACCTGGGACTGGGAGGTTTCTGGTGGTCCAACGTCCTGAACTAGACTCTTCCACCTCTGAGGCTCAGGCCTGACACCAGGTTGGAGTACCAAGACCCTGTCAGCCACACGGCTCAGAAGAAAAGTGAGAAAAAAAGAAAGAAAAATAAATAAATTAAAAAATTTATTAAAATAATAATAAAAAGAAGAGAGCAACCGACGCAATAAAGAAATCCACCAATGATAACAAGCACTAAAAACTCTACTAAGATAAACATAAAAATCAGAAAGAAATCAGTCGTAGACAGCAAACCCCCAAGTCTACAGTTGCTCCCAAAGTCCACTGCTTCAATTTTGGGATGATTCATTTTCTATTCAGTTATTCCACAGATGCAGGTTACATCAAGTTGATTGTGTGGATTTATTTTGCTGCTCCTGAGGCTGCTGGGAGAGATTTCCCTTTCTCTTCTTTGTTCACACAGCTCCTGGTGTTCAGCTTTGGTTTTGGCCCCGCCTCTACGTGTATGTTGCCCTGTGGCTGCAGAGGCCTGCACAGCATTGCAACTGCCTGAGGCGCACTGTGTGCTCTCCTGGGGAACTTGTCCCTGCGTCACAGGACCCTGGCACTGACGTTTTGCACAGGCTCCTGGGGGCGTGTGGATAGTGACCTGTGCTTGCACACAGGCTTCTTGGTGGCGGCAGCAGCAGCATTAGCATTTCATGCCCGTCTCTGGGGTCCAAGCTGATAGCCTCGGATCCCGCCCATCTCTGGAGCTCATTTAGGTGGTGCTCTGCCTTCTGTGGGCAGACAGGGCAGGAATCCCCTCTCCTTGTGCACCCGGAAACAATGGTCTCTTGCCTCCTCGGCAGGTACAGACTTTTGCCCAGACTCCCTCCCGGCTAGTTGTGGCGCACTAGCCCCCTTCAGGCTGTGTTCATACAGCTAACCCCAGTCCTCTCCCTGGGATCTGACCTCTGAAGCCGGAGCCTCAGCTCCCACCCCCCACATCCACCCCCGTCCCGGTGGGTGAGCAGACAAGGCTCTCAGGTTGGTGAGTGCTGGTCGGCACCGATCCCCTGTGTGGGAATCTCTCCGCTTTGCCCTCTGCACCTCTGTTGTTGCACTCTCTTCCGTGGCTCCAGAACTTCCCTCCCACCCACCCCCCATCCCCACCAGTGAAGGGGCTTCCTAGTATATGGAAATTTTTCCTCCTTCACAGCTTCCTCCCAGAGGTGCAGGTCCCATCCCTATTCTTTTGTCTGTGTTTTTTCTTTTGACCTACCCAGGTATGTGGGGATTTTCTTGCCTTGTGGGAAGTCTGAGGTCTGAGGTCTTCTGCCAGTGTTCAGTATTTGTTCTGTAGGAGTTGTTCCATATACAGATGTATTTTTGATGTATTTGTGGGGAGGAAGGTGATCTCCACGTCTTACTTTTCCGTCACCTTGAAGGTCTTCCTAGTAATTAGTTTTTGACAAAAGTGCCAAGGTGATCCAATGGGAGGAAAGGATAGCTCTTTCTGCAAAGGTCACTGAAACAGCATGATATGAATATCAAAAAAATAAACCTCAACTCCTACTTCATTCAGTACATAGAATTTAACTCAAAATGTATCATACACCTGAATGTAGATCATAAAGCTCTGAAACTTCTAGAATATCTAGAATATCTTGGGATGCTAAATATTTTTTAAATGTTATACAAAGAATGAACCTCAAAGGAAATTCATAAATTGGACTTCACCAAATTAAAAAAAAATTTTCTGTTAAATGATATATTGTTAAAAAAATAAAGATGCAGAGAGAAAATTTCTTATTACTGATCTCTGCAAAAGAACTTGTGTCTAGAATATATACAGAACAATTACAACACAATAATGAGATGAACAACCCAATAAAAATGTGCAAAAGATTTGAACAGATGCTTCACAAAGTTGATGTGTGAATGGCCAGTAAGTAGTTGAAAATATGGTAAAACAATTAATCATCAGGGAAGTACAAAATAAAACCATAATAAGGTAATACTGTGCACCTCTAGAATGGCTAAAATTAAAAATAAAGACTAACAATGTCAACCGTTGGCGAGTATGGTCAGCAGGGGGAACTCTCATACATTGTGGGAATCTAAAATGTAACGACTACTTTGTAAACAATTTAATAACTTTCACTTTGAGCCAGAAAGTTCACTCTTAGATATTTACCCAATGAGAAATGAAAAGATATGCCCTCACAAATGACTGGCACACAAACATTAAGAGCAGCTGTATGCATAGGAGCCCCAAACTGGAAACAGTGTAAATATTCAACAGCTGATGAATAGATCAGCAGATTGAAATATATTTATACAATGAAAGAGTACTCTGCAATAAAAATGAATAAACTGTTGATACATGCAAAAACATGGGTGAATCTCAGAAACATTACTCTGAGCAAAACGAGCCAGAAACAGAACAACACTTACTGTATGATCCCATTTATATGAAATTCTTGAACAAAAAAAAACTAATCAGTTATGACAGAGAGTAGATCAGTGCTTGCCTGGAACTAATTTGGGTGTGCCTGTGAAAGTGAGGGTTATTTGAAGCTTAAGTTTCAATAGTTTCACAGTAAATCTGCCACTGATAGTGGATAATAAATAAAATTTTAAAAGACATAAAAAGACAGCAGCAAAGTGTTGGCTAGATAGGCACAGTTACATCAGGCCCTGAGTTTCCCTTTTGCAGAATGTTAGTAGTTCTCAGAGAATTCATTATTCTTTTCTTCTTGAGCAGCTATCTGCCCAGTTAGTGACTACATTCCCCACCTTGACTATTTTTTACTGAGCTCCATACCCAGTATCTATCTAAAACAATGTGTAACACATGATAAAAATGCAAGAAATAATTGTTGAATGAATGACTTTGCTGTTCATTTCTGGTACAGTACTTATTTATTCTCTTCAGTCAAGTAAGTAGGAAAGTATAAAGAAATCATCACCCTGCAAAAGCAAATCAAATTCAGAAACATTTGTGGAAAACGATATTGGACAAAAAACATTATTAAGGCCAATTAGTTTCACTGGATGTATGGCTATAAGATCCATTTCCAACTCCAACCAAAATGTAAGAATGGGGGTAGAAGGAAAGATGGTTTGTGCTAACTGATATCTAAGAGGAATAATCTCAGAAATTATATGTCCTTCTAATGAGAGGTTGTGCTTCTTGTTACACTTAAGCTGGCACCTAAAAGATGCTGTATTGGTAACGTGAGACTGTTACAGACTGGTAAGTGCCACTGACCAAGAAACATATTTGTGATGGGTCGCTGTCACAAGAGACCGTCCTGTGGGCAGAACTCCTTTTTGTGAAAAGACAGAAAAGCTGCTGTATGACTTACTTAAATGACCTATATTCAGTTGCTTTATGCAGCAATTATTTTGATATCTGAATGGTGCTCCTTTATCCATCCTCAGGGAAATACCCAGTGCAGGATATGTGTATAAAGGACAGAGATATAGCTGTAAGTTCAGTGATCCAGATAATCAAAAGTTGAAATACTCTTGGAAAATGGAAAGGACTTCTGATACTGACCAAAATGGAGTAAGCCCACTATAGCCTATCTCTCCCATTGATTATAGCTGAAAATTGTGGAAAGAATACATGAAGGAATTGTCCAAGGACTCTGAAAAGTAAAGTAAATAACAGCAGGAATATTAGAAAGAGAAGTCAAAACTTGAAGAATGACTAAAATGTTGCTGAATTTCTTGTTCTTATTTTCCTCCTTTGTAATAGGTTTTGACCCAAGGGTGGAACTTGTCCCAGAGGTACATAGTGAGAGTGAATACAAAAAATTCTGAAAGAAACTATTTTTTCGCACTTCTCTGCTTTAAGGGAAGCCTTAACTGCAGGAGAGCCTTAGGGAGACAAAAACTCGAAGAGAAGCCCAACAATCTGGCCAAAGGAAACAGAAGTAACGGCCCCTGAGAGCCATAAAGTATAGGGGCGATCCTGGAGAGGGGAACGCTAGAGAAAATGATCCCCTATATCTGTGTATGAACTAATACATATCTTAGGCTTGCTCCTGAGGAGTGCACATGTAAAACAGATGCAAAGAAGCCTAGTTTGAGAACTGAACTATAATATAAATCACCACATAAGTCTAACTCCTGAGTAGTACATACATGGGGCAGACTCAAATACCATAGGAAAGGTTTTGAAACCTGAACTGACACTGTAGCCACTGCTCACAAAAGTTGATGCAGAATTTGTGATTTGAACCTAACCATGCTGATTGGCTCCTAAAGCAAATGAACAAAAATCCAAATGCTACAGAGGATTTTAACAGGTCACAGTCTTACAACATAATGTTCACAATGTTCAGGATACAGTCTAAAATTGCTCCACACACAAATAGCTAGGAAAATCATACCAATTCTCAAAGAAAAATGCAATCAATGTATGACAACACTGAGAAACACAGATGTTGGAATTATCAAATATTTTAAAGCAATTATTAAAAACATGTTATGTGAGGTAAAAGTGAACTATCTTAAAATTACTGGAAAGATAGAAGTTCTTAGAAGAGAAAGAAAGTGAAAAGGAATGCAATGGAAATTTTAGAACTGAAATATAAAATACTGAAATAAAAAAACCCGCCTCATTAGTGTACTTAATAGCAGAATGAAGATGACAGAGGAAAGATTCAGGATTCAGTTACCTTGGAGAGTGATCAATAGGAATCATTCAATCTGAAGAACAGAAGAAAAAAAATGAATGTGGGACAATCTCATAAGATGTAACATTCATGTGATTAGAGTCTCAAAAAGATAAGAAAAAGATATTGATACCCAAAATTTTGAAGAAATAATGGCTAATAATTTACCAAATTGTTTAGAGACATAAATTCACACATTCAAGACACTCAGCAAAATAAAAATAAGATAAACTCAAAGAAAACCAAAACTAGATCCACCATAAACAAAGTGCTGAAAACTAAAGATAAATTTTAAAAATTCTTGAAAGCAGCTAAATAAAAATGACACATTACCTAAATAGGAACAGCAGTTCAAATGACTGAACATTTTTCCTCAGAAACCATAGTGACCAGAAGACATGAAACATCTTTAACGTGCTATAAGGAAAAAAAAAAGAAAACTGTCAGGCTGGAATTCCATATCCAGTGAAAATATTCTTTAGGAATGAAAGCAAAATAAAGGCATTCCTAGATGAAGAAAAACTAAGATAATTCATTGCTACCAGAACTTCTCTAAAAATATGTTAAATTAAGTTGTTTAGGTTTAAGGGGAATGATACAAGATGGAAATGTGGGACTTCAGGAATGAAGGAAGAACAAAAGAAATGGCCACTATCTGCATAAATTTAACAGACTATTTGTCCTCTTAAAGTTCTTTAAAATATATATCTTTGTTGAAAGCAAAAAGTATAATATTATCTGGTGAAGTTTTCAGTATACGTAGATGCCATATATCTGATAAATATAACATAAAGAGAATAAGATAAATAAATTTTTGTAGTCCCCTATCACTTTAAAAAACCTAATATTTTCAAAAGGCTAATTCGAACTTAGCTTCTACACTTGGTAACATCAAAATAAGAACATTAAAAATATATTTAATAAGACTAGGTTAGATATGGCAATTGGAAATAGGACTGATGTGATTATTAAATTAGTTATTTGTCAGTTTTATAAAAATATTTGAAGCAAGATATGGTTTGGGGAGCTAAGAACCAGTGTGTTAATAAGAGGACTCATGTACAAAATGCTGGACAGAAATACATATAGAATATGACTATTTCACTATTCAGGATACAGATGTGAGGGAGGGAAATGATCATTTATTGGCTGTTTACTACAAACCAGGTGCCTCCTATATATTTTCTCATTTAACTCTTAACATTTCTGTCAAGGTAGAACTTATGGTCCCTTTACTTTGGTGAAAAAATGGAGATTCAAAGAAGTTAGCTAAGTTGCCCAATGTTATAAAGATAGGATTTGAACCTAGAATTGATTTCAATTTCACACTGTCACTTTAAGTATGTACCATAAATACCTCAGTCCTATAGCTGTCAATACAATTGAAGATAAAACCAAGGGGAAACAAGCCAGACATTTTAGTGTTATTTTATATGTAAGCGATAGGTTTGCTAGAGGGGGAACAAGAAGGAAGAAAGAGTAAATAGTGAAAAGTTTAAAAATTTTTAATCAAGTACAATTGTTATTTTGGTGCTCCTAGTTTCTTGCTTCTCCTGCGTGATTTATAAAAATATATATGTTTCAGACCTTTTTTTTTGCCCAAATGACCACATAACTCAGAGAAAATTTTAATTAAAACTGAGATTCAGTTTTCAAAATATTGTTTAAGGCAGCTTCACTTACAAGAATATGTTCCTTGTTCCCATAACATTTTTTGCATTTGATACACCATGGTATGGTTTTAGTTTTTCTTTAAACTCACTCTATTTGACTTATTTTCATTCTATTCTGGCTTTCTCAAAATCAGCTCACTTCGTCAGTTCTTGTTAGAAGAATTGTTAGGGTAAAAAAAATACATGTACCTTCCTGAGATTTTTATGTTCCTTCCATTCCAACCTCAACTTCACAGTGCAAAGTTCAGCATTTTTTGATAATGGTGACTGAAACCCAGCTGTTAGCAGGACCGAAACCTACCAAGCCTACACCTTGATGTTAATCCATAGGAAAAGGGCTGTTTTTCAGGATACCCACATACACCTCAAAAGCTAGAAACAAATTTCTAACAGTTGATCTCACTGTGCACATTTGTCTTCATATACATAAAATATATGCTTAAAAAAGCTAGTCTCATTATAATAGTAATTTTCATCACAGCAAAATTAGAGAGGTAACAGATGCTTTGCCTTAGTATGTGAACTGCATTTGTAAAGGACAAGAGGTGTATAAATGTTCTGGGAAATTTCCTTTCTTTCCAAAAAAGAAAATAATATTTAGACTGTTTGAATAAACTAATTTTACAACTGTTGATTTTTTCTAAATAAGAATCAATAATGTATAACCCATATGCTTATGAATCAACTTTTATTTCAGATCCTAAATATAGTCCCCTCAAAGTCCTCTGGATAAACCTAATTTTAAGATATTTGACTGATTACTGTATTATAATGCTGGAGAACCCAATGTCAACTGATATTGGAGCTTTCTCAAATGATACTTCAAAAACAATTGATCTTGAGATTTTAAGTTCTGGCTGTAAATTCAAGTGACACAATCATTCAGAGTAAAAGAATTTAGAAAGGTCACTGAATGTATTGATTATAGTGGTCCCAATTTCATTCCTTGCTTAATAGTGTCATCTCAAATGAATGGGCTCAATTTAATCAATTCTGATAGAGAAAAAATAAAAGAGAAGAAAAGAAAAAAATTGGTTATTCTTGGTAAATGGATTTTTATGAAACAAGTAAATCAGTCTTCACGAATATCAATTCTAACCCAGGAGTATTGAACAAAAAGTTTTATAAAACAAAATATTGCAAAAGTTATGGAAATGTAACTTCCTTATTGCTTTTACTTTCTTATCTGATATTCTTTTATCATTTTGAATTAAGGAAACCAAAGATCAAACAAGACATCAATTATAGCATTTCTGTTGAATAACAGCCAATGTAACTATCATAATGGCAGGGAAATTATTTTTACCAACATTATGATTTTTACCATGCTTTAAATTATAGTACACAATTCTTCCCTAAAGCAATAGTATGATAGGAAACTAAGAGTAACATATAATTCAAGAAGCTTCTCTTCAAAAATGACTACTAGGAGAGTATTGGATTATTTACGAGTGAATTTGCAGTTTAACATGTCTGATTTTCTTTCCAAGTCTCACTGTGTCTGTTGTACTGCAACTGCAAAGTCCATAGTTGGATCTCACTAAATATCACATGTAAATTACAGCTCTACCCCCACGTGTATTGGGGCTAAGACTGATAAAAATATATGGCAAATATAAAAAAGGAACAACCAGTGCAGAAGTCCTAGGATGGCAACAAGCTTGGTATATTTGAGGAAAAAATATGCTGTGGCCAAAGGACAGTAGGCATGGAGTGAAAGATGAGATAAAAGAGGTCACCAGAGGCCAGGCCAGGTCTTACAGTCTTGTAGGCTTGTAGGTAAGGAGTCTAGATTTTGTTTTGAGGTTAATGGAAAGGCATGGGAGCATTTTGCACAGGAGAATGACATGGTCTAACCAACTTCTGAAAAGATCATTCTGTCTACTGTGTGGCTAATCACCTGAAAAAGGGTAAGGAGAGGAGCAGGGAGATAAATTCAGAGGCTATTACAAGAGTACAGGAGACAGCTGATGATGGTGGTTTGAACTATGTTTGTAGTATAGCACAGTAAGAAGTGGTTGAATTCTGGACGTATTTTAGAGCCTATTGGACTTGCCGATGGATTGGATGTGGGGAGTGAGGACGATAGAAGAGGTGAAAGGTGACTCCTAGTTGTTTGACCTGAGGAGCTGAATGGATGGTACTGTAAAGGAAAAGGCTGTGAAGGATCAGGTTGATTGTGGGGTAGGCATAGATCAAGTGTTCTGTTTGCAGCATTTTAGGTTTGAGGTGCCTATTAAATGTCTAAGTAGAGATGATGATTACGTAGTCATATGTGAGTACAAAGCTGAAATTAGAGGTCAGCGCCTGGGGTAATATGTAGAGCCAGGGAAAGATTTGAAATTGCTCAGTGAAAAATGTAAGTGGGTAGAAGACTAGTGGCAAGATTGCAGATACTCCAGTATTTTTAGCTCATGTGGAGAAGAAGCAAGTAGACAATCAAAGGAGACTAAGAGAGAGTGCCCAATAATATCGGAAATAAACAGGGGAATGTGGCAGCTTGGAAGTGAAGAGAAAGAAAAAATACTTTAAGAGTGAAATGAGCCTTCTAAAAGGGAGTTGAAAAGCAATTATACTCCAATAAAGATGTTAAAAAAAAACAGGAGTTGAAGGATTTGAGGACGAAAAAATATGTCTTGCAAAAAGCATTGCTTTTTGAGAAAAGGAACTGAGAAATGGAGCTGTAGCTGGAAGATGAGGTTAGGTGAGAAAAATGTTTATTTTTGCTTTTAACATGAGAGACACTAGAGATTTTAAAGAATATTTTTTTAATGCTTGATATAGGGAAGAGAAGGGAATAGTCATTGCTAGAGTGATGACCTCAGGAAGGTGAGGAGATGAGATCAAAAGCACAGTTGGTGGGTTGGCCTTAGATGCTAATCAAGGTGCTGCTCCACAGTAACAGAAGGGATATAAAGGAGGTGGATACAGATGCAGGGAGGTTGGGGGTTTGGGTTTGGAAAGAGGTCGGAATTTGTGATTTAGCTGCACCAAGAAAATGTATTTAGGGGTATGGAAGATAATTGTAATCAGTTCTCCAAATTCAAGCATTCCCTGTACTTGGCCTCCATGGTTATAACTCAGTACTAATCATATCATTGTTGCCTATACTTCTACACAGCTTATTCTTCATAACCTTTCAAATATGGGTTAATCAAGGTGGGTATTAGGAGAATTAACTCAGAAAGATGACTTGCTCTAATTTCACGATCTAAGTTCACAAAAGCAATTCCAAATTCTCTGAATTTTACTTTTAGTGTGATGGCTAAAATATTGTTTGCTTCAGAGGCATAGATTCCTTAATTATTGGTGAAGTTGAATGTAGAATCAGTGTTGTTTGATTCTGACCAGTCAAGGATTTAGACCATTTAGCTAAGCAACCTGAAAGCTTTGCTGACCTCATCACTTCCTTCTGTAAGAACTCTCCCTAGGGGCTTCCTCCAATGTTGCTTTACCCCCTTCTATCACATCCTGAGTAATCCGTCAATGCCATCTTTCAGAAATAAAGAGGGTTTTTTCAAAATTTGTCAGCCCATAATATATACAGTTATTTTCAGTGAGCAGACACTATATGCAGAGCACAGTGGCAAGTTTTATTGGGGAGGCAGTTTCCAGTCTGTATTTTTAGGCATTTATTAGAGACCCTGAGGCTTGTAACATGATGCAACATACCAAGAAGCAAGAGAGCTATACTATTCCAATAGTTCAGTCACCAGCTCCAGTCCTACTATTCTCTATTGCCAAAACCAAAAAATTCTTTTTGTGTTTCACATTAACATAACATTTTCAGAATCCAGAGCATAAGAACTCTTAGAGATTACCTAGTTCAGTAACGTTATTGTTTATTTTGGGTAAACGGAGACCTACATTAACCTAGAGACTTGCCAAAGTTAACCCAGCATGTTAGTGATACAATCTAGACTTACTGATTCCTAATGTGTCATTCTCTTCACCATGCTTTTTTTTTTTCCCAAGTTTAGACATTTTATTCTTTCTATCACCAGCTTGCAGTGGCACCAGAAATTCACCATAGCCTTGAAAGAGATCATAGTAGATAGTTCTTTGACCCTGGCCACATGTAGTTTTCAGTAAGGAAGCCAGTTTTCATGCTGCCTTTCTCCTGGAGAGGATGTTCCTAACAGCCATTTATATTTTTAAGTTTTGGAAGCTGAGAGTCCAAGATCAAGGTCCTGGTAGTTTTGGTTCCTGGTGAGAACCCTCTTCCTGGTGTTTAGAGGTCCCCTATCTTGCTGTGTGTTCACATGACCTCTTCTTTGTTTAAACAGAGAGAGAGAGAGAGAGAGAGAGAGAGAGAGAGGGAGAGAACCACCATGCTTTTTAGGTCCCCTCTCTCAAGGAATCACTTCAGTGTAGCAGTAGTCTTCTCAGAGCAGGCAAAGTGGTCAGGTTGACTCCTGACATCACGTTTACTACAAGCTTGTAGAGCAGCTTCCCCAGGGACCATAGCAAAACCCACTCAAGTTTAAGGAGAAGAACTATAAAATAATAAAGCAGAGGAAGCAGGAAAGTAATACAAGAGGAGAAACATAAAGATATAAAGTCCTGAGCAAAAGGGAGAAAAAAATCTGGTATAAAGAAAAATGAAGAAGAAAAGCATCTGGTAGGAGGAAAAATAAAGATGAATCTACAAATTGTTTGAAATAGAGGGGCAGAAAGGAAGCCGAGTTGTGCAGCACTCTCTCCCAGACTGATGGAGACAACCCAACCCAGCTGCCCTGAGTCTTCCAAAGGCCACTCTATTTCTTGCTGGTGATTCATCATACCCCTGACAGAGATAGACCTCCTGCCTAGCTGCTTTTCCCGGTTCCCTGCTTTTCCTAGCTTTTGTATATTGCAAAATGACATTACTGTTGGTATAATCTTTTCAGTTGGGAACTCATGGTCTTAGAACTAAAGATTTCATTACAAGTATAAAGCACTTAAAAGTTTACAGGATGCTTATTCATACATATCTCCTTTGGGTCTCACAAGAAACTCATGAGACATATACTGTCTGAGACCCTCCATCAAGGCTATGTAGGTAGAGAGGGGCTGGAGGCCATGAAGAGTCATGTAACCAAATATCCTCTGGAAACATACAAAGTCAAGGAGGACATTCCAGAAGGGACCAGGAGAAAGTCAAGGCCACAAGCCGGGAGAGGCTAATTCACATGTCTATGTGCTGAGGTGACAGAGGAGGATAGGGAAGGTACAGACCAAGGAAACTAAGATATTGGATTAATGAGTAAGGGTGAAAGGCGGATGAAGCTATTTGATTCAGAAATATTGGCATCTACAAATATTAACCATGCTTCAGATTGCTCCAGTCAGATCCACTGACCCTTTGCTATACTTGCATACTATATTAAGCATGCATGTTCTTTAAACCTTTGAACTTTTATTCCCTCTGGAGTGCTCTCCCACCCCACCCCTGCTTTCTACATGTCTTACTCACTCACGTCATAAGGTCTCTGCTGAAATGTCACTTTACTAGTGAGGTTTCCCCATACCTTTCCTTTCTTTTTTTTTTTTTTAACATCTTTATTGGAGTATAATTGCTTTACAGTGGTGTGTTAGTTTCTGCTTAATAACAAAGTGAATCAGATATACATATACATATATCCCCATATCTCCTCCCTCTTGTGTCTTCCTCCACCCTCCCTATCCCACCCCTCTAGGTGGTCACAAAGCACTGAGCTGATCTCCCTGTGCTATGCGCCTGCTTCCCACTAGCTATCTATTTTACATTTGGTAATATATATAAGTCCATACCACTCTCTCACTTCATCCCAGCTTACCCTTCCCCCTCTGCGTGTCCTCGAGTCCATTCTCTGTGTCTGCGTCTTTATTCCTGTCCTTCCCCTAGGTTCTTCAGAACCATTTTTTTTAAGATTCCATATGTATGTGTTAGCATACGGTATTTATTTTTCTCTTTCTGACTTACTTCACTTTGTATAACAGTCTCTAAGTCCATCCACCTCACTACAAATAACTCAGTTTTGTTTCTTTTTATGGCTGAGTAATATTCCATTGTATATATGTGCCACATCTTCTTTATCCATTCATCTATCGATGGACACTTAGGTTGCTTCCATGTCCTGGCTATTGTAAATAGAGCTGCAGTGAACATTGACTCTTTTTGAATTATGGTTTTCTCAGGGTATATGCCCAGGAGTGGGATTGCTGGGTTGTATGGTAGTTGTATTTTTAGTTTTTTAAGGAACCTCCATACTGTTCTCCATAGTGTTTCTTTACTCTGTCTCTCCAGCTCCAGGAACATTGTCCAGCCTGAAGAAGGCACTCAATAAATGTTCGCTGAACAAATGAATAATTCCATTTCCCTGTCTCTGCAGCTAGATTGCAGATGTCTCAAAAGGGAAAAACTATGTCTGTCTTCATCATTACATCTCCAGTGTTTTGCAAGGGACTTAGGATACTATGAATGCTCACTAGGGATTGGTGGAGTGAGAAATGGACAATCTGTCACATTCCTGTGAATCAAGTTGCAGTATAACCTTAAATTCTTTGTCCCGCCAACCTCAAATTTAACCCTCCTCCTTCAGTTTCCCACTGAACAATTGCTTTGTTGTTCTTGAGGGCATCCATTCTCCTTGTATGATCATTTTCCCAAAACTAATGTAAAATGAATATGGCTTTTCTCTGCAGACTCAGTTTGCTCAGGGTCTTCTGTATCTGCTGAGGTTTTTGTACTTGATGAGATATTTGTTAATTACCTTACAAGTGAGGAGGAATAATTTCATATATGTAAGCAATATCACATTAAAGTATCTTGAAATGTTATTTGAAGCAACACAATTTTTAAATAGAAAGATATAAAAATACCCTCTAAGTATAAGGCTAGCTAAATGAATTACCTAATCAAGATTTCACAGGTGATACATGAATGGATACATTCTGTAGTTGAGTTAATAGATTTCCTTTTTTAGAGTATAAAATCCTTAATATCCAGGTTATGCTTTCAGTGTGTTCTTTATGCTGCTTAACACATTTTGACTGCTCAATAAATAACAATCAAATTAAAGCCATGGCAACTCTAACGTTAATAAGTCCAATATAGTTGTGCTTGCCAGTGCCCTTCTCTTTTACTAGTAACTGCTTGCCAAAGGGCTTGCATAATAAATACAGTACAACCTTAGTCATTGGTATTTTGTCCTTTTTCTTACAAAACGAAGATTTAGAAATGTTTATAATCTGTAAACAGTGGAAGGAAAGACACGGATAAAACAGTACCAAATTTACTGGAGTTCAGCTCAAAATGACAAAGTAATAAATTAGAATTACAAGAGACCACTGACGTTTAAATATTCTTGAGAACAAATTATAGGGAACACCTTGACTTGGGAATGGACAAGAAGGACCATCAAATGGCTCCTTTTCACAGATGACTTTCTCTTCCCCTATCAGTCTGTCTGCCCCAGTTGCTGCCAGTATGATGAAACAATGAGATTTGGATAGGTACAAGAAGACACTCCCCACACCCTCTCTTCTCTAATGAGTAGGGATTGTTGACTAACAACAAAAGGGCACCCTAGTTAATGCTCTTGTGTTCTTGGGATTCTCTATAGATTAGTTTATAATTGCACATATACTCTAACATATATGGATAAACTCATTAGTATTTCATAATCTATTTCAGAATAGGGGGTTCACTTCTCTTAGTTGAACTTCCTGTGATCCTTGTAAAGCTGAGCAAAAGATTCACTTTAGTAAATATATGTTCCATTGTATATTGGGCACCAGTTGTTAAATTAAATAATAATAATATTATTTTAATCTTCACAATAACTCTCTGAGGTAAGGGGATAATAATATCCCCATTGAAAATAAGAATCAGAAAGGTTAAGTCACTTGCAGAATGTTGTACAATCATGAATTACTCAAGCCATGATTCAAAGTTCAGTAGGCCTGACTCCAAAGCCCATATTCTTTCCAGAGTAGCAGGGCTCCTTTAAGTACTGTAAAAGAATATCTGACCTGGAGGTCCAAGCAATGGGTGCAGTCACTGCCCTGGTGCCCTATTTGACTTTATGTGTTTGGGTATGAGACCCTGCATACTTTTATATACATTATTCAGTAAAAACTTCACAAATCACTGTGCATTATTACTCCTGTTTTTAAGATGAGACACCTAGAACTTGACAGGTTCAAGCAGCTTGCTCAGGGTCACACAGCAAGAGGCAGATCCAAATATCAAATTTCAGTCCTCCCACTAAAAGTTCTTTGTTTTGTCACTGATTATCATGCTTTGTTTTGCTATTTAACTCCATATATATGTATATGTGTGTGCACATGCACACCTGTTTTATTTCCTTAATTAGACTGTAACCTATTATAAGGATTATATTTTATATTAGTTTATATGTTACATTGTACCTTGTACATGATTCTTAAGAAATGGAACTATATCTTTATTGGCAGTATGAAAATGATTTAATACAAATGTCAAATAAAAATGTATTTCTGATAATATCTGGAGAAATGACATAAGCTACTCACAGTACAAGTGTTTTCAATATACTCTGGTGTTTCAAGATAGGAATCAACAAAGAAACAACACCAAAAAAATATTTTCTCCCAAATCAGAGACATTGAAAACAATCATTTGCTAAAAGCTGCAATGCAGTGTAAACTTAGTGTTTTGTTAAATTCTAATTGACATTTCAGAATATGAGAGTAATTCAAATGAGAAAGTTGTGACAAGATGAGAAGTTTTCAACTTTTGTGGTAAGTATAAGGTTAGCAACTAGTCTATAATTAAAAGTAAAATTAACAAGTAAAGCAGATTTTTTAAACCAATGGGTGGAATATGGCTGACAGAATCGGTTTGTGACCCCAAAACCAAAACTATTTTGTGAGATTGATAAGACGCAAACATCAAAAATAAATGTATATAGAAGTCAAAATTAAGGTGTTTATTTATAGCTCAATATAGCTGAAGGACATTGTATATGAAAAATATGTAGCTACATAAACTGACGGTAGGTCCATGTTTTGTGCATATAAGGCATCAAAGGAATATGTGCAAGCTGAACTTTTTTATTTTGCTATTTCATGCAAGTGTTCTATATTACTGCAAGGCATGAGAACTTTGCATGACTTATCAATAATTCAGCCTAATACATTTGTATCATGAACTTATTTTTCAAAGATTCAGGAAAGCTTCTGTGGAATGAAACAAAGTTGGCCTTTGATAAAAGATAAGGAAGTTAATTATAAATGAATTGTTAAAAAAAGACAATAGATGTGTGGGGAAGCTGGCCGAGTGGGAAAATATTGAGAGAATATAAGTTCATGAAGAGGACACATGAAGTGATTTTCTTAATTCTGAGATGGTAAAGGCAGAAAACCTATTCATTTCCTTAGGTAGATCATTCATGACTCAAGAAAATGAAGTAAAATCCTAGTAACTGAATTCTGTTAGAAAATTTTCAGTCTTTTCTTCGGTTCAGTCATCACTATTTTGATGTTCAAACTGTCCCTGTTACAGAGATCAGCTTTCAGTCATATAAGAAAATCAGCAGGTGAGATGAGAACACTAATTTATTATTGTCAGGCATTAGATTTTCCAGAGAAAGTTTTAATATCAGTGTTGTGAACTCTTAATTCCATGATTATTGAAAAACCACTGAAGGCCCTGCACATTTTTCTCTCTGGCCATCCACATCCCTGTGCTCTAAGCTTCTGCCATGCAAAACTAAAAGCAGTTACTACAGTTAAGCAAATGTACAATGCTCCCTTACCTCCAGACCTTTGTATACATAGTCTCTATGAAGAAATTCGTTCTGCTCAGATTTTTAATGAAATTAAGGTAAAATTGGTCTGTTATTTGGTGTATAGTTCTATGCATTTCAACTCGTATAGATTCATGTAACAACCACCATAATCAGGATACAAAACAGTTTCACCACCCCCAAACTCCTAGTGCTGTCATTTTAGAGTCACACCCTCCCCAAACCTCTAACCCCTGGAAAATCACTGATCTGTTCTCTGCCACACAGTTTTGTCTTTTCCAGAGTGCTGTACAAATGGAATCATGCAATAGCATACATTTTGATACTGGCTTCTTTTACTTGGCGTAATGCCTTTGAGATTAATCCAAATTGTATGAATCGATAGTTTATTTCTTTTATTGCTGAGCAGAATTCCATTGTATGGATATACTACAGTTACTCAGTCATCTATTGAAGGACATTTGGATTGTCTCCACTTTGGGAATATTATGAATAAAGTTGCTATGAACTTTCATACACAAGCCTTTGTGTGAACATATGTGTGGTAGGCTGAGTAATGTTCCCCAAAGATGTTCACTTTCTAATCCCTGAAAATTAGAAATATTAATCACATTTGCAAAGCATATCTTGCCACAAGGTAATATTACCTTGTGGCAAGATATGCTTTGCAAATGTGCTTAAGTCAATGATCTTGAGATAGGAATATTATCCTGGATTAACCTGGTGGGCCATAAATACAATCACAAGTGTCCTTGTAAGAGGGAAGCAAGGGGAGATTTGCCCCAGAGAGAAGAGGAGAAGGCAATGTGACCACGGAGGCAGATGTTGGAATGATGTGGCTGTAAGCCAAAGAATACTAGCAGCCACCAGAACATGGAAGAAACAAGGGACAGATTCTCCCCTACAGCTTCCTGAGGGAATTCTGTCCTGCTTAACACCTTGATTTAAATCCAGTGAAACTGATTTCAGATTCCTGGCCTCCAGATCTGTGAGGGAATATATTCCTGTTGTATTGAGTTACTAAGTTTGTGGTAAATTTTTACAGCAGCCAGAGGAAACTAATACAATGTCTTCACTATTATAGGGTTAAATATCCAGGAGGCCAGTTCCTAGCTTTTATGGTAAATACGTGTTTAACTTTAAAAGAAAGTGCAAAACTATTTTCCAGAACGACTGTACAATTTTGCATCTCTATCAGCAATGTATGAGAGATCTAGTTGTTCTTCATGCTTGCAAGCACTTGATACTATAATTATTTTTCATCATATCCATTTAATAGGTGTGTGCTGATATTTCATTGTGATTTTAATTTGTCTTTCAGTAATGAAAAATGATGTCGAACATCTTTTCATGTGCTTGTTTGCCATCCATTTACCCTCTTGAGTGAAGTGTATATTCTAGTCTTTTGCCCATTTTCTAATTGGGTTGTTTGTTTTTTAACTGTTGCATTTTGAGAGTTTTTTATATAGTCTAGATACCAGTCCTTTGTTGGATATGTAGTATGCTTATCTTTTCATCCTTTTAATAGGGTCTTACACGAAGCAAACATTTTTAATTTTGATGAGGGCTAAATTATTATTTTTCTTCTATGGATCTTGCTTTTGGTGTCAAATCTAAAGTTTTCATCAGACCCCCCAAAACAAAGAATTTTTCCTTTGTTTTTCTTTTTAATGTTTTATAGTTTTACAGTTAGATCCACGATCCATTTTGGGTTAATTTTTGCATATGATATGAGGTTTAAGTTGAGGTTCATGTTTTGCCTGTGGTTGTCCAGTTGTTGCAGTACCACTTGTTGAAAAATATCCTTTCTCCTTCAAATAACTTTTGCATCTTTGTTATATCTCAGTCAGTCATACTTGTGAAGTCTATTCTGTCCTTTTGACTTACATGTCTATGCCTCCATCAATTCCACACAGTATTAATATGGATCATTATAGCTATATAGAAAGTCTTAAAATTCCTCTAACTTTATTCTTCTTTTTCAAAATTATTTTAGCTAATTTAGTTTCTTTGCCTTTCCTTATACATTTAAATAAACTTGTCTAAATAAACAAATAATCCTGCTGAGATTTTGATAAGAATTGCACTAAGCCTGTAGATAAAGTTTGAAAGTATTGACATTTTTACTATGTTGAGTCTTTCAATCCCAAACCACATGATTAATTTAGATCTTGTTTGATTTCCTTCATCTTCATTTGATAGTTTTCAGCATGAGGATCCTGTTTACTCCCTAATACCAGAACCAGACAAAGACATTGCAAGAAAGGAAAATATCAATATCTTTCATAAACATAGATCCAAAAATCTTCAACAAAATATTCACAAGTGAAATTCAATAATGTATAAGAGAATTATATACCACAACCAAGTGAGATTTATTCCATGTATACAAGGCTGGTTCATCATTTGAAAATCAATTAATGTACATTGTGAAATGATTAGCATGATCATGTTAATTAATACATTCATCACCTCACATAGTTAAGTCTTGGGTTTTTTGGGGTTTTTTTGTGGTGAGAATACTTAAGATCTACTCTCAGCAAATTTCAAGTATATGATATTGTATTATTAATTATAGTCACCATGCTGTGTATTATAGTCACCAGAACTTACTCATCTTATAACTGAAAGTTTGTACCCTTTGACCTACATCTCCACATTTCCCCTGCCCCTGGCAAATACCATTCTACTCTCTATTTCTATGATATTGGCTTCTTTTTAAAGTTCCATATATATAAGATACAATACAGTATTTATCTTTCTTTGCCTGGCTTATTTCAGTTAGCATAAGGCCTTCAGGTTCATTCATGTTGCAAATGGCAGAACTTCCTTCTTTGTGGCTGAATAATATTCCGTTGTATATATATATATATATGTATATATGTATATCGTCACATTATACACTTTAACTATATAAAACTTTAAATTTATTCCTCAATAAAGCTGGAAAAAAGAAAATATAAATTAATGTAATCCATAACATCTATGGGATAAAGAAGAAAAATTATATGATCATATAAATTAATGCAGAAAAAGCATTTGACAAAATTCAATAGTCTTTCATGATAAAAACTCTCAGCAAACAAGGAATAGAGGGGAACTTCCTTAATTTGATAAAAGACATCTACAGAAAGCCTACAGCTAACATGATTATTTTTTTAATTGAGGTATAGTTGATCTACAATATTATATTAGTTTCAGGTATACAACATAGTGATTCAACATTTTTATAGATTATACTCCATTTAAAGTTATTATAAAGTATTGGGTATATTCCCTGTGCTGTACGATACATCCTTGTAGTTTATTTATTTTATACCTACTAGTTGGTACCTCTTAATCCCCTACCCCTATCTTGCCCCTCTCCCTTCCCTGTCCCCACTGGTACCTACCAGTGTGTTCTCTATATTTGTGAGTCTGTTTCTGTTTTGTTATATTCATTCTTTTATTTTATTTTTTAGATTCCACATATAAGTGGTAACATCGAGTATTTGTCTTTCTCTGTCTGACATTTCACTAAGCATAATATCCTATAGGTTCATCCATGTTGTTGCGAATGGCAAATTTTCATTCGTTTTTATGGCTGAGTAATATTCCATTGTGTGTGTATGTATGTGTGTGTGTATATATATATATATATATATATATATATATATATATACCACATCTTCTTTATCCATTTATCTGTTGATAGGCACTTGAGTTGCTTCCATATCTTGGCTATTGTAAATAGTGATGCTATGAACATGGGGGTGCATGTATCTTTTTGAATTAGTGTTTTTGTTTTTTTCTGGATATATACTCAGGAGTGGAATTGCTGGAGAACCAACTATAATAGGGAACACTCTATGGGTACGTAGGGTCATCTGTGCTTTCTGCTCATTTTTTTCTTTAAATCTAAAATTACTTTAAAAAATAAAGTCTATTAATTAAAAAATTCTTTATGTATTATTAGATTTCTCCATAAATATTTCATGTTGTTTGGGTGATCATAAATTGAATTTTGTTTTAAATTTTAGTTTCCAGTTGTTCATTGCCAATATATAGAAATATGACTGATTTTTTCATGTTGATTTTATACCATGCAATTTTGCTAAACTTATTTGTTGTACAAGTTATTTTCTTCAGATTTCTTGGGATTTTTCTATGTAGACAATCAGTTTGATTATGAATAGGGACAGTTTTATTTCTTCCTTTCCAATCTGTATGTGCATGTGTGCACACACACACACAATCAGTTCTTAGCAGACTTTGCAGGAAGGTATATCTTTCATTAAATGACAAATATTCAAATGTTTGGAAGTTATTTGCATAATGTACTTTTGTCACTATGAATTACTTTCATATTTTTTAATGACAGTTTATGGCTACATCTAGAAAATAATGTCATCTTTGGTGAATGTCTACAATAATCCAAATACTTAAGACATCTATAAAAGCACTTTGTAATTATCTAGATAAAAATAATTTCTTTTGCTCATGTTCTGCAGACTTCCTGCAAAAGTATTCAGTGTAAACACAGTATCTGATAAATGCACCTCAGAAAGAATATTACTCAATCATTTTGAAATGGAATTAAAACAGTATAGTGATTGAACTGAATTGAAAAAACAAACAAGACACATTCTTACCTTGTTTTCATCATTTACATCAAAGGAAGCAATAGCCCATCATCTAACAACTCTCAAGATACCAGTTACACTAAAAATTCTGCATCTGATTAGAGTTCCCAATATACTTCTAAATAGAGAACAATCATGAGGAAGAAAATATTCAAGTGATCAGTATTATTAAGAGTAAAACTTACACTACCCAGTAACCTGTGAGAGAGAATATGTAGAATTCTTTTGTTCTTGTTTTGAAATTATTTTATGGAGGCATATTTTGCATATCATATAATTTTCCCTTTTCATGTGTACAATTCAATGATTCTTTTGGCAAATTTACCAAGTTTGGTAAAATTACCTAAGCCCTCACCATTTATCAATTTTATAACATTTTTGTCACCCTAATATGAAACGTTATGCACATTCACAGTTAATCCCTGTGACTAGTCCCATTTTTTTCACCACCACACCAGGCAACCACTAACCTCCTTTCTATTTTTACCTTTGCTTTTATGTGGGTATTTTATATAAATGGAATAAGAAAATCTGTGGTCTCCTGTGTCTGGCTTCTTTCACTAAGCTAATGTTTTTGAGGTGTAGTAGCATGTCTTCATCTCTTTTTATGGCAAAATAATGTTCCATTGGATGGATATACCACATTTGTTTATTCATTAATAAGGTGATGAACATTTGGGTTGTTTATACCTTTTGGTTATTATGAATAATTCTGCTATGAACATTTGTGTACAAGTTTTTGTGTGGACATATATTTTCACTTTTCTTGGGTATATACTTAGGAGTGGAATTTCTGGGTCATATGTTAACACTATGTTTAACATTTTGAGGAACTGCCAACTTTTTTTCCAAAGAAACTGGGCAGTTTTACAATCCCACCAAAAATGTATGTCAGTTCCAATTTCTCCAACACTTGTTATTGTCTATCTTTTTGAGTATAGCCATCCTAGTGGGTGTGAAGGAGTGTCTTATTGTGTGATTTTTATTTACATTCCCCTAATGACTAAGTGTTGCTTGAGTATCTTTTCCTGTGCTTATTAGTCATTCATATACCTTTTTTGGTGAAATGTCTATTCAAATCTTTTGCCCATATTTTGATAGGATTGTTTGTTTATTTGTTACTAAGGTGTAAGATTCTTTTGTATGTTCTGGATACAAGTCCTTTATCAGGTATGTGTTTTGCAAATATTTTCTCCCTTTCTGTTGCTTATCTTTTTTAATTAAACCTTTTATTTTGAGATAATTACAGATTTATAGGCAGCTGTAACAATAATACAGAGATCCCACATACTCGTTACCCCAGTGGTAAGATCTTGCAGAACTATAGTACATTATCACAAACCAGAATACTAACATTGATGAAGTCATATAACAGAATGTTTCTATTACCACAAAGGTAGAGCCACACCCATTTTCTTCCTACTCTGCTCCTTCCTTAACCCCTGTTAACCAGTAATCTGTTAATTTGTTGAATATTTTCCTTCTTTTATTGTATATACTTAAAAACAACACTTTCAAATTAAGATCATTTCCAAGAAGTTTGGAATACCCCTTTCAATATTACTATTGTTGCCAAAGTTTTTGAAACCCCCCCAAATTTATTTTTAAACATTTTTAATGAAATTATTACTTTTTTGTTTTGATTTGTTTTTGTTTTTCATAGACCAGATGCCGCCATATGGCATCAATATGTTCAACTTCAGTATCAGAGACAAAATGAAATGGCTGCCAGATTTCCCTAGAGTCCTCGTATCATAAAAGAAATGGTTTGTGAATCCAGGAGACAGCATTATGACAGGTCCTCCAAGATGGTTTAGATCAGTAATTCAGGGTAGCCAACTGAAACAGAAAGGACATTAGGTGATATCTGCCCTATAGGATAGCCATCCCACTCAAATGCCTCAAAAGGTTGGGGGTTGATGGTGTTAAAACTATTTTTCTTCAGTGGTCTACTCCAGTATCAATTCAGTTTTAGAATATCCCTTTTCCAGGAGTACCTATAGGTATAGGCTTCCATTAGTCAAAGAAGTTTCACTTGTAAATCTGACACTATGTATTTATATGAGAATTATAGGCTTCCGTTAGTCAAAGAAGTTTCACTTATAAATCTGACACTATGTATTTATATGAGAATTAATGCTAAACTTAGTTGAGTTACATCACTATAATTAACATGTATAAAGACAATTATTCATGTAATTGCAACCTTAAATTCATTATTTTTCACTTTTGCTCTCTTTTTTCTATGTTCCTAAGAAAATGGAAGTGACAATATTTATTAGTGTATGCTAGGTAATATACGACTTCAAGATCTGGATGGCTTAAAGCAAGAAAGGCTCATTCCTCACACAAAGTCTGCTGCTAAACATAACATTGAATGAAAAAAGGTAAAGTCAAACAAATATATACCAGAACTCAAAATCATGCAAAAGTTGATGGTATGAATTTAGCAAAACATGCATATGGGATGAGGAGATGGATATATTAATTACCTTGACTGCAGTAACCATTACACTAAGTATATCTATAACAAAATATCATGCTATACACTTTATTTCTTAAATTTATTTTTTTTAATTCGTGATTAAATTGCTTTTTTTAACATCTCTATTGGAGTATAATTGCTTTACAATGGTGTGTTAGTTTCTGCTTTATAACAAAGTGAATCAGATATACATATACATATATCCCCATATCTCCTCCCTCTTGTATCTCCCTCCCACTCTCCCTATCCCACCCCTCTAGGTGGTCACGAAGCACTGAGCTGATCTCCTTGTGCTATGCGCCTGCTTCCCACTAGCTATTTTACATTTGGTAGTATATATAAGTCCATGCCACTCTCTTACTTCATCCCAGCTTACCCTTCCCCCTCCCCGTATCTTCAAGTCCATTCTCTATGTCTGCATCTTTATTCCTGTCCTGCCCCTAGGTTCTTCAGAACCATTTTTTTTTAAGATTCCATATGTGTGTGTTAGCATACGGTATTTATTTTTCTCTTTCTGACTTACTTCACTCTGTATGACAGTCTCTAGGTCCATCCACCTCACTACAAATAATTCAATTTCGTTTCTTTTTATGGCTGAGTAATATTCCATTGTATATATGTGCCACATCTTCTTTATCCATTCCTCTGTTGATGGACACTTAGGTTGCTTCCATGTCCTGGCTATTGTAAATAGAGCTGCAGTGAACATTGTGGTACGTGACTCTTTTTGAATTATGGTTTTCTCAGGGTATATGCCCAGTAGTGGGATTGCTGTGTCATATGGTAGTTCTATGTGTAATTTTTTAAGGAACCTCCATACTGTTCTCCATAGTGGCTGTATCAATTTACTTTCCCACCAACAGTGCAAGAGGGTTCCCTTTTCTCCACACCCTCTCCAGCATTTATTGTTTGTAGATTTTTTGATGATGACCATTCTGACTGGTGTGAGGTGATACCTCATTGTAGTTTTGATTTGCATTTCTCTAATGATTAGTGATGCTGAGCATCCTTTCACGTGTTTGTTGGCTATCTGTATGTCTTCTTTGGAGAAATGTCTATTTAGGTCTTCTGTCCATTTTTGCATTGGGTTGTTTCTTTTTTAGATATTGAGCTGCATGAGCTGCTTGTAAATTTTGGAGATTACTCCTTTGTCAGTTGCTTCATTTGCAAATATTTTCTCAATTTTTTATTAAAAATGTAATTTAAGATAGTGGTTATCTTTAAGATGGATAGTGACTACATAAGAGGTCATTATATTCCTTGTATCTTACATATACACATTGTGTATATTTTTTATATGTGTGAAATATTTCATGTTGTCCAAAATGGACATTATCAATGATAAACTTGAATTTTAAAAACATTTTTAGAGGGCCTGCTTAAGAGTAATAAGTAATGATATCTACAGCTAGTTTACAATACTTAACTGAGATACTAGTTTAACCCTAAATTTCCCTATTGTAAATCTTTTCATAAATTCTAAGGACAACATTTATACTTTAAAAAAATTATTTACTTTAGCTACGCTGTGTCTTAGTTGCGGCATGCAGGATATTCGTTGCAGCATGCGGGCTTCTTAGTTGTGGCATGCAGACTCTCAGTTGTGACATGCATGTGGGATCTAGTTCCCCGACCAGGGATTGAACCCAGGCCCCCTGCATTGGGAGCGCAGAGTCTTAACCACTGGACTACCAGGGAAGTCCCAACATTTATACTTTTGCATGACATAAAAGAGACAGTATATGCTTGTAGTTAATAACATAGACAAGAGGCAAAATGCCCCAGATTTGATTCAAGTTAAGTAAAGCATACATACCAACAAAATAAATGAAACTGGAAGACTGGAAGGTGTGAGGCGTTGGTCCATTCTAAATGTTAACTGACATATTAGTCTATGAGCTTCATTGGAAGGAAAAACATTGATTTCCTTTGAGATGTGATTCTATATGGAACTGCTTGACCAATAACAATCACAGAGGATTCCAGAGAGTGGCATCAACTCTGCATTTTTACTTTCAGAGGAGTCTAGCATAAATGCAAAGTCATGATATACATCCAGGGGTATATAGATTTATTGGGAAAGTTTTCAAACCTGATAGTTTTCCCTTTAAAACCAATCTGCAAGTTTTCCCTTTAAAACCAATTTACAAGAAAACAGAAAGGTGAAAGATTTTGTAATGTCTTCTAGACTGGGATCTTCCTGAGGTCAGAGGACTGTTTTCTACCTCAGACTAACAGAGTAAGGTACACAGTAGATGCTCAGCAAATGTTTGTAAAATGGCATTAAATTGATCCAAATTAAGACCAATATTTTTAAGTATCTCCACATGTCAGTTTTCTTTTATGCACATCTCTATATCAATATCTGAATCCATATCTAAAATATATATAAATTGATGATATAGATATTTATATAAATACATATCTATATCTATATATAACGTTCTCTGGGTATGGGAGTTGGAAGAACATAGAAACACGTAAGCAGCCTGAGGTGGCTGACTCACAGGGGAATGACTAAAAATGACCAAAAAGCTATGATGTGGGCACTTAAACTATCTAACGTGAGGACACTTGCTCTCAGGAGTTATAAAACCTCCATAAGTAGTTTATGAAAAGAATTTAGGGAGCTAGCAAAGATGGCTCCATCAGAAATTAGTTTAAAGACTACAAGAAGTTAGGTTAGTTAGTTAAATGAAGTTAAATTAGTTAAAAGAAGTTCTTTTAAATCATTGCTATATGACAGCCATATAGAATTATTAAATTCTGGTTTTGCTGAAAACAATGTAAAAGCTAAAATGTATACATGTATGATGGACTGATATGTGGAGTGATTAGAAAAGGATATAACAGAATAGCTAAAAAGACCTCAGAAATAATGAAACTAAGTTAGAAGGAGTAAAGTGGAATTTCATGAAGCTTAGTGACAAAATTGAAACAAGATACCTTTTCCACTATGACGTGTGGAAATACAGCCCCCCTTCCAAAATTGCAAAACAGAACCATACCTTGAAAGTCATAATCAGGAAAGACTATGGTTTAAACAACTGATCTGGGCAATAATAGTTGAAACGGAAACATAATTCATCAGTTTGCTAGATGTTATGCCCTTCTCTAGATAATAAACAACATTCTAGCTACCTAAAATATAAAATACAGAATGTTAGGGCTTTGAGAGCATCAACTCAAATTACCATATTTTACACGATTTTCTTTATAGGAGTTCACTGACTTGTCCTAGGGCATGCAATAAATGAACATAGCTGGGGCTAGGACCCTGGACTCTAAGTCCAGTGCTCCTCATTTTATGAGCTTTAAGTTTCTTTAGATTCTGTAAAATAGGATTGGAAAAGTCTGTTAGCAAGATTTTGAAGAAGGGTCAATTTGGCATAGGCCTCCCTGGCCGTTTCTCTCAATACCTTCCTACAGGTACTCAGCATTCCCATTTTGTTCACAAGCTCAGTACGGCTGCAGTCCACGCAGCCCGATCCTTTTTATTCCAGGGCTTTGTCATCTCACTCCCCAGGGTTGCCACAATTTGAATGTAAAAAATATAAAGAAATTCCTAATAGTAGAATTTCAGGTCATAGGAAAAGGCTTGAAAAGGAAGAAGACGTTTACATATCTTCAAATCACAAGTAGTTTCATATGCAAATTTCTACTCCGGTGGCATACCCATCTCTGACTACATTTTTTTTTTTGCAATTCCAAAGGCAAAATTCAACTTAGTAGTTTTCCACAGATGCTAATGCAATCCCTAAGTGCAGAGTCTCAGACTGGATCACCAATGAACATTTGCAACTAGGTTATTTCAGGCAACTTAATGACCTAACAGCTCAGCGATCAAATCAGTTGTTTGGCACCTGACCTTTAACTAGACAGAAATCTATATCCCTGACAAATCAGGCCTCCCTACAGTCTTCTATACGAAAAAGAAGAATAAAAAGACTCTAGAGCATGAGCCAGAATGAGATACCAGAACAAACTACCTTATAATTTAATAAAATATATAATCATCTTTTCTTTCTCACAAATACATCAGTATACCTACAGATTCAGTTTCAAACATAACAATCAAGCAACTACAACTGCATGAGGAAGGAAGGCTAAGACTTTTCTCCTCTTTATACTAAATATAGCTTAGTGAGGAACTGTTGCAGAATATGGATTAATCACACTCTTTGTTCCAGTAATAGTGTATGTTGATATTACTACTTTTCAGAACAGCAATTTTCTCCACCCCAAAAATCTAAAGAGAGAAATATTCTGGTGTCACTAAAACATATTGCCATGAGATAATTTTCCACCACATAGGTAAGTAGAGAACTCTTTCTGGTTATTAACAACGCTGCCTTTAAATGTTTTGTTTTGTTTTTTTTTAAATAAGCCATAGTCATGCTGATATTCAAGGTTAAGTGTATTTTTCATAATATGCAATTTTTTTGAACAAAGTGTCCTTTATTTGTGACATACAAACACAACCAATGCAAAAAGAAATCACTTTTTCCCTCTGATTCCAGTGATAACAAGTTGCTAAAGAAAAATATATATATCTATATCAAGAAGGAGTTTCTCTTCAAAGTTTCCTCTAAAAAAAACCCCCCCAAAAACAGGAAGGGTTAAAAAGAACCATACACATGTCATATACACATATGACATCACTGAAAATAACCTGAAATAGGGTGGATACAACTAAAAAACAAATCTCAAAATTAATATCTTAACATGACCCAAACAAACAACAAACCAAAAAGCCTGGTACAAAAGGCCTGCTATGTTTCTTAAAACCAAGATGTTGGGGAGATGGAGAGACTGATGGTTGAGAACTGAATGGGCTCAACACCAACAACAGGGTGACCTGCGGGTCTCGGGCAGTGCCTCCCCACCCAGCCCGAGCCCCCAGCAGCCCTTGGGAAGTGGCAGAGGCGGCTGGACAAGCAGGGCCCAACACCAAGTGTCCATCTACCAATGGGGCTCGGCGTCAGGTGTCCAATGAGGGGAGACAATGCACTTAACTCCCTTTATGTGGGATTTACGCTGGGGTCCCTTTTGGTCCCCAAAAGGGGACCAAATTTCTGGTATCAGAAATTCATGATCTAAGACAATAAATATTTATCATTCTGTGTCCTTTTAAAGTTCTTTGATAGAATTGGTTAGTACAGGCCCTGAAACCTGTAAGCAATGGCTCACAGCGAGCATCCTAATTAGCACTAGGGTCCATGTGACCCTCGAAGTATCCTTGTTTCTCTTGGCATGGCCTACAAAATCATTCATGCATTTTTTTTACAATGACAGTAAAATACCTTTTCTTTTAAAAACTTCTTCCTCTCTCCTTCTCTGAAAGTAAACCTATGCTTTGAGAATTGTTTTTCTCACTCTTCAAACTTAAAGCACAACTAGCTTACCAAAGGGAGAACTCTGCTTTAGTTTCCATTTGAGTCCTGTATTTGGAGAAAGAGAAAAGAGACAATTCATCTTGTATCAATTCTGAATGAGGCTTGAGTCCCTTATTTACTAATTATCATTTAAGATGTCAACAGGCGTGCTCTGTATTCGAAGGAATAGATGGCTCTCATAGAGTTTATCTTCCTGATGCTCTCCAATTGCCAGGCAAAGCAGTCTCTGGAATATTGAACAAGCTAATGGAGGTGCCACAGTGATGTGCTGTTGCAGTTAGGAGCAGAACATTAAGCACAGAGTTCTTTAAGAATTTGGTTGTAAGCATATATCCTCAATCCTAATAAAGAATAAAACTTCTCAATATCTCATTGCAATAGTTAATGGCATTAAATACCTCAAAAATAACATTGTAAAGTTGAGGACACAAAACATCACATAAAAAAATAAGGGGATGTGGTGATATTTCATTGTTTGTAGCCCAGCCGATGTGTCTCTTTCTACAGCAATTAAACTTTCTGATTTTGGTGTGATTTTGACTTTCTAAATAGTGTGTGCATATTAAAATATGAGAATTCAATTATTATCATGTAATGCATTTAGTGTTCAGTCGATTGGATTATTTTCTGGTCTAAACTCTTAATTATAATATCTATCATAGAGAGAGAGAGAAAGAGAGCACATGCGCAAGTGGTGCTGTTCAGGACTGTAATTGAAAGTTAACAGGATGTTTCATTACTACCCAGATATGATCCAATTCCACCTATAATTTCACTAGGAGAAAAAATAGTGCTTTATGTTCTATTAATTCTGAATAATTTGTATTGTTTATAATATTTTTATAATACACAATTTAAAGGTAATTGTGTCAATTTCCATTTGATTTCAACACTGTCCAATCAGGTTATGAGTAACAAGGAGCATTATGAAATAGCAATGCATTCTTGAATACACATGGAAACAGCACCACAAATCTGCCTGCCTATTACTTTCACTGAAGCTAATAATCAAAAGTGCCTCTTATAAAAAGTACTGCATATTATTGCTTCAGAGAATTCAGAGGATATCTCAGAGAACTGCTATGCATAACTGTTCATGGAGGTAAAAATAGCTAATGTAGCATGGGATGTGTTGCCTAGGGGAAGGGAGGTTTTTTCTGATCTTTCAGAGGCCCACAAGTCCATAACCCAGCAGTATTACAGAGTTATAGGACAAACCCAAGGGGAGTTAGCTCAAGGAAGGGAAGAACTGACCTAGGCAATTATAAGATGTCACTAACATTGATCAGCTCTTTCACATACATTATTTCAGTGGTTTCCAACTACATTAGAATATTATTCAGCTGTTATAAAAGAAAATTGTAACAATGGATTAAAAATTGATTTCTTTCACATAAAGGTCCAGCTTGGTGGATCAGCCTAGTATGGGTGCTCCGCAACAATCAGTGGTCCAGGATCACAGTACGACTGCTCTACTTTCTCAACATAGTTTTCCTATTCATAACCCAAATAGCTGCTCCAGGTTCAGATGTAATTTTGGCATTCCAGCCAGCTGAAAAGGGATGATAAATAAAGAAGATGTCATTCTGTCTCTCTATCAGCATTCCTTGATGTTGCCTATTTCACATATGCTTACATCGCATTGGTCATAACTTAATGGCATTGCCACTCATAGTTGCACGGGAGGCCATGGAATATAGTCATTGTTCAGGCATCTGTGTGGCTAACTAAAACTTATTTGATAATAAAAGAAGGTGAGAATGGATATTGGAAGCCAATTAGAAGTCCTTGTCACAGCAACAAGTGGTCTTTGGACCTCAAGTGACCACAGAGTTATGGCAAAGGAACCAAAACTTAATATGTATAACAAGTATTAACTGCAAATGGAGGAAATATCTCATAGATACATGTACTGTTATATAATAAAATATAAATATATTTTAAAGTGTTCTTTAATTTTGTACAGAATTTTTACCATTGCATATTCTCCCAGTCAGTAGATACTAATGTATACCTTCTTCATGTTGGGAAAAGGAAATTGAAGCTTACAGAGGTCAGATGAACTGTCCCCAAATTAGACAACTAACCAGTCAGTAGAGGATCTACAACTCTTACCTAGGTTTGTGTGAACCAAAACCTGATAATTCTCCACTATGTCTCATAATGTCTAAGCAAGCAATGCTGATAGTTTCTCACGAAGTTCAACAAAGATGGTGAAAAACAAAAAATGAACACTGAGCCATCTCACTTGTATATCATCCTCTGTACGAGGCTAACTGAAAAGAATTTTGGGCAGTGTTTGTCATGCTTGGTCAAAGGAAGTGAGCGGGAAAGGGTAGGAGAGTAGGAAATGGGGACTCTAGTTAGAGCAGTTCTAACTTTGTTTTGTTTTTTTTAAACATCTTTATTGGAGTATAATTGCTTTACAATTGTGGGTTAGTTTCTGCTTTATAACAAGGTGAATCAGCTATACATATACAAATATCCCCATATCCCCTCCCTCTTGCATCTCCCTCTCACCCTCCCTTTCCCACCCTTCTAGGTGGTCACAAAGCACCAAGCTGATCTCCCTGTGCTATGCGGCTGCTTCCCACTAGCTATCTATTTTACATTTGGTAGTGTCTATATGTCCATGCTACTCTCTCACTTCATCCAAGCTTACCCTTCCCCCACCCCGTGTCCTCAAGTCCATTCTCTTTGTCTACATCTTTATTCCTGTCCTGCCCCTAGGTTCTTCAGAACCATTTTTTTTTAAGATACCATGTATATGTGTTATCATACAGTATTTGTTTTTCTCTTTCTCACTTCACTCTGTATGACAGACTCTAGGTCCATCTACCTCACTACAAATAACTCAATTTCGTTTCTTATTATGGCTGACTAGTATTCCATTGTATACATGTGCCACACCTTATTTATCCACTCATCTGTTGGTGGACACTTAGCTTGCTTCCATGTCATGGCTATTGTAAATACAACTGCAGTGAACATTCTGATACATGACTCTTTTTTAAATTTTATTTTACATCTTTATTGGAGTATAATTGCTTTACAATGGTGTGCTAGTTTCTGCTTTATAACAAAGTGAATCAGTTATACATATACATATGCTCCCATTTCTCTTCCTTCCTGCGTCTCCCTCCCTCCCGCCCTCCATATCCCACCCCTCTAGGTGGTCACAAAGCACCGAGCTGATCTCCCTGTGCTAGGCGGCTGCTTCCCACTAGCTATCTATTTTATGTTTGGTAGTGTATATATGTCTATGCCACTCTCAGACTTTGTCACAGCTTACCCTTCCCCCTCCCCATATCCTCAAGTCCATTCTCTAGTAGGTCTGTGTCTTTATTCCTGTCTTACACCTAGGTTGTTCATGACATTTTTTTTCTTAGATTCCGTGTATATGTGTTAGCATATGGTATTTGTCTTTCTCTTTCTGACTTACTTCACTCTGTGTGACAGACTCTAGGTCCATCCACCTCAGTACAAATAACTCAATTTCGTTTCTTTTTATGGTTGAGTAATATTCCATTGTATATATGTGCCACATCTTCTTTATCCATTCATCCGATGATGGAGACTTAGATTGTTCCATCTCCTGGCTCTTGTGAATAGAGCTGCAATGAACATTTTGGTACATGACACTTTTTGAATTATGGTTTTCTCAGGGTATATGCCAGCAGACGAGTTGCTGAGTCGAATGGTAGTTCTATTTTTAGTTTTTTAAGGAACCTCCATACTGTTCTCCATAGTGGCTGTACCAATTCACATTCCCACCAGCAGTGCAAGAGGGTTCCCTTTTCTCCACACCCTCTCCAGTATTTATTTTATTTATTTATTTTTACATCTTTATTGGAGTATAATTGCTTTACAATAGTGTGTTAGTTTCTGCTTTATAACAAAGTGACTCAGTTATACATATACATATGTTCCCATATCTCTTCCCTCTTGCATCTCCCTCCCTCCGACCCTCCCTATCCCACCCCTCTAGGTGGTCACAAAGCACTGAGTTGATCTCCCTGTGCTATGAGGCTACTTCCCACTAGCTATCTATTTTACGTTTGGTAGTGTATATATGTCCATGCCACTCTCTCACTTTGTCAGAGCTTACCCTTCCCCCTCCCCATATCCTCAAGTCCATTCTCTAGTAGGTCTGTGTCTTTATTCCTGTCTTACCCCTAGGTTCTTCATGATATATTTTTTTTCTTAGATTGCATAAATATGTGTTAGCATACGGTATTTGTCTTTCTCTTTCTGACTTACTTCACTCTGTATGACAGACTCTAGGTCCATCCACCTCATTACAAATAGCTCAATTTCGTTACTTTTTATGGCTGGGTAATATTCCATTGTATATATGTGCCACATCTTCTTTATCCATTCATCTGTTGATGGACACTTAGGTCAGCATGCTTTTTTATATCATAGAAGCTATGTAGAGACTACTAATGACTAAATATAATTTATCATTTTGAGTCTGCTCGAAGAAAGTACATAGGTGTGTATATCTCATAATAAAGAGAATTATAGCATCTTATGAAATATATAAGGAAAATGAGATGAGGAATAAGTGAATATATTAATAGAAGCAGAAAATTAAGGTAGGAAAAATAAGAGGAAAACAAAATTTAAGATAGCATAGAGTAGAGAGTTCTGTACACTTAGTAGAGAGTACGTGCTAATTTTTCTGAGAGGATAAATACATAAGTGTATAAAAATATTTAAGCAGGTTTAAATTAGTCAACATTCTTATGTCAAGAAACAGAAAACTTAAAAATAAATAGCTCAATTAAACGTGTCAAGTTTAGCTGCAATTTAAAATATTCTATTTAAAATATATGCAGTACAATTTTACAAGTAATTATTTCAATTTGAGAAGGAAAATCCTGCTAAATACTTGAAGACCAAATATATTAGTGATACTTTCTGTTCATATTACTCTGAAACTTCTGTCAGTGACAACCATAGGCTTAAAATGCTTTCTCTTCAGTGAAGCCATCTTTGGAGTTAGTCATTATTTTCACCACCTCCGTCACCTTGACTCCAACCTGATATTCCTCTTCTTTTGGTCCAGACCCTCAGATTTTAAAAGTAGCTTCAAGTTAAGGAAAGGTTATTTTTCCACAGTTCAGTTTTCTGAAAAACTTCCATCTCCCACTGAAATTCACAGTCCAGGAGTGAAGCGATCACATGCTAGAACTTCAGAGCCAATTGGAAAGTCATTATGAACACTCGCATTAGTCAATATTATTTATCACAAGCCTGTAACTGCACAGTCCTGGAAAAGGTGGCCTCTCTGTGCACACACGTAATTTTTAAAAAGGAGATGGCGATATGAACAGGGCTGAGGTTTGATCACCAAAAATCAGCACAATGAAAACAATAATGAATAATGGGCACTAGAATTCAAATTACCAGATGTTCTAAAGAGATGGGGTGCCAGTTTTCAATTCTGTTTTGAACACCACATTACAAAAGGACTATTTTTAAAAATAAAAGGATTAAGGGAAAAGAAAAAAAAAATATCAAAATTGTTGAACGACCCCGTTTGTTCCTGATAAAGTTCAATCACATCATCTTCCTCCATTCCCAGTTCTTTTGGAGTGTGATTATCAGCAGTTCTCTGATCTTCAAAGCGAAACCTGAATGAATTCATGGGAACTCCCTGTCTTTGACAGTATGATTCTTTGTTTCTTGAGATGTGTTGTCATTTTCACTTTGAAGTGAATCTCACTGCTATCCTGTCTGATGACTTTGAATTTAATATATTCTCCTTCCTTCTTATCCCCCAAGTCCTCAGTTGAAGGTTTTGCCTCCCTTCCAGTTGTACAAGGATTGTTCATTCTTCTGAAAGAGGGGGGATTCACATAAAGTCGAACACTCCTGATTGAGTGCAAATCCCAAGTAAATTCTTGATATTAACATTCACTTGGAGCACTCTGCTATAACAGGAAGCTTTCTGCAAATGTTCTGCAACTGCTCTACATACACGAAGTTTTCCTATCCTTTTCCTCAAAGGTATCAGTCATCTTCATGTTAACACCCAGATGAAACGCTTTCTGTTGCTCTAGCAGTTTTGTTCTACTTTGTTTCTTTATTCTGAGTTCTCTCTTAACAACTGGAGAGCTACTGAACCAATCCCGCGTAAGAAATGGGAAAGTACAAGAAAGAGGCGACAGCTCTGCACACCCACACAGAAAAAGACTCAGAGCAGAGCAGAGGCAGCCCAGCCCCAGCTGCAATCCGAACGGAAGGCAGAGCTTTCTAGGTTCCCAGCAACACCAAACAATGTCTCCCTCCACCCCCGCCCCCACGTCCCCACTCCAAGACTATCTAAAGACTTAAGAACCCAAAAGTGGAGTCCACCTGCTTTGCAGGGCCACGGAGGCTCCAGGGCAGGTATTCTCTCCCTTTACATAACTGGGGCCTAGGGCCCTGCTTCTGCAATGAGTCCTCTGAAGAGGAAGGCACACGGGTTCCCCACGGACCCTCTCGGGAAAGTGGAAGCTGGGCTCTGCACCTGGTCAGACATGGTGACGGTGGTTTCCCCCGGCCTTGGGTAGGCAGAACCTCGCTCCAGGGTTTACAAATCCTTCTCCCTTTCCCACAGCACAACACTGCAGGAGTTCTAACTTTGACCATCAAGAGTTTCTAGACACAGTCTAAGTCTGAGGGATTCAGGGAGTTCTTAAAAAAACAGCAGGTTCAGACAAGAAGAGCTATTGACCCTTAATCTAAGGGCTAGGGGTCTTGGTTCACTACTTGAAGGAGAAATTTTATGATTCCTGCTCAGCCTGAAGGTTAAAAAGTCAGAATAATATACTGGACATAATCATGCATTAGATTCAGACATACTCAGGTTTTAATCTTTAAGAAAGAGTTTAAATTTAAGTCCATTGGACTTCAAAGCTTTAATCTGTACTGCTCATCACCGAGGATATTTGATGAGGGATGTGACAGATTTTAAGCCCTGTTTTAAGAAAAGCACGATTTTGGCAGCATGAAAAGTGGAGAATAGCTAGACTAGAGATTGGAAATCCAATCTTGAGGCTGTTGCAATAGAATTATGGTAGTGGCAGTGGGGGAGAAGGGAGAAAATGTACAGCAGCTGTTGCTGATATAGCTGCTCTAGAATCAGGTAAACTGATTTGACGCAGGAGGGCAAGGTAAAGAAAGGGGTTTCTAGATATGAAAATTAGGGAAATGGTGAAGATTAGGGAAATAGTGACAAATGAAGTGACACCCCAAAGGAGGATGATTAGCTTTGATATATATTAGGTAGATGGTAAGGTGGAGATGGAGAAGGTGGGGAAACAATGAGTTCAGTTTTAGACATGTTGAATTTGAGGTGTTGGTATTGGACAATTACATTGATTTCATGTGCAGGTATATTGCAGTTAATGCAATAGCAAGTTAACAGATTATTTAAAAAGTTCAGCTGTCTGTGGAAGGAAAATACTATGCAGAATTAACTTTATAAAAGTGAATATAATTGAAAAGAGTTGATAATCCTAGCCCAGCCTATGTCACAGGGTCATTGTGAAGATTTGAGGAGATAGATATAAAAGGACTTTGTAAACTACAACATGGTATACAAATATGAATAAATGACATGATTTGGGGATGTCTAATAGTCATGCGGATACCAGAAACCAGTTGCTAAAGGAAAAAATCAGCTCAGATGATAAAAATCTGAGAGTTGTTAACTTAGAAGGACTCTGAGTGATGGAACACATTTTATTTTATAACTACCTTATTGGAATAACTTGAAAATGAATCAAATCAGGGCCAAGAAATATGAATTGAACTATCACTGGATTGCAAAACTGATTTTTCTCTTAACCTTCAAAATGCAGCACACCTTCTAAAGTCACACAGAATAGAAAGAATTCCATTTTCTGTGTCTACTAGGAAGAAATTTATCTTTTGTTCCTCACTGCCTAGTGCCTCACACCATAGGAGTTACCCCATTATGGTGCTCTTTCTTTTGCAACCCTGGGTAATGAGAATGAACTAGATATATTCCATAAAATGGCTTTTGCAGATTTAAAAATAAGAATTCCATTTGGCTCATTAAAAAATCTTTGTGGAAGGATTTCCATTGAAAGAAGCATATTTAAAAGTTACGTGAGAAAAGTAATATGTGAAAATTTTATTATTCCATAAGTACACATAATATGGGTTCAGGAATGTTACAGAGAAAATTATTACATGGGCAGAAGGAGTTAACATGCAATTGAAAGAATATCTCCTAGTTACATAATGAAACAGTAGAAAGGAATCATTATTTAAAAGTGCATGGCATAGGGCTTCCCTGGTGGCGCAGTGGTTGAGCGTCCGCCTGCTGATGCAGGGGACACAGGTTCGTGCCCCGGTCCGGGAGGATCCCACATGCCGCGGAGCGGCTGGGCCTGTGAGCCATGGCCTGGGCCTGTGCGTCCGGAGCCTGTGCTCCGCAATGGAAGAGGCCACAACAGTGAGAAGCCCGCATACCATCCAAAAAAAAAAAAAAAAAAAAAAAAGTGCATGGCATAGACAAAATGAATAGGGTCATTTTCACAATGTCTTTGTGGGTTATGAGCCAAATCTTCCCTAAGAATATAAAAAATGGAAATGAAAAAGTCACTCAGTCTCATGAAGCTTCTCTCATATGTAACCGCACAATTAGCCAGGGATAATATCCAACTGTTTCTAAACTACCTGTATCTTTGCACAGTAAAGTAAAGTATTTCACAGAAACATCAGCTGCCAGCATTGCAAAGGCACTTCCTTTAGTGATTACCTATTCCAAACCTTCCTTTATAGATGAGAAAACTGAAGCTCAGAGAGAGGAAACAACTCTCCCTAGGTCAATACATTGAGTAGGAAAGATCAGAAAGAGAAATTAGGGAAACGTTCCCATTTACCATTGCAACAAAAAGAATAAAATATCTAGGAATAAACCTACCTAAGAAGGTAAAAGACCTGTACTCAGAAAACTATAAGACACTGATGAAAGAAATCAAAGATGACACAAACAGATGGAGAGATATACCATGTTCTTGGATTGGAAGAATCAATACTGTGAAAATGACTATACTACCCAAAGCAATCTACAGATTTGATGCAACCTGTATCAAATTACCAAGGGTATTTTTTACAGCACTAGAACAAAAAAACTTAAAATTTGTATGGAGACACAAAAGACCCCGAAAAGCCAAAGCAGTCTTGAGGGAAAAAAATGGAGCTGGAAGAATCAGACTCCCTGACTTCAGATTATACTACAAAGCTACAGTAATCAAGACAATATTGTACTGGCACAAAAACAGAAATATAGATCAATGGAACAGGATAGAAAGCCCAGAGAAAAACCCACACACCTATGGTCAACTAATCTATGATAAAGGAAGCAAGGATATACAATGGAGAAAAGACAGTCTCTTCAATAAGTGGTGCTGGGAAAACTGGACAGCTACATGTAAAATAATGAAATTAGAACACTCCCTAACACCATACACAAAAATAAACTCAAAATGGATTAAAGACCTAAAGACTGTGTAAGAATGGCTACTGTAAAACTGTTAGAGGAAAACATAAGAAGAACACTCTGACATAAATCACAGCAAGATCTTTTTGGACCCACCTCCTAGAGTAATGGAAATAAAAACAAAAATAAACAAATGGGACCTAATGAAACGTAAAACCTTTTGCCCAGCAAAGGAAACTATAAACAAGACAAAAAGACAACCCTCAGAATGGGAGAAAATATTTGCAAACGAATGAAAGGAGAAAGGATTACTCTCCAAAATATATAAACAGCTCATGCAGCTCAATATTAAAAAAACAAACAACCCAATCCAAAAATGGGCAGAAGACCTAAATAGACATCTGTCCAAAGAAGACATACAGATGGCCAAGAGGCACATGAAAAGCTGCTCAACATCACTAATTATTAGAGAAATTCAGATCAAAGCTACAATGAGGTATCACCTCACACCAATTAGAATGGGCATCATCAGAAGATCTACAAACAACAAATGCTGGAGAGGGTGTGGAGAAAAGGGAACTCTCTTGCACTGTTGGTGGGAATGTAAACTGATACAGCCACTATGGAGAACAGTATGGCGGTTCCTTAAGAAACTAAAAATAGAGCTACCATATGATCCTGCAATCCCACTACCGGGCATAATGTACTCAGGGAAAACCGTAATTGAAAAAGACACATGTAGCCCAGTGCTCATTGCAGCTCTATTTACAATAGCCAGGTCATGGAAGCAACCTAAATGCCCATTGACAGACGAATGGATAAAGAAGATGTGGTACATATATACAATGGAATATTACTCAGCCATAAAAAAGAATGAAATCGGGTCATAGGTAGAGACGTGGATGGACCTAGAGACTGTCATACAGACTGAAGTAAGTCAGAAAGAGAAAAACAAATATCGTATACTAATGCATATATGTGGAATCTAGAAAAATGGTACAGATGAACTGGTTTGCAGGGCAGAAATAGAGACACAGAGGTAGAGAACAAACGTATGGACACCAAGGGGGGAGAGTGGGGGGTGGTGGTGGTGGGATAAACTGGGAGATTGGGATTGACATATATACACTAATATGTATAAAATAGATAACTAATAAGAACCTGCTGTATAAAAAATTAAAAAAATACTTCCAGTAGAGTAGAGCCAGGACTAAAGCCCAGTGCTATTTTCAGTCCACCACACATACTCATATCTGTATATTTAGTCTTACACATTGGGTTTTTTCCCACCAAATCCTCTGAAATCTGAAATGTTGGTTCCTTAAATGTATTCTTCAACAAAAGCAGAAATAACTTGAATTAGTATGTTTGTCTAGTAGACCCTCCACTTATCTAGTAAGAAGAATGGGCAAAATTGAATTGAATTGAAATAATCAAAAGTTATAAACTGTGAGTAACTATGCCAGCTGAGACAGCTGTGTCATCATTTGGTCCTTTGTTCTTAGTACAATGGGGTGCAAGACAGAAAGTCATTGCAAGTAACCCAATGAATTTGCAAATGGAAAAAGACACATGAGTAGATTTCTTATGCTTATAGGAAGCAAATCAGAATGAGATGATCTCATTTGATACTTCTCTTTTGTATTTCTTAATCCCCCTTAAAAATTTATCAACAGCACACATTTTAATGTATCCATTTTTTTCCTCAGAATTCTTTGGAGAAGGAGAGAGTGAAGTTCCATTTATTTTAGCATATAAAAACATGGGAGAATTTGAGGAGAAGCATTTAACATCCCATTTCTCACATTTTGTTCAAAACGTTATATGATTATATATATCTGCCAAATTCTTACTAAAATACTAAAGAAGGCATAAAAAGAAGAAGTAAAATTAAACAATTCTAAAAAAATTCAGGGCAATTCATAATTACTCTAAGGTCAGTGAATCTGGGTGAAGAAACTCAACTAGTGACCTATACATGTTTCTCCCCTGAAACAGAGCAGCTCGAATTGCTTGATAGTAAAGGGGAAGTAGCTTCTGATCTGTGTTTTGGTAAACACTAATTCTAGAGGGAAAAAAAGGCAGGCCCATGTAAAGCCACTGAAGAGCAAAAGACAGGAAACTTAATAATAAATACTTGGAAAAATATCATCCTACTGAAAATTATCTACTACAGGCTCCTAATACATTTTTAAGAAACAATTTGACAACTTTTATAGATGACAAGAAAACATGGCACACTCTCTCTTTCTCTGTCTCTCTGTGTCTGTGTCTGTGTCTGTCTGTCTGTCTGTCTCTCTCTCTCTATATATATATATGCATGCCAGCACAAATGAGTTTGAAAATTAATGAAAAATATATTTGATTCACAATCATAAAAAAACTATATAATACCTACAAATAAACAAGACAAGAATGTGCAGGATATATGTGAGATGAACTACAAAAGTTTTCTAGGGAAAATAAAAGACATCTTGAAAAATTAGAGATGTGTACCATGGTCCTGGATGGCAAGACTCAGTATTGTATGTCTGCCTAATCCCTTTCAAATTAGTTTGTAGGTTTAAGGAAGTAGACAATTTTAATTTGATTTGGCAGAATAAATGGCCAAGACTTATATATAATTTTTAAAGCAAAGTAATAAGGATTGGGGAATTCAACTAGATATTAAAGCCCACTTTTAATAGACAATATTTAAACAGTGTGATACTAGTGCAAATTGAAGAGACATTTCAACACCAGTGACCATAACATACCTTTTTGCCTTTCAAATTGATAAAGATTTTGTAAAGTATAATATTTAATGCTGGCACATGTTGGGTAAGATGGCTGTCTCACATACGGCACACACAAAAAATGATACACTCTTTCTGGAGTTTAGTTTGACAAAGTATATTATAAGCCTTACAAATACACGTATGATCAGACCCAGGATTTCCAATTCTATAACATGTCCTAAGGAAATTACCAAAGAGAAAACCAAAGATTTATGTATAAAGTTATTTATGTGAACTTTATACATAACAACTAAACAATAAAATAATCTAAATGTCTTAACAATAATGTATTATTAAATAAAATATGGTTACTTCATAGAATCTATTATGTGGACTCCATAATAAATATTAATTGAATACAGGAATCAATATCAACTCAATAAAAGTCATGTTGTAGGAAAATACTTAATGGAATGGGAAAATGCTGATTAAATAATACAAAATGAAAAGATAATTATATTAAAATATAATACTACTGTACTACATACATAACGTTGTATATATTCACAAGAAAAAATATCTGGAAAAATACACAAAAATTTTGCATAGTGCATTATCTTTGGTAGTAAATTATTTTTCTCTTCTTTATATTTTCTATATTTTAAAAAGTTTAATACGCATTATTTTCATATAAGTAAAAATAATAAATATTTAAAAATTATTCATTCTCTCACATCAAGGACTTCTTTCCCTGGGTTCTGTTCCATTATTCTGAAACTAATATATATTAGTTTTAATCAGCTTCCTATCGTCGTTTACTTTGGTTTATAAATAAGGTGACTGCAACTTGTGGTTAGTCCTAATTTATGGCTACATACCTGGTGTAATTATCAATAACCCCATTTCACTTCCTAAAGCATCCCAGCTTGCACAATGAGGTATATAGTTGGTCATCCTATTTATAATAGTACTCTTGTTATCAGCACTAGTAGCTACACCTCACTTAGGTTCAACATCAGTTCACTTTATTTTTTGCCGTGTACTGCGGCATGTGGGATCTTAGTTCCCCCACCACGAATCAAACCTGTACTCCCTGCAGTGGAAGTATGGAGCCTAAACCCCGGAACCATCAGGGAAGTCCCCAGTTCAGTATTTTAAGGGTGGTGTTTCTCCAACATGGTTTACTGTTGGACAAACAATTAGACAGCATGTAAAAATACTGCTTTAGCATTCAAACTGAGTTTTGTCTGCTATGAAATATATGATGTACCACTTCTGAAAGCAATTGTAAATCTATTGTTGAGAGGCAGACAGGTGTACAAATCCAATAGAAGACTGTGATAGTGTTCAAGTGTTCAAGAAGAGAACAAGGACAAGAGAAACATTCCAGATTTTCCCAGTTATAGTAAAGGATAAATGAATCCAGGGTAAAGTAAGGTCTAACTTATATAAAAGTAAATGCAATCTCATGACTATAAATGCTTTCCTGAGGCCCTGTGGACCATGTTAACCTGCCTTCATTGTCCCCTGAGGTGAACAGAAGTGATAAAGTAAAAATCTCTTTGCAAGGTAGTAATTGTTCCCATTCCAGGGTGGTAACCACAAAGAAATCTATTTTTCAATTGTATCCTATTATATATATTTTTTCTTTTTCACCTTCACTCTAACCTCGATGCACTGCTGCCTCTGTTATATCTTAAATGTAGCAGACTACTATTTTCACTGATTTCAGCTTTCACTGCCACTTTAATTCAGCTTTCACTGTGCCATTGCTATCCTTGGGAGTTTCGCTAATGGATGATTAAGAAGAATAAAAGCCTAATCATAAAATTACTCTTTCTCCCAAACCTCTTTCTTCATTGTCCCTTTGCTACACAACATTGGTTACCCTGCTGCTAATTAATAAACAACAAAAAGAAGGCTCTTTTATAAAACCAAATTACAGGACATCTTTCAAAACAGTACCTGCGATGACTCAGACATCAGTTTAATAAAACTAATTTTTCCTAAGCATTTCATATAATTTAGGGTAATTTTTTTCTTCCATCATTTTCATTTACCTGGCAAGAAACAACTCAAAATGTTCAAGGTTGGTAGCTAATGGAGTACATTGAGTGAGTGACTATGATGTAATTATGAGAGCACTCCAGAGTATTCTATTATTTAGCAAACAAAAGTAGAACATGCAGCACTCCACATAATTACTGGTCCATCTTCACTAAAGGGCCTTAGCTTCAGTCCCGTTGCTTCCTGTCAGTTCAGAATTATGATCTGCGAAATTGAAAGTCAGTTACTGAATTTCATTGTGCTGGCTTCCTGTTACTCCCGCCTCAGAGTTGGTTGTCCTAGGAAGAAGGAAAGTGTGTTTTATAATTCTTCTGTGTTTCTCTTTGGAATCTCTTCAAAGACTTTGAGAGAAGAACACATATCAGTACAGAAAAAGTTTCCAAACACATCTATTCTCACAAATGCTTTTTTGGTACACTAATTAAGTTAAACATATAGGTATCGCTATTGACTGAATGTTTGTGTCCTATCCTCCCCAACCCAAATTCTCTAATCCCAATGTGATGGTATTTGGAGGTAGGGACTTTGGGAAGTAATTATGTCATGAGAGCAGAATTGAATGGGATTAGTGCCTTTTAAAGAAGAGGCTAGAAACCAAACTTCCTTTATTTCCCCTATGTAAAGATACACAGAGAAGTAGGCAGCCTACAACCCAGAATAGGGCCCTCACCAGAACTTGACCATGTTGGCACTGTGATCTTGGACTTTCAGCCTCCAAAACTGTGGGAAATAAATTTCTGTTGTTTATAAGCCACCCAGTCTATGGTATTTTGTTATATCAGCCCAAGCTTACTAAAACAGGTATTTTAAAAGAACATAACTCCAGCTTTCCATGCCCTGGTTACTCCTCATCACCTTCCAAATTGAGCACAAACTCCACAACCTAAAATTCAAGGAACTTTTACAAGAAAATTTCAACTGCATATTTCCAGTTTATCACCACTACCCACTCAAACGCTACAGTTCAATCAAATAAAAACCATCTGGAGAATTTCTCATTTCTGTGAGGACAGACTAGACCCTACCAGACAAAGTCCCCTGCAGAAAATATTTATAACATCTGGACCTAATATAGCAAGCAACTACCTGAAGGTACTGGAGTGTCACAGAAGCAGACAGATTCTGGTAAGGAGTATATCTTCAGAAGAAGGGAGGTGTGTATTTGTATGAAGTAAGATCCAGCTTTTGTGAATTTTATCCCAAAAATAAGTGCAGCTGCTTATGTGGTGCATAAGGTGGTAGAGGCACTAGTGAGAAAACCATAGCCTTTCTGGCCAAAGAATCCAGGAAATTGAAAGCATGGAAACCATGGCTGCTGATTAGAATGAGAGAATCTAAGGGAAGAGCCAGACTGAGGATAACCAAATTCAGTCTAACCACATTTCTGACTGACCCTTTAAGCAAGCATGCATGGCATAGAATAAAAGCTGCTTAAGCAAAGACAAAAGATTGATGTGAAACCAGATTTGCTACTCAAGAAAAAGTGTTTGATGTTCAATCCAGCCAAGATAATTACATGATAAAACGAAAGAAGAAATATTCATCATAGAGAATTAGCAGAATACAAAATCTCCACAATTTAGTATTTGTAATGTTCAGAATAAAATTCAAATTGATATGCATTAAAAAAACCAAGAAAATGAAACACATTATCAGAAGAAAAGAAAATAAATCAAGATTTATTCCAAGATGACTTAGACATTGGTAGTAGCAGACATGGATTTAAAATTAAGCCATTATAAAAACCCATAATTGAGCGAGACAAAATATGTTTGTAATAAATGAAAACTCAGGATACCTCAGCAGAGATATAGAAATTATAAAAAGGAACCAAATAGAAATTCCAGAACTGGAAAATATAGTATCTGAAATTTTAAAAATTCCCTACATGAATTTGACAGCTAAATGGAGATGGGAGACAAGAATACATGAACTGTAAAATAAAGCAATAGAAATTAATCAATGTGGATAAAGAGAAAGAAAAGATTAGAAAATAAATAAAATGTCAGTTAACTAAAGGATAATACCAGACTTTCCAATATATGTGTAATTGGCACTCCAGAACAAAGGAGAGAGAATGGGACAGAAAAATTACTTGAGAAAATGATGGTTGAAAACAATTCAGGCTATAACATTCACCAATATCAACAGTTACATTAAATATTAATAGGCAAAATACCCCAATTAAAAGGAAATTTGGGAGAATACGCTTTTTAAAAAGACACATTTATATTCTGTCTGAAAGAGACACACTTTACATCTAAAGACACATACAGAATGAAAGTAAATGAATGCAGAAAGATACACTATGTGAAGAATAAGGATAAGGAGGATGGAGTAGATATATTAATATCAGATAAAATAGATTTCAACGTAAAAAGTATTACCAAAAATAAAGAAGGGGGGAGTTGAGGAAGATGGCAGAAGAGTAAGATGCGGAGACCACCTTCCTCCCCACAGGTACATCAGAAATACATTTACACGTGGAGTTCTCCTATAAAATACCTACTGAACGCTGGCAGAAGACCTCAGACCTCCCAAAAGGCAAGAAACTCCCCACGTACTTGGGTAGGGCAAAAGAAAAAAGGAAAAACAGAGACAAAAGAATAGGGACGGGACCTGCACCAGTGGGAGGGAGCTGTGAAGGAGGAAAGCTTTCCACACACTAGAAGCCCCTTTGCGGGCGGAGGCTGCGGGTGGCGGAGGGGGAAAGCTTCGGAGCCGCGGAGGAGAGCACAGCAACAGGGGTACAGAGGGCAAAGTGGGGAGATTCCCGCTCAGAGGTTCGGTGCTGACCAGCACTCACCAGCCCAGGAGGCTTGTCTGATCACCCGCCAGGGTGGGCGGGTCTGGGAGCTGAGGCTTGGGCTTTGGTCGGAGCGCAGGGAGAGGACTGGGGTTGGTGGTGTGAACACAGCCTGAAGGGGTTAGTGTACCACGGCTACCCGGGAGGGAGTCCTGGAAAAAGTCTGGACCGGCCAAAGAGACAAGAGACTTTTTCTTCCCTCTTTGTTTCCTGCTGCGAGAGGAGAGGGGATTCAGAGCGCTGCTTAAAGGAGCTCCAGAGATGGGCGCTAAAAGCGCGGACCCCAGAGACGGGCATGAGACGCTAAGGCTGCTACAGCCACCACCAAGAAGCCTGTGTGCGAGAACAGGTCACTATCCACACCTCCCCTCCCGGGAGCCTGTGCAGCCCGCCACTGCCAGAGTCCCGGGATCCAGGGACAACTCCCCCGGGAGAACGCACGGCGCGCCTCAGGCTGGTGCAACTCCCAGTTTAAAATGAGAGAAAATTAAGGTTCTGTGTATTTCTGAAATACAGCAAAATCTGTAAATAAATTAGATATTTGCCTCTTAAGACTTTTACAAATTATAATTTTCAAGTTCTGAAGTTATGAACACAAAGCTTATGACTCATGATGGTCATTATTAATATACGTGAGGTTATTCACTACTAACTCTGGAGGGTTTGGACAACATTGAGTATACATCTTTAAATTTTTCAGTTTCCTGGAAACATTGTTGAAGTATTTGAGTACCATCAATATGCCAAGCATTACAGTGTGCTGAGTGCTGGAGATATACCACTGATCAAAAAGAGACATTAATTAAATTGTACCCAAAGATGTATTATTACAGCAGTGATGAATGCTCTGAAGGAGTAGTAAAAGTGTTAGGGAGGATATGAACTAACCAGGGAGGTCTAACTAGGCTCTCTTGGTAAAATGATCAATAAGATCAGAACTCAAAAATGCGTAGGAAACTCAGAGTACAGAACAATTTGTAACTACTAACAGTTAAGGTGGAACATTAGATTACATAGGTAGGCCTATGACTTAGAGAGTAGTAGAAACATATCAAAACCATAAATAAGAGCCAATTTCAAACTTCCAGATATGAGAAAAACAAATGAAAAAAAATCACACACTGGATGGCATTATTAATGGATTAAAAATGGCAGAAACAAAGATCAGTAAACTAGAAGGCATAGCAATAGAAACTAAACAATCCCAAACGAAAGCACAGAAAAGGAAAAAACAAGCTGAAAAAAATGAAGAGACATATGAGTTGGGGACAATATCAAGTTTTATATGTTTCTTTGGAGTTCCCTAAAAGAAAAAGAAACAGGAAGAAACATAAAAAATATTTGAAGCAGATGATCAAACTTGGTTACATATTTTTTACTCTTTGCCTCTGGCTGAAAAGGTATGGTTTTGAAGTTATGAACTGGTTTATTCATGTGGAGACTAACCTGATATGAATTTCTAAAGAGCAGTTACAGATATCTTGAGTGTTGGAAACAGTATTAGAAAATGAGTATAGTTTCCCTAAAGACTTACTCTGAAGTAGATAACACATTTAACATTAATATGAGATCTCATTCACTTGTAAAATATCAGTAATATTACTTACATGTGAGGAAAAGAGAGCATGGTCGAAGAGGGAGCATTAAGCAAAGAAGGTAAGCATTTATGGAGTACTTATATTTTTATATGAAGGGTACCTATATCTATAAATTATCTTATTTAACCATCATAATGTTCTCATATGTTAAGGCATGCCATTTTAAAATTACAAATGGGGAAATAGAATCAAAGATTTACTCTGAATCACTTATAGTAAAAAGCAGTGTTGGGATTCAAATCCGTGTCTGTCTGGCTAAAATATAAAAATAATAAGGAGAAATTTACTGTCCTAAAATTATACCAGCATCAAATCTATGTAGTCAAAGACATTAGGATTTGAGTATTATTCCTCACAATGCTTCATTTTGATGGTTTATCTTCAGTTAATGACAATTCAGACATAGTAAATCTGAAATTAATGCTTCAGTCATTCGAAACAAAGTAAAGAACCTAAGGATGCATTTGCTCTAGGAGTATATCCAGAATCTTTTTCATGTAACCTTTTTTCTTAAACAAAGATCCTCTTTTCTACCTCTGTCAACAAGAAGAGACTGAGGATCGAACAAGAGAAGAGGCTTTCATGAAAACTTGATGGGAAAAAAAAGAACAGTGGCACAAATTGACTTTTAAATATGTCATGATAGAGGAGATCTTTTCATTTCTAAGAAAACAATACAAGCAGCCTGTTAGCCATGATTTCAGCATGTTTTGTAAATTAATCTGGCTTCCTAATTATTCTTTCATTTAAGGAAACAAAATGAAGATGATAATGCTATTTGCTGCCACTTCAAATTTTAAATCAGTAACCAAAATTAGCAACGTATCTTTTGTGAATTTCATCCACTAGTCATTATTATTTCTTCACATAACCTAATTTTTTCCAACATCATCTCTGTTCAAGGTCATTGAGTTTCATGATTATATATTCAGAATTGATGCTGTTGTACTAAAGACTATACTATTATTTTACAAATTAATTCAAATATAGTCTAGGTTTACAATCAAGTTCACATTCTACTTTGTTTTGAAAATTATTTAGTCAACAAGGTATTTTATTGTAATCCACCAACAGTGATATGGGTAATAATTGACCAATTAAAATAACAATTCAGGAGCCCCTGGAGGAAACTGAACTCTGTCTGAACCTGATGGCAGAAGGCACTTGAGCTACCATTGCAATCTACCTTGCATCTCCAAACAGAAGAGAAAACTATAAAGTAATCACTGTTTATAGCAATAACCTTTAACAAGATACAGAGCCAGCAAGAAGATGGGAGTAGGCCATGGAGATGCGATGATTTCAGGGCACCCCCCAACACCATCCACAAACACCTCCATTAACCAATTACGGAGTCCTGAAGTTCTGCTATTAGAGAATTTCTCCTTTACTATAAGACTTTGGAGCCTTTTAAAATACTAATCCTTCTGAAAGAAGTCATGCTTTATGTTTTTTAAAAAACTATAATTTGGTATTTTAATGTACTTCTTTTTCATGAAGATATTCCCTGACAACTAAAACTAACAACTCATTCCTCTGCTATGCACAGCACTAATTTTTTCCAGCTTTACTGAGATATGACTGATGGGATGTATAACACTGTGTAACTTTAAGGTGTATAAGGTGATCATTTGATATATGTTTATATTGCAAAATGATTACCAAAATAAGATTAGTTAACACATCCATCACCTCACATACTTACCAGTTTTTGTGTGTGGTGAAAACATTTAAGGTCTATTCTCTTTAAGCTTATTCATCCTGATAGCGTTAATTATATATTACCCTGAAGAAAGGACTAGATAGAAAAAGAGAAGTGAAAAACTGTAAGCACGTTGAGATCCAAATAAAGGAGACAAGTTCTAAAAAGTAAATGCGAGACCAGAGATGCCAGAAACAAGCCTAATTTTTACTTCCAAAAAAGCCTTTTCTCAAAAGAAGAATCAACAATTCATAGAGTGAATTTCATTTGGGTCCAAGTCTAGTGCTATGTATTTGCCTTGAGAATGAGGAAGGGGAAGAGACCTAACTCACATTGAGCACCTAAAGCACATCAAGTATTGTGGCTGGCACTTGATGGTAAAAAGGTTACCCCTAGAAGCAAAATGGAGAAAGACCAATTAGGAAGCTACTGAAATAGTCCCTGACAAAAACAATAAATCAACAAAGAACAACAACAAAACCCACACAAGAAATGACAATCTTCTAAAGTATGGCAATAGTAGTAAATGACTGATTTCAATTTGATCTAACTTGGTGACTGGTTGGATGTAGAGAGATCAAAAAGGAGGAAACAAGGATGGGTGAAAGGTTTGGTTTGGAAGACTGAGTGAGAAGAGCTGGCAAGCTTAACCCTGTGTGAATTTTAAGGGTCAGTGTGTGTTATCTAGGAAGTAGTGAATTCAGAATTGAACAGATTCAGTTTCAGTTACCTGTGTGATAGTCATTTGGAGATACCTGGAAACTAGAAGAGAGATCTTAAATTAAGATAGAGATAGTTAAAACTTGGGAAATAGATCATTTGTGAAAAAGAATGAATAAAATGTGGACTGCGGTCCAACCTCTAGGAAACAACATTTTAAAAAACGAGGTAAAGGAGGGGATTCAGTGAAAGAAATTGAGGAAGAGCATGCAGTGATTTAAGAGGAGTAGAGGAAGAGAGTAATATGTAAGCCAGAGGGAGAGCATTTCAGGAAAGGAATGATATACAGTGACATTTGAGAGAACATTACCAGGAGAGAGATGGGAGAAGAAGCCAGATTTCAATACAATGAGGAGTACATGAAATGAGAAAAATGAAATAATACTCTTTGAATGCTTGGCTGAAAAGGGAAGGGGAAAGGTAGGGTAGTAGTTGCTAGATGGAAGATGTTAGGTCAAAAGAATTTTAAAATTTGTTTTTAGTTTTTTTGTTGTTGTTGAGTGGGAAAACTGACATTTTAAAAGAAGGAGAAAAGAAAAAAGTCTAAGTTGAGTATGTGGGAGAGAGAAGAGATAATTGATAGTTTCCAGAGGCGTGAGAAGGGAATGGAATTCAAAGCACAGGTTGAATGTTGTATCTTAATTTGAGACTGGAAGAAAAGAGAAAATGGTAAGTGTAGCTACAGAAACTTGTAGGTGGAAAGTCAGGAATTGAAAGATTTTATTCTGGATGAAGTAGAATAGTAAGTTTGAGAAGGATAAAGAACATTTCAAATAGTATCAAAGATGGTGAGAGATTGACTTGTCAACTTCAATCTTCACCTTCCCCTGCATCCACACTTTTGTTATGCCAATAATGAACATAGAAGGTACTTTGCCACACCTTGTTTTTTGACTTGGCCAGGTTTGGCCTTGTAACTTGCTTTAGCCAAGAGAATGGGACAGAAGTAACAATATGCCTGTTCTGACCCTATAATTTAAGAGGACTCATGTTGTTTGTGCTTGCCCTCCTCTGCGTCTGCAATGACCATGAGAACTATCCTAGCTATTCCAGGATAGCTGTTTACCCTTTAACCTAGGCACTGGCAGGAAACACATAGGGCAGAATACCTCCAACGGCTATACTGTTGAAGTAGAAACACCCAGCCAACCCAGAGATTTGTAAGAATAACTTTAAGGCACAGAGTTTGGACGATGATTGTTACACTTAATTATAGTGGCAATGTTTAACACACTGGAGGGATTGACCAAAGATAAGATGACAGATACCTCTTATCTATTCCAAATGAGTTAAGGAAGAAGGGAACTAGAAAAGAAAAAGGAGGGCATTGAGGCTCAGAGAACCTAAGAGACTTGCCCAATGTTATAGAGAAATTATGAAACTAATATTGGAACTCAGGACTGACTGATTTCAACTCCAGGTTGTTTTTGCTATAAGTCTGCATGCCTGAGAAGGACAGTCTCAGAGGAGTCAACCTCACATATCTGAAGAGTTCTGGATGGAGGGGACCTTAGATTAGTAAGAAAATTTCCAGGCATCAGGAACAAAAACTTATATTCTAAGACTTGAAATGTATGAAGAAGTACAATTTTATATCACATACTGGCTTTCTAGGGGAATTCTAAATTCCCCTTTTAGGCATGATTTTTTTTAAAAAATAAAGGTAGTATGAAAGCATCAGAAAGAGTTTGCAATCAGACAGATTTAGGTTTGAATCCAGATGTGCAATTTACTTGCTATGTGAACTTCAGCAATTCACTTAAAACTCTCTGCACTTCAGTTTTTTCATGTCTAATGGACAAAATTTACCTTGCTGGTTTTTTTCAGGGGATTTTCCCATAGTAGTTACTCAATAAAGGTTAGCTCCTTCCTGCTTCTAATCACAAGGGCACTACCATTTACACTTAATGCACCCTCGTACACAGGAATTACTCAACAACCATAACAACAACAAAACAGGCTTCCTCCAGAGTGAATTCTTCAGAAGATTTTATGTAGCAAATATTTCTTTCAAGAGCAACAAAAAGATGCCGCCTACTTGCCTCATTGTAAACTTATGTATTTTGTCCCTCTCTTTCATTTTTTTGCTCTAAATGTAGTTTTACTCTGTTTCCAATTCCATTATGAATTCATGTGCGACTTTCCCTACTACTCCACAGTATTTTTGTCCAGGCTGGACAAAGGGCAATATGACTCAGGGACTAGGAAATGATCCCATCTCTTCTGACTCCTAAATCCTGCCATATACCCAGCCTAAGGGATGAATTCAAACAGCAGGGGATGAAAGTGAGGAAGAATAAATTTTATTGATCTATTCTGTCAGCAAATTTCTTTCTCCCTTCAGTTCAGCAGGGGTCATGTTGAGTGTGAGGATAGAAGAATAAATGGTTTCACTCTGTGATCTATTTTAAAACAATATATCATCTCTATACTCCTCTATTCCCCTCTGTTTTTACCAGGTTTCCAGAAGAGACGCAAAAATGACAGATTAGTATAGTGAACTGTGTGTCAAACATAGAAAATAATAATGATTCTATGTAGACTAACAATAATAGCTACCATTTTTTCATGTTCTTACAATGTGTCAGACAGTATCTAATGACTTTATATGTGTTAATTCATTGAATCCTCATACTCACCCTGTTGAGTAGGTACTAGTATTATTGTTATTTTAGAGAAAGGAAGACTGTCTCCAACTATAGTAGTGGATTCATCTATTTCTCCTTGTAGCTCTATCAGTTTTTGCCTGATGTATCAAGGTGCTCTGTTGTTAGGCACATACCCATTAAGCATTGTTATATCTTCTTGGAGAAATGACCACTTTATCATTATGTAATGCTCTTCTTTATCCCTGATAATTTTCCTTGCTCTGAAGTTTGCTCTTCCTGAAATTAATATAGCTTTCTTTTCATTAGTGTTAGCATGGTATATCTTTCATTACCTCTTTACGTTTTATCTATATGTGTCTTTATATTTAAAATGGGTTTCATGTAGAAAACATTTAGTTGGGTCTTGTTTTTTGATCTACTCTGACAGTTTTTGACAATCTTTTGTAATTGGTGTATTTAAACCATTGATGTTTAAAGTCGTTACTAATATAGTTGGATTAATATGTACCATATTTGTTACTGTTTTCTATTTGCTGCCTTTGTTATTGCTCCTATTTTTGTCTTCCATACTTTGTCTGCTTTTTGTGGTTTTAATCAAGCATTTAATATGATTCCATTTTCTCTCCTTTCTTAGAATATCAATTATACATGTTTAAAAAAATTTTAATAGTTGCCTTAGAGTTTGAAATATGCATTTACAACTAATCCAAGTCCACTTTTAAATAATACTACAGCACTTCATGGGTAGTGTGAGTACCTTATAGTAACAAAATAATTTTAATTCCTACCTCCTTTACCCTTCCCTTGAATCATTATTGTCATTCATTTCACTTATATATAGGGGCATATAAATAAATAAATTCAAATACATTGTTGCTATTATTTTGAACAAGCTGCTATGTGAGATCAATTAAGAAAGAAAAGTTGTGATTTTACCTTCACTTATTCTCTGCAGCTCTTCCTTTCCCTGTGTAAATCCAACTCTCTTTCTTAACTCTCCTTCTCTCTGAACTACTTTCAACATATCTTGCAAGGCAGGTCTACTGGCAATAAATTCCTCAGTTTTTATTTGTTTGGGAAAGTCTTTATTTCTCCTTCACTTTTGAAGGACAATTTTGCAAGGTACAGAACTGTATGTTGGTTGTTTTTTGTTTGTTTTCTTTATCTCAATGCTTTACTTTTATTCCACACTCTTCTTGCTTTCATGGTTTCTGAGGAGAAGTCACATGTAACTATTATCATTACTCCTCCATAGGTAATGTTTCTTTTTCCTCAGGATACTTACAAAGACTTTATCTTTGATTTTCTGAAGTTTGAATATGATATTGCCTAGATTTAGTTGTTGTGTTTTTGTTTTCTTTTTGCCATTTATCACCTGCTTGGTGTTCTCTGAGCTTCCAGTATCTGTTGTTTGGTGTTAATTTGGGGGAAATTCTCAGTCATTATTGTTTCAAATTTTTATCTTCTTTCTTTCTTTCCTTCCTTCCTTCCTTCCTTCCTTCTTTCTTTCTTTCTTTCTTTCTTTCTTTCTTTCTTTCTTTCTTTCTTTCTTTCTTTCTTTCTTTCTTTCTTCTGGTCTTTCCATTATGCATATTTTATAGCTGTTATAGTTTTCCCACAATACTTGGATGTTCTGCTTTGTTTTTTCTATCTTTGTTTTATTTGATTTTCAGTTTTGGAGATTTTTATATCCTCAGACTCAAAGACTCTTTCCTCAGCTGTGTTCAGTCTACTAATAATCCTATGTAAGGCTCTCTTCATTTCTATTAGTGTTTTTTGATCTCTAGCATTTCTTTTTGTTCTTTCTTAGAATTTCCATATCTCTGCTTACATTGCTCGTCTGTTTTTATATGCTGTCTACTTTATCTATTACTTAACATATTAATCATAATTGTTTTAAATTCCTGGTCTGATAATTCCAATATATCTGTCATATCTGATTTTGGTTCTGATATTTTCTCTGTCTCTTTGTTTTTTGGTCTGTAGTATGTCTTGTGGTTTTTCTTGATAGCCAGACATAATGTACTAGGAAAAGGGACTTCTATAAATAGGGCTTTAGTAATGTGGTGGTAAAGTGTAGAGGAAGGGAAGCATTCTATATTCCTATGATTATGTCTTAGTCTTTCGTGAGCCTTTGCCTTTGAACTATGAACTCCAGAAATGTTGCTTTTTTTCCCCTTTATGTGGTACAGGATGGCTAGAGGGGGGCTGGAATTGGGTGTTTCCCTTCTCCTAGGAAGATTATCCTCTGATAAAACCCCAGCAGGTTAAGTTCTATTAAAATAGCTTCTTAAGAAGGCAGGCTTTGTTAAGAAAAACAGAATGCTCTGGTGTATTTTCCAAATGGTTCCTTTATCCATTTCCCTGCAGGAAGCACAAGAAGATTTTTCTCTGATATTCACTGTGAGGTTCCTGATAGAGTTCTTAGAGGTAAAACTTACAAAAGTGTGGGGATGCCCTTATTATGGAGCCCCTTGGATTTTTAGCTCTCAGAATTGTCTACTCAGAGCCTCTGGTAATTTATCAGTTATTTAGGTTTTCCTATTCTTGCTCTGGTTCCCATAGAGATTTTTCTGGACATGAGTTTCTGCTCCTATAAGTTGTGATTTTTCTGTATTTCCCTTTCTGTGTTCTTGGGGAAGTGTTTTGCCCTATGACCTCACTCCTTTGATGAATCTAACAAGAGGTGTTGATTTTTCAGTTTGTTCAGGTTTATACATTTTTTAGGATGTGGTAGCAACTTCAGTTTCCTTACATGCTGGACAGGGAACTGAAAGTGGTTGAAAGGAAAAATGAGCACAGAAAGATTAAAGAACATATACAAGGTCATAAAGCTAAGAAGTCATCAATCTAGACTTAAATCCAGTAACAGAGTCCACTCTTACAACCACTGCCCTAAACTGCTCTTATATCACTCTTCAATACTTAAGAACTGCATATTTTAAAAAATTTATATGGGCATTTAATTAATTAAAATTGAAATGTAGTTGATTTATAGTAGTATATTAGTTTCAGGTATACAGCATAGTGAATCAGGATTTTTACAGATTATATTTCATTGTAGGTTACTACAAGATAATGGCTCTAATTCCCTGTGATATACAGTACATCTTTGTTGCTTATCTATTTTATACGTAATGGTTCGTACCTGTTAATCACATACCCCTGACTTACGCCTCACCCCTTCCCTTTCCCCTTTGGTAAGCACCAGTTGGTTTTCTTTCTATTATTATTATTATTTTTAATAAATTTATTTTTATTTATTTATTTTTGGCTGCATTGGGTCTTAGTTGCTGTGCGTGAGCTTTCTCTAGTTGCAGTGAGCAGGGGCTGCTCTTTGTTGCAGTGCGCAGGGTTCTCATTGCGGTGGCTACTCTTGTTGTGGAGCATGGGCTCTAGGCGGGTGGGCTTCAGTAGTTGTGGTGTGCAGGCTCAGTAGTTGTGGCACACAGGCTTGCTTGCTCCGCAGCTTGTGGGATCTTCCCGGACAGGGCTCGAACCCGTGTTCCCTGCATTGGCAGGCAGATTCTTAACCACTGTGCTACCACGGAAGCCCCTCCAGTTGGCTTTCTATTTCTTTTTTTTTGTTCTTCTGTTTTCTTTTTTAATTGGAGTATATTTGCTTTACAATATTGCGTTAGTTTTGCTGTACAGAAAAGTGAATCAGTTATATGTATACATATATCCACTCTTTTTTAGATTTCCTTCCCATTTAGGTCACCACAGATCATTGAGTACAGTTCCCTGTGCTATACAGTAGGTTCTCATTAGTTATCTATTTTATACATAGTAGTGTATATGTGTCAATCCCAATTTCCCAATTCGTCCCACCCACACCCTTCCCCCCATTGGTAACCAAAAGTTTGTTCTTGACATCTGTGACTCTTTCTGCTTTGCAAATAAATTCACCTGTACCATTTTTCTAGATTCTACATATAAGCAGTGTTATACAATATTCAGCGTATAACACGAGCGGTATTCTTCTCTTTCTGACTTACTTCACTCTGTATGACAGTCTCTAGGTCTATCCACGTCTCTGCAAATGGTACTATTTCGTTCCTTTTATGGCTGAGTAATATTCCATTGTATATAGGTACCACATCTTCTTTATCCATTCCTCTGTTGGTGGACATTTAGGTTGCTTCCATGTCCTGGCTATTTGCATGCATCCTTTCAAATTTTGGTTTTCTCTAGATATATGCCTAGGAGTGGGATTGCTGCATCATATGGTAGCTCTATTTTTAGTTTTTTAAGGAACCTCCATGCTTTTCTCCATAGTGGCTATACCAATTTACATTCACACTAACAGTGTAGGAGGGTTCCCTTTTCCCCATACCACTCCAGCATTTATTGGTTGTAGATTTTTTGATGATGGCCATTCTGACCAGTATTAGGTGATACCTCATTGTAGTTTTGATTTGCAGTTCTCTAATAATTATGATGTTGAGCATCTTTTCATGTGTTTCTTGGCCACCTGTATGTCTTCTTTGGAGAAATGTCTATTTAGGTCTTCTGTCCATTTTTTTATTGGGTTGTTTGTTTTTTGATATTGAGCTGCATGAGCTCTTTGTATATTTTGGAGGTTAATCCCTTGTCAGTTGCTTCATTTGCAAATATTTTCTCCCATTCTGAGGGTTGTGTTTTCATTTTGTTTATTGTTTGCTTTGCTGTGCAAAAATTTTTCAGTTTAATTAGGTCCCATTTGTTTATTTTTGTTTTTATTTTCATTACTCTAGTTGGTGGATTGAAAAGGATCTTGCTGTGATTTATGTCGAACAGTGTTCTGCCTATATTTTCCTCTAAGAGTTGTATAGTATCTGGCCTTTCATTTAGGTTTTAATCCACTTTGAGTTTACTTTTGTGTATGGTGTTAGGGAGTGTTCTAATTTCATTCTTTTACATATAGCTGTCGAGTTTTCCCAGCACCACTTATTGAATAGGCTGTCTTTTCTCCATTGTATATTCTTGACTCCTTTATCAAAGATAAGGTGACCATATGTGCGTGGGTTTATCTCTGGGCTTTCTATACTGTTCCATTGATCTATATTTCTGTTTTTACTACCAGTGCCACATTGTTTTGATGAATGTAGCTTTGTAGTATAGATTGAAGTCAGGGAGCCTGATTCCTCCAGCTTCATTTCTCTTTCTCAAGAGTACTTTCAGTATTTGGGGTCTTTTGTGTTTCCATACAAAATGTAAAATTTTTTGTTCTAATTTTGTGAAAAATGCCCTTGGTAATTTGATAGGAATTGCATTGAATCTGTAGATTGCTTTGGGTAGTATAGTCATTTTCACAATGTTGATTCTTCCAATCCAAGAACATGGTATGTTTCTCCATCTGTTTATGTTATCTTTGATTTCTTTCATCAGTGTTTTATAGTTTTTAGAGGATAGGTTTTTCACCTCCTTAGTTAAGTTTATTCCTAGATATTTATTTTATTCATATTCCTAGATATTTTATTCATTTATTTCATTCATTTTGGAAGAATCACAATGTTGATTCTTCCAATCCAAGAACATGGTATGTTTCTCCATCTGTTTATGTTATCTTTGATTTCTTTCATCAGTGTTTTATAGTTTTTAGAGGATAGGTTTTTCACCTCCTTAGTTAAGTTTATTCCTAGATATTTTATTCATTTTGATGCGATTTTAAACAGGATTATTTTCTTGCTTTCTCTTTATGATAGTTCATTATTAGTGTATAGAAAAGCAACAGATTTCTGTATATTAATCTTGTATACTTCAACTTTGCTCAATTCATTTATTATTTCTAATAGTTTTTGGGTGGAGACTTTAGGGTTTTCTATATAAAGTATTATGTCATCTGCAAATAGTGACAGTTTTACTTCTTCCCTTCCAGTTTGGAAGCCTTTTATTTCTTTTTCTTATCTGATTGATGTGGCTAGGACTTCCAATACTATGTTAAATAGAAGTGGTAAGAATGGATATCCTTGTCTTTTTCCTGAATTTAGAGGAAAGACTTTCAGCTTTTCACCATTGAGTGTGATGAAGAACAGCATATTGTTTATGTGTAGGCTCTAGAGCTAGATTCTCTACCTACAAATTCCAATTCCTTTGTTTTTACTACTGTATGACTTTCTGCATAGGAATGTTGTAGATGTTAAGTGAGTTAATGTATGTAAAGCACTTAGAAAAGTGACTGAAAATGAGGAAGCACTCACTAAATGGTGGAGGCATTTGTTATTACCTGGAACTGCCAACAGTTTCATTGCTCACCTACCATAAAAAATACTCAGATGTGGAAGGGTGGATTTATAGCATTTCTTCTGTAAATTGCATATGGAAGACATTGCCAAAACACCTGTTTCGTTGAAATGCTCCACCCCATGTAGTCCCTTGTTCCACAAAGTCAGCTGCATGGAACCAGCAGCATTGGCATCTCCTGAGAGCTTTTTAGAAATGAATATCTTCAAGTCCCACTCCAGACCTCCTGAATTTGTATCTGCATTTTAACAAAATTCCTTGGTGATGAAGTGGCACATTATATAGTTTGAGAAGCTCTGATATAGCACAGTGGTTAATAACATAGGCTTTGTATTCAGACCCATGCTAAGTTCTGTTGATTATAAACTCTGTGATCTTGGAGCAGATTCCTCAACTGTCTGAGCCTTATTTCATCAGCTATAAGAAAATGGAATAATAATAATACCTATCTCACTGTGCTGTTGAGAGGACTGGCACATGGTAGGTGCTCAGTAAACAAATGTTAATAGTTATATTGTTACAATTATCATCAGAGTGTCCAGCAAGGCTGAGACAGGCCAGATGGAAAGCTGTCTCCATGGAGTCAGCATATGAGAGAGAGAGCACTTGGGGATGGATCAAGCCTGAAGAGTCACAACCCAAGGTATTTTACTGAACTACACTGGAGAGAATAATGTTATCTTGGGGAAAGCCTAGATCCTAAGCAGAAGAGAGAACAAAAGCGGTGTAGCATTGAATGGGCAAGGCAAAAGCATCATGGTAAGAACAAGTTGAAGATTTGAAGCCAGGAGAAACAAGAAGTAATTGAGTATGGAGTGTGACTCCTGGTGCTGAGAGGAGATCGCGTCTCCAACACTGGGCATGTAGCAAGTTTGCTGTTATGCACTTGGCTGACTTGGCCAGAACAAATGTACCTTTTTTTTTTTTTTTGCGGTACACGGGCCTCTCACTGTTGTGGCCTCTCCCGTTGCGGAGCACAGGCTCCGGACACGCAGGCTCAGTGGCCATGGCTCACGGGCCCAGCCACTCCGTGGCATGTGGGATCCTCCTGGACCGGGGCACAAACCCATGTCCCCTGCATCGGCAGGTGGACTCAACCACTGCGCCACCAGGGAAGCCCCAAATGTACCTTTTTTAAGGCACTGTATGGGTTCCACATGCACCACTCCTAGAACATCATGAACCTGGGTCTGTTGAGACCCCAAACACATCAGTCCATCTCATCTACTGTGTATTTTACTTCTTCCTAGGATCAAGCACATAAAGTAGTGTTTCACCAGGTGCAGTTCTTTTTACCCTACTTAGATCAATGTTTTCAGAAAGGCTTTCTGTACCCACCTAATCTAACTAGCACCCCCTCCATCTCTGTCTTTCTCAATACTTTATTTTAATTCTCTGTGTGTTATTTATGGTTACGGCATGTTTTCTTGTTTATTGTTTTGTTGAGTGTCTCCTCTGATTAGAATTTACGAAGCTCCATGAGGTCAGATCTTTGGCAATCATGTTTGTAACTTGTCCTCCAGGTGTAGAACAGTGACTGGTGTGTAGTACATTCTAGTTTGCAGTAATTGTTGAATGGATTAATATATTTCCTGAATTTGTTCTGTACTCTCATTTTCATGTCTTATCTCTGGTTGTTCCCTTTTTCTGACATTTATTTGCCCCCTCATATTTTTCTGTGGATATCGTTTTCATTCTTTCTTGAAAACCTCACTCAAATCTCACTTCCTCCATAAGAATTCCTGTATTCCCAAGTCGGAAACAACTACACCACTTAATGTTTTGTATGAAATAGTCATTTTTGTTCTAAGAGAACAATTAGGGGCAAACAGGGGCATCAGTTTTGACAATTATTGCATTCTGCTTTGAGTCACAAGTATTGATTCTAGTATCATAACCACAAAATTGCAAGTTCTTAGAGAAATATGCAGTATCATCTTAGTGTCCTCTGTAGCACTTAGCAAATGACATGCTCATAGGAGGCAGTAGAGTATGCTTGTTAAACATTTAGGTGGTGGAATTAGACAGTATGGGTTTAAATCCCACTTGGTAACTGTTATGATCTTGCATGAAATATTTAACCTCAGTTTCTTCCTTTGCAAAATGGGGGCAGCTAATGGTGCCTACCTCATAAGATTATATTCAAGGATGTACATGATCATACATATGAAACATTTACCACAATGTCTATACTATAATGGGCACTCCATAAATTTAGCTTTCATTATCATAGTCATAATTACTAATATTATCATTAGGGATGCAAATGGTTTATTAAATTTATTGGAAAAACACTAAGATTTATAAGGTATCAGGTTTTTTTCCTATTCAAATATTAAATTAAATTCAATCATTTATCTGAATGTTTGTATAATTATCATATTTGAAAAAAAAAGCTTTATTTCCTAGGTGATATCTGTGTGTTTCTTACTGTTTATTCCCAAATGGAAAGAAAGTGCTTTATAAAATTGAGATGTCTAGATAACAATCTATAATTGATTGCATTTTGGCATCAGATTACTTATATTCTACACCCTTTGAAGATAAATATAAAATCCATTTGCATTATATAGCATCTTTAAAGGCTATACTTTGTAGTAATTAATAAAATATTATATATTTAAAAGTGACAACTCCCTTTACTACAAAATACATGTATTTTAAATGGCTTATGACCACATTTCATAAAAGTTTGTAAGAACATAAGGCTTGTGTTTTAATTTTGAAGGTTCAGTATTAATCACAGAACTTTACTTGGGTTTCTCTTTTAACATAACTCATGCATGATTTAAATGGTAAAATTATTACATATTTTAGCATGGCAAATAATTTTAAGTTTTTCACTACTAATAACAGTTATGATTATCTGACTCTTCTATAATACCCTAAAACTTTATAACATGGCTATATGTTTCCTGAAGTTTATGAGTAGTAGTCTGTTCTACAAAGTCTATACTAACAATGGCATTAGTTTACCAGACTATTTGTAGAAATAATCTAGTTTAGAAAAATTAGCTTTAATTATTAAAAATTTTCCAAAATTATACTTCCATAAGAAATCAGTTTTGGCTACCTTAAATTTATGAGTATGAGATGATTGTGTGTGTGTGTGTGTGTGTGTGTGTGTCTGTGAATGTGCTTACATGCATGTGCATTTGTACTCCTGTATGCCTACATGTATAGTCACACATTAAGTTTGATTTGGGGAGAAGCATACATTTGCAAATAAACAAGCATGCATGTAAAACATAACACTTTATGAAGATATGCTTACAAAGAGCTAAAAAATGTGACCGCCTTTCGATCATGCCTTCCTGCCATTCAGCTCTCTTTTTAGATCAAATGTTACCTCCTTTCAGAAGTCACCAGTCACCAGATCTAGAGTACTTCCCACACCATGCCGCATGCCCTGAGCCATTTTTTCCAGGAATCAGTTTCTGCTAGATGTTACATAATAGGTACTCAATAAATATTTATTAAATGAATTAATATCTGCTACTCACAGATGAGATTTAGCAGGCAGTGCCCTCATCCAGTGTTTCTCAAACTTAGCTATGGATCAGAAACTACCCAGGAAACTTTAAAATCCTCAGTTATCAGGAACTCAGTCCTGGAGATTCCATTCAAAAGGTCTGCTTTGTTTATTGCTGTTTCCCTAGCATAGCAAGTGGCATATAGCTAGAGTTCAAGTAAATATTGGTGTAATCATTACTTATATTATTATGGTGTTTTACTTATAGTAGCCTTCAGTCTGATTACCTGCCTCCAGTTGCTCCTCTATCTCCATGTTCTCGTACCCTTCCATTTCATTTTCCATCTCACTCATGGAGTGCTGCTCTGAACTAGCAAAACTGAACATGGCACCAACCTGCATAAAATTCATCATTCTCTGTTTTCTTCAGGATGAAATCCAAAATTCTTACCCAGTGAGCAGGACCTTTCACAAACTGATTCTAGCCTACCTTTCCAACCTTTTCAACACTGAACTTCTCCCAGTATACCATGCCTTTTCATATGCTATTTCATTGGTCTGGAGTGTTTTCCCTTTTTCTATATCAAATCCTTTTGTTTACTTTAAGACACAAATCTAATGTCACTTCCTTCAGGAAGCCCCTCCTGAATTTTCTAGGCTTAGTTAGCACTTAGCACAAAACCTGTTCTATATTTAGAACATAAAGGCAAGCATTATTATTATCCAATCATAGTATCAGCTGTGGTTATTTTCAACTTTATTTTTTTGTTTTTTTAGTTGTTTTTGTTTTTGTTTTTGCGGTATGCAGGCCTCTCACTGCTGCGGCCTCTCCCGCCGCGGAGCACAGGCTCCGGACGCGCAGGCCCAGCGGCCATGGCTCACAGGCCCAGCCACTCCGTGGCATGTGGGATCTTCCCAGACTGGGGCACGAACTCGTGTCCCCTGCATCGGCAGGCGGACTCTCAACCACTGCGCCACCAGGGAAGCCCCAACTTTATTTTTTAAAATGAGAAACTAGAGGCAAAAGCTTTGAGTGAAGCTAGGGTAAAACTTTTAACTACTGGGCACAGGAATTTTCTTTGCTGTCTTATCTTTGTACTGACTCTCCAAGGATAAGATGAAACTTTGAGGAGATATTTGCTTCAGAGACAATCTCTATGTCCTTCAGGTCAGTCTGTTGTCAGAAGCAGCATCGTGACATATCACTTCAGGATTAAAATGGAGTTTTTGCAAGTACCATATGCTAACACATATATATGGAATCTAAAAAAAAAAAAGTGTTCTGAAGAACCTAGGGGCAGGACAGGAATAAAGACGCAGATGTAGAGAATGGACTTGAGGACATGGGGAGGGGGAAGGGTAAGCTGGGACGAAGTGAGAGAGTGGCATGGACATATATACACCACCAAATGTAAAATAGATAGCTAGTGGGAAGCAGCCGCATAGCACAGGGAGATCAGCTCGGTGCTTTGTGACCACCTAGAGGGGTGGGATAGGGAGGGTGGGAGGGAGACGCAAGAGGGAAAGGTTATGGGGATCTATGTATACGTATAGCTGATTCACTTTGTTATACAGCAGAAACTAACACAACATTGTAAAGCAATTATACTCCAATAAAGATGTTTAAAAAAATGGAGTTTTTGAAAGGGTTCCTGACTAGCTGTGACCTTGACATGAGGCAGCACATTCCCTGTGGAGCAGAATGCTGTGGGCACACCTTTCCGGGAAACAACGTAGGTTTGAGTCACAGTTCTTTTGCTTACTAGCTGGATAAGTCATTTGATATCTATAAGCCTCTGTTTTCTCATCTATAAAATTAGAATAATGAGTAAATAACTGCTATACATGCTTAAAGAGAATTTTGTTTTCAGACTCCAAGTTCTCCAGTTTGAACCCCATTTTAGAGAAGGCTTTTTTCCAATGGTAGTCTGATAAAGGTTAGATCAGAAAAACATTTGTATGGCTTAAAGATGCAAGAGAATCCCCAGGGACTGGGGAATTATATTCATTGCAGTGATTTGAAAATTCTTCCACGCAGAGGAATGAGAATGTGTACCTTGGCTGGACTTACATATGACCTGATGCAGCAGATGTAAGCCCCAAGCTTTTTGAAGATTTTCATTATTTTAAAAAATACATGATTTAAAAATTCTATCTCACATTATGTCTATTTTTATTTTAATACAAAAATGCCTTTCCAATCCAAATCTTCAAGTTAATGTAACATTCTAGGAAGTTACTCCATGTATATGTTTGAGGGCCATGTCTAGGCATATAAGTGTGAGAGGCCTGGCTTTTAGGGGGTGATGTAGAGAAGAAAAGGGCTTCATGTAATTACCTTGAGCTGGATTTTGGCAAATTGTGTGTGCTTAGACTGTGTGCTATGTTTTCCCTTGCTCATTCATTTTTATTGATTCCTTTTAGAACATCTAAATAGGTCTTCCCTTTGCCCTTAATAGGAGAAGGAAAAAGCACCATGCTAAGTCTATTTGTGTTCTTATGTGGAGAATGCTGCATGTTTTATCAAATTTTGTTTTATAGCTGGTTTTATGATCTGAAAAATCAACATGAATCCTTATCTCTCTGGGGCTGACATTTATTTTATTTTATTAAAATTTTATTTTAAAAATTTTAATTTTATATTGGAATATATTTGATTTACAATGTTAAGTTAGTTTCAGGTGTACAGCAAAGTGATTCAGTTATACATATACAAGTATCTATTTGTTTTCAAATTCTTTTCCCATTTAGGTTATTATAGAATATTGAACAGAGCTCCCTGTGCTATACAGTAGGTCCTTGTTGGTTATCTATAAGTATAGTAAAATAGTATACTATTTTAAATATAGTAGTTTTCCACCTCTCCCCACACACACTGCCTGCCCTTGCCACTGCCTTGAGTGGCAGGACAGAGAAGTTTGGTAAAGCAATTTTTCAGTCTCAAAATCCAAAATATAAGTGCTGATATTCACGACACAAAGACTTTCCACTGATCTTCCATTAAAGCAAAGACCAACTGCCACTCATTAAAGACCTTGGCAAAAGTGTATAAAATCTTCTTAAAGTAAAAAACAAGTCATCCATTCCACTTTCTCAGGGTCAATGCAAAGCAGCTCTCAGGGAGGCATTTGGGCTTCAAATAGTGCTTTGCTTTGTAAGTGGACATTTCTCTATTTTCAAATGTGGCCTATTTGCAAAGGTGACAATTCTCAACCCGTAAACAGAGCTTTAGGTGGAACAGTTGAAGAATGAATAAAACTTATCCATGCCAACTTAGAATCTTCATTCCCGTCCTTAAATGCTGTTCAAAGATCATTCCTCCCAGAAACTGCCATTTTCTTGTTCCATACATGACAAAGCCAGGGGTCCAGACAATAAGAGATGAGGAACAATACAGAAATGCGAGGTTAAGCGTGCATCCCGAATTCTCTCGGCATAGATGTCAAGTCTGGAACCAGGCCCAACTGATTGCTAGTCTAAGGAGACTTCACATGATGACATTTCCACAGAGTTTTAAGAAGCAGTCTGTGTAAAGAAAAATACAAGGTTTTATTTCTAATTAAAACTAAAGTAATTCTACCTTACACTCAATGTTCTGGTTTGTTTGTTTGTTTGTTTATCTTAAAGGATTGCCAAGCTACTTCAGTCCTGGGCTAATGCAAGAGCCTCCCATATGTACCAGTTTCCCCTGACTCTCCCCATCCCCTAGCAAGCAAATTCGCCTTCATCAACACCACTAGTGGTATAGTTGACCCTTGAACAACGGCAGGGTTAGGGGTGCCACCTTTCCACGCAATGGAAAATCCGAGAATAATTTAGAGTCAGCCATCCGAATCCATGGTTCCCTCATATCCATATTTTCATATCTGTGGATTCAACCAATCACGGATCATGTAGTACTGTAGTATTGAAAACTGAAAAAAAATCTGTCATATAAGTGGACCTGTGCAGTTCAAACCCCTGTTGTTAAAGAGTCAACTATAGTGGTGAGCCACTGCACTGAGCCAAGTGTCAGTGATATGGTTCTTGTTGCCTGTCAGGATAAAAATGGAAGTCCTGAGCTTGGTACTTGTGACCATAGCTAGTTGGCTCCAGCCTACATTTCTAGCTCTATTCCCTTAATCTCTTTTACTCAGTGACCCTTTCTAAAAATTCAGCCTCCTTGCTTTTGTTCAAAATTTTTGAAAATGTGACATGGGAAGGTGTCTGACATGGCACCTGACACATAGCAGGCATTATGTGAATGTTCTCAAACATTGTTACCCTCATCCTGCTCATCTAGCCCATCCGTTAATTTCTAATTCAACTGCTACCTCCTCCATGAGGGCCTGCTATTACTAATAAAACGTGTATAGCCCCCCAGGTTATAAAATATTAAAGCATTAGTTTTATCCTCATGAAAATCCTAAAGGTTTTCTTGCTTTCTGTATTTTACTCAGGAGGAAACTCAGGTACAGAGAGTGAATTAACTGGCCACACTCATATACCTAGTAAACCGCAGAGGTGAAAATTGATTGAGTTTGTCTAATTAAAAAAGAAGAAGAGGAAAAGATATTTATAGTCAGTGTTCCTAAGAACTACTCAGAACTTAAGGATAAAGGTTTGATTTTGAGTTCTTTCTTTACCTCGCACTGAAATGAGTGTGATGTATGTTTTTAAAAAATTAACAAACTCCTAGATTATTTTTAATGAAGAACTGAAATAAGCTTTTACCTCTTTCCCACTGAGTAAATAATTCAAGTCTAGACTTTAAGACCTAAAGAAGAGGTCACATCATATTACATGACTTGTATTTTTTCTTTTGTTCTTTTTTGTTTTCTCTTTCTTTAAAAAATTTTTGAATTTTTTTTATACAGCAGGCTCTTATTAGTTATCATTTTTATACACATCAGTCCCAATCGCCCAATTCATCACACCACCACCACCACCCCCCTGTGGCTTTGCCGCCTTGGTGTCCATACGTTTGTTCTCTACATCTGTGTCTCGGCTTCTGCCCTGCAAACCAGTTCATCTGTACCATTTTTCTAGGTTCCACATACATGCGTTAATATACGATATTTGTTTTTCTCTTTCTGACTTACTTCACTCTGTATGACAGTCTCTAGATCCATCCACGTCTCAACAAATGACCCAATTTTGTCCCTTTGTATGGCTGAGTAATATTCCATTGTATATATGTACCACATCTTCTTTATCCATTCGTCTGTCGATGGGTATTTAGGTTGATTCCATGACCTGGCTATTGTAAACACTGCTGCAGTGAACATTGGGCTGCATGTGTCTCTTTGAATTATGGTTTTCTCTGGGTATATGCCCAGTAGTGGGATTGCTGGATCGTATGGTAATTGTATTTTTAGCTTTTTAAAGGAAACTCCATACTGTTCTCCATAGTGGCTGTATCAATGTACATTCCCACCAACAGTGCAAGAGGGTTCCCATTTTTCCACACTTTCTCCAGCATTTGTTGTTTGTAGATTTTCTTATGATGCCCATTCTAACTGGTGTGAGGTGATAACTCATTGTAGTTCTGATTTGCATTTCTCTAATAATTAGTGATGTTGAGCAGCTTTTCATGTGCTTCGTGGCTGACTGTGTGTCTTCTTTGGAGAAATGTCTATTTAGGTCTTCTGCCCATTTTTGGATTGGGTTGTTTGTTTTTTTAATATTGAGCTGCATGTGATGTTTATATATTTTGGAGATTAATCCTTTGTCCATTGATTCATTTGCAAATATTTTCTACCATTCTGAGGGTTGTCTTTTCATCTTGTTTATGGTTTCCTTTGCTGTGCAAAAGCTTTTAAATTTCATTAGGTCCCATTTGTTTATTTTTGTTTTTATTTCCATTACTCTAGGAGGTGGATCTAGGAGGTGGATCAAAAATATCTTGCTGTGATTTCTGTCATAGAGTGTTCTTCCTATGTTTTCCTCTAAGAGTTTTATAGTGTCTGGTCTTACATTTAGGTCTCTAATTCATTTTGAGTTTATTGTTTTGTATGGTGTTAGGGAGTGTCCTAATTTCATTATTTTACATGTAGTTGTCCAGTTTTCCCAGCACCACTTATTTAAGAGCCTATCTTTTCTCCAATGTATACCCTTGCCTTCTTTGTCATAGATTAGTTGAGCATAGGTGTGTGGGTTTATCTCTGGGCGTTCTATCTTGTTCCATTGATCTATGTTTCTGTTTTTGTGCCAGTACCATATTGTCTTGATTACTGTAGCTTTGTAGTATAATCTGAAGTCAGGGAGTCCGATTCCTCCAGCTCCATTTTTTTCCCTCAAAACTGCTTTGGCAATTTGGGGTCTTTTGTGTCTGCATACAAATTTTAAGATTTTTTGTTCTAGCTCTGTAAAAAATGCCATTGTTATTTGATAGGGATTGCATTGAATCTGTAGATTGCTTTGGGTAGTATAGTCATTTTCACAATATTGATTCTTCCAATCCAAAAGCATGGTATATCTCTCCATCTGTTGGTATCATGTTTCACTTTTTCATCAGTGTCTTATAGTTTTCTGAGTACAGGTCTTTTACCTGCTTAGGTAGGTTTATTCCTAGGTATTTTATTATTTTTGTTGCAATGGTAAATGGGAGTTTTTCCTTAATTTCTCTTTTAGATTTTTCATCATTAGTGTATAGGAATGCAAGACATTTCTGTGCATTAATTTTGTACCCTGCAACTTTACCAAATTCATTGATTTTCTCTAGTAGCTTTCTGGTGGCATCTTTAGGGTTCTCTATGTATAGTATCATGTCATCTGCAAACAGTGACAGTTTTACGTCTTCTTTTCCAATTTGTATTCATTTTATTTCTTTTTCTTCTCTGATTGCCATGGCTAGGACTTCCAAAACTATGTTGAATAATAGTGGTGAGAGTGGACATCCTTGTCTTGTTCCTGATCTTAGAGGAAATGCTTTCAGTTTTTCACCATTGAGAATGATGTTTGCTGTGGGTTTGTCGCATATGGCCTTTATTATGTTGAGGTAGGTTCCTTCTACGCCCACTTTCTGGAGAGTTTTTATCATAAACTGGTGTTGAATTTTCTCAAAAGCTTTTTCTGCATCTATTGAGATGATCATATGGTTTTTCTTCTTCAATTTCTTAATATGGCATATCACATTGATGGGTATGCATATATTGAAGAATCCTTGCATCCCTGGGATAAATCCCACTTGATCATGATGTATGATGCTTTTAATGTGTTGATGGATTCTGTTTGCTAGTATTTTGTTGAGGATTTTTGCATCTATATTCATCAGTGATATTGGTCTGTAATTTTCTTTTTTTGTAGTATCTCTGTCTGGTTTTGGTATCAGGGTGATGGTGGCCTCATAGAATGTGTTTGGGAGTGTTTCTTCCTCTGCAATTTTTTGGAAGAGTTTGAGAAGGATGGATGTTAGCTCTTCTCTAAATGTTTCATACAATTCACCTGTGAAGCCATCTGGTCTTGGACTTTTGTTTGTTGGAAGATTTTTAATCACAGTTTCAATTTCATTACTTGTGATTGGTCTGTTTATATTTTCTACTTCTTCCTAGTTCAGTCTTGGAAGGTTATACCTTTCTAAGAATTTGTCCATTTTTTCCAGGTTGTTGCTTTTATTGGCATACAATTGCTTGTAGTAGTCTCTTAGGATGCTTTGTATTTCTGCAAAGTGTGTCTGTTGTAACTTCTCCTTTTTCATTTCTAATTTTATTGACTTGAGTCCTCTCCCTCTATTTCTTGATGAGTCTGGCTAATGGTTTATCAATTTTGTTTATCTTCTCAAAGAGCCAGCTTTTAGTTTTATTGATCTTTGCTATTGTTTTCTTTGTTTCTATTTCATTTATTTCTGCTCTGATCTTTATGATTTCTTTGCTTCTGCTAACTTTGGGTTTTGTTTGTTCTTCTTTCTTTAGTTCCTTTAGGTGTAAGGTTAGATTGTTTATTTGAGGTTTTTCTTTTTTCTTGAGGTAGGCTTGTATAGCTATAAACTTCCCTCTTAGAACTGCTTTTGCTGCCTCCCATAGGTTTTGGATTGTCGTGTTTTCATTGTCATTTGTCTCTAGGTATTTTTTAATTTTCTCTTTCATTTCTTTAGTGATCTGTTGGTTACTTAGTAACGTATTTTTTAGCCTCCATGTATTTGTGTTTTTTGCGTTTTCTTCCCTGTAATTCATTTCTAATCTCATAGCATTGTTGTCAGACAAGATGCTTGATATGATTTCAATTTTCTTAAATTTACTGAGGCATGATTTGTGACCCAAGATGTGATCTGTCCTGGAGAATGTTCCATGTGCACTTGAGAAGAAAGTGTAATCTGCTGTTTTTGGATGGAATGTCCTATAAATATCAATTAAATCTATGTGGTCTATTGTGTCATTTAAAGCTTGTATTTCCTTGTTAATTTTTTGTGTGGATGATCTGTCCATTGGTGTAAGTGAGGTGTTAAAGTCCCCCACTAGTGTTATTGTCGATTTCCCCTTTTATGGCTGTTAGCATTTGCCATATGTATTGAGGTGTTCCTATGTTGGGTGTGTAAATATTTACAATTGTTATATCTTCTTCTTGGATTGATCCCTTGATCATTATGCAGTGTCCTTATTTTTCTCTTGTAATAGTCTTTATTTTAATGTCTATTTTGTCTGTTATGAGAATTGCTACTCCAGCTTTCTTTTGATTTCCATTTGCGTGGAATATCTTTTTCCATCCCCTCACTTTCAGTCTGTATGTGTCCCTAGGTCTGAAGTGGGTCTCTTGTAGACAGCATATATATGGGTCTTGTTTTTGTATCCATTCAGCAAGCCTGTGTCTTTTGCTTGGAGCATTTAATCCATTCACGTTTAAGGTAATTATCAATATGTATGTTCCTATGACAATTTTCTTAATTGTTTTACGTTTTTTTTTTGTAGGTCCTTTTCTTCTCTTGTGTTTCCTGCTTAGAGAAATTCCTTCTGCATTTGTTGTAGAGCTGGTTTGGTGGTCCTGAATTCTCATAGCTTTTGCTTGTCTGTAAATTTTTTGATTTCTCCATCAAATCTGAATGAGATCCTTGCTGGGTAGAGTAATCTTGGTTGTAGGTACTTCCCTTTCATCACTTTAAGTGTATCATGCCACTCCCTTCTGGCTTGTAGAGTTTCTGTTGAGAAATCAGCTGTTAATCTTATGGGAGTTCCCTTGTATGTTATTTGTCATTTTACCGTTGCTTCTTTCAATAATTATTCTCTGTTTTTAATTTTTGTAAATGTGATTACTGTGTGTCTCGGCATGTTTCTCCTTGGGTTTATCCTGTATGGGACTGGCTGCACTTCCTGGACTTAGGAAGCTATTTCCTTTCCCATGTTAGGGAAGTTTTTGAGTATAATCTCTTCAAATATTTTCTCTGGTCCTTTCTCTCTCTCTTCTCCTTCTGGGACTGCTATAATGCAAATGTTGTTGCGTTTAATGTTGTTTCAGAAGTCTCTTAGGCTGTCTTCATTTCTTTTCATTCTTTTTTCTTTATTCTGTTCCACCGCAGTGAATTCCACCATTCTGTCTTCCTGGTCACTTATCTGTTCTTCTGCTTCAGTTATTCTGCTATTGATTCCTTCTAGTGTAGTTTTCATTTCAGTTATTGTATTGTTTAACTCTGTTTCTTCTTTAATTCTTCTAGGTCTTTGTTAATTCTTGCATCTTCTCGATCTTTGCCTCCATGCTTTTTCCGAGGTCCTGGATCATCTTCACTATCATTATTTTGAATTCTTTTTCTGGAAGGTTGCCTATCTCCACTTCATTTAGTTGTTTTTCTGGGCTTTTATCTTGTTCCTTTATCTGGTACATAGCCCTCTGCCTTTTCATCTTGTGTATCCTTCTGTGAAGGTGGTTTTTGTTCCACAGGCTGCAAGATTGCAGTTCTTCTTGCTTCTGTTGTCTCCTCTGGTGGATGAGGCTATCTAAGAGGCTTGTGTAAGTTTCCTGATGGGAGGGACTGGTGGTGGGTAGAGCTGACTGTTGCTCTGGTGGGCAGGGCTTAGTAAAACTTTAATCCACTTGACTGCTAATGGGTGGGGCCCGGTTACCTCCCTTTTGGTTGTTTGGCCTGAGGCAACCCAACACTGGAGCTCACCTGGGCTCTTTGTTGGGGCTAATGGCAGACTCTGGGAGGGCTCACGCCAAGGAGTACTTCCCAGAACATCTGCTGCCAGTGTTCTTGTCCCCATGGTGAGCCACAGCCACCCCCCGCCTCTGCAGGAGACCCTCCAACACTGGCAGGTAGGTCTGGTTCAGTCTCTCCTGGGGTCACTGCTCCTTCCCCTGGGTCCCGATGCTCACAATACTTAATATGTGCCCTCCAAGAGTGGAGTCTCTGTTCCCCCCAGTCCTGTCGAAGTCCTGCAGTCAAATCCCACTAGCCTTCAAAGTGTGATTCTCTAGGAATTCCTCCTCCCTTTCCCTGACCCCCAGGTTGGGAAGCCTGACATGGGGCTCAGAACCTTCACTCCAGTGGGTGGACTTCTGTGGTATAAGTGTTCTCCAGTCTGTGAGTCACCCACCCAGCTGTTACGGGATTTGATTTTACTGTGATTGCGCCTCTGCTACCATCTCATTTTGGCTTCTCCTTTGTCTTTGGATGTGGGGTATCTTTTTTGGTGAGTTCCAGTGTGTTCCTGTTGATGATTGTCCAGCAGCTAGTTGTGATTCTGGTGTTCTCACAAGAGGAAGTGAGAGCACATCCTTCTGCTCTGCCATTTTGGTTCAGGCCCTGGAAGACTTATATCCTTTTTTGTTTTTTTTAATCTGCTCATTGTTCTCACAGATTGCTAGGCAACCTGTTTGCAGTGTTGGATAAGCATGTTTGCTGCTTATGTTATCAAATAAAAACAATTTAAACTTTTAGAAAAGAAAGCTTTTACAATGCACTCACAGTCTCTCCTCAGGAAGAAAAACATTGTGTATCATGATTGTCATTGGACAAAGAAAGAGTCAGGTTGGCCTTGGCAACACTAGTGTCCAGCATGCATAACCCTTTTAGAGATCAGGATGTTTGCCCAGTCTGATCATTAGCTCCCTTCTGTTTCATAGCAGACAAAGCCAGGAAGACATATAATACAAACTCATCAATGGAAAATGAAAAGACCAATAAGAGGCAAACTATTCCACTACAAAATATAGATGGAATAAAGTTACAACTTCTAGAAAATGATGCAAATCTCTAAATCCAGGAGGAAAAAACCAAAAGAAAACATTAATGTGCAAAACAAATTTCTAAGAAATAATTGCGTAATTTGCAGTACAAAGGTGCTAGAAAATCAGAGGAAAATCTTCACTATTCATTTTCTGAAAGTTTCAGAGGGAGCTGATAACAAAATATGACATGGTTCTTTGTGAAATTCTTGAAAGTATTGTGGCTGAAGATGACTTTTTTAAGCAGGGGAAGGATTTAGCAGTGCTTCTAAGGAAAGGAACTCAGTCCAAGATTACTGGTCATGATCATGTTCTTCATCACCAGATATTTTTATAGTGACAAAATTTAATAAATCAAAATATATTTATTTCCAGTCAAGAAATTCAGGATATTTTGGGAAGGGGTCGGAAGTAAAGAACTCCAGAATTTCAACAGAGTTGCATTTTGGCCTAATAACTGTTTGTCACAGAAAGAGTTGGAATGCGAATATATCTGTAAGAACCAACTAATATGCAAGTATTTTGAGATCCTTATTTAGATTGACTTGAGTTGTCTATTTACTGACTTTAGAGGTAATTTTCCTTACTTAGGAAACAGGAAGCTAATATTCTAATTTAATATTCACAGCAACCTGTTGTGATTAAGGTAACTCTCATTAATATATCCATTTTAAAGTTGAGGAAACTGAAGCTCACAAAGGGCGAGCTATTTGCCCTGGCCCCACAGTTAATTTATTCAACAAACGTTTTTGAGCCTCTAATATAAGAAACTGTGATATGCAGATATGAAGATGAACGACTCCAAAAAGCCTAGACAACATGATTAAAATGCTTGTCCTTAAAGACATCATCTTCTATTGGGAAAGATACCAGTAGAAAAGTAATTGCGATACAAAGATGCTATAATAGAGATATAATATACAGGGAGCAAAGAGAACTGGGAGTACTTAGCTCTATATTTGGGGGAAAGTAGAGGGATCTTTAAAAAGACTTCACAGGGGCTTCCCTGGTGGCGCAGTGGTTGAGAGTCTGCCTGCCGATGCAGGGGACATGGGTTCGTGCCCCGGTCCGGGAGGATCCCGCGTGCCGCAGAGCAGCTGGGCCCGTGAGCCATGGCCTCTGGGCCTGCGCGTCCGGAGCCTGTGCTCCGCAACGGGAGGGGCTACAGCAGTGAGAGGCCCGCGTACCGCAAAAAAAAAAAAAAAACTTCACAGAAGAAATGAAAACTGAGCTAAATTGTAGAGAATAACAAGACAATTGTCAGGAAGACATAATAGGGAAGGCATAATAGATGGAATAGCCCAAGAGATCTGTGCTTCTTAAACTTTAACATGCACATGAATTACCTGTGGAGCTTATCAAAAAGCTGATTCTGAGTCAGTGGGTCTGAGGTAGGGCCTGAGATTGTGGATTTCTAACAAGATCTCAGGTGATTCTGATGCTGTCTGTACTGGGAACCCACTTGGGAATAACAAGGCAGTAAAGCACAGAGACTTTAGAAGTCCTCAGAAAGTTTTAGCCTAAGATCCACCAGTGGTAGACCTTTGCATAAGGACAGAACCCCAAGGAAGACTAAAATGTAAGGTTTGAGATGAAGGAAAAGACATTAAGAAGCAGTAAAGAGGTAGAAGAAAAACCAAAAAGGACTGGTGTTTTAGAAGCTAAAGGCAGAGAGTTTCAAGAAGGAAGTAGTTAACGGTCTTAACTGTTCTATAACATTCAGTAAAGTAAGAATATTAAAAATACTCACTGGAGAATTCCCTGGTATCCAGTGGTTAGGACTCCATGCTTTCACTGCTGAGGACCTGGGTTCAGTTCCTGGTCAGGGAACTAAGATCACACAAGCCACACAGTGTGGCCTAAAAAAAATATGCTCACTGGATTTAGCATGTAAGTAATCAGTGTTGACCACCTCAAACACAGTTACTGTGGAGTGCTCTTAGCCTGTGCTGCCCAGTACAATATCTCTCTGGTAATTTTGATGCTGATTACATGCTAAAATGACAATATTTTTGATATATTGGATTAACATATATTAACCGTAATTATACTTGTTTCTTCTTATTATTTTAATGTGGCTATTAGAAATTTTAAAAATGGCCATACTACCCAAAGCAATCTATAGATTTAATGTGATCCCTAACAAATTACCCATGAAATTTTTTTCACAGAACAAGAACAAATATTCCTAAAATTGTATGGAACCATAAAAGACCCAGAATTGCCAAAGCAATGCTGAGGAAGAAGAACAATATTGGAGGTATAACCCTCCCAGACTTTGGACAATACTACAAAGCTACAGTAATCAAAACAGCATGGTATTGGCACAAAAACAGACGTATGGATCAACGGTAAAGAATAGTGAGCCCAGAAACAAACCCACACACCTACAGTCAATTAATCTTTGACAGAGGTGGAAAGAACATACAATGGAGAAAAGACGGTCTATTCAGCAAGTGGTGTTGGGAAAGCTGGACAGCAGCATGTATATCAATGAAGTTAGAACACACCCTCACACCATACACATAAATAAACTTAAAATGGCTTAAAGAGTTAAATATAAGACATGACACCATAAAATTCCTGGAAGAGAACACAGGCGAAAGATTCTCTGACATAAATCATAGCAATATTTTCTGAGATCAGTCTCCCAACGGAATAGAAATAAAATAAACAGGTGGGACCTAATCAAACTTACAATCTTTTGCATAGCAAAGAAAACCATAAACAAAATGAAAAGACAACCTAAGGACTGGGAAAAAATATTTGCAAACAATGTAACCAACAAGGGCTTAATGTCCAAAATACACAAACAGCTCATACAACTCAATAACAACAACAGCAACAAAAACAAGCAACCCAATAAAAAAATGGACAGAATACCTAAATAAACATTTCTCCAAAGAAGACATCCAGGTGGCCAATAGGCACATGAAAAAAATGTTCCACATCACTAATTATTAGAGAAATATAAATCAAAACTACAATGAGGTATCACCTCACACTGGTCAGAATGGCCATCATTAAAAAAATACTACAAATAATAAATGCTGGAGAGGGTATGGAGAAAAGGGAACCCTCTTGCACCGTTGGTGGGCATGTAAATTGATACAGCCACTATGGAGAACAGTGTGGAGGTTCCTTATAAAACTAAAAATAGAAATATCATATGACCCAGCAATCCCACTCCTGGGCATATACCCGGAGAAAACCATAATTCAAAAAGATACATGCACCCCAATGTTCATCACAGCACTATTCACAATAGCCAAGACATGGGAACAACCTAAGGGTCCATGGACAGATGAATGGATAAAGAAGATGTGGTATATATACAATGGAATACTACTGAGCCATAAAAAAGAATGAAATAATGCAATTTGCAGTAAAATGGATGGACTTAGAGGTTATTATACTGAGTGAAGTCAGAGAAAGACAAATATCATATGATATCACTTATATGTGGAATCTAAAATATGCTACAAATGAACTTATTTACAAAATAGAAACAGACTCACGACATAGAAAACAAATTTATGGTTACCAAAGGGGAAGGTGGGCAGGGGGAGGGATAAATGAGGAGTTTGGGATTAGCAGATACAAATTAGTATATATAATCTATATTTTTTGGCTGCACCATGCAGCATGCGGGATCTTAGTTCCCTGACCAGGGATTGAACCTGTGCCCCTGCACTGGGAGCTTGGAGTCTTAACCACTGGACCACCAGGAAAGTCCCACAAACTACCATATATAAAATAGATGAATAAGAGGAACCTACTATATAGCACAGGGGACTATATTCAATAGCTTGCAATAACTTATAATGGAAAAGAATATGAAAAAGAATACACACACACACACACACACAAACACACACACACACACACACACACATTGGGTTGGCTGAAAAGTTCATCCAGGTTTTTCCATAAGATCTTACAGAAAAACCTGAACGAACTTTTTGGCCAGCCCAATATATAACAATCACTTTGCTGTACTCCAGAAACTAACACAATGTAAATTAGTTATACTTCAATTTAAAAAGTACACGTGTGGCTCACATATGGTTCACATTATAATTCTATTGGACAGTGCTGATCTAGGCAGATAAAAATTGGGCTAGGAATAAAAGTAAGCAAGGATGTGGATACAGTGAAGAGAGTGAAATGTAGGATCAATGTAGGAAAGCATTTTTATATATGAAGGAAGTCAATGTATTTATATATTAAAAGTAAAGTGCCAATATAGGGAAAATGTTAAAGACAAAGAAGAAAGTTTATCATTGATAAATGATAGAGTGGTTATAGAAAAGCATAGACATGGGAATACATGAGACTTAAGGCTTAATTCCTGGCTCCACTACTTCTTAACTCTGTGACTTGGGCAACTTTACTCATTCTAGGATTCATTTTCCTTACCTGTAACTTGGAGATGATAATAGTTCTTAAGCCATAGGTTGCTGGAAGGATTAAGTAGATTAATAAACGTTAAGCATTTAGCACAGTGCTTGGCACACAGTAAGTACTTAATAATTGTTAGTTATTATTAATGATACACTTTAAAGGCAGAATATCTCAGGTGCAGGAATTTATCTTGGACTAGAAGAAGGAATTCTAAGTTTAGGACTTCTTATGTCTGATGACTAATTACTTCCAGTTAATCAGTGAAGTAAGAAATAAGGTTATTTGTTGAGAAAGAAAGGTAGACAATGATACTGAGAGATCTGATCAGGGACATGCTTCCAAGTAGTGTTGGTGGCCAGCTAAGGTTGGAGACCATGGGTTTGTGGTGGCACCTAACTGTAAAGTGCAGGGTTTGTGTGTGTAGGGGAAAAGAGGGCAGGTGGTTGAATTGGTTTGGATTGGAGGTTTGCTGAATAGGCACAGTACCAGCACAAAGAAATAGAGTGGAGTATGCTAGCAAATAGTGGTTTAAGTGATACACAAAAGGGTCTAGGTAAGTTAGATAGTGAAAGTAGTGTGATGAGGGAAGAGATAAGAGCACTGGAGGAAATAGAAGAGGGTAAGGAATGGAGGAAATGAAGTTAAAGAACGAGTGGAAAGGGAGCATTGGAATAAGAGAGTAGGAGTGGTAGAAAGTAATGGTTAGAGAATCACATATTTGAATTTACGATGTCAGCAGTGGACCTTTTCCAGATGATGACAAAGTCTAGAGTGTGAAGTAAAGGTAAAGATTACTGGAATCAAGGAACCAAGACCATGGTGTTGGTTGACTTCTTCCTCCAACTTCCACACCAGTAATAAATAGAAATAGAGATAGTGATGGTCTTTTCTCATCATAACTTTAATAGGAATCTCTCAACTGTTAGATCACTCAGTGTGAAGTGAGATGTATGTTTGACATAGGTATTTTTAAGAAAAATATGGTAAGAAATTGTCTTTCTTTACTACATATGAACAGATATTTTTTATCAGGAAGGGATGTTAGATTTTATCAAATATTTGAATTTTTATCATATTGGCATCTATTGAGATGATGATATGGGTTTTATCCTTTGACCTATTACTGGTATAAAATAAACTAAGAAATTTCTTAATATTGAACCATTCTCAATATAATAATATTGAGGGAAATTAATAGCAGTACAGGCCTGCCTCAAGAAAGAAGGAAAATCTCAAATAAACAACCTAACCTACCATATAAAGGAATTAGAAAAGGAAGAATAAAGCCCGAAGTCAGTAGAAGGAAGGAAAAAATAACGATCAGAATGGAAATCAAATGGAAAAATCAGAAAAAAACTACAAGTAAACAAAGTAAACAATAATTGGGGCTAGAGTGACGTATCCTAGCTAACTCCTCCTGGAGGGAAGTAGGAGAAGGGAGTTTTGGAGAGGTACATAAGGCAAAGAAAAATGGTATCATGAGTAGGTACTTAATAAAGAGTTTACCTGGGCTTATGCTTCTGAGAGGACATCCACATACTTAGGGGACTGTTGCTTCTCTCTCTGATTTTGCTAGAATCCGTGTGAGGTAAAAATTATACGATTATATATCCACATTGTGTCACTGGCCTACTCTGGCACCACTTGGGAAGAAACTCGAGAAACTAGAGAACTTGGACTAGGAAAAGAGATGCTCACTCTCCTGATACACTGCATGGAGGTCACAAAGTTTAGTCTGCTCTCCATGACTATCATCACCCTGGGTCAGGCCATCCAAGCAGGGGAGTGAGGAGTAGAACAGGAAATATACACATATTTTTCAATTAATCTTTGTATAAGACTGTTCAGAAGGCTGGTATTATTCAGGTACCAGTAGAAATGCATGTATCCAATCCAATGGGGAGACAAAGAAAACAATAGCTGAAAGAAATTGAAGTATAACAGAGCATAGATTAAGTGCTAATACATAAAAATCCAAAATGGAATTCATTGGGGTTCTACACCATGATGTTTTAGCAACATTGCCATTGTAGGCACAGATTCCTATATCTAGCAATGTATTTATTCCTTAAAAACTATATCTCAGGACAACAAATGATTAGTAGAGCTTTTCCTCTCTTTATTCAGCATTCTTTTTAGCTAGGGGAGAATACCACACCTATACACAATAATTACTATCAATCTGGAGGAAAAAAACCTAGTTTAATCCATCAAGAGTAAATAATAATTGCAATTATACATGCACCCAACATTGGAGAACCTAGATAATAAAGAAAAGAAAATATTAACAGATCTGAAGGGAGAAGTGAGGTACCACAATACCCCACTTTCAACAATGGATAGGTCATCCAGAAAGAAAGTCAACAAAGGAACATTGGATATGAACCATACTTTAGACCAAATGGAACAGATATATACAGAACATTGCATCCAACAGCAGCAGAATACACATCCTTCTTAGTGCCCATGGAACATTCCTGGAGAGATCAATGAAAGGTCACAAAACATGACTTAGCAAGTTTAAGAAGGTTGAAATCATACCAGGTATCTTTTCCAATCACACTGGTATTAAACTAGAAATCAATAATAGTAGGAAAGCTGAAAAATTCACAAATATGTGGAAATTAAACAACACACAACTGAACAACCAAAGGGCCAAAGATGAAATCAAAAGGGAAATGAAGAAATATCTTGAAACAAATTAAAATAGAAGCACAGCACATCAAAACCTATGGAATGTAGGGAGGGTGGGAGGGAGGGAGACGCAAGAGGGAAGACATATGGGAACATATGTTTATGTATGACTGATTCACTTTGTTATAAAGCAGAAACTAACACACCATTGTAAAGCAATTATACCCCAATAAAGATGTTAAAAAAAAAAAAACCTATGGAATGCTGCATAAGCAATTCTAAGAGGGGATTTTATAGCAATAAATGCCTACATTAAGGAAGACCTCAAATAAACAACCTAACTTTACACCTCAAGGAACTAGAAAAAAGAACAAAGTCCAAAGTTAGCAGAAGGAAGGAAATAACAAAGATCAAAACATAAATAAATGAGAGAGCACAAAAGCAATAGAAAAGATCAACAAAACAAAGAGCTGTTTTTTTGAAAGAATAAACAAAATTGACAAACCTTTAGCTAGATTAACTCTGAAAAAAGAATACTCAAATAAAATCAGAAATAAAATGGGTGACATTATAACTGATACACAGAATTACAAAGGATCTGAAGAGATCACTATGAACAGTTATACACCAATGAATTGAATAACCTAGAAGAAATAAATTCCTAGAAACATACTAACTCAGTAAGAGTTTTTTCTATCATGAAGAAGTAGAAAATCTGAACAGACCAATGGGAGGTGATTGAATCACTAATCAAAACCTCCCAACGCAGAAAAGCCCAGGACCAGATGGTTTCACTGGTGACTTCTACCAAATATTATGGAAGAACTAACACCAATCCTTCACAAATTCCTCCCAAAAAATGGAAGAGAAGGGACCACTCTCAAACTTATTTTATAAGGTGAGCATTATCCTGATACCAAATCCAGATATGAACACTGCAATAAAACTACAGACCAATATCTCTAATGAATGTAGATGCAAAAATTCTCAACAAAATATTAGCAAAATGAATTCAACAGCACATTAAAAGGATTATAAACCACAACTAAATGGGACTTATCTATGAAGCAAGGATGCTTCAACATATACAAATCAATAAATGTGATACACCACATTAATAGAATGAAAGAAATCATATGACCATCTCAATAGGTGCAGAAAAAGCATTTGACAAATTACAACATCCTTTCATGAAAAAATGTGCAATAAATTGGGTATAGAAGGAACATACCTCAATATAACAAAGGCCATATATGACAAACTCACAGCCAGAATTGTACTCCATGGTGAAAGTTTGAAAGCTTTTCCTCTAAGATCAGGAACAAGACAAGAGTGCCCACTCTCACCACTCCTGTTTAAAATAGTACTGGAAATACTAACCAGAACAGTTAGGCAATTATTAGAAATAAAAGACATCCAAATACGAAAGGAAAAAGTAAAATTGTCTTTTTTGTAGTTGATATATATAGGAAATTCTAAAGACTCAACCGAAAACCATTCGAACTAATCAATACGTTCAGTATAGTTGCATGGTACAAAATTAACATACACAAAATTAGTTGTATTTATATACATTAACAACAAAACATTTGAAAAATGAATAAAACAATCCCATTCACAGTAGCATCAAAAAAGTAAAATACTTAGAAATAAATTTAATCAAGGAGGTGAAAATCTGTACATTAAAAACTATAAGGCTTTGATGAAAGAAATTTAATAAGACACAAACAAATGGAAGGATATCTGGTATTCATGGATCAAAAGAATAGTACTGTTAAAATGTCAGTACTACCTAAAGCCATCTATAGATTCAATAAAATCTCTATCAAAATTTCAAGAGCATTTTTCATAGAAATAGAAAAAACAATCCTAAAGTTAGTATGAAGTCACAAAAAACCATGAATAGCAAAAGCAAGCTGGAGAAAGAACAAAGCTGGAGGCATCATACTCCTGGTTTCAAACTATACTACAAAGCTATAGTAATCAAAAGAGTATGATATTGGCATAAAAACAGACACATAGACCAATGGAACAGACTAGAGAACCCAGAAATAAACCCTTGTATATTCGGTCAACTAACATTTGACATGGGGCTCAGGATACTCAGTTGGAAACAATACTCTCTTTCAATAAATGGTGTTGGGAAAACTGGATAACCACATGCAGGATAATGAAATTGGACCCTATCTTACACCACTCACAGAAATTAACTCAAAATGGATTAAAGACTTGAAAATAAAACTTCTAGAAGAAATTATAGGAAAAAGTTTCTTGACTTTGGTCTTGACAGTGATTTTCTGGATATGACACCAAAAGCACAAGTAACAAGAGCAAAAATAAATACATGGGACTACATCGAACTAACAAGCTTTTGCACAGCAAAAGAAACAAAATGAAAAAGTAACCTACAAAACAGGAGAAAATATTTGCAAATCATATATCTGATAAAGCATTAATATCCAAAAATATGTAAAGAATTCATACAACTCAATAGAAAAAACAAACACACAAACAAAAACCTGAGTAAAAAATGGCAGAGGAACAGAATAGACATTTTTCCAAAGAAGACATACCCATGGCCAACAGGCACATGAAAAGATGCTCGACATCACTAACCATCAGGGAAATGCAAGTCGAAATCACAATGAAATAATCACCTCACACCTGTTAGAAAGCTATCATCAAAAAAGACAAGAAATAACAAGTGTTGAGGAGGATGTGGAAAATGTAAATTGGTGCAGCCACTATGGAAAACAGTATGGAGTTTCCTCAAACAAACAAACAAACAAACAAACCACCATTTGATCCAGCAATCCCATTTCTGGTTATATATCCAAAGGAAGTGAAAACAGGATCTCAAAAAGATGTCTGTGCCCCCATGTTCTATTCACAATAGCCAAGATATGGAAATAACCTTGTCCATGAGTTGATGAATGGTTAAAGAAAGTGTTATAGATATACGTACTGCCATTTGTGACAATTTGGGTAAAACTTGAGGGCATTATGCTAAGTGAAATAAGTCAGGCAGAGAAAAGCAAATTGATGTCACTTAAATGTGGAATCCAATAAAAGCCCAGCCCATTAAAAAGGAGAGTAGAGTGGTGGTTACCAGGGCCTGGGGAATGTAGGAAATGTGGAGATATTGTTCAAAGGGTACAAGCTTCTAGTTGTAAGATTGACAGGTTCTGAGGATCTAATGTACAGCATGGTGATCATAGCTAATTACTAATGCATTATATACTTGAAAGTTGCTAAGACAGTAGATCTTAAATGTTCTCCCCACAAAAAAGAAATGGTAACTGCATAATAGGATGGAGGTATTAGTTAATGCTATGGTGGTAGGTAATCATTTTGCAATATATTAATGTATCAAATCAACATGTCTTACACCTTAAATTTACACAATGTAATATGTCAAATATATCTCAATGAAGCTATAAAATATGTAAGTAAATAAAAGGAAAATGTGAATCCTAGGATAAGAATGTTATAATATGATGGTCTAGGCTGGAGAAAATGCTAGATATCTGGAATTTATTTGTACTCCTAAATTTCCTCAGGCTGGGGTAACATATCTAATTTTCCATCCAATTGTGTGTTATCTGAGTGATGTGCAAGGTAGAAGTCAAGGAGAGAGTTATATCTTTGATGAAAGAGGGAAAGAATTCTGCTTCCATTGTTCCCAAGTTTATTCCATGAATAAATAAGATCAATACCTATGTTAAAGTAGTATGGTCCCACTGCATCACTTAATCTCAAGGAAAACAATCTATTACATATTTAAGAATAGTTTGTCAGACTAAAGCCTCTGGTTGACAGAGTAACCATCAAAAAATTCTTTATGTGGGTGGAGTGGTGAAAAGCTCCTACCTCCTTTGATCAAAAAGAAGGTTTAAAAATGGTGTTATGAAAAAGCTGTTATGAACTTTAAAATAAATAACACATGTTAACATAAGAACATAGAGGTATAAGAACCTCTCATATAAGAATGGGAGAGGTGATTTCTAGTGTTGATTTTATAAAATAAATTATTAGTCTACAATAACATGTTAGGTGAAATATTTAGGGTAGTTTTAGTTCCCTTTTATAGTAACCTATACAAATAGGGAGACATTAGTTACAAATATCTGTGTTCATGTAAAAAGGAGCAGGGAACAAAAAAATGGTGTTATGAAATCAGTTTTAAAAAATTGATGTCTAATTCCAGCTAAATTGTGTGTATATTTAGATACAACTTTGGTAATCTCACTAAGTGTCAGTATTTTGCCAAGTAAAAGCTCAAGAGGAAAGAAATGATTGAAAGAACTTCCTCTTCTGGAAGACCCATGAAAGTCACATGGACAGGTATCTTTTCCTGTTTATAATTCAATTTGTAGGGTGCTAGACAGACCTAGTGACAAAGGGGTGTAATTTGAGAACAATGATGCACAATGCATGGCTTGTGTGGCACACCATTTATTCTTCCCTGTACTTGCATAATCATACTTTTATGCTGATTGACTCCACAAGCTTAATACTCAGGATGTACGCTTTGCTACCTTTTCTGGATATTTTATTAACAAAAAAGTTATATCATGCTGATCCAATTTCATGTTTCAGAGATCCAGCTGCAGAATAGATGATGAAGCCACATAAGTTATTAGCTTAGCTGAATGCATAAAAAGTTTAATCAATAATCAGTTTGCATATTTTAATGGAACCAGTGCAATGACTATGATAATCAAAAAATACATATCAAACGAATTTATATTCTTAGTTTATTCTGAAGAGTAAATTAGTGCTATTTAGGCTGGTATTTTCAAAGTAAATAGATATTTGTGAACTTAAAAAGAGATAAATACCAGAATTTTTCTTCTGCAATTTTTGTTTTTTAATCCTCCCTCTCCCCCCAGAAAAAGTCTCCAGATATTAACACAGAAACTCTGTTTACCAGATGGGCAGCAGAACTATCCCCAAACCTATCCAACCATGGATTTGTCAAACATAGCAACTGGGGACCTTCTAGAAGAACATGATTGACAGAGACTCAGGGATGTAGACCATACTTGGACCAAGGCTGACTGATTTCTGACTAAGAGGGTCAGTTGAATGGTTCAGGAATAGTTTCTTCACTACACATGTTGATGCAGTCAGTTTTCAGGGTATTACGTCAAAAATCTCAAGTGATTGGCTTAAAGAAAGTTTTAACTTCTGGTATCTAATTCAGCAAGCCTCTATTATACTACTATGTGCCAAAAACTATTTTAGATATTGGAGGTGGTATTGTGATCTTGTTACCTGTCTTCCAGGACCTTATACTTTAGCAAATTATTTAGGAAGACGGATGCTTGCATAGCTAATAGAACACAGAATGATAAGCAATAGAATATAACCCAGGGTTATAGAACATAGAGGATGCTTGTGAGAGGGGCTGAAAGAAAAGGTAAAATTTGAGTGGGCCTTGAAGGTTAGAAAGGTTGCTGACTCCAATAGCTGGCAATGACAGGCATTCCAGGCAGAGTGGTATTCTTCACATTTCTTGAACAGCAGAGTCCTTTTTCATTGAAACTGGAAAAAAGGTTTTTGTCAAGGTTAAATGTACATTTAGAGATACTTTCATCACTTTTTCATTTTATAAAAAGTAAGCTGACTGCTACTAGAAATCAGAGTTTTGACATATCTGCTGTTTTCAGGTTGCTGGTTAGACAGCACTGCTGCCTGTACTGTGCGCTTGGATAACTCCAGCTAAAACTGGGAACTGGGCCTCAGCCATGTATGCAAGAACAGAATAAATGAGGCAGATGTTTTCCTGACTTCTGCTCTTTTGAATCTGCTCTGTGCAGAAGGGAGACGTTGTTTGCTTCAAATTATTTAAGTACAGCATTTGTCACTTCTGTAATTCACTTACCACCACCAGATATGCAATTACTTTAACTGCGAGCCACTTGCATCTTAGTTTTACTGTCTAAAAATATGTCAGCTTTTATTTGAAGAGCTAAGATTGAAATTGTCACTTGGGGCCATTCCAAAACTTTGCTAATTGTGCACTTTAAGTAGAGTAATATTTGAATTAATTTTCCTCTTGGATTTTAAGAAAAATAATTACTCATGTCATGGTTTTCATTTATAACTATCTTTTTACATTATTATTATTATTATTATTATTTTGGTACGCGGGCCTCTCACTGTTGTGGCCTCTCCCGTTGCGGAGCACAGGCTCTGGACGCGCAGGCTCAGCGGCCATGGCTCATGGGCCCAGCCGCTCCGTGGCATGTGGGATCTTCCCGGACCAGGGCACGAACCGGTGTCCCCTGCATCGGCAGGCAGACTCTCAACCACTGCGCCACCAGGGAAGCCCAGGGCAGATTGCTTTAATGCTGCATGCCACCAGTAAGTTTGCTGCTGCTAAAGAAATATTCTTATTTGGCAAGAAATAGGAATGGCAAGAGAGAGAAGTCTAATCAGATACCATACTGCTCCTGACCCAACTGGGCATCTTGACAATGTAATGCCACATTGGGATAATTTAGGTGTTTTGATTGAAAGTTAGTCTCACACAGGTTACCCTAAGTCATGGAGTTATTATAAGTTACCATAGTAACCCTGCTCTGGGGCTCTGTTTCTCTGGGCCACCAAAGTGTCACTGTTGATACAGGGCTCTCTCTCTCTCATGGAATCTTGACTTCTTTCTCTTCAATTACAAATATTTTCTTCTGCTACCAACAAGAAGGTTATCTTATTATCCAATCAATTACTAGCAGGAAAGAGTTTGATTGGTCTAGCTAATTACCTGATGGGGTTAGCCCTCCTTGAATCAGGTGGTCCACTTGTGATACAGTAAGCGCTATCCCCTGCTCAAGCAGCCGCCCAGTGATGCTTTCATTAGCAGGAGCTATGGAAAGAGCAGTTTCCCTTAGAAGAGGACAATGAGAGTGACAATATTGGCACAAAGTACTCAGAGCTAACTGAAAAGCCATAAAACTTTCTTATCTGAAACCAATATTTCCCATATTCACACGAGTCAAGATTAATTGCTCCTTCCTATGGGCTTCCATAACATTTTAAAATAAGTTTATTGAGGTTTAACTGACATACAATATTCTGTACATGTGTAAAGTGTAAAAGTGGATGATTTTTGACATATGTATACATTCATGAAATCATCGCCATAATCAAGATAATTAATATTTACATCAACATAAAATGTTCTCTCTGTTATTCCATAGAGGGATAAATGACAAAGATCCTTCCCTGAAGGAAATGAATGTCAAGTGAAAAACATGTAAAGAACTCATTTCAGATGGGCTAGACAGAATGAAACTGCATACAGTGCACTGTGTTTTCTATTCAAGATTTTCAATTCCTGAAAGAAAGAATGAATCTTATTTACTTGGTGTGGATCCTGTGCCCACCCCTGGATCAACAACTGTGGCCAAGGGATTAGGATCTCATAGAATTAACATGACCACTGTTGGCCTATCGCCTCTGCATATAGGGGCCATTCCCAGAGAAAGGAGAATTGTAAGCTGGGGCACCATTCCAAGAGGTGTTTACTATAGGATGATAGAGGTTAAGAGACAACCAACATCAAACAAAATATGAACCTTAATTTCCTCTTTCCTACTCTACCACATCTGCATTATACTGTTGAACTTTCTGTCTGGTAGAAATTTTGATTCATAGTGATTTGCCTTTCTCTAGGAATTTGAAAACCCTACTTTTTTGACATAAAATTTGTATGTCTAATTAGCTGCCTTTAATTTCTTGTCATTCATTTTTGAAATTGTCTACTTCAGAGTTAATACCACAAAATTTGCATGTCTACTCAATTCTAACCCTCAACGAAACACACACACACTCACACACACATGCACATATACAGCCTGCCTCTCTCCAGGATTCTTTGTGTATCTGTTTTGTTTTGTTTTTAACCAGGCAATTTACCTATGTGCAATTGTGGGCATGATATAATGACTTTGTGGGTGGAGAATTCAGTTTGTATCAGTCTCCAAGTAGTTCTAAGAACCAGGAATAGAGAAAGTATTGTAGATTCTGGAGCTGTTCCTGTTTTGATCCTTAAACAGGATTAAAGGAAGAAAAATTAAAGAGACTGAGAATGGAGTGAACTAGGTTTTGTCTGGTCTGGAGATATGAGGATCGGAGCCATCTTTTTAAGGTTTTAAAGGGCATGAACAATTTCTACAAAAGGAATTGGGATTAGTTGTTCTTTTTGCAGCAGAACATCACAATACAAGGAACTGAATTTACATCTAAGCAGGAAAATTGTTCCTTAGTCATAGGAAGGAACTTTTTAGCTTGTTGGTATGTTAAGTTGGAAGAATGGGTAACTGAGGGTAAGTGGCATTTCTGCTTCCTGGAGAGCTCTAGAGAAGGGCAAATAATCCTACATTGTACCAAACTGTACTGATCCTACACTGTACCAAAGTTGAGGAAAACAGAAATTTTCTCAGACTTTTTTACAACTCTTCAACTCTGCTATTCCTGATGATTTCCAAATGCTACTCCATTGGCGGCAAGTATCACTTAAAGACTTCTCTGGAAAGAGAGACCTTGTAGGCTCTTTTCCAGGTCTTTTGTAGTTTACTTGTCTCTCGAGTAAACATTTCCTCACTGGATATTCACTTATTTGCACAATGCATAAAAATTAGACATACTTTTGGATCTATTTGTAGATCACGTGTTGGGCTTAATTAGCCTGAAGTTTGAACAAATAATAGCATTTTCTTTTATGGCTCTCCACCCTGGGGATTGCAATAATTATTAATAGCAACAAGGGATTTCAATAGTGAAGATATTGGTTTAATAATAACTCAGAGTTCTTTAAAGAGACTCAGGGAGTCCACAGAGGCTCTCCCCTCCCTTCTCCAAAGTCATAAAATGACAGTAGCAAAAGAAGTGGAGTGTAAAGAAATTTAAACTATCCTCTGATGAAGAGCAGAGATGTAACTGTGGGTAGGCCTTGGGCTGGAGTTTCTACAGTGCCCCCACCAACCAAAAAAAATATAATAAAACCAGTCTGTTTAAGGAAAAAGAGGCCTCCCCTCATCTCTACCATATGCAGATGTCTTTCAAAAGACTTGACCAGCCTGTGGGAACAAAGTATTTGACCTCCGAGGCACCATCCTAGCAGTGTTTGAAGGAGCTTGCTAATCTTAAGGACCATGCCACACATCAAAGGAAAGGAAAATGGCAGCTTTTTGACAAGTACTCTAAAGGGAGGCTACCATGTGGTCTTTAGAAAGTTAACATTTGGCAGAGCTTGGCTAGACTGTGAGATCTTCAAGGGCAGAGAAGTTATTTGGTTTCCCTCCCCATAGAGGATTATGGGAATGCAACATAATGGTTAAATTATAGACTGAACAAAGCCTAATTTGTGAGATAAGGCTATAGCTAACAAGGATATATGCATGTTTTCCAAAGGCAAATGGCTTCATTCACCCATTACTTACTAAGTACTTCTGTGTTGTGCAGTGTGTTAAGAGCTAGGGATTCAGTCCTGATAAAGACATTATTCCTGTCCTAGAAGGTCTTACACGCTTGGGTAAGGGGTGGGGACTGACTAGTAAACGGGTGATTAAAATGCAGCTAGTCAGGTATTGCCATATGGGAAATATGGGGACAGTGGGATGGAGTACAGAGGAGGGGCAAGCGCTTTGCCAGGACTGGGCAGGGGAAAATGGAGGTAGGCATGGATTTTGGAGAATTTGCTATTTTGTATGCTCTGTGCCACAAGTCCTCTCTGTTAGAATGACTAAGAAATGCTGAATGAATTTTAATTTTCTTTAATGTTCCAATTCTTTTTTAATATTTAACTAAAATTAATTTTTTGCAATGCGCCATTACAGAAAAAGAAAGGAAAAAATTTCCAATTCCTTATTCAATAGGTAATTTCCTACATGAATGAGATGGTGTCAAATGAAACACATTCATTCATTCAAAAAATTACATCTTAATGCCTCAAGAAGAATGTGAGCAAGAATTCACCAGACAGAACTTGGAAAATACTCCACCGAGCCCCACTGAGCTGTCCTTGCCAAGGCGAAGGACAGGTAATTTGCCGTGACTAATAGAAAAACATAAAGAACATTAATATGAAAAATGAAAGCATAATCCATGGTATAACAGGCAATGAAACCATTCGCATAACTGATTACTCTTCAAGGTAACATGTTCTTCCTCTCAGGAATCTTTTTCTTTGGCCCAGTCTTTTAAAAGCCTGCTAAAGTGACATCACTTGAAAGGTCATGGGAGCAGCTGTCTTTATCCTCGTGTCCAGAGAGTGATACTGGGACACTCATAATTTGAGGAAAGAATTATTAAAGAAAATACTTAGAGACCTTGGCGATGTTATATGTTCCCTCTGAACATCCTGAGACATAATATTAAGAAACAATGATTGTAACATTAGTGCGTTTTAATTTGAAACTTAGTAGCAGGCTATTAGAGGACCTAGGGTTCAATCTTAGCTCCACTGCATGTTAGCTTTGTGTACTTGGACAAGTCACTTATCTCCACGTGATTCTCAGTTTCTTTTTCAGTAAATTGGAGATAATATGATCTCCTCTGCTTATCTTGCAAGGTTGAGAGAAACCAAATAAAAGAGCACTAGTGGAAGCTTTTAAAGACCATAACGATTAAACATTAAAGGATTATTAGGAAAATCCTGACTAATTTTTATGTTGTTAGGTTAGGTCATACCAGCTTATCAAAGTGAATTGTTTTGTATATATTGTTCTTCTTGAAGTTCAAAGAAGAATAGAGCAAATTATGTCCCTTTATAATATGGAAACCTTTGATCTTCTGAAGGTAGTTATTTCCATAGAAACTCTAAATCTGCTCTGGGAACATCCCAAATGCTCATATCCTCCCATGGCTTTGGGTGATAAAAGAGGCAGATACAAGGCAGAATTGGCAAACACAGTAGCCATTGTGTGCTGACAGGGCCAAGGTGACTTATGTTTTTTTTTTTTCAATGTGTTGTGGGCCTTGATAGCACATTAATGACTGGCTAGTGTCCTTACCCTGTGTTATCTTATATGGACAATCTACCTGAAGTCTAGAGGGTGGTATATTGTAATGGCCAAGAGCAAGAGATTTAAGGGAAGGTAAATAATTGCTTTAGATCCTGGCTCTGCTATTTGATAGCTGTGTGATCGAGAGTAAGTTACATAAACTCACTGAGCCTGAGGTTCCAGGTTCCATTAAAATGGACATGACAGTAGTATACAACTCATTTAGGGATGTTGGGAGGATTGAATGAGTTAATATATGTAAAGAGGCTGAGCAGAGCCGCTGGCAGGAGGGCAGAGGGACCTACGGAGGGGAGCAAGATGGCGCAGACTCAGGGCACCAGGGGGAAAGTCTGTTACTACTACGATGGGTTTTTGTGAGAATCCAGTAAGAAAATGAATGTGAATGTGCTTTGACACCATAAAGTGTAATGACGTGCAAGAGGTGAGCTGTGGCTTACAACAATTCTGAGTAGTGATGGTTAGTTTTCTGTTGTGGGAGTGAGTTCCCTGGAGATATAGTGAGGGGACGTTGGAAATTACATTGGATGTAGTTTCCAATTATGTTGTATATTATGGACAAGGCCACCCAATGAAGCCTCACTGAATCTGCATGACTCACAATTTGCTCCTTAACTATGGCCTCGACCGAAAGATGGAAATTTATCACCCTCGCAAAGCCAATGCTGAGGAGAGAACCAAGTACCACACTGATGACTACATTAAATTCTTGCGCTCCATCTGCCCAGATAACATGTCCGAGTACAGCAAGCAGATGCAGAGATTCTACGTTGGTGAGGACTGTCTGGTATTTGATGGCCTGTTTGAGTTCTGTCAGCTATCTCCTGGTGGCTCTGTGGCAAGTGCCCTGAAAATAAACAGCAGACGGACATCGCTGTGAATTGGGCTGGGGGCTTACACCATGCAAAGAAGTCCGAGGCATCTGGCTTCTGTTACGTCAATGTCAATGATATCGTCTTGGCTCTCCTGGAACTGCTGAAGTATCACCAGAGAGTGCTGTATATTGACATTGATATTCACCATGGCGATGGCGTGGAAGAGGCCTTCTATACCACAGACCGAGTCGTGACTGTGTCCTTTCATAAATATGGAGAGTACTTCCCAGGAACTTGGGACCTACGGGATATTAGGGTTGGCAAAGGCAAGTATTATGCTGTTAACTACCCTCTCTGAGATGGGATTGATGACGAGTTCTATGAGGCCATTTTCAAGCCAGTCATGTCCAAAGTAATGGAGATGTTCCAGCTCAGTGCAGTCGTCTTACACTGTGGCTCTGATTTCCTGTCTGGGGATCAGTTAGATTGCTTCGATTCGACCATCAAAGGGCAAGCCAAGTGTGTGGAATTTGTGAAGAGCTTTAACCTGCCTATGCTGATGCTGGGAGGAGGTAGCTACACCATTATAATGTCTCCCGGTGCTGGACTTATGAAACAGCTGTGGCCCTGGACATGGAGATCCCTAATGAGCTTTCATACAACGACTACTTTGAATACTTTGGACCAGATTTCAAATTTCACATCAGTCTTTCCAATATGACTAACCAGAACACTAATGAGTATCTGGAAAAGCTCAAACAGCGACTGTTTGAGAACCTGAGAATGCTGACCCGCATACCTGGAGTCCAAATGCAGGCCATTCCTGAGGATGCCATTCCAGAGGAGAGTGGTGATGAGGATGAAGAAGACCCTGGCAAGCACATCTCACTGTGTTCCTCGGACAAACAAATTGCCTGTGAGGAAGAGTTCTCCGACTCTGATGGGGAGGGAAAAGGAGGTCGCAAGAACTCTTCCAACTTCAAAAAAGCCAAGAGAGTCAAAACGGAATATGAGAAAGAGAAAGACCCAGAAGAAAAGAAAGAAGTCACAGAAGAGGAGAAAACCAAGGAGGAGAAGCAAGAAGCCAAGAGGGTCTGAGCAGACCTCTCCAGTTCTGGCTTCTTGCCAAGTTCCCCACCTTTATCTTGCACCCCCTCGGATTTTATATTTTCTATTTCTCTGTGTATTTATATAAAAATATATTAAATATAAATATCCCCAGGGACTAGACAGGAACCAGGGCCCCGAGCTCAGGGCACATGTGTTAGGTGAAGCTTTTCTAGTAGCTGCCTCACCACCCATCCCTCCTGAATTCTTAATTTTGAACCATAACGGGTGCCAGGTCTGGCTAGAAGGGATACACTTAAGCACCCATAGGACAAAATCTTGAAGTGCCTGCTTAGTAGCTTTGAAAAGGTGCCCTTATTGAGCATTTTAGAAGGGGTGACTGGATCTTCAGGGACTCCCTGGTCTTTTCAGGCTCCTTAAGGTAACATCAGCCATTTTTAGATTGGTTCTGTTCTCATACCTTTCTATTGGCCCCCAGTAAGCCAAGAAACTCACGCTGCCTGCCCTCTCTGTCCTCCCACAATTCTGCAGGTGAAGATTATTAGTCTAGTTTCCTTTTTGAGATACTGTTTTCATTTTTGTGAGAATCTTTGTAATAATATGGTACATGTCTATACACTAAAAAATGTGTATATACAAAGAGACCGAATCCTTGGTATTCAACAAATATTAACTATTTTATTAGTTAGCCCTCAACATCTGGGATGGATGGGAACCATAAGAGGTTGTTTCAGGTGAGAACCATCACATCGAATTATGGAGATAAGAGTAATGGAGCTAAAAGGAGCAATAGAAACAGTGATTGAAAACATAGCTCTGGCATCGTAGAGTCTAGGTTCAGAGTCCAGCTCTATGTGACCTTAGACAAGTCAGTTAACTCTCAGAGCTTCACTTTAAATCGTGAGGATCATATTAATTGCTTTTTCACAGGGCTGTTTTGAAGGATCAATTATGTGATGCATATGAAATGCAAAAGAGGATTGTCCCAATCATGTGCATCTGTATAATTCCTATCGTTAAGTGGTCTTCTGTCCTTCCACCTTTCGCCATGGGCAGAACTGTGAAGTCCTAAACAGTCTGACCTCATGAGTTGAGTCCCACTGAGTTGGAATTAGTGCAAATGTACATGTAGACTCGTGTCCTCCTTTGTACTGTCCTTGAAGGATAGGTCTGCTAAAAAGTGAAAGGTACCATGCATATATGGCCATTGATCAAAGGTGCCAGAGCAATTTAGTGGAGGGAAAATAGTCTTTTCAACAAATAGTGCTGGATCAACCAGACATCAATACAGGAAAAAAGTGAACATGAAATTTTACCTTGTGCCATACACAAAAATCACCTCGAAATGGATAATAAATGTAAATGGATTCTCAGTGGAACTAAATATAAAGCCCCAAACTCTAAAGTGTTTAGAAGACAACATAGGAGAAAATCTTTGTGACTTTGGGGTAGGTAAAAGTTCATAGAATACAAAAAGCACAAAAGTATTTAAAAAATGATAAATTTAATGTTATCAAAATTAAAAACTTTTGCTCTTTGAAAGATATTGTTGAGAAAATGAAAAGTCAAACCTTGGAATAGAAGAAAATATACACAGCACTTATATCAGACAAAATACTTATATCCAGAATATATAAATGCCTTTTACAACTCCTTAGTGAGAAAACAACCAATAAAAATGGGCAAAAGATTTGAACAGATATTTCATGAAAGAAGATGGCCATGAATAGCCATCAAATGAATGATACAACCTAGGCTGAATTTAGGAGGGGTGTTGTGTGGACCCCATAACAGTTAGGCTGGCATTTGAGGGGATGGGCAGGGAGAGAGGGCAACCCTGCTTCTTCCCACCACCTCTTCCCATACATTTCTCTATTTTCTCCTTTCCTTTTGCTTCTTATTATCCTCTTGTCCTGAGGAGAAAAGCTTTTGGAGGGCTCAAGTTCAGTGGTCTGTATTTGTCCTAAGGTCATACAGCTGGTTGTAGGCAGAACCAGAAGCCAAAGCCTAGCGTCCTGACTTCCTGGGTGCAGATTCTTCATGGGCCAATGAAAGGAGTGTGGCCTGGGGTGCCGTGGGCCTTGTTGGTTTCCCTTTCTTTCCACCTTCAGATTAAAGTTGTGTGGTTCTTTAAAACTGGCAGTCCAGCAGAAGTAGAGCCAGTGTTAGTTGCTGAGATCTAGTAGGTGTTTCTGTTTCACCCTGAGTGGCAGAATTACACCTTAGCACTTTGGGCGAAGATCAGCATTGGCTTTTGGCCCCCTGAATCAAGGCATAAATTTATATAGCTGTAGCAGAGTTGTGCTTTCAAGCTGATGTTCTCAGTTATTTGTAAAGTTTTGTAAAATGTTTCTCTCTTGCCGGTCTGAAAAAAAAATCGTTTCCCCAGAACTGCCTAGAATCATCTGCCACTAACTAGCTGTGTGACCTTGGGCAGTCACATCCCTCTCTGCACCTCAGTTTCCTCATGAGTAAGACTGGGGATTGAACCAGTTGATCTCTGAGGGCCCTTCAGATTTGACATTTTCTACGGTCTCTTGTTCCACAATTCTGTCAACTGCCTTAACATTGAAATGCCGCCAACATATATTTAGATATATTTTTTGCTGTCGATTTGCAGTCTCTGGGATTCCTCTGCCTTGTTTATTGCTTCCTTAGAGCTGTATTGCATAATTTGCCTGCTTAGGATCTTGCTGTTTCCTATAGATGGTGTCTGAAAGGTGAAGACGAGTATTCAGTGCAGGAGCCCAGCCACAGACCCATCCCTTTCTGACAACAAAGCTATGTGTTGCTCCCTTTTCTTGTCCTCTGCCCCTCTTCCAGTTTGTTCCATTGCTACATTTGGGTTATATGATTACATCTGCAATAGCAGGCACAGATGTTTTTATGTTTTTCTCACTCAATTGTATGGTTAATGGTGAAATGGATTTTTTGAGCAGATGCTCACATGTGGGCGCTATTCTTTTCTCTCCTGATACATTCTCTACGCAAACAGCAGATTGTGTGTCTGGTGTGAGTTTGAGCCTACCAAGAGAAGAATTCAAGCTGAATAACACTGGGCTGATTTTCAAGCTCCTAAAAAAATAATTCAGGCACTAAATTTGACAAACTCTTTGTAGCGCCCCTGCAGCCCAGATCCAGAGCTGTATCTCCAGCCTTTGCCAGTTTTACATGAGGAGGCCGAGATTAAGCATTTGTCCTTTGAAGGGCTGCCTTATGAAGGAAAATGATAACAGATTCATTTTCAAAAGAGCTGGACTCAGTTGCTCTGTCACTGTGACCTCTGAGACTCAAGGCATGTTATTTAACCTCTGTTTCTTCATCTATGAGCTGGAACTGACAATACAAAGCTGGTGTGGATCATTGAAAGAATTGCCAAGTAGCAGAGGTCCCTGCTTAAGTCTAATCCATGTCCACTACTGGGCATGTACGGCTAATTGGAACTGACTGACCAGAAGTCTATTTGTACAAAGGACTGAGAAGCCTCCAGGGAGAGAGGCACATCTGTGGAAGGGTTAAGAGCTTGGGTTTAACCCAAATTTCAGTAGTGCCAGGGTTTCTCATCCTGGGCACTATTAAAATTTGGGGTCAGATAATTGTTTATTGTGATGGCTGTCCTGTTCATTGTAGGATGCGTAGCAACATCTCTGACCTCAACCTAGTAGTGCACCCCAGCCCCCCTCAAAGTTGTGACAACTAAAATTGCTTCCAGATATTGCCAAATGTGCTCTAGCGTGGTAGGGGCCCAACTGAGAACCACTGCCTTAGAGGCACTCAATACTGGCTTTAAATTCACTTACTCAATGTCATGCAGCTAGTAACCCCCTGTGCTTCAATATTCTCATTTGTAAAATGGGGGCTTAGCTATTTTGCAGAAATGATTGTTGAGTGAATTAAAACAACAGATTTGTACAAACCTTGGCACATAGTAACACAGTAACTCCCTACCACCATAGGACCTTTGGTTGTTTCTTACCTTTGTCTAAGATACGCTCTTTCTCTCACCCTGTGTCTATCTTGTTGTCTCCAGCTCATCCTTCAGATCTCAACTAAAGAGCCATTTCCAAGAGGAAGCCTTCCTTGATTCCTCAGACTATATCAGAGTTCAGAGGACTCGTAGCACTTATTTTGTTGACATTATACATTATAAGACTTGGGGGATCATTTCATTAACATCTGTTGGACTGCTAGGCTGTAAGCTTCATGAGCGCAGGTGCTATGTCTCTCTTGTTCACTGTTGAATTGTCAGAGCTCTGGACAGAGCCTGAAACAAAACATGCATTTAATAAAATATTACTGAAGGAAAGGAGGAAGAAAGAAATGAAGAGCTCAACAAACATTGCAAATATCATTAAACTTTAATTCCTCTAAGGAGTTATAGGCAGCTGATCAGCCCAGTAAACAGAATTCAGTGACAGGAGAGGAACAGTAGTTTTTTCTGTTTGTTTGTTTTTATTGAAATATAGTTGATTTACAGTGTCATGTTAGTTTCAGGTGTACAGCACAGTGATTCAGTTATATATATATACATATATGTGTATGTATATATATATATATATGTATATATGTACTTTTTCCAGATTCTTTTCCCTTATAAGTCATTACTAAATATCAAGTATAGTTCCCTGTGCTATACAGTAGGTCCTTGTTGGTTATTTTATATATAGTAGTGTGTATATGTTAATCCCAAACTCCTAATTTATCACTCCCCCCCTTTCCCCTTTGGTAGCATAAGTTTGTCTTCTATGTGTGTGCGTCTATTTCTGTTTTGTATATAAGTTCATTTGTACCTTTTTTTTAGATTCTACATATAAGTGATACATACGATATTTGTCTTTGTCTGGCTTACTTCACTTAGTATTATAATCTCTAGATCCATCCATGTTGCTGCAAATGGCATTATTTCATTCATTTCTATAGCTGAGTGTATTCCATTGTATAAATATACCACATCTTCTTCATCCATCTGTCAATGGGCATTTAGGTTTCTTCCATGTCTTGGCTATTGTGAATAGTGCTACGGTGAACACTGGGGTGCATGTAACTTTTCGAATTATGGTTTTCTCTGGATATACAGTAAGTCCCCTACATATGAATGAGTTCCATTCTGAGAGCACATTCATAAGTCCAATTTGTTCATAAGTCCAACCAAGTTAGCCTAGGTACCCAACTAACACAATCGGCTATATAGTACTGTACTGTAATAAGTTTATAATACTTTTCACACAAAAAATACATAAAAAACAAACACAAAAAATCAAACTTTTTTTTTTTTTTTTGCATTACGCGGGCCTCTCACTGCTGTGGCCCCTCCCGTTGCAGAGCACAGGCTCCGGACGCACAGGCTCAGCGGCCATGGCTTACGGGCCCAGCCGCTCCACGGCACGTGGGATCCTCCCGGACTGGGGCACGAACCTGCGTCACCTGCATTGGCAGGCGGACTCTCAACCACTGCGCCACCAGGGAAGCCCAAGAAAACATTTTTGATCTTACAGTATAGTATCTTGAAAAGTACAGTAGTACAGTACAACAGCTGGCATATAGGGGGTGGCATCGAGTGAACAGGCAAGAAGAGTTACTGACTGGAGGAGGGAAAGGAGGTGGGAGGTGGTAGAGGTGAAGGATCATCAGCAATAGGAGATAGAAGGCAAGCTGCAGTTTCACTCATGCCTGACATTGATGGAGCACATGTTCACATCTTTTGAAAGTTCACAACTTGAAGGTTTGTATGTGTGGGACTTACTGTATGCCCAGGAGAGGGATTCCAGGATCATATGGTAGCTCCATTTTTAGTTCTTTAAGGAACCTCCATACTGTTCTCCATAGTGGCTGTACCAATTTACACTCCCACCAATAGGGTAGGAGGGTTCCTCTTTCCCTATACCCTCTCCAACATTTATTATTTGTATACTTTTTGATGATGGCCATTCTGACTGGAGTGAGGTGATACCTCATTTTAGTTTTGGTTGCATTTCTCTAGTAATTAGCAATGTTGAGCATTTTTTCATGTGCCTGTTGGCCATCTGTATGTCTTCTTTGGAGAAATATCTATTTAGTTCTTCTGCCCATTTTTTGATTAATACACAGAAATCTATTGCATTTCTATACACTAACAATGAAAGATCAGAAAGAGAAATTAAGGAAACAATCCTATTTACCATCACATGAAAAAGGATAAAAGGCCTAGGAATAAACCTACCTAAGGAGGCAAAAGACCTGTACTTTGAAAACTATAAGACACTGTTGAAAGAAACTGAAGATGACACAAACAGATGGAAAGATATACTGTATTTTGGGATTGGAAAAATCAATATTGTCAAAATAACTATACCACCTAAGGCAAACTACAGATTCAATGCAACCTCTATCAAATTACCAACATTTTTCACAGAACTAGAACAAAAAATTTTACAGTTTGTATGGAAACACAAAAGACTCCAAATAGCCAAAGCAATCTTAAGAAAGAAAAATGGAGCTGGAGGAATCAGATTCCCTGACTTCAGACTATACTACAAAGCTACAGTAATCAAAACAGTATGGTACTGGCACAAAAACCGACATATAGATCAATGGAACAGGATAGAAAGCCCAGAAATAAACCCACGCACCTATGGTCAATTAATCTACGACAAAGGAGGCAAGACTATACAATGGGGAAAAGACAGTCTCTTCAATAAGTAGTGCTGGGAAAACTGGACAGCCACATATAAAAGAATGAAATTGGAACATTCTCTAACACCATATACAAAAATAAACTCAAAATGGATTAAATACCTAAACGTAAGGCCAGATACTATAAAACTCCTAAAGGAAAACATAGGCAGAACTTGACATAAGTCTCAACAATATCTTTTTGGATCTGTGTCCTGGAGTAATAGAAATAAAACCGAAAATAAACAAATGGGACCTAGTTAAATTTAAAATATTTTGCAAAGGAAAAAGTAAAGGAAACCATAAACAAACCCAAAAGACAACCCACGGACTGGGAGAAGATATTTGCGAACAATGCAACTGACAAGGGATTAATTTCCAAAATATGCAAACAGCTCATACAGCTCAATATCAAAAAAGAGCAGTAGTTTTAAGGAAAGTCTGTCACTCAAAACTCTCTCCAGCTTGGTTCCCATAGACTTTGTGGGATTTGGTGAGGCGCAGTAAATGTAATACCTCTTTTCTACCCCAGTTTGGAACTAAAAGATTCAGACAGATGGAGATCAACAATATCATCTTCATTCCTAAAAACAGCTGGATTTAGAGAACATAGTTTAGGTGTGCAGCAAGAATGAACCTCCTAATTCTGCACCCCAGAATTAGCTAGAGTTACCTAGTCAAAGGAAGCACTCAACAAATGCAGCACACTCCATCCAATGGGGCCCTGCATCTCTAAAACTCATGGTGTGCAGAACTAAGACTATTAGCTTCCTGACGGCAGGCCTGTCCGAAAGGGAGAAGCAAGAAGTGTTAAGCTGAGTGAAGACTGTCTTCCTCCTGGGGAGAAAGGCCAGTAGTATTACTCCAGTGTATGTCCCCCCCATTTAGGAACATGATACCATGGGAAAGAACATCACTCCACCTCCACTCCTGCCAACAGATTTATATCTGTGTCCAAAGGAAATAGAGAATTGGGAGCAAAAACTGGCATGGGTATTTCATTAAAGAGCCTGTAATATATTGGGACTCAAGAAGTATTGCTCTGGGACTTCTCTAACTAATTACAGTGTAGAAAGGTAGAGAGGTGATCTTCTCCATTTTTCCACAGAACTGCAGCTGTGGCACATTGAAAGCTCCAGTACATTGATCTCACCAGTTGTTTCTGGGAGAGAATGCAGCCCCCATGGAAATGGTAGTGGGTTCCTCCAAATGTGGGTGTGATCTGTGGATGAAGTAGTACTCAGCGTAGGGCTTTCTAGTTCAGGAGAAGAGGCCATGCTTAGTTGGCAATTTTCAGAGGCTAGTATTACAAGGACCAATGAAATGATGCATGCACCCCTATTTTATTTTATTAAAAATTTTTTTGAACTTTAGTTTTTCTTTTACTTTTTATACCATATTCAAAGGTTACTTTCCATTTAACGTTATTACAAAATATTGGCTATATTCCCTGTTTTGTACAATGCATCTCTGAGCCTATCTTACACCTAATATTTTGTACTTCCCACTACCCCACCCCTGTAATGTCCCCCCACACTGGTAACCACTAGTTTTTTCTCTATATCTTTGAGTCTGCTTCTTTTTTGTTATATTCACTAGTTTGATTTATTTTTTTACATTCCATATATGTGACATCATACAGTATTTATCTTTCTTTGTCTGACATTTCATTTAGCATAATGCCCTCTAAGTTCATCTGTGTTGATGCAAATGGCAAAATTTCATTCTTTTTTATGGTTGAGTAGTATTCCATTGTATATATATACACTGCATCTTCTTTATCCATTCATCTGTTGATGGACACTTAGGTCGTTTCCTTATCTTGGCAATTGTAAATAATGCTGCTGTGGACATTGGGGTGCACTTATCTTTTCAAATTTGTGTTTGTGTTTATATATATATATGTACACACACCCACCCACACACATATATATATATATATAACCAGGAGTGGAATTGCTGGGTCATATGGTAGCTCTATTTTTAGTTTTTTGAGGAACCTCCATACTGTTTTCCACAGTGGCTGCACCCATTTACATTCCCACCAACAGTGTATGAGGATTCCCTTTTCTCCACATCCTCGGCAACATTTGTTATTTGTGTTCTTTTTGATGATAGCTATTCTGACAGATGTGAGGTGATATCTCATTGTGGTTTTGATTTGCATTTCCTTGATGATTAGTGATGTTGAGCATCTTTTCATACGCCTGTTGGCCATCTGCATTTCCTCTTTGGAAAAATGTCTATTCGGTTTTTGTGCCCATTTTTTAATCGGGTTGCTTGTTTTTTTGATGTTGAGTTGTATGAACTGTTTATATATGTTGGATATTAATCCCTTATTATATACATTATATATAATATTATATATTATATCATTTGCAAATATCTTCTCCCATTCAGTAGGTAGTCTTTTCATCTTGTCAATGGTTTCCTTTGCTGAATGTACCCCTATTTTAAACGCTGAGCTATGTAAATCAGGCAAATTTGTACATGAGTGCAAAAGCTCTGTAAGCTGTAAATCCATTCAAATGCGAAGGGCTATTGAAATTTTCCTTTTCATGGTTTCATTTGTTGCATTTCCAACCTGATACACTTTTAGGACCTCAGGTGTTCATGATATTTTAGTGCCCATTTGCTGTGGTGTGGCTACTTTTCAGAATCAAGACAGATGGGTAGGTAGGCGTGGTGGCTTGAGAACAAAATAGAATGATCCATGCCAGTACTCAACGAAGCCTTGGTGTTCTTGTACAGTCAGATACGTTAAAATAGTTGTTCACTAATTTATTCATTAAACCTCAACTTACTAAGTAGCCTGTGGGAGGCTTGCTTTCACCAGTTTTAAATTGGGAATAATACCAATAGCTCATTCTCAGGCCTGTTATGCAGATTTAAATGAGGTAATGAATGCAAGGTACTTACTATAGTTTCAAGCACATGTTTGTTTGTTTTAATCCATAACACTTATTACTACCATTATATTATACAATATATTTCTTTGTATATAGTCTACTTTCCCCTGCCAAAATGCAAGTCTATGAAGGCAGGGACTTGATTTTGAATCTCCAGAGCCTTGCAAAGTGGAGGTGCTCAATAATTATTAGTTGAATGAATTAATGAACACTCAATAAATAAGTTTCCCTAAATTCCAGACTCATGTGTGCTATGTCCTAATCTTCATTTCTGCTTGAATGACCAATAGACAACTTAAACCTATCATGTCCAAACTAAACCCTTGGTTCCCACTGTACCTCCGTCCTCTCAACGACAAATCAGCTTCTCTTTGTATTTTTCATTTTAGTAAATGGTAACTCCATCTTTCCAGTTGCTCTAACCAACAACTTTAGAATCATCCTTAGGTACTTTCTTTTTCTAATCCTTCATTTCTAATCTATCAGCAAGTTCTGTTCCCTCTATCTCCAAAATATATCTAAAATATAACCATTTCTTAGAGCTTCCACTGCTATCTACATAGTCCAAGTCACCATCATTTCTTGCCCAGAAAATTGCTTCTATGATTATCATCTAATTGTGTTCTTCTTATCATATATTTATTTTTTAAAATATAAATATGATCATATCACATCTCTGCTCAAATGTTCTGAAAACCTCCCAAGCCACTGTACTTAAAATACCACTCCTGCACTTTATTCCTTTACTCTACTCAACTTGTCATAATATATATCACTACTTGATTTTATATGATTTGTTTGGTTATCTATTGCTATCCAGTAGAATATAAACTCCAAAGGGTCTTTGTAATTTTCTTCATATATCCTTCAGTCTAGAACACTGCATGGCAACAATGATGACGGATGTCTGTCATGTGTGTGACTGTGTGTCTGTGTGAATGTGTGGCTGTATCAGTGTGAGATTATGTGTGAGTGTGATTGTGTGAGTATATGTAGTAGCGGATGAGAGTGAGAATGTGTGAAGGTTAGTGTTAGACAACTTGTAAGAGATTTTTGGAGTGAATGAGCGTGGGAAAGTGTGTATGTGTGTGAGACCTGCAAAGATATATGTGACAGAATATGTGAGTTAGTGTGCCAGAGAGAGTGTGTATTTGTCAGTGTGTGTGAGTGTGATGATGTGAGTGTATGTGTATGAGTGTGTGAAGGTGTTTGTGAATGAGTATTTACAAGTATGTGAGTGTGTCATGTGTGTGTAAGTATCTCTCGCTCAGAATTCTCCCCAGACCCTTGTGCGGTCCTCCCATACTACAAACTCACTGAGTAAAAGATTCTCCCAAATGTACTCCTCTTCCTTTGTTTCTCAGGAAAGGCACTACTAGCCATCTCATCACCCAACCAGAGATATGGGAATCATACTCCAGTCATTCCTCGTTCTTAGCCTCATATCACCAAATTTCAAATCGATTTCCTCTTTTCTATTTCAACTAAAAAGTTCTGAGTTGAGGCCCTCATCTTCTATCATCCTCAAAAGTCTCCTGGTTAGAGTCCTTGTTTCTAGTCTTGAAACACTGCCTGAGGCCATTCCAGAACAACTCATGGAAGTGCTGGGGTATCAGTTAGAGATTCAATAAATGCTTCTCAATGATGCTGTGGAGGTAATTCCTGTGTTGTTTGGAAGATTACATGAGGTATGCTCTGAGGTCCTTTCCAACACTTGAAAATCTGATTCTTTGCCCCAGTCCCACCAAGAACTAACACTACAAAAGGGTCCACCGTCAATATGATCTTTGATAACAGCTTTATCTACTTTATTCATTAGCATTGGATCAGATGAATAAATGAGAGTATTTAGTGGGCACCAGGAACTTCTGCCAAATCCCTTATCAGGTAGGGACACGATGCTACTAGCAAGAAAAATGGGAGGAGCTCACTGGCTTTAGTTTTTCTCCCCCATCTGCCCTGTTTTAGAATATTAGTAATCTCACTTTGTGCTTTACATCTTAGGGACCTTAGGTTTTAACTGAATGTCCTTACTCAGTCATGCTTCACAAACCCCAATTTCTGGCCACAAGCTTTCCACCTTAACATACATTCAATCACTTCATTCATTCATTCAGTAATTACTAAACATTTGCTATATGCCAAGGTATAGTGCTGGATACCAGAGTTGGGAGAAAACATATAATAATGTTTAAAACGACCATCTATTTAGTTCCAGCAAGGTGATAGGCACTGTAGAAAAAAATGTTTTGCATTAATATAATTTAGTCTTCAAAATAGCCTTGTTGCTACAGATGAGAAAGGCGAGGCCCAGAGATATGAGGTAATGTGTCCAAGTTCACACAGTAAGAGGTGGAGCTTGGATTTGAACCCAAGTCTAACTCCAAAGCACATGGTTTTAACCACCATCTATATCTCCTTTTATACTGCCTGCAAGGTATTTGTAAAAATCTGATGGAAACTCCCTTACCTTTCCACATTGTCTGACAATCCACATTTCACTAATTTTATGTTCTTTCTTATCTTTATACAATGGAAAGATTTCATTCTTTTTTATGGCTGAATAATATTACATTGTATGTATATGTATGTATATATCACAATTTCTTTATCCATTCATCCATCTATGGACACTTAGGTTGTTTCCATGTCTTGGTTATTGTAAACAATGCTGCAAGGAACATAGTGGTGCTTATATCTTTTTGTTAGTGTTTTTGTTTTCTTCGAATAAATACCTACAAGTGGAATTGCTGGATCATATAGTACTTCTATTTTTAACTTTTTGAGGAAACTTTATTTTTTTTTCGATAGTGGCTGCACCAGTTTACATTCCCACAAACCGTACACAAAGGTTCCCTTTTCTCTGCAGCCTCACCAACACTTGCTGTCTCGTCTTTTTTATAGTAGCCATTAGAATGTGTGATGTGATATCTCAATTTGGTTCTGATCTACATTTCCCTGATGATTAGTGATGTTGAGCATTTTTTCATGTACCTGGTAGCCATCTGCATGTCCTCTTTGGAAAATGTCTATTCAGATCTTCTGCCCATTTTTAAATCAGATTGTTTGCTTTTGTGCTATTGAATTGTGTGAGTTCTTTATTTATTTTGGAAATTAGCCCCTTAACAGATATATGATTTGCAAATATTTTATCCCATTCAGTTGGTTGCCTTTTGTTTTGTTGATGGTTTCCCTTGCTGTGCAAAAGCTTTTAAGTATGATGTAGTCTCACTTACTTATTTTTGCTTTTGTTGCTTTTGCTTTTGGTGTCATATTTTAAAAATTATCACCAAGACCTATGTCAAGGAGCTTATTGCCTATGTTTTCTCCTAGGAGTTTTATGGTTTCAGGTCTTATGTTCAGTCTTTAATCCATTTTGAGTTAATTTATGTGTATGATGTAAAATAGTCATCCAGTTTCATTATTCTCCATGTGGCTGTGCAGTTTTTCCAACACCTTTTATTGAAGAAGGTATACTTTCTGCATTGTATACTCTTGGCTCCTTTGTTGTAAATTAATTGACCATATATGTGTAGGTTTACTTCTGGGCTGTCTATTCTGTTCCATTGATCTATGTGTCTGTTTTTATGCCAGTACCATACGGTTTTAATTACCATGCTCTTATTTAAGGTTCACACTCCACTTGAGTTCTGTATCTTAGTCCCTGTTCCCTTCTCAAGGACCTATATATATTTCCTTCTTTCTTGAATATTTACTAGGTCATTCCCATCAGCATGTAAATATGCTGTAGTATCTTCAACCTTAAGACCAAAAAACTTCCTTGACATATGACACATTCCAGAAAACTCCTCATTTCTTGGTTCCCCTTCACACCAAAATGTCTTAAAAGATTTGTATGTACTCACTTTAATTCCTCACCTTCCATCGTCTTTATAACCCCTTTATATCAGGCTTTTATTTCTATCATTCAACTGAAATACTCTTAGCAAGGTTACTGTGACCTACCACTTGCAAAAACCAAGAGTCAATGTTTTTGTCTTCAAAGACTTGACCTCTTAGCAACATTTGTCTCATGTGATCACTTCTTTCTAGAATAACATATTTTTTTCTTTGCTTCTCTTTTCCTCCTGCCTTATGGGTTCTCCTTTTCAGCCTTTGCTGGCTCCTCCTCCTCTGCTAACTTGGTTCTGGATAACCATCTCCATCTATACAATCTCCCTAGGTAGTCTCACTGAGAACCATGGGTCTGATAACTACTATATGGCAAGGGCTCTCAAACTTATGTCCCCATTTCTGACCATTCCTTTGAGCTTGTGGATCCAACTGTTTACTCGCCATCACTACTTAGATGTCTAATAAGCATCTCAAGCTTAACATGTCCAAAACTGAACTTCTGATCTTCCCCATCCCTAGTAAATCTGCCTCTCTCATATTCTCCTCTATCTCAGAAATGCCAACTCAATTATTCCAGTTACTTAGGCCACAAACCTCCTTGACTCCTCTTTTTATCACACACCCCACATCCTATTCCTTAGGAAATCTTCTTGTTTCTATGTGAGGAAAGAATTAACACAGAAGATCTGGTTGCTTATACCTTGCGTGTCGAAGGAAACTGGAACCATCATTGACCCTTGGTCAACCCTTGGAAATGTGACCCTCAGAATGTTCTTTATGTCAGTGATTTATGATTTTATTGTGTTTTTGTTCACCTGGAGAAATGAACTCTGCTGTACCAGCTTGACAGTTTGCTTTGTATAAGCATGAAGTTCAATGATGTGCACCTGGTTGTATTGTTGGAATCCCAAGTTTCCATTGCCATGGTTAGTTATGTAGTATGATGTGCCTATGTGACCAGCTCTTAATTATAGCCTCAGGCCCAAAGACTCAGATGTGCTTTCCTGGACTGATACATTCCACACATGTCCCCATAGTTTGCTTCTAGACACATAGCATGCACTGTGTGGCCCCAGATGGGAAAGGACATGGAAGCCTGTGTTTAGCCTCTTAGACTTTGCCCAATGAATATCTTTGCCTATTGCTTTTGCTGTGTATCCTTTGCTGTAATAAACCTTATCATTCGGATTAAGCTATTGAGTTTTGTGAGTCCTTGTAGTGAATTAACAAACTTGAAGGTGGTCTTGGGGTTCCTGAAACACTCTACCTGCAAAATATATCCAGAATTCAACTACTTCGTACCATCTTTGCTGCTCCCACTCCAGTCCAAACTATCATTATCTCTAGTTTGGGATAATGCAACAGTGATTCCACCCTTACTTCCATATAGCCAGTTTTCTAAAAAGCAGCCAGAGTGATCTTCAAAAAATGTAAATCTTATTCCATCACTCTGCCATTGAATACCTTCCAATGACTTTCTACCCTATAATAGAGTAAAAATCATGCTCCTTATCTCTTAGCCTACAAGGTCCAACATGATCTGGCCTCCTGACATCTCTCTGAAATAATCACTTACCACTCCCTCCATTGATCATTTTGCTCCTCTTTTTTCCTCGAATACCTCGAGTTCATTCATTCTGGCAGAAGCTATTCTCTCTGGAGATCTAGCTCTAGCTCTTCGTCTATATCTTTCCATGGCTAGCTCCTTCTGGTCATTTAGGTCTCAGCTCTGATGTCACCTCTACAAACCACCCTAGCTTTTAGCCACCCCCCCCATTATTTTATTCATGCCACTTATTAATATCTGAAATTATCTTGTCTGTATTTAGAACACAGTCCACTTGAGGACAGACTTTGTCTTTCTCATTTACTCATGTTTTCCAAGTGCCTAGAGCAGTGCCTCTCTCACAGTAGTAGGCATTCAGAAAATGTGTGCTAATTGAATTGAATGAGTGAATGAAATACAAAACAGCTTTCAGCTCTAAGGAAGTCCCTATTGGGAGGTTTTTGTATTTTGTTTTATTTTGTTTTTTATTTTCTGAAGCATGCTGGAAAAATGTTTAGGTAGGCAGTGTGTGTATAAGGGCTAAGAAATTTTCTGATACAGTGCAAGCTCCATCAACTATATTATTCATTGTCAGGTCCTCAGTTCCTGGAGCAGCACTAGCTTATCATAGGTGCTCAAGAAAGATTTGTTGTATAAATGAATGGTGTCTAACACAAAGTGTGCTTCATAAATATTTGGAGAAAAATAAGAATTTAAGACATATAGCAAATACTTGCATGTATGATTTATGTCTTTCCCCTTCTCATGTTCCACATTTTCCTCCCCACAATAAAAGATATTTTCCATTCTTTCAATCAATATTTATCAAGGGTCTAATTTATACTAGTGATATTATGATATAAATAATTATCCAAACTAACTTATTAAAAGCATTACAAAACAGAACTTCTTTAATAGTTGAGCTCATCTTATATCTTTGTTAACTGGGCAGTAAGAAAATTGGTGGAAGACCAGAATCACACTATATCATGCAGTATCATAGATTTTGATTCCACATCTAAAGATATATACATAGGGAGAGAATTAAAAGGATGAAGCTGGATAAAAGACCTAACAATAGTACAGACCAGACTGAACATTTTTTGTCTACCCCTAAAGCCCATGTCTACTGCTGGGATTTTAAGAAAGTGTTTCTATGAAGTTCAGTGCACTTCAATAAATTTTACAAAACGATTAATTGCCTTGGTCAAATAAGTTGAATATGCAACTCTGATAGCATTATTTGGATGCCTGCTTTTTCAGTAAAACGTTACAGGTCAATTATTGGCTCAGAAAGGCAAATTATTTCAAGGGTTTTGGGACAATGAATAATCCTTGCAATGTCTAGGAAACTCAGGGGTGCCATAATGAACATCCGTGTACATACATCCATTTATATTGTTGAGGTAGATTTCTACAAATAAAATTGATAGATCAAAAGGTATGCACTCTTAAAAAGTTCATAGTTACTGCCAAATTACTTTCCAAAATGGTTAGAGCAAATTTATACTCCTGCCAACATCGTTGAGCTATTGCCCTTTTCCTGTACCCTCTCTAGCAGTAGCTATCATTAGATCTTCTAATTTTTCCACTCTAATTTTCAAAAAATCATATCCCTTTGATATTTCAATTTTCATTTCCTTGACAACTACTGAGGTTGCACATATTTTAGTATGTTTATTATTTTTTAATTCTGTGAACATTATATTCACATGCTTTGCCTATTTTGTATTGTATAATTATATTTTCTATAATAAATAATTATTGTTTGCAGGGTTTTTGTGTATTAGAAGTGAATGTTTTGCTTGTTATTATATTTTTAAATGCTTTATCCTCTTTATTGTCATTTGAATTTATAGAATCTTTTGATGCATAGAAAATTTTAATATTTATGTGGTTAAAGTGATCACGTTTTTTATTTTATCCCTTCTAGATTTTTTATCTTGATGGGAAATCCTTACCCATACTAAATTTACAAAATATTATCCTCTTACTACTTCTGGTTTTTTTCCAGTTTAATTTTTAATCATTCTAAAATATATGTAGGTAAGAATCTAAATTAATTTTCTTCCAAAGATGTGTATTCCAATGGATTTAATTAGATTTACTGAATAATCCTTTGTTCCCTCACCTCTCTGATTGCCCCCATTTTAATATGTTTCATTCCTATATATACACGGATCTGTCCCTTGACTCTCTTTTCTGTTCCACTTGTCCATTTGTCTGTTCTTTTGTCAATACCGTAGTCCTTTGATTACAGTGGCTTTACAATATATTTTGAGATCTGATAGGTCAAGTCCTCCCATATTATTCTTCAAAAATGTCTTGGCGCTTGTACATTTCTTCTATCATAAGAATTTTAAATTTTTTATAATTGCAAAAAAGTCCACTTAAATTTTGATTGAAAATAAGTTAATATGCTAACTAACTCTATTGCTCAGCATTGCTATTATCAACTAACATTAAATAAATAACTCTTAGCTCTTTAACCATAGAGACTGCTATTCAGGTGGGAAAATCATCTTGATTGCAAATCAAAATTTGCAATTCATGATGTCTGATCCTGTGATTTGCTGCTCGTATGTTTTCTGTATCTGTAGCCTCCTACATGTCATTACTGATGAGTACTCACATGGCTATTTTGTGCTTGTGCCAACTGCTGTGGAGGACACTTGCTTTATTCCTGGAGGTAAGCCCCTGAACCCTCCAAAATAAGTTTCCTCTAAGCCACATGGTCTACATTTTATCTCATGCCGTATTAAATATCCTCTATGATATTTTTCAGAATCCAATCCAAACAACAGAAACTTAATTGGGATTTAGAAATTTATTACAAGTTTAAAGTATTGTCTTCATTTCCAAGAATCATGGTATATCTATCCATATATTCAGGTACTTTTATATGGCTTTGATCAGTTCTTACATTTTTTCATTATAACACTTATTCCTTGGTATTTTATAGATTTTACAGCAATTTTGAGTAGATTTTCTTTTTCTTTCTTGAATTTCAATTTCTAATTGTATACTGTTAGCATAAAACAAAACTTATCTTATTTCTAGCCAACTTCCTAAATTTTCTTATTCTAATAGTTGATTTACCCAAGTAAGATTTTGGATTTTCTAGGTATACAATTATAACGTCTTAAATAATATTAATTTTGTCTCACGTTCTAAAATGTATACCACATATTTAACTTTGCTATCTTATTTCATTACCTACTACTCCAAACAGATAGAGGAAAATATTTTTTATACTAATGCTCAATAGTTTTAGAGATCATCTGAATACTATGCAGCCGTTAAAAATGACCTTATTGGAGAATACTTAATGACATGGGAAATACTAGTCACACATTAATTTAAAAAAATACAGAATTGTTTTTGGAATATGATCTAGTTTTAAAACACAGACACACACAGAGACACATACACACAGGCACATACACTATCACATTCAAAATGAAATTCAAAATGAAAAAAAAATCCGAGGTGACTATATGTCAATATAGACTGTATAATTATGCAATGATAGAATTTTTCCTTTTCTTTATATTTTTAGGTATTTTACAATTTACATAATGAGCAAATATAGTTCTTGTGATCAGAATAAAACCATAAATGTTATTAAGAGCAAGATAGAGGTTTTTTAGGGGTACTGCTACCAGACAGCAAGAGGAGCTTCTTACTTGGTCTGCAAGTTCTAGTCATTAAATTCCAAAATATTAACTGCAAAGAGTTTTTAATATAATGGAAGTTGCACAATATCCTGTCTTTATATTTCTATGACGCTAGTTACTATCTTCGTAGCTTTGTGGAATGCTGGCATTGCAACTCTCCTTTAGTGCAAACTGGCTCTGCCAATGCCATCTGCAAAACACATCTGCGGCAAAATGGCTATCTCATTGGATATAGGTAGAGAAAAGAAGCAATCTTTGCTGAGCACTGCCTAGAAGACTTTCCTCCATTACTGAGAGTCTGTTCCCCCCTAGAGATCCTCTTCTGCTTTTTCTACCATAAGTCATCCCCTTAGCTGACATAGTTCCATTTAAAATTGGTCCCTTTTCAGGTTCACTGGTACTTTACTCTATTTCATGCAGGTTATAAAAGTGGTTGTAACTTTTGTACTTGAGTAGAATTAAATAACTTTCAGTCTCATCCTTTATAGCCTTTGCCCACTCCTCCTACAGAGATTTTATTTAGGAAAGATGTTCACCTGAATTTGCTATTAGCTGTAAGTCAGCCAATCTAAGCATGGGAGCATCTTAAATCCTGGGGATGGAGGCTCCTTAGATTTTGTTGTCTGTGGCCTTTGATTTCTTTCCCTCCTGGTGGAAATAGATCGGAGGGCACTGAAGGTTAAAGAAACCTCATAGAGTAGAGGCTGTCAAAGGCCCATTAGGTGAAATCTAAGATAGGAATCCCAAAGCTCACCAAGTTTGAAACTGTAAACTTTCACTCAAACACTTAGAATATAGGTATGTTACTTAAGCCATTTGTTTTTATGTTAGAAAGCCCAAATTGTTTTATCTTGTTAAAGAAGATTGTCATGGAAATGTTAATCATTAACTGGATTGCTATATACTGAGTTTGTACCCTGGCTTTGAGCAAATCAGGAACATCCCACACTTTGATCCATGTTTGAAGATTTGGATGATATTTTCTTCATTTCTTTTATTTCCTAACAGAGATGCTGCTATTGAAAACAAACTGTTGCTTTGTCAAAGCACATATTCTGTTACTCTGTGTTATTTTTACAGAGCCTAATAAAACATTATGCTACTAATCAAAGGTGATAGATACAAAGCATTGTTTTGTCTTCTGGCATTATGGATTATGCTAATGGCCATCTGCCCATAATTGATATTTGTTCTTCAGTCACAAAAAAATAAACAGAATCAACTATAAAAGACAACTATTTTGTTGTGATAGATGCTCTGCAGTTGTCTTTTATTCTCCATTTTGTTTTTCATAATTTCTTAGTTAATTATTTAGTAGTATAATACTTTTATAGCACTAGGACTGTCACTGCATTCCAAATGGGGATTTGAAATATATTGTATAAACACAGAGATGTCACCCCTGATATGCTCACCATGCAGCTGGGAAAGAACAATCAATCCAATAACATTTAAGACATATTGAGGATAATATTTTTCTTTTGTTTTCACACATGTTGGAGGGTAACTCACACTTTAATTTTCTGTAGAGTAAGAATTGGTAATAAAGAAATCAATCCAGAGAGACCTTCAAAATGGCAGAGGAGTAAGACGTGGAGATCATCTTCCTTCCCATAAATACATCATAAATACAGCTACATGTGGAACAACTCCTACAGAACATCTACTGAAGGCTGGCAGAAGACCTCACACTTCCCAAAAGGCAAGAAACTCCCCACGTACCTGGGTAGGGCAAAAGAAAAAAGAAAAAATAGAGACAAAAAATAGGGACGGGATCTGCACCTCTGGGAGGGAGCTGTGAAGGAGGAAAAGTTTCCATACACTAGGAAGACCCTTCACTGGCAGAGACAGGGGGTGGGTGGAGGGGAAGCTTCAGAGCTATGGAGGAGAGCACAGAAACAGGGGTGCAGAGGGCAGGGCGGAGAGATTCCCACACAGAGGATGGGTGCCTCTGAGGTGGGAGAGCACAATTCGGGACACTGGTCCACCAGAGACCTCGTGGCTCCATGTAATATCAAACGGTAAAAGCTCTCCCAGAGATCTCCATCTCAACGCTAAGACCCAGCTCCAATCAATGACCAGCAAGCTACAGTGCTGGACACCCTATGCCAAACAACTAGGAAGACAGGAACAGAACCACACCCATTAGCAGAGAGGCTGCCTAAAATCATAATAAGGTCACAGACACCCCAAAACACACCACCGGATGAAGTCCTTCCCACCAGAAAGACAATATCTAGCCTCATCCACCAGAACACAGGCACTAGTTCCCTCCACCAGGAAGCCTACACAACCCACTGAACCAACCTTAGCCACTGGGGGCAGACACCAAAAACAATGGGAACTACGAACCAGCAGCCTGCGAAAAGGAGACCCCAAACACAGTAAGTTAAGCAAAATGAGAAGACAGAGAAAGACACAGCAGATGACGTAACAAGGTAAAACCCCACCAAACCAAACAAATGAAGAGGATATAAGCAGTCTACCTGGAAAAGAATTCAGAGTAATGATAGTAGAGATGATTCAAAATCTTGGATATAGAATGGACAATATACCAGAGACTTTTAACAAGGACCTAGAACAACTAAAGAGCAAACAAACGATGAACAGCACAATTAATGAAATTAAAAATTCTCTAGAAGGAATCAATAGCAGAATACCTGAGTCAGAAGAACAGATAAGTGACCTGGAAGATAAAATACTGGAAAAAACTACCACAGAGGACAATAAAGAAAAAAAATGAAAAGAATTAAGGACAGTCTCAGAGACCTCTGGGACAACATTAAACACACCAACATTAGAATTATAGGGGTCCTAGAAGAAGAAGAGAAAAAGAAGGGGACTGAGAAAATATTTGAAGAGATTATAGTTGAAAGCTTCCCTGATATGGGAAAGGAAATAGTCAATCAAGTCCAGGAAGCACAGAGAGTCCCATCCAGGATAAATCCAAGGAGAAACACACGAAGAAACATATTAATCAAACTATCAAAAATTAAATACAAAGAAAACATATTAAAAACAGCAAGGGAAAAACAACAAATAACATACAAGGGAATCACCATAAGGATAAGAGGTGGTTTTTCAGCAGAAACTCTGCAAGCCAGAAGGAAGTGGCAAGACATATTTAAAGTGATGAAAGGGAAAAGCCTACAACCAAGATTACTCTACCCAGCAAGGATCTCATTCAGTTTCGATGGAGAAATTAAAACCTTTACAGACAAGCAAATGCTAAGAGAATTCAGCTCCACCAAACCAGCTTTACAACAAATGCTAAAGGAACTTCTCTAAGCAGGAAACACAAGAGAAGGAAAAGACCTACAATAACAAAAACCAAAACAATTAAGAAAATGGGAATAGGAATATACATATCGATAATTACCTTAAATATAAATGGATTAAATGTTCCCACCAAAAGACATAGACTGGCTGAATGGATACCAAAAAAAGACCCGTATATATGCTGTGTACAAGAGACTCACTTCAGACCTAGGGACACATACAGACTGAAAGTGAGGTGATGGAAAAAGATATGCCATGTAAATGGAAATCAAAAGAAAGGTGGAGTAGCAATTCTCATAACAGACAAAATAGACTTTAAAATAAACACTATTACAAGAGGCAAAGAAGGACACTACATAATGATCAAGGGATCAATCCAAGAAAAAGATATAACAATTGTAAATATTTATGCACCCAACATAGGAGCACCTCAATACGTAAGGCAAATGCCAACAGCCATAAAAGGGGAAAACGACAGTAACACAGTCATAGTAGGGGACTTTAACACCCCACTTTCACCAATGGACAGATCATCCAAAATGAAAATAAATAAGAAAACACAAGCTTTAAAAGATACATTAAACAAGACAGACTTATATTGATATTTATAGGACATTCCATCCAAAAACAACAGAATATACTTTCTTCTCAAGTGCTCATGGAACATTCTCCAGGATAGATCATATCTTGGGTCACAAATCAAGCCTTGGTAAATTTAAGAAAATTTAAATCGTATCAAGTATCTTTTCGACCACAATGCTATAAGACTAGATATAAATTACAGCAAAAAATGTGTAAAAAATACACACACATGGAGACTAAACCATACACTACTTAATAGCCAAGATATCCCTGAAGAAGTCAAAAAGAAAACCAAAAAGTACTTAACAACAAATGACAATGAAAACACGATGACCCAAAACCTATGGGATGCAGCCTAAATAGTTCTAAGGGGGAAGTTTATAGCAATACAATCCTACCTCGAGAAACAAGAAACATCTCAAATAAGCAACCTAACCTTACACCTAAAGCAATTAGATAAAGAAGAACAAAAAGACCCTCAAGTTAGCAGAAGGAAAGAAATCATAATGGTCAGATCAGAAATAAATGAAAAAGAAATGAAGGAAATAGTAGCAAAGTTCAATAAAAATAAAAGCTGGTTCTTTGGAAAGATAAACAAAATTGATAAACCATTAGCCAGACTCATCAAGAAAAAAAGGGAGAAGACTCAAATCAATAGAATAGAAATGGAAATGAAGAAGTAAAAAATGACACTGTAGAAATACAAAGGATCTTAAGAAATTACTACAAGCAAATATATCCCAATAAAATGGACAACCTGGAAAAAATGGACAAATTCTTAGAAAAGCACAGCTTCCGATACTGAACCAGGAAGAAATAGAAAATATAAACAGACCAATCACATGCACTGAAATTGAGACTGTGATTAAAAATCTTCCAACAAACAAAAGCCCAGGACCAGATGGCTTCCCAGGTGAATTCTATCAAACATTTAGAGAAGAGATAACACCTATCCTTCTAAAACTCTTCCAAAATATATCAGAGAGAGGAACACTCCCAAACTCATTCTATGAGGCCACCATCACCCTGATACCAAAACCAGACAAAGATGTCACAAAGGAAGAAAACTACAGGCCAATATCACTGATGAACATACATGCAAAAATCCTCAACGAAATACTAGTGAACAGAATCTAACAGCACATTAAAAGGATCATACACCATGATCAAGTGGGGTTTATCCCAGAAATGCAAGGATTCTTCAATATATGCAAATCAATCAATGTGATACACCATATTAACAAATTGAAGGAGAAAAACCATAAGATCATCTCAATAGATGCAGAAAAAGCGTTCAACAAAATTCAACACCCATTTATGATAAAAACCCTCCAGAAAGTAGGCATAGAGGGAACTTACCTCAACATAATAAAGGCCATATATTACAAACCCACAGCCAACATCGTTCTCAATGGTGAAAACCTGAAACCATTTCCTTTAAGATCAGGAACGAGACAAGGTTGTCCACTATCACCACTCTTATTCAACATAGTCTTGGAAGTTTTAGCCACAGCAATAGGAGAAGTAAAAGAAATAAAAGGAATCCAAATCTGAAAAGAAGAAGTAAAGCTGTCACTGTTTGCAGATGACATGATACTATACATGGAGAATCCTAAAAATGCTACCAGAAAACTACTAGAGCTAATCAATGAATTTGGTAAAGTTGCAGGATACAAAATTAATGCACAGAAATCTCTTGCATTCCTATACACTAATGATGAAAAATCTGAAAGAGAAATTAAGGAAACACTCCCATTTACCATTGTAACAAAAAGAATAAAATACCTAGGAATAAACCTACCTAAGGAGACAAAAGACCTGTATGCAGAAAACTATAAGAAACTGATGAAAGAAATTAAGGATGATACAAACAGATGGAGAGATATACCATGTTCTTGGATTGGAATAATCAACATTATGAAAATGACTCTACTACCCAAAGCAATCTACAGATTCAATAGAATCCGTATCGAACTACCAATGGCATTTTTCACCGACATAGAACAAAAAAATTGCACAGTTTGTATGGAAACACAACAGACCCTGAATAGCAAAAACAATCTTGAGAAAGAAAAATGGAGCTGGAGGAATCAGGCTCCCTGACTTCAGACTATACTACAAAGTTATAGTAATCAAGACAGTATGGTACTGGCAGAAAAAGAGAAATGTAGATCAATGGAACAGGATAGAAAGCCCAAAGATATACCCATGCACATAAGGTTACCTTTTGTTTGATAAAAGAGGCTAGAATATACAATGGAGGAAAGACAGCCCCATCAAGAAGTGGTGTTGGTAATACTGGACAGCTACATGTAAAATACTGAAATTTGAACACTCTCTACCACCATACACAAAAATAAATTCAAAGTGTATTAAAGACCTAAATGTAAGACCAGACACTATAAATCTCTTAGAGGAAACATAGGCAGAACAGTCTATGACATAAATCACAGCAAGATCCTTTTTGACCCACCTCCTAGAGAAATGGAAATAAAAACAAAAATAAACAAATGGGACCTAATGAAACTTCAAAGCTTTTGCACAGCAAAGGAAACCATAAACAAGATGAAAAGACAACCCTCAGAATAGGAGAAAATATTTGCCAACGAAGCAACTGACAAAGATTAATCTCCAAAATTTACAAGGAGCTCATGCAGCTTAATAACAAAAAAACAAACAACCCAATCCAAAAATGGGCAGAAGACCTAAATAGACATTTCCCCAAAGAAGATATACAGATTGCCAACAAACATGAAAGGAGGCTCAACATCACTAATCATTAGAGAAATGTAAGTCAAAACTACAATGAGGTATCACCTCACTCCAGTCAGAATGGCCATCATCAAAAAATCTACAAACTGTAAATGCTGCAGAGGGTGTGGAGAAAAGTGAACCCTCTTGCACTGTTGGTAGGAATGTAAATTGATACAGCCACTATGGAGAACAGTATGGAGGTTCCTTAAAAATCTAAAAATAGAACTACCATATGACCCAGCAATCCTACTACTGGGCATATACCCTGAGAAAACCATAATTCAAATAGAGTCATGTACCACAATATTCATTTCAGCTCTATTTATAATACCCAGGACATGGAAGCAGCCTAAGATGAATTGACAGATGAATGGATAGAGAAGATGTAGCACATATGTACAACAGAGTATTGCTCAGCCATATAAAGAAGTGAAATTGAGTTATTTCTAGTGACGTGGATGGACCTAGAGACTGTCATACTTAGTGAAGTAAGTCAGAAAGAGAAAAACAAATACCGTATGCTAACACATATATATGAAATCTAAAAAAAATATTGTTTTGAAGAACCTAGGGGCAGGACAGGAATAAAGACGCAGACGTAGAGAATGGACTTGAGCACACGGGGAGGGGTAAGGGTAAGCTGGGATGAAGTGAGACAGTGGCATGGATATATATACACTACCAAATGTAAAATAGATAGCTAGTGGGAAGCAGCCACATAGCACAGGGAGATCAGCTGGGTGCTTTGTGACCACCTAGAGGGGTGGGATAGGGAGAGTGGGAGGGAGACGCAAGAGGGGGGATATATAGGGATATTTGTGTATGTATAGCTGATTCACTTTGTCATAAAGCAGAAACTAACACACCCTTGTAAAGCAATTATACTCCAATAAAGATGTTTAAAAAATTAAAAAAAGATAAAAGCCACTGTATAGGGAGCAAAATATTCAATAAAACCTGAAAAACAAAGAAAAGAAGGGATATCCAGCCTGGCATTATCATGAATAGAATAAGTATTATGTGAAAATCTTGACTATAATAACAATAATTTCACTGAAATAAAGGCAAGAAAAAATTATAGAACAGATATACAATAAACTATAAATTATTTTATATTATTAATCATGCATATATTGTCAGCCCACCAACAGAACATCTGGACATGTATAATAATATATTAATTCTGTCACATTTGATATTTTCCCTGCTTTTAGTAATATAAAAAGCATATATTTATACATTAAAAAAATTCTCAACATGAAGGTAAAATACCGAGGTAAAATATATCGTATTTAACATATGTGGGCTTCTATTTAAACTTTTTTCTTAGCACCACATATTTTAGGGGTGGGCCTGTCTAATACTGCTTCCACCCAGTTCAAAGCTACCCTCAGGTCTCATCTGAATTATTGCAATAGTGTTCTCACTCTTTTCCCTGCTACATGCCATCACACCATCTATTCTTAACACTGTAGTCAGGATGACTGCTGAAATGTAGTCAGATTGAATCATTCCTATATTCAAAACCCTTCAAAGGTTCTTCATGTCTTCAAAGCATATCTTCAAAGCATTACAATGGCTTACAAAGGTCCCACAGCCCCTTGTTATCTCTGAGTTTCATCTCCTACTACCCCTCCTAGCTTATTGCCTTCTCTTTTACTTAGTTTTCATACTACTATGCAAGGCACACGTCTGCCTCAGGGCTTTTTCATTCATTCCAATGACACTTATGAGCAGTGATTCATCTGAGAATGTGTTAGATCCCCCTCATAGGGGTTCCCATAACCCCCTGAACTTCCATGTCAAACGTTTGCCATAATTTATTGTTATGTCAGTTTAGGTATTTGTTTCCGTAAGTGGATTTCGAGGTTCCTGAGAACAGGGAACCTGAGAGCCATATCCTCAGTGATTAACACAGTGTCTGGAAATAATAAGCAGTGTTTTAGTGTTTGTGTACTTTTCTAAGCACTGACTATATATTAAGTGATTAATCCTAACAAATCACTTGAACAGGTAATATTACTCCCCAATTTACAGATGAAAAGAACAAGGCACAGAGATTAAGCAAATTGCCCAAGATCACAAAGAATAATTGCTTGAGCCAGAATTTGAACCTAGCCTGACTGCCCAGCTCCAGAGCTCTTGCTCCAAACCAACATATTGTACTGCCTCTGGAGCAAGATAAATGTTAAGACTGCAATACAGGTTTTCTAAATGAATGCAGAGGTTAGGGCACATGTAGGCTTAGTGGATGGCACTTACGGAAGACAATCTGTCAAGAGAGGCTAAAACGACCCCTGTGCCAGTAGGCAATGACTCTGCACCCACTGAAAACGCAAGGGTGACCCATAGACACCTGATTTTTCTCCATGATCGTCGCAACTAGCTGGGTGTTCCATATTCTTCTTTCCTGGAAGCACTGCTTACATTACTAGCAGAGTATTCTTAAGGAAACCTTCCTGTTCCTGACATAGTATCCTTATTTGAAAGTAACAAGGCCATCATTGTAAATCAGAAAAAGAAAAATGCATTGTTCATGAACCTTAAAAATAATGAAAGGAATAAATAAGGATGAGAGATGGAAAGGGTATTTTTCTTCTCAGAAAATTTTAAAAAATCATCACACTACTCTTAGTTGAAGCAACAGTATGCGATTTATATATTACAGTGTTATGAGTAGCCTGCTTACTCATATAATTCTTAATATCTTATCATTCTCTTATCCTATTCATTGTTTTGTATGAGGCTCATTTACTCAGAAGAACTTTGTCCAAAGACGGTAGAAAAATATTCTTGAAATGTTTGGCAGGCCACGAGTGCAGAATATTTGAAAGGAAATGTTATGTTGTGCCCACCTGGGTATATTTTTATATATCTTTGTTCCTTCTGAGCCTACTGATGTGAACTCCACCTGTCTTCAGTAGCTGTTTGAAGAGACTAAAACAGGTTAGACACCACTAGATCTCCATGCCATCAGACAATCTAGGGAATTAGTTGAGAAAGTCAAACCTGAGTGTGTGCTAAAAGGTATTCACTGGAGGGTAGATAGGCGTTTCAGAAAACAGACTTATCTCGACAGCCAACCTCTCTCCTACAGAAGTCACTCATCGTGGGTTACTTAGGGAAAACAGTAAGTTTTATATAAGGGGGGATTTTATTTTAGGTCTTAGGGTAATTTAATAGGGGGGAGAACTCTCACACCCTTGTTAATTCACTGATAGATGGTGTTAACTGTCCACACAGGCAATTGATTTAGTGACACAGTATGCCAAAATAGCTCTGCAGCTTAGCTGAAAGTCGCCAGAAAAGAGAGAGTACCATTCCCACAGACAAACACATAACCACTTTTCTGACTTAGGCTATCTTGAGGATTTCATTATTTTTTATTTATTTTAAACGTCAGTTTCTTTTCATGTCATTGGGAAGATTAATATGATTCATAAAGACTTGATGTTGTAGCTAGGGTGAGGCTATGGAATAGTACACTGTTTTGTCAAATCAATTAGGCATTAATTAATGACTTATTGAGCACATAAACATTCCAAGTTTTATTTAAAGTTTGGGGGAAATGGTGGTATATGTGTGCACAGTACATTTCTATGAAGTACCTCTTCTATTCTCCAGAAACCTAGAGATCAAACTGTGGTACTGAAAATTGGCTGATTAAAAATTCACTCTTTCCTGGACTATGGTGGTAATCTCATTGGTCTCTCCACATCCACTTTTTCTCACACTCAATCCAGCCCCAGAGAAATTAAAGTGATCAGCCTGTAACAAATAAGATTATGACATTTCACTGTTTAAATCTGTTTAATGGCTTCAATTTTATTGGTAGAGAAATTCAAATTTTTTATTATGGAATGAAATGAACATCATCATTGTCACCTGTCATAGCTTCTTATGCCTATCCTCACATAACCAAAATATAAACCACACTGGACTATTCTCAGAAAACAGCTTAGACTTTTAAATTCCATGCTTTTGAACATTCTTTTATCATTCCATGAATGCCCCTGACACAGATTCCATGAGGTCTTGACCCTAGTTGTATCATAGAGAAACTCTCCATCTACTGTGAAAGACAGACAGCCAAAATAAACAATTACTCTTCTGATTGCAGCAGAATGGTAAAGAAAAATGAAAATACTCCTGTAATGAACACCTAGTAATGCTTAATTGGATATAACAGAATTCTTTTATGTACATAGTTGAGATCATAGTTTCTGGTATCAGAAATGAAGAGAAACCTGATAACCAGAGCAGAAAGTACATGACTTAATGCTGTAACTATTATAGGGATAGGAATGATAAGGGGTTATGAGTGTCAATAATCTAAGGGTTAGGGTTTTTAACATTTATCTAAGGAGAGGAGATTAGGCCTTGGGCTCACACAAGGGAAACAATTTGAAGTTAAGATGGTGATCTAAAGATAGGACCATGGAAAAGCTACAGTTTGGGCTAAAGGATGAATTATGGGGGGAAAAAAGACACAAAACAAATCAAGATTCCCAAAGCCCAGGAAGAATTTTTGTCTCTGTGTCTCTGGGTAGAAAATTTTCAAAATATCTCTCTTAACAATTCAAAATGCTAGGTCTGCAACACATGTGGATTTGGGTTAACAGGTCCCCTCCACCTGTGTGATGCAAGAAGTTCCAAGCCAAGAAATCAGCATAAGATTGGGGATAAGCTCCTTTTGCCCCTGGACATTGGCAAACACAAAATCATCCTGAAGAGATATGCCTCCAGGCCAGGTGATCCACAATTCCTTCATACACAGTTGTACAGAAAATAACTCACAATCCAAAATTTAAAAACACAGAAGGAAATGATCCATCATGAGTGAGAACAGCAGACACAGCAAAATGGAAGCTTCATACCCTTCCCTCATTCCACTCAGTACGTCTTAAAATAATCTGATAGACTATAAAATAAATGTTTATGATAATTAAGATCTAGTTGGAATAAAACTCATGAGATAACAAGACAAATAAAAAAGAAAATGAATGAGTATATCTGAAAGAACCAAGTAGCACTTCCAGAAATGGTCTTTGAGTTTAAATCACAATATTGGGCACAACTGTATATAATCTATATAGAATGTGTGAACTAGAAGATTTTTAAATATTATCGAGAGTTCATTTCAGAGAGATAAAGAAGTAGAAAATGTGAAAGAGATATCAGGAGACATGAAGGATAGAATGAGACATTTCAATATACAATAGAAGTTCCAGAAAGAGAAAATAGAATAGCAATGAGGCAATAGTCAAATATTTTTCTAGAATTTATGAATTTGAATCCTCAGTCACTGGAAGTATAATCAATCACCAGAAGATAGATAAAACTGAGACTACTTGTAGACATATAATAGGAAATTGCAGACTAACAACAAAGGAAATATCTTGTAACCAGAGGAGGGAAGACTGCCTGTAAAGAAATTACAGACCATTAGACAGGCTAAAGCTTCTCAAAAGCAGTGATAGAAGCCAGAAAACAATAAAATCATTACCTCAGATAATGGAACAACACAATTGTCAATCTAGTGTTCTATAGCTAATTTGTAAGGTAAAGATGAACATATTTTTCAAATAAATAAAGACTGAGAGTTCACTAGCCATAGAAATTCACTGAAACAACTATTAATGGAACTACTTCAAAATGATAGAAATTGAACTCAGAAGAAAGGAGTGAGATTTAAAAAGGAATGGTGGGACTTCCCTGGTGGTGCAGTGGTTAAGAATCCACTTGCCAGTGCAGGGGACAAGGGTTCCATCCCTGGTCCGGGAAGATCCCACATGCCAAGGAGCAACTAAGCCTGTGCACCACAACTACTGAGACTGCGCTCTAGAGCCCATAAGCCACAACTACTGAGTCCACATGCCACGAAGCAACTAAGCCTGTTCGCCACAACTATTGAGACTGTGCTCTAGAGCCCATAAGCCACAACTACTGAGCCCACGTGCCACAACTACTGAAGTCCACGTGCCTAGAGCCCCTGCTCCACAAGAGAAGCCACTACAATGAGAAGATCACACACCAAAATGAAGAGTAGCCCCCACTAGCCGCAACTAGAGAAAGCTGGCGCACAGCAATGAAGACCCAACATAGCCAATAAATAAATAAATAAAATTATAAAAAATAAAGCAATGGTAACTAACAAAGTTATAAATATGCAAGGAATTTAGGCATGGGCTGCATAAAACCATAATTGTGGCTAATTTCAGAGGGGTATAAAACCAAGTGGAGCAGACTCCAGAAGGATTCAACCCCACTAACACCTTGATTTCAGACTCTGACCTCCATACCTAGGCTGATAGTTACATCTAAAAGGCCCCAACTGCTGAACCAAGATGGCAGAGTACAAGGATGTGCTCTCACTCCCTCTTGTGAGAACACCAGATTCACAACTAGCTGCTGGACAATCTTCGAAAGGAAGACACTGGAACTCACCAAAAAAGATACCCCACATCCAAAGACAAAGGAGAAGCCACAATGAGATGGTAGGAGAGGCACAATCACAGTAAAATCAAATCCCATAAATGCTGGATGGATGACTCACAGACTGGAGAACAATTATACCACAGAAGTCCACCCACTGGAGTGAAGGTTCTGAGCCCCACGTCAGGCTTCCCAACCTGGGGGTCCGGCAATGGGAGGAGGAATTCCTAGAGAATCACACTTTGAAGGCTAGCGGGATTTGATTGCAGGACTTCGACAGGACTGGGGGGAACAGAGACTCCACTCTTGAAGGGCACACACAAAGTAGTGTGTGCACTGGGACCCAGAGGAAGGAGCAGTGACCCCAGGAGAGACTGAACCAGACCTACCTGCCAGTGTTGGAGGGTCTCCTGCAGAGGCGGGGGGTGGCTGTGGCTCACCATGGGGACAAGAACACTGGCAGCAGAAGTTCTGGGAAGTACTCCTTGGTGTGAGCCCTCCCAGAGTCTATTAGCCCCACCAAAAAGACCAGGTAGGCTCCAGTGTTGGGTTGCCTCGGACCAAACAACCAACAGGGAGGGAACCTGGCCCCACCCATCAGCAGTCAAGTGGATTAAAGTTTTACTGAGCTCTGCCAACTAGAGCAACAGCCAGCTCTACCCACCACCAGTCCCTCCCATCAGGAAACTTGCACAAGCCTCTTAGATAGCCTCACCCACCAGAAGGCAGACAGCAGAAGCAAGAAGAACTACAATCCTGCAGCCTGTGGATTAAAAACCACATTCACAGAAAGATAGACAAGATGAAAAGGCAGAGGGCTATGTACCAGATGAAGGAACAAGATAAAACCCCAGAAAAACAGCTAAATGAAGTGGAGATAGGCAACCTTCCAGAAAAAGAATTCAGAATAATGATAGTGAAGATGATCCAGGACCTCAGAAAAAGAATGGAGGCAAGGGCTTCCCTGGTGGTGCAGTGGTTGAGAGTCCACCTGCCGATGCAGGGGACATGGGTTCGTGCCCCGGTCCAGGAAGATCCCACATGCCGTGGAGTGGCTGGGCCCGTGAGCCATGGCTGCTGAGCCTGCGCGTCTGCAGCCTGTGCTCAGCAACAGGAGAGGCCACACAGTGAGAGGCCTGCGTACCGCAAAAAAAAAAAAAAAGAATGGAGGCAAAAATCGAGGAGATGCAAGAAACATTTAACAAACACCTAGAAGAATTAAAGAACAAACAAACAGAGATGAACAATACAATAACTGAAATGAAAAATACACTAGAAGGAATCAATAGCAGAATAACTGAGGCAGAAGAACGGATAAGTGACCTGGAAGACAGAATGGTGCAATTCACTGCTGTGGAACAGAATAAAGAAAAAAGAATGAAAAGAAATGAAGACAGCCTAAGAGACCTCTGGGACAACATTAAATGCAACAACATTCACATTATACGGGTCCCAGAAGGAGAAGAGAGAGAGAAAGGACCCAAGAAAATACTTGAAGAGATTATAGTCGAAAATTTCCCTAACTTGGGAAAGGAAAAAGCCACCCAAGTCCAGGAAGTACAGCGAGTCCCACATAGGATAAACCCAAGGAGAAACACGCTGAGACACATAGTAATCAAATTGGCATAAATTAAAGACAAAGAAAAATTATTGAAAGCAGCAAGGGAAAAACGACAAATAACATACAAGGGAACTCCCATAAGGTTAACAGCTGATTTCTCAGCAGAAACTCTACAAGCCAGAAGGGAGTGGCATGATATCCTTAAAGTGATGAAAGGGAAGAACCTATAACCAAGATTACTCTACCTGGCAAGGATCTCATTCAGATTCGATGGAGAAATCAAAAGCATCACAGGCAAGCAAAAGCAAAGAGAATTCAGCACCACCGAACCAGCTCTACAACAAATGCTAGAGGAACTTCTCTAACTGGGAAACACAAGAGAAAAAAGGCCCTACAAAAACAAACCCAAAACAGTTAAGAAAGTGGTCATAGGAACATACATATTGATAATTACCTTAAACGTCAATGGATTACATGCTCCAAGCAGAAGACACAGGCTTGCTGAATGGATACAAAAACAAGACCCATATGTATGCTGTCTACAAGAGACCCATTTCAGACCTAGGGACACATACAGACTGAAAGTGAGGGGATGGAAAGAGATATTCCATGCAAACGGAAATCAAAAGAAAGCTGGAGTAGCAATACTCATATCAGATGAAATAGACTTTAAAATAAAGAATGTTACAAGAGACAAGGAAGGACACTGCATAATGATCAAGGGATCAATCCAAGAAGAAGATATAACAATTATAAATATATATGCACCCAACATCGGAGCACCTCAATACATAAGGCAACTGCTAACAGGCATAAAAGAGGAAATCGACAGTAACACAATAATAGTGGGGGACTTTAACACCTCACTTACACCAATGGACAGATCATCCAGACAGAAAATTAATAAGGAAACACAAGCTTTAAATGACACAATAGACCAGATAGATTTAATTGATATTAATAGGACATTCCATCCAAAAACAGCAGATTACACTTTCTTCTCAAGTGCGCATGGAACATTCTCCAGGATAGATCACATCATGGGTCACAAATCAAGCCTTGGCAAATTTAAGAAAATTGAAATCATACCAAGCATCTTTTGTGACCACAATGCTATGAGATTAGAAATGAATTACAGGGGAAAAAATGTAAGACACCAACACATGGAGGCTAAACAATACGTTACTAAATAACCAACAGATCACTGAAGAAATCAAAAAATACCTAGAGACAAATGACAATGAAAACACGATGATCCAAAACTATGGGATGCAGCAAAAGCAGTTCTAAGAGGGAATTTTATAGCTATGCAAGCCTACCTCAAGAAACAAGAAAAATCTCAAATAAACAATCTAACCTTACACCTAAAGGAACTAGAGAAAGAAGAACAAACAAATCCCAAAGTCAGCAGAAGGAAAGAAATCATAAAGATCAGAGCAGAAATAAATGAAACAGAAACAAAGAAAACAATAGCAAAGATCAATAAAACTAAAAGCTGGTTCTTTGAGAAGATAAACAAAATTGATAAACCATTAGCCAGACTCATCAAGAAAAAGAGGGAGAGGACTCAAATCAATAAAATTAGAAATGAAAAAGGAGAAGTTACAACAGACACACTTTGCAGAAATACAAAGCATCCTAAGAGACTACTACAAGCAATTGTATGCCAATAAAATGGACACACTGGAAGAAGTGGACAAATTCTTAGAAAGGTATAACCTTCCAAGACTGAACCAGGAAGAAATAGAAAATATGAACAGACCAATCACAAGTAATGAAATTGAAACTGTGATTAAAAATCTTCCAACAAACAAAAGTCCAAGACCAGATGGCTTCAGAGGTGAATTCTATCAAACATTTAGAGAAGAGCTAACAGCCATCCTTCTCAAACTCTTCCAAAACTTTGCGGAGGAAGGAACACTGCCAAACTCATTCTATCAGGCCACCATCACCCTGATACCAAAACCAGACAAAGATACTACAAAAACAGAAAATTACAGACCAATATCACTGATGAATATAGATGCAAAAATCCTCAACAAAATACTAGCAAACAGAATCCAACAACACATTAGAAGGATCATGCACCATGATCAAGTGGGATTTGTCCCATGGATACAGGGATTCTTCAATATATGAAAATCAATCAATATGATGCATCATATTAACAAATTGAAGAATAAAAACCATATGATCATCTCAATAGATGCAGAAGAAGCTTCTGACAAAATTCAATACGCATTTATGATAAAAACTCTCCAGAAAGTGAGGATAGAGGGTACCTATCTCAACGTAATAGAGGCCATATATGACAAACCCACAGCAAACATCATTCTCAATAGTGAAAAACTCAAAGCATTTCCTCTAAGATCAGGAACAAGACAAGGATGTCCACTCTCACCCCTATTACTCAACATAGTTTTGGAAGTCCTAGCCACGGCAATCAAAGAAGAAAAAGGAATACAAATTGGAAAAGAAGAAGTAAAGCTGTCACTGTGTGCACATGACATGATACTATACATAGAGGATCCTAAAGATGCCACCAGAAAACTACTAGAGCTAATCAATGAATTTGGTAAAGTTGCAGGATACAAAATTATTGCACAGAAATCTCTTGCATTCCTATACACTAATGATGAAATATCTGAAAGAGAAATTAAGGAAACACTCCCATTTACCATTGCAACAAAAAGAATAAAATACCTAGGAATAAACCTCCCTAGGGAGACAAAAGACCTGTACGCAGAAAACTATAAGACTCTGATGAAAGAAATTAAAGATGATACCAACAGATTGAGAGATAGATCATGTTCTTGGATTAGAACAATCAATATTGTGAACATGAATATACTACCCAAAGCAATCTGCAGATTCAATGTAATCCCTATCAAATTACCAATGTCATTTTTTACAGAACTAGAACAAAAAATCTTAGAATTAGTATGGAGACACAAAAGACCCCGAATAGCCAAAGCAGTCTTGAGGCAAAAAACGGAGCTGGAGGGGCTTCCCTGGTGGCGCAGTGGTTGAGAGTCCGCCTGCTGCTGCAGGGGACGTGGGTTCGTGCCCCGGTCTGGGAGGATCCCACGTGCCGCGGAGCGGCTGGGCCCGTGAGCCATGGCCGCTGAGCCTGCGCGTCCGGAGCCTGTGCTCCGCAACGGGAGCGGCCACAACAGCGAGAGGCCCGCATACCGCAAAAAAAAAAAACAAAAAACAAAAAAAACAAATGGAGCTGGAGGAATCAGACTCCCTGACTTCAGACTATATTAAAAAGCTACAGTAATCAAGACAATATGGTACTGGCACAAAAACAGAAATATAGATCAATGGAACAAGATAGAAAGCCCAGAGATAAACCCACGCACCTATGGTCACCTAATCTATGACAAAGGAGGCAAGGATATACAATGGAGAAAAGACAGTCTCTTCAATAAGTGGTGCTGGGAAAACTGGCCAGCTAATGTAAAAGAATGAAATTAGAGCATTCCCTAACACCATACACAAGTATAAACTCAAAATGGATTAGAGACCTAAATGTAAGACCAGACACTATAAAACTCTTAGAGGAAAACATAGGCAGAACACTCTATGAAATAAATCACCTCAATGTCTTTTTTGACCCACCTCCTAGAGTAATGGAAATAAAAACAAAAATAAACAAATGGGACCTAATGAAACTTAAAACTTTTGCCCAGCAAAGGAAACCATAAATAAGACGAAAAGACAACCCTCAGAATGGGAAAAATATTTGCAAATGAATCAACGGACAAAGGATTAATCTCCAAAATATATAAAGAGCTCATGCAGCTCAATATTAAGAAAACAACCCAATACAAAAATGGGCAGAAAACCTAAATAGACATTTTTCCAAAGAAGGCATACAGATGGCCAAGAAGTACATGAAAAGCTGCTCAACATCACTAATTATTAGAGAAATGCAAATCAAAACTACAATGAGGCATCACCTCACACCAGCTAGAATGGGCATCATCAGAAAATCTACAAACAACAAATGCTGGAGCAGGTGTGGAGAAAAGGGGACCCTCTTGCTCTGTTGGTGGGAATGTAAATTGATACAGCCACTATGGAGAACAGTATGGAGGTTCCTTAAAAAACTAAAAATAGGATTACCATATGATCCAGCAATCCCACTACTGGGCATATACCCAGAGAAAACCATAATTCAAAAAGACACATGCACCCCAATGTTCATTGCAGCACTATTTAGAATAGCCAGGTCATGGAAGCAACCTAAATGTCCATCAACAGACGAATGGATAAAGAAGATGTCGTACATATATACAATAGAATATTACTCAACCATAAAAAGGAATGAAATTGGGTCCTTTGTAGAGATGTGTATGGACCTAGAGACTGTCATACAGTGTGAAGTACATCAGAAAGAGGAAAACAAATATCGTATATTAACGCATATATGTGGAACCTAGAAAAATGGTACAGATGAACCAGTTTTCAGAGCAGAAATTGAGACACAGATGTAGAGAACAAACCTATGGACACCAAGGGGGGAAAAGCAGGGGTGTGGGTGGTGGTGGTGTGATGAATTGGGAGATTCAGATTGACATGTATACACTGATGTGTATAAAATTGATGACTAATAAGAACCTGCTGTATAAAAAAATAAATAAAATAAAAATTTTTTAAAAAAATGGAATTAAAATGCTAGACATTTAAGAATGAAAGAAAATGATCTCTATAAAAGTTTTCTGAAGTTTTGAATTATTCCAAAGGAGGGTAGAGATACTGCTAAAATTTCGATTTTAAGTCAGTTATTTAAAATCTTAAGGCTAACAACTGTAACAATAGAAATAAAATGCATATTTTTTATACCAATAGGAAGGAAAAAGGTAAACAAAGAAGAGTGGATACTAACAGAATTCAGGAGAGGAGGAAAAGTAAGCTAAATCAAAGAATGGATATAGAAAAGAAAAAAAGCAAAATAGAATAATACAAGTAAATCCAAATATATCTGTAATGACAATGAATATAAATGTCTATAATTGTCATTTAAAAGCAAGGTTCTTATATTGCACATAAAACGCATTTATCCATATGTTGTTTATAAGATATGCCTGAAATGCAAAGACCTAGTGATGCTAAAGATAAAGTAATGAAAGAGAATACATCAGGATTAATATGCCATGGATATATCAGTATCAAATGAAATAGATGTTAAGGCAATAAAAGGATTATTAGGGATAAGATAATGCTAAAAGTTACATTAAAGATACATTATTGATGATTTATAATCACCTAACACATAGAATCAAAACACATAACACCAAAAATATCAAAACTTGTACAAACAAAAATCATAAATCCATGATCATGGTAGAATATTTTCATACTTATCTCTCAGAAACTAATGGATCAAGCAGTAAAAGTATTAAGACTATAGGATATTTGTATGGCAAAATTAGCAAGCCTATTCTAATGGACATATAGAGAATTTCACACTCAGTTATTACAGAATAAATTATTTTTTTCAGAGTACAAATGGACCATTATAAAAAGTAGATACATATTTTGTGATAACACTTAAAATCTATTCTGTTAATGAATTTCAAGTATATAATACAGTATTATTAACTATAATCACCATGCTAAACATTAGCTCATCCATGTTAAAAAAAATACACGGTAACTTTGTGAGGTTGTGGATATGTTAATTGGCCTGACTCTTGCAATTATTTCACAATGTATATATATATCAAATCATCGCATCGTATACCTTAAATATATACAATGTTTATTTGTCAATTTATACCTCAATAAAAATGGTAAAAACCATATTGTGTAAAAATAAATTAATGAGGGCTTCCCTGGTGGCGCAGTGGTTGAGAGTCCGCCTGCTGATGCAGGGGACACGGGTTCGTGCCCCGGTCCGGGAAGATCCCACATGCTGCGGAGCGGCTGGGCCCATGAGACATGGCCGCCGAGCCTGCACGTCCGGAGCCTGTGCTCTGCAACGGGAGAGGCCACAACAGTGAGACGCCCGCGTACCGCAAAAAAAATAAAAATAAAAATTAATTAATTAATTAATTAATTAATGAGATTCTGTCAAGAAAAATCATGAACCGTGGTTTAGCCTAGAAAGTAAATGTTAACAATATCAGACAATATCATACAGACCAGACAGTATTTTTGTTTAATATGAAATGATATGGCAGAAATAACTAAAAGATAACTAACTTCCAATATATTTAGAAATATTAAAATATATTTCTAATAATGCTTGGAGCAAATACAAAGCTATAATAGAATCAAATAATATTTTGAACCGAATTACAATGAAAGCACTTCATATCAAAAGTTGTGAGATGTAGCCAGAGCAGTAATGAGAGAGAAATTTGTAGGCTCAAACACATATATAAGAAAAGAGGAAGGGCTTAAAATTCGTGATCAAAATGTGCAACACAAGAAACTAGAAAAAAAACAGCAGAATAAAACACAAAGAAAATAAAAAAGAAGGAAATAAGTTTAAAAGCAGAAATAAAGGAAAAAGAAAACAGAGGAAGCAAAGAAGAGAAACAAAAAGTTGTCTTTTTGTAAGTAAAATATAATAGATAGAACTGGAAATATGGATCAAAAAGAAAAACAAAAGGGTCAAATAAAGAATATTAAGTGTGAAAATATGAACATAACTGCCGCTAGAGGAGAAGATTTAAAAGCATAAGGGAGTACTGTGAATGACTTTTTGCCAATATTGTTTAAATATGTATGAAATGGATAATTTCCTAGAAGAAAAAAAATTCTCAAAAGTGTTTCACAAGAACATTGAAAATCTGAATAAACATATAACCACTAAAGAAATTTAATCAGTAGATTAAAATCTGCCTGTGTAAACTACAACACCACCCACACGTAAACCCATATGCACACATCCCACCCAGGCAGTTTTACAGTCAAGTTCTGCCAAACCTTTAAGGAAGAGATCATCCCTGTATTATACAAACTGTTCTTGAGGCCCAGCCTCAGGGAGATTGAAAAACATCTCAGAAGGTTACAATATGCAGCAGCCAAGGTTGAGAACCACTGAGCTGGTTCCACTTCTTCATTCTGCAGCTAAGGAAAGAGGGACTTAGCCAAGTAAAGTGACTCTTTGAGCTCACAGAGCCAGTTATGTTTCCTGAACTGAGGTTGGTGTTTTCATTGGCACAGGAAGATTGCATGAAAATCTTTCTTGGATATTTTTCTTATTCAGAACTGCAAATCCTACATTTTTCATTCCTTTTCTTCTTTGCAAATGGTTATCAGTAGCAGAAAGTTACCCTTTTTTTTTTTTTTTTTGCAGTACGCGGGCCTCTCACTGTTGTGGCCTCTCCCGTTGCGGAGCGCAGGCTCTGGACGTGCAGGCTCAGCGGCCATGGCTCACGGGCCCAGCCGCTCCGCGGCACGTGGGATCTTCCCGGACCGGGGCACGAACCCGTGTCCCCTGCATCGGCAGGCGGACTCTCAACCACTTCACCACCAGGGAAGCCCAGAAAGTTACACTTTTGATGAGCTCATAATGGGAAGTAATACGTGCTTATTGAATGCCATTTCATTTTGGAGCAGATTTGATATTAAAATTAAATTCTTCAGGAGTGAAAGGAGCAGACAATAAACTGCTCACCTGAAATGGCTCAACATCAAGTTTTCACAACATAGAAAAAAGAGAGAAGTAGTCTGCTCAGTTTTTCTGTAAACCTAAAACTTCTCTAAAATATAAAGTCTATTAACTTTCAAAAATTATGGACAATATCCTTTTTCCTCTTATGAGAGAATTTTCTCTCACGGTTTACACACACCAAAAAAACATGGGTTACATAGCCTAGAACTTTCTTGGCATTTAGTTCCTTACTCTTGCTCAATATCAAAAGATTTGATAGACAGGGGGTATCTATCATATGCTAGCTGGTTCAGAGAGTCCAGTTAGATGGGACTATCTCAATAAATGTATCAGCCACAATTACATGCATAATGAACAGCAGTCAAAGTGTATTCGTGAGCGTTATGATTCATTCTTGGAAAAGTTGATTTAGCTCCAGCTCAACTGGGTAGTTCAGATTGTATTTCTCTTGGGTAATAAACATATCATTTACACCGTGAATATTTCTAGAATAGCCACAAATTATAATGAACACAGAGCATTACAATTTCTGTTGGAAGGGGACTTCCATTATGACAAAATTCAGATGGAAGGCCAATGTCCAAAACTGATATTTAAAAGAATATGAAGAAAAAAAAAAAAAGAATATGAAGCCCCCAAACACCCAAACATTTCTGTCAAGAGTGATCTGCTTAAGAAACTACATAACATGTTTGGAAAAACACTCTATTTAACTCACACTCAAATAGAGACAATAAAAATAAACATCCATTGAATGCCTATTATCTATGAACTACTACTATCCATTATCTGATTTAATATACATGATAATTTTTAAAATTTGGCAGTACATTTTTCTGTAGGGGAAGCTATAGTAGAGATGTCAGGTGACTTACCTAAAATCACATGACATAGTCTGCGCTCTTAAGTCTGTTCATTATTATTCCCAGTGTTCTTACCATTACTCTGTTGTTGCCACCTGAGCTGCTCCTGAAACAATTTCTCCAAGCCCATGGGAGAGGTTGGGCAGGCCCCCCCCACTTTTACTCTGAGTTTGTGTCTTCTCCTTGGCATTTCTCTCTTGCAACTTTTCTTATTAAACCTCATGTCAAGAGAAATCTATACCCGCTTTCTTTCTAGCTAAAGAATAAACAACAACAAATTTTTTGAACTATCTTTCCTTTTTGTTCCTTTTCACCAAGGTATGACAAACTGGGATTTTCAAAATTAATAATTTTACTAAAACTAAAGGGAAAGAAAAATAAAAACAAACTAAAAGAAAGGGTCAGAAAAAAAATCATATCTCAAGTAGTTTTCTGATTTGAATAGATAAGGATAGGGTGAGAAGGCCCACATATAAAATAAGAACCTTGCACAGAAAAGTCCCCCATTTCATTCTGAAGTTCTTTTCACATAGGTCTTGAGCAGATTGGAAGAGGGGTGCAACCCTATACTTTTCCTGGTATATGGCAGCAAGTTCAGAAAGACTGACCTGAAATTCAGACTGAAATTCAAAGCCATCTTCCAATCACCTTCACTTGGTCCTGTGGTTATCTCCTCACAGCTCCTTACTCTGTTAGTAATTTTCACCCTCTACATTTGTTAATGGAACAAGTCTACAAACTCTAGACCTTGGACTCAGTGACCTCCAAGGTCCCTTCCAGATCTAAAAATATAGATTCTCAGTATTTGTCTTTCTCTGTCTGATTTATAATATTTTATTTAAAATAATATCTCTGAGATCCATTTGTGCTGTCTCAAATGGCAGGATTTCCTTCTTTCTCGTGGTTGAAAATATTCACATATTTTTTATCCATTCATCCATTTATGGGCACTTAGATTGTATGATATCACTTATACGTGGAATCTAAATAAGCCAAACTCACCAGGGTCTGAAGGATAGGGGAATAGGAGAGATCTTGTTTAAGGATACAAACGTGCAACTAGCTGACAAATAAGTCCCGGAGCACTGTACAATGAATATAGACAATACTGTATTATAATCATCCAACTTGCTAAGAGTCTAGATGTTAATTATTCCCACTACAAAAAAATGATAATTATGTGATGCCATAGAGGGGCTAACGATCACTATAATAGCAAGCATATTACAATATATAAATATATCAAATTAACATGTTGTATACCTTAAATTTATACAATGTTGTGTCAAATATATTTAAAAAAAAACTATAGACTTCCATGAGATAATGAGGCAATACATTTCCAAACCATTCGAATGCCTGAGAGCACTTTTTCATTAGAACCCTTGTGAAACACAGTGCTACCTTAAATTCCTTTGTCCTCAGTTCTTGCTAATGTTCTAGATCAGTCACAAAGCTCCTTTTGCCAGTGAGCTGCTATAATGAGATAACAGGTCTCATCACAACAGAAGTAACATAGAGGTTTTGTCTTGAAACTGTCCATCAAAAATGGGCTTCCAGAGAGTGCTATTATGTTTTCAGAGGTAGGTACAGAGTTGATTAATTACAAGTGAATGGTAATGCAAACTTTAATTTTACCTTCAATGCATCCATCCTATTTTCTCTACAAGCCTAGGGACCTGCTATTGCAAAGTTATGATTTACTGCAGTGGTTTCTTCTGAAAGTCTGATAAGAGTTAGTGTTACTTTGAAAAATCATTATCAGTTTCTACTACTTTCATATTTTATCTCTTTGGTTATAATGAACATCTCCCCTGAAGAATCACTTAAGACTGTTCTTCACTGAAATAATGTGCATATCTCATTCAATTTGTTATATGAACAAGTAGCGCTAAATTCTCAACATTGCAGTTTTGTTTTACTTTGCTCACAAAATGGGGCCAACTATCTCAAAGGTTTATGGGCCATTCTTTTTGGAGTAAGACCGGGCTTTTTAATACGGAGGAACTAAGTGCCTTTGGCCTTATTTTGGTCATTTCTTCCTCCAACGTATGATTTTTTCTTTTGTCTTTGAGACCAAGGAAAATAGCAGATCTTAAATGAAAAGAGAAAGCATATCTCACAGGATATTAGCTTAAACCCCAGGGCATTATCTCTACTTTCTTCCATGTCTAAGGCTTGTGTTGATTATTTCTAAGTTTCACTACAAGGCTGCCAAAATAAATCTATCCAAAACTAGCAGAGAAATATCAGGTTTCCACTGGTGTGAAAATCTATAAGTGTGGACACTAATATTCCCCCACCTCTACTCTGACTCAGAACATAGTCTAGTGCCTTTTAATGAAAATCAATTGGTATAAAAAATTCTCATTTCAAATGAAAAAGTTCATAGATTGGGAGAACTTATAAGACAGAGCAGAGAATAACTAGCATACAAAAAATGATCCCCAATAATGCACATTAATTCAATAAAATAATAAGTATTATTTTCATATCACTTGCTTGTGGTGGAGACTGGAAGTGGCAAAATGTGGTTTTAAGGGACCAGCTAAGGCACGATCTGTTACTTTGAGAGACTATTGTCATAAGATAAAAGCTGGAAGAATTTCCATGTAGTTTGGCAACATGGAGAAGTAAAGTGTGTGTGAGATGGAGGGGAGAATGGACAAACAGGAATCTACAAGAATAAGCTAATACCCACATCAGTCTCCTGCGCCACCTCTTTTTTTTTTTTTTTTTTGCGGTACGCAGGCGTCTCACTGTTGTGGCCTCTCCCGTTGCGGAGCACAGGCTCCTGACGCGCAGGCTCAGCGTCCTTGGCTCACGGGCCCAGCCGCTCTGCGGCATGTGGGATCTTCCTGGACCGGGGCACCAACCTGTGTCCCCTGCATCGGCAGGCAGACTCTCAACCACTGCGCCACCAGGGAAGCCCCGCCACCTCTTTGATGATGCAGATGCACTGCAAGAGAAGCCAATGTCTTTCATTAGGAAGCTGAACACATCTCATCCAGAAGTTAGAGAAACTGAAGGTGAAGGTCCAGCAGGAGCCAAGGTGGGGCTACAAGCCTGATTCTCAGTGACAATGTGCATGGACTACAATACTGTGTAACCCTACACTAAGCTTCTTATTGTGTAACCATGAGTGCTTCTTCATATATATATATATATATATATATATATATATAAATTTATTGAGATGATTTTCATACTTACAATTCACCCTTTAAAAGTGTACAGTTTGGTGCTTCCCTGGTGGCGCAGTGGTTGAGAGTCCGCCTGACGATGCAGGGGACACAGGTTCGTGCCTCGGTCCGGGAAGATCCCACATGCCGCGGACCGGCTGGGTCCGTGAGCCGTGGCCGCTGAGCCTGAGCGTCCGGAGCCTGTGCTCCGCAACGGGAGAGGCCACAGCAGTGAGAGGCCTGCGTACCACAAAAAAAAAAAAAGAAAAAAAAAAGTGTACAGTTTTATCCACAAAGTTCCTTTTCACTTGTAAGGTAACATCCACAGATTCCAGGGATTGGACATCTTTGGGTGGCCATTATTCTTCCTACTACAACTGTCAAAATATTTTAAGGGTTTTTTTGTTGCTGTTTTGTTTTATTTTTGCATCACAGAAGAGAAGCCAGACAATAGTTTCCCAGAATCCCCTCTCCTAAATTGTTCTGGATTAAAGTTTGCCAATGAGAGGCACTTGCATGAGATTTAGAGGGTGGAGCAGTCTATTATACTCTGGCAGCAGTTGCAGCCAGATGCAGAGGCAGATGTGAGATTCTCAGGAGATTCCTAGTGAGCTCTTGAGAGACGTCTGCTTTGTAGTGGCAGATAGGGATAGACATTGGGAGCTTCCTCGAGATCCTTGAAAATCACAACAGCTTCCCAGCATATAAGTAACATATGATAGGAAACAAGCATCATTTCTACACCTTGACAAATTATCATATTTCTTTCTAAGTATGGATCAGCTCCTTTGCATTTTCAATACTGTGAAATTTTTCTGGGTTCCTTTAATGTGAGTGTTTTTGAACATGTCATTTCTTCTGTGACATTTTCTTCCTTTCCATTACAACCACTTTCCCGTTTCATGTTTGGTTTTATTTAGTTTTTGTTTCCTGGCTACACCTTCATTTGTTGGCCAATTCCATTTTTCTATTATCCATTTTTGTAAAATGTCACATGGCTTTATCACTGGCAGGAAAGTATGTAACACATTTAGCATGCATGCTCTGCTGTCTGTGTCTGAACTGGGTATCAGATGTTTAGTGACCAATCACTGACAGATTGTGTGAGAAGTGATGTGACTGGTCATTTATCATGATGTGTATTTGTTAATTACATAGTGATATGTGGACGTAAGAGTTTAGCAGCAAAATCTGTACTTTATGCAGTTGTTCAACTGATATACTGTGGTAACTGAAATTTGAACCATATTTTTGGGCAGTGGTGTTAATAAGGTTAACCATAGTGTATTAGTTTGCTAGGGCTGCCACAACAAAGTACCACAAATTTATAGCTTAAATAACAGAAATTTATTTTCTCATAGTTCTGCTGGAGGCTGGAAGTCCAAGATCAAAGTATCTGTAGGGTTGGTCCTCCTGAGAGCCATGAGGAGAAGATGTGTTCCAGGCCTATCTCCTTGGCTTGTAGATGGCTGCTTCTTCCATGTGTCTTTACATCATCTTCCATCTGTATACGTCTGTGACCAAATTTCCTCTTTGTGAAAGGACACTAGTCATATTGGATTAAGGCCCACCCTAATGAACTCATTTTAACTTAATGACCTCAGTAAATTCCCTATCTCTGTGTAAGGTCACATTCTGACATATTGGGGGTTAGAACTTCAAATGAATTTTGGGGTGAGGACACAATTCAGGCGATAACACATGGTAACTGAGATTTGTACAAATACAAATTGTACAAAAAGAGAGTGTCTTCTGTTTACCTGAATGGACCCTGAGAGATAGAGCTAAAATGTGAGCTTTAGCAGTATCTTCCAAAATGACTCCTGAGAGTTATGCTTCATTACTTCTTCCCAAGTGCTAAAAACACTCTTTGTCTTTATTATTGAATGTCAGATTTGTTATGTTTAGAATTTTGTGTCAACTTTTCTTTTGTTAAGGTCTTTGAAGATAATACTGCAGAGCCCTTTTTTTAAAAAATTAAGTATATTTATGTAAATTAGAAGGCATAGATCTTAAGTGTTCAGTTGGATGAGTTTTTTTTTTAACATCTTTATTGGAGTATAATTGCTTTACAATGGTGTGTTAGTTTCTGCTTTATAACAAAGTGAATCAGTTATACATATACATATGTTCCCATATCTTTTCCCTCTTACATCTCCGTCCCTCCCACCCACCCTATCCCACCCCTCTAGGTGGTCACAGAGCACCGAGCTGATCTCCCTGTGCTATGCAGCTGCTTCCCACTAGCTATCTATTTTACGTTTGGTAGTGTATATATGTCCATGCCACTCTCTCACTTTGTCACAGCTTACCCTTCCCCCTCCCCATATCCTCAAGTCCATGCTCTAGTAGGTCTGTGTCTTCATTCCCATCTTACCCCTAGGTTCTTCATGACCCTTTTTTTTCTTAGATTCCATATATATGTGTTAGCATACGGTATTTGTTTTTCTCTTTCTGACTTACTTCACTCTGTATGACAGACTCTAGGTCCACCAACGTCACTACAAATAACTCAATTTCATTTCTTTTTATGGCTGAATAATATTCCATTGTATATATGTGCCACATCTTCTTTATCCATTCATCTGTTGATGGACACTTAAGTTGCTTCCATGTCCTGGCTATTGAAAATAGAGCTGCAATGAACATTTTGGTACATGACTCTTTTTGAATTATGGTTTTCTCAGGGTATATATGCCCAGTAGGGGGATTGCTGGGTCGTATGGTAGTTCTATTTGTAGTTTTTAAAGGAACCTCCATACTGTTCTCCATAGTGGCTGTATCAATTTACATTCTCACCAACAGTGCAAGAGGGTTCCCTTTTCTCCACACCCTCTCCAAAATTTACAAGCAGCTCATGCAGCTCGATATCAAAAAACCAAACAACCCAATCTAAAAATGGGCAGAAGACCTAAATAGACATTTCTCCAAAGAAGATATACAGATTGCCAACAAACACATGAAAGGGTGCTCAACATCGTTAACCATTAGAGAAATGTAAATCAAAAGAACAATGAGGTATCATCTCACACCGGTCAGAATGGCCATCATCAAAAAATCTAGAAACAGTTGGATGAGTTTTAACAATTGTACAGAACCATGTAACCACCACCACAGTTAAGATATAGAACCCTTTCATCACCCTCAGAATTTCCCTTGTGTCTCTTTGTAATCAGTCCGCCTTGAACATCCAGACTCAGGCAACCTTTGTTCTGATGTCTATTGCCAAAGAGTAGTTGTGCCTGTTTTAGGATTCCATATAAATTGAACCATGCAGGTATGGCTGGCTTCTTTCACTGAGAATAATGCTTTGGGGATTCACCTTTGTGTTGTGTGTATTAGTAATTTGCTGAGTGGTATTGATTATAAGGATGTGCCACAATTTGTTCTGTTCATTCTTCTGTTGATAGACATTTGGGTTGTTTCCAATGCTTTATGAGCATTCTAGTAGAAAACTTTTGTGAACATATGTTTTTATTCTAGGAACAGAATCCCTGGGTCATAGTGTTGATATATGTTTAACTGCAAGAAATTACCAATCAGTTCTCTAGAGTGGCTGTAGCATTTTACATTCCTACCAGCAGTGTATGAGTATTACAGCCATTTCACATTCTCAACATCATTTGGAATTATCAGTTTTTAAAAAAATTTTAGCCATTCTACATGAGTATAAAATAGTATCTTACTGTATTTCCCTTATACTAGTGATGTTAATCACCTTTTCATATACCTATCGGCCATTCCTGTGTCTCCTTTTGCAGATTAGTTTATTCAAGACTTTTGCCCATTAAAAAAACCGAGATTTTGCCTTTTGTTTTTAATGAATAAGCTTTATTTTTAGAGCAGTTTTAGGTGTACAGAAAAATTGATCAGAAAGTACAGAGTTCCCAAATTCCCCCTGCTTCTCGCCCACAAGTTCCTCCTATTATTAACATCTTGCATTAGTGTGGTGTATTTGTCACAATTGATGAACCACTAGTGATACCTTATTATTAATTAAAGTCTGTAGCTAACATTAGAGTTCGCTCTTTGTACATTCTATGGCTATTGAGAAATGTATAATGACATGTATCTATCATTATATTATTATACAGAATAGTTTCACTCCCTACAGATATTCTGTACTATGCCTATTCATTCCTACCCTTCACCCTACCCCTGGCAACCACTAAACTTTTTACTGCCTCCATAGTCTTACTTTTGCCAGAATGTCATATAGTTGGAATTATACAGTATGCAGCCTTTTTAGATTGTTTCTTTCGCTTAGCAATATGCATTTAAAGTCTGCTGTGTCTTTTTTTGGTTTGATAGCTCATTTTTTTTATTGCTCAGTAATATTCTATTGTCTGGATATACCACAGTTTATCCACTCACCTGTTGAAGGACATCTTGGCTGCTTCTAAGTTTTGGCAATAAAGCTGCTATAAATATTCATGTGCAGACTTTTGTTTGGACATAAATTTTCAACTCATTTCAGTAAATACCAAGCAATGCAATTGCTGGATTTTATGTATGTTCATCTTCGTAAGAAACTGAAAAACGGTTTTCTAAGAGTTGTTTGTCTTTTTATTGTTGTTTTTTAGGAGTGATTTATATATTCTTGATACACATGTTCTATTTAAATATTCTACAATTTATTTACCTATTTTGTATATTAGTTCTTGGTGTGTATATATGTTCAGTGGCTTGTCTCTTCATGTTTGTAACAGCGTCTTTTGGTAAACAATATATTTTTCATTTTTATGAAGTCCAATTTATAATGTTTTTCTTTCCTGGAAAGAGGCTTCACAGTTTTAACTTTTACTTTGGGTCTATAATCTATCTTAGGTTAATGTTTAATTATGGAATGAAGTAGGGCGTGAGGTTCATCTTTTTCCCATATGGCTATATAGTTGTTCCAGAAGCGAAAAATCTGTAATACAAATAACAATTTTCATTTCTAACCCTGACATCTTTATTTTTGAAAATATTCTCTGTTGTAGGGAATGAGGGTCCCTTGGAGAAATGGCTATTTCCAGAGCTGGGGCCAGAAAAGTACAAGATGAGCCTGGAATATCTTATCGTCCAAGAAAGAAAGAAAGTTCTCAAAGAATAAGGTAAGCATGTCAAACGGGCATAGGAGCCAGCTTAAAACTGTTCCTACTGGACAAATCTTGGAAATTTGAGCGTCGACATGAATAAAGATAGTAATGGGTCATAATCTATGGAATAAAATAGGAATCCAATAAAATAAACATGAATAAAAGAGGATGGAAAAATCTCCTTTAAAGTAGAATGTAAGCTAATATTAAATATTTCTTAATAAGTACAAGATAATTGTCTTAACTTTGGAGTGGGGAAACCTGGCAGAAACCATCTTAACCAATTGCTAAAAGTTACCACCACAAAAGGATACTGTGTGCTTTCTGATATGATGCATTGAGAAAAACACAGTGACACTTCCACGGTATTCCTGCCCCAAAGGCATACTATGAGTCTAATAATGGAGAAATATCAGGAACTGAGGAACACTTTGCAAAGTTACTAGAAAGCCTGCAGTCTCGAAAACTAAGGTCATGTCAAGGAGAGACTGGAGAACTGTTTCAGACAGAAGGAGACTGAAGAGACATGACAACTAAATGTAGCACATGATTCTGGATTGGATCCTGGACCTAAACATTTCATTTTGGGGACAATTGGAGAAAATCTTAATATATATGATCAGTGGATTAAATAATAGCATTATATCCTTAATTTTGATAGTTAGGCTGAGGTTTTGTAGGACAGTATGCTTGTTTATAGCAAATACATGCTGCAATAATACGTGGAAATGAGGCTTCATGCTTGCAACTCTCAAGCGGTTTAGGAAAAAAGATAATACAAACACACACATATACACACACGTACTGACTATGAGAAAAAGATAAGCCAAATATGGTAAAATGTTAACAGTTGTTTCACCTGGGGGAAGGATATGTAGGGATTTGTAAAAATCGTACAAGTTTCTTGTATGTTTGAAATTATTTCAAAACAAGTTTAAAAAGAATGAATATTCAGAATTAATGTGTGAAAAACACTTTACCCTTTAAAACTTATTTTCATATTCATTTTCTCATTTGAGACTCACACCTGTTCTGTGAGGGGGCATTTTGTATCCACTTCTTATAAATAAGGAAATTGGGTTTTAGAGATGCTCAAGGGCTTGTCTGAAAGAACATGTCAGATGTAGAAGCTGAGCCAGGGATTCTCACCCCTAGTCTAGTCTTCTTTGTACAATTCCACACTGCCTTTAAAGATAATATCTTATGTTTGCCTTGTGCGTGTTACTCCTCTCCCATGGACCTTCATTTCCTCATTTGAAATCTGAAGTATTTTTATTAGTGGGCCACTCTGCAGGTTCTTCTCTCACTTAACAACATTGGAGCCCTTAGACTGAGAAATTGGCACTGTCCCCTCCAACTCTGAACTTCTGTGATGATTTCCACTGCCATTTTGCATAACAACAGCTGGGGTACTTGCAGGAAGCAGTATGGGATTTGAGAAAGATGCAGGGATTACTCTTATACATCACGTGCCTCCTCTTCCCTAGGGAGGACTTTTTACTCAAAGAACCCATTTTTCTGTACTGAGAGAAATAGTCACTGAGTGGATAAAGAGGAGACAAGGGACCTGAAGGAGGCTAGCAGGAATCCCTAGGGAACCTGGGAGGAGAGGATGCTGGGACTCAGCTGAAGGATGACCAGAGATGCTCCAAGGGCTGAGAGAAACCTTGTTTCCTGTCTCTCAGATGCCGCTGGGGCTGCTGGCCTCTCCCAGGGTGACCACCATGGTGGCACAGTGATGAAAGAAAGTTTCTGGAAGTACAATTTCCTCTTTACTCTGAGAGAGCATCATGTATCCACATCACAGATGTAGCACAGGTTCTCCCAAGATTGAGAGAGGAAATAGAAAATGGTACAGGTTGGCTTTAAGAATGTTAGAATGGACACTGGTTTTCCCTAAAAACAGAAACTAAAACCTTATGTCTCATCATTATGAGAGCAGCATGTTTTGAATTGACAGAAAGCAAGACCAAAATGAAACCTAATTTTATTCTTCCAACTACTTCTTATTCAAGAGTAAGCACTTTTTAAAATTTAAACATCACAGTTAAATTTATAGACACCAGGATAAAATAAGAGAGGTGAACTATTCAATTTAAATTAAATTTAAATTAAGAGAGGTGAATACATTAAATTTAAAATGCAGGTAGTAGAGTCACCTCAAGACTAGTAAATTGCAATTCTCCAGTGAAAAATAGTATGTAATCTGTGTATAGCACTTTGTATTTTGACAAATACTTTTGTATTTTATCATTTGATCTTCACTGCAGCGTTGTGATTTAGATCCTATTATTATGCATATTTATTGAAAAGGAGTCTGAGAAAGAAAAATTAAGTGACTTGCTGAAGCCGCACAGTTAGTAAGCAAGAATATGAGGACTTGAACCCAAATTTCAAAATTTCTTTTCTTTTCCTAATGCTTCCCTGAACTGTGCTTCACTTCTTTTACATAGGCATACATGTTCCTTGGAGAAAACATGGTCAGTTTTGATTCTGTCTTTGTCATACTGTGACACTGCCAGTTCTCGCTACAAGTAGCATCATGGGTGGTAGAGGGCAGCAATATGTGTATGTGTACTTGGATACAGACACTCACACAATGACACAGATGTGCACATGCACATGCACTCTCCTTAGGAGTTCCCTACAGGAGACGATTATTTTGGACTTGTCTCAGTTGTGACCACAGAATTTTAATTTATGGAGGTGACTGAAGGAGGACATGGAGAGGTCAATGCCATTGAGAAGAGGGGGCATGCCATGTCAAGCAGGGACACATGGGGAAGCACCAGATTTTAGTCAAAAGGCAGAAAGGAGTGAGGGCGAAGACTTAGGCCAGACACTTTATTGGGGTTTTCATGGGAAAGGCTAGGCAAGGCTAGGTAAACAGTTTAGGATTAGCTAGTTTAAACAATTCCAGTGAGCTGTGGGGAATAGGGACTGTCCCTAGTTGTCTGGTACCTGGCCCTAAGTTGATTTAAGTCAGGGGAAATACTGATTTGGTGTGCGAGAGTTAGATCAAGGGGATGGTTTCAGAGTATGAGGTCTGGACTTCAGGGGAGACGTAAACAACTTTGGCTGTTAGTTTGACCCTGCAATTAATGAATACCAAATAGACAAATACAGCATTAAGAAAATAGGACAGGACTGTAGATTCATAGCATAGTATCAGTTCTTAGATATGGGGTTCATGCTTTTATCTGCAGCATATCCTGAGTTTCTCCATGTTTCAGTTCTCTACTGCCATGAAACAAACCATCCCAAAACTTTGTGGTTTAGAGCAGCTGCCTTTTTATTTGCTCATGATTCTGTCGCCTTGGAGTTCATGTAGTTTTGGAATTCATGATGTTTTTCTGGCTCTCTTTATAGTCAGCTGGAGTCATTCACATAGCTGCATTCAGGTGGTGGCTCTGTTGGGCTGGATGTTGAAGGGGGACCTTCATTGTCATGTTTGTTGGCTGCCTTACTGCTCTTCCAAATGACCTCTTTTTCTCCATGTGGCTAGCTTGAGCTTCCTCAAAGCATGATGGTCTCAGGGTAGTTAGACCTCTTATATGGTGGCTGGGTCCCAGTAGGAAGCATTCCAAGCGGCAGACAGAAACTTCAGACCTTTAAGGCTTTGCCTCATAAGTTATAAATTACTACTATCACAATTTATTTGTCAAATCAAGTCACAATGCCAGCCCAGATTAAAGGGGCAGAGGAGATTGTTTCTACCTTTTGAAAGGTTAAGTGGCAAAGAATTTATGGTCATCTTCAATTCACCACACCCATTCTGCTTCAAGAAAAATTTAGTCTAAATCAAAGTAACTAGCCAATTTGAAAGAGAAGTCTAAACTACATTTAAAACAGTAAACAGAAATTATGTCAGGCCACACTCAATATTTATAACAAAAAAATTTATAATAATGCCAGATACTTTCTAAAATGTATGAAAATGCCAGAAACAAACCAACTGTATAAGCTCTTGTATGTTCAAGGTGACTAATTATATTAAAATAACTAGGAATGAGAAAACATGAGAACAAAAATCTAGTGCAATATACTGTGGGCAATAAATTCTGTATTACAGCAATATAAAAACATACATGAAGAATACCAACTACTTAATAATAAGACATTAACTCACAGAACTCATAATTCAGTTATAGAAATCTGATTTTCCAGTTCTACAACTGAGGGACTGTGAGTATATTTGGTGCCATCCTTCATCCTGCATCATCTGAGAAACTGAGCTAAGTTGGGCCTCTTTAGTTCTGAGGCAGGAGCGTACCTGGGAAATTTAGGTGGAGTATTTATTATGCAATTATTAAGAAGACATAGCTCTGTGCATCCTATCTCTGTCTCCTGACTTGTAAGGGGGTTTGACATATATTTGTTAGCAGAACTATGTGTATTAGGATTCTGTAAACACTGTGTGTGTGTTAGGATTCTGTAAACTATGTGTGTGTGTGTGTGTGTGTATACGTATACACACACACACACACACACATATATATATATACACACACATATCCACACACACATGCATACACACACATACAATGGAAGGAGGCAAACCAAAGTTTGGATTTTCAACAATCCTGTTAAGTGAGATCTGTAGGGAGAACAAAAGCTATTGGGGATGTTTCCTTTTTATTTCAACATGCCAGTATTATTTAATTTCTTTTAACATAAGAATATATTTTTTTCAGTACTTAAATAAACATGTAAAAATGTTTCAGGGCACTTTGGTAAGCTGGAGAGGATGAATATACGAGGAAGAAAGCTGTACCTTCTTATTTCTCTCTTCAGGCTAGAGGTCTCCATAGCCCTCTAGATGTGGTTACTGTCAAACATAGCCCCAGGTGCACCTGCTTAAGAAGAAGGAGGGGGCGGGGTCTAGGGCAGAGGCCCAGATCGTAGTGACATCCATCTGACCCTCTCACAAACATCCCCTTCAAAGCTGTTTTCTGCTCCTGGCTGCATATTCAAGTGCCAGGATGGTTTTCGCAATCTGTACACATTCCTCTGGAAGATGAAAAATCTAGGGGCGTTTTCATGTTTATTTCAAGGGAATCTTACAGTCTTGCTGCTAGGTGTATACCAGGGCAGGATTTGGAGCTTGGAAGGTGGTAGAAGTGATAGGCACCAGGGATCACTCCCTTGACCTTGGGCCTGTGCTCATGCCAAAGAGTGGGGTTTGAAGCCCCCCTCGGGACGTTCTGGGCCAGAGCTATTCTGATAAAGTTTCTGAGTCTGAGATAAGTCACATGGTGTACTTATCTCTGCCGCCAGCATCTTCACACAGCTGTAAAGGAACATTCAAGGGTCACTTTAGAGGAGAAAGGGGAATAAGGAAGGCAACATACAGTCATAAGCAGGGTGAATGGGCAAGGAAGGGCTGGCAGGCCTAGACCTTGGTGGGAGAGCCTCCTGGGCACTGCAAAGCTGGTTAACATGAACATTGCAATTCTATATAATTTATATAGTGATACTGCTCGCCTCTTCCTGACTGCTTCCCTTGTGAGTCACTGATGAACTGCCTGTCTCTTTTCCTTCCCTCCAAGTTGGGAAGCACCTCAAAAAATCGCTGCTCAGCTCTGTGGCCAGTTCTGGCCTGGGCATTTCTTGTTGTCTAAGAACTCAGAGGCCCCTCAGAGATAATACTAGTGGTTGCTTCCTGTGGTTTCCTCCCTGACTCCCTCTGTCATGGGGTTGTATGAAGAGGACTAGGGCCTAATCATCTCTGGGTCCCCATCAGACCTTGATTCACAGAAGTACAGTGCATAATAATTTTCAATGGAAACGCATGGGCATCAGAGTCAGAGAAGCTGAGACTGTGGTATCTAACGTATCACCAACATATTGCTCTCCTGGGTTTAGGCTAGCCTTTAACTCCTGGGTCTCAGGCTCCCAGAGTGCCCATCCCCATATATGGTCCTTGTGCAAGGGTCAATGAGGCAGCCCATGTCAATCGCCAGATCTAGTGCCTGCCATAGAATGTGTGCTCCTCGGAGTAGAACTCTGGACATCTCCTCCTGGATTAGGGTCTAGACCTGGTAAGTAGAGATGGATACTTGCACCGCTGCCCCAGGCAAGTCCACCTTCTACCCTGAGCTGTGAATGAGCAGGATGGCCAGAAGCCTACCTCTGACATTTCCTGTCCCTTCTTCATTCCAGCCACTGAACATTTATGGAGCACCTAGTAAGTGCTTTCAGATGTAGAAGAATGAGAGAGGGTCCCTGCTTGGCCTCTAGGGCCTTCTCAACCAGTGGGGGAGCTCATATCCCAGGATAGTCCAAGGGTTCATATTCCCTCCTACCTGTTCTTTGCCCTGCTCACCCTCCAGCACTGCGATCCCCCTCCTCTCCCTACTTGGACCTTGGCCTTGTTTCTCTCCTCTTTCTCAGCTTCTCACTTCCATGGATGCCCATTCAATTCTATTGTAAAAGAACTGAGTAGGGTTTAAAAAATTTATTTTGCCATTTATTACAATGGAAACTATTCATGATCGGAGATAGAACATACTGGACAATTTGAAGAGGATTTCTGAACACTTTGTGCAGCCACCACTTCTAATTTTTACCTTAACATCTGTACCCTGTGAGAGTCTTTCATCCACCAAATACTTATGGAGCTTCTACCATGGGCCAGGCACTTTTCTTGCATTAGGGATAGAGCAACCAACAAAGCAAAGTCTCTGTCCACATAGACTTACATTCTAAAGTGGAGGCAGACCAATAAACAAAGTGCTGTATGATATGATGGCTGCTGGTATGATAAATGCTATGTAGAGGAATGAAGCAAGGTAAGGGGTTAGAGATTACTGGCAGAGAGTGGGGGGCTCTGATAGATGAGGTCGTTAGGAAAGTCCTCTTGGAAAACAGTGGGAGAAGGAGTCAGGAAGTTAAATGAGGAGAGAGCCTTGCAAGGCAGAAAGGATAGAAAGTACAAAGATCCTGAGGACAGAGCTACTTGATGTGTGTGAGAATCAGCAAGGAGGACAATGCGATTAGAGCAGAGCAGAAACTGGGAGGAGGCATAGGAGATGAGGCAGGGCCTACTAGGCCATTACCAAGACTTTGGTTTTTATTTTGAGTGAGAGGGGAAAACTATTGGAGGGTTTTGAGTAGGGGAGTGAAGTGATCTAACTTTTGTTTTAAAGGATTCCTGCGCCTACTCTGGGGAATATATACACTATAGGAAGAGAAGAGAGGAAGCCAAGTGATTAGTTGCAACAGTCTGTCAGAAAGGAAGGCTGGGAGCAGGGTGGTAGTGGTAGAAGTAACAAGAAGTGATTCAATCTGGGATATATTTTATTTTATATTATTTTTATTTTTTTTTGCGGTACGCAGGCCTCTCACTGTTGTGGCCTCTCCCGTTGCGGAGCACAGGCTCCGGACGCGCAGGCTCAGCGGCCACAGCTCACGGGCCCAGACGCTCCGCGGCATGTGGGATCTTCCCAGACCGGGGCACGAACCCACGTCCCCTGCATTGGCAGGCGGACTCTCAACCACTGCGCCACCAGGGAAGCCCGGGATATATTTTAAAAGGAGAGCCAACAGAATGTGTTGGCCCTAAGGTCCTCATTCCGACTCATTTGTCAACTATTTGAATAATAACATTCAAAGTAGAAAAATAAAACCATTTTAAAAACACAAGTGTTCATTGTTAAGCAAAGAATAATACCCAGTAGTCAAGGAACACTAACATTAGGACAGGAAATAGAGTCAAAGATAGAATGCTAAATTTTGCAGAACTTTTTACACTTTGCTATTTACAAAAATAATTTTAAACAAAAGGATAGAGGTACACAATATTATTTTCCAACTAAAGAAGAATCCCTGTTTAAATATTGTTTTGTCATGAAAGACAGGACCCCTATATATATGGAATCCCCCCCCAAAAAATGGCTCTGACGAACCTAGGGGCAGGACAGGAATAAAGGCGCAGATGTAGAGAATGGACTTGAGCACACGGGGAGAGGGAAGGGTAAGCTGGGACGAAGTGAGAGAGTGGCATGGATATATATATACACTACCAAATGTAAAATAGATAGCTAGTGGGAAGCAGCCGCATAGCACAGGGAGATCAGCTCGGTGCTTTGTGACCACCTAGAGGGGTGGGATAGGGAGGGTGGGAGGGAGATGCAAGAGGGAGGGGATATGGGGATATATGTATACATACAGCTTATTCACTTTTTATAAAGCAGAATCTAACACTGTAAAGCACTTATACTCCAATAAAGATGTTAAAGGAAAAAAAAAAGGACAGGACCCCTGAGGATCTTTCATAACTCTTGAAGGATGTGACTCCCGTGGTGCAGCCAGCATTGCTAATAGTTCTTTGGGTGAGGGAGACTTAAATAAGCAAAAAATGTGTTAAAACCACGCAAACGGAATCTGGTGGCCACAGACCCACCCAAAACACTGGATTGTATGAGTCGGCTGGGTTGAAGGGTGGTTGATCCTTTAAACTTGAGCAGGTTGAGCCTCTCAGAGATGGGTCTTTAGCGCTCGCTCGGTCCTGGCTAAGGCCGGGCTCACATCCAGGACTGGGTCTCTGCCGGCACACCGCCCTTATCCACCGGCCTGGAGACCTACACGCTCGCAGCTCGTGACCCAACCCGCGCCACCCCGGCCCCGCCCCCTGCCTTCCCGGGCGCCCGCCCCCCTCTAACCGGGCGGCGCCGGCGCGCCGGCCGTCAGAGCGGCTGTGTGGGCGGAGCTTGCGTGGCCGCCGGGACCCCTGCGCGCACCGCCTCTCGCCCCTAGCCACCGCGCGCCTCCGCGGACACGCACTTCCTGCGAGGCCTCTGCGCGCACCTTAGGCGAGCCGAGCCGAGTTGAACCCTGCCCTGCGCTTGCGAGCTGTTCGCCATGGTGGACGAGCTGGTGCTGCTGCTGCATGCGCTCCTGATGCGGCACCGCGCCTTGAGCATCGAGAACAGCCAGCTCATGGAACAGCTGCGGCTGCTGGTGTGCGAGAGGGCCACCCTACTGCGCCAGGTACGTCCGCCGAGCTGTCCGGTGCCCTTCCCCGAAACTTTTGACGGCGAGAGCTCCCGGCTCCCCGAGTTTATCGTGCAGACGGCGTCTTACATGCTTGTCAACGAGAACCGATTTTGCAACGACGCCATGAAGGTGGCATTCCTAATCAGCCTGCTCATCGGGGAAGCCGAGGAGTGGGTGGTGCCCTACATTGAGATGGATAGCCCCATCCTAGGTGATTACCGGGCCTTCCTCGATGAGATGAAACAGTGTTTTGGCTGGGATGACGACGAAGAAGACGACGACGAAGATGAAGAAGATGATTACTAGGCCCGGAGACCCTCGGGCCTAGGGGGGAGGGCCCTGCACGCCGCCACCTCCCCCCTCCCCGCCTTGCCCCGCCTGGAGCCGCCGCGCTCCCCTAGCGCTCAGATCCCCTTCCCTACCCCTGCCTCTGGTTGTCTTCCTCCTCCCCCCCTCCTCCCCGTAGTGCTTGTCTTTGTTCCGGGGATAGTGCTCCAGTTACCTGCTGCTGAGGCTGGGGCCTCTCTCTGAAGTGCGCTGCCTCCCACTGGCCAGCCCCAGGACCCTCTCCTGCTGACTTGAACTGTGTTCTGAGCCCCAACTCTAGGCCAGGCCCCTGTTACCAACTGGACTACGCACAGCTGTGCCGCACAGCCCTGCCAACTGTCAGACCTACATCTTGCCCAGAGACCTACGCTGCCACGTAAGCACCCTTCACCACATTACAGCGACAGACCAGGCCTTTGGAGATAAGTAGCAACCTAGAAGATGCCTTAGTTGGCTACACCTCCTGGGACACTGGTTTGGACTGCTCACCAACTTCCCCCAAGGGGCTAATCTTTCAAGCTGGTTAGTTCCCTGCTAACGCCCAAGGCCTTCTCCTGCCTCACCAGATTGCTGCAGGAGCCTGTTGTGCCTGGCAGCCAAATCGTTGACATTTCTCCTATGCACCAGTTTTGCACAACTGTCATTTATCTTTCAAAATTGCAGCAATCCCACAGATGTGTGCATTTGGACAAAAATACTAAAAACAAAACAATACAAACAAAAGCAGGCACTCAGCCCAGCTCCTCAGTACTACCTGGAAAAAGCATTTGCATTCTTTTCAATAAATATCAAGCACTACAAAAAAAGAGTCTCTTTTAATGGTTAAGGGCTGTCATTGGCCTCTGCCACTCACCCTGACTCCCATATTCTCATTGATATCAGGGAACCTAGTTCAATCCCAGTATTCCCCACTGTCATGTGTAGGCTACAGAGGACAGCTAACATAGGGCTTTATGGGGAATCTGGTACTCCCCTCACCAAAGCATTTCTTGCAGCCCTGGTGAAGGGGGTGTCCTCTGGGGCTTCCAAGATGACATGGGTAAGCTGTGGCTGAGCAGGTGGCACACCATCCCAAACTGGGACACTTTTGAGAGAGCTTAAAGGGGACACTATTAATTATTAGACTGGGACAGCAGGCATAAATCAGGACACACAATATTCCTGTCTTCCTGAGCTTTTGGGTTCTTCCTCAACACGGCAAGTTCTGCCCCTTAACCCTTAGTGCCTGTGGGGTGCTATTGAGTTCAGGCTTCATTTAACAATGTAGCACAGTGTTTTAATACCCCTTTGAGGTGCTTGAGCTAACATTAAATCCTAGATCCTGGGTAAATGCACCCATAATAAACAGAACCTGATTTGAACATTTCATCTTCCTTGGGCAGATACCCTTAGAATCCCCACCCATCCATGTGCCCCAGATTCCAGCCTGTAGAAATTGACAATATGCTTGGCTATCTCCTGAACTAGATCTTATACTGCTATCTGAGCTATGCTGAGATTTCTTTGTGGGCCTGGATGGCTCGGAGGCACTAAGGGAGTGGGGTGAGTGCTGAGAAGAATCTGCATACCTTTGTGAGGCAGTTACCCCAGGTTAAGTCACTGAAATGTTAAATCAGGGAAGCTCGGTTAGGGGATTTGTGGGGCCTATCTCTGCCAGCCAGGAGCTGTCAGGAGCATTTGGGAGATTGCGAGTTCTCATTCTTATCTCTGTCTGCCCCCATGTCTTTATTGTACCACGTCTGGAGCCAGCTCTACCTTAGAACCTCTAATTAATTTAGGTAATAAATTTTCTTGTTGATTAAGACCTTTTGAGTCTGGGTATTCTTTTATTTGTATTGTGACGTAAACCTCACATTGTGGGTTAAATGAGATACTGGTCATCATACCGGGTACTTCAGAGGTGTGGATTCAATGAGATCGCACCCATGAGGTATTTTGAACTGTCCCTGCTGCGTGATGAGCACTCAGTAAACATGGGCTCTTACTCCCAGGCCTGCGAACTGAAGCATCATTCCAGAAACAGGTCTCTTGCTATGACCTTGGCCTTAGGAAAATGTCAGGAGTCAGTAGGAGCAGAGCAGGCTCAGGAAGAGTGGAAATGAGAGCATGACAAGACCTCATTTACTCTTTGGGATCTGACATGAAGTCAGATAGAAAGCCGGTTTACTAAGTGAACAGGCAAAGTCCAGAGCAGGAGTCATTTTTCCAGTCTAGCAAAGTTGTTTCTGGAGGGTGGGACAGGAGTAGATATGATGTAGCAAAGGAGGTTGAGGTCCATACTGGGGGTGGATGTGGGGAAGTAGTGGGCAAGTGCTGAAAGCTAGGTGAGACCCACTGAGACCAAATATCAGTCATTCAAAATAATCAGTGGTCCAGGTAGACTTAGAGGAGTTAGAGATATGGTGGTCAAAGAAAAGTGGTTCTTGCCCTCATGGTCATTCCAGTTTGTTGCTTTTACGGTGCATTGGGCCAGAATTGGGATACCTTGCTACAGGTAAGGTCCAGAAAGAGAATCTAGACTGTGATTAGATTTGAGAGTGACCTTTCCAAGGTGAAAGTTGAAGGCATGAATAGATGAGATCTACTCCCCACCACCAAACCAAGTGTGTGCATGCTCTGTGCAGAAGGAAGGGGTTTCTGGTCAGTGAAGATGCCAACGCAGCACCTGAGTAGCACTCATGACAGCTAGGCCAAGAGCTTCTGGAATCTGAAACGTACATGTCCTGGGCTTGTATGCACGTGCCTGAGCTGACTCAGTGTGTGTGTGTGTGTGTGTGTGTGTGTGTGTGTGTGTGTGTTAATGTCCTTCATGTATCATGGAAGAGCGGTTTATACTGTGAGCTGCAGAGAAGGACAGTGTTAAGAATCTGGCTACCTTGGCAGATTCTGCAATAAAAGCACAGATAGTGGCAAGGGCTTTACCACCACGGGAGGAATTCGTGGTAGTGTGATAGTGGCATAAGGCATAGCAGAAGAGAATTGGAGGAGTAAATAAGCATATCTGAAGATAAAATCACCACTCAAATGAAAACTACTAAAAGTAGGTGAAAATGTTGAAATAGCAAATATGAACTTCAGACTCCTGAATTCCCATCACACTGGACTTGAAACGGTCACTGAAATTGTGCTATTAATGAAATGAAATGAATCATATTGAAGGTCATAATCATTTAATCCTATTAAATCTTCCAATGTATGTTTGGATTTCTCTAATCACTTGAATAGGTAAGCAGTGCCATCCATTAATTCTGTGTGGCTGTGTTTTGCCGGATGATATATTAAGCTAGAGGTACGTGATGCACATTGTGTTTGGTTATTTTCTGCTATTACAACATAGTGAAAACCTCAGCAGTTTGGAAGTAGAGGGAGATGTGTTGTTAAAATTAGGGGAATATTTATTTTTTAACAAATGAATTTAAACAATTTTTAAAGTTCTCAAAGCACTTAAAGCTAATAGAAGGGTATCAATTCAAGGTCCTGAGAATGTTTTCTTTGATGGATGATCAATGTGGGGTAATTGTATGAAGTATATATATTATTTGCTTTGAAATACGAATTTTGCTAAAGTAGCATTAAAAGTGTCTGGTAGTTTGCATTACTCAGTAGTTCAAGTATATTCCCTACAGTCTTATGCCCACTTAGTCCTAAAGGTAGATACAATCAACTGTGTTTGGTGTCCTTCGACAGTGCTGGTGACCCCCTACTTCTTACTTCTGATCATCCCCCTTGCATTTTTTTCCCTCCTGTCTGAAATGCCTCTGTTAGGATTTGTTCATTTATCTTCAAATATTCTATTGTCCAGAGACTTTAAAAAAAAATGCAGTTAGCCTGTGATGGGTAATAGCTTGCTTGAAGTATTTATTAACAGCAGAGCAAGATTTGTTAGAGGAGCAAAAGCCCTGCCCCGGATTAGTTGGGTGGGGGAGTGGTGGTGAGATGCTGCAACATTTGTGTACCTCCTGGTATCGGAGCTACGATCAATAACACATTAATTTTTCTTATGATTATATCCACAATATTTTCATATCTTCTCTTCCCCTGCCCTAAATGACAAAGGATTTCATGCACAGAATTGCAATAATATAATTCTATTTTAGCCAAAGTCCCTATACAGTCAGTTCAAATGACCAGTCAGTTCAGAGTCAACCAGTCAGCTCAAGATGAAAAACTGTCACAAGACTGTTTATATGCCTCATTTAAAATTGTTACTTAAAAAAAATCATACCAGTAAAAGAAATCAAAGGGAATTATATTTCAGTGGTAACTGAAGTAATTGGGATATTTCTGATTTATTTGTTCTCTAGACACAGATAATTGCACTGCCATACAGGACTTTTAGAACTGCTCATTTGAATGTACACAAATTTTTAACATGTTCATAAGTAGGGAGAATAATATAGTGAGTCCTCATAGACCCATCTCCAGATTCAAAACTTACCAACATTTTTGCTTCACTTATCCCTTTTCTTTCTTATAATTTTTATGGAATATTTAAAATCAAATCCCAGATATCATATTAATTCACCCTTTAATATTTCAGTATGTTTCTCTAACAGATAAGGCTTTAAAAACAATCCATAATATCATCATCGTATGTGCTAAAATACGATGACTCCTTAATATTTAATACTCAATCCATATTCAAATATCCCCAGTGTCTTAAAATTGTGTTTTTAATTATTTGTTTGAATTAGGTTTCAAAAATGTTGACCCCTGCATCGGCAGGCGGACCCTCAACCACTGCGCCACCAGGGAAACCCTAGAGGCTCTTCATTTATTAGGGATCTGTGATATTTATTGCAAATATTTACTTATTTTAATTTTTTGGCCATGCCGTACAGCATGTGGGGTCTTAGTTCCCAGACCAGGGATGAACCCGCACCCCCTGCAGTGGAAGCATGGAGTCCTAACCACTGGACTGCCAGGGAAATCCCTTATGTTGCAAATATCATGGGCCTTTTTATTTTCTTTATGGTATTGATATTTCAGGCTGTTGTGAAAATGTTTAATATATTTCCATTTTTTCCAGTATCCTCCCATTTCTGTGCTCCCCAATTTATTTGGTTATATTCTTTCTCTTAGTGTTTATACCTTTAAATCGTGTATATACCTCTATTATTTTTCAGATACGAGTGATCTATTTTGACTCTCAGCCATGAAAGATGAGGAACTCAACATATACACTAATACTATTTCCCTATCAGCTTTGTAAGTTACATTGTTTCTGTGTTGTCAGTGTTTGTAACAGTTACATGTTTTTCCCCCTGAACATAATCCCTGCATGTGTTTCAATTTTAATATATCAGACAAATGAATTTAATAATAACTACCTTGTCCAATTTTCATTTAGTGTTTTTTTGTTAGCTAGTTTCTTTTTCCATTTTTTGTTGTTTCTTCAAAAGGAAAAAAATCCCCGTAAAACTCCTGGGAAATATATCGTCTGAGGTTTTGATGGTGAATAACAGTTTTGTTATGGGTAGAGGTTCTTTTCTTTCATTGCTCCACTATCTTTTTAGCATTGAATGTTATTTTGTAGAAGTCTGAGGCCATCCTAATATTTTTCATCCATAACTGATTTGATACTTTTGTTGATTTCTCAGAGAATTTTTTTCTTTATATTTCAACAGGATATATCTAATTGTTATTCATTTTTTGTCATTTTTTTGTGGAACCTGGTGTGACCATTTAACATGTAGATTCGAGACCTGAGTCCCTTCTTCAAAGTTTTCATAATTATTTATTTAAATATGTATAATATATACTGATATTTATTTATGTTGACTCTCCTTTACCTGGCCTCTGTATTTTAAATTTTCTCAGACTTTTCTTAATGTTTTCTTCATTTCCACTTTATTCTCTTTACTTTTATCAATCCTGTTCTCTCTGTCCTTTACAATGATTTCAGAAGTATCTGTCATTCCTCGTGTTGTTTCTAGTTTGGCTTCATTTTGGTGACAGATTTGTTGTTTCCCACTTCTTTGCCAAGTGCTGCCAGCTCATGCTTTAGCTTCTATTGACTCGTGCATATTCCTGAATCACGTATTTCTTATTTGTTCTCTTGTTGTGCAGCTATAGATCCTTTTTTGTTGTTGTTGTTGATTACAGTGTGCTATGTTATGATATGATGGTGATATGTGTGCTATGTTATGATATGATGGTGATATAAGTCACATCTCTTTCTTGGCAGTATTTTGCTAGAGAGTGTTATTTGCCATTTTCTTTCCTGTTCCTTCCCTCCTATGGGAGTGCTTCTAGGAACCTTTCAGTATCTTGCCTCCTTCCTAGTAATGCTGCTCTTCCTCCATAAAGAAGTTACAAGTCAGCCTTTCTTGTCTCTTTCAGTCCAGTCCCAACAGCATTTTCTCTGGCAGAAATAACTCAGTGTTAATGACTTGTACATTGCATACTTCCCAATTTCCTGAAACGAGACAGATCTGACTCCCCACTCCCTTTTTTAAACATTTCAATAGCACTCTCATGTTTTCACTGTACCTGAATGTACCTAGATGACTTCTGACATTATTTTCAGAGTCAACGTTCTGTACTTTCTGTATTCACCCCTGCTGCTCAGTAGTTCTGATGTCTTAATCGCCTGGGATAATCTGTATCCTTGAGAAGCGTTGAGCTAACCTTTGAGAGGGATTGAATAAGGTTCAACTCTGGGGGTGGAAGAACCTGAAAAGTAAAAAATGAAATATTAATGACTTAGAATACTTTCTCACTACAGCTGTGTGTGTGTTTCAAAAAATAAGATCAATTTTATTCTCAATTTTTGGAACAACTTTTTATCCCCCTGTGTAACAAGAAGAAAAATGGAATGGTTTTAGTCATCTGTGGAGAAGAGGTACCACATATGTAGGAGATCCCATCAATATGTATATGGGAAAAAAGAAAAAAATCTGTTGTTCATTGGAATAAAAAGTAAGGAGGGTGAAATTAGTATCAGAAAATGGGCCTTAGAAGAGATAGAAAAGCACATATGGAAAGTTCGACTTGTTGTGAGTTGAGAATGGATTGTTCCTTGCACAAAGTTTGAGTTCAGTGAGAATGTGTTGGGGATCAGAAAGGCTGGTGGTCCCTGTTGCGGCTTTGCCTTAGATTTGCTCTGCGAAGCCCAGACAGCTTACTTGACTTCTGTGATTCTAAACTTCTATACCTATATCATGGGAATAATTATATCTTAGGACTAGTATAAGAAAAAACTGCCTAGTATCTTATCTGGTAGTCAATAAATGTTAACACCATTCTTCTTTTCTTCAATAGATATTATTTAGTAAAATAAGAATGTAAGATTGGCTGTTATGGTAGTCTTGTGGGTTTTGGTAGAAAGACACTGATATTGGGGGATTTGGAGTGTCAGGAGGAAGTGTGGTCAACACACTAAAGTGTTGGATATTAAGAATTAATTGACATGTGAACAGCATTTGACACTTTAAAAGTCACTTTCATATTCAGTTTCTTATTTGGGACTCACGCCAACTCAGTGAAGAGATATTTTTATTTACATTTTACAAATTGGGATATTAAGTCTCTGAGATGCTCCAGGACTTGTCCATGGTAAAAATGTCAGAATCTGGGCCAGAATTCTCACCCCAAGTCCAGTGCTCTTTTTACAGTTTCATGCTGCCTTTTGGAAGTAATGCCTTGTTCAGGTTGCCTATCTCCCATGGACCTTTGTTTCCTCGTTTATAATCTGAAGTATTTTCATTAGTGGGCCACTCTGCAGGTTCTTCTCTCATTTAATAACAAAGTAGCCCTTAAAATGAGCAACTGTCACTGTCCACTCCAACTCTGAACCTCTATAATTTTATCTCCATTTTGCACAAACGCTGGAGTACTTACAGGAAACAGTACGAGATTTGAGAAAGATTCTGGGATTGCTCATTTTTTTAAAGCAACCTCCCCCCAAAATCCCCCAAAAACCTAAATGTCCATCAAAGGAGATAGACTTAAACAGTGATAAAGTACATCCTGATAAGAGCTACTTCACAGAGGTAAAAATAATATTTTCTTTGTATTTTTGAGGGGAAGTTCCAATAGGAATTGTTAAGCATAAAAGTAATTCATAAATACATGTAGAGTATGATGATATTTACAAATATTTTAAAACCTATATGTGTATGCATGTGTGTATGTGTCGACATATATGTACAAAAGGCAAAAAGAACAAAGATAAATGACAAAATTTTAACAATGTTTACCCTAGACAGGGGAGTAGTATGAAAGAAAATTTTTGCTCTTTTACTCTGTATTGCGCAGATTTATTACAATGAGTACTAATGTAATTTAAAACATAGAATTAGTACTTATTCTGGATAGGTTTTGGTGAAGATGAAAAGCAACTGTTGGTACCATTATAAAATAGTTCTCTTTTGGAAACAGTAATTCATGTTGTAGGAACCATAAACTTATTCACAGTTTTTTATAAAATAAACATAATTGGTTTTATGAATCTGTTATGTTACTTCAATTCTTCTAAACAATTGATGATAAAACTCTGTTTTATCAGTGAAAACAACCTATACTCAAACTATTACTTCAGTAGTAAGTCTGGTCAGTGCAGTTAGAAATAGGTCATTCCTATAATACCTATTCATTGTGTCCCTTTCTTTTTGGCAGTAATTTCCTTAGTAAAACCCTCGTTGCTTGCCAGGTTTATTTTAATGGACTCCTAGATGACTTTTCTTCTTATGGGCTCTCTTCCTTCTAATCTGCTCTTTTCATTGCTGTTAGTGTTGCTTTTTTGAAACATAAACCTTACCACTTTTTTCTATTCAAAATCCTTCTGTGATCCCCATATCTTCAGAAAGTACTTAAATTCCGTAACATAACATTTATGTCTGGATTACTCTTTTTAAAAATTATCATTTTATTGAGTTATGATTGGGCTGTCTTTTTATTGTTGAGCTATAAGAGTTCCTTATGTATTCTAGATACTAGACCTAATTATTATTGGATGTATGATTTGCAAATATTTTCTCCCATTTGATGGGTTGCCTTTTCACTTTTTGGATAGTATCCTTTGATGAACAAATGTGTTTAATTTTGATTAAGTCCAATTTATATATTTTCTCTTTGGTTAGTTGTGCTTTTGGTGTTGTATATAAGAAACCATTTCCTAACCCAGAGTCACAACAATTAACACCTACGTTTTCATAGTTTTTATGTTTTACCTCTATGTTTTCATCATTCTCAGAGTTTTAAGTTTTAGATGTTTCATTTTGGTCTTTGGTCCATTTTGAGTTAATGTTTATATATGGTGTGAGGTAGTGGTTTAAATTAATTCTTTTGCATGTGGCTTTCCAGTGTCCCAGCACCATTTGTTGAAAGGAATATTATTTTAACCCCATTGAATTGTCTGGGCACCCTTATCAAAAATCAGTTGTCCATAGATGTATAGATTTATTTCTGCAGTCTCAATTCTTTTCTGTTGAGCTATGTATCTATACTTGTGCCAGTATCAAACTGTCTTGATTACAGTAGTTTTGTAGTAAATTTTGAAATTGAAGAGCATGAGTTCTCCAACTTTTTTCTTTCAACAGTTTTTGGCTATCCTGGGCCCCTTGCATTTTAGTATGAACCTTAGGCTCAGATCGTGCATTTCTTCAAAAAAGACAATTGGCGTTTGATAGGGATTGTACTGAATCTGTATTAATTTGGGGTATATTGTCATCTTAATAATAAGTCTTCTACTCAATGAACATGGGATATCTTTCCATTTATTTAGGTCTTCTTTAATATGTTACAGTGATGTTTTATTGTTTTTATTATATGTCTTCCACTTACTTTGTTAAGTTTATTTCTTAGTTTCTTATTCTTTTTGCTATTATTCTAAATTGAATTAAAAAATTTTTTTTTCAGGTTGCTTGTTGTTAGTGTATAGAAATACAGTTGACCCTTGAACAACATGGGTTTGAACTGCATGGGTCCACTTATACATGGATTGTTTTCAGTAAATATGTACTACAGTACTACAATATCTGAACTTGGTTGAGTCTGTGGGTGTGGAACCATGCATACAGAGGCCCAACTATAAAGTTATAAATGGATTTTCAACTGCTTAGGGGTTGACCCCCCCCCAACCCTTGCATTGTTCAAGGATCAATTGTACACTTGATTTTTGTTTATTGATATCATACAAATACAACCTTGGTGTACTTGTTTATTAGCTCTAATATTTTGCTTTGTGGATTGCTTAGGATTCCCTATATCCTAGATCATGTCATCTGGAAATAGTTTTACTTCTTCCTTTCCAATCTGGACGCATTTTATTTCTTGTCTTTCTTTCTTTTTATCCTTCATTCATTCATTTTTGCTTTCTTTCTCTGGCTAGAGCCTCTAGTACAATACTGAATAGAAGTGTCATGAGCAGACATCCTTTTCTTGATCTTAGAGGGAGTGCTTTCATTCTTTCACTATTAAGTATGAGGTTAGCTGTGGGCTTTTCATAGATGCCCTTTATCAAGTTGAGAAAATTGCCTTCTACTCCTAGTTTGTTGAGTGTTTTTTTATCTTGATAGGATGTTGGATTTTGTCAAGTGCTCTTTCTGTGTTTATTGAGATGATCATGTGGTTTCTGTTTTTTTCTTTTATTCTATTAATATTGACTGATTTTTATATGTTGAGTCAACCTTGCCTTCCTGGAAAAAATCACATTTGGTCATGTAATATAATCCTTTTTACATGTTGCTAGGTTTGGTTTGCTAGTATTTTGTTGAGGATTTTTGTCTGTATTCATCAGGAATAATGACATGTGATTTTTTGCTTGTGACCTCTTTTTCTGGTTTTGGTTTAAGAATAAGTTGGGAAGTTTTCTAAGTTAGGCCTCATAGAATAAGTAAGGAAGTTTTCTGCATCCATTGCTTTGCACTTGCTTTTTTCACTTAATTGTAAATTCAGAAGTAACTCTGTCAACTCAGTTAGCTTCCTCATTTTTGTGCAGCCGCATAGTTAACTCTGTGGATTTGCCGTAGTTATTCAGAATTCTCCTATGTATGGTCCTATGTATGGGAAATATTTTGTTATTACAAAATGAAGATTCGCCATTAATAACAATGTGCATGTTTTGTTTTATATTTGTGGAGATACACCTTTACAGTAGGTGCCTAGGAAAAGGATTGCTAGATCAAAGGGTAAGAACATATGTAGTCTGTTAGATGTTCCTAAATTCCCTCCCAAAATGTTTTTGGCATTTTACACACCCACCAGAAATGAATGAGACTGCCTCTTGTCCTGTAGCATTATCAGGATAAGGGCTATTTTGAATTTTTGACTCTCTGATAGATATTTTTAATGGTATCTCAGTGTAGTTTTAATTTGTACATCTCTGATTGTGAGTGATGTATTTTTTTATATGTTGAGGGCTGTTTTAACTTCTCTTTTCTATAGATTATCTGTTCATATATTTTGACCATTTTTTTCTATCTTGTTTTTCTCCTTTTTCTCTCATTTTTTTTTTCTTTTTTTTTCTTGCGGTATGCGGGCCTCTCACTGTTGCAGCCTCTCCCGTTGCAGAGCACAGGCTCAGGACGCGCAGGCCCAGCGGCCATGGCTCATGGGCCCAGCCGCTCCTCGGCATGTGGGCTCCTCCCAGACCGGGGCACGAACCCACGTCCCCTGCATCAGCAGGCGGACTCTCAACCACTGCGCCACCAGGGAAGCCCCTTCTCTCATTATTTAAAAGCTCTTTATGTACTTGGGGAATAGCCCTTTGTTTATAAGTCGCATGGATTTTATTCCAGTTTTTCATTTGTCTTTTACCGTTTTATGATATTTATTTATTTTTATTCCAAAATTTCGCATTCTTATGTAGACAGAATCATTAGTCTTTTATTGCTTCTAGATTTTGAGTTATATTTAGAAGACTTTCTTTCCCCATATCCAGTTATACAGGAATCTCCCTCAATGTTTTCTTTTAATAGTTCTGTGGATTCAATTTTTGAACGTTTACATTTCTGTTGTATTTGGTGTTTATTATGGTGTCTGATGTATCCAATTTAATTTTTTCTTGCAAATGGCTCTTATTCTCAGTTATGTGATATGATTATCATATACTACATTTCCATGTGACCTTGTGTCTATCTGTGGATTTTCTTTGTGTTTTCCAGATATTATATTATGTGCAAAACTTCTTTTCCAATTCTCATACCTCCAATCATTTTCTCTTGTCATGAAATTGTCCTGAAGGTAGTGGAAATCCTTCCCTTGTTCTTCTCCTTAGTGACAATGTTCCTAAATGTTTCCGTATCCACATATATATAAAAACATATATATTTGTATTGTGTGTGTGTGTGTGTATGTGTGAGAGAGAGTGGGAGAGAGAGAGAGATGTTACATAACAGTGCTGAATTTTGTACAGCCTGTTTTCAGTATCTATGGAGAATATCTTGTTTTGTTTACTTAGATTTATTAAAATGGTAGATAATGAATTTTTTAATATAAAACCATCCCTGCATTTCTGGAACAAATCCCATTTCGTCATAATATCTCTTTATTTTTATTTTTAAAGTTTTGGCTGCACCATGCTGCTTGTGGGATCTTAGTTCCCTGACCAGGGATTGAACCTGGGCCCCTGGCAATGTAAGCGCCAAGTCCAAACCACTGGACCGCCAGGAAATTCCCATATCTCTTTATTTTTAATGTGTAGTTGGAATCTGCTTGCTAATATAATTCAAAATCTTTCATTGATATTCATGAGATTGGTCTGTAGTTTTCCTATTTGTGTTTTTATCAGGTTTATGTATCAATATTATACTTACTTCATTAACAAAATGAAAGTTTTCCTTTTACTACACTCTGGAACAATTTAAGTAACAGTAAGATTTTCATATACAGTTTCAATTAAAAATCTATTTGAGGGCTTCCCTGGTGGCGCAGTGGTTGAGAGTCCGCCTGCCGATGCAGGGGACACGGGTTCGTGCCCCAGTCCGGGGGGATCCCACGTGCCGCGGAGCGGCTGGGCCCGTGAGCCATGGCCGCTGAGCCTGCGCACCCGGAGCCTGTGCTCCGCAACGGGAGAGGCCACAACAGTGAGAGGCCCGCGTACCGCAAAAAAAAAAAAAAAAAAAACTATTTGAACGAATTAGTCACTGCAAAGTTAGTGCATCAGGATTCTCCAGTGGCAAAAAATAGGTGATATTTGAAAGTACTCTGTTTAATAAATAGTTTATTATAAGTTTAATAGTTAATTATAGTTAATATTTGATAATAGTTAATAGTTTAATAAAATATTTAATAAGTACTTTTATATTATATAGTTTGACCTTCACTTCAAATTTCTGAATATGTTATATTCATTTTATGGATTAGAAAACTGAGGCACAGAAGGATTAAGTGGCTCGCCCAATCCACACATTTAGTGAGGAGCAATAGAAGAACTTAAACTAGATCTACTGTTTTCATAATATACTCTGTTCATTCCATAGTGCTTCCCTGAAATGTAGTTCACTGTCTTTATGTCAATAGTTGGCCAAATATTTTAACTCACAATTAATTTACATGTACGTTCAGTAGGGAAAAAAAATTTGGTTTTGAATCTATTTTTGTCATACTGTGACACTACCGGGTCTCACTACAAGTAGAATCTTTGGTGATGGAAGGCAGTAATATGTGTATGTCCATTTAGATAATCACCTGCTCTCTCTCTCTCTCTCTCTCTCTCTCTCTCTCTCTCTCTCTCTCTCTCACCCTGACACACATATCCTTTAGAGGACATCATGGGATAAGACTACCTTAACCATTGATTCATAAAATTCAAATAGGCTTTTGGCATACAGAGTAATTATGATTTGTGGAACATGCTTTCATTTATAGTATATCCTCCATTTACGTATCTACCTAATGTAGAGATTAGATTGGCTTTAAGTTATCAGCCATTTTGAAGATAGGCCTATTAAAAAGAAAAACTAAAGCAAACAAAAATTCCAAATATCTGTAAGAACAGATTTAATGTGATGTCAGATACTTTCTACAATGTATCGAAATTCCAGGGATGAGCATGGTGCATCATCTCTTGGACCTTAAACTTGAGTACTTGTACTAAAGTAGCTAGGAATGGGAAAATATAAGTGTAAAATAATATAATGCAATATGTTATAATCAATAAACTCAATAGTATATCGATATAAACATACACAGTTTGGCAATACGAAGCATTTTCATTTTGATGTGCATTTATCTTCAGATCAATGGGTACAAAGAGTTCTAGCAAGTTAGTTAGCCCAACTGTCTTTATTTTATCTAATTCAAGGGGTGCCTTGAATATTGTGTCAAATCCAAACTCTTTGCCATGGCTGCGTACAATCTGCCTGCACTCCCCCCACCTCTCCTCTCTTAATTCATCTTTCCCTTTCTATTCTTCACTCTGAGCTCCAGCTTGAATGACTTTCTTTAATTTCAGGACTGCCAAAATTTTTCCTTCCAGAAGGACATCCACGTGCTGTTTCTCTTCCTTGGACAATTTTTCCCACGTCTCTTTATCTAGCTAACTCCAACAATCTTCTGATCTTACCTTAAATGTAATTTTCCCAGAGTGGCCTTATCTGGCTAATGCCTCCCCTTCCTGAACAACACCAGTTTACTCTGTTATAAACTCTCACTATGCTGTACTTTTCCCTTGGAGCATTTGTAAAAGAATCACTTATGTAATTTTTTTATCGTCTCCTCTTAGAATGAAAGCTCTGTGAGGTCATGCATGGTTCTTGCTTGTCTCATTCTCCACTGTATCATTAGTACCTAGGACAGTCTTGAGCACCTAGTATGCACTAGCAAATATTTGTTGTATAAATGGACGAGTGAATGAATGAGCGACTTTAAACAAGCACTGTGAAAGAGGTTGGTGCATGAGATAATCAGAGGCTGAGGGAAATCAGAAAATTCAGGCATCATTACTTTAATAAATACAACAAAGAGGGAGACTGCAATGAGCATGCCCTAAGCAAAGTAAGCCTTTCTGCGAAAGAAAGATGACATGGAGCTCTTGTTGTAAAGTGTTTTCAGCACTTTATGAGCCATTGTTATCTCCTTATTTAATTTACCGAAGAAAAGTAGTAAGCAAGGACAACTGGGAGTAGAAAAGTTTCTGAGGTTTACTAATGATGTATACAGCTTCTGCGTTCCATATCACTTTATTGTCAATGGTAGCATTAAAGTCTTATGCTCTGTTGGAGATATAAGTGTATTTGAAAAAAAAAATTCATTATCATTGAAAACACTGGATTCACGTTGCCACCCTGGGGAAATCAGGAAATGTCACTGATTTAAGTTTGAGGTTAAAGGACACTTTTGGAGAAAAAAGATAAGGGTTTTTAAAAATATCAACAGAGGAGCCATGTTTATCTACATGCAGTAGTTGACTATTGTGAAGTTGCTTTTCTTCTTATATACCTCCTATTTCCAAGTCCTTTTCTTTTTTTGTATACTTCCCCCCTTTTCAGTCAGCCATGGAGCAGTTAAAGTGGTTTGTGTGAGTACACTCAGCCTATACATATTTAGGTCAAAAATTACTAAAGGTGCAATGAAAAGAATTCTGGATGCAACATTCCACTCTGTGGTGAGCTTGGTATAACTGCCTCTGGGACGGTAGCTACCCTCATACATACAAATGACTCAATGGAATTTGAGAGACTACTTTAAGTGTTCTTGTCTTTTAAGCATTGTATATTAATTTTTGGTCATTTCCAAACTTTCTTTTAGCAGAATTGCACATGGAAAACATAAACATCGTTGGTAGTAATTTTAAAATTTCCAATCGGAAATTGTGATAGAAATATTTATTCAATATCTAGCATTTGCATGACATTTTGCTCTATGGCAGTTAGTCCTTTGGTTCAAATGTTTACTTCCTCAATGAAGTAGGTCTCAGCCTACTTCCCTTGAATACATACATACACACAACAGACTCAATCTTGCCCTTGCCTTACACTCCTTTAGCACTTAAATTGGATTATTCTAGAAAACCTGAGGGAAATGTTTTGATCAGTAGCAGGGCAGTCAACACATTTTTAGGAGTTAAAGAGAGAAGAGGGAAGAGAGTATCTATTTATTGAGCTTTACTTTGCCCTTTCTCTAATAATAGCAGTACCAGAGCCCTGACTTTGAGAAAGACAGTTTCACGGACATGTAGTTCTGAAGCTAACATAAAGCTGGAAAATTCCCTCCATGGTAGTCATCTCAGAATAATATCTTGATATCTTCTTTTATCAAGGCATTGCTAGACAGAATTTGAAAAATGTTCATAGGATGTAAGTAAACTCCTCAAAATCATTGACTGGTAGGCCATTGTCAATTATGAGTTCGATACTTTAAAAATACGTACAGATGTACTTGAAAAAGATAACAATATACTGAAACCCATTTTGTTTCTGGCTGTACATCGGGCTATACACTATGGGAGAATTTCTCTTGCAGAGATACCTCTGGAAAGAAGACATAAAATATATGGCCTTGGTTTTGCTGACACAATGATTTGACTGCTGCTGAAGTAGCTTTTAAATCCCTGGATACATGATTCATTTTTGCAAAAAGTAACTGAATGAGGTCCAGTGTCAATGCTGTTAATGGCCCTATGATGACACAGTTCACATCAAGGATGAAAATGTTTACGGTCTTTTGTTTGTTTATAGATCTTCGTGTATCTCAGGAGGCATAGTAAGTCTTTTTGGAGACACTGAAATTGAGGAAGATAAAGACCATTGGAAGTTCCCAGGATTACCCTCACAAGCATGCCTCAAAATTAAGATTAGAATTTCGAATCCCTGGGTTCTTGCTCTTGTTAAGAAATATTGGTAAAGGAGAGTGTAGATGGAAGTAGTTGGCAAGAAGGGAGGATGTGTCCTGGGTCTTGGGTGGACTTGCTTATATAGATATGGTTATCAATCCCTTGGACATTTTAGTGTTAGACATCACTAATGTGGTCCCATGGAGTACTGAATAGAATAACATTTCTGAATGTGTACATTATGCATAACATATGATCTCTAACCTTTATCACGATTTTTCAAAATAATTTTATTCTTATTTAACAGGAAATTGAGGTTCAGTGAGATATAAAATCTTGCCCAGATTTTATGAGCCAGGATTCAAACTCAGCTCTACGTGATCCCAAAGGCACCACCACACTATGATTCTGTTTGAATAATCATATGCATCAAATAAACATATAATAGAGGAGTGAGTATATTTAAGAGAGGGGTGACATTTGAAGGGTGAGTGTCTAAGTTTCTTGTGGCTATTGAAACAAACTACTACAAACTTGGTTACTTAAAATAGCGTAAATTTGTTCCCTCACAGTTTTTGAGTCCAGATGTCTGAAATTAAGGTGTATGCAGGGCTGCACTCTCATCAGAGGCTCAAGGAGAGAGTCTGTTGTTTTTCTCTTGTCCAGCTTATAGTGGCTTGTATCACTCTAATCGCTGCCTCTATAGTCATTCTGCCTCCTCCTCTTATGTCTGTCAAATCTCCCTCAGCCTCACTCTTATAAGGACACTTGTCATTGGATTTAGGGATAGCTCCCATAAGCCAGAATGATCTCCTCATCTCAAGACCCTTAACTTGATTACATCTGCAAATACCTCTTTCACAAATAAAGTAATGTTCACAGTTTCCAGGAATTAGAATATAGGCATGAATTTGAGGGGGGTACCATTCAGCCTGTGGGTAATGGACTTCTGTGGTCAGACTGAATTGGACCAGGGTATTTGCCTTCCTTTTCCCAGTTGTGGCTTCCTGGAGGAGCTGGAATTGTTGGAGCTCTCTCAAAGGCCTGAAGAGATAGATAGGTCTAATGATAAGTTGAATAGACAAGGGGTACATTGAAGCAGTGTAACAGGTTATCCCCATTGGCACAAACCAGCCAACATAAAATCATTGATAGAAAAGTTAAGAGATTCTATAGGATAAACTAGTTTTAAAGTGAATGTTCACCGTGTAGACTCTGTCCTCAAAGAAATTATGTTCTAAGCAGCATGACAGTTTATTGAGTAAAGCAAGAGCCTATTATAACAGTTTATCAGATGCTGGATTTTTTTCATAAAAATCCATAGCAAAAAAATAAATATTAGGGGATGAAATCCCCATACTGGGGGGAAAATATGAAGAGCAGAATAAAACCGAACAGCCCTGCTCTCAGACAAAACCACCACCCGTCCTCTCTGGCCAGCAGTGGTCAGAGTCCCTCCACTATTTTCATTTGGAGCCATTAGGACTAATCTCTGCTTGTCCTTTTATCTTTTGATGTCAGGTCCACAGGTATCCCAGGTCTCCCTATCTCCATATTTGCCGTGTACATCTTTTTTTAAAACCTATTTCTCAACTCTTGAAAAACATCTACTTTTCACTCTAGAAATCAGAGTCAGTGTTCAGCAAAGTCCTATTTATTTTCAGTAACTTCTCTTAATATTTCCTTTACCTCCTTTTTCTAAATGAAATCGGGCTCTACCCTAATGACTCTCACTGTAGCCTTTTTAAATGGTAGTTTTTTTTTTTTTCTCTAACACACCCCAATTACTATTGATCCTGGAGTTAGGATAGGTATTTTTATTGCTTCTCCTTGCTGATATTCTCTCTTCCTCCTTCTCCAAGCTTATGAATTTTATGTCATTGTTTTAGATATCTCCTGTTACACCTTGTGATGGTTAATTTTATGTGTTAATTTGACTGGGTCACAGGATGCCCAGATATTTGTTCAAACATTATTCTGGCTATGTCTGTGAAGGTGCTTTTAGATGAGTTTAACATTAAAATTGATAGACTGAGTAAAGCAGATTGCTCTCCCTAATCTGGGTGGGTCTCATTCAATCAGTTGAAGGCCTGAATAGAACAAAAAGCTGACTTTCCTCAAATAAGAGGGAATTCCTCCTGCCTAACTGCCTTTGAGCTGGCACGTTGTTTTTTTTGTTTGTTTGTTTTTCCCCCTGCCTTTGGACTTGAACTGAAAATCATATCATCAGATCTTCTGGTTCTCAGGCCTCCAAACTGAGACTGGAACTACACCATTGGCTCTCCTGGGCCCCTAGCTTGCTGACTCCAAGCCTTGGTACTTGTTAACCTCATAATCTTGTGATCCAATTCTTTATAATAAATCTCTTTAAATCCTCCTGGTTCTATTTCTCTGGAGAACCCTGGCTAATACACTCCTCTATATTATAGTCATCTACTGACTTCCAGTTTACTCCTCTCCGTCATTAAAGACATTTTACCTCATCGCACACTATCACCGTTGTCAATTGTTTAAATCCTTGGTGATTTCAATATTCATGTATGTGACCTTTCCCACAACCTGGCCTCTCAGTTTCATGACCTGTTCTTCAGTTTTATTTTCTTTACCAACTTTGCTACTTGTTCCTATGGCCATATCTTATCTTGTTATTATCAATAACTGCAACCCCTCCATAACGTCAGTGTCAAGCATCCGACTTGACCACCAACTTGTTCCCTCTGATATCCTGATAACAACAACTGTCTTATCCCACTGGGACCTCCCACCCCACTGCTGCCATGAACATATTCTCACTTCCATCCACATTGGGCTTAGTGTCTTAGTGTCCACAGTCCATTATTACCTTCAACTATGTTGCCTCTCTCTTGTTAATCATACTCACTTGATAAAATCCCAAGCCTGGTTAAATCAAACATGGTTGGAGAAACTCATGCAATCTTGCTGAGTGGTCTCAGTTTAAACTCAAGATCACCATCAAGTGGATCCTTAAAGCTGCCTGGCAATTATGCTATATTTGCCAGTTCCATTAACACTCTAGATGACTATTTTGTGCCTTCTCCCTTTACAAAAATGAAATGTCCACTCCCTCCACTTGCTTCCTGTTTAACTGAGAAAATAGAGATAAGATAATCAAAAGAAATTTTCCTCAAGCTACTATCAGCACATTTTCCCATCAACCAGCTTCTGTACCCATACGCTCAGCCTTCATTCCTGTTCCTGTGGATGAACGGCTAAAGCCATTGCACTTAATCCCACCCCTGCTCACCAACTCCTGAATATCCCTCTTGCAATTCTCTTCTTCCTTTCCCATATCATTGTTTTTTTCCCTGGATCTTTCTCATAAACATAACCTACTAATGTTTCTCCCATTCTAATAGAACAAAACAAAATACCTCTCTTGATTTCATTTCCCTCTCTGGCCGTTGCCCCACTTCTCCTTCCCCTTTATAGCAAGAACCCTTTAAAGAGTAGTCTACACTTGCTGTCCTCTATTCTTCTCCACTTGTTCTGAAGGATTTCAATCCTACCACTCTGTACACAATTGCTTTTATAAAGGTTGCTGTTGTGGACTGAATTGTCTCCCCAAATTCATATGTTGAAGTCCTAAACCCCAACACCTCAGAATGTGACCTTATTTGGAGATAGGGGCTTTACAGAGGTAATTAAATTAAAATGAGTTCATTAGGGTGGGCCCTGATCCAATAGGACTGGTGTCCTTATAAGAAAAGGAGATCAGGACACAGAGAGAGACACCAGGGTCACGTGCTCACAGAGGAAAGGCCATGTGAGGACACAGCAAGAGTCTGCAAGCCAAGGAGAGAGACCTCAGAAGAAACCAAACCTGCCAGCACCTTGATCATGGACTGTAGCCTCCAGAACTGTGAGCAAATAAATCTCTGTTGTTTAAGCCACCCAGTCGGTGGTATTTTGTTATGGCAGCACTAGCAGCCTAATACAGTTACCAATCTCATCCATGTTGCTAAATCTTAAAGCCCATTCTCAGTCTTCATGTAACTTGACTTACAAGCAGTATTTGATATCGTTAATCACCTCCTCCTCCTTGATACAATATCTTCACTTTGTTTCAAGGATATTGTAATCTCTTGATTTTCCTCATAGCTCACTGGTTTCTCCTTCTCAGTGTCCTTTGATGAACCCCTCCTCCACTTTCCCAATTCTGAACTTTGAACGACTCTAGGGATCAGTCCTTAGACTCTGTATGCATTCATTATTCATCACTCCCATTACTACCACTCTGGTCCAAGATACAATTTCTAGCCTGGATTATAGCAAGATCTTCTTAACTTGACTCCCTGCTTCCACATTTGATTGTCTACACTCTGTTCTCCACACAGCAGCCACAGTGATATTTCTAAAGGAGTATGCTATTTCCCTATTCAAAACTAGTGATTCCTTTCTCCACCAGGGTAAAAGCTTTACCATAAGGTCCTCATGATCTACTCCTGCCCACCTCCCCAACTTCTCCTATGACTCTCCCCTTGGCCCACTACTACACTTACATTGATCTCCTTGCTTTTCCTTGAATTTGCCAAACATGCTCCCACCAGGATGTATTTGCATTTGCTTCATTTTGCCTGGAATGGCCCTTGCCCAGACATCTGCATGTCTCTCTCCCTAACCTCTTTCAAGAATCTTCTCAAATGTCACCTCTCAGTTATGTCTTCCCTGACCATCCTTTTTATAATTTGAATGCTACTACCTGCAATACTGCTCACATTCCCTGCTTTTCTCCATAGCACTCAAATTGTGCTTTACTTACTGTACCTACTTACCATACACTTGAATGGAAACTCCATGAGGGTGTGGATTTCTGTCTGTTTTGTTTGTTATTGTATGCCTAGCTCCTAAGACAGGGCATATTTGGGGTTCCATGAGTATTTGTTGAATAAGTGAATGAATGACCAAATTATATTAATAGCTCAAAATTTTATCATTTTTCTCTAAATAGCACTGCATAGAGGAGGAAGTTATGAGAAATAATAATTTTAAAAAAACCTCTCAAGATTATTTAGAATTCAAAGGAAAAACATGTTGGGAACCATGGATAAAAGTCAAGTCCTATAATTGCTTATTTCTGACTGATGCCTTACAGTTTTTATGTTACAAATCCACTTGTTTTAATGGCTTTAATTTGGGTGTAAATTTTATAGTTTCTTGAGTTTTCCTTACCTAAAAAAAGACATTGAACACCACGTGTGTGGAAAATTGCACTCTCCAATGAGTGAGGAAATAAGAGGGGGCATTCTAAAGGATAAGACACTAAGGTATCACCCACTGAAATAGGACATTTTAAAAGCTGCTTTTTATCAACATGATTTTTCTGCATCCTGTAGGGTTTGAAAGCATTTATTTTGAAGTACACATGGTATTATAATTGCCCAGTGTCCAAATAAAGCCTCCCAAGACATAATCATTACTTAGGAAAGTCCATGAAACCTGCTGTGAAATATAAATATTAAAGCGGTTTCTCACTTTTTGACTAGACATTATGTTACCAGTAAAACCAAAGTCTTAAAAAACTTTTCTGTGTCCTTCTGGGCTCTTTATCCCATTGTCTTTTCTGCTTTATGTGATTTATGGTGTTTTCTTCCTTTGTATTAGTAAGATTTATTTCCTTTTCCAGCCTTCATGAGGGCTTATCAAATGATTCTTTGGCTTAGTACCTACCATAATGTCTGGCACACTGTAGACCCTCAATAAATTTAGAATGAATAAAGAGGTATTAATTTAAATAAATTCAATCTCTTATACCTGTGTTTCTCAAAGGGTAATTTGCAAAGCACCTGCATCAGAGTCACTGGGATCCTTTTTTTTTTTTTTTTTAAATACAAACTCCTGTTGTCCATCCATGACATACTGAATAGCATGGAGGCACTGAAATCTGAGAAAAGTTATTTTAAGCTGCTATTGTTTGTCACACTGTGTGTGGTGACAGGTATGTCATATCACCACATACGATATGATAGGTAACTGAGATGTTTTCTATCCTGTGAAAGAGTTCACCACACAACGAGGAGCAGGGCACAGATAACAAATGATTAAACAAATGACTAATTGTAGGATGTGGTTAATGCTATGAAAGAATAGGTATGGTACTTTGATAAACAATAACAGGATGACCTGCTTTATATTGGGTATTCAGGAAAGTTCTCTCTGGGGGGTAACATTTGAGACATGAAGATATTTAAAACCATAGGACACTCCTACACTTAGAGGTTGGAATAAGAAGGGTGGTGAGTTTCCAAACCAGGATATTTTGGAGAGTGAACAGAGGCACAACAACTGTGTGATGAAGCAGCTCCACACTGGACCCTGACAACCTTATATGTCTCCCCATAGGCCAAGTAGGCCAACCTCAAGGATCATGTATACATGTGGATGAAAATAGTACCTATTTCATATGTCACTGTGAGGCTTAAATAAGCAATTAGTGCCTAGCAGATAGAAAGTGCTCAATAAATGTTAAATATTGTCTATTATTTTAGCTTGGATTACTTAGAAAATAGGGAGTTTGTAGACCTTGTTTATTTTTCATTACTATTTATTTTTGGAGGAATTTCTTATTCATGTTCTTTGATGATGTTGTAATGATGTATTCATCTTTTTCTTACTGGTTTTCAAAATCTTGACCTTAGTATCTCTATTTGCAAAATAAAGTTGTATCAGCTGGTCTTTAAAGGCCTTTCTAGCTTGTATTCTTCATATTTCTAAGTGTCTTGAAGCCAGAGCCATTTCACTGAGAAGGACCCTGACCCCTAAGAGTTTTCAAAAGCAGTTTGACATTGTAGTTTATGAAAAAGACAGCCTGCACTTGCAAATTTGTTTTTCTTGTTAGAAAATATTATAATATTCTATGTATTTATCTCCAAGTTGCTCAGGTTTCACTGCTTAGGAGAAAGTGTTTTCTGAATACACCTTAAGTTAGCCTAGTCATTTCTTTGAGGCCATAATCTTTTGCTTTGAGATTCAATTGTTTGTCTTTGCAAAGGAGTAATATCAGATGATGCACTTAAACTTGACAAAAGTAAACTTTCCTCCCAGAATGTCCTGGGTAATTTCTTTGCTGCTAAATTTTTTCCTTGTAATTTGTAATGACATGAGTAGCATTAACCTACATGAGTGAGATCAGCAACATAAGATCAAGACTAGAAATAAAGCTTTTGCTTTGAGTTTAGGTCATAACCCATCTTTAGGCCAACAACAAAAACTGCATATGTTTATTGCTTCTTTTTCCCACAGATTCTCTATGGGATACATCTTGGCTGTAGCAAACCTTTCCGGAATTTTAATTAAGACCTCAGTCACCTAAGGTCATTAACTAAGCTCTCTTATAGAGTTGTAGGAGAAGCATGAATTCAGATACCTGGGCACCCCTGGAGAAGATATGATCTCTGCACTCACGGACAAATTAGGACATGCTGTTTACTTGGAGACATATTGCTATACCTCAAATTGGTGCCATGCTACTAGGGTTGTAGTAATTTAACCTTTCTGAGTCTCAGTTCTCTCATCTGACAAATGGGAATAATAATGCTGTGAAGTGGGCATTAGTATTATTCTGACATACTTTTTTTCATATTTACATAGCCACACCTTTCAGGGTTTTTTTCCTTTATGATGTTGCCTTTATTTCATGGGTTGCAGGACCATGCCTGATCAGATAAGAAAGTACTTACCCAACTTATCTTTTATACTTCTTTTATCATTTTTCTTTTTACATTTATCTCTTTAATCTTCTTGAAATTTATTCTGCTATTTGGTGTGAGGCAGGGACCTAATCTCTCTCTTTTCAAACACTTAGCCAATTGTTTCAATACCATTTACCTAAGGAATCCATCATTCTGCACTTACTTGTTGTGCAGTTTCATATATACTCCTGTGTGTAAACATAGAAATGTCGCTCTGTCTCTTGACTTCTCCATGCTGTTCCAATTGTTTATCTACCTGATCCTTTATCAGTGTTAAACTGTTTGATTACTGTGTCTCTATAATTCATATTAATATGAGTCCCATTTTTTGCTTTGCTTAGCTAACTTTGTCCATCTATTATTGTGTGTAAACCTCAGAATCATTTTTGTTAAGTTCTAAAAACCACATTAACAAATAAATTAGAGGTGGGCTTTCACTCCTCCATTTTTTCTTACTCCCTACCTATAAGTAAGCATATTTATGTGTGCAGTATTTTGTGTTTTGTGGAAAAGAGGTAGATGGTTATCCTCTTTAGGTATGTATGGTGATTGTATAATTGTATGGTGATTGTCTAAACCAGGGGCACTTTTAAGAGTGAAAGAGGGTCGGACAAATATGTAGGGCAGTAGTTCCATGCTGGCATTCTGACAACCTTGAATGGCTCCATATAGCCCACATAGGCAAGACTCAAACACAGACTGGCCTAGGTCTCGGTGAAATGCCTTGGCATTTCTCATTTGACTCCCTGTCTTGTGAGAGGCTGCTGGGAGGCATGGGACTTTCCACCTCATGCCCTTCTTCTTAAATCACAGCTGCAGACTACAAGACTGCTTAGCTGAAGTCTGGATGGGCTCCTCAGCAACCGAGCAACCTACTGGTTACGTTGTCTTTCACGTGGTTGTCTTTGATTTGGTGTTGTCGTGTAAGTCAAGTGATGCATGAAGCTGGTACCATGTTGGTCTTACTTTTGCCGTCTGGGTAAATTACAAACTCTGTCAATCTGTCTGGGCCCATTGTCCCTTACCAGCAGAGTCTGTTAGCCTGCTTGACAAAATGCTAAACCAGTTAACATTCAGGAACAATAAGAGTAAAGTGCAACTAGACAATCAAACCAATATTGTTCTCAACATTGTTCCCATGATACAAAAGGGGTTCAGTGGTGGTTTGTCTGTAAAAGTCTTATGCAATCAGCAGTATCACTAAAATACTTCCTCAGTCAAGTCTCCTGGTAAGCTCTTAGGCTCTCCATTATTGTGGTGGTGGCCCTGAGGGAAGGCAGTTAATCAGTCAATCTATTTAAACTTTAGCCATAATCACATGCTGACTCTAGAACATTTTGGAAAGTACAAAAAACTAAAAAGACAACTCATAAATATTCTTGGTATATATCCTTCCAGTCTTTTTATTATGTATAATTCTTACGTAATTATAATGATGTATTATATATAAATTTGTATCTGCCTTTTTCTTTTCTTAATGCTTGTAAATGCTTTTTAAACATTTTAATGACTGCATGTTTCCATCAAGTGGATCTATCAGTTTTTGTAAATATTCTGTTATTAAGTGAAGTTATTTCTTTTATTTTTTCTGTTTTTTAAAAAATAGTAGCACTAATTTGGTGATAAACATAACCAGCCCTTAGGATAGATGCCCAGCAGAGAAAACCATTTTTTTTTCAGGTTCTTGACACATACTGTCAAATTGTTTTTTAAAGGGTTTGTTGATTTACATTCCCCCCAGCATCTGTGGTATCCATTGTCTAGCTCTGAAAGTGCAAAACAAAGCCCAGAACCTCATAATCATTTATATTAACTTTCTGGGAAGGTGAGGATCATTATGCTTAGAAGGACCAAGGAAATTAATGAAACATTAAATGGTTTTTCATAACCAAAGAATGTATTGCATTTTTAGTGAACATTTTTGACAGATACTTTTTCCTGTCTGATTTATTTTTATTTCTGTTATATGCATAGTAAATATCTGTAATGGCAGAGGAATGTCTGGTATAGATTTGATGGTCTCAGATATTACCTAGAGTTTCCACAAAGGTAGAATGCACATAGCAGGAGGATGCATCCTGTTGTTGACTAAAGATCTTCATGTTGTCTTAACTGCACTACTCAGGACACACAATAGACCAGTGGTTCTTAACTATCGTGAGAGTAATGGGGTTTTTTGAGGATCTGATGAAATGTAAGGACAAAGTCCTTACGTAAAATCAATGTATGGACATAAACGTTAAATTTGCAGAAATTTTCAAGTTATTGATGATCCTCCTGAAGTATATTTGTAGGTTCTAGAACAGAGCAGGATCCCGTGGAGCCCTCCTGGGTACAAAAGCTTTTCCGGGTCCCCCATTTATTATTTTCAGGATAAAGGCTTAAGCCTCCTGGACCTTCCCAGAGTACCAAAGGGCAGATTTAAACAGTTATTAATCAGGGAAGTAAGGGAATGCAGAATCAAAAGAGGAGCAATCAAGAAACAATAGTGCAACCCTTGAGGCAGGATCCTGGTTCCTGCTCAAGGGATATACACAACAATAGCTTTGAGTTCTTCTGTAGGAACTAAGGCCCCACCCAGATGGAGGGTGGTTAACTTCAGGCTGAGCACAAGATTACTGGAGCACCGCCCTGTTACCTCACCACCAAGAAGAAAGTCACATGCCCTACAGCCCTCACCCCAAATTTTGCCTATAAAACTTCTTCCCCAAAACCATCAGGGAGTTTGGGGTTATTGAGTGTGAGCCACCCATTCTCCTTGCTTGGCCCTGAAGTAAACCTTTCTCTGCTCCAAACTCTGACGTTTTGGTTTCTTTGGCCTCACTGTGCGTGGGGCACATGAACTTGTGTTTGGTAACAATTGCAGATTAAGAACTTCTGGTTTAGGCTGTGATAGCCCTGCCCTAAAGATGTGGCCCTGTTGTGTGCTGGTGTCAGCCTATGGATAGCCACTGTCATTGCTGGACCAGCCCTTGAAGTTCTTATTATCATTGCAAGATGCCTTCAACAGTAACCATCAGGAAACTGGAAAAAAAAAAAAGGCTTATAACTTACAGGTCCTGGAAATTACATGGCACACCTGGGGCCACACAGCGAGGTCAGGAGTGGAGAGAGAAAAAGTGTGAACCTAGGGTGCTGCTTTTATTGGGGTTGAGGATGAGGGCCTGCAGTTTCTTGGGCTCACTCTTTATTGGTGAGTTTTAAACATAAGAGTGGGAACTTAAAGCGGAAGAGGAAAAACAAGAGACCCAAATCGTCAGTTAATCTAAATCAACCAAGATCTCTAAAACAAAGGAGCCTTGTGGAGGTTGGGTGGTGTGCTGAGGGAACAGGGGTGTTGGGGGATGAGGGCAGCCTGGCTCTTCATCTAGTCATGTGGGTGGCCATGGGCAATGTGTTTATTTGAGATAGGTATCTTTGAAAGAGATGCCTCTTTGAAGTGGAGGGATGCCTCAGCGATCAAAGCTTAAGTCAAGCATTTGCATTACAAAACAGAAAGCCAACTGTCTGGGCTTGTGCCACAGGTCCACAAGAATGAAGTGTTCTAGACTCTCTTTGCTCTAGCGCACACTGAACACAGTGCACTGTACTTTCTGCTCATGAACATCACACTTCCGGACTTCTTGTCCCGTACCACGGTTTTGGCTTAAACTTCTGACTTTTTGGCATGTGAAGTTCCCAGACCCTTGCCTGAAGGAATGACAACCAAGCCAGCTCTCTCCTTTTTCTCTTAGTGCAAGTAATTCCTCCACAAAAATGTAGTATTTTCATTTACAATTGTTCGCCATCATCCTTGGGAGTTATGTATAAATTTTGAGTAGTGGTTCTCAAATTTCAGTATGCATAAGACTCACCTAGGAGCGACTGTTAACATGGAGATTCCCACTCTGAAAACTCTGATTAGGTTGTCTGGGCTAGACCTCAGATATCTTTTTCATATAAATATTTAATTTTAGGATTATTTTAGATAAACAGAAAACCTCTGACAACATAACCAAGTTCTTATATTCCACATAACCAGTTTCATTTCCTTTTATTAACATTTGAGATTAGTATTGTCGAGTGAAAAAAATGCATGACCTAAAAGTTGAGAATTATGTTTTATTTGGTGGACTTATGGAGGACTTAAGCCCAGGATACAGCCTCTCAGATAGCTCTGAGGGACTGTTCTAAAGAGGTAAGGGAGGAGCCAGGATATATAGGAGCTAAAAAAAAAAACCCTGTAGTTGAACATCAAAAGATTACTGCTAATCACAAAAACAGACATCTCAAGAGTCTGGGCTTATTGAAATCATTCCTTTGATATGCACCTTAACTATCCTGTTTTTCTCCATCCTGATTTCCCCTCAGGGAGTACCATGGATGGGGCCCACTCTAGCTGATGGCTTGATGGCTTGATGGCTGGCAATATCTTCTGTTTACTGGAATGGCAGGCAACATCCTTTGTTTACTGAAATGGCAGGTGACATTTTTTGTCCACAGTATGGTACAGTTTTTACAATTAATGAGCCAATATTGATACATTATTACTAACTAAAGTCCATACTTTATTCAGATTTTTTGTTTGTTACTTAGTGTCCTTTTTCTTTTCCAGGAGCCCATCCTGGACCCCACATTACATTTACTAAAATTGTTCATTTCCAGTATACATGTTTGGTGGTTTCACATTATTGACCTGTACCCCCATGGGAAATGACTTTACCAACTAAAGTACAGCACTTTTATGTACAGTTTCTTTTGCCTTTAGTCATACGGTATCCACTCATTTCCAAAGTTACTTAGGTCAGTATCTTTTCTCCCATCCCCTTCAGTGAAGTTGTTTCACACTCTTGTAATACAATTAGATGATTTTTTGTCACTGTCTGCATCATTCCATCCTAGGAGCCCTCAGTTTCATAAATGATTTTTTAAAATTTGCATACATTAATGTACACTCTTTGTGCTGTAAAGTTACATGGGTTTTCACAAATGCATAGTGTCATGTGTTCATAAATACAGTATCATACAGAATAGATTCACCACCCTTAAAAAAACCTGTGCTTCAGCCATTAAACCTTCTTCCCTTTTGCCCCCCACAAACTTCTGGCAACCACAGAGTTTTTTACTTTCCCTATAATTTTGCCTTTCCCAGAATGTCATATAATTTGAATCATACAGTATGTAGCCTTTCTGACTGGCTCTTTCATTTAGCAGTATGCTTTCAAGGTTCTTCTGTATCTTTTCACGACTTGGTAGCTCATTTCTTTTTATTACAGAATAGCATTTCATTGCATCAGTATGCCGTAGTATTTTTTTTCTATCCATTTACCGATTAAAGGACATCATGTTTGTTTTCAGTTTTGGGTGAGTATGAATACAGCTGCTATGAACATTCACATTCAAGTTTTTGTGTGAACATAGGTTTTCAAATCAATTGAGTAAATATCTAGGACCACAATTACTGGATCATATGGTAAAATTATGTTTAGCTTTGTAAGCGACTGCCAAACTGTCTTCCAAAGTGACAGTACCATTTTGCATTCACATCAGCAAGGTATGACGGTTCCTGTTGCTCCATATCCTCTCCAGCAACTGGTAATGTAAGTGTTTAGATTTTATCCATTCTAGTAGGTGTGTAGTGGGACTTCATTATTGTAATTTGCATTTTCCTAATGAAAAATTGTGTTCAATATCTTTTCATATGCTTATTTTTAATGCGGTATCCATTGTGATATTTAGTTCATTATTTAATTACCTTATTTGTTTTCTTATCCTTGAGTTTTAAGAGTTCACTATATATTTTGGATAAAAGTGTTTTATCAAATATGTATTATCAGGTAGGCGTTTTGTAAATATTTTCTTCCAGTTTGTGGTTTATCTTTTTATGCCCTTAAGGTGTCTTTCATAAGCAGAACTTTTAAGTTTTAATAAAATTCAACCTATCAATTTTCTTCTTTTATGGGTTGTACTTTCGGTTTTACATCTAGCAATTCATCACTTTACCTAAGGTAACACCCCCCCCCCCAGTTTCCTTGCCACCCCATTCTCATCCCTCAGCTTAGATTCTGATGTTCATAGTCATTCCTTGCATTACTCTTTGAGAAATTATGGTTAAGCCACATGGTAACCACAAAGCAAAAACCAACAGTAGAGTCACAGAAGATAACTAGAAGGGAATCCAAGCATACCACTGTGGAAAATATTCAATTCACAAGCTAAGGCAGCAAGAGAGGAATTAAGGAACAAACATACTATAAAACATCCAGGAAACAAATATGAGGAGATGCAGCTCTGAGAACTAGTGTTTTTTCCAAAGGTCACGTAGGTGATAGATATCTGAGTCTGGATTGGAGCCTAAGATTGTTGATTCCAAAGCCAATTCTCATAAGCACTGTACGCATCAACAGTCGCTCGTGGTTCAAGTGAAATGGGTATAATGGTTACTGAGAGTAATAAAGTGACATCCAGAAAAATCAAATAAGGCTTAAATGACAAGATATTCTTTTGAATAACTGCCAGTAACTATATCTTAGGTTTCTGTTTCAGAATCTGTTCTCGCACTGTTCAAGCGTTCTTTTGGTTCTCTTGGTAGTTCATGTAATGTGGCAACCAGCCATCTTTAATGATGATCCTCATTAGACAAATGATCCATGACTGAAAGCAAAGAGGATTCTATTTTATATTTTTGAAATGTGTTTAATAGAGATTCCAGCAACTGTGTGACATTTGTCTTCTTAAATATTCCAAATCTAACAACTGTATGGTTGATACAATTTTTAAGAAAGTTAGTCACTTGATTTCCCTTAAGTAAGTGGGATGTCAATGCTAAAATGTAAAAGTGTTCATGCTTGACTTTAACCTCTGCATATGGTTTTTCTTTGCTAATGTGATATTCCATATTTCTTTGCACAATGTATCTTGTCAACATCTTCATCAACTTATCTTTGCAATTACTGGTTCATAATTTGACTTTACCTTCACGTAGCATTTGACAGATATAAGTTCACTGTACTTCTATTATGAAACTCACCGTAGTATACCAGTTGTCAATATATGTCAGTTTCACATTACACTAGCACTCCTCAAGGGAGGTACACATGAATTCTTCATCTTTATATGATGTGTGGTACTACGCACAAGGCCACTTCCTTAGTATCTCATAATCTTAAGACATTTTATTGACGCCAGGAGGTTTTCATATTCAGTCTTATTTTTTTCAGTCTTATTTTTGCCTATAAAGAATACACTCAAGAATAATGTATGCATTTGATATGGTGATTTCTAGCATAAGATTCCAAGTTGGAATCTTGAGGACTTATTTGGATTTAACATGTAATGTTACTATTATCAAGGTCAATTCTTTATATATCAATAGAATCAAAGAGTTTTGGGAAAGATGCCTTTAGAATGTGAGTAATGTGAGATTTTTCTTTTCACCAAAATACCTTTTCAATGAATTGTACTTAGCTTCTCGTTGAGTGTCATATATAGCCCATGGCTCTTTTGATATCATGAACATCTTTTGAAGTAAAATACGCTTGAAAGCCATTTTAAAAGCAAGTTTTCCTGCTGTGTTTTAAACTGGCATTTGCCCTTTCTCATTAATTAATGAGGATTATTGATTTAGCTTGTTTATGACATACTCCTCATTATTAGGAGACTTTATCTTATCTCTCCTTCAAATTTTATTTCCCCTACAGTTTTCTAAAGCTGTTAATTTTCTACAGGTGCTTTTTTGATGCACCTAGTCCCAAGGAAAGAGATGCTCAGATAAGATTTAGCAATGCATAGAAAAAGCTTTTACCTGTCTGCTCTCCTGGTGGAGAAGTGAAGGATTAATGGATCAGTGAAAGAGAATAACTGAACTGTTGTTATGGGCTGCTTATAAAAGCAGATTTGTGCAGCAATTACGTTTAATGTTAAACAATATTTACAATGTAACTATTTTGCTACAGGCTGAATGAGAAGATATATGTAAATATGCAGAAAACTGTGTATTGCGGAGTGTGTGAGGCATCATCATTAAGCTATTTCCTACTCAAGCTGCTTCCAAGGGACTTTCCACACCTCCTCCCCACCTCAAGCCACTGACTCCAAATTAAGACAAGACAGACAATAGGTTTTGAATTCCATGGTTTGTGTTTTTATAATTTTTCTTCAAGCAGCACCCAACTTCAGTTCCTAAAATTGGTTTATGTCAGGGACTTCCCTGGAGGTCCAGTGGTTAAGACGCTTCCCTTCCACTGCAGGGGGCACGGGTTCGATCCCTGATCGGAGAACTAAAATCCCACAAGCCGTGCAGTATGGCCAAAATAAAATAAAATAGGTTTATATCAGTCACATGTTCCTATTAGTGTGTGTGTTACAACTAACTGTGACCCAGGCCAGCTCCCAAACGCTGATTTCAGCCTAAGGCACCTGCACTCTAATACCAATAGTAGTATTCAAAGGACATCTGACTTTTTTATATTGTCTTGGTTGGCCGCTCTGATCTCCCTTCTGGCCTGCCTTTTCCCTAATATGTCTGCTTAAAAGTCAGTCACTTCATATTTTATGAATCCAACTTTCCCTCCATGAAGCTGCCACCTAGATCTGCCCTCCTTGGGGGTAATCATGAACAACTTTAGGTCCTTTCCCCCTTAATGCCCTTGGAAACAGCTCACATGCCATCTGTTCTGTGGTCTCTACTGTCTCCCCACTTCCACACTCCAGTCTTCTCTTCCCCAACCTAAATATCTCCAGTTCCTGCCAAACTTTTCCTCCTAGAAATGATTGATTCCTTTTACCTACAACATTCTGTTGTAATAATTCCGTCTCCTCCAATACTGGTGGCCGTTGCCAGGTCAGATAACCCCCAGCCTATACCAGTAGAACTGGTTTGTTAGATCCAAGTGCAAATCTATGTTGGCTTTTTGATCATGGATTTTTGTTTATTTTGCACTGCAATTGGGAAAACAATATTCTCATTCTGTCACCTCAGCATTTAATTGTCTAAGGTATTTCCCAAAAGTGAATATTGGAAGATATGATAATAAAAGTAAAATCTACCATATATCTAGTTCTTACTATGTGCTGGTTACTTTATGTCTTCTTTCATTTTATCAGCATAACAACTCTTTGAGCCTATTATTATTAATCTCTGACAGTGTGTCACATAATAGACTCAATAAATATCTGCTGAATTAAGGTATGAATTGTTCAGGAGATTAAATAACTTTCCCAAGGTCCCACAGATCTTAAGTGGCATTCTCTAGAACCTCATGTCTAATCTTTTTAAGTGTTATACTGCATAGTCTATTTTAAGGAAGATTTTGAAGAATGACAGTCTCCCAAGCACTTATATGCTTGACACTGTAATAGTTTATATTTATTGTTACTTTGACCTTTATATGATTTCTTGTTCATTAATTTATTCATATACTTTGTAAATATTTATTGAGCACCTGCTGTATGTCAGGCATATTGTAGGTGCTGGACATGCTGTGGTGAATAAGATAAACCAAGGTTTCCTTTGCTAATTTTTCAGAACATTCCATTATTTAAACTCTGTCTGCTTAGGTGCTAAGGAATATATGGAAATTCGTCATATATTCTATACCATTTATTCTTCACAATGTTTTGTGCATAGTGGGCGCTCAGATGTTTGTTGAATGGCATGATGATGTCATAGGAATAGTATTAGATTGGGAGCCAAGGTATGGCCCTTGCATTTACTACCCCTGTGACTTTGCACAAGTCACTTCATCTATATGAGCCTCAACTTCCTCATCTCAAAATAGGAACAATATTCCCTGCCTCACTAAGTCATTGAATCTTACTATGAAAATCAGTGAGCTGTTGGGATATAAGTGCTTTGTAGGGTGCAGGACTACAGTTTTTTCTCATTCCTGTTATAGCCATTGTTGACTGACCAGGTAAGCACTAGAAAATTATTTTTAAATTGGGAGGGGAAGAAGTATCAGAAAATGGGAAATGAGGCTGAGGTTAAGAAATTAAAGTTACCATGTTAGCTTTGAACTTTCTATCATTCTGGTTGCTTTCTTTTGAGTTATCGTCAATTTCTTGTCGTATTTTCAAGATGCTATCCTAATACTGGCACTAACAGTTTAAAATGCTAGAATGTGCCTGGAGAAAGTGACAGTGTTTGAAACGTTTAAGAGCTGTCAAGGTTATAAAGAGACTTTAGTTTTAGGGCTCTATCTCCTTCCTTGTGTTCCCTCAAAATGTAGGGAGCTGAGGAACATCAGGTAAGATGGGAATGACTTGGAAAATATACATGAATGCCTAAAAACTTTGCTAGTGTTCAGGGCACACATGGAAAGAAGAAAAAAAAGACTCCTAGGTTTTTATGGGCTTTCTTCTTGGAGAAGTTTGAAGACATTTATGTTTATTGTGTATGCTGATAATTGTTCGTGACATTTCCTCCAGATAGTGGAAGCTATAGTGATACTGGAGTGGGACTATAAACAGTATGGCCTCTCTAATCACAGGAGCAGCAAAGACAGGAGAAGGTACAGCTTTAAGAATATTTTCCTCAGTGTCGTTATTTTAGAACTAAAGCTCCAGTCTGGTAACTTCTCTCAATGTTGTTGCTAATATCTACAAAATTTGCAGTCTTTGCTCCTCTACTTCCAAAGTTGGAAGTAAGAACATTTTTATAGTGAACGTTTTCTAACTACTTTAATAGAAATACAATGGCTATTATGGAATGTTGACCAAGTACGGAACATATGACAGAAACACTGGGGAGAAAGAAGACCATAGTGAGCATATCAGTAATGATACTTTACCAGAGTTCTAAAACAAAGATACAACATGGAAGGGTGGAAATTATAGGCTGCTAGGAGTTTAGACACATGGTTCAATAATTTTCCTTGTTTGCATAGCACTATGCAGTGTGTGCAATACCATCTCTTAAATTTTCTTTTTTGCTCCTTTCATCAATACCATAAGGTGATTAAGCAATTGATCTTTTTTGTTTATACCCATTCAAATTTCTTCCCCATTTTTTTCATTATAGCAACTCTTTTTCTTTGGGGAAATATCCCCTCCCTAATACACAGAGGGATGCAAGGTACTGCGATTGGCAATCCCACCTGTAGGACATGGCTCTGCAGTGGGAGGGAACAGACGAACACATGAATAGCAATGACTGGAGAAGGATACAAATGGTCTTGAGGACATTATTTGCATGCCTGAATGCAGTGATGCCTGAGGTCTGCCCCACTCTTCTCTTTTTAAGATGACTTATTTCCCTTGTGTCTCCATTAGTTTTAAGTTGGGCTTCTGTTCCTTGTAACTGAATGAATCCTGAATAAACAGCCCTCAGTGTACAGCAGAGGAAACTAAGAATCATATTAAGTGTGCTTCCCATGGTCATATACCTAATCTGTAGAGTTAGGACCCAGATCCAGACTTCTTGACTCAAAGCCTATGTGTTTTTATTACAGGAATGTTCTGTAGTTCTGACTCTACCATTAAATACCTGTAAGGCTTTGAACAAATTGATTAGCAACTGTAAGCCTCAATTTTCTTCATTTGTAAAATGAATTAGCTAGATCAATGAGTTCTAATGTCATTACCAGCCCTAGTTTTCTCTTATTTTCCAACTTAAATATTTATTTTTAATTAAATAAGCAAACCATGAAAAATTCTCATTGTAAAAATTCCAAGCATTACATATTAAACTAAAGTACCTTTGACCACTGAGTTAATGCCTTTTCCTTTCCCATCAGTTTAATGTATATCCTTTAGGAAATTTTCTATGCATTTACGTAAATATGGATGTTTCTATAGAAATATTTTATTTGCTTTTTGTCTTTTTGGGTATTTTGAACTTAAATTGTCTCATATTGTATGCATTGTTGTGCAGCTTACTTTTATCATTTAACTGTGAGTCTTGTAGATTTTCCAAGTTAGTGCATATAGATCTACTTCCTTCTTTTAAACTTGTCCATGGTATCCGTGTACCATATTTTATTAATCCATAACATTTTGATGGATATCTGGATATCTTATAGTTTTTCATTATGACAAACAAGGATGCTACGCGCAAGGCTGTCTATATTTGCTTTTTGTGAGTGTTCTAATAAGACAGATACTGAGGAATACCAATTTATATTCCCACCAGCAGTGCATGAGGGTTCCTATTTCTCTATATCCATTGCCAGCCCTTAATATCATTAAACTTTAATAACACTAACAATTAAATAACAGTTTTAAATATGCATTTTTGTGAGTTTGGAGAGTTTGAGCAGCTTTTCATATATTTATGGTTTTTTCCCCATGTGGATGATCACATTCTGCAGTTCTAAGCATCTGGTTAACCGTGGTCTCAGTGTTGCATTGTAGAGTGTTACTAGTGGTCTGATAATGGGAATCCTCTTCACTCAGAGAATTTTTGGGCTGCATATCACTGGCCTAGCTTGTCCACCAAAGTATATCTGGAGAACTGACGTGGAATAACAGAACCTCCTGTCTGGAAAAAACTGAATTTTAGCTGTCGTTTAGGCCTACCCAACCATCTGATATGTAAACTCTGTCTTGAAAATCCTAGCCAAACAAGCATACAACTAATGCTTGAACTCTGCCTCTTGAGGTGGTCCACTCCATCTGTGGACAGTTGTGTTGATTAGAACAGTCTTTCTGGTATTAAACCAGATCTTGTCTCTCTGTAGTTTCTACCCACTGTCTTGAGACTCAGAGAACAAATTTGCTTCCTCTTCCACATGCCAGCCTTTCTGATATGTGGTGACAGTTTCTACAATACTCCAAGTCATTTTTTCTCCACGTTAAACGTGCTGGTTCCCGTATGATCCTTATTGGATGTGGTTGTAAAGTTTTTTCCCCTCCACCTTCTTGACTACTCTCTACTGAACAATTCCTAGTTTATCTGTGCCCTTTTTTTAAAAAAAAATGTGTCACTGAATTCAGTACTTTAGAATGTACTGAATAATAATATATAATGATGCTCATAATAATAGAAGGTATCCTTAATTGAGCATCAAGTACTATGCCAAGCATTTTACATGTATTAATTCATTTAATCCTTACAACAATACTAGGAGTTAAGCATTTTTTCCTCATTTGGCCAATGAGGATACCGAGGCACATGGAAGTTAAGGAATTTACCCAAGACTGTGCTGAACAGAGTGGAACTAGACTTTCTCCTATTATGGATATCATATTTCAATGTATGTGCCTAAGATCACATTAGTTTTTCTTAAATTGCTAATCAATTCATATTAACTGTCAACTAAAATCCCCAGGTCTTATTTGAATGGACTATGGTAAGGCACTGCTTTCCACTGTGGAGAAGATTATATTTGTCTCTGTGAACCTGTATATAACCTCACTTAGTCTATTATAATTGGTAGCCCAAAGTGCTGTTCAAGACCTTTCCCTCATCCCATTTTTCTCCCTGATTTAGTTAGCTGGCTCTCTTGTTGTGGTGATTGACTTCACACTTGACACTCATCTACAGCACCATATACCATATATTTTCAGCTTAGTTATACATGGATGAACTGCTTGCTTTATTTTGATTTCCTTTTCTGTTTGCATGTAGAAAGCAGGTTCCCGGGGTGGAGGGGTGTGGGTAAATAATTCTACAGTTTTATGGAGGTCATCTACTCCATTTTTCCTTCCTGCTGCTAGGATCAAAAGCATTTACCAACTTGTCATATGCTTCATGTAACTGTCAGTGTTATGTTCCTTTCAATTTTTTTTTTTCAGTCAGGGATATGCTTGAAAATGATACTGTGCACAAGACTTGTCAACTTGTTTTCTGCCTTTCTACTTAAGAAGAAAAAATATTTTAGTTTATTAGCTATAAAATAAAATGCCCCTTCTTATACTCTTCCGAGGCTTAAATTGAATAATTAGTTCAAAAATTAAGAAACTATTTTGGGCACGTTTCAGCCATTTTTTTCTACTTTGAACTCAACAGTAGATGGAGTGATATAGTGGAAAGATCAAGGGATATGGGGTTAGTGGGAATGTGGGCAGGAGACCTGGTTTCTACTATTAGTTCTCTCACTATTTGGCCATATGAATTGCCTGAAGTCATTTCTTTTCTGGGATGTAAAATCTGTAAAATGTGGTGACTGGAATGAATGAGATAAGACCCCCCATCACTCAGAAATTACTGTGAATTCAATATAATTGTTACAATACCTCATTATCTTCCAAAATATTGAAACAGCTTTGTGTGGGTAATTTATAAATCTCTACTCAAGCTTTATATAAAAAGTATTCTTAGGCTTTGTCTAGGAGAAACATTGCCTATTAAATTTTGTAGGACAAAACATTCTGATCATTACTGAGTGCTGGTTCTGACAAAAATAGCAATCACAGTTGGATCATTTGGGATTTTTTTTTATAGCCTAAGTCCTTGTGTGTCTGGCCGTAGGAAAATCAGAGAGGCTCTTTCAATTTTTGGTATTGAAATGGGAGTCAGAGGCCCCAGTCCTGTGCTTGTATCCTACAATATATCCCAAGGAGGACAAGCCCTGAGGAATGCTGGGAGCCTCTTGAAATTCATTCAGACACCTGCACAATCAGCCACCAACTTATTAAAAAACAAGTTTTCAGTGAAAATGCTCATTTGCTTTCTGTGTCTGAAAAAAGCATCATATGAAAAACATCTGGGAAGTATCTTCAAATCTATTTGTAAGTATATTTACAGTGATGATAAAAAAGACAGGCTGAATTGTTTGATTTCTTTAATGTAATGTAGATTTTTTAAAAAAATTTTATTGGAGTAGAGTTGCTTTACAATATGGTATTGTAGATTTTGAAATTACTTGTCATAGTCTTACAGTATAAATGAAGATATTAGGGAGGATACAGTTTATTTACATGGATTTTAAAAATCCATTCTGTTTGGGGGTTTTTTTTGGCTCTTTTTTATTTTTTTTAATGCTAAGAATGCATTTTACTGAGGGGAGATTTTACTGTTTTAGGGTATTTTTGGTGTTTGTTTCTCTCCATGTAGTCTATAGGTACATTTATCTGTTAAAAATATACATAACTTAATACTGTATGGTAGTTTTCCTCAATGATTTCTTTGTAAGAGAATCAAATAAATGCCAGCAATGTAGAACATTGAAGAAATGAAAAAAAACTGTGTTTATTTGTCGTTGTGATTTCTGGAACAAACTCTTTTTGGAGAGAATGAAAGTATCCACTTAAAATACTTAGAATACTTAGTCCCAGTAGTTGACTTAAATATCTTAATTCTGTTTTTCTCAAAATATTGATTACTTGATAAAGAAGTGAACAAATTATTGTTAAAATTGGACATAAATTCAGCAGGAATATATATAGTATATTGCATTAAATGAAGTGATTAATATTAAATAAACAGATCAGAACTATTCAAATATCCAGTACACTGGTAACTCAGAAGTAAACCGATGGGGAGTGAGTGGAATCTTAGGCTTATCAAAGAGTAAATTAAAACATAACAATAATTATATATAATAACTGTATATATGGGACATATTTAATTATTGCATCACTTTCCCACTCCCCATTCTTTCTTAAGGGAAATATTCACACAGCCTTCTAACCATGAGATACTGGATGCAAAAGACTCATTTTTTTAAATAGAAGTATAGTTGATGTACAATATTATATAAGTTACAGGTGTAAAATATAGTGATTCACAATTTTTAAAGGTTATACTCCATTTATAGTTATTATAAAATATTGGCTATATTCCCCATGTTGTGCAATATATCCTTGTAGCTTATTTTATACATAATAGTTTATACCTCTTAACCCCCCTACTGCTATATTGCCCCTCTGCACTTCCTTCTCCCCACTGGTAACCACTAGTTTGTTCTCTATATCTGTGAGTCTGCTTCTTTTTTGTTATATTAATTAGTTTGTTGTATTTTTTAGAGTCCACATATAAGTGATATCATACAGTATTTGTCTTTCTCTGTTTGACTTATTTCACTTAGCATAATGCCTTCCAGGTCCATCTATGTTGCTGCAAATGGCAAAACTTTATTCTTTTTTATGGCTGAGTAGTATTCCATTGTGTGTGTATACATATATATGTGTATATATATATACATATATACATATATACATATATATATATATATATATATATATATATATATATATATAAAACTCATCTTCTTTATCCATTCATCTGTTGATGAACACTTAGGTTGTTTCCATATCTTGGCAATTGTAAATAATGCCGCTATGAATATTGGGGTGCGTGTATCTTTTCAAATTAGTGTTTTGGTTTTTTTTGGATATATACCCAGGAGTGGAATTGCTGGGTCATATGGTAGTTCTATTTTTAGTTTTTTGTGGAAACTTCATACTGTTTCCACAGTGGCTGTACCAATTTACATTCCCACAACAGTGTACGAGTGTTCCGTCTTCTCCGAATGATCACTAACATTTGTTGTTTGTGTTCTTCTGGATGATAACCATTCTGACAGATGTGAGGGGATATCTCATTGTGGTTTTGATTTGCATTTCTCTGACAGTTAGCAGTGTTGAGCATCTTTTCATGTGCCTGTTAGTCATCTGCATTTCCTCTTTGGAAAAATATCTTAGTTTTTGAGTATTTTTATCATGAAGGGGTACTGGATTGCAAAATGCCTTTTCTGTGTCTATTGAGATGTGGTTTGGGGACTTTATTCTGTTAATATAGCATATTACATTGATTAATTTTCACATGTGAAAACAAACCTTGCATTCCTTGGTTAAATCTGACTTGGTCATGTTGTATAATCATTTTCAAATGTTGCTGTATTAGTTTGAAAATATTTTGTTAAGGACTTTTGCTTGTATATCCATGAGAGTTAGTGGTCTGTGGTTTTATTTTCTTGTGATAGCTTTGTCTGATTTTGGATTTAGGATAATACTGGCCCTACTGAATGAGTTGGGATGTAATTCATCCTCATATTTTTGGGAAAAGTTTGTTAAGAATGATGTTAATTCTTCTTAAAAGTTTGGTAGAATTCATCAGTGAAGTCATCTGTATTTGAGCTTTTCTTTGTGGAAAGGTTTTTGATTACTAATTCAATCTCTTTCCTTTTTTATAGCTCTATTCACATTTTCTTTTTATATGGAACCAGTGTAAATAATTCAGATCTGTTTTAAGCCCCTCTGGTAATTTAAAAAATTTTCAGTTATTGTTCTTTTCATCTTCACAATTTTTATTTAGTTCTTTTTAAGTTTCTATTTCTTTATTTCTCTACCCTACTTTTGAATGCACAAGTCAGGTTTCAACCAGAAAATCAGAACTAGTAGGATAGGATATATCTATATTCATCTATATGTCTATGTATCTATGTATTTATGTATCTGTCATCTATCTATGTATCTATAATCTATCAGTCTAAGAAATTTGTTAGAAGAAATTGGCTTGCTTGATTTTGGGGGCTTGCTAGGCACATCCGAAATCCATAAGGCAAGCCATCAGGGAGGTCAGTCTGCAGCTCTCAGGGTTGAGTTGATGGTACTATTTAGGCAAATTTCCTTCTTTTTTTTTTTTTTTTCATGGTACGCGGGCCTCTCAGTGTTGTGGCCTCTCCCGTTGCAGAGCACAGGCTCCGGACATGCAGGCTCAGCGGCCATGGCTCACGGGCCCAGCCGCTCCGCGGCATGTGGGATCTTCCTGGACCGGGGCACGAACCCATGTCCCCTGCATCGGCAAGCGGACTCTCAACCACTGCGCCACCAGGGAAGCCTCAAATTTCCTTCTTTAAGAAAGCATCAGTTCTGCTATTAAGGCTTTGCAATTGGCTGAATCATTCCCACCCAGATAATCTAAAATAATCTCCCTTACTTGAAGCCAACTGATTATGGTGTTTAATAATGTCTGCAAAATACATTTACAGAGTTGTGGTCTGTTGAGGCTGCTATAACAAAATTTAAAAGCATTTTGAAAATATGCTATATAGCAAAGTTATAAAAGTAGTCATTAAATGATGGTATTAGCCCAAGTGCTGACATTTTTTCTGAAGAATCAATAACTTTAAAACAAAAAAAATGATAGAAAAACCCCACAAAATACCATAGACTGAGTAGCTTATAAACAACAGAAATTTTTTTCTGACTGATTTGAAGACTGAGAAGTTCAAGATCATGACACCAGCAGATCTGGTGTTGTGGCTGGTGAGGGCCCACTTCCTGGTTCATAGCTGGTGCCTTTTTGCTATGTCTCACATGGCAAAGGAGTGAGGGAACTCTCTGGGATCTTTGCAAATATTTTCTCAAGTCTGCTACTTGCCTTTTTGTTCTCTTAACAGTGACTTTGGAAGAAAAATTTTTTTGCCATGAAGTGCAAGTTATTGATTTTTTCTTTTATATTTCAGGCCTTTTGTGTTATATTTAAGAAATCTTTGCCAAAAATAGATTCACAAAGATGTTCCCCTACACTTTCTTCCAGAAATTTTATGTTGGATGTTTTACATCTAGATCTGTGATCCACTTTGAGTAAATGTTTCTATATGGTGCAAGGTATAGATTACAGTTCTTTATTATATACTATTATTATTGTTTTGCATATGGATATCTAGTTTTTCTAGTGTTATTTGTTGAAAAGACTATCCTTTCTCCACTGGATTATCTTTGGGACTTTGTCAAAATCAACTGACCATTTTGTGTGGGTCAATTTCTGGACTCTATATTCTGTCGCACTGATGTATGTGTATATCTTAATGTCAATATCAAACCATCTTGGTTACCATAGCTTTACAATAACTCTGTAAATCAGATAGTGTTAGTTGTCCAATTTTGGTCTTCTTTTTAAAAGTTTTAATGAATATTCTAGGTCTTTTGAATTTTCATGTAACTTTTAGAATTAGCCTGCTCGTTTGTTTTGAAAAAGACTGCTGAGATTTTGATTGAGATTGCACTGACTCTAGATAATTTTGGGGAGGAATGAAATCATAACGATATTGAGTCTTCCAACCCATGCATATGATATGCATCTCAATTTATTTAAGTTTTCTTTAATTTCTCTCCACAATATTTTGTTTCTACTGTACACAGTTCTTGTATATCTTTTAAGTTTATTCCTATGTATTTCATATTTTTATGTTAGTGTTATTGGTTTCTAATTTTCACTATTAACACATAGAAATACCATTGATTTTTTTAAATTAATTAATTTTATTTTATTTATTTTTTTGGCTGTGTTGGGTCTTCATTGCTGTGTGTGGGCTTTCTCTAGTTGTGGTTAGCGGGGGCTACTCTTCGTTGTGGTGTGCGGGCTTTCTCTAGTTGTGGTTAGCGGGGGCTACTCTTCGTTGTGGTGTGCGGGCTTCTCATTGTGGTGGCTTTTATTGTTGCGGAGCACGGGCTGTAGGTACGCGGGCTTCAGTAGTTGTGGCTCGCGGGCTCTAGGGCGCAGGCTCAGTGGTTGTGGTGCATGGGCTTAGTTGCTCCACGGCATGTGGGATCTTCCTGGACCAGGGCTCGAACCCATGTCCCCTGCATTGGCAGGCGGATTCTTAACCACTGCGCAACCAGGGAAGCCCTACCATTGATTGTTGTATATTGATCTTATATTCCACAACATTGCCAAGTTCACTCATTCTAGAAGTTTTTTTGTAGATTTTAAAATATTTTCTACTTAGGTGATACTGCTGCCTGTTAAAAAACAGTGTTGCTCCTTCCTTTTCATTATGGATGGCTTTTATTTATTTTTCTTCCCTTATTACATTGACTAGAACCTCTAATACAATGTAGAAAAGAAGTGGTCAACATTAATATCTTTATCTTTTCCCTGTTTTAGAGGGAAAGCATTTCCTCATTTTCATGTTAGTTTCAGTTTTTTTATAGATGTCTTTTATGAGATGGGGGAAGTCCTTTTCTAGTTCTAATATCAGGAGTGGATGTTGGGTTTTTTCAAGTGCTTTTTCTGCATCTATGGAAATGATCATATGTTTTATAGTATATTAATTGGTGAATAACATTGATTATTTTTCTAACGTTCATCCAACACTACATAAAATTCACCTGGTCATGGTATATTATGTATTTTGTATATTGTATAATTTATTTGAAAATTGGTTAAGACTTTGAATTTATGTTTGTGAGGAACACTGGTCTGCAGTTTTCTTTTCTTGTAATGCTATTGTCTGGTTTTTGTATCAAGGCAATGTTGGACTTATATGATGAGGAAACATTTTTTCCCTGTAAATTTTCTGGATGAGTTTGTGTAAAATTTGTATAATTTACTTTTTTGCTACTTGTTAGAATTCCCATGAGAAGACTTTTGCAGGAATTTTCTTTGTATGAAGGTTTTATCTAACACTCCCATTTCTTTTTATAGATATAGTGCTATTCAGGTTATTTATTTTTGCGTGAGCTTTCATAGCTTCTGTTTTGCAGGTATTTATCATTTCATTTGAGTTTCTGAGTTTATTGGCAAAATATTGTTCATAACATTCAATTATTATTCGTTTGGTATCCATAGAACCTTTAGTGATGCAATCTCCATCACTCCAAATATCTATTTTTCTCTAGATTGGTCTGGCTAGAGGTTCATCAATTAAACAGGCATACCTCATTTTATTTTGTTTGCAGAGACTGCACTTTTTACAAATTGAAGGTTTGTGGCAACCCTGAATTGAGCACATCCATTGGTGCCATTTTTCCAACAGCATTTGCTCACTTTGTGTCTCTGTGTCACATTTTGGTAATTACTGTAACATTTCAAACTTTTTCACTATTTGTTATGATGATCTGTGATCAGTGATCTTTGATGTCACTATTATGACTCACAGAACACTCAGATGATGATTAGTATTTTTTAGCAATAAAGTACTTTTTAATCAAGGTATGTATTTTTAAAAAGGCATAATGCTGTTGCACACTTCATAGACTACAGTATAGTGTAAATATGACTTTTATATGCACTGGGAAAGCAAAAAATTAGTGTGACTCACTTTTTTGAGATATTCACTTTATTGCAGTATTCTGGGATTGAACCTGCAATATCTCCGAGGTATGCCTGTATTGATCTTTTCAAAGAACTTTCATTTAATTGATTTTTCAAAATTTTTTTTGTTTTCTATTTTATTATTTCTTTTATTCTTTTTAACTTGAATTTAATTTGCTCTTTTATCTTAGTTTCTAAATGTAGAAGCTGAGGCCATTGCATTAAGACAATTCTTTTCTAATATAGGAATTTTAGTGCTATAAATTTACCTCTAAAAATTGCTAAAGCAGCCATCTGCCAAAGTTTGATAAGATTGTATTTTCATTCTCATTCAGTTCAAAATACTTTCTAATTTCCTTTCATTACTTTCTTGACCCATATACTCTTTAGAAGTGTGTTATTTACTATTGAATTATTTGGGAATTTCCTAGACATTTTTCTGGTATTGACTCCTAATTTAATTCCGCGGTGTACAGAGAACATATTTTGTATGACTTGAAGAATTTTATTTTTGTTCAGACTCATTTTATGATCCTGTATATGGTCCTATCTTGGTAAGTGTTGTGTGTGCACTTGGAAAGACTGTGTTCTGCTGTTTTGGGGGTGAAAGTTTCATAAAATTCAAATAGATCTAGTGGTTTGATATTTTTGTTCAAGTCTGTATATTTTGTTGATTTCCTGTCTCTTTTATCAATTATTGAAAGAAGGGTCTTGGAATATCTGACTATAATTATGGGTTTGTCTATTTCTCCTTGCAGTTTTGTCATCTCTTACATTGTGGATTTTGAAGCTCTGCTTTTTTGCTTGCCTAAATATTTAAACTTTTGTGTTCCCTTAGTGGAATGTCCCTTTTTCAGTTTATAATTTTCCTCATTTTGCCTGGTGATATTCTTGCCTCTGAAACCTACTATATCTGATATTAATGTAGGTATTCTAGCTTTCTTTTTTTTTCTTTTTGCGGTACGCGGGCCTCTCACTGCCGTGGCCTCTCCCGCTGCGGAGCACAGGCTCCGGACGCACAGGCCCAGTGGCCATGGCCCACGGGCCCAGCCGCTCCGCGGCACGTGGGATCCTCCCGGACCGGGGCATGAACCCGCGTTCCCTGCATTGGCAGGCGGACTCTCAACCACTGTGCCACCACGGAAGCCCTCTAGCTTTCTTTTGATTAATGTTTTCTTTGATTTGGATAGTTATTATTCCAATGTCTTCAAGGTTACTGGTAGTTTTAGTTTGCTAAGGCAGCCATAACAAAGTACCACAAATTGGATGGCTTAAACAACAGAATGTTAGCAGCATTGGATCTTTCTGAGAACTGTGAGAGAGAGAACCTATCCCATGTCTCTCAACTAGATTCTCGTGATTTTCTGGCAATCTTTGTCATTCCTTGGCTTGTGAAATCATCATTCCAATCTCTGCCCTCATCTTCACCTGTTGTTCTCCCTGTGTATGTACCTCTATGTCAAAATTTCCCCTTTTTATAATGATACCAGTCATATTACATTAGGATCCACCCTAATAACTTCATCTTACCTAATTACATCTGCAGTGACCCTGTTTCCAAATAAGGTCATATTCTGAAGTAATGGTGATTAAAACTTCAACATATGGATTCTGGGGGAACACAGCTCAACCTGTAGCACTGTTCTTTTCTTCTGCAGTGTCTAATATACTATATAGCCCATCCAGTGTATTTTTAATCTCAGACCTGTAATTTACATTACTAGAAGTTTGATTTATTTTATATCTTTTATATATCTACTTAACATGTTCAGTCTTTCCTCTTGTTACTTGAACATATGGAATATGGTTATAATAGATATTCTAATGTTCTTGTCTAATCATTTGATCACATGCCATTTTCTGGTCTGTTTCTGTTGAATGACTTTTCTGCTCATTACTGGTCCTATTTTCCTGTTTTCTTGCGTTTCTGATAATTTTTTATTTGATGCCAGACAATGTGGGTTTTACCTTTTTGGCGCTGTATTTTGTCCCCTAAAATTATTCTCAAACTTAAATCTGAGGTGCTTTTAATTTACTTGGAAGCAATTTGATTCTTTTGAAGCTTTTTTTTTTTTTTTTGCGGTATGAGGCTTATTTTTAAGCTTCATTAGACAAGACCAGACTAGCTATTAATCTAGGACTAATTTTTGTCCACTACAGAGGCAATGCCCTCTGAGGACACTACCCGATGCCGTCTGAAATATAAGGTTTTTCACTCTGACTTGTGGGAATAGGAAATGTTTCCTGTCCTATGTGAGCTCCAAGAACTCTTCCTTCTGCTCTTTTCAGGTGATTCTTTCTCCAGCCTCAGGTAGTTTTCTCATATTCATGCACTGATCAGTTCTCATCTAAGGGGTTGAGGGGACCCTCTACAGATCTCTATAGTCATCTCTTTGTGCATCTTTTTCTCTTGTATTCTGCCTTGAGCATTCTCACTGTTTTCCATCTTTAGACTCTCAGCTCTCTCTTAGCTTAGGGAGGCCACTGAGTTCCACTTACGTCCTCCCTCTCTGTGATGCAGCCTGAAATCTCCCACCAGGCAGTAAGACAGGACAACCTTAAGTCTTCATTTTGTTTCCTGTCTTGCTGGACCTAATCTCCAACATGTGAAAAGCATTGTTTCGTATATATTGTCCAGTGTTTTTAGTTGTTTCTGCCAGGAGGATAACTTCATTCCCTGTTACTCCATCTCAGCTAGATGTTTCCTATGATATTATTTTATTATTTAACTTTGTATTATAAAAATAATATTTTCTTATAAAGATTTCAAGCAAAATAGACATGTATACAGAAAAATTAGCATTCCCACCATTCTGCCCACCCTGTATTCTCCCAAAACACAACTGCATTCATACTCTTTAGGGGAAACAGTGTGCAGTTGGTATTTTCACTTACAGATAGTTTCATATTTATTTAAAGTATATACATGCATATATCATATATATATGTAGCCATACACATATATGTAAACATTATGTCTACATAAATATTTTGACCAAAATGAGATATTAAATATTATTTTATAAATTAGATTTTTTGTTGCGTATCTTTGATTTATTTTGCTGTATGCAATATAGACCGATCTAATTATTTTAATTTTCCACATAGAACTTTATAGTATGGATCCACCATTTTTAAAACTTAGCTATTTCTTTAATGTACATAAAGATTTTATGAAATTCATGAGTATTACAAATTTTATGAGTATTACAAATCTTACAATGAACATTTTTGAACCATATGTCTTTGTACACGTGTGTTATCATTTCTATAGTAAAGATTCCTAAAAATGTAATATGCATATTAAAGTTTGATAGGAATTGCCAAAATATTCTACAAAGTAATTGTATTTTGTATACACCTAACCAGCGGTGTTGGAGCATTTTCTATTCTCACACCATTGTTTTTGTCAATCTGATGGAAGAAAATTGCCCCTTTGTTTTAATTTATATTTACTTCATGAATCGTGAAGTTGAATATCTGTTCTTGTGCATTTGTAGTTATTGATCTGTGAAGTGCTTATTTCTATCCACTGTCTTTTTCTTTTTCTTTCTTTCTTTCCTTCTTTCAATATTTTTATAGATTATACTCCATTTTAACTTATTACAAAATGATGGTTATATTTCCCTGTGCTGTATAATGTATCCTTGTTGCTTATCTATTTTGTACATAGTAGTTTGTATCTCTTAATCCCATACCCCTTTGTTCGCTGTCTCTTTCAATTGGATTATTCGCTTTTCTTTTTGATTTATATGATAACTTTATATTTTCTATTATACACACTGCAATTATTTTCTCCTAGTCTCCTCTTTATGTTTTAACTTTGTATAAGGCACTATTTGCCATAAAAGTAATGCTTGAAAAAGTGTTTTCTGAGGAAGAATAGACCTCTTTCTTTTTTGAAAATTCTCCCTCATCCATCACCTGCAGGGCAAAGCAATAAAGTGTTTAAGTGGGTTTGAAAAAGAGAAGAACAGCTTCTGACATCCAGGAGCTAGGCCTGGGTGTTACTACAAGCTGGCCTGGCACTCACAGCTTGGTATTCTCGTGTTGAACATAAACACTTTCACAGAACATCAATATCATACAAGGTCCCTCTGTGACCATGATGGATTAGGAAATAAATAAGACCACTCCATAATCATGTCTGAATATAGACAAAAAATGAACATTGTGCAAGTCACAAAAATGATCACGTATTCCCCTATCCTGGCTAATATGAGTGACTGAGGTTTCTTTACCTATTTACCTTTGCTTTAGACTGGCCTCCCATTAGATAAGATTTATTAAGATACCTAGTTATGCTATTATCCCCATTTCCTGAGAGCATCTGATTCAGAGCAAAACTCTGCTTCCTTGAAACGTTCCCCCAATCATCTTATATACACACAAATCCTATAACAAGCCTCTTCTGTTATCTTCTTACTGAATCGTCCCATGGTTCCCTATGGTGTTTGTTATCTCCCATTGCAAGGAGTAATAAATCCTACTTCTTTAACTATGGTGTGTTCCTATTGGTCTTTGGCTAGAGGACTTTGAAAGAATAATATGAAAATGTTGTAGCTCATAGTCAAACTGCTTTATGTTTTAATAGAAAATGTCATTTCCGGTCCCATGTAATCCTTTACTACTGTACTGCATTACCATGTGTGGGTCATACAATAATGTAACTTTTGAGAGATACTATGTACATTAGGGCAGATAATATCAGGGAGTCAGGGTACTATAGTTGAAAAAGCACTGCATTTGATGTGAAAATATCTGAATTTGCAACATAGTGGCAGGATGGTTTTGGGGAAATTTGTTCATCTCTCCAGGTGTTGATTTCATCGTCTGTAAATGGAGATAATAACTCTTATCTCACAAAGTTGTTGTAAGGATCAATGATATAAAGTATATGGAGCCTTTTGTAAACTAAAACATGCTCTGTAAATTTGAAGGACTTAAAGAAAATAATGTTAGAGCTGGAAGGGAACTGGATGAATGCACACTCCCTTTCACCTCATTCTTTTCATGGGGAACAAAAACAGAGGAGAATTGATTTGTCTTAGATCCTAAAGCAACTCTGGGGGTTGACTTGAGATTAGACTTCAGGTCTTGTGATCCTTAGTCTAGTATCCTTTCTATTGCATGAAATATCTTTTCTCCTTTACTCTTTCTTTATTTGCTCCACTATAATTAAAATCATTCTAACAAATGATTTTTGGTAGATCACACTATCTTCCAGAAATTAAGTTCTCTGAATCCCCCAAGGAATTTGCAGCATTAAAGACTTTATGAGATTATGGTTAAGCCGCAAAAGTGTATTTGAAAAAATAATTGCCAAACATTTTATATCCGAATGACTCTTGTGGAATCACCCACGTTTTCTTTCCTTTTTTAAAAATACATTGACCCTCTTTGTCTACCCAAGATTCAGGATCTTATTTGGTACTGGTTTCACTTGGTTATAATTAGGTGCTATACAATTGTGTTTACCCTGCAATACAGGGTTTAATAAAGAAAAAAAAAAGAATCTTGGAACCGGAGGGAAGTATTCTCTTCAGTGATTACAAATTGCTATGTATTTGCTGGTCAGCTCTTTGTTCTGGTTACTTATTCTTTCTAACATGCTCGACTGCACAAATCACAAAACAGAGGGATTAAAAGGTCTGTTGAAATCTGTGTTTGTTATGTTGCAAGCTCAGTAGCCATATGGAACACAAAGGCCCAGGGCCTTAAGTATGAACCAGAATTATGTTGTTTTGCTTTCTCCCTTAGCATTTTGAGTATGTGTCTTTTTAATCATTGCTGAAATGGAGTCTTTATTGCAAAAAGAGATTGTGTGTACATGCGTGTGTGTGTGTGTGTGTATGTGTGTGTGTGTTTGTGTATGTAAGTGGCGGGGGCACCAAAATTATTAGAAGCAACATTTTATGCTATAGGCAAAGATAGTAATCTAGGCATTGTAAATAATCAGGAATTTCTTGAGAACCTTCTAAACACTGCCCAGGAATGGATTGCACCAACATATTTATTACTCTGTTTCCATCATATTAGAATGGATATTTACTATAGCCTTACCCCAAATGATTTAGATTATGGGAACTGACATTAAAGCAGATGAAAAATGAGACAAATTGATCAAATGAGCCTTTTCATTCCCTTCCTCACTCACTTTTCACACATTCTGGAGACTTACTTTGTGCCCATCTCTGTTCTCACCTCAAGAATGCAGAGTGAGTAAAACATAGGTCTGCCCTTATGGAGCTATAGCAAAGCTTCTTAATGAAGTAAGGGCCAGAAGACACAAGGCAAGGAGACTAAGTGCTCTCTTGGTAGTGACAGTTCTGTAACTTCTCTCAGCTTTGTAGGTGAAGCATCTGCTATGCAGTCCATTTTGCAGACTGAGCTTCCTCAGTTGTATACTTCTTTGGCTAAAGGCCTCACAGAATGCAAGCCAACTTAACTATTAGCATAGATGCATTTTTAGGGAGACATATCTGCTTTCTAGTTTCACATATGGCATCCCTGAATCAAATAAAAATGATAGATTTTTTTGGCCACTGATGGGAACATAGGCATAGGTAACAGAGATAATTTTGAAGAAGTTCTACAACTAATACAATATTTGTTTCCTCACAAATCTGGCCAAACATATTGCTAAAATACCAGAAAATGTAGGTTATTATGAGAGGAAAAATTTTACAAAGCCAAATAAATTTTACTGATAAGGAAATTGAACCTCAAGTGGTTAAATGATATCTCTAGGCTCACCAGCTGCTAAGTGCCAGAGTTGTAAATAGTTAACTCTTTTAATCCTCCCAATAACCTTTTGATTTAGGTACTATCATTATTCCTTTTTTACAAATAAGGTATCTGAGCTTCAGAAAAGGTAAGTTACTTGCTCAGGGCCACATGTCTAGTAAGTGTCAGAGCCAGGATTTGACACTGGAAGTTTGTTTGACTTAACAGTCCATGCTTTTAACTCTACACTACCCTGCCGCTCCGGGAATAGCTGTAGTCAGTTGCCTGACTTTTCTTCCCTCAACCTCTCCCCATTTATGTCTACTTTTCTCCCCAGCCGTGGTGCTAAATACACATATGTACAAATACACACACATACACCATAAAACATTTTAAACATAGGAATGTGTGTATGTATATGTACATCTATATCATTTTTACTTCTCAGTGTGTCTGCAGAATCATGATTGACAAATGACTCAGCGCAGAAAGCAAAGAGACTGATTCTGCTTTACCATCAGCCAAAAAAAAAGAAGCTTCCTTTAGGCACTCTAAGAATAAGGAAAGATGAACAGGGTGCTAATTAGCTCTAGTTCTATTAGCCTGCTGTCCTTTGTTGGGGGCCAAGAAGGAAAGAGGTTAGGTTGTGCATAACAATATGGTCCACTGGCCTGATTACAAGGCTCCAAGAAGGTTTTTGCAGCGTGAGCGTATGGACATTTTGCAATATTTACAGGGGGAAATGTACACTGATTAGCAAACAGGTTACAAATGGTTTCATGTTGGAAGCCTCTTTAATTTCTGCCCATAGGTATTGCTGCTCACCATTCTTTTAGATTTCTTTTTTAACTCAAAGAAAATAATTTACTCAATTATAACCTGACCTCTGATTTTTCTAGAAGAAAATATGAAAAAAATACCATTAGAAAAATAATTTAATGAAAAGAACATTGGTCTTAAGAGTAATAAATCATGGGGGTGAGTCCCATTTCTGCCCTATGTATTAATTACCCCTTCTTTGTACCTGGGGGAAATGAACCCATCAGGCACCCTGGTTTCACTTTAAATTAAAGTGAATTTCATTTTAAAGTAATGATCTTGGGAAGTCCCTAGCGGTCCCGTGGTTAGGACTCCGTGCTCTCACTGCTGGGGCCCAGGTTCCATCTGTGGTCGGGGAACTAAGATCCTGCAAGCCACGCTGCCTGGCCAAAAAAAAAAGTAGCACTCTTAAGACTCAAATTAGATCTCAGTACTGCCTGGAGTTTCAACTGTTTCTCTATAGCAAGCTCAATTTTTCACTCTCTGAGACCTTATTTGCATACCTTCTCTCTTCATAAACTTTATATCCCCCCTCGCCCCACCCATCCCCTTACACCTAGCCTTATACCTCACTGAGAACACAGGAGCCATGGAGAGGAGCCTGCTTCACATTTTGACTGCAAAATCTCCACACCTCATGTTTGCATACCTTCTGTCCTCTCTTACAACCAAGAAAGTATCTCTGTTACTGTCAAAGGGCAGTCTCTCCACAATTGCACAGAATTCCATTCTCTTTCATCTGCCTGTTTTGCTCTTTCAGTTATATCCTCTTTGTCTTGCAATATTAGTTTCTCCTTCCTTATTGGATCATTTCTCTTAGTATACAAATATACTATAATATTCTACCTTAGCACTACTTATCTCTCTGTAATCCAATTTCTTTGCTCTCCTCACAGCAATACTATGCAAGAGCTGTGGACACTCACTGTTTCTTCTTCCCAACATTCCTATCTCTTCTTATCCCACTCTAGACTTCATCTGTCCACTTCGCTGATCTTGCTTTTGTCAAGGTTACCAGTGACTTCCATATTCCTAACTTAATGTTCCACCATCATTCTTTATCTTATATAGTTAACCACTTCATCTTTCTTTTAAAATCGTTTCCCTTTTTCTTTTGTAATTTCACATTTGATCTGGTTTTCCTTCTGCCTCACTGACTTCTCTTTCTTACTTTCCTTCACTGGCTCCTACTTTATTTGATCCTGAAACCATGGTCCTAGGCTGTCTACTCTTTTTCTATACTCATTAGATCCCACCCAATGCCTGCTTCCTAGGTTTTTTTTTTTTTTCATGTCCATTCACTACTTTTGTTTCTTTCATACAGAGTACTCATCAAAAGCTGCTCAGATATAGTTTGTGAAGGAATTAAGTGGTGGATAAGATTGCAAAGGCAGTTTTTGATCAGATTTTATAGGCCTTATATACTCAGCTTTATGAACTCTCTCTTATAGTCAGCAAAGTGCCAAAGATAATTTTTTCAACAGGTTAAATTTATGAAAAGAGGAACAGACTATGGGAAGCAAAGTGTATCAGTCATGAAGTTACAAAGTTGAACATTGTAATATCTTGATGTAAGATGAGCAAGACCTGAATTTGATATTTTGTGAGCATGACAAGGTAACAGACAAAGAAAGACACTGAGAAAAGACTTGACAAGAGTTGGCGAATGACTGAATAAGGGTGGAGAAGAATAGTGCCTCCTCCTGATTCTCAATTCACATGGCTTAGAGGATAAGGTGTTAATACTGGTAATGAACACATTTCTCTCTAGGGACTGACTGACTCCAAAATTGGAGCTAAATTTACTCCTATGGCTACACTTAAATTGATATGATGATATACTGGTCTGGCTTCTTTTATGAAATCATCTCTAAAAAATATTCTTGTATTCATACTCTTTGCTCTGTTTTGACCTTTCTACTGTAGCTAAAGATCACTGTGTGCCTTTTCTTTGTTTTTGGCCAAAGGCTATCGCAAAAGCAATGGAATTATGACCTAGTTCTGTGGGCAGAAAGAGGAAGGTCTAGAGGGAAAACTGATTTGGGCCAACAGATGTAGTTTCAGTTATGTTAGGTTTAAGGTGATGTCAAGCTATTCCAGTGGAAATGGCAGTTACAGAGATGGAGCTTGAGCTCAGGGAACACTCAGAATGGTGAATGCAGTCTGGACAGTCATTCACCAGGATGTAATGGCCCTGAGACATATCTAGGAGCAGTGTTCTAACGATTGAGGCTGGAGATTACATTTCACAACTAGCAGAGGAAATAAAGCCACTCAAAAAGACAGATGAGATGCAGGCAGAAAGTTAGGGGAAAAGCAAGAGAATGTATAGCCAAGGAGACATTTCACAAAGCTGGGAAGGGTTGACTATGCTGAATGCTGGGGAGAGCCGTCAAAGAAAATAAGAACCGAGGATTTTGCAATGACCTCGGAGAGTACATTTTCAATGGAGTGGTAGGGGTGGGAGTCTTATGGAAAAAAAGAAGAGTCAATAATGAGGAAAGAATGCAAAAAAAGAAAAATAGATCTAGAGGGTGCTATTTTCAGGAAAAAAGTATTTTTTAAATAGCTTTTAATATGTTATTGTTTTCTTTTGTGGGAAAATTTTACAGACTTATTGTAAAGATTAAAAAATGTAAAACAGTACAAAGAAGAAACTTAAAAAAAAAGATGAAAAGCAACAATACAGAAAAATAACCATTATTATTTTTATACACATACTTGAAGACAATTATCTATGCATATATTTATGGTTTTGTTTTGTTTTTTCAGTTCTCCATACCTAATCTGTATGGTCCAAATCTTAATACCAGACATTAGAAAGTGACCCCACTTGTTATGCATATGGAAAAAAGGGAAAGATAGAAATGGCATCAGTCACACAATACTGCCAATTCTTTCTTCCTATCCATTGGCCCTTGATAGAAGACTCATGAATTGAAAATCCTTCCCAATGGAATGAATGTTATTTATTGTTAATACAAAGTCAGTGTCTCACTGTGGACATGGTTCAGTTGTATGGATGCCCATTACCAACTTTCTTTCTTTTCTGCCTCAGGGTGATCAAGAGGAGTACTATTTGGTTCATCCTGAGGTCATGGGTGTATTCTCAACTTCAGGCTGTAACCAGGGCTCAAAACATTTGCAACAGTTCTCCCAATGGGAAGTTGGATCATGTTCATGTACTCAGAGTAGAGCCACACCTATCAGTGGGCTCTTTCCCCAAGGCTGCCACATTAAAATTAGGGGCCTTGTGTCTTAATTGGTTTATTTCTTCCTAAGAGCCAGGCAGAGCAGAGGGTGTCAAAAGCTATTGGTTCAGCTACTTTATCATTCTTAGGGAGACAAGTTTAATAAATCAGACATTCTTACAGCAGGGTCCTCTTGACCAAGTACAGTACAATATTTTGATTCATGATATACAATTAGCCAAATCATCATTGCTGTCTAAACACTTGCTTTTTACTGTTTTCGAATGAAGAAGAAATACATCTACAGAAAGAGAAGCTCCTGTACAGGCTGGAATCTGCATCACAGTTTTCATTCTGATCCTTGAGGGTTAGATAATCACAAACAGAACTTTAAGGAAGATTTTCTATATACATATATTCATAAATTATTAAGTATATTAAATCATACTGTATCTTATTTGATAACCTGCTTTTCATTACATGATATAGACACATATCAATAAATATAGATTTACATTATCACTTTTAATGGCAACATAAGTTCCATAATTCACTTCACAAACCTTTTATTAGTGGTTGCTCCAGGTTTCCAGGATTTTACCAACACAAGTAACATTGGGGGAAATTTCCTTATGCATACAGTAGTCTCATTTATCCCCGATTTTGCTTTCTGTTGTCTCAGCTCTGGTCAACTGCAGTCTGATAATATTAAATGGAAAATTCCAGAAATAAAAATCCATAAGTTATTTTTTTTGAAGTTTTGAATTTTATTTTTTTATACAGCAGGTTCTTATTAGTCATCCATTTTATACATATTAGTGTATACATGTCACCCAATCTCCCAGTTCATCACACCACCACCCCCATGCCCCCACCGCTTTCCCCCCTTGGTGTCCATACGTTTGTTCTCTACATCTGTGTCTCTGTTTCTGCCCTGCAAACCAGTTCATCTGTACCATTTTTCTAGGTTCCTCATATATGCGTTAATATACGATATTTGCTTTTCTCTTTCTGACTTCACTCTGTATGACAGTCTCTAGATGCATCCACGTGTCTACAAAGGACCCAATTTCGTTCCTTTTTATGGCTGAGTAATATTCCATTGTATATATGTACCACATCTTCCTTATCCATTTATCTGTCCATGGATATTTAGGTTGCTTCCATGACCTGGCTATTGTAAATAGTGCTGCAGTGAACACTGGGATGCATGTGTCTTTTTGAATTATGGTTTCCTCTGGGTATATGCCTAGTAGTGGGATTGCTGGGTCATATGGTAATTCTATTTTTAGGTTTTAAGGAACCTCCATACTGTTCTCCATAGTGGCTGTATCAATTTACATTCCCACCAACAGTGCAAGAGGGTTCCCTTTTCTCCACACCCTCTCCAGCATTTGTTGTTTGTAGATTTTTTGATGATACCCATTCTGACTGGTGTGAGGTGATACCTCATTGTAGTTTTCATTTGCATTTCTCTAATAATTAGTGATGTTGAGCAGCTTTTTATGTGCTTCTTGGCCATCTGTATGTCTTCTTTGGAGAAATGTCTATTTAGGTCTCCTGCCTATTTTTGAATTGGGTTGTTTGTTTTTGTAATATTGAGCTGCATGAGCTGTTTATATATTTTGGAGATTACTCCTTTGTCCATTGATACATTTGCAAATATTTTCTCCCACTCTGAGGGTTGTCTTTTCGTGTTGTTTGTAGTTTCCTTTGCTTTGCAAAAGCTTTTAAATTTCATTAGGTCCCATTTGTTTATTTTTGTTTTTATTTGCATTACTCTAGAAGGTGGATCAAAAAAGACCTTGCTGTGATTTATGTCAAATAGTGTCCTTCCTGTGTTTTCCTCTAAGAGTTTTATAGTGTCCAGCCTTACATTTAGGTCTCTAATCCATTTTGAGTTTATTTTTGTATATGGTGTTAGGGAGTGTTCTAATTTCATTCTTTTATATGTAACTGTCCAGTTTTCCCAGTACCACTTATTGAAGAGACTGTTTTTTCTCCATTGTATATCTTTGCCTCCTTTGTCATAGATTAGTTGACCATAGGTGTGTGGGTTTATCTCTGGGCTTTCAGTCCTGTTCCATTGATCTGTATTTCTGTTTTTATACCAGTACCATGTTGTCTTCATTACTGTAGCTTTTTAGTATAGTCTGAAGTCAGGGAGTCTGATTCCTCCAGCTCCATTTTATTCCCTCAAGACTACTTTGGCTATTCGGGGTCTTTTGTGTCTCCCTACAAATTTTAAGATATTTTGTTCTAGTTCTGTAAAAAATGCCATTGGTAATTTGATAGGGATTATATTGAATCTGTAGATTGCTTTGGGTAGTATAGCCATTTTCACAGTATTGATTCTTCCAATCCGAGAACATGGTATAGCTCTCTATCTGTTTGTATCATCTTTAATTTCTTTCATCAGTGTCTTATAGTTTTCTGCATACGGGTCTTTTGTCTCCCTAGGTAGGTTTATTCCTAGGCATTTTATTCTTTTTTGTTGCAGTGGTAAATGGGAGTGTTTCCTTAATTTCTTTTTCAGATTTTTCATCATTAGTGTATAGGAATGCAAGAGATTTCTGTGCATTAATTTTGTATCCTGCAACTTTACCAAATTCATTGATTAGCTCTAGTAGTTTTCTGGTGGCATCATTAGGATTCTCTATGGATAGTATCATGTCATCTGCAAACAGTGACAGTTTTACCTCTTCTTTTCCAATTTATATGCCTTTTATTTTTTTTTTCTTCTCTGATTGCCATGGCTATGACTTCCGAAACTGTGTTGAATAATAGTGGTGAGAGTGGACATCCTTGTCTTGTTCCTGATGTTAGAGGAAATGGTTTCAGTTTTCTCCATTGAGAATGATGTTTGCTATGGGTTGTCATATATGGCCTCTATTATGTTGAGGTAGGTTCCCTCTATGCCCACTTACTGGAGAGTTTTTATTATAAATGGGTGTTGACGTTTGTGAAAACCTTTTTCTGCATCTACTGAGATGATCATATGGTTTTTGTTCTTCAATTTGTTAATATGGTCTATCACATTGATTGTTCTGTGTATATTGAAGAATCCTTGCATCCCTGGGATAAATCCCACTTGATCATGGTGTATGATCCTTTTAATGTGTTGTTGGATTCTGTTTGCTAGTATTTTATTGAGGATTTTTGCATCTATATTCATGAGTGATATTGGTCTGTAATTTTCTTTTTTTGTAGTATGTTTGTCTGGTTTGGGTATCAGGGTGATGGTGGCCTCATGGTGAGTTTGCGAGGGTTCCTTCCTCTGCAATTTTTTGCAAGAGTTTGAGAAGGATGGGTGTTAGCTCTTCTCTAAATGTTTGACAGAATTCACCTGTGAAGCCATCTGGTCCTGGACTTTTGTTTGTTGGAAGATTTTTAATCACACTTTCAATTTCGTTACTTGTGATTGTCTGTTCATATTTTCTATTACTTCCTGGTTCAGTCTTGGAAGGTTATACCTTTCTAAGAATTTGTCCATTTCTTCCAGGTTGTCTGTTTTATTGGCATAGAGTTGCTTGTAATAGTCTCTTAGGATGCTTTGTATTTCTGAGGTGTCTGTTGTAACTTCTCCTTTTTCATTTCTTCTTTTATTGATTTGAATCCTCTTCCTCTTTTTCTCCATGAGTCTGGCTAAATGTTTATCAATTTTGTTTATCTTCTCAGAGAACCAGCTTTTAGTTTTATTGATCTTTGCTATTATTTCCTTTGTTTCTATTTCATGTATTTCTGCTCTGATCTTTATGATTTCTTTCCTTCTGCTAACTTTCGGTTTTGTTTGTTCTTCTTTCTCTAGTTCCTTTAGGTGTATGGTTAGATTGTTTATTTGAGATGTTTGTTTCTTGAGGTAGGCTTGTATAGCTATAAACTTCCCTCTTAGAACTGCTTTTGCTGCATCCCATAGGTTTTGGATCGTCATGTTTTCATTGTCATTTGTCTAGGTATTTTTTGATTTTGTCTTTGATTTCTTCAGTGATCTCTTGGTTATTTAGTAACGTATTGTTTAGCCTCCATGTGTTTGTGTTTTTTATGTTTTTTTTTTCCCGGTAATTGATTTCTAATCTCACAGCGTTGTGGTCAGAAAAGATGCTTGATATGATTTCAATTTTCTTAAATTTACTGAGGCTTGATTTGTGATACAAGATGATCTATACTGGAAAATGTACTGTGCGCACCTGAGAAGAAAGTGTAATCTGCTGTTTTTGGATGGAATGTCCTATAAATATCAATTAAGTCTATCTGGTCTATTGTGTCATTTAAAGCTTGTGTTTCCTTATTAATTTTCTGTTTGGATGATCTGTCCATTGGTGTATGTGAGGTGTAAAAATCCCCCACTATTATTGTGTTACTGTCGATTTCCTCTTTTATAGCTGTTAGCAGTTGCCTTATTTATTGAGGTGCTCCTATGTTGGGTACATATATATTTATAATTGTTATATCTTCTTTTTGGATTGATCCCTTGATCATTATGTAGTGTCCCTTTTTGTCTCTTGTAACATTCTGTATTTTAAAGTCTATTTTATCTGATATGAGTATTGCTACTCCAGTTTTCTTTTGATTTCCGTTGGCATGGAATATCTTTTTCTATCCCCTCACTTTCAGTCTGTATGTGTCCCTAGGTCTGAAGTGGGTCGCTTATAGACAGCATATATATGGGTATTGTTTTTGTATCCATTCAGCGAGCCTGTGTCTTTTGGTTGGAGCATTTATTCCATTCACGTTTAAGGTGGTTATCGAAATGTATGTTCCTATTATATTTTTAAAAATTGTTATGCGTTTGTTTTTGTAGGTCCTTTTCTTCTCTTGTGTTTCCCACTTGGGAAGTTCCTTTCGCATTTGTTGTAAAGCTGGTTTGGTTGTGTTGAATTCTCTTAGCTTTTGCTTTTCTGTAAAGGTTTTTATTTCTCTGTCGAATCTGAATGAGATTCTTGCTAGGTAGAGTAATCTTGGTTGTAGGCTTTTCCCTTTCATCACTTTAAATATATCAAGCCACTCCCTTCTGGCTTTTAGAGTTTCTGCTGAGAAATCAGCTGTTAACCTTATGGGAGTTCCCTTGTATGTTATTTGTTGTTTTTCCCTTGTTGCTTTCAATAATTTTTCTTTGTCTTTAATTTTTGTCAGTTTGATTACTGTGTGTCTCAGCATGTTTCTTCTTGGGTTTATCCTGCCTGGGACTCTTTGTACTTCCTGGACTTGGGTGGCTGTTTCCTTTCCCATGTTAGGGAAGTGTTTGACTATAACCTCTTCAAATATTTTCTTGGGTCCGTTCTCTCTCTCTTCTCCTTCTGGGACCCCCATAATGCGAATGTTGTTGTGTTTAATGTTGTCCCAGAGGTCTCTTAGCCTGTCTTCATTTCTTTTCATTCTTTTTTCTTTATTCTGTTCCATGGTAGTGAATTCTACTATTCTGTCTTCCAGGTCACTTATCCGTTCTTCTGCCTCAGTTATTCTATTGATTCCTTCTAGTGTATTTTTCATTTCAGTTATTGTATTGTTCATCTCTGTTTTTTCTTTAATTCTTCTATGTCTTTGTTTAACATTTCTTGCATCTTCTCGATCTTTGCCTCCATTTTTTTTCCGAGGTCCTGGATCATCTTCACTATCATTATTCTGAATTCTTTTTCTGGAAGGTTGCCTATCTCCATTTCATTAAGTTGTTTTACTGGGGTTTTATCTTGTTCCTTCATCTGGTACATAGCCCTCTGCCTTTTCATCTTGTCTATCTTTCTGTGAATGTGGTTTTTGTTCCACAGGCTGCAGGACTGTAGTTCTTCTTGCTCCTGCTGTCTGCCCTCTGGTGGATGAGGCTATCTAAGAGGCTTGTGCAAGTTTCCTGATGGGAGGGACTGGTGGTGGGTAGAGCTGAGTGTTGCTGTGGTGGGCAGAGCTCAGTAAAAGTTTAATCCACTTGTCTGCTGATGGGTTTGGCTGGGTTCCCTCACTGTTGGTTGTTTGGCCTGAGGTGACCCAGCACTGGAGCCTACCTGGCTCTTTGGTGGGGCTAATGGTGGACTGTGGGAGGACTCACGCCAAGGAGTACTTCCCAGAACTTCTGCTGCCAGTTTCCTTGTCCTCACGGTGAGACACAGCCACCCCCCGCCTCTGCAGGAGACCTTTCAACACTAGTAGGTAGGTCTGGTTCAGTCTCCTATGGGGTCACTGCTCCTTCCCCTGGGTCCTGATGCACACACTACTTTGTGTGTGCCCTTCAAGAGTGGAGTCTCTGTTTCCCCCAGTCCTGTCAAAGTCCTGCAATCAAACCCCGCTAGCCTTCAAATTCTGATTCTCTAGGAATTCCACCTCCCGTTGCTGGACCCCCAGGTTGGGAAGCCTGACGTAGCGCTCAGAACCTTCACTCCAGTGGGTGGACTTCTGTGGTATAAGTGTTCTCCAGTCTGTGAGTCACCCACCCAGCTGTTATGGATTTTGATTTTATTGTGATTGCACCCCTCCTACCATTTCATTGTGGCTTCTCGTTTGTCTTTGGATGTGGGGTATGTTTTATGGTGAGTTCCAGTGTCTTCCTGTCGATGATTGTTCAGCAGTTAGTTGAACCATAAGTTTTAACTGTGTGCGATGCTGAGTAGCAAGATGAAATTTCACACCATCCTGCTCAGTCCTGCCCGGGACATTAATCATCCCTTTGTCCAGTGGATTCCACCTGTTAGTCATTTAGTAGCTGGCTCAGGTATCAGATTGACTGGCTCATTATCAGCAATACTTGTGTCCAAGTAATCTTTATTTCATTCAATAATGACCCCAGAGCAGAAGAGTAGCGATGCTGGCAATTCAGATATCTCCTACAGTGCCTAATTTATAAATTAAACTTTATCATAGATATGTAGGTATAGGAGAAAATGTAATATATATGGGGTTTAGTATTATCTGCAGTTTCAAGCGTCCTCTGGGGGTCTTGGAATGTATCCCCCACAAATAAGGGGGTACTACTGTACATAGTTTTTCCCTGTTCAATTAGTTTATTGGGATAAATTCCTAGAATTTAGATTTTTAGGTCAAAGCCTAGCAATATGCTTTGTTGAGTGTGTAAAGAAAGGAGTATGTTTATTCATTATTGGCATAAAATAAGTTAATATGATTTTTGTTGTGTCATTTAACAATATGTAATAAAATGGAAGAATTATTTTAAAATTGTATTGTGAAATGTAATACACAGAAAAAGGCATAAACATATAAATAACATTTAAGAAATGTTTGTATAGTGAGCAACATTGTAATAATGGACTGAGGTCAAGAAACAAAATATTACTGTCATTCTAGACTTTACTCCTGTATCTCTAGCCAATTGTAACTCTTCCTCTCCCTCAGCTGTATCGTAGTACCATTATAGGGCTGCATGTGTGTGTGCACCCCCTAAACAATATAGATCAGGGTTTGTCATCCTACAGCTCACAGGCCTAATCTGGCCTGCCATTTGTTTTCTGTAGTTTTACTGGAACACAGACACATACCTTCGATTATGTATTGTGTTTGGTGTTTTTCTTGTCATAATGCCTGAATCGAGTTGTTGGGACAGAGACTGTGTGGCCCACAAGATCTGAAATATTCACTATCTGTCCCTTTATAGGAAAAGTTTGCCAATCCCTGACATAGATTCGTTTTGCCTGTGTTTCAACTTTATATAAAGAGAAGTGTATATACTCTTTGTGACTTACTTTTTTTCCCTTCAACATTATATTTGTAAGCTTCATTCATGGCAGGCCATTGTTTTCTAACACTTAAAAGCCATTTTATGGATCACCTGATAATTAATTTCAGAAAAAAATATACACGTTTTTTATATCAAGTGAACATAAGGCTCTAGTGTTAAATTTCTTCTGAGTTTACTTAGAATTGCAATTAATACTAGCATACAATGGATTAAAAATAACGTATTAAAGTTTTCTGGAAATTAATTACCAAACATAAAATGTTAACATTTGTTGAAAATGCATTTCTTAATGAGATGCATGCAATTGTTTCTGCCTCCCTCCATTCACTCTTGTACATAGATGATTATTATTAATTGCTAGAATGAGACAGAATTCATTATTAATTCTATCTTCATTTTTTGTTTTTACAGATGAAAGCTCTAAAGAGACTTTGTTCTCATAAATAATTATATGGAAATGGTAGAGTTGTTTTTCTTTTATGGAAATTTCACTTAATTTTTAAAAACTTTGTTAGCTACATACTCAAAATTATATACTTTATATATATTTAAAATTATATATTATATATAATTATATGACAGCTGCAAGTCATTCTTCCATTTTGTTGAAAACAAAGCGTTAGAAATTAGCTGACTTGCAAAAGGATTTGCTGTCTAGTCATTAGAGTTGTTCACTTTCTCAAGCTGATTATCAATAGTTCTAATTATTCTCCTGCCCTTCAGGTGATTTTTTTTCCTTTTAACCCTTTTATTGTTAAATAAACCATAGATATAGAAAGAGCACAAAATGAGTTTGTGGGAATATATGGTTTTATATCTACCACTCAGATATCAAACAATAGAACATTGCCACCCAACACAGTACCCCTGGCATGTGCTCTATCCCAGTCACCACTCCCTTTCTCCCTCAGACCATAGTTTGACAAATTTGAGACATCTGTTTGTGTTTACAGGAAGCCTCTAAGTGACTCATGGAGAAATCAAGATCAAAGATACTTAGACTAGGAGGGAATACATGATGAAGCAAAGTCTTGAGGAAGGCAGGAGGGGATGCAATCAGATAAATTCTATATCATTAAGAGGTGTTAGTCTTGGAAAGAAAGAGTTTCTCTTGCTTTTAGTCAGAGAAGAAGGAACAGAGGAAAAATTCATTCAACTAGTCATTTAACAAAGATTTATTAAGTCCCTCTTACTTAGCAACACTTTAGAAAGCAATAGAAAGATTTTAAAGAGGAAAAGCTGTACTTAGGCTCTCCTGCTAGGTAAACTTCATCTCTTCAAGGGTCAAGGGTCCTGAGTGAGAGGTGTTTAAAGGAGAGCAGATTTGGACGTTTGAGTAGTGTGAACAAGATTTCAAAAAACTACCGTGAGCAAAGTCCTAAGGAATCAACACATTTTCTTTGCAGGGCTCCGGAAAGAACCAAGCCTAGTATTTTGTATTGAAAGTTAAGCTTGGAAATCTCATATTATACATCACAGTGAATCTTATTGATTCCATCTTTAAAATTGCACCTGCCATGGAGTCATGCCAAAACACACATACCAAATTAAAACTCAAAACCCAATAAAACATAACAAGAGCTGAATGCTGCAAACTCAATTGCTTATTAAAAACCATTAGCCTTAAAATGTTAGCTTGTCAGAAAACAATTTTCTTCCTCCAACGTCAGCTTTGAAGGTCAGCTAATTGGAAATATATAGAATTAGGACAGGCAGGGAATTCAATAAAGCAGACCCTGCAGTGGAAGAAACTGCTCTAGGCCCTTACTAGTGGAATTAGAAAGGCGTCATCAGGGACATGCCCACAGATCAGAGCTCTCATTAAGCGAGTAACAATTCTGGTATTTTGAGTTCACCGGTAAGAACTTAAGTCATCTTTTAAAATATCCTATTTGATATACTAGTTTAATATTTCGCTTTAAGAGTGCTTGTAAATACTAGGATACTTGAACACCTTAGAAATAAAAATATCCAAATAAGCTAGTCAGTGAGCTTTCTTTCCTGCTATCCTTTCAGCAAGGAAGCTTTATCTTTTTTTTTCTTTTCTTTCAGTTTTTTCTTTCTGTTCTTTGAAAATTAATCTGTGTTTTTGATTCTGGATTGGTAAAGAGTGGAGTGTGATTACTGAGGTCTTCAACATTCAAGCTGACTGAAAACAGTCGAAACTGCTGTTATCTTGTGCTGAGAAAGGTGTTTATTGTAAATGCCCTGGGCTTTCTGAAGACTTGGGAGAAGGAGCGTGTGAAACTGATGGGAATGGCAGAGTATTGCTTTAGATCCCTAAGGCTGAGAGAACTGCATAGGTGACTTGGGGAAAGTTATTTATAAGATCATTGAATAGCACATGAAAAAGAAACTATTTTACTTCAAATATGATAGTTTTTCGTTACTATTAACTGAATCATAGAATGTGAATTGGAAGAGATTTTATAAGTCATGCAGTTCGGTGATTTCCTAACACTAATTTCCATACTGACACAAGACTCGGATGGTATTTTCACCAGTCCATGACACACTTCGAAATAAAATAAGAAAACAGTGTAGAGAAATTTTCTATGAAGCTGCATTTTTTGTTTTTAATCCTGATATTATGTTCTTCCTACTTTTTGGTCCTAAAATATTCTTTCTTCCATGAGATAATGGATGTACATGGTAGGATGTCTAAAATGTCCCTGGTTGATAAAATAAAATATTGGTGGTTCTCCAACATATTTTATAAATTGTATTTAATGGTGAATAACATTCTGGGGTCACTAAACTGGCTTTTAAAGGTAGGGAAAGAGCAGAGTATGCTCCCTACCTTGCCACTTAGTACTTGGTTAGATCAAATGAAGCAATCTCTGTTCTTTTGGAATTTGGTGCAGGTCTGACATGAATCTACACTAGAAATTAGGCAGCATGCAGTTAGGTGACCAGAATCTCAGTTTTCCCACACCCTTCTCTTCCTCTGTGGTGCTTAATACCTTTACTTCCGTATGCAGTCTACAATGTCCTTCTCTTCCCTACTTCATCTTTCTACCAATAGAGCCCAACTTTGGAAAGAATCAACTTCGAGTAATTTATCCAGCTCAGATACAGGGTGAGGGTGAACTGGAGGTACTAGAAGGCATTATCCCCTGCTCCCAGTTTTCTTTTCTCTCCCTCTCTACCAGCTCAGTATACAGATGGGATCTAAATTCTTATATCACTTTAACAAACCAGAACTTCACCTGTTCTACATCCCCCTCCAGCTACCCTCTCATTTCTTTCCTCAACTAAACACACTGTATCCACTTCCCTCCTTTCTTCCCACTCACTTTTCAATTCACTCTAATTTGTGTTTTTCCTTAGTCAGCGGGAACTGCTTACACCAACGTCAACAGTAACATCTGTGCTACTAAGACAATGGTCAGTTTACCATTTTCATCTTACTCAACTTGCAGCCTCACTAAACACAGTAGCAGTTCCCTCTTCAAACACAGAAATGTAACAAGATTGTCCCATTTCAGAACCTTTACATTTGATTTCAATGCTTGCTCTTTCTGATACTATCCTTCAGATCTCCTCTGAAATATAATACTTCCTTAGAGAGGGCTTCACTTAATGCCCAATATAAGGTAGTTCTGTCCATCACCACAACCATCAATCACTACTGCCTGATGTTCTCTTTCAGCATCTCAAGACTTCCTTCACAGCACTTATAACTTTTTGTTAATTATTGTGTGTTCTACTTATTTGTCTCTCCTAGTACATGAATCTATATGAAGGCAGGGACCATTCATTGCTATATTCATTGCTGTACCTCCAGAATGTACCTACAACACAGTGCTTGATTCATAATAGTTATCTAATAAAGATTTGTTGAGTGATTAAAGGGATAGATGAATGCTAATAGTCCTACAATTTATTTAGTAATCTCAAATTGAAAATGCATGCCAAGTCCTTTATACTTCATCTCTATAATGATTCTAACATCTGTCTCTTCTTTCAGTCCTTACTTCCATTTCCTTTGCTCAACATCACCTCTTACTTAAACTATTTAATAAAATCCATAACTCACTTTGCTTCTTCTCTTGCCAGTCTTCAATCCATTCTCTATATTGCAGTTAACCTTATAACCTTCCTGAGCCTTGGACTTTATCATTTTTCTATGCAAAAAAACAAAAAAAAAAAAACAAAAAAAGCAAAGAAACAACAAAAACAAAACCTCCCCTTTGGTCTAGAGAGTTTTTTCTAAACTTTCTATCCTGGCATTTATGTCCCTTGAAGACCTGGCTCTAACCTCTCTCAGCTATAAGTATGACATCTCATGGATTCACCGTTTGTTTGTTTGTTTGTTTGATGTACCTCTCTTGTGGAACTTTTATGACTCAATATGGAGTTATTATACCATTAAAGTAGAATGAGAGCACCTTGAGGGTGGATACGTGCTGTCTTCTAATCTCATCACTTAGCACACTTCTTGATACATAGTAAGGTCTATAAATATTTGTTATATAAATCATTGCATGACCCTCTTCTTGCAGTTCTATGTTCAGGTTCAACAGAGTGCAGAATATAAGAAATAATTGATTGCAAACCCATAAAGTGTTCAAGTATAATTAAAATGAAAATATTTGATGCTGTATATTTTGTTTAAGGCAATGGATGGCTTATTAGCTCTGGTAATGTTAAATATTTTAGCACAACTAATCCTTGTGGCTTCCTAGCCAAAATAGGAAAAACCTTTTCCTCAGAAACTGTCCAACTAAAAGCCCATCCAATAATCACAAGACCCTTAGCAAAAACTGTTGATGCATGTAGCCTTTTTGCCAGACAGATCTGTAAGCTATGAAGAGAGCCATAGCCTCAGGCAGCACACTAAGGAGATGAAACTGTAAAATGTGAAAAAGCACACTGTGAACATTTCCAGCAGAGACTGGCTGCCTGCAGGTCCTGATATTGATCCCCAAGCATACTGTTCAGACTCCCTTCAAGACCCCTATAGTCCCTAATGTGACATTCTTGGTAGCTTAGCAAAGGAATTCAAATGGCCAAACATATACTTAAATTTTTTTTAAACATTATTTTTGAGTTGTATAATGCTGCATGGAAACACTGTAATAGAATTAAGACTAAGAAAGCTTTTGACAAAATTCAACCCCCATTTATGATAAAAACCCTCCAGAAAGTATGCATAGAGGGAACTTACCTCAACATAATAAAGGCCATATATGACAAACCCACAGCCAACATCGTCCTTAATGGTGAAAAACTGAAACCATTTCCACTAAGATCAGGAACAAGACAAGGTTGCCCACTCTCACCACTATTATTCAACATAGTTTTGGAAGTTTTAGCCACAGCAATCAGAGAAGAAAAATAAATAAAAAGAATCCAAATCGGAAAAGAAGTAAAGCTGTCACTGTTTGCAGATGACATGATATTATACATAGAGAATCCTAAAGATGCTACCAGAAAACTACTAGAGCTAATCAATGAATTTGGTAAAGTAGCAGGATACAAAATTAATGCACAGAAATCTCTGGCATTACTATACACTAATGGTGATAAATCTGAAAGAGAAATTAAGGAAACACTCCCATTTACCATTGTAACAAAAAGCATAAAATACCTAGGAATAAACCTACCTAAGGAGACAAAAGACCTGTATGCAGAAAATTATAAGACACTGGTGAAAGAAATTAAAGATAATACAAATAGATGGAGAGATATACCATGTTCTTGGATTGGAAGAATTAACATTGTGAAAATGACTCTACTACCCAAAGCAATATACATATTCAATGCAATTCCTATCAAACTACCACTGGCATTTTTCACAGAACTAGAACAAAAAATTTCACAATTTGTATGGAAACACAAAAGACCCCAAATAGCCAAAGCAATCTTGAGAAAGAAAAATGGAGCTGGAGGAATCAGGCTCCCTGACTTCAAACTATACTACAAAGCTACAGTAATCAAGACAGTATTGTACTGGCACAAAAACAGAAAAATAGATCAATGGAACAGGATAGAAAGCCCAGAGATAAACCCACGCACATATGGTCACTTTATTTTTGATAAAGTAGACAACAATATACAATGAAGAAAAGACAGCCTCTTCAATAAGTGGTGCTGGGAAAACTGGACAGCTACATGTAAAAGAATGAAATTAGAACACTCCCTAACACCATACACAAAAATAAACTCCAGATGGATTAAAGACCTAAATGTAAGGCCAGACACTATCAAACTCTTAGAGGAAAACATAGGCAGAACACTCTATGACATAAATCACAGCAAGATCCTTTTTGACCTGTCTCCTAGAGAAATGGAAATAAAAACAAAAATAAACAAATGGGACCTAATGAAACTTAAAAGCTTTTGCACAGCAAAGGAAACCGTAAACAAGACAAAAAGACAACCCTCAGAATAGGAGCAAATATTTGCAAATGAAGCAACTGACAAAGGATTAATCTCCAAAATTTACAAGCAGCTCATGCAGCTCAGTATCAAAAAAACAAACAACCCAATCGAAAAATGGGCAGAAGACCTAAATAGACATTTCTCCAAAGAGGATGTACAGACTGCCAACAAACACATGAAAGAATGCTCAACATCATTAATCATTAGAGAAATGCAGATCAATACTACAATGAGGTATCACCTCACTCCAGTCAGAATGGCCATCATCAAAAGATCTACAAACAATAAATGCTGGAGAGGGTGTGGAGAAAAGGGAACCCTCTTGCACTGTTGGTGGGAATGTAAATTGATACAGCTACTATGGAAAACAGTATGGAAGTTCCTTAAAAAACTACAAATAGAACTACCATATGACCCAGCAATCCCACTACTGGGCATATACCCTGAGAAAAGCATAATTCAAAAAAAGTCATGTACCACAATGTTCATTGCAGCTCTGTTTACAGTAGCCAGGACATGGAAGCAACCTAAGTGTCCATTGACAGATGAATGGATAAAGAAGATGTGGCACATATATACAACGGAATATTACTCAGCCATTAAAAAAAAACGAAATTGAGTTATTTGTAGAGAGGTGGATGGACCTAGAGTCTGTCATACAGAGTGAAGTAAGTCAGAAATAAAAAAACAAATACCATATGCTAACACATATATATGGAATCTAAAAAAAAAAAAAAAAGTCATGAAGAACCTAGGGGCAAGACGGGAACAAAGACGCAGACCTAGTAGAGAATGGACTTGAGGACACCGGGAGGGGGAAGGGTAAGCTGGGACAAAGTGAGAGAGTGGCATGGACATTTATACACTACCAAATGTAAAATAGATAGCTAGTGGGAAGCAGCTGCATAGCACAGGGATATCAGCTCAGTGCTTTGTGACCACCTAGAGGGGTGGGATAGGTAGGGTGGGAGGGAGGGAGACGCAAGAGGGAAGAGATATGGGTTTATATGTATATGTATAACTGATTCACTTTGTTATAAAGTAGAAACTAACAGTTCATTTTAATGCAATTATACTCCAATAAAGATGTTAAAAAAATAAAAGAAAGAATTAAGACTAGACTAGTAGGTAGGAATTTGCTTTTGTGGGGTGTTTTTCTTAACATAGTAGTTCTCCATTCCAGTTGCACATTAAAGTTATCTGGAGAGCTTCAAAAAATTCAGAGGCCCAGGCTACACCCCACATATTCTAATTTATTTAGTTTGGGGTGGACCTCAGGCATGGTATCGTTTTTGAAATTTCCCCAGGTAAATCTAATTTGCTGCTAGTGTTGAGAACCATTACAGTTTATTGAAGACTGACATTCTGCTGTACATTATTAAGGAGTAAAATAATTGATATTCAGGGGCTTTTGATTTCATTCTAACATTTTTTTCTCTCATAAAGCTGTAAGCTTGAGAAGTGAGTAGTGCACACTCAACACCTACAGTGAATGCCAGTGAAACTCCACACTCATGGAATATCAATTAGTATTCCACTGGGCACTAGCTCTTCCAGTTATATTTTTTAGCAGTTAGGGGAGGATTGACATGCCCTGTGTAAGCTCTCTCAATCATGGTGTAGTCTCTGAGTAAACAGAGTACCTCATGCTTTATCCATGTTTATCTTCTTATGTATCTTCTGTTTTCATCTTATGACATGTCTGACTCTCTTTACAGCTTATGCTCCAATCATACTCAATTATGTTACAGTTTCCTCCACTCCAATAATGCACAGGATTTTCATGTCTGCAGGATTTTGACATTCTGTTTCCTCTGTATGGACTTTCTTCCTCTTCTTGTCTATACATCCTTCTATACCAAGAGCTCTTAACACTGCACATTCTGAGTTAGGGAGCAAAATATACATGTGTGTGTATGTGTGTTACATGTATTTTTATTGGAAGAAGTGTCATAGATTTCATTACATCCCCCCAAAGGTCTGTGACTTCACAAAGATTAAGATCCATTCTTCTTGCTTATGCTCAGATGTGACACAGTAGAAGCACATTCTGAGACTTCCTAGTCTCCAACTGCCCCAACCAAGTTTCCTGTCACAGTTACTCTGTCCTTTTTGTGGCTTCCCATAGCACTTTAAATACCCTTTTTCTACATCATTTTTACTTCTCTCCCTTTGGACTGGGAGCTCATTGAAGGCAGGGGCAATGATTTATTCATCTTTAATCCCAAAACTCTGTATACATATGTTCATTTTTCTATAACTGGGGAGAAAGTTGAAGCTCAGAATCAGTGTAGCTATCTTTTCTTCTCCTAGAAAATTTTCTCAAATATTTTAATTATATGAGTTCTAGAAAGAAGAAAATACATAAAATGGAGGGGGGAAAATGTCAGCAAAATAATTCAAGAAAAATCTGTAGAACTTAAAGATGTTCATTTATATATTAAAAGACTAGCACCCACAAAAATAGATGAAAATAGACTCATGCCAAGATACATCAGTGTGAAATTTCAGAACACTGGGAACAAAGAGAAAATTGTAAAGATTTCCAGAGGATTAAAAATAAAATCAGAATGGCTTAAGAATTTTCAACATCATCAATATAAAACAAAGCAATGGAATGATGCTTTAAAAATTTGTAAGGAAAATCATTCTGGACATATATAAACTAATTAAATATATATGTAAAACATACTGTCAGACATACGAGCTCTCAAAAATTTAACCTCCTGTGTGCTTTTCTCAGGAAGCTACTGGAGATTTTTCTCCACCAAAAGAAAGAATTAAACCAAGAAAGAGGAAGATGTGGGATGCAGAAAATAGGAGGCACAGTGTAGGAGAGAGAAATGAAATCCCTAGAACAGTGAAGGGAGATCTTGGGATGACAGGTTTGAACCTGACATAGAGGGCAGTCTGTCAAGATTCTTGCAGGTCAGTAGGCTCCAGGAGAGTGTTCCTCAAGATGATAGAGCGATTGATGTGACTAAAGTCTTGGGAGGAGATTTAGACTAGTAAAAAGATTGTGATTGAAAACTAGTGGAAATCAAAGTACAATTAAGTTGGAATTTGATTAACAAAATCAACATAAATGCGTACTTCTCAACAATTCATGGATTATCATAATGGAATAATTAGAACTTAATGATTTTGAAAATATTAGGGATTAAACTTGTGATTAGCAACGAAAGTGGTGTTTCAATAAGAATTTATAGGCTTAAATGTTTATACTAGAAAAGAAGAAAAACTTGAAAATTAATGTGCTAGGTATCTACCTTAAGAATTAAAAAAGAAACAACACAATCAATTCTGAAAAACTAAGGTGAAGTGATAATAATGATGCAGTGGAAATTAATAAAATGAAATAGAATCAATAAAGCCAAAGTTTCATTCTTTGAAAAAAATAATGAAATAGACAAACCCCAGGCAAGATGAATTAAGGAAAAAAAGAAAGAAAGCACAAATAAGATTAAGAATTAAAAGGGGTACATAACTATGGATACGATATAGATTAAGAAGCTAATAAGAGGGCTTCCCTGGTGGCACAGTGGTTGAGAGTCCGCCTGCTGATGCAGGGGACACGGGTTCGTGCCCCGGTCCGGGAAGATCCCACGTGCCGCGGAACGGCTGGTCCCGTGAGCCATGGCCGCTGAGCCTGCGCGCCCGGAGCCTGTGCTCGGCAACGGGAGAGGCCACAACAGTGAGAGGCCCGTGTACCTCAAAAAAAAAAAAAAAAAAGAAGCTAATAGGAGAATATACTAAACACTTTATACCCAAAATTTGAAAAATTAGATCAAATGGACAGATTTATAAATATATAACTTAGTAAGAGTGATACAAGAAGAAATATATAATCTAATAGTCATAAACATTAAAGGAAATGAAGAATTAATTAAAACTGGTCTAACAGATAAAACACTAGACGTGCATTTTTTTTTCCAAATAGAGCATTCCAATTTATATGAAGAATTCTAAAAAATAAAAAAGAGGAAACATCCTAAGTTTATTTTATGAGGCTAGCAGAACTTTGATACCAAGCTCACACAAAGTATGAAAAAGATATTAAAATTGAAGTCCACTCTTATTCAGGAAACAAATAGTAAAATCCCAAATGTGAAAGGTTTAGTATGAAGCCTGCTTCTGCTGTGTGCCTGGGATCACTGATAATCTGGGATAACTGCCCCCCACTCCCCAATTCCTATCTTGAGTTTTCCTGTAGTACTCAAGCAATGTGGAACTGAACTACAAACATATATGACAGCCAGACTACAGCTATGAGTTATCAGGGATACATATTCTTGCTGTTTCACTCCTTGCTCTGCTCAGTACCAAGACAACCTTTGCTGAAGTTCCTTGAGATTGGAGATGGGAATGGGTTTACTTTTGTTTTACCCTTACTATGAAGATATAGTCCTATGAGATCTCAAATCCATCTGGAGAGAGTCTGCTATTAAATTCTTTTGCTTAGGCAGGCTCTGGGCCTCCTTTACAGTCTCTCTTCATATGAGGCTGATAGTTCCTTCCCAGCCTACCAGTTATTACGAGACCACTGTTCTAACCCCAGAGCTACGGAGGCTCAGCTAGCCTGCCAGTTTTTAATACTATTCATGTTCCCTCCATCCAGAATTGTTTCCTTGGAGGAGTTGGTCCGAATAACCTCAGAAGCCAATATGGAACATAGAAGTTGGTGAATCGCCTCTGTGACAACCTTTAACAGTGAGTATTCTTCATGTGATATTAATTTTTCTCTGTTCCATTCCTTTTTATTTCTCATAGTATCCATTTTATAGATTTGGGCCTGGTGGTTTTTGAGCACATCTTTGAATGAAGAAAGGTTTTCCTGGGCCAAATATTTGTGGGCTATCTGGATGGAAAAGGTGCAGGGGAAGTAGTCAAGGATAATAGGGCTTTTCCTTAATATTCAGAGGTGTGTGTGTGTGTGTGTGTGTGTGTGTGTGTGTGAGTCTTTTTTTTTCTGTAAGCTGTTTGGTAAGCTGGTCCAAATTAATAAATTTGCATGGGATATCCTGTTGTCTCAAAACATTTATTGAAGAGACTATGCTCTTTTCATTGAATTAACTTGCCACTCTTCTTGAAAATCAATTGACCATAAATTGGTATAGGTTTATTTCTGGACTCTCAATTTTATTCCATTGATCTATATGACTATATTTATGACAATAACACACAGTCTTGATTACTGTAGCTTTAGAGTAAGTTTTGAAATAGGAAAGTGTCCCTTCCAACTTTCTTTTCCTTTTTCTTGCTTCTTTGCCTTTCCATAAGAATTTTAGGATCAGCTTATCAATTTCTGCTAAAAAGATAGCTGAAATTTTGATAGGGGTTGCAATGAGTCTATAGATCAATTTTTGAAGTATTGCCGTCTTAATGATTACTTTTTGAATCCATGAACACAGGATATATTTCTGTTTATTTAGGTGTGTAATTTATTTCAACATATCTTGTAGTTTTCAGTGTATAACTCTTAGACTTTTGTTAAATTTATTCCTAAGTGTTTTATCTTTTTGATGCTATTGTATATAGAATTGTTTTCTTATTTTCATTTTAGGTTGCTCACTGCTGATGTATACCAGTACAACTGATTTTTGTGCATTGATCTTATACCCTGAAACCTTGCTGAACTTAATAGCTATAATAGTTTCTTTCCAGGCTTCTTAGAATTTTCTGTATGCACGATCTATATGCAAATAGAGAAAATTTTAATTTTTTTAGAAAATCTGGATGCTTTTTATTTCTTTTTCTTGCCTATTTGTCCTGCTTAGAACTTCTATTACAATGTTGAATAGAAGTGGAAAGAGCAAACATCCTTGCTTTGTTTCTAATCTTAGGGGGACATTTTTCAGGATTTTGTCAGTAAATATGATTGAAGTTAGCTGTGAGATTTCATAGATGCCTTTAATCATGTTGAGGAAGCTCCCTTCTATCCCTAGTTTGTTGAATATTTTTATTAGGAAGGGGTGTTTAGCTTTACCAAATGTTTTTTTCTGCCTTATTGAGATGATATATATTTTTTTACTTTATTCTTTGATTTTTCATATGTTTAGCTACCTTTTCCTTCCTGGGATGAATCCCACTTGGTCATAGTATATAATCATTTTATATACTTGGTTTGCTAGCATTTTGTTGAGGATTTGGGGGACAGCATTTATAAAGGACATTGATATCTAACTACTGTTGTTGTGTTGTCTATTTCTCCAATTCTGTCAGTTTTTGCTTTATCTATTATCAGGCTTTCTTTTGGTGCATATATATTTTAATCCTTATGTCTTCTTCATGGATTGACCCTTATATCATTATAAAATGTCCATTTTTATCTTCAGTAACAATTTTTCTCTAGAGTCTATTTTGTCTGACATTAGTATATATATTCCAGCTCTTTTTTAGTCATTTTTTACATTGTGTATATTTTCACTTCTACATTCAACTCAACTTTGTTTCTTTGGATTTAATACGTGTCTTTTGTAGACAGTAAGTGATTCAATTATGGGTTTTTGAAAATTATTTCTTCCAACTTCTGCCTTTTAATTGGTGTGTTTAAACTATTTACATTTAACACAATCACTGATAAGGTAGGATTTAGTCTGCCATAACTGCTGTTTGTTTTCTGTATGTAATTTCATTTCTGTTCTTTTATTCTCCCGTTACTGCTTTCTTTTGTGATAGGTAGATATTTTCTAGTGTACAAGTTTTAATTCCTTCAGTCCATAACAGATCTCTAATTCTGTTCTGTTCTCTCCAGTGACTGCTAGGATACTCATTTTCATTGTGATTGTGGACTGCTATTTTTCATGAATATCATGGAGTTGGAGCAGAGGTGGTGTGAATACAGAAAGTTATAATGCAAAAAGCTAACTGTTAATTCCCTGATTTAGTTGTTTTTTTTCTCAATAAATACTCTCAATTGCTACGAGCCTTTGGTTAAATTACATAGTAGTGAAAACATTGATTTTGATAATGTTGTCAGCATTTTTGTTGCTTTTATGGAGGAGATAATTTTCAGAGTTTATAACTCTGCTGTTTTCACTGACAGCCCCTTATTGTAAGTTTTATAAATAGTGCCAGTATATCACTTTGATACCAATTTCTGTGTCAGTTGTCTATTGACACAGTGATGCTGTGCAACAAGCTACCTCGTAAAATAATGGTATAAAAATTAAACCTTTGTTAATACACATCACTTAGGGTTTGGATGATCTTGGATGAATTTGTCTGGTTAATTCTTCTCTTTTCCACTTGAGCTCATTTCTGTCTTGTGGCTGAATGGTTATCAGGTACAAGATACATGCACCCCAGTTTTCATAGCAACATTATTTACAATTGCCAAGACGTGAAAACAATCTAAGTGTCCATCAACAGATGAATGGAGAAGCTGTGGTATGTGTACACACACGGAATACTACTCAGCCATAAAAAATTATGAAATTTTGCCATTTGCTGTAACATGGATGGAATTGGAGTGCATTATACTAAGTGAAATAAGTCAGACAGAGAAAGACAAATACTGTATGATATCACTTATATGTGGACTCTAAAAACTACAACAAACTAGTGAATAAAACAAAAAAAAGGAGCAGACTCTCAGAGAACAAACTAGTGGTTACCTGTGGGAAGAGGGAAGGTGGGAGGGGCAATATAGGGGTAGGGGATAGAAAAAGGGTTATTATGGGAGTATATGAAATCATGTGTGTGAAACTTTTGAAAATTGTAGTGCTCCATAGAATTTAAAAATCTTTCATTCAATAAAAATATAAAATAAAAAAAATTCTTAAAAAATAAAAATATTATCTATATTTATTTATATAGACAAATATAACATATAAATATATATATAGTTTTTATTATCCATTCATCCCTTGATGGACATTTAGGTTGTTTCCATATCTTGGCTATTGTGAATAATGCTGCAATACATATGGGGGTGCAAATATCTCTTTGACATACTGGTTTCATTTCCTTTGGGTATATACCCATAAGTGGGATTGCTGTTCTATTTTTAATTTTTTGAGGACCCTCCATACTGTTTTTCATATGGCTATACAAACTTACATTCACACCAACAATGTACAAGGGATCCCTTTTCTCCATACCCTTGGGCAATACTTGTTATGTCTTGTCTTTTTGATAATAGCCATTCTAACAGGTGTGAGGTAATATCTCCTTGTTTTCATTTGCATTTCCCTGATGATTAATGATTTTGAGCATGTTTTCATGTACCTGTTGGCCATTTGTATGTTTTCTTTGAAAATTTTCTATTTAGCCTCTTCATCATTTAAAAATATTGTTTATTATTATTAGTGGTAGTAATAGTATTATTTTTGCTATTGAGTTGTATGAGTTCCTGATATTTTCTGGATATTAACTTCTTATCATATATATGGTTTGCAAATATTTTCTCCCATTCCATAGGTTGCCCTTTATTTTACTGGTTGTTTCCTTTGCTGCACAGAGACTTTTTAGTTTCATGTAGTCCCACTTATTTATTTTTGTTTTTGTTGCCTGTGCTTTTGATGTCATATTTAAAAAATCGTTGCCAAGACCCATGCCAAAGAGGTTTTTCCCTATTTTTTTCCTGGGAGTTTTATGGTTTCAGGTCTTACATAATCCATTTTAAGTTGATTTTTGTCTATGGTGTAGGACAAGGGTTCAGTTTCATTCTTATGCATATGGATATTCAGTCTTCACAGCCAGTACCACGTATTGAAGAACTATCCTCTCCCCATTGTATATTCTTGGTATCCTTGTCAATGGCAATTAGTTGACTATATATGATTGTATATGTATGGGTTTATTTCTGGGGTTTCTATTCTGTGTCTTTGGTCTATGTGTCTGTTTTTATGCCAGTGCCATATTGTTTTGATTTCTGTGGCTTTGCAATATAGTTTAAAATCAGTAAATGTGATGCCTCCTGCCAATACAGGGCTTCTTCAGAGTTTTCAATGGAGACTGAGGTCTTTAGGACTCTCTTTGGGGCCATGGGCTGTTGTGCCTCCTGCTGGGTTCCTGGGCAGATGAGATTTCCCCTGGATTGCACCAGAGCTGGCCTGGAGCCAAATCATAGGGCTACTTCAGGATTTGCAGTCATACTAAGTTTGGTGAATTTATCTTTTGGAGCATAGGGGAACATGTATCCTTCCAGGTACCTGGGTTGACAGAACTGCTCCCAACTATGGCTGAGAGGGGCTGGTGCCAACTTACAGGGCCATTTCAGGATCTGCTTTTGAAATGAGTTCAGGAGGCCTGTTACTTGTGGCAAAGACATACATGATTCCTCCTAGGTCCCTTGGCAGATGGTACTGGTGGCAGGATCAAGGCCAGATGAGGCTGTAGCCAAGTCCATAGTGGGACAAAGCTGTTTCTAGGACCATAGTCAATGAGCCTGCCACCTGGTAATGAGTCTGCCTTCTCAAAACGGCCCTCCTTGTTGAACACTTGTGAAAGAGACCTTAAAACTCACAAAGCCTTAAATATTTACTAGATATCTGGCAGCTCTTTGCAGAAAAAGTTTACAGACCCCTGACCTAGTACATAGTTAATTTTCGTAAATGTTCATTGTGTGCAGGTAAAAATTCTCTCTCCTTCTTCCCCCTTTCTCTCTTCCCCTCTCTGTCTCTTTTTACACACACACACAAACACACACACAAATTCAATCAAGCATAATAATGGAATTGTTCAAATGATTTTTGTCATTTGATTTTTGTATTTTTCAGTTTTGAAGAGAAAATTATTTTAAAAATCGACCCTATTGATTTCTTTTTGTGTTTTCATCAAATTTTGCTTCATATATTTTCAGGCTACATTGTCCAGTTCCTACAAGTTCAATTTAGGTGGATTATGATTTTTATCATGTTGACGTGTACTTACTTATATTTATCAATGTTTTATACTTTAAATTCAATATATTCTGGTATTAACATTGGTATACCAGCCTGATTTGGTTAGTATTTTCCTGGCATATCTTTTTATATCACTAATTATTTCAATCTTTCTCGTTTCCTGTTTTGCTTTTAAGTGCATTTCTCATAAGCAGTAAATAGCTGGATTTTTAGATTCTAATATAGTTATCTTTCTTATCAAATAGATGAATTTAATCGAAATTCATTATCATTATATTGTATATTTGGAATTATTTACATCTTTTTATTTTATGTTTTCTGCTTATCATACATTTTATTTGACTTTTCCAACTTTCTTGATTTATGTTGAAGGATAAAGCTTTTTTTCTTTACTTTTATTTTTGTTCTGCTTTAGAAACTATACATCTATATTTCTGGTAGTTATCTTTAAATTTTTAACTTATATAATTTTTGTACCAAATTCCAAAGTTATTCCGTATCTCTAGCCTCCTACAATGCAAGACAAAGATCTTAGAATGTTCAACAAATGATTAAATCCCCACCTCCTGTGTCCCTTGTTATTGTCTAAGACTTAATTATTCCTTTCAGTACAAACAGAACCTGTGCTCTTTGTTGGGTACCAGGTATAGTTTTTTATATCCTCCTTTCTTGGAGCAAGAGACCTAATCAGATCCAGCTTCATGTAATGAGATAGTTCTGATCTGTAGGGTGTTTCTTTTTACCTCAGCGAAGTCAAATGAGTCTCTCTCTACTTCCTGTTCTGTGGTGTCAGCCCCACTTACCCATTGTTACGGATCTGAATTGTGTTTTCTGTAAATTCATATGTTGAAGTCCTAACCCCCAGTACCTCGGAACATGACTGTATGTGGAGATATTGCCTTTAAAAGAGGTAATTAAGGTAAAATGAGGTAATATGGTTGGGGCTTAATCCATTATGCCCGGCATTCTTGTAAACAGAAAAGGAAAGATACAGGCACCTAGGGAAGACCATGTGAAGACAGGAAGATGATGGCTATTAAGAAGCCCAGAAGAGAGGCCTTTAGAAGGAAGCACTCTGCCAAGCTCTTGATCTTGACTTCTAACCTCCAGAGCTGTGAGGAAATGAACACCTATTGTTTTAAGCCAGCCAGTTTGTCATACTTTGTTATGGCAGCCCTAGGAAGCTAATATACCCACTCTATATTTCTGTTCCATTTGTGGTACACAGATTTATTTATTTATTTTAAATCCAGTTATGTCGTTTTTTTAAAAATAAAAACTCATTCATTTCTATGTGGGAGCTGGGGTAGGAAGCTTTGAATTTGAACTCCTAGAAGCATTTCGATAGAAACTCAGCCTCTCTTCTTTGTATAACGTTCAACCTGGATATTTAATGTCATCTCTGAGTAAGATTGTATGATTGGGACACATTTTGCTTTTAGAAACATCTAGAAGGCAGGAAACATGATGGTCATTTTTGTATTCCTCTACATGTCTAACACAATGCCTGGTACATCACTGGTGTTCAATACATTTTTAGTAAATTGACTACTAGAGAGAAGACTAGGCTGGAGTCTAGAGATCTAGGTTCTATCACAGCTGTGTATCTACTAAGTGGGTATGTCAATTAAGATCTCTGGGCCTCATTTTGTTCTTTTGTGTTTGGGTTAGGACCTCTTGTGTTAGAATATTGAAAATCTATATATGCCTAAAAAATATGTCCAGTCTACCCAAGGTCATGTAGAGAGAGAGATAAAAGTTAATGGAGTACAATTTTCTCTTGGTTCTCACCACTTACTTTGAAATCAATAACCAGTCTAAGCACTGCTTAGAAGCAACGCTATAGCCCACCATTAGTCTCCAATTGACTAAACAAATCTAGGCTTAATAAAACTTACTTTTGCTAATGGCAGGTAATGGAAGAATCAGAATCTCCCAGAGACCACAGGCTTCATTTCCCTTCATACTTTACTAGCTGGATCAGCAGTTACTGCTGTACTTGAGCCATATAAGGCTAATAACTCTGGAGCAGAGAAAAAAGTACCTCATTTACTGTTTTACAGAAGCCACTGTCTGATAATCATGAAATGGTTTTTGGGTCAGTTCTGCGTCCTGAAGGTAAGACCAAAATGCCAGCTCAAATAGTAGGGCAATGGAGTGCCTTAATAAAGAGATTTCTATAAAATGCTTAGAGGCACTCGTCTTAAAACTGCAACAGATTTTCTTTCATGCCAGCTGCTACCTAAACTAGGTGCTCTATGACATATATTTATTTTAAAAGTTTAACTGAGTTTCACTGATGTTGGAGGTGAATGTAATATTTGAATGCCTCCATTAAGATAAGTACTATTAAGCAAGAGACTTATGAAGATGTGTGCAAAGACTATTCATACTTTACATAGAAGCTCTGTCTTTGAGGGAGTTCAATTAAAATTCCCCTAAACATTCAGCTCAAGTGCCAGAAAGGGTTTCAGCTGGAAATCTCTTCTTAGAAGATCTTAGAAGAGATCTTAGAAGAAGAGATCGAAAGGATGGATTTTTTAGTTCCTTTTTTTTTTTTTATCAGTACTCAATGTAAATGATTGAGGTTTAATGAGAGTTTTTCCCTCCAGTTAATCTCTTTACAATTCACATGTTTAGAGACTGTGGAAGAAAGAAACTTCTTCCTTAGTGTGCCTTATCTACTGGTCAACTGTGAGTTTAAAAAGATGACAGCAGAGTACAAGCAGCTCACTGACAAGTATTTGAGGCCTCTGATATTCCAGTTTAGGATCTACAGGAATATTGCCTGGGAAAGTCACTATTAACAAAGTTTTGCAAAACTTTTGAATATCTATGCTTGACATTCCAGTTAGCTCTATGTAGGTCAAATCTAGCCTGTAGGAGACGTCAATCTGCCTCGTGAATTTCGTCCCAGGTTAGTGAGTGTGTATAGCAATGCAACTTATGAGGCTGAAATCAGAAGAATCTGGGGAAAGGAGATCTCTTAGATGTACCAGTTACCACTTAACCAAGGGAAAACCTACCTTATCTGTTTTTGTGCTGGTATCCCACTGTTAAAATTAGTTATTGGGCTTAATTCATTTATTTTTTTCAATAAATATTTATTGAGTGCCAACAATGTACAAGTACTATTCTAGACATTGAGCTTATAGCAGCAAAGAAAATAAACAGAAATTTCTAATCTCATAGAAGCTACATTCTAATAAGAGGATATAGGCATGTAGGAAGGATTGTGTAGTAGGTGGGTATGGTTTAAGTTAGATATGGTGGCCAAGGAAACCTCACTAAGAAAGTGACATTTGAGTAGAGGTCTAAAGGAAGTGAAGGAGTGAACCATGCAGATATCTGAAGAAGAGCATCCTAGGCAGATGGAATAGCAATTATAGCGGCCCTGAAGCAGGAGGAAGCCTGATGTTTTCTAGGAAGAACTAGGAGGCCAGTATGGGTGGATCAGAATGAGTGAACAGGAGTAGTATGAGGTGAAGTCAAAAGACATAGGGGAGGGGCTTCCCTGGTGGCACAGTGGTTGAGAGTCCACCTGCCGATGCAGGGGACACGTGTTCGTGCCCCGGTCCGGGAAGATCCCACATGCCGCGGAGCGGCTGGGCCCGTGAGCCATGGCCGCTGAGCCTGCGCGTCCGGAGCCTGTGCTCCGCAACGGGAGAGGCCACAATAGTGAGAGGCCCGCGTACCGCAAAAAAAAAAAAAAAAAAGACATAGGGGAAGCTCATGCAGAACCTTATAGACCATTATAAGAACTCTAGCTTTTACTGTGAGATGGGAGTCCACTGCAGAGTTTGAAGCAGGGGAGGCAAATATGGAAGCAAGGGGCCCAATGAGGACACTATTATAGTGTTCCAGGTGAAAGATAATGATGTTTCGGATTAACATAGTAGCAGTGGAGATTGTGGAGAAGGTGTCAGATTCTGGATATATTTTGAAGTTAGATACAATAGGATTTACTGATGTACCAGTTGTGGGTTGCATGATATGTTGGGGAATTAAGGATGACGCCAATATTTTTGCCTTCAGCAACTGGAGTTACCATTTCCTGACATGGAGAAAACTCTGGAAGAACAAATTTGGTGACGGAGGTGATGGGGAACAGGAACTCAGTTTGGTACATGATAAGTTTGAGATGTCTCTTAATTACTGGCAGTGATTGTATATGGTTAAGAGCACAAATTCTGGAGCCAAACTATCTGAATTTAAACTCTCTTTCCACCATTCAGCAACCATGTTATCTAGAAAAAATTGCTTGATATGTCTGTGTCCCTATTTTCTCTTCTTAGAATGGGGATGATATTACCACATACTTCATAGGGTTGTTTTAAAGATTAAGTAAGTTAATATATGAAAAAGTGCTTAAAATGAGGTCTAGAAAATAATAAACACCATATAAGCATTAGTTTTTATTATTGTTATTACTATCATTACTATTATTTATTCTCACTATTAGACATTCCGGTTGTGCTGTCAACTAAGTTTTAGGTATATAAGTCTAAAGTTCAGGACTTCCCTGGGGGTGCAGTGGTTAAGAATCTGCCTGCCAATGCAGGGGACATGGGTTCGAGCCCTGGTCTGGGAAGATCCCACATGCCGCAGAACAACTAAGCCTGTGCACCACAACTACCGAGCCTGTACTCTAGAGCCCGTGAGCCACAACTACTGAGCCCGTGTGCTACAACTACTGAAGGCCGTGCTCCTAGAGCCTGTGCTCTGCAGTGAGAAGCCACCGCAACAAAGAGTAGTCCCTGCTCACCGCAACTAGAGAAAGCCTGCACGTGGCAACAAAGACCCAATGCAGCCAAAGATAAAATAAATAAATTAAAAAAAATCAAGTTCAGGGGAGGGATCTAGATTTGAGACGTAAATCTTGCAGTCAGCATATAGATGACACTTAAGCCAAGAGACAAGAAGAACAGCAAAGATATGAGTGTAGGTAAATTCTTCAAGGGCACTGGGACACACTCTACCTTTTAGAAGTCTGGGACATAAAGAAGAACTGAAAAGGAGACCAAAAAGGAGTGGTCAGAGACGTAGGAAGAAATCTAAGTGTGTGATATTCTGGAAACTACATGAAGAAGAAACTACATGAGATGAGGCCTCGAAAATAAATAGTGGTTTCGATTCAATTTAATTCAATTTATTTATCTGTGACCTTGACAAGAACAGTTTTATTGGAGTGGTAGGAGTATAAGCTTTATTTTGGTTTAAGAAGAAATTGAAAGAGAGTACAGACAAATTTTTCTAGGAGTTTTGCTGTCCTCCTAGAAATGGGCATGAAGCTGAACAAGGAAGAGGAGCCAAGAAAAGTTTTTAGTGAAGATGTTTTAAGTCGTATATTTGTATCTGATGATATTGATCCAGAAGAGAAGGAAATGTGATGCTGTTGAAGAGAGAATTGTTGGAGTGATATGATTAAGGCCTGTTTCTCAACATTATTGGGTGGGAAAAGACATTACTTTTCATTACCTCTGAGAGCTTCAACTATGTAATAGATAAAATTGGGTGCTGATTTTGATATCACATAAAGAGGGAGATAAATTACCAGTAAAGATTCTGAACAAATCAGGGAAGGAAGGTACTTCAGAGCTGGCCTCCTTCCCCACATTGATAAACCTTGGAAGCCACTAATAATGGTCATAGTCTTAAAAGGGCACATGTTGATAAAAGCTCATATCAGCAATTCCTGAAAACTCAACAACAAGATTATATTATGAATTCCTGTAATTTTTTCCATCTGCACTGACCCTGTCTTAGTCCAAGTCCCCATTGACTCTCATCAGAAGATGTAATGGGCTTGCTTCTAAGTGGTCATCCTACTTTGATCGTTGCATTTTGCAGTCTCTTCTCCACACAACATAAAGGGAAATCCTTTTAAATGGAAGTCATGTAATATCAACATTCCACTTCCTCCAGTGTCTTTTGTGAATGAAAGTTTTATTCCAAACTTGGAAAATCACAAAATGTTAATTGTTTGATACGTCAGTATCATGCTAAAGCATGTTCTAAGAGGCTTGCTTCATTCTCATTTGACACACATTTTCATCTGAGTGTATCATTATTGTCAGAGTTTATTTGGTTAATAATCATCAGCAGCTATTAATGACGAAATCAATTTAGAGCTCTGAAATGTTCAAGGTTAACCTGTAGAAAATGATAAGTTTACTGGAAAGCCCACTGGAAAAGTTAACCACAAAACTTATGATTTTACTTTCCTTGTAGAAAGATATATAACCATATACTAACTTAGCAGTCTTACTTATGCATTTCTTTTCTGTCTGTCTATATAAATCCTTATTCATCAATCTTTGAACCAGCTCTTCTTTCTAATTTTTTCCCTTATTAATGAAGTTAATAAAATGTTCACACATGCTCACTATCTGTTTATATGAAAATATTGTAATACTACCCATGATACTTTAAATAAAGTGCAAAGTCTTTAGCCATGGCCACAAGGCCCTGTGTGATCAGGTTGCTACCTAACACTGAGGTCATCCACTACTACTCTTCTAAGTCCTGTTGGCTTTCTTGCTGCTCCTAGAACACAGCAAGTCATTTCTGATCTTAAGGCCCTGTCAATGTGCTGTTCCATCCTTCTGGAGAGCTTTTCCCCCAGATTTCTATTTGGACTCATCCATTATATGAGGCAGGTCTCTGCTCAAATGTAAGCTCCTCATAAATGCTTCACTGACTGCCCTATCCAAAATATCACGGATACATACCACTCTGTAAACTCCTTAACTGGCTTTACTTTCTCTAACATTTCACTGTGATCATTTTCAAACATATAGCATAGCTGAAAGGAATTTAGAATGAACACCCACCTAGCCACCACTGAGATCCTACCATTAACATTCTTAGCATTGTATAACATTTTATAAATTCACTTGTGATTGTGCTCATCGTTTTTATGCCCACCCCCCCATCACTGCAATTTAAAATCCAGAAGTAGAGTGAGTTTGTTTGTTCTGAGCACTGCTGTATCTTCAGTGATATGTAGCACTTGATATGTAGCAAATGTCATAGATTAAATTACCAGTTCTAATCATTCAGTCACCTGCAGTAGTATTATACATCCAAGTCCTTGATAGATGGGTAGGACATCTATGGGGGAGGAACCTCAGCCTTGTGCAGGCTTTCTTCTCAGTGAAGCAGCATTCAATACACACTTAAACCGAGTGTCATGGCCCAGGCTCCAGGCCCCACACGACAGCAGTTTCTGTGGGAAGCTGAGGAAGGGTTCCAAAAGCCCTGACATCTTAGAACTGGTATCCCTACCCTCAAAGCTATCATCACTGTTGTGCTCCTCAGACTTAAGCAAGAAGGGGCACATCATTATAGGAACTTTGAAATTATTAGGCTAAGAGAATTTATATGCCTACTCTAATTAATGTTTAGCAATCAAGAAATGTTTTACTTAACCATTAGAAAAGCATCCAATAGTACAATAACCATTTACCATTATAATAACATTTAACTCTCTTAATAAGTTGATTACATTTGATGATATAGTTTAAGACATAATGAGGTAGTAAGAGTTGTGTGATAAAGAAATAGAAATATATTACCCAAATTAGACTGTGTGTCAAACAATGGTAGATGAAAGACTTCATTTATTGGAATGAGCTAAAGAGAAAACTCACGTGCAAAAGGGATAAGACTGTACATTTTAGATTTCATTGGTAAAATGCTAAAGAAATAGTCATTTATTAGTTCCCCTGATAGTCATAGTGGTGATATTAATCATAATGGATTCACTAAATGATAATATGACTGTGAGATGCAATGTTAGACATTCTAATTTAACTTTTGAAATAATTAATAAAATATACTCAGAAGCATTGGCCTCTTGTTCTGGGGAACAATTTAAATGGGAAAAAGTTCATTTTATTAGTGTCACAATTATAGAATTAATGATGATGCTGTTCACCTAGATGTAAAAAGGAATTTTAATGCAATTTAAGTTACTTGAACTGTATTTTTGTGGATTTCAGTTAGTTTTGCTTTGCAGAAATCAACACTGAACATAGCATATTTTGATAACATTGTGTAAAGTGGTAAATGGAACAGCCTTTAGACACTTCTCATAAACAACAGAATGTAATCCTTTACTTGCAAATGAGGCTTCTGTATACATTTTCCTATAAAACTAAAATATAAGAGGATGATGTGAATTAGTACATCTAGATGTATAGAAGGCCCCTTAAGGATATGGTGCCTGAGGAACCCTTTCAAGTGTTGGTGTGATTGCAAATGGCAGGAGATTCTTTACAGGAATTATTTAAAGGGAATTGCAGTCTCTGTGGAGCAGGAGCTATTCCAGTGGGTAAGACCAATCTGCTTTAAAATTGCAGGGACATTTCAATATGGTCATTGGATCAGATTGGTGAAGGGCATTCCTTCACGGGGATAAGTATGTTCTTAAGTAAGTATTTTGAAACCTGTATAAGACAGGGGTAACTTTATGTTCATGCGGTTTCCTTCATGGAGCTGGTGTGTGGTGTGTAGGGTGATAGTTACCCTGTTAAAAAGTAGTCATAGGTCATTTTTTCCAACTTCCTCATTGCATACATAAGGAAAATATGTCCTGCTCAGGGAATAAACTTTGAAATGGCGATGTATTTTAGAAGGCTGTTCTGTAGAAACGTGTATTATCTATATAAACTTCTGGTCATATTCACATGTAGGATATAGAGATAAATCTGACTTGTCCAATTCACAGTGAGATATTTAGCAGATCCAGGTCATCAGTCTATTATTTTTCCCATTGTAGGAACTATGCTGCATTTTCCAAGTAGACAATATTTTAATGGAAATAATATATTTTCTTCATTTAAATTAAGAGGCTTAATCTTAAGGATTTAAATGAACTGTCCTGAATTATTTTAATCTGAATTATTCATGTGTTTAAAATGAGAACTTTAATTTTATGTATTGAAACTCATACATGAATGGTATACCTAGATAAATTCAACTCATGTTAGTTTCATAATCAGAAATTAGAAATTATCCATGATACCATTATTAAAAATAGAAATGAATCAGTTCTTCTCCTCCCCCACAGGATTTTATTATTCTCATCAGGTCCAGTGAGATTTTTCAAGCATATTGCTAAAAAAAAGTGGGCTAATTAAGAATTACTATAGGAAATAAATTAACTTTAAGTACTCATTGTTTATTATTTAATTGTATTTGTGAAACAGCATTTTTTATGATTATCAAAGTAATAAATATTAATTGTTCTAAGTGTAGCAAATGTATAAAACTGCAAAGAGGGGAAATAAACATAATTTCACTTCTGGAGATGAGACCTGTGAACAAGCTGGCATATATTTTTCTACTTATTTTTCCTATATATCTGTCTAAATATATAGCCATAATTTAATAAGATCTCATTCTATGATGCTGTTTAGTGATTGCTTTTTGGATATAATATATCATAGAAGTTTGCTATAAGATTTTAAGATTACTGTCACTACATTCTTAGCAGCTCCAGCATTTTCCATGTAATGATACCTTAGGCTCTGGTTAAAGAAGACCAGAGCAGGTTTGAGGAATGGCCAAAATGAAGTTTATGGACATCTATTGTTTCTACTCATAAGTTTTATTAAGATAAAAATGATAGAAGGATAGGATAGGCATAGGAGATATCTGAAATAGGGTAGCTTCTGAATGTCTCCTTTCAGTTCTTTTGGAGGACAACCCCAAAGTGATGACAAATGCAATAATCTATTAGATACATGGAGTCCTGAGCAAAGGAGCTCATAGGCTTTTATTCTGATATCTACCAGAGGGTCATTTATAACCTTAAAAGACAATATTTTTCTACTCAAGAAGCACCATTACCAAGACTTAACTTTAAACTTCCAAGTCCTTGAGTAACATCAGCATAATGGCAGAACAGGAATTTCTACCATCTTTAATTCCAAAAGAGAACTTCTCAACCTGCAATTTCTGCCACAAAGGAGAGTGAGAGCTTATGAGTGAATAAACAGCTTCCCCTGCTGTGCATGATGCTACTAAAGAGGCTCATTTCTTTTTCACTCTATCCAGAATAAAGAGATGTGCTGCACAACTGGAGGGTGTGGAAGGGCTGGGAGAACAGTAACCAGGGCTCTTCAAGAGGGAGACGCTCTCCAAGCATCATAGGGTTGTGGATCCTACTAAGAGCTTTGCCGAATTTATCAGAAAGCCTGCTCACAAGTCACAGAGGATGACTCACATGTAGATCCCACCAGTGGGCACACAGGAGCCCCCAATGCTCTGCACATCTCACTCACAGACACCCCCACACCATGGCTGGCTCCCATAAATGCTCTTGAAGACTTTGAGTGCAAGCTTTTGCATATGTCTAGTGAGCTTACACAGAAAGCTGGCCTGACTCTGCAGGATTTAAAGAAAGCACACAAACTTGAACATTAGCATCACCCTAGGAAAAGCAAATAGGAGGCTGTCAGCACTCAGCCTGACTTTACAAGATTGAGAGAAGGCATACAATTTTAGGAATTTCCTTCCCCGACCCCCAATAAGAGGGAACAAGAAGTGTGGAACTGGTGTATCCATAAAGAAGGTCTAACAAAGCCTCAGAATCTCTAGAAGGACTAAAAGAAGCTATTTCTCTCTGCAAAGCAGTCAGTAGAGATTGGAGGAGGTGACCGCTTCTTCAAATGTGAAGACAGTAATGCAATACATCAAGATGCAATACATCTCCATTTACTTGATGAGAAATCAAGTAGACATGACAACACCAAAGAAACAATAATTTTCTAGTAATCAACCACAAAGAAATGGAGATCTGTGATTTGCCAATAAAGAATTCAAAGTAGTTGTTTTAGCGAAGCTCAGTGAGCTACAAGAAAACACATAAAGATGATCCAACAAAAATCAAGAATACGATACATGACCAAAACAAGAAGTTTAGCAGAGAAGTAGAAATAATTTTAGAAGAAGCAAAACAGAAATTATTGAGCTGGAGAATACAATGAATGAAATGAAAAATGCAACAGAGAGCATCATCAGCAGACTTGATCAAGCAGAAGAAAAAAATCTCTGAAATTGAAGACAGGTCATTTGAAATTCTGCATTCAGAGAAGAGCAAATAAAAAAAGAATTAAAGAGAGTGAAGAAATCCTACATGAATTATGGTATGCCAGCAAGTGAATCAATCTAAGCATTATTGGATTCCCAGAAGAAGAAGTGAGGGAGAAAGGGGCAGAAAATTTACTTAAAGAACTAATGGCTGAAAACTTCCCAAATATGGGAAGAGATTTGGAAATCCAAGTTTATAAATCTCATAGGTTCCCAAAAAGATTCAACACAAAAATACCTTCTCCAAGACACATAATAAACCTGTCTAAAATCAAAGACAAAGAGGGAATTTTAAAAGCAAAAAAAAAAAAAAAAATCAAGCATACAATGCAGTGCCCCATAAGGCTATCAGCAGATTTCTCAGCAGAAATATTACAGACCAAGAGAGAGTGGGATGATACATTCAAAATGCTGAAAAAAAACCACTGAAACCAAAGCAAGCTCTCCTTCAGGAATGAAGGAGAGATAGGCTTTTCCACACAAAGCTGAGAGAGTTTATCACCAATAGACCTGCCTTACAAGAAATGCTTGATTTTTTCAAGCTGAAATGAAATGATGCTAATTACTAACATGAAAACATGAAAGTATAAGACAGATCAGTAAAGATAAATATATAGTCAAATCCAGAATACTCTAAAACTGTAATATGGTAGTATATTAACCACTTAACTGTAGTATAAAGATTAAGGCACAAAAGTATTAAACATAACAATAGCTATGATAATTTGTCACAGATACACCATATAAACAGATGTAAATTGTGACATTAAAAACGTAAAATGCTGGGGTAGGGTAAGGGTGGAGTTTTTGTGTGTATTTGAAGCTATGTTTTTATCAGTTTAAAATAGACTATTATATCTACAAATTTTTGTCTTTAGCCTCATGGTAACCACAAAACAAAAACCTACAGTAGATACACAAAAGATAAAGAGAAGGGAAACAAAGCATACCGCTACAAAAAAAAAGAAATCAATATTTCACAAAGAAAGGAAGAAAGGAAGAATGAACTACAAAATGAGTAGAAAACAATAAAATGTCGTTTATAAGTCCTTATTTATCAATCATGATTTTATATATAAATGGATTAAATTCTCCAATCAAACAGCATGAAGTGGATGTATGCATAAAAAAACAAACAAAAAAACAAGACCCAACTATAAGTTGCCTATAAGAGGATCACTTCAGCCTTAACGAAACACATAGTCTCAAAATAGAAGGATGGAAAAATTTATTCTCTGCTAGTAGATACAAAAGAGAGCATGGGGTAGCTATACTACCATAAGACAAAGTAGACTTTAAGTCAAAAACTGTAACAAGAGAAAAAGAAGGTCATTATATAGCGATAAAGTGGTCAGTTTATCAAGAGCATATAAAAATTGCAAATATATATGCATGCAACATAAAAGCACCTAAATATATTAAGCAAATACCAACAGATCTGAAGGAAATACCAACAGACAACAATACAGTGATAGTGGGGGACTTTAATACCCTGCTTTCAACAATGGATAGAGCATCCAGACAGAAAATCAACAGGGAAACACTGAACTTGAACCATACTTTAGACCAAATGGAGCTAACAGACATACATAGAACATTCAAACAGCAGCAGAATGTGTATTCTTCTCAAGAGCACATGGAACCTCCTCTGTGATAGGTCACAAAAGAATTCTTAGCAAATTTTAAACGATTGAAATCATACCAAAGCCAGAAAAGGACACTACAAGAAGAGAAAGTTTATAGGCCTATATCACTGATGAACATAGATGCAAAAATCCTCAACAAAATACTAGCAACCAGAATTCAACTGTACACTGAAAAGATTATAAACCATAATCAAGCTGGATTTATCCCTGGGGCACAATGATTGTTCAACGTATGCAAATCAATAAATGTGATACATCACATAAACAGAGTGAGGGATAAAAATCATATGATCATCTCAATAGATGGAAATAAAGCATTTGACAAAATCCAACATTCTTTCATGATAAAAAAAAAACCCTCAACAAATTAGTTGTAGAAGGACTGTACCTCAGCACAATAAAGGACATGTATGACCAGCCCAAAGCTAACATCATACTCAACAGTGAAAAGCTGAAAGTTTTTCCTTTAAGATGAGAAAATTGACAGAGATGCTGACTTTTACCACTTCAATATAATGTAGTACAGTAAGTCCTAGTCATAGTAGTTAGGCAAGAAAAAGAAATAAAAGACATCCAAATCAGAAAGGAGGAAGTTTAATTTTCATTGTTTGCAGATAACATGATCTTATATATAGAAAACTCTAAAGACTCCACCAAAAAACTGTCCGAATAAATGAATTCAGTGAAGTTGCAGGGTTCAAAGTCAATATACAATAATCAGTTGCATTTCTATCAATAACAGCAGACTATTGAAAAGAGAAATTAATAAAATGATCCCATTTACAATAGCATCAAAAATAGCATCAAAACTACTTAGGAATAAATTTAATTGAGGACCGGTATATTTAATGTAAATTTAATGAGTGACCTGTATATTTAAAACTTTAAGATGTTGATGAAAGAAATTGAGGAAGATGCAAATAAATGGAAAAATATCCCTTGCTCATGGATTGGAAGAATTAGTATTGTTATAATGTTTATTCTACACAAAGCGATCTACAGATTCTATGCATTCCCTATCAAAATTACATTGGCAATTTTCACAAAAACAGAATAAAAATGCTGAAAGTTGTATGGAACCACAAATGACCACAAATAGCCAAAGCAAAGCAATCTTGAGAAAGGAGAACCAAGGTGGACATCATGCTTCCTGATTTTAAACTATACTACAAAGCTATAGTAATCAAAACAGCATCTTCTTAACATAAAAACAGACATATAGACCAATGGAACAGAATTGAGAGCCCAAAAATAAATGCATACATATACAGTCAATTAATATTTGGCGATTCAGAAAGCACAGTTTCTTCAATAAATAGTGCTGGGAAAACTGGACAACCACAATGCAGAAGAATGAAATCAGACCCCTGTCTTACACTACTCACAAAAATTAACTTGAAATGGATTAAAGACTTACATATAGGACCTTAAACTGTAAAATGTGGAAGAAAACATAGGGAAAAAGCTACTTGACATTGGCCTTTGCAATGATTGTTTTAAAAATGATACCAAGCACAAACAACAAAAGAAAAAACAAACAAGTGGGACTAAACCAAACTAAAAAGCTTCTGCACAACAGAAGAAACTGTGAACAAAATGAAAAGGGAACCCACGGAATGGAGAAAATATTTACAAATGGTATATATCTGATAAGGGGTTAATATAAAAAGTATACAGGGTATTGATAAACTCAATAATGAAAAAAACAATCCAATCAAAGTCAGAAAGAGAAAAACAAATATCGTATATTAACGCATATATGTGGAATCTAGAAAAATGGTACAGATGAACCTGTTTACAAGGCAGAAATAGAGATGCAGACATAGAGAACAAGCATATGGACACCAAGAGGGGAAAGGGGAGTGGGATAAATTGGGATATTGGGATTGACATATATACACTAATATGTATAAAGTGTATAACTAATGAGAACCTGCTGTATAGCACAGGGAACTCTACTTAGTTCTCTGTGGTGACCTAAATGGGAAGGAAACCCCAAAGAGAGGGGATATATGTATACATATGGCTGATTCACTTCACTCTACAGTAGAAACTAACACAACACTGTAAAACAACTATACCCCAATAAAATTTTTTTAAAAATCAGCAAAGGACTTGAATAGACAGTTTTCCAAAGAAAATATACAAATGGTCAACAGGTACATGAAAAGATGAATATCACTAATCATCAGGGAAATGAAGATCAAAACCAAATCAAGATATCACCTCGCACCTGTTAGATGGCTGTTATCAAAAAGACAAGAGACAACTAATGTTGGCAAAGATGCAGAGAAAAGGGAACCTTTGTGCACTGTTGGTGGGAATGTATTGTAACTCGGTGCAGCCACTATGGAAAATAGTATGGAAGTTTCTCAAAAAATTAAAAATAGAACTAGCATAAGATCCAGCAATCCCACTTCTGGGTATACATTCATAGGAAATGAAAACAGGATCTCGATGAGATAGCTATACTCCCATGTTCATTGCAACCTTACTCACAATAGCCGTGATATGGAAACAACCTAAGTGTCAATGGATGAATGGATAAAGAAGCTGTGGTATATATAAACAATGGAATATTATTCAACCATGAGAAAGAAGGAAATATTGCCATTTGTGACAACATGGATGATCCCTGAAGGCATTATGCTAAGTGAAATATGTCAGACAGAGAAAGACAAGTGCTGTATAATCTCATTTATATGTGGACTCTACAAATGCCAAACTCATAGAAACAGAGAGTAGAGTGGTGGTTACCCAGGGCTGAGGAGTGAGGGAAATGGGGAGGTGTGGTCAAAGGAAACAAACTTCCAGTTATAAGATTAGTAAATTCTGAGGATCTAATATATAACATGGTGATTATAGTTAACAATACTATATTATATACTTGAAAGTGGCTAAGAGCGTACATTTTAAATGTTATTAGCATATAAAGAAAGTTAATTATGTGAAGAGATGGAGGTGTTATCTAATCTTATTGTGTTGATCATTTTGCAGCTTATACCTCTATGAGATCATCACATTGTAGACTTAAATTTACATATGTATATGCCAGTAATATCTCAATAAAGCTGGAAAAAATAGAATGCGTGTACTTCCTGTTTTCATCCCCACCAGTGGGAAATTTGTATTTTTTCTTCCATTTCCAACTTTTCTGAGATAATACATTTAGATACAGATTATGATTAGATTTCTTTTGTAGTATGTGTTTTCTTTTTGATTTTTTTCCTTATATACATTCCCAGTATGTATATGCTACACATTCCCAGTAACTCTGGAATATTCCATTTATATTTACTCATGTATATTGAAATATTTATCACTATCTCAGTTTCCTTTCTTTCATTATCATTGTTCCCTCTCTTAAGGCTTCTTTTTTGGTTCATTTGATGTTTGACTAGAGTCCCATAGTCCTTTCTTGAAAATATTACTCAGAAAGGGTTGTGGTTGATATATTATCTGACAGGTGATTTATACCTTGCCTACATTTGGCAATCACACTTCTTTTTTTTCAGTACTTTGTCCCTAATAGTATACTATTTCTAGTTGCTGGCATTAGAGACGACAAGCTTAATATTTGTCTGATTTTTTAAAAAAATACTTCCCTCTGTCCAGATGCTTGTTTTCTATTTATTTTGTAGTTGGGGATAATTTTAAAATCAAGATACGCCTAGTTGTGTGTTCCTTAACGAGTCCTTTCTGGAAATTCCTGAGTCTTTTCAGTAGATGCACTCACATCTTTTCAGTTATTTGGCTAATGATCACTTCTTCTGTTGAATTTTCCTTTTCTTGAACTCCTATTCATTTCTATGATCTGTGCTCAAAGTTTCTTAGGACTTCTATTCAGATTTACATCTCTTTTTATTTATGCCTTGTGTTTTGAGATATTTTTTCTACTAGGTCTTTCAGGCATTTAATTTTGGTTTCAATAGTATCATCCTTTTCATCTTATCAACTGACATTTTAACTTCAAAACACATATTTCTTGTTCCATAGTCTTTTCATGCAATAATTGAATGTCTTTAAGTGTTCTTATTATTAAGGTTGTTGTCATCTGTCTCCTCCAGTAGCTTCATCGTACTAGTAATCTCCTGTTCCTTTGCTCTGTCTGGTAGTTTTCTTGCCAATGAGTCATCTTAAATTAGTTATTTTCCTTTACTTGCTCATGGATCCATTTACTCTCAGAGCTTAGAGGCAGCTATTGGGGTACATTAAACACTGTTGGTCCTGCCTGTATCATGTAGCATGATAGTCTCTGTCCCTGTAGGTTGGTGATATACCACCTAGCAGGTCATCAGTTGCCTGTTGCAGTACCAGCAGGAAGTATTTCTGTTCTATGGTCTCCGCAGCTGGAAACATGTCCACATTATCCCTTTAAGGGGATAGAAAACTCAAATCACTTTTTAAAATCTTTCCATAGCAAAGGGTGAGCTAGGGAGACCACTGCCCATCTTCTAAGAGGACTTGTGGATCTCCTCTCGCCAAACTCTTTTCAGCAGCTCCTCATCCCTGAGCTCTGCAGCAAATCACAAAGCTCTAGTTTGAGCCAGAGAACAGCAAAGTCATCCTCTAATTTTCTTTGTGAGGACTGCAGCAGAGCTGGGGCTTAGTTTTTATAGTCTTGGGGCTCCATAGGTCTTCTGCCTCAGCCACTATGCTGATAAGGAGGGTAGATTGGTAGTTGGATTAGAATTGGGAGGTGAGAGACGCAGAGATGAATGTTAAAGTTGGCATTTTCCACAGCCTTTCTCCATTTCCCTTGACCATTCCTCACATGACATGATTTGATTCTCCTTATGTAACATCCTGGTCACATTCTTTAGGCTACCCTCCAGTTTTCAAATGCTTCCAGTTAAATGTACTGACTATTGCAGAATTTACACAATGAGCAACAAAATCGTTGGCAGGTTTCTGCCCCCAAAGAATTACAGACACTCGGGTTTGCAAAAATGGAGCTGTCCCTATTTGAAAGGAAACGCCTTTGAAAATAAAATTTCTGACGTTTCCTTTAAACACATAATCTTTTAGTCATTTAAAACTATATGGCATGTAAACTTTCATTGTTTATTCCCTTAGTAATTAGAGCAGCACATTTTCAAATTGCAGGCAAATGAGAGGTAAAGATTCTTTTCCCCAGAGACCTAGAAATGAAATAATGTTCTTTACCACTTTTCAGGAAAATGATATTCCTTCAAATGGCAATATAGGAAGCAAGATACATGAAAAAAAAAATTGAGAAACACCCAAGGTTTGTTTCTCATTTTCCCCACGACATTTACTGTTTAGAGTAATAGAAAAACTGTACCCCTAAGAGGATGGTGTTTAATGATTTTGCAGAAACTACCTTCTCCTGGCCAACTACTATAACGTTAGGCCACGTCTTCCTGGGACCCAAAATTTGTTGTAGCATTTCATTGATTTACAGTTACTGTAACCATAAATTCTGGAATTTCTAGAAAGTTCTCATTTGAAAGTTTCTTTAATATTATCAAGCCGTATTTTGCAGCACTGGGCTCAGAAATATGAGTTGCATGTTTCATTTGAATTTTGTGGCAGAATTTCTCCAAGGTTATAGAGGATGAACATCTATTAACTAGGTGATGAATAGGTAATGGATTTGGAACCTCTATCCTGCTTAGCAATTCCTTCCATGTAAAGTGATCTTCCTTTTATGAAAACTAGTCTTGACAGTGATATTGAGAAAAAAGAAACCATAATTTGGAATGGACAGTTTAGTTCCTAATGTCTTACCAGAAAAGTTGCTCTATTCCTGTTATCTGTTCTGACTTGCCACTGTGAAAATAATGTTTAATCCCAATTATAAAGACTTGGAATAAATGAAGGCCAGAAGTCATTAAAAACCTATTGGGTTTAACATAACATTTTATTTTAATGTTCTTTTTGCTTCTTTTCGTTTAACCTTTCCAGTGATCTAGTGTGCTCAGGCATGGTATAGAATAACCAAGGGAAGTAGAACATTTAATTGAAGTTCATAGGACTCCATCTGAAAAAGCGTTTTCCACTTTTTGTAATTTATTGGATTATTAAATGTAATATGTTTGGGTTGCATTTTAATTACTTTTCTGAAATACTTCAGGGGCTGATTTTTCTAGTATATGACATGCAGCTGTGTTGTTCAATACAGTAGTAACCAGCTAGAACTAGCTACACATGGCTATTGTACACTTGACATGTAGTTCAAATGGAGACGCGCTGTAAGTATAAGATACACACTAGATTTTGAAAACTTTGTACACTTAAGATAATGTGTAATATGTTATTAAAATTTTTTATAAGTTGAAATGATAATAGTTTAGATATATTGGCTTAAATAAATATACTATTAAATTAATTTCAATGTTTTAAATGTTTTTCTTGTGTGGCTATTGGAAAATTTTAATGTGCACTTATAGCTTATGTTGCATTTCTATTGGTCAGCACTTGTATAGAGACGAGAGATTTTTAAATGAGTTAAAAGAGAAGTTGATAAAAAGCTTTTGCTGTTATTATCCCTGTTGGACAGAATTTCAAGTAGGACTTGGCTATGCAGAAAAGCTAGTCAGCTGCTGGTCCTTCATCAGGAAAATGACAGTGTCAGTGTGCTGTAGTCAGCCCCTCACATCACATTTTGCCGTTTGTGACTTATTGTGTCTGACCCCTATCAGGTGCTCCACGTATATGTGTTGAATTGATAATGATTTACAGCTGTATTTCACTGACTTATGAATTAGGAATTTTGAGTTTTGTCTCCAGCTCTACCACAAACTAGCTCTGTAACCTTGCACAAATCACATCCCTTTTCCTTGTCTCAGTTTTTTTCTGTATAAAATGAGAGAATTTAATATGGTGATTAAATGTTTCAGTTCAGACATTTTGTGGTTCTATTATGTGACTCCATATTGGTAGTCTACTAGGCTGGTAGAATTCCCATTTCTAAAGTGGCAGAGAAGTTTCTGCTTTAACGAAGATGAGTTTAGTTTGCATGTGTCTGTCCCCGGAGACTGATTATTCCTTTTTTCTTGAATATGTTAACACAGTGAGGTTCTGGAACCTGTAAGAAACCACCCTTCTGTGATACTTACCTGATAATTGAAATATTTCCCCTCATCTCTCTCTTCTCCGTCTACAAATTTCAATACTTTCCTTATTAGCCATGTTGGAATTTTAACTTTGATTTTGCATTAGAATATGCCTAATGTGACATAGGAAGAGCTGTTCAGCCCACATGAGCACATTTGTACTTTGAGGCGTAGTGATGGCTTACCAGATGACATGGAGAACCTGTCGCCATTACTGCCTGAGTTTATTACTCCATAAAATCCAGTTGATAATACTCTGTATGTTCCTGCTGACCTACGGGAGGCAAAGTTCTGCTCTGGCACCCATACTTTCAAATGGGAGATGAAGAAGAACTAAGCTGGATAGTATGTGCCAAGAAAGAAGGGGGTCCCTTGAGGAGCCCATTTAACACATCTTGTTCCTTTCCATCTATGCTTCAGGTTTTACTGTCTGTATTGGTTCATACATATTCCTCACAGCCCTGTTTTCCCATCTATTTCCCTTAATAATGGAGAGGACTGGAAACACGTCCGAGTACTTAGAGCTATTCAAGGAGTGTAAATTGCTTGTTTCTGTGTACTGAATAATTCTTTGGCTTTGTCAAACTTAGAGCCTTCCACCAAAGAGCTAGCAGTCTAGTAGATGTTATATATAGATACAAATAACTCTAAAGCAAGGAACGTATAAGATGAAGTGCCATTAGAATTCAGAGAAGACAAACTAGAAGCATTAGGGAGGGCTTTAGGGAATACTTTTGCTGGCCTTTTAGGGATCAGCAACACTTAAACATGGGGAGAAAGTGGAAGGGTAAAGGATTAAAGGAAGGAGGAACAATGTAAGAAAGGTAGAAGTAGCAGCCAAGTTAATACAACAGGAAGTAATCTCATTTGGGTTGATCATAGATTAGACGGTTAGTGAAATGGAATTTGTTAGATTGTTTTAGAGTTGCAAGGGATCTCTAATGGGAAATACTGCAAAATTGAAAGATCTCAAATGTCATGGCACGATTTGCAGACATTATCTACAATTAGCACAACTCTCCAACTCATGGTAGGCTGGTGTAGTGCATATTGTAGCTCTCCACTCAGATGCTAATCTCAAGTTTATGCCATCTGCAACAGAGAATTATAAACCATTGAAAAGCAGCTCCTGCTGTGCTACTCTACTGGATGGTAGAGTCAGAATATCTAACCATGGGACTCCAAGCGATCACAGAGCCAGAGCTGCACATTAAGAGCTGGATCCTGTCAGACCTCCCAATCCATAAGGACAGGAAGACCCAGCAGGAATCCAATGTAAAACTGAGGAAATGCATTCAAGAACAGGATTGAACAGCCCCAGAGAGCAATTGTAAGCTACAAAATCTATGTGTCTCCCTCCTTCATCTGTATGCATTTCTAAGGCAATTTCCCTTGCTGTCCAATAGCAATATATGTGGAGCAAAGTTAGGTTTACTTCTAGATCACCTTTACACTGAAGTTGTACATTTATGGGGTCTAACATTTATGGGGTCTAACATTTATGGAAGTAGGGTCTCCTATTAGACTCTCCATCTTGTGAAAGTCCTAGGCATTGCCTTTTTTACCTGCAGCCTCTTAGATCACATAAAGAAAGCTCAAATTCTACAGGTTTGGCAACAAAATTAGTTTCATTGGTTTCAGAAATCCTGTCTTCATTTATATTTTGGCTTGATAAATTCTTACTAGCTTTCCAGTTTTCCAATGTTTTTAAGAAGGTGGTTTTTAATTCAGCATTTTAACCTCTTTTTAGTAGGATGTTGGTCTGGATTCTCAGCCAGATGTACTAATGGAAAGAGGGGTTTCTCAGATGGTCTGTCCTCCCCATGCAAGCTACAGTGTTCTTCTTGAAGAAGTGCAAATCTCATTATGTTATTTACCTTCTATACTCAGAATAAATTCCAGTCTCTTTATCATGGATTACAAAGTCTTAACATGATCTGGCTTTGCACTCCCTCCTTGTCATAATCTTCTAGCGTTCTGTGCACCATTCACCTCTTTGTAGACTTACTGTCCTCCTTTCTATTCCTGGAATACGCCAAGCATGCTTTTGCTTCAGGGCCTTTGCACTTTCTATTCCCTAGACATCCATGGGGCTTTTTCCTTTATTCCATTCTGCTCTAGTGTCATTTTCACAAAGAGGTATTTTCTGACCACCCTTTCTAAATTAGCATATATTTTCCGCATTTTCATACTCTGCTTTATATTTCTTCATAGCACTTGTCACAAACTGACATTATATTATATATAGTTTTATCAATTTTGTTTGTCTTCTCTCTGTACCTAAAAGAGTGTAGGATGATTGATCCTAGGGCCATTATTTTCCTGCTGTACCCTGAACATTTAAAACAGGGTTTTTCAACATAAGCAGGATTTGTTAACCAACTATTGACATTTGGGGCCAGATAACTGTTTGTTGTGGATGGCTGTCCTGTGCATTGTAGGATATTTAGCAGTATCACTGGCTTCTAACCGCTAGATACCAGCAGTACACCTCAGTGGAGATAGCCCAAAATGTCCCAAGACTTTGCCAAATATCCTCTAGGGGGCAAAATTAGCCCTGGTTGAGATGGTTGAGAACAACCAATCTAGAACAGCTCCTGAAATAATATATATTTATTGATAAATGGGGAGTCATGGCGTTGAATTGCAATTTTGCCCTTACTGACGGTGTGAATTTGAGTCTGTAAAATAATAGTCATAATTGTAATTGGCCTATAGTTTTGATGGGAGAATTAAAGAAAGTAATGCATATAAAGCATTTACCAGGGTATTTGACCCATAACAAACACTCAGCAAATATTTTTATTATTATTATCATTAGTATCCTTTGGATCTAGATCAAACATCACTTTTTATCTGAAGCCGTCTCTGATTTCTTTCTCACAAAATTGCTCGTTCTCTGTTCTGAATTCTACTAAACATTGCCTTTTATAGGCCATGACACATCAATTTTAATTATTTGTTTTAATGTCTGTTTATTCTAGTGGGCTGTGAACTACTCTTCAGGAAAAGGGCCGTATTTGCCTTGGTATCTGTTGAGCTTACATAGCAATTGGCACAACGTAAAGAAAATATGTTTCCTCTTCTGTAGAGTAGAAGGCATTGAAACCCATGTAGATGATGGGATATTGGGAAAGGTCTTATTATTGATCTTAGTGTAATAGGAACCTTATTTCCTGCCCCTGGGTAGAAAAGTCAAGTACCAATCAGGAGCAGCAGAGCAATTAGAGGCAGAGCTGACATTAAGTGGAGTCTTCAAGTTCTTAACCACGTCTTGCCTCAGCTCTGCACATTAACCTCCAAATAGAAGAATAGAATTAGGGAAATGGATATCCAAAGTTATGGTGTCAACCTTAGTCCTAGAACCAGAAGTCATACGCGTTATGTAAGATGTTTCTCCTGAGAACATTCAATGGAAGTTAGCTATAGGAAACAGTTATTCCCTTTAAAAAGACTAAGAATTTTACAGAGATGCCATATAGAGGCAACACAACATGGGAGGAAAGAATTAAGATGACGTATTCACACAGACCTGGGTTTGGAACCTAGCTTTACCTTTTATTAGCTGCATAACCTTACACAAGCTACTTAACCTCTCCAAGCCTCAATAACTTCATGTGTGAAATGGGGAATAATAAGAGTATGTAATTCATAAAGCTGGTTTGAAGATTAAAAAGCATAGTACTTAATAGCAAAAGAAACAAAAAAGAAGCAATCTGTGTCTGTCAACAGATAAATGGATAAAGAAAATGTGATATGTAGTATCATAATCATAATTATGGTACATATATAGTGATATTATATATGTATATAATGATAAATATATAATATATAATGGAGTATTATACAGCCTTGAGAAAAAAGGAAATTCTGTCATTTGTGACAACATGTATGAAACTTGAAGGCATTAAGCTAAGTGAAATAAGTCAGACAGAGAAAGACAAATACTGCATGCTCTCACATGTGGAACCTAAAAAAAGCCAAACTCATAGAAACAGAGAGCAGAGTGGTGGTTACCAGGGGCTGGGGGAAGGGGGATGGGAAATGAGGAGATATTGGTCAAAGAGTACAAACTTCCAGTTATCAGATTAATGGTGATTGTAATTAATAATAGTGTATCGTATTCTTGAAAATTGCTAAGAGAGTAGATCTTAAATGCTCTCACCACCAAAAAGAAATGGCAATAGTGTGATATGATGTTAGCTAATGCTCTAGTTGTACTCATTTTGGAATGTATGTGTATCAAATCAGCGTGTTGTACACCTTAAACTTACACAGTGTTGTATGTGAATTATATCTCAATAAACCTGGGGAAAAATGGATATTGCTTAAAGCTATGGTCTGCCTAGCACACAGTAAGCACTTAAAAATGATAGCTTGTTCATATTGCTGACTTAATATTTCAAGTTGCCTGGGACAATGATTTATTTCATTGGATTCTTTTCTACTTGCTCCCCATTTTATTTTTCCGAATATATCTTCACTCCCAAGATATATTAAAGAATACAGACTCAGGATTTCATAAACTAGAAAGGAAGTTGGGTGGCAAATAACTAACTGAAAGGGACATTAGTACAGTTCTACTCAAACATTCTTTAAACGTTTTTCTTCAAAGCCCGTAATTCTTCATTGACACATAAATATAAACTGTAATGAGTAATGTTAGAAGTCTTAGAGTAACATTTTAAATACAGTGAATGGTGAATTATGATTGTGGCTTATGTTTCAAAGCCAGTTTCATATTAAACACCTTTGCCTTTGTTCTTCATTTTCTAGTGAGAAAAAACTATCTGTTTCCCACTAATTAAAGGTGCTAGTTTTCCTTTTTCTAAGCCTGCCCTCTCCCTGACTTAGGTAGCACAGAGAAGAAATTACCAAGAGGGAAGAAAAGGCTATAATTCTTTTCTGGTTCCTTATATGCCATTCTCATCCCACAGTTCAAAGCTGACTAATGTGAAAATTTGTGATTGTGTTTCTTTTTTTTTTTTTAATTTATTTTATTTTTGGCTGCGTTGGGTCTTCGTTGCTGCGTGCGGGCTTTCTCTAGTTGCCGCAAGCAGGGGCTACTCTTCGTTGGGGTGCGTGGGTTTCTCATTGCGGTGGCTTCTCTTGTTGCGGAGCATGGGCTCTAGGCACACGGGCTTCAGTAGTTGTGGTGCGGGCTTAGTAGTTGTGGCTCACGGGCTCTAGAGCACAGGCTCAGTAGTTGTGGCACACAGGCTTAGTTGCTCCACGGCATATGGGATCTCAGTCAGGGCTCGAACCTGTGTCCCCTGCATTGGCAGGTGGATTCTTAACCACTACGCTGCCAGGAAAGTCCAGTGAATGTGTTTCTTTAATCAAAAGTTTCAAGGTTTTTTGGTTTTCTTCTTCTTCATTTGTTTTATTTAACCACATACTACCTACTGCCCCAAACTACCTAGAGCCCATTGCTTCCATCAATACCCTAAATAGAGTATTAGAAAATTAAATGTATGGAGTAAATAGATCTGACTCTCCCAATTACAGACTATCCAGAAAGGTCATTTGAAGTTACACTTATAAAATCACAACTTATGTATAGACTTATGGTTTTAAAATACGTTTTTGAGAGAAATAAGATATTTTGGAGATATTTAAAGTAGATCCACAAAAATACATAAACTATAGTTCTAATAGATGTTACAGAAAATCAACACTGGAAAATTAAAGTACATTTCTCAGAAATAGCCAATTACATTGTTTTTTGTTTTTTTTTAACTTTTCATGGTTTTAGCAGTTGGAACCATGATCATTTTAATGCATCCTGCCTGGCACATAGCATTTCAATGAATGTTGGGCATATGGATGTCAGAATAAATACAATAATGCAACATTATGTGTAGGGGCAAAAAAGGTACCATATGCACCAACATACACAATGGAAACAAATGTTCATTAAAAGTGCATTGATTATATATATAATAATCATTATATCTTACAAAATATTAACCAGGTATTAAATACAGTGAAGAATTTTATCTACAATATATTTTTGATATGTTTTCAAAGAGTTGAAGTGGGGAAAGCAAATAGCAAATAAATATATATGGTATGATTCAATGTTAAAAAACAAAGAGCTTCCATTTCTGCCCATGAAGGAATAACCAATCCAAAACTTTCCCTCCCAATACAAAAAAAAGAGAAAATTAGAAAATAAACATTTGAAATAATCTCTTTTCAGAAATCAGTATAGAAATTAGTGCTGTGATCACTAAGAGAAGGGAAACAAACAAGGTGAGCTCTACAATCACTCCAGCTCCCTACCAGGAGGTAAATTTTGAACTGTGGCATAGGAAAAAGGAACCCAAGTAAACCACTATTGTTTCACTAAATTGAAGAGTAGTTATTAGAATTCAGGTAGGTTGAAATAATTGGAATTTGCATAGCAGAATAATGGAGAGGAGGGAGCTATCCAGAAAAAGAACTCCAGAAATCTTCATGGAGGCCTTTTGAATCTTTGTCTGACTACTAATTAACACATTTGTAGGATGAGTTTCGTGACACCTGAGAAAGAATGACTCCTTGTGAGTCATTAGCTGAAAATTTTCCAGAACTCACTGTCACTGCCTTCCAGGAACACGTGTAAATGAAGAAGTCAGGTTTTTTTGTTTTTTTGTTTTTTTTACATCTTTACTGGAGTATAATTGCTTTACAATGGTGTGTTGGTTTCTGCTTTATAACAAAGTGAATCAGTTATACATATACATATGTTCCCATATCTCTTCCCTCTTGCGTCTCCCTCCCTCCCACCTTCCCTATCCCACCCCCCCAGGTGGTCACAAAACACCGAGCTGATCTCCCTGTGCTATGTGGCTGCTTCCCACTAGCTATCTACCTTACGTTTGGTAGTATATAGATGTCCATGCCACTCTCTCGCTTTGTCACAGCTTACCCTTCCCCCTCCCCATATCCTCAAGTCCATTCTCTAGTAGGTCTGTGTCTTTATTCCTGTCTTACCCCTAGGTTCTTCATGATATATTTTTTTTCTTAGATTGCATAAATATGTGTTAGCATACGGTATTTGTCTTTCTCTTTCTGACTGACTTCACTCTGTATGACAGACTCTGGGTCCATCCACCTCACTACAAATAACTCAATTTCATTTCTCTTTATGGCTAAGTAATATTCCATTGTATATATGTGCCACATCTTCTTTATCCATTCATTCGATGATGGACACTTAGGTTGTTTCCATCTCCTGGCTATTGTAAATAGAGCTGCAATGAACATTTTGGTACATGACTCTTTTTGAATTATGGTTTTCTCAGGGTATATGCCCAGTAGTGGGATTGCTGGGTCCTATGGTAGTTCTCTTTGTAGTTTTTTAAGGAACCTCCATACTGTTCTCCATAGTGGCTGTACCAATTCACATTCCCACCAGCAGTGCAAGAGTGTTCCCTTTTCTCCACACCCTCTCCAGCATTTATTGTTTCTAGATTTTTTGATGTTGGCCATTCTGACCGGTGTGAGATGATATCTCATTGTAGTTTTGATTTGCATTTCTCTAATGATTAATGATGTTGAGCATTCTTTCATGTGTTTGTTGGCAATCTGTATATCTTCTTTGGAGAAATGTCTATTTAGGTCTTCTGCCCACTTTTGGATTGGGTTGTTTGGTTTTTTGATATCGAGCTGCATGAGCTGCTTGTAAATTTTGGAGATTAATCCTCTGTCAGTTGCTTCATTTGCAAATATTTTCTCACATTCTGAGGGTTGTCTTTTGGTCTTGTTTATGGTTTCCTTTGCTGTGCAAAAGCTTTGAAGTTTCATTAGGTCCCATTTGTTTATTTTTGTTTTTATTTCCATTTCTCTAGGAGGTGGGTCAAAAAGGATCTTGCTGTGATGTATGTCATAGAGTGTTCTGCCTCTGTTTTCCTCTAAGAGTTTGATAGTTTCTGGCCTTACATTTAGGTCTTTAATCCATTTTGAGCTTATTTTTGTGTATGGTGTTAGTCAGGTTTATTATTCATCGCAGTGAGGGCGAATGAACACCAGGGCATCTCAGTAAGAGGGTGTTAGAAAGAACCTATTATAGGATTTAGGCTTTGGTTGGGTGATTTGAAAAAGAGTCTAAGGAAGTAAGGCTTTGGTCTAGATTTGGTCAGAAATCTAGAGATCTAGAGGCAATTCTATGAGTTGATATTAAAATAAATCTTATATAGAAGGAGGGCAGAGTAGGGCAAATATAAATCTGTAGTTAGAGAAACAAGCAGTATTCACACCTAGAAGCAGGGAGAGGGGTATATTCGTACTTTTTGGATTACACAGTGATCTTATTTTTATGCTTAGACAAAATGGCCCTGTTTTATCTCAGTTTATCATGGTCTGAAGTTGGTGTTCTGTGAGATTGTTTATGTCCCAGAAGAGAATATGGCTTAGCTATGAGTGCCAGGCCAGCTTCTAACAGCACTGAAACCGAGCTGTGTCAGACAAGTTCCCAGATGTCAAGGACAGTTTGTTTGTTTGTTTAATTTCCCACACATAGGGATGAAATATCTTCAAAATCCTACCACTGAAAATGGAGAGACCTCACTTAATCCTTTAGGCAATCAGTAGACTTGCCCAAGAACTTAGGCTACTCTAGACTCACCCTACTAAAGCTTAAAAACAAACCTTAAAATCAAGATCCAAAACCTTAAAATCATGATCCAAAAAAATCAAATAAAAAAATCCTTAAAATCAAAATCTTCATTTAACTGCCTAGTAAAACAAACTGAACAGGAAAATTTGAGCCATAAACAGGTGGAAATCAGAGATGATGGAATTTGCTGATGAGGGCTGTAACATAATTATTTAAAATAATATAACTATGCTCTACATTTTAAAGAAAAATGAACACAGTGAGGAGAGAAATAGAAAACAAAACATGAGAGTTTGGAAATAAAACATATACTATCTGAAATTAAAAACTAAGTGGATGAAATTACCAGAACATTAGACACTGCAAGAGAAAAAAAATATAGAAACTATCTAAACTAAAGCAAAAATAGAAAATTCAGATTGTGATAACAGAATCTGACTGTATTACAAATGTATTAAATAGCCTTACTGAGGAGGGTGGGGGTAAAGGTGAATGTGAATGGAAACTATGAGACTAAAAGCAAGTCTCATAGTTTACATAAACACTGCAGTCTATTGGATGACATTATTTCCCGTTGGGGTACAGGCTAACAATTCTAAAACTACTCGACATCTATGTGTACTGGAACTGGACACCTAAACAAATAGGTGATGGATTATGGGAACTCAGTTTCTCACTTTTGGAATGGGAAGTTAGACAAGCAGGGCAAAAGGCTAGAATGATATATATGGTGATGGGTTAGAGCTGAGATATCAGTATAAACTCATATTTAGCTTAATATAGATACATTTAGAAATATTTGTAGGTATGGGTACATACAAAATTGTGTATATATACATATACTCACTCATTGTATCAGTTGAGCGAGCCTAGAACTGATGACAACTCACTAGAAACCAAGACACCTAGGACACAGAATTTGGTTTCTAATATCATTCTCTAATAAAATAAATCAGGGCTTCTTGAAGAAATGGCTGATTCTAGGGCTGGGGCAGGAATTGCACAATATAAACCTGGAGCATCTGGTAATGCCACAAAGTAATCTAAAGCAAAAGAATGGGGGCATGTCCAAAGGACATAGAAACCAGCACAAAGCACCCCTTTGACCATATATGGTGGTCAAAGCTGGAATAATATGAAAAACAAAATTAATAAAACAGTATTCAATTGTAATGCAAACTATACAATAAATATCTAGGAGTCCATAGTGATATAAATAAATTACTGCGTAAATAAATAAATGGATGAAAAGAGACAAATCTCCTATACAGAAAAATTCCAGATAATTTACATTGATTACTCCCTACTCCAAGAGGTAGAACTTAATTCCCCTCTTCTTTGAATGTCGGCTGCATTTAATGATTTGCTTTGAAAAAATAGTGTATGGAAAGGGAGGGGTTAGTAACTTTACTGTGGAGAACATGGCATACACTACTTTGGCTAGGTAATTAAGGTTAATGTCATTAGTGATATATCATGTGGTATCATGTAGCCCTGATATGATGTTATGAGAATAAAGCAGCTCATCTCTGTGGTATTCTTTCCTAAAACTTATAGCTTCAGTCTAATAATAAGAAAGCATCAGACAAATCCCAGCTGAGGGATATTCTACAAAATACCTCACCAGTACTTCAGCTCGGTGCTTTGTGACCACCTAGAGGGGTGGGATAGGGAGGGTGGGAGGGAGGGAGACACAAGAGGGAAGAGATATAGGAACATATGTATATGTATAACTGATTCACTTTGTTATAAAGCAGAAACTAATACACCATTTTAAAGCAATTATACTCCAATAAAGATGAAAAACAAAACAAAACAAGGAAAGTTTGAGAAATAGCTAAGAGGAGCCTAAGGAGACAGATTACCAAATGTAATATGGTGCCCTGCATGAGATCCTGGAGCAGGAAAAGGACAACAGGTAAAACCTAAGAAATACTGAATGAAGTATTGACTTTAGTTAATAATAATAAATCAATATTGCCTCATTTGTTATGATACATACACCAGACTAGTGTAAGATGTTAACAATAGGGAAAACTGGCTGTGGGATTTTCTTGTATGTGAACTTGCTATACTAGTTTCATATCTTTAGAGTAGATCTAAAACTATCCTAAAACTGTTTATTAAAAAATCTACAGAGCACTAGGGATAAGTAAAATGATGCTATATGATGTAATATGTGTATATGAAGAGTTCAGGAAAGAGAAGGGAGAAACATAGAAGCAGAAAAATCATTTGAGGATAAATGGATAAAATTTTGTAAATTTGATTAAAAAACTATAAATTCATAGAACCAAGGAGTTCAGTTAGCCACAGGAGAGTAAACACAAAGAAACCCAAGCCTAAGTCATCATAATCAAATTGCTAAAATAAGTAGAGAAATAAAATGAAAGCAGGAGGGGAGAAAAGGGCACATTACCTGTAGATGAATAAGAAGAATTATTACAGACTGCTTGTCAGAAATTATGAAAGCCAGAAGACACTTTGACAAAATTTATAAAGTGCTGCAACAAACAAAACTGTCAAACTAGATGTCTACATCCAGTCAAGATATATTTTGGAGATGAAGAAATACAGAAACTTTCAGAAACAAAACAAAACAAAAAAGCAGAGAGAATTTTTCAGGCAGTCCTGAAGTGTAAGAAATGTTATAGGAAGTTCTTCAGATTAAAGGAAAATGACATATACCACATAAAAATTTGGATCTATACAAAGCATAGGGCCTAAAATGATGAGTATTTATGATGAGTTTTAAAGATTTTTTCCATCAATTAGGAGAAAAAGATAGAAGCCAGAAATTGCCAATATCAGGAATGAAAGGGGAGATGTCACTATATACCCCATAGTTGTTTCATAAGTAATATACACTTCGAATAAGGCTAGCAATTTTTTTTCTGGTTTTGACATAATACAAAAAACAAGGGCTTTAGTCAGTAAAAGCTGACTAAGCTATGCACTTCCTTACTATGCAACCTGGTGGAGTTTCCTTAACTTAGCTGAGCCTCACTTTCTTACTTATTAAATGGGACATAGTACTTATCTCTTAGAGTTTGGAAATTAAAGATATCATTTAAAAATCTAAAACTGGTAGTTGTCTAATAAATGACAGCTATTATGATTGGTTTTACATGGTTATTTTATTGCTTGCAATTTTTTTATGCATAGGATCAGTTTAGGGATACACAGAATTGTTCCCTTAAAGGATTTGAATCTATTAAAATTAAGAAATGCCATTTCTATAGCTACCAAAATTTACAAGTTTTTTCATGGATAGGGCCTATTAACACTGCGGAGGAGTGCATTTCAAACTTGAGTCACAAGGTGACAACTTGAACAAAGTAATTGCCTTTGTGTCTGGGGCCAGGGTACAAGAATTGCAAGGGGACAATTCTTCCTTGCTAAAGTTTTTGATAATTAGTATATTGACAGGTTGATTGGCAAAGCTAGTTAGTGATGTGGGTTTCCTTCTTTGTACTTGAATTAAAATGCAGTTTAATTTAAATGTCATCCAAAATAAATTCTTAAAAAGAGAACAACTTGCAATGATCCTATTTTGGCACATTATAATTACATCTTTCATATTACTCTTTTCCTTTCAATCTTCTTTCAGGTAGAAAAGTATAATTTATAAGTTTTCCATATTATAAATGCGAATACAGTTATCACAGATAAAGAAAAAAGTTGAATCGAGGAAGTAGCCAACTTACATTCTAAATAAAACTTATTTCTGGTTTGTTATACAACTATCTTACTGCTCCCTTCACAGTAGCTCTGAGAGCAGTGGTGTAAATGAAAAATAAACAGTGTGTGATCAAAGGGTGTGAGGTCCTACTTAGTCTTTTAACACATAAAATATATCATCATCACATGCCATGATCGTGTAGGAAAAATCAGTACAATCTACTCTCCTGAAACACATCTTTTACAACCAAAATCAAAGACAGTATATGTGATAAGTCACCTTTATTCTAAAGTGGCAAAGTGAAGATTTGGGAATAAGCCACAGGATAACATGTCTTCAGTATTGGGCAACAGTTTTTTTTTTTTAAAGAAATTAATTCTTTTAACATTGAGTGTAACTACCACAGACCAAGCAATATCCTAACTAGGTCTGCGGTAGAGCTGTGTAAAGCAGAATTGACATGACCCTGGTTATCAAGAGACTTTCAATTTGATAAAATATATGAGTCTTGTGTTTTAATAATTATTTATCTGCTATATTTCAAGTTGTGTGTTACATATTTCTCCATATATTAGCTACTGAGATCTTCAAAACAACTCCACTTAGGGGTTATCACCCACATCTTGGGGGTGAGGAGAATGAGGCCCATATAGACAAAGTTTGATGCCAAAGGTCACAGATTTGGTAAATGACAGAGCTAGAATATGAATCCCTGGCCTTCATGTTCTAAGTCCAAATGCCATTTCCACTTCACCACAATTTCCTCCCTATATTTCATAGTGAAATGTTACAAGAGAACAACAATGCAATATAAGAGTTTAAAAGAAGTAAGCCAATCTCTAGTTGAAAGTTTTGCCCATGCTTCATGGAAGAGGAAGCATTTCAACTGGGACTTGGGTGATAATCATACTTTCAGTAGGCATATGTGGAATGGAACAGAGAACAGGTCTGTCAGCTAGGGGATATCAACAATAACAGCCGCACTGGGAGCATAGACCCATGGGAGGATGACAGCACCATTAAGTGTAATGGAAAACTGGACCAGGAAAATTCTTGGGACAATTGGTATTTACTGGGACTGCTGAGTTGCTGATGATCTTGTCATCCATTTAAAATATTTTATTATTCAAAAATAAATCAATGGGCTTCCCTGGTGGTGCAGTGGTTGAGAGTCTGCCTGCCAACGCAGGGAACACGGGTTCGTGCCCCGGTCCAGGAAGATCCCACATGCCGCGGAGCGGCTGGGCCCGTGAGCCATGGCCGCTGAGCCTGCGCGTCCGGAGCCTGTGCTCCGCAACGGGAGAGGCCACAACAGTGAGAGGCCTGCGTACCGCAGAATAGGAAGGAAGGAAGGAAGGGAGGGAGGGAGGGAGGGAGGGAGGGAGGGAGGGAGGAAGGAACAGATACCAGTAAATCTGTGCTAGGGACTAAAGTATGGAGCTGGAAAAGGGATGAATAAGTAGATTTGAGAGAGAGAAACATTCAGAGGAAAACTCCAGAAAAGGGAAAAACAACTTCAAAGACACTGAAGTGAGAATGTGCCTAGAGTATGCAAAGAAATTTAGGTGGCCAGTGAAACTGGAGTAGAGTGAATGAGGAGAGTAGTAGGAGATGAGTTCACAGAGGTAGCTGGGGGTGAATAAGGAGGGCTGGTGTGGGCAGATCACAGAAGCATTTGGCTTTGGCTTTAATTCTGAGGATGAGTGTTTTGAAAAAAGGAATGACTTGATTTCACTTGAAATTTATCAGGACCAATGTGGCTTCTATGTAGAGGACAGATTGAAGGAGGGAAGTGGCTGAAACCAGGATTCCAGATAAGAGGCTTCTGTGTAGAGGACAGATTGAAGGAGGGAAATGGCTGAAACCAGGATTCCAGATAAGAGGCTACTGCAATAGTATAAACAAGAGATGATGGTGACTTGGATCAACATATTGGCAACTAGGATAATGATAAGTGGATGAATTGCAGATTAATTTTGGAGGTAGAACCAGCAGGGTTTCCTGACCGATGGGATATAAGGAGTGAGAGAAAGAGAGGACTCAAAGGTAAGTCCAATATTTGCGGCCTGAGCAACTGGAAAGATGTTGCTATTTACGAGATGGAGAAGACAGAGTGAAGAAGGTTTTGACAGAAATGCAATCTTGGTTTGGGGCATGTGTTAAGTTGTGTTAGGGATATGAATGTTGAGTTCAGGCGAAAGGTGTATGCCGGAGAAATAAACACAGGAGTTATTGGCATCAAGATGGTATCTAAAGTCATGTGAATGAATAAGATCACTTACAGATAAAGAAGACATTTAAGTTTTGAGCCCTAGGAATCTTTATCATTTACAGGTCAGGGAAAAGAGGAGGAACCAGCAAACAAGACTAAGAAGGAGAGACAAGAAAAGTAAGAGGAAACAAGAAGAGAGCAGTGTCCTGAAACCCAAGTGAAGAAAGTTTTCCAAGGAGGAGGGAATAAGCAATTGTGTCAAATGCTGTACAGAGGTTGAATAATACGAGAACTGAGAGTTGAAACTGGATTTAGCAATGTGGATATTACTAGTGACACTCATAAAAACAGTTCAGATGGACTGATAAAGGTGAAATTCTGATTGGAGTGGGTTTACTTGAGAATAGGCAGAGAGTAAAAGGAAGTAGGGTCAGGAAAGGTTTTTTATGGTTTTTGTTTGTTGATTGGTAATATGGGAAGAGTGTATTTATATACTGATGTAAATAATTCAATGGAGAGGGAGAATCTGATGATACTGGAAATAAAGGGATAATTGCTAAAACAGCGTCCTTCAACTGGCAAGAGAAGATGGCATCTAATGTTTCAGTGGAGAAAGTGGCCTTAACTAGAAGTAAGAATGGTTCATCCAGAGTAACCAAGATCAAAGGAGAGTGGTATATGGTACAGATGCAGTTGGGTGGGTAGATGTGGTGAAAGGGGTCTATGGAAGTTCATGCCTTTGACTGCTTCAGTTACTCCCACATAGAAGATCTCAGATGAGACTAGACTAAATGTTCTGCTTCCTTATTTATTCCTGTCTTCTGTAGAAAAAGTGATAAGTTCTTCCAATTACTCTTTAAATCATGACAGTACTGAATCTGTGAGAAAGTAGTCACAGAAAGAAAAAATAGGAAATAGGACGTGGAAAAGATTATACAGTATGTATATACAGTATGTATATACAATATGATTATACAATATGTGGCCTTTTGTGTCTGACCTCTTTGACTCGATCTTTTCAAGGCTCATACATGTTGTAGCATGTGTCAGAACTTCTTTCCTTTTTACAGCTGAATAATATTCCACTGTATGGATACATCATATTTTTTTAATCCATTCTGCAGTTAATGAATATTTGGGTGGTTTCTACTTTTGATTATTATGAATAATGCTGCTGTGAACACTTGTGTATAAGTTTTGTGTGAACAAATGTCTCATTTCCTCTATTTTCTGAATTTAGTAATTTGAATCCTCTGTTTTGGTCAGTCTAGCTAAAGATTTGTTGATTTTGTTGATCTTTTCAAAGAACCAACTTTTGGTTTTGATTTTCTCTGTTGTTTTTCTAATCTGTATTTCATTTATTTTTACTTTAGTCTTTGTTATTTTCTTCCTTTTGCTTGATTAGGGTTTATGTTGCTCTTATTTTATAAGTTCTTAATGTGGTAGTTTAGGTTATTGATTTGAGGTTGCTGGGATTTTTTCCTTATTTATCTTATAGCTGGAAGTTTGTACCTTTTGACCACTTTCACCTGTTTTGTGTCCCCCACCCCTCCACTATATATATATATATATATATATATATATATATATATATATATATAGTATTTGTCTTAGCATAATACCCTCAAGTTCCATTCACATTGTAACAAATGGCAGAATTTAATTCTTTTTATGGCAGCATAATATTTCATTAAATAAATATAACCACAGTTTCTTTATCCATGTATCCATCTATGCACACTTAGGTTATTTCCATGTCTTGGCTATTTTAAAAAATGCTGCAGAGAACATGGGGCTGCAGATACATTTTTGAGGTAGTGTTTTCATTTTATTCAAATAAATACTAAGAAGTGGAATTGCTCTATCATATAGTAGTTCTATTTTTTAACTTTTTGAGGAACCTCCATACTGTTTTCCATCATGGCTGAACCAGTTTACATTCCCAGCAACAATGCCCAAGTGTTTTCTTTTTTCCACATCCTTGCCTATTTGAGTTTTTTAATACATAGGTGCTCACAACTGTAAATTTCTGTCCAAGAACTGCTTTGGCTGAATCCTATTACTTTTTGTTAGTTGCATTTCTATTTTCATTCATCTCAAAGTGCTTCTTAAATTTACCCATGATTTATTCTTTGATTCACTAGTTACTTGAGTGTGTTATTTAATTTATACAAATTTCCCAAATTTTGTTTATTTATTGATTTCTAATTTTATTCTTTTGTGGTCAGAGAATATACATGGTATGTAAATTTACTGAGATTTGCTTTATAGCCTAAAAATATGGTTTGTCCTACAGAATGTTCAATGTACACCTGAGAAAAATGTGTATTTTGCTATTGTTGCATGGAGTGTTTGATAGATTTCTGTCAGGTCTATTTGGTTTATAGCATTGTCCAAGTCTTCTATTTCTTTGTTCATCTTCTGCGTAGTTTTTCTGTCCATTATTGAAAGTGGTATATTGAAATCTCCAATTATTACAACTGAGTTGTCTATATCTATTTTCAAATCTGTCAGTCTTTGCTTAATGTATTTGGGACTCTGTTGTTGGGTACAATTATTTTCATAATTTTTATATATTCTTGGTGGATTGACAGATTTATCATCATAAAATAGCCTTATTTGTCTCTAATAATTATATGTGTTTTGAAATCTATTTTGTCTATAGCCATTCTACCTTGCTTTGGTTACTGCTTGCATGGAATATCTTTTTCCATGTGGATCTATTGTATGAAGAATTTAATTGGATTATTTTTAATCTGTTCTGCCAATCTCTTCCTTTTGATTAAAATATTTAATCCATTTACACTTAATATAGTTACTGATAAGGTAGGTTTTGTGTGTGCTATTTTACTATTTTTTAAGATTTATTTTTTATTGAGGTAACATTGGTTCATAACTTTATATATTTCATGTGTACATTATATTTCTTTGTTTTTTATTTTATTATGTTTCTTTTGTTTTTCTGTTGATCCACTACTGCCTTCTTTTGTGTTAAATAGGTTTTTATAGTGTATAATTTTAATTCCTGTGTCATTTCTTTTATAATATATTTTAAATTTATTTTATTAATGGTTTCCCTGGGGATTGCAATTAACACCTTAATTAACAGCAATGTAGTTTGGATTGATACCAATTTAATTTCAATAGTATACAAAATCTTTGCTCCTATATAGCTATGTTTCCTCCTTCCTATTTGTGCTCTTATGGTAATTCAAATTATATGTTTTTACATTACATGCCTGTCAACATGGATTCATAATAATTCACAAAAAGGATTTTAAAAGTTACACCCAAAATATTTATGCTATTTTTATATTTATCTTTGTAGTAATCATTACTGCTACTCTTTATTTCTTAATGTGGATTTGAATTACTTTCTAGCCTCCATTCATTTCAGGCTAAAGGACTTCCTTTAGTATTTATTATAGGGCATGTCTGCTGGTGATGACTTGTCTCAGTTTTTGTTTATATGATAGTGTCAATTTCTCCTTCATTTTGAAGGATAGGTTTGATGGATATAAATTCTGAGTTCACTGCTTTTATCTTTCAGTGCTTTATATATGTCATCCTACTGCCTTCTGATCTTCAATGGTTTCTGATGAGAAAACAGCTGTTAATTTATTGAGAATTGCTTACAGAAAATTAGTTGCTTCTTTTTTCTGCTTTCATGATTCTCTTTTTATGTCTGTCAATTTGATTATGGGGTGTCTGGGTGTAGATCTCTTTGAGTTTATTTACTTGGAGTTCACCGTGTTTCTTGGATGTGTAGATTAATATTTTTTATTAAATTTGGGAAGTTTTTGGCAATTATTTCTTCAAAAAAATTTAACCCCTTTCTCACTCTCTGCATGCATATTTTGGTATGTTTGATGATGGTCTCCGTGTATTGTTCGTTTTTCTTCATTTTTTTCTTTCTGTTCTTCAGATTGGATAATCTCAATTAACTTATCTCACATTCACTGATTCTTTCGCCTTCTCAAATCTGCTAGTGACCTTTCTAGTGAGTTTTTCATTTCAGTTATTATACTTTTTGACTCCAAAATTATTATTTGGTACTTTAAAAATAATTTCTATCTTTTGATATGCTCTGTTTGGTGAGATATGGCTTTCATAGTTTCCTTTATGTCTTTAGAAATGGTTATCTTTTGTTCTTTGAATATGTTTAGAATTTTTCTAATAAGTCCAATGTCTGCTCCTCAGGGACAGTTTTTCTTGATTGCTCTTTAGTGCCCATATGGACCATACTTTCTTGTTTCATTGCCTGTCTTATGATTGTTTGTCAAAACCTGGAGATTTTAAATAATATAGTGTAGCAACTCTGGAAATCAAATTCTTCCTTTACCTCAGGGTTTGTTGTTGTTGCTGTTTATTGTTGTTCTTGTTCATTCATTTGTTTAGTGACTTTTCTTAACTAATTCTTTAAGATATCTATTCTTAGTCATGTGTGACTATTAAAGTTTCTACTCAGACTAGTTGTCAACTAATGATTGGACAGAAGTTGTTTTAAATGGTTGGAACCAATAAGTCTCCTGGTCTTTGCCAAAGGCTCTGTGTGTATGTTGGGGCATGCCTTTAACACTGAGCCAGACAATTAACAACTCTGCCTTATCCTTCACTTTCCCTTTGTACAAAACCTCAAGGTCAGGCAGAAGTGAGGTCATAGGGTCTTCTTAGGTTTTTCCAGAACATGCACAAAGCCCTGGCCATATGCTTAGCTCTATGCATACCCTTGGCCTACTAGATTCTAAGTCTTTAGAGTGACCTCATTCTTTAGCTTTTCTTTTTAAGCTTTTTGGTTTGTCCATTGTTCATTCCAGCTGCTTCCACCTCCTCAGACAGTCTTGAATTTAAACAATTATTTTTAATGATTTTCTTCAAACTCCAAGGAAAAGGCTTTTCTTAGTAGGTGAGCTCTGAATGAGGTCAAATACAGACCACCTTACAAGTGGGATCCTCCAGGGAGATACCAGAAACATCAGATAATGACATATATCTGGGAATGTGGCTTTGAAGAAGATCCAACAGTATTCTGTCCCTCCAATGGCTGCCAGCCTACTGGTTTTCACTGTGAATGCAGGCTGCTGGTTTTCAAGGCTCCTGTGGAGCTGAAGGACTGGGTATTGAACTAGGGCAATTCAGTAAAACACAAAGCTAACCATTCTTACCTGCATTCAAACATTTTTCTTGATTAAATAATTCTCATATTGTTACTAGTCTTTTGTTAATTTCCAGAGTTTTTAAAGAGGTGATTCTTATAATGCTTGAATGCTAGTTTTCTCATTGCTTTTACTAAGGAGGAAATTTCTGGACGTATTGATTCCACTATTTTCACTGCCATCACTCCTCATCTGAATCTTGTATGACTATTAAGAGTTCCCATTATTGTAATAAAAAGGGTGGCCCTCCAGGCAGAGGAAATTTAGAATAAATACACAGAATAAGGAAATAAAACAGTATACTTAGGGAATCATTAATCATCATTTATGATCTGAATGCTGAATGGAATTGGCTGGAAAGCTAAGCTTGGGGTTTGCTTATGAAGGGCCTTGTGGACCTTACTAAGAAGATGTACAGTGGTGTGCTAGAATTCCATGACCTAGTTGATTATTAAAAAATATTAATTTTAGATAATTTTTAACTAAAATTAAATTATGCAGAATATGCAATTGAATAGCATATATGAAAAGCCAAGATAATATCTATAAAAAACTAATCATTTCCTAATTATTTTATTCCATTTAACTATTATAATGCTATTGAGGATATTTACTTATATTGTATCTATATGGTGGATATTATATCATGGTGTGCTACTGTGCAGCTCTCCAAACTCTGTGTTTAGTGACATCATGTTGGTACTTTGAAATCAGTTATGATGGTAGTATTTACACAATAGATACAAACAATACAAATCAGGGCTTTTTTTTTTTTTTTGAGAGCTAGTTGATAAACATTTACCAGCACATCACTGAGTTTATAACTTATTTTTCCAGAAACTCTAGACAGTGGTAAATTTAAGAGAGTAAGTAGAATTTCATTTTGACAAAAAATTGGAGAATAGGTTGGAGGAGGGCTAGATGGGAAAAAGAGAAACCCGTTAGTAAGGTCAGGGCACTAGATCTTAACAGTAAGCTGTTATGGACAGATTATATATTCATGCCCAGAGTGATCCAGTTTAAATAAAGCATCCAAGTAATACATGCATTAAGTTACAAATAAGTAATACTCTTGAGGACTATAGAAGAGTTTGTAATGACACCCAGTAGTCCTATGCCCACACCACTCCTCCCCCAGTTCTGTGCACCAGAAGAAACCACCTTCTTGACTTTCTATTAGTTCTTCTTGCTGTTAATTCCTTATCTCTAAATAATGTGGTTACACCATTGTTTATTGACTTTAGACATTATCTACTGATTCCCTGCAATGACTGATGTGTACTTAGGTCTTTTGCAGCCTCCCACTCCTATCCCTCCATCCTCCTCTCAATATTGTTATGTCATTTATGCTAAATATTTCTAGATATTTCTATTATCGGCAGTTCCTCTCCTTCTGAGCACACAGAAAAACTACATGGAAGATGATGCTTTCAAGCCACCTTGAGGTTTATCAGGGCCATGTGCTTAGTGCTGGCTAATGGGTTATGAGCAGAAGTAATATGTGTTGCTTCTAACCCAAAGCATTCAAAAGAAGGCATGGCATTTTCATGTGACCTCTTCTTGTACTATGGAAAACCCTAAAACTTTGTGCTGATATGTAGGCATAATAAGATGGTGGATACTCAGGCAGCTTAGTTCTGCATGCCAACATGGAGCAGGGTCTCTACTGATCTGTGCTGAAAATGATGTGCACAAGAAAAAAATCCTTTGTTATGGTAGGCCCCTTTATTTCTGAGACTAAATTTTTATTGCAGCATAATCTAGTGCAGAAGTTATCATCAATTATTTTTATGTAACAGGTAAGAAAGTAAGTATTTTAGGCTTGAGGGACATAGGACTCTGTTGCAACTACTCAATTTTGCTGTTGCAGTGTGAGAGGCACCATCGACAATACATAAACAAACAGGGTAGTTATGGTCAATAAAACTTTATTTACAATAATAGGGAGCAGGTCAGATGTTGACTCTTGACTTAGCCTGTTGGGACTAGTATATCATTATTCTGAGTTCCTACACCAGGCACCTCTTCTACTTCAAAATGAGTATTCAAATCTCCATTTTTTTGTTTTACCAACCAGAAACAGTTTCTCTTAACTCCCTATTTTGTCAGATAAAATACTGTTAATTCCTCCCTTCTTTTTTGTATCCCTCTTGCACCCACCCTTATCTAGCATCAGCTGTCTTTCCTTTGAAATAAGGGAAGGGAAGTGAAGAGAAGAAGGCTATACCTAAACCTGAAGTGGTAGAAAATTTCACAAGTCTGAGTACTGATAACTATTTTTAAAAAACTATTAGAAAGTCAGGTAGTTAAAAATGTTTCTAAAAACATCTGAGCAGCTGGAAAATACTTGCTAAAGTAATAATGCCAATGATTATTTCTTACACGCTTGATCCCCTACTATATATTTTAAGCCAGATCATGTCTTTCAGTTGATGAAAATGCCAAAGGCTTTTCATCTTGAATAGAAAAAAACCCAAATTCCTAATAAGGCTGTACTGTACATGGCCTGGTCACCTATTACCTCTCTTACTTCAATGCTTATTATTCTACTACTGGATCATTCTGCTCCAGTCACGCTGACCAATCTATGATTCCTATAACCCAGAATGCATAAGCCTAGCTTAGGGCCTTTGCATTCTTCTGTCTGGAAGGTTCTTCTCCAAGGTACCAGCTATACATCATCATTTTCCCTCAGGTCTCTACTTAGAAGCCACTTTGTTAGAAAGGCCATCCGCAGGTTAGTGGTGAAAGCATTAAATGATACTTTTACTTCTATTTAAAAATGTGATCCTTTTCATCAGTCTCAGTACAGTGCCTGGAACATGTAAGCTTTCAAGAAATATTTGGTGAATAAACGCTTGTTAATCTGAACTTGTTATTGCAGACTTCAATATTAGAAAGCACTGACATGTAGAGGAAAGAATGCTGAACTACCAGGTAGTAATATTTGGGAACTGATTAATTCCTTTATCTATAAAACGATGATATTATACATGCTACTTATTTACACAATAGTGGTAAGGCTTATTAAATTGCCAAATGTAATAAAACCTGACTTATATTAATGTTATACTTATTAGCATTACTTCTATTACATTCATTAGCAATACATGGCACAAAGCTAAGGACACGGGCCTGGTTCAAATCTGGATTCTGCTACTTCGTAGTTGGGTGATCTAGGTCAAGTTTTTTAACTTCTCTAAGTTTTAGTTTCTTCATATGAAAAATGAGAATAATACTAGTACCTACTTTCCAGTGTTGTGGTGGCAAACAAATGAATTAATATATATAAAACTCTTAGCACAGGGCCTGGTGTGTGTTCAGTAATTGCTGAATACTACTGGTGAGTATATAAGAATGGGGAAATTCATGGCATTAGACATCTAGGACCAAGATTTAGATTTTTACAAAGGAAAAAGCACCAGACCTCATTGAAGCTAATAATTTCAGACATAGGATATGAAACCTGGAAGAGGCCATAGGATCATGGAACCCAATGTCCTCATTTTTTTTAAAGAAAAACACCTGGATTCCAAAGAGGGAAAATAACTTATTCAGCATCACCCAAATACACAGTAGCAAATTTAAAGCAAAACTCGAGGTCTCAACGGTCAGAAATATGCTAATTATTCCTTCATAAATCTGCACCTTAGGCCTGGTGTAGCTTCTGCCATGAGTGGTCATGCCAAGGCATATGACAAAGGGCTTAGGACACAGTATTCATTAGGTTCCCCCACAGATGCCTCCCCAAAGAGACAAATGCAGGTAAGAAACAGTGAGATTGCTATGCAGATTCAACCCAGGACAGGTCATTAAGCCTTTCTCTTCCCTTTCCTCAATCATTGCTGATGCCAGACTCCACCAATATAAAAAATCTAGAACTGCAACTGTCTCTATTGATGTCACTAATGTGCATGGAGTAGAGATTTCAATCTACTTTCATGAGTAAATTGTTTATAGAATTTTTACATTTTGTGGGTCACATAGGATTTCTAAAAATTGTCTAGAAATGAAATGTTGGTGATGCCTGCTTATGAGTGGGAAATGGTGTCAGAGCTGTAGGCTGATTTACATGACATTTCCATCTCCAAGTGATAGTTAGGAGTGAGATTGCAACTGGGGCGAACAAATATTCCAATCCAGGTGTCAGATCCCTGGAGAGAAGAGATTAGAGTCTTACTATCAGTTAATTCTAGAACTTCGGTGTATCAAACACACATATACAATTGTATTTACAACAAAAGCATTCACCACTACCACTATCTCTCTTCCTGTTGATTGAATAACCAGTTCCTGCTGTTACTATGGAGGACACTGCTGCTGTTTCCCTGTGGAAATGAGCTGTAATTTACTCAGTGGAGCAGCCTTCGAAAACAATACCAACTCTGCCAACGTGGCCATCTTAAACTGTGGGAATTACTTCTTTGGCTAAAATCTTGCTGAATAGATGACATATATATGCTTTTCGGTTCCACTATTGAGTCTTCTTATTTAATTATATATACAGTTAACTTTTTAAAAATCCTTAATGACAATAATTTTTTCTTGTACTTAAAGGAATAAAGCTTCTTTATTTACATTTGGAGCTGGGAGCACATGGGCAATACCTCGCCCAAAGTGGTAGTACCGGGAGCAGATTTTCAGAGACAGTAAAAGAGGTTCTTGTTTCAGCTGGTCCTTTTAGGACTAGCAGGAATTAACTTTAGGAGAAAGGATATTCCCAGCACATGCACAGAAGCAGAGAAGTAAGAGAGAAAAAGATCTATTTGGAAACTATAAAGAGTTCACTTTTTGTATCAATTTGAATGTTGAAGTGGCAAGAGTCGAACCGGGGCCAGATCTTGGAACACTTTGAAAATTATGTTAAAGAAACTTGAATGTCCTCCTAAAATGTTTTGAATTAATCTGGAAGGTTATGAGAAATCCTTGAAACGTTTTGAATAGGAAAGTATTGTGAATGGTCTTTTTGAGGGATGGGCCAAGGGACAGATGTGGGAAGAGATGAAGGTGGTTATAAGTTTCATACTTTTAAAATAAGGCCTTTCAAGATAAAAAAAGATCATTCCAAAGTCAAGTGAATACAAGTTTGAAATCTTCTGTCCTCAGATAAGAACTTTAGGGGTGGTAGAACCCATATTCATTAGAAAGAGGTAGAGAAATTCTTATTTCTTACTTTACCTATTTTGACACTTTTGTTTTATATATTAAGAGCCCCGAGTGTTCCCATAGATGATTTTATTTTTATTGTAAATGCTATGTCCCGTATTAATTGTATGTCCTACCTTGCAATTTAAATTGCTTTGACCCTCCTTTGGCTTAGCCCCAAGCTATAGTCATCCAGCACTAATAGTAGCCATACCTTCTTCCTATAATCCTGAACCAACCTTCATGGTTCCCACCATTTAAGGATGCAAACAAAAAGTAGAGTATGTGTAGTTAAATAAAGAAAACTATTTTGTTGTTTTTGTTGTTCTAGCCAGGAGGAGCCTGAGAGAGATCACAATTTTTAAATAACAGCAATTAAGGGGCTTTGTTGCTGCTAAGACTGACCCAGTGCTTTTAAATGTAAAAGCAGTCTCTGAGGACATTTTCTGTCAAAATAGATCAGTGAATCAATTTCTCAACATAGCCCATAATATCACCTAACTCTTTCATACCATTTGAATAGATACTCGAACTGTTCTCCCCTGGGCAAATATGTGAACACAGTAAAACCTTGGCTCCATGGAGATATTTCATTATTCAAATGAAAGGTGATTTGATGATAAGATCAAGATGTAGAGCATATTAATTTGGCTTCATCACAAGGTTACAGTATAACAACCCTGATATTTCAATATTTTTTCATAAAAAGAAACTGTCACCAAATAGTGATGTTACCCTTCTTTTAAGTTGTAAAGGAAGTTAACTGAATGTTAAATCTAAGTCTTCAACTTTAGGTTAAAAATAGAATTACAAAAAGGTTTCCTGTTTTATGAGAACATTTAAAATATTATACCTCTTTGATCGCACTTACTTTTTTACCTCTTACAAAGATATTTATTGATCATCAGCAATGTGCCATTTATTATGCTAGGAAATGTTGATTTAATGTTGAGCAAAAACAGACATGGTTCTCATGGACTTTATTTTCTAATTAGCAAAATATATATTAATCAGATAATCACATGAGTAAGTGTATAATTCCAATCTGAGAAAAAATTTATTAATGTCAAGAACATGGTTACATGGAGCATATTAAAAAGGAACCTGACCGAGATGAGTGGGCAAGGTTGGCCAAGGGAAAGCTTTCCTGAAGAAGTGTTACTTTAGCTCAGACCTAAAACATGAGTAGGCCCTGACTAGGTAGGTGAAGGGCATAGGTACGCAGGAACATTCTAGATGAAGGAAACAATAACAGTAACCTGATAGCAGGATAGAATGATACATTAAAGTCACTGAAATCAGGCTAGAGTGACTGGAGTGTAGAGGGTGAGGATGAGAGTGCTATAAGAGGAGGCTTGAAAGGGAAGGGAAGATCATACCACACAACATTTTGTAGGACATTATCTAAGAATTAACTAAGAATTTTGGCTTTTAAGAGTCTTGAGCCACTAATGACTTTTAAGCATGAAGTTGACATGCCCATCTTTGTGTTTGGAAACACTCTAGTTTCAGCAGCGAAAGTGAATTGAAGGATCTGGAGTAGGAACAGGGAGACCAGTTAGGAAGTAATTTCAGTTGACCAAAGGAAAGATAGCTTAGGGTAGACTTGTGACAGTGGAGACTAAGGGGAAGACAGATTCAAAAGATATCAAGGAAGCAACACTGACAGAATTTGGTAATGAATTGGAAATGTGTGGCAAGGATGAGAAAAGTGTCAAGAACAACTTGGAGGTTTTTGAGTAGCACTACTGAATGCATGATATATATACTTTAAAGACTTCTGGATAGGACACTTCCATAGATCAGGATTCATTTGAAAATGGAGATTTATAGTATAAGGAAACCAAGACTGTTTCACACTCCTACAAACAAGTTATAGTCCATACATCCAATCTACATATTAAAACCAAGTGTGATTGTCCTATAGATGCCATGCACTGCTATGTAAATTGCTTTTTTTCAGGTTAAAATGGTTGATTATTATTAATCTATTCATCCATAAGTCATGTTGACTGCGCCATCTAAATCATTTTTATAGCCATCTCTTTTCCTCCATCTTCCTGCCTTATTTTTATCTTTCCTTTCTTGCTGGCTTTTGTTCTTCCTTCCCTCTAGTCCTCCCTCTCCACACATATTTACTGAGCATGTATTAGGAATCAATAATTGTGCTAGGCACTAGGAATACAATTGTAAAGGAAACAAATTTGCTGACTTAGTGGAGTTTAAAATCTATTAGGGTAGATAATTTAAAACAGACGCTAACAAAAAAAGAAATATTTGATTATATCTGTGATAAGTAGCATAAGGAAAGTATACATGGTGTTATGAGGGTGATGCCTAGCATGTATGGTGATGTGGGTAGACGAGGAGATAGCTACCTATGTGGTGAAATAGCTCTTAGCCTTTTGAAACATGTTTCCTAGAGATAGAACAAAGTGGACCATTATCTGCACAATAGGCCTTAACATAGAGAAATTCTTTTTTTTTAACTTTTTACATCTCTTTATTTATTTATTTTCTGTATTTTTTTATTGAAGTATAGCTGATTTACAATATTATATTAGTTTCAGGTATACAGCATAGTGATTCAATATTTTTATAGATTGTACTCCATTAAAAGTTATTACAGGGCTTTCCTGGTGGTGCAGTGGTTGAGAGTCCGCCTGCCGATGCAGGGGACACGGGTTCGTGCCCCGGTCCGGGAGGATCCCACATGCCGCGGAGCGACTGGGCCCGTGAGCCATGGTCGCTGAGCCTGCGCATCTGGAGCCTGTGCTCCGCAACGGGAGAGGCCACAACAGTGAGAGGCCTGTGTACTGCAAAAAAAAAAAAAAAAAAAAAAAAGTTATTACAAAATAATGGCTGTAATTCCCGGTGCTATATAATATATCCTTATATAATATATCCTTGTGGCTTATCTTTTACACATAGTAGTTTGTATCTCTTAATCCCATACATCTATCTTGCCCCTCCCCCTTTCCTCTCCCCAGTGATAACCACTAGTTTGTCTTCTATATCTGTGAACCTGGGCTTCCCTAGTGGCGCAGTGGTTGAGAGTCTGCCTGCCAATGCAGGGGACACGGATTCGAGCCCTGGTCTGGGAAGATCCCGCATGCCGCGGAGCGGCTGGCCCCATGAGCCACAATTACTGAGCCTGCGCGTCTGGAGCCTGTGCTCCGCAACGGGAGAGGCCGCAATAGTGAGAGGCCCACGCACCATGATGAGGAGTGGCCCCCACTTGCCGCAACTAGAGAAAGCCCTCGCACAGAAACGAAGACCCAACACAATCAAAAATAAATTAAAAAATAAATAAAATTTATATCTGTGAACCTGTTTCCCTTTTACATCTTTTTAATTCTTTATATATATATACATATATATATATATATATATACACACACACACACACACACACATATATATATATATATATTTTTTTTTTTTTGGGGGGGGTACGCGGGCCTCTTGAGCCCAGCTGCTCCGCGGCATGTGGGATCTTCCCGGATCCGGGCACAAACCCACGTCCCCTGCATCGGCAGGCAGACTCTCAACCACTGCACCACCAGGGAAGCCCTATTTATCTATTTTTAAATAAAACTTATATATATTTAAACTTTACAACGATGATTTGAAATACACAGTGAAATGATTGTTACAGTCAAGCTAGTAACATATCTCCTCATATATTTACCATTTTTTATGTATGATGAGAGCACCAGAAATCTCCTCTCTTAGCATATTTCCAGTGTTCAGTGCAGCATTAATTATAATCATCATGCCAGTACATTAGATCTCTAGACTTATCTGTCTACATAACTGCAACTTTGTGCACTTTGATCAACACCTCCCCATTTCCCCCACCTTCTCCAACCTCTGGTAACCACTGTTCTATTCTCTGCTTCTGAGTTCGACCTTTTATTTTTAGATTCCACGTATAACTGAGATCATATACTACTTGTCTTTGTCTGGCTTATTTCTCATAGCATAATGTCCCCTAGATTGATCCATGCATCCATGTTGTCACAAATGGCAGGGTTTCCTTCTTTCTCATGGCTGAATAGTATTCCATTATATATATATATATATATATATAATTATATATATATATAATGATAGCCATCCATTGATGGATGCTTGAGTGTTTCTATATATTGGCTACTGTGAATAATGTTGCAATGACTATGGGAGTGTAGATATCTCTTCAATATACTGATCTCATTTCCTTCGGGTATATACCAGTAGTGGAATTGCTGGATCACATGCTAGTTCTATTTTTAATTTTTGAGAAATCTCCATACTGTCTTCCACAGTGGCTGCACCAATTTGCATTCCCACCAACAGTGCACAAAGGTTCCCTTCTCTCCACATCCTCGCCGATGCTTGTTACATGTTGTCTTTTTGATAATAGCTTTTCTAACAGGTGTGAGGTGATATCTCATGTGCTTTTGATTTTCATTTCCATGATGATTAGTGATGTTGAATACTTTTTCATGTACCTGTTGGCCATTTTTATTTCTTCTTTTGAGAACTGTCTATTCAGGTCCTTTGCCTATTTTTAAATCAGGTTATTTGGGGGCTTTCTGCTATTGAGTTTGAGTTCTTTGTATATTTTGGATATTAACCCATTATCATATGTATGTTTTTCAGTTATTTTCTCCCATTTTTTAGATTGTCTCTTCGCTCTGTTGATTGTTTCCTTTTCTGTGCAGAAGATTTTTAATTTGATGCAATCCCATTTGTTTATTTTTGCTTCTGTTGCCTGTGTTTTTGAGGCTTTATTCAAAAAGATCATTGCCCAGACCAGTGTCAAGAAGTTTTCCCCTATGCTTTTTTTTTCTAACATACGTTTCTAGTTTTGTGGTTTCAGGTCTTACATTTAAGTCTTTAATCCATTTTGAGTTGAATTTTGTATTTGAAGTGAGATAACGGATCTTACCTAACAGCGTTCCCAACCAGTTTTTCCTAACTAGTTTTCCTAGCATCATTTATTGAAGAGACATTCTTTTGTCCTATCATGTCATCCCCTGTATCTTCTATTTTCTAGAACAAGTAATTCCAATTCTGGAAAAGATCTAGGATGCCTAGACTGTGCTCTGGGATTTACTGAGAAGATGTACAATGTTTAGTTGACATGATCACTAAATAATCACATGCTGCAAATGCTCTCATTTAAGGATAGATATCATAGTATCCTAGCATTTGGAGACTGGAACTATTTCTCTGGTTTTGGTTGTATTTGATTATACACTAAACTTCTTGAGTGTATTGTTTTATGTATGTAAACCCTGATCTCAGTGATTAGATCAGAACCATGATATCACTGAATTATGTTAAGTAAGGCCTTACAGAAACTATTAAAATCCACTCTATACACACCTATACATAGAGCTGTTTTGCGTGAAAGAGGATAGTATTGTACAACTGGTTAGCTGACATGAACCCTATGGGGGAATGTTACTCTTTTGATGTAACTGGGGAGATATTATTTGGGAGATATGGAGGGATCAGAGAAGCCATTCAGTATGTTTCTAGGTTTAGCAGCCTCTGCCCCTTTATGTCATGTTTGTGTTTTGTGGGGACCAAGCACTCTAGAAAGCCCAGGCCACAGCTCAGCCTCTTCTCAGCAACTTGCCTGAGTTGCAGTCATTGCTAAGTGCTCTGGGCACACTGCACCCAGCGTCTACACTCACACGTAGACACAGGGAAGCCTGGTGGCCTAAGTGGCAAGGACAAAAGACTCTGTGCCCCATGCTTGGTTCCCTCACCATGTCCGTAGTGATCCTTTCTAGACACAGGCTTAGGCCCTAAGGGATTGGTGGGGAAAGGGATTGAACCAGCCTACTTAGCATTTGTGAGCCACAAAGTAGTGGGAAGAGTTGGGATTGTAGGCCTAAGGTTAGAAAGCAGGGACAGAATCAGAGATGATTCTGAAGAAGAACTAATTGGAGCCACTCTCCCTAATGTGTTTGTGCTGGGGAGAGGCTGTATAAAGCCTGCATGAATGAAGTGACAGGGTACAACAGCAACCGATGAGAGGCCCCAACTGCCATCTCAACCCCAGCTCTGCCATCTCTAGCTACTTTCTCTGGCCTTGAGTACATCCCCTATCCTGGCTCTGTGGGCCCCAATATTAACTTGCTGCCTCCTCAGCTCTAGCCAACAACTCAGCCCCAACTGCTTTCTTAGCCTCAGCCAGTCAGGCTTTAGCCTAAGTCAAGGAAAGAGGAAAAAGGAAAGAATTTAAGTTATATTTATATATATAGCTTAATATATATATATAACTTAATATATATATATATAATATGTTTACATGTATACACACACACTATAATATATTATTGTTTCTTTGAATGCAATCCGCTGTCAGACTGTATCTTGAGTCTAGCAGCTGGCCTTAATATGAGTTACATAGTTTATGCCCCAAGGCGAGTTGGAATCAATCACAGTGTCTTAGGGAAACACATTTTGTGCACTTTATGCTGTATACCTGTCTCACAGCTCTGAACATTTCTCCCCTCCATTAACATAGTTCTCCTTGTAGGAGTTTGAAGGGAATATAATGGCACCCGGAAAATATCTTCCATCAGATGTAGGGTAAGAAAAATAAGTGCCTTCTGTGTTGCTCACCTACCATTCTGCCATTTTAATTGCGGCTCTTCATAAGTTGTGTATGTATGACTTAATGTATGCCTATTGTATCTTTTGAATTGCATTTAAAGATCTAAGGGAACCTCATCAAACTTTACTCTGATAATAGGAAATCCTTCAAATGACAATTCTTTTTCCATAGATAGAATTAATTTTTCACAAACTACCCATTTTCTAAGAGTTTAAAAATCCTATTTACGAGAACTAATTCACTAAGTAAAGGATATATCTATTTAACTCTTTAAAAAAAAATAATGCACACTATAGCAAATACAGGCAGCAATATTGTATTATAATCAAAGAGACTAGATCTTAATTATTCCAATCATTAAAAAGAAATGATGATATGTGACATGATAGAGGTGCTAACTATCGTCACAATGGCAATCATGCTACAGTAATAAGTGTATCAAATCAACATGTTGTACACCTTAAATTTACACACTGTTATATGTCAAATATATTCAGTAAGAAAGAACACTTGTAATATAAATAGACTTTATAGAATTATAAACAAAAAAAAATCCTATTTACGTTCCAGAGAATATACTAGTTCTTCCAATTGCACTACAATATTTGACTCTGCAAATACAGATGTCAAGGGCAAAGCCAGTTGAGATGGGAGCAGGGGTGAAAATAGCAATCATGTTCTCTAGGCATCCTGATGAGATTGTTATTCAGTACAGGCCATATTGTGCTGGGGACTGCATGCTTGTGGGATTCAAAGGTCCCAATATTGCATATTTTTATTCCCATTCCTTTCAAGAGGTAAAGGATTTCATGATTTTGCATTATTTTATATTCTTATGTTCCTGCATTTCTATGGTAACCTCTAAGACAGCAAAATGTATCCTGAAAGCTCCCAGTCGTCTTGCTGGCAAACATTGCAGGGTATCCTGTGACAAGGCTACTTCTCTAGGAATGGCTGAGTTGCCTCCCTCGTCCCCCCAACCATCTGACCATAAGGCCTGCAAGCCACATTTTTCAAACCTCTGCCCCAGCTGAGTTGGTTAATATGTACTATTCTTTGTCTTTTAAATTCAGCTTGATGTAGAATTACTACCAGTGATTTTATATTCTATCAAATAACATTTTTATGTCACCAACCTAACCAGAAAATCCCAGCTCAATCAGAGTTTCTCAGAGCTGAGCTACAAAACGGCCTCCTAGTCCAATTTTTAATCTCTACCTTGAGATAAATATGCAGAAAGGCTCTTTTGGCAGCAGTTAATCTGACAGTGGTTTCTTTACATCAAAATTAGTTTCTAAAAATTATTTCTAAATTTAAAAAATTCACCTCAGGAAGTAAGTTTGCAGCAGTCTTTATATACGGGCTTTTGCATAAGGAAAGGTTCTTCAAATCATGTTTTCTCTTTAGAAGAAAGGAAGGAGTTTGACATTTATTGAGCACTTACTACATCAAGTGATGTGCAGAACTTTCTCACTGACCTTAATAAATTCATCTCATTTAATTTTCATAGCAACCCCCTTGAATAGTTATTATGCCCACTTTCACATATGAAGACAGAGAGAGACCAATTGAGGTTTGGTGACTTGCCTAAGGTTGCACAGATCTCAACTCTCAGTGCTGTTTCTTAACCTACATCTGCCTGATTACAGAGCCTGTGCTCTTTTCACCACGTAGGACTGCCCACTTATTTCCCGAGCATCTTGTTTTCCTGCTTTTAGTTAGCTTTATAGTATAACTAAATTTTAGCCTTCTAGACTCACTTTGTTGCTTTCTCAGGTCATCATTATGTTTATTGTTGAATTGCTATCGACTTTCAGTAGAACAACAGAGGCAGAGTAAGGCCAGGCGCATCAACGCCAAGCAGTCACCTGTTCCGTGATTCTCTATAGCTTGTCTTCCTTTTTCTTAGCACAAAGAAAAACTCTATAAGCCATGTTCATTATAATACACAAATTTTTCTCTGCTCCTAAATTTCATAAAAGCTTGTAAAGGAACTCTTAGGAGAAGTGAGTCAATGAAATTGCAGAAGATCTATGCTTATCACGTCTATTTTTAAATAGCTAGGACAGGAATCATTAAATCAAAAAAAGCACAGGAACATAAGTTCTTGGAACTGGAAGGCATTTTAGAGATCATTTCCAAGGAAGTGGAATAAGCTTCACCTTTCATATTAACTCTGATGATCTGCTAGCAGCTGCCTGGATTGCTCAGTTGAGAATTGTGAGGCTTTATGCAGGTTCAGGGAAAATGGCGCCATGATTCATTAGGAGTATCTACCGTTGCTGAAAAAGAAACTGGGAGAATCATGTTTTCTCCAAACCTACCTTTGCTCAATTTATTTAAACCCCCCTCAACTTCAAGATACATAAACTGAGACCCAGAGAGGAGAAATGACTTGCTGAAGATTTCACAGCCAGGTGGTGGCAGTGTCAGAACTAAAACCCAGGTCTCCTGCATCCTAGACTGATGCTCTTTCCACTTGGCATCACTGTCTCCAGACAGACGATTTCCTACTTTGCACATAAATCCAAGCATATTAGGTTATCTCTTTGGCATTTTGAATGAGTTTACTACCCATGAGCTCCCCAAATTCCTTAAAGTTTTCTTTAGAGAATAGCTTAGAGGAATTCTTTAGAGGAATAGCTAAGGCTTATTTCTTCAACTACAACATTGGATATCTATATTAATTTAAGAATAAGTTAAGAATAAATATAGTTTTTTGGGGGGGATTGAGATGCAGCATCTCATTCAGGTGATGGGATTCAGTGTGCATGTATTTCCAAGTTAATCTCTCTCTTAGGATTGCCTTGAATGTGACCTCACTGGTATCCCAGCCCTGAAGCATATTGGCTTCTTCTCATAGATCCAGAAAATTTGAATAGATTCTTATATCAGACCTGTGAGTTTATTTGCCTCTTCCTCTTTTTGATGGTAATCATTTCATTCCTGTCTCTGTGACCGTGTCAGGTCACACGTGTAATGGTTATGATACCCTCCTTTTAGCCTACTGCATTATGCTCCTTCCCTCCTCCACAAAGCCTTCCTTGATGCATTGCAAGAGATGATGATTTCATCTATACCTCAGACTGGGCATATAAATCCCTGTTTTCATATCCACTATTTCTTCATAGTGAAAAAGGAATATAATGATTGAGTTAGAGTTCAATCATGCTTGATTTTCATGCAATTGTTTATGCAATTCCAGTTGAATTCAGCTAATCTGAGCTGTCAAGCTCCTGACAGTATAGTACTGCCTTTACAGAAGCTTCTTTCCACAAAGTTTCCTTTTCTCTTGCTGGAAAATGCTCCATTAAATGTATTATTTAGGTGCAGATTAACTAAAAACTCACTTTACTGCCCTTCAAGCTAATTGCTTCCTCCAATCTAGACAGAGATAATGGTTTAGATGTTTTTCTTAACTAATAAGATTTAACATCTTCTCACAGGTTTATTCTCTCTTTTGATTCCCGAAAATATCATCCCCAGTTGGTTGACAATTGTGTTGCCTAGGACTTGTTACAGGAAACGTGTACAGTATCATCTTTCGTCTTTTCTATGGACATTCTCCCTGTGAATCTAGGAAGCTCACTGTATTAGTTTCTTAGGGCTACCGTAACAAATGATTGCAAACTAGGTGGCTTAACACAACACAAATTTATTATCTTCAGTTGTGGAGTTCAGAAGTCCAAAATGGGTCTCAGCTGAGCTAAAATCAAAGTGTCAGCAAGCCTACCTTCCTTTCTGGAAGGTTCCTTTCTAGGGAAAAATCTGTTTTCTTGCTTTTTCCACCTTCTAGAGGCTTTCCACATTCTTTGATTTGCGGCCCTCTCACAAAGCCAGCAAAGGCTGGTGGAGTCTTTCTTATGATGCCATCTCCCTGTTTCTGACTCTTCTGCCATCCTGGTTGCCATGTAGGGGCCCTTGCAGTTGTATCAGTTGCAACTGGATAATCCAGGAAAATCTCCCCATCTCGAAATCCTTAATTTAATCATACCTGCAAATCATACCTACAGTTTCTGGGAATCAGGACTTGGCAATCTTTGGGCGACCATTATTCTATAGTCACTAATAGGGAGTTAGGATAACACACCTATGAAGTCACATGTCTGCTTTTTCCAACATTGAAAAAAATGATGCAGAGTGTTTCTGGGTTCAGAATAGACAAAGGATTTCAAGGAACCTACTTAGTATATGCATAGGGAAACAGACTTGACTACATAGATACACATTTAATTAATTTGAGTGAAAGGAATTCCTTCAGCTTAAACACATATGCCATCTGTCTTGGAATTGCCATTAAGTAATATTCAGAGCTTGGCAAAAACACATCCCAATGACATTGGCAAAATCAGTTTCCACCTGCTTGCTTTAGGCATGCCACTGTGCCAAAGAACACATTAAATATGATTAATCTATTTGGAGATGGAAGTTGGAATTGCTTATCAGCAAGGCCTGAATGAACAAAAAAATCTGAACAAAGCATTACCCTATTAATTCATTCTATCAGAAAGAGAAATTGCATTTAACCTTATCTGTAAATGCTTTACAGTTTAGCTTTCTTTTGACTAACTTACTGTGTATTTTGGTTCCCCAAATACATTATGGGAAAGACAATTTCTGAGTTTACATTGTGATTTATTTTGTTAGACTTAATACCTTTACGAAAGGGTAAATACCTACCTCTTTTGTTTTTCGTTTCCTCTATATAATCACAGGACTCTTAGCTTGATTGTGGTGATGGCGTCCTGGGTGTATGTATTGTCCACATTTATCAAATTGTATACATTAAATATGTGTGGTTTTTTGCATATTGATTATACCTCAATAAAGCTGTAACTTTCTTAATTAACAAAAAAGAACCTAGAGTGTAAGGATGACCCCAGAGATGACAGAGAGCTTTCCCATGAAGGCAGCACCAATGCAAGCATTCATTGATTACTGAATGCTTGCTTGACTTATTGATTCATTTATTCAAAACTTGTATTGGTTATCAGTTAACTGCCAAGAACTATGATAGAAAGGGAGAATGAGAGAGACAACAGACATAATCCTTCTTTGCTTCTTTGTGAGACTTACAGTCCTCGGAAAAAGAGATCCTAGGAATTTCTTTGGTGGTCATTCTTAATGACCAAAATGACCAGAGAGTTGGTGAGACATTTTGGCCTGTTTACTAAGTGCCCATTCCAAAAACATGAAAAAATATCACATTGAGCATGCTCAGTCTTGTTTTTTAAATGAGCATAGCCAAGCTGTATTTGGTTAGCTAGATTTTATAACAAACTGGTCTCATCTATCTGGCTATGAGAGCTGTTGTCTTAGCTTTTCATGCAAGAAAAATAATTTTCCTAAAATATGCTAATGATTGGTGGGCCAAACAAATGGCATTGCAGGAGAAATGTGAATCACCATGTGTTTCTAAGCAACACAGAAGAAAGGTAAAATGCTGCTAGTTATCTAAATATGACTCCAGAACTTTCACACAGTATCCACCTTACACCTTAGAGGCTGCTTTCAGTAATGAAATGCCCTATGACTCTGGAGGGGCAAACTGAAGCCTTCATTTTATTCCGGCAAAGTTATTTTAGGCTCTCTGTTGCCATAGCAAACTTACATGACTTTGCTCAGTCACCATTTCTAAAAGAATCAATGCAGCTCTGAAAGAGGTCTGCCCAAGCTTCTCCCTTGCTAATTCCCTGCTATTTCAGTCTACTCAGCTAGCATACGTTAGGGTCTTACCTGTAACTAATGTGATATCAAAGTAATTGGTTGAAAAGTAGAAAATTCCATAGAGAGGGACTAATTTACCATTTTCACTGATTTTTTTCCTGAATTCATTTAGGCTCATAGATTGATCTGCTTTAGACTCAGGTGGATATACTCCTGTCATGTCATTATTGCTATTCACATTTAATAAAATCAATTTAATGATAACTGAATAATATTAAGTTTCTGTACTTTCTAAACTGAAGTCAGGTATGTATGAAGTATCAACAACTGCTTTACGCTCGCAGACACTGTAGTCATCCTTTCTGATGCCTTTTAATGAGACATATACAATTTATTCCTAGGTAATCCTTCCTAAATTTGTGGGAGAATCTTATCTACTACTTCTACATTTTAGTTTTTTGAGATACTTCACTTATATTGAAAAACTGTGTATTTTTTCTGCTTTGTTGAGGCATGATTGACAAATAAAAATTTTATATATGTAAGGTATACAACATGATTGTGTGTGTGTGTGTGTATATATATATATATATAGTGATATATATATATACATATTGTGAAGGGACTACCACAATCAAACTAATTAATCTATTCATCACTCCACATAGCTACCATTTCTTCTTGTGGTGAGAACACTCGAGATCTATTCTCTTAGCAAATTTTAAGTATACAATATGATATTATTAACTATAGTCAATGTGCTGTACATTAGATCTCCAGAACGTACTCATCTTGTAACTGAAATTTTGTATTCTTTGACCAACAGCTCCTGATATCACCCACTCCCCCAGCTCCTGGTAACTGCCCTTCTCCTCTCTGTTACTCTAAGTTTGACTTTTTTAGATTGCTCATATAAGTGAGATCATAAAGCATTCATCTTTATCTATTGGCTTATTTCATTTAAACTCCCCCAGATTCATCCATGCTGTTGCAAAAGGCAGGATTTCCTTCTTTAAAGGATGAATAATATTCCATATTGTGTGTATATATATATATAATTATATATCAATATATATCATTTTTTTCTCTATTCATCTGTAAACAGACACTTAAGATTGTTTCCATATCTTAGCTATGGAGTACAGATATCTCTTCAAGATACTGATTTCATAAAAGTATACCCTGAAGTGGAATTGCTGGATCACATAGTAGTTCTATTTTTTCATTATTTGAGAAACCTCCATTCTGTTCTCCATAGCGGCTGCACCAATTTACATTCCCACCAACAGTGCAAGAGGGTTCCCTTTTCTCCACATCCTCACCAACACTTGTTATCTTTTCACTTTTTGATAATAGCTATTCTTACAGGTTTGAGGTGACATCTCATTTTAGTTTTGATTTGCATTTCCCTGGTGATTAGTGATGTTGAGCACATTTTTCAATACATGTTGTCAATTGTGTATCTTCTTTAGGAATGTTCATTCAGATCCTTTGTCCATTTTAAAATCAGGTTATTATTATTTTTGCTATTGATTTGTGTAAGTTCCTCATATATCTTGGATATTAACCCCTTATTGAACGTATAGTTTACAAATATTTTTTCCCATTCTGTAAGTTGCCTTTTCATTTTGTTGATTGTTTCTTTTTCTATGCAGAAGCTTTTTAGTTTGATGTAGTCCCACTTGTTTATTTTTGTTTTTGTTACCTGTGCTTTTTGTGTCATGTCAAGAAAATCATTGTCCAGACCAGTGTCAAGGAGCTTTTCCCCTGTGTTTTCTTCTAGGACTTTTATGGTTTCAGGTCTCTACATTTTCTTTAGTTCCTTCTTTTAAGAAAGAGGAACAGTGGGTTCATAGCACCACTAGTTCTCATTGGTTACTTACAGTCATCAGGTGTTCACCTTTCTATTTTAAATTGCTTGCCTCTCTGCCCTCTGTGGAATCCTAATTGAGGAATAGAGCAATCTCAGGCCTGTAGGCAGTGGTGTGCTGATAAATATTTAATAACCATTTATCTGAAAAAACTTAAAGACCTGATGCTAAGGGTAGAAGTGTATCCTCCCAAAATTCATATGCTGAATTTCTAGTGTCCAGTACCTCAGACTGTGACCTTATTTCTAAATATTCACTTTGCAGATACAATTATTAAGTTAAGATGAGGTTATACTGGAGTAGATTGGGCCCCTAATCCAATATGACTCATGACTTTAATAAAAGAATGCCATGTGGAGGGAAAGAGACACACATAGAGGGAAGATAATGTGAAGAAACATTGGAAGGAGACAGCCATCTACAGGCCAAGGAGAGAGGCTTAGAACAGATCCTTCTCACATAGTCTCAGAAGGAACCAACCCTGCCAGTCTTGATTTCAGACTTCTAGCCTCCAGAACTATGAGACAATCAATTTCTGTTGATTAAACCCCCCAGTTTTTGGTAATCATTACCACAGCCCTAGCAAACTAATACACCTGATTTGTAGCATTTGCCTATTTTCATGGAGCAAATACTCTCACTATGGCTAATTTCAGCCTACCAGTATACTATCACCAAACACAAAGTTATGAAGAGACATATACAATCAACTCTCTCAAGCTGGTTTGTTCCAGCACCAGCAAAGCACTGCCTGTGAGTCATTAGATTACACCCAATTTGGGCTACATATAAAAGCAGTGAACAGGTAGGTGATCCTGAGGTAAACAGAAATGGCCCATTAAAAAATAAGGTTTATATTCTTATTCATGCTCCACTCTCTAAGCTAACCGCGTTACATAAAGAAAAATGTGTTTTGAAGAAGAAGAACAAGATGAGTAGAAGGAGGGGAAATGACAGAAACCATATGGCTCACAAAGACTAAACTATTTACTATCTATTCTCTTTACAGAAAAATTTGTTAGTCCTAGAAGTAAAGAATAATTAGAAGCAGAACAGCACTCGGTCAAGTTAGTTCCACTTAGGGGAAAGATATTGGGAGGAATTTGTGCCATTGACAAAGCAATGAGGACATCAGGAACACAACTGGTGTTCTGTATAGAAGAGTTAACTTGAGTCTGCTGACTCCAGAAGAAGATTTTGGGCATTGTTGATCTGATTCTTCTTCCACTGACTTAGTTTAAGGTAGTGTAGGTATTATATGGTTAGAAATATATATTGTCTCACCTGCTGTATCTTTTGACATCAATTCCTGTAAGGAACCTTGAACTGGGAAAAGGCAGAAATTCACTCTCTTATTTCCCTATGTAAATTGACCTGTAATCAGTCATGTAATCCCAGCATCCTCCTACTTAGATTGCTCTTCTACCATTACCATTTGTCCACAAGGGTAGTGAAAATAAAATAGGAATGCATAAATCTATTGATATTATTATTATTGCTATTATAATTATTATTCTCATTGTGGATTAAGTGTGCTTCAAAAATGCAAGGCTCTTCCTGCATAAAAATAATTAAAACTTTTCTCTATAAAAGCATATATAAAATGAAAAGTTAAGTAACCAGAAAAAAGGATGCATGTATCATACAGGAATTACTAAAGAGTTTTTAGAAAACAATAAGGAAAATATAAATGTTCCAATAGGAAAATGGGCAAATATTTGGTTAGGTAACTCCCCAAAGAAAAATATATATGGTCAATTAAGAAGGATGTTTTAATTTTACTTGCGTTAAGTGGATTACTTACTGAAAAATTACTTGACATATTTGTTCTCATTGCGTTTGACAGTAGTGAAACGACAAACATTTCCATATATTCACCAAATATTTACTGACCACCTACTATGTGCTAGACACTGTATACAACCCCTCCCCCACCCAGGAGTGTTAACCAGGACTTTGTTCCTAATATGTAGGCTTATCCCTAGGTAGAGGCATGTTAATAGCTCTTTTATGTTTCAGTAACTACCCCCACCCCTGCAAAAAAACAAAAAATCAGAATTTCCCGGTACCTAGAAGTCAACCCTAAACAGACTTTGGTTTAGAAATTCTAGATTCAAAGTCATGAACTCAAATATCTGTAGAGGTCAGGCAGTTTACCTAAGAAACGTGGGGAACTGGAGTGTGCATGGCTTGTCTAAAGAAAGCAGTTACTATTGGATCCAAGAGATTTTGCCTTGCAAAGAATGTTGACTAGTGTTCCCAGATCTTTGAGGGTAGGAAGAGGAAGTAAGTCTGGGTTTTCCCATTAATGCTGTCAGTTGTCAATTGTTGGAAACTAATGTTAGGAAGAGAAGAACAATGTGAGGGATTTCAAAGAGGCATCTTCATTTGGCTTGTAGAACTAAAGTTTCACTGGTAGTTCTACATGTGACTTATAGAACTGAAGTTTGCAACATCTAGACTAGGCTGAAGAAGGAATTAAGGTTAGTCTGACCGACCCTCAGGAGGCTTGGAGGCCATGTGACTCAAGAAGAGAAGGTTGACTCTTTCAGATGAGGAGAAAAGACAAGGAATCATGAGTTCTGCTGATGTCAGGGACTTGTACTGCCCTCCCAGGCTGTGCCTTGAGGTGGCAGGGCCTTGGACACCAATGACCGTGGAGGAGGTGGGATGCTTAGAACCGTAGTAGTTCAGAGAGCAGTGGTGGTGGCTGGGGATCTCACCTCTGAGAGCCTGAGAATAGTCACTGGGGAAGAGATCAGCCACATTTTCCAGTAATATTGCCTTTATTTCTCCTAAACTCTAATTTCTAAGGTTCTGAATTTGTTTGTTTTTTAAAGAGTAAATCGAAGAAAATATATGCAGTATATCTTATAGCCCATATTTCCTGGAGCATTCTGTTTCTGCTGCAGGAGAAATCAAGAAATGCAAATTAAGATACTCTTTTTCATCTATAATTTAGCAAAGGATGAAAAATGAATGAGACAGTATTATATAACATTTTGCATCATAGATTCTGACTACAAATACCAACTCTGCTACTTTCTGTGTCCTTTGGCAAATACCAGATATCCTATATCCTATAAACATATACCCTTTCTGAGCCTCAGTTTCCTTATTGGTAAAATGGAGCTACTAAGAAAATCTACTTCTTAGGATTGTTGGCTCAATTAAGGTAATGCATGTGAAGCTCTTAGAACAGTGTCTGGCACTGGTGAAATCTCTGATGACAATACCTATTAACATGAAGAAAATGTTCAAGATAAGGGCATGGTCATGAGGCAGGATGACCTAACCCTGAGGACTTCTGAGACAGAAGCATCTACACGGTCAGTGTCATTGGCATGGCCCAGCAAGAAAACAGACAGGGGCATTTCAGAAAAGACAAAGCCAAGGAGAGAGTAGGGTATATCTGAGGCTGTGAGCATGGCCCAATGAATTAAAACTGGGGAGGGGAAGAGTGGACGGAAATAAAGCTACTAACTTGTGCAGACCAGAGTGAAACTTTGAAGAGATTTTCCCCTCAAGAACAATCGCTATGACCTTCATGCCATCTTGTTCTCAGAAGCAGCATCATGACATTTCTTTTGAGAATTTAAATTCTCACACTGGCCTGTCACATGCTTGCTTACACGTTGGCAAAAAGACAATGAACTTGATTTGTGCCATTCCCTGTCTAGAGACGTGCTGCCGGGCACAGCTTTCCCTGAAATAGCCTATAATGTATGTTTTCCTTTTGCTAATGCTTCTGTTAAGTTACTTTAAAACACTTAAATTTCCAGAGCCAAAGCACAATTTTGGAAGCTATTTATGAAGTCTGAGACTTTTATAGCCAATTCCTATGCTGAATTTCTGAATAAGGTTATAAGGTATAAAAATGTATTTTAATTCCACTGTAATATAATTTAAGCTTGATTATGAAAGTACATATGTTTATCTTTAAATTAAATGAATGTCTTTCTGGTTTATTGAATGAATTTGCAGGTTTCATAGACTTGAAAAAAATTCACATATCTGGATGGATGATACATGGTTGTGACAGAATTCCTCCTCTCTTTAATCCCTGGAGTGAAAAACATGATTTGTTCCAGCAGGGATTTTGTGGAGGTTTTGTCTTCCTTTCTTTATATTAAAAGCAACTGTGTATTGATTTCCAAGCACATCTTGGCATGTTCTTTAACATCTTGTTTTATTTTTTTCTTTAGTTATTTAAGGTCACTGATTTTGAGTAAATCTGAAAAAAAACAAAACAAAAAAACCTTGGTTGTGGAAGACTTCACTTTAGCACAATCTTGAATTAGCTGGTAGCAGTTTTCATTTCCAATGTTGGCAGCCATATTTATTGAATCACTTTTATTCCATTGACTTCTCAATGAATGATTTTCTTATTGATAGCCAAGCAAATGGCAAAGATGCATCAGTGGCTGATTAAAATGAAGAATACCGGGCTTCCCTGGTGGTGCAGTGGTGGAGAATCCGCCTGCCGATTCAGGGAACACGGGTTCGTGCCCTGGTCCGGGAGGATCCCACATGCCGTGGAGTGGCTGGGTCCAGGAAGATCCCACGTGCTGTGGAGCGGCTGGGCCCGTGAGCCCTGGACGCTGAGCCTGCGCGTCCGGAGCCTGTGCTCCGCAACAGGAGAGGCCAGAACAGTGAGAGGCCCGCATGACGCAAAAAAAAAAAAAAAAAAAAAAAAAGAAGAATACCTCCTAACTCAACCAGCATCAGTGACTTGTATCCATCAACAAGTTATCGGTAGAGGACAGTGAGACTAAGAATGTAGCCTTCTGGAATAATTGACATTTTGGCAACTGATACTATTCAAGCAGTGAACCATTATTGGAAGCAACTTTCAGGAAGAGTTTGACATTTAAAATAAAAATTGTTAGCATATTAAACATTGAAAAGACCTTTTGAGGGGATTAGAACATGTGGGAAATCGGCACAAGTTAGGGAGATCTAATTTTTGCTAAGACCAATTATGTTCTACTCACTGTGCTGGCCTAAGCACATAACTTATTTCATTTACTCCTAACAATATTTATATTAAATTAAGCAGGTGCTTTTATTACCTGCATCTTACAGATGAGGAAATTGAGAAGTTACTTTGTTCAGGGTCATATGTTAGTGATGGTAGATCTATGGTTGCCTAGCTCCAAAGATCATTCTCTCAATCATTAGGATTTATGAGTCACATTTAATTCATTCTTAGTAATTTAATCACTTGGCATAGTTTGATTTTGAACCTGACTAATTTGTCAGAGGAATATAGTAAATCACGATAGAATAATAATAAGCATTTACTATGTTCCTGGTAATGTGCTATACTCTTTTTTTCTACCTACCACACAGGCTTTTTAAACAACTTTGAGGCATAATTCACATTATATACAATTCACCCTTTTGAAATGTACAGTTCAATATTTTTTAATATATTCACAGATACATGAAAACATCACCACAGTCTATTTTATTTTACTTTATTTTTTTCCATATATTTTTTAAACATTTTTATTGGAGTATGATTGCTTTACAATGGTGTGATAGTTTCTGCTTTATAACAAAGTGAATCAGTTATACATATACATATATCCCCATTTCTCTTTCCTCTTGTGTCTCCCTCCCTCCCACCCTCCCTATCCCACCCTTCTAGGTGGTCACAAAGCACCGAGCTGATCTCCCTGTGCTATGTGGCTGCTTCCCACTAGCTATCTATTTTACATTTAGTAGTATATATATGTCCATGCCACTCTCTCACTTTGTCCCAGCTTACCGTTCCCCTCCCCATGTCCTCAAGTCCATTCTCTAGTAGGTCTGCGTCTTTATTCCCATCTTGCCCCTAGGTTCCTCATGACCATTTTCTTTTAAGATTCCATATATATGTGTTAGCATACAGTATTTGTTTTTCTCTTTCTGACTTACTTCACTCTGTATGACAGACTCTAGGTCCATCCACCTCACTACAAATAACTCAATTTCATTTCTTTTTATGGCTGAGTAATATTCCATTGTATATATGTGCCACATCTTCTTTATCCATCGTCTGTCGATGGACACTTAGGTTCCTTCCAAGTCCTGGCTATTGTAAATAGAGCTGCAGTGAACATTGTGGTACACGACTCCTTTTGAATTATGCTTTTCTCAGGATATATGCCCAGTAGTGGGATTGCTGGGTCGTATGGTAGCTCTATTTTTAGTTTTTTAAGGAACCTCCATACTGTTCTCCATAGTGGCTGTATCAATTTACATTCCCACCAACAGTGTATGAGGGTTCCCTTTTCTCCACACCCTCTCTAAGAATTTGTCCATTTCTTCCAGGTTGTCCATCTATTGTTTGTAGATTTTTTGATGATGGCCATTCTGACTGGTGTGAGATGATATCACATTGTAGTTTTGATTTGCATTTCTCTAATGATTAATGATGTTGAGCATTCTTTCATGTGTTTGTTGGAAATCTGTATGTCTTCTTTGGAGAAATGTCTATTTATGTCTTCTGCCCATTTTTGGATTGGGTTGTTTGTTGTTTTGATATTGAGCTGCATGAGCTGCTTGTAAGTTTTGGAGATTAATCCTTTGTCAGTTGCTTCATTTGCAAATATTTTCTCCCATTCTGAGGGTTGTCTTTTGGTCTTGTTTATGGTTTCCTTTGCTGTACAAAAGCTTTGAAGTTTCATTAGGTCCCATTTGTTTATTTTTATTTCCATTTCTCTAGGAGGTGGGTCAAAAAAGATCTTGCTGTGATTTATGTCATAGAGTGTTCTGCCTATGTTTTCCTCTAAGAGTTGTAGTGTGTCTGGCCTTACATTAAGATCTTTAATCCATTTTGAGTTTATTTTTGTGTATGGTGTTAGGGAGTGTTCTAATTTCATTCTTTTACTGTAGCTGTCCAGTTTTCCCAGCACCACTTATTGAAGAGGCTGTCTTTTCTCCATTGTATACTCTAGCCTCCTTTATCAAGATAAGGTGACCATATGTACATGGGTTTATCTCTGGATTTTTTTGGATGGAATGTCCTATAAATATCAATTAAGTCCATCTTGTTTAATGTACCATTTAAAGCTTGTGTTTCCTTATTTTTTTTTTCATTTTGGATGATCTGTCCATTGGTGAAAGTGGGGTGTTAAAGTCGCCTACTATGATTGTGTTACTGTCGATTTCCCCTTTTATGGCTGTTAGTATTTGTCTTATGTATTGAGGTGCTCCTGTGTTGGGTGCATAAATATTTACAATTGTTATATCTTCTTCTTGGATCGATCCCTTGATCATTATGTAGTGTCCTTCTTTGTCTCTTGTAAGTCTTTATTTTAAAGTCTATTTTGTCTGATATGAGAATTGCTACTCCAGCTTTCTTTTGATTTCCATTTGCATGGAATATCTTTTAACATCCCCTCACTTTCAGTCTGTATGTGTCTCTAGGTCTGAAGTGGGCCTCTTGTAGACAGCATATATACGGGTCTTGTTTTTGTATCCATTCAGCCCATCTATGTCTTTTGGTGGGAGCATTTAATCCATTTAAATTTAAGGTAATTATCGATATGTATGCTCCTATTACCATTTTCTTAATTGTTTTGCATTTGTTATTGTAGGTCTTTTCCTTCTCTTGTGTTTCCTGCCTAGAGCAGTTCCTTTAGCATTTGCTGTAAAGCTGGTTTGGTTGTGCTGAATTCTCTTAGCTTTTGCTTGTCTGTAAAGGTTTTAATTTCTCTGTCAAATCTGAATAAGTTCCTTGCTGGATAAAGTAATCTTGGTTGTAGGTTTTTCCCTTTCATCACTTTAAATATGTCCTGCCACTCCCTTCTGGTTTGCAGAGTTTCTGCTCAAAGATCAGCTGTTAACCTTATGGGGATTCCCTTGTATGTTATTTGTTGTTTTTCCCTTGCTGCTTTTAATATTTTTTCTTTGTATTTAATTTTTGATAGTTTGACTAATACGTGTCTTGGTATGTTTCTCCTTGGATTTATCCTGTATGGGACTCTCTATGCTTCCTGGTCTTGACTAACTATTTCCTTTCCCATATTAGGGAAGTTTTCAACTATAATCTCTTCAAATATTTTCTCAGTCCCTTTCTTTTTCTCTTTTTCTTTGAGGACCCCTATAATTTGAATGTTGGTGCATTTAATATTGTCCCAGAGGTCTCTGAGTCTGTCCTCAGTTCTTTTCATTATTTTATCTTTATTCTGCTCTCCAGTAGTTATTTCCACTATTTTATCTTCCAGGTCACTTATTCATTCTTCTGCCTCAGTTATTCTGCTATTGGTCCCTTCTAGAGAATGTTTAATTTCATTTATTGTATTGTTCATGATTGTTTGTTTGCTCTTTAGTTCTTCTAGGTCCTTGTTAAACTTTTCTTGTATTTTCTCAATTCTTTTTCCAAGATTTTGGATCATCTTTACTATCATTATTCTGAATTCTTTTTCAGGGAGACTGCCTATTTCCTCTTCATTTGTTAGGTCTGGTGGGTTTTTACCTTGCTCCTTCATCTGCTGTATGTTTCTTTGTCTTCTCATTTTGCTTAACCTACTGTGTTTGGGGTCTCCTTTTCACAGGCTGCAGGTTCATAGTTCCTGTTGTTTTTGGTGTCTGCCCCCAGTGGCTAAGGCTGGTTCAGTGCATTGTGTAGGCTTCCTGGTGGAGGGAACTAGTGCCTGTGTTCTGGTCGATGAGGCTGGATCTTTTCTTTCTGGTAGGCAGGTCCACGTCTGGTGGTGTGTTTTGGGGTGTCTGTGACCTTTTATGATTTTAGGCAGCCTCTCTGCTAATGGGTGGAGTTGTGTTCCTTTCTTGGTAGTTGTTTGGCATAGGGTAACCAGCACTGTAGCTTGCTCGTCATTTAGTGGAGCTGGGTCTTGGCATTGAGATGGAGATCTCTGGGAGATTTTCACCATTTGATATTACGTGGAGCTGGGAGGTCTCTTGTGGACCAGTGTCCTGAACTTGCCTCTCCCACCTCAGAGGAACAGCCCTGACGCTTGGCAGGAGCACCAAGAGACTGTCATGCCCACGGCTCAGAATAAAAAGGAGAAAAGAAAGAAAGAAAGAAAGAAAAATATAAAATTAAATAAAATTTTTAAAAGTTATTTAAAAAACAAAAAATTATTATTAAAAAAATTTTAAGTAATTTAAAAGAAGAGAAAGAAAGAAGAGAAAAACCAAACAAAGAAACAAATTCACCAATGATAACAAGCACTGAAAACTATACTAAAAAAAAAAACCAGACAGAACCCTAGGACAAATGGTAAAAGCAAAGCTATACAGACAAAGTCACACACAGAAGCATACACATACACACAAAAAGAGAAAAAGGGAAAAAAATATATATCGCTGCTCCAAAAGTCCACCTCCTCAATTTGGGATGATTCGTTGTCTATTCATGTATTCCACAGATGCAGGGTACATCAAGTTGATTGTGGAGATTTAATCCGCTGCTTCTGAGGCTGCTGGGAGAGATTTCCCTTTCTCTTCTTTGTTCGCACAGCTCCTGGGGTTCAGCTTTGGATTTGGCCCCGCCTCTGTGTGTAGGTTGCCTGAGGGCGTCTGTTCTTTGCTCAGACAGGACGGGGTTAAAGGAGCAGCTGCTTTGAGGACTCGGGCTCACTCAGGCCGGGGGGGAGGGGCACGGAGTGCGGGGCGGGCCTGCGGCGGCAAAGGCCGGCGTGACGTTGCAGCAGCCTGAGGCGCACCGTGCGTTCTCCCGGGGAGGCTGTCCCTGGATCCCGGGACCCTGGCAGTGGCGGGCTGCACAGGCTCCCTGGAGGGGAGGTGTGGAGAGTGACCTGGGCTTGCACACAGGCTTGTTGGTGGCTGCAGCAGCGGCCTTAGCGTCTCATGCTTGTCTCTGGGGTCCGCGCAGATCGCTGCGGCTCACGCCCGTCTCTGGAGCTCCTTTAAGCGGCGCTCTGAATCCCCTCTCCTCATGCACCAGGAAACAAAGAGGCAAGAAAAAGTCTCTTGCCTCTTCAGCAGCTCCAGGCTTTTCCCTGGACTCCCTCCCGACTAGCCGTGGTGCACTAACCCCTTCAGGCTGTGTTCACGCCGCCAACCCCAGTCCTCTCCCTGCACTCCGACCTCCGACATCCGAAGCCCAAACCTCAGCTCCCAGCCCCGCCCGCCCCGGCGGGTGAGCAGATAAGCCTCTTGGGCTGGTGAGTGCCGGTCGGCCCTGATCCTCTGTGCGGGAATCTCTCCGCCTTGCCCTCTGCACCCCTGTTGCTGCGGTCTCCTCCGTGGCTCTGAAGTTTTCCCCCTCCACCACCCGCAGTCTCTGCCCGCGAAGGAGCTTCCTAGTGTGTGGAAAGCTTTCCTCCTTCACGGCTCCCTCCCAGTGGTGCAGGTCCCATTCCTATTCTTTTGTCTCTATTTATTCTTTTTTCTTTTGCCCTACCCAGGTACGTGGGGGCTTTCTTGCCTTTTGGGGGGTCTGAGGTCTTCTGCCAGCGTTCAGTAGGTGTTCTGTAGGAGTTGTTCCACATGTAGATGTATTTCTGATGTATCTGTGGGGAGGAAGGTGATCTCCACGTCTTACTCTTCCGACGTCTCGAAGCTCCCTCCACAGTCTATTTTAGAACGTTTTCAACACCTCAAAAAGAAACCCTTGTATCTTGTAGCTATTAATCCCCTATGCTCCCAACAACTTCTGCCTCAGCCTTAAGCAATTATTGATCTATTTTGTGTCTATATATTTGCCTGTTCTGAGCATTTCATATGAATAGAATCACATAATATGTGCTCTTTTGTGACTGACTTCTTTCACTTAGCATAATGTTTTTAAGATTCAGCCCTGTTGTAGCATATATTAGTTCTTCATTCCTTTTGATGTCTGAATAATATTCTGTTGTATGGATTTGCCACATTTTGTTTCTCCATTCATCAGTTGATGGGCATTTGGGTTGTTTCCATCTTTGGGTATTATGAATATTGCTGCTATGAATATTTATGTACAAGTTTTTGTATGGACATATATTTTCATTTATCTTGGGAATATACCTACAAGTGGAATTGCTGGGTCATACAGTAACACTGTTTCACTCTCTGAGAAACTACCAAACTTTTCCAAAGCAGCTATACCATTTTACATTCTCACTAACAGTGTATGATGGTTCTGATTTCTCTAAATCCCCACCAACAGTTATGATTATCTGACTTTTTGATTCTAGCCATCCGAATGGGTATGAAATGGTATCTTTCTGTGGTTTTGATTTGTGTTTTCCTGATGAGTAATGATGTCAAGCATCTCTAATGTGCTTGCTGGCCATTTGTATATCTTCCTTGGAGAAATGTCTATTTACGTCTTCTGCCCATTTAAAAAGTTGGGTTATTTACCTTCTTATCACTGGCGTGTAAGAGTTCTTTATATATTCTGAATAAAAATCCCTTATCAGATACATGATTTACAAATATTTTCTCCCATTCTGTAGGTTGTTGTGCTATATTCTTTACATGAATTATTTGAGTTGATCTTTGCAACAGCTGTATGAGATATTATCCTTCTATTTTTTTTTAGAGATCAGAAAACAGGCTCAGAGTGGTTAAGCACCTATCCTAACTCACAGTGCTAGCATGGGATGGTTCTAGGATTTGCGCTTAGATCTCTATTGGAATTTCAGTTAAAGTTCTCCATCCTCTTGCCTTGATGCTCATATACACTATTTGTATTTGATGAAAGGAATTGAATCTTAGGATTGTATTGCCCTGTCTATTCTTCACTCTTAGACATTCCAGTGGATAAACACTGAAAATGAAAACACTTTGGCAATACCCCTCAGATTGATTCTCTGGGGACCATGCTGATTCCCAGCAGGAAGGTGTAGCCATAAGGCTCCTGAGGTAGGTTGAATTGATGTTCTGAGTCTGGATTTATAAGCATGGGGAATTGTTCTTTTAAAAGACAATGACAAAGAGAGCCCTTTTAATGTGAGCCAGATGCAGCCATGATTTTGATTAAATGTTTGCTGGTAACCATACTTAGGTGGGAACATCTGCCCACTGATGAGCTCCCTGGAGGTTTAGCAGGTGAATTTATGTAGGAACTACAACTCCAAGTACTTCTTCCTGAGGAGAGATGTTAGGCAAAAAGAAGCTTAATTTCCTTTCTTCCATTTTTTGTCCACCTGCCATTTAGGAAGCCTAAGTAAATACATTCCTGTATTGGGATAATACCACTTCCCCTTGGCCTTCCATCTTCCCCAGCTTTGGCTTTGCAGGTGCCCAGTAAGTGTCGGTGCTTGCATCTGGGCCACATCTGTGCAGGCATCTTGGGTTGGCCAAGAATAGTGCACGGCTCCATGAGCCTATAGTAGCAACCCTCTGACATTAGAATTTGCTGTTGATATTTTTCATACATACTCACACTCTTGAGCAAGCACACTCCTTTCCTTTCAAATCTACCCTCCTAGATGTCCTTACTAGTCTATCTTTGAAATGCTGGATCATCATACAGGATACATGATATTTAGAGGAAACAGGTTTCAATGGGTGTTTCTGGATTCTTCTTAGTTCTAGGTCAGCCTAGATTAAGCAATCTCCAGTCTGGAGGGCTTTACTCACCTCCCAATCTGCCATGCAGTCACAAGGCCCATCTTGTCTTATCACTTTTACTTAAGTCACCACCCTGCAGATTATCCATCATTAACTAGACCCTTATTCACATATTGCTCTGCACTTGACAAAATTGGACCCAACTCTCTCCCCAACTTCATGAGCCCTTCTTTCCTGCCCTCTGTAACTCATAGTCTATCATTAAGAAACTCCCCAGGAGCTTCAAGTTCTTCTCTCAGTGTTCCCTTAATCTGTTTTATAACTGGAATATGGCTGTGCCTTGAGGAAATCACTTCCCCTGCAGTCCTCTTGAGCAAACGTTAGTTTTCCTCACATACCCCAATGAGTCGACTCATTGTCACTTTCAAACCATTTCTGCTCCTTTCTCTTTCAAAAGTCAGAGCTCATTTGTAGTTCTTGCTATTAGATAATATCATGTGCTACCCCATCTTATTTCTTTACCTTCATTCATTAGACACTTTCCTAAGTCGTCTTCTTCTCTACTTTTATTACTGCCACCATCTTGGCAACTTCAACATCTGTCATCTATGTGGATATTCATCCAGCATTTTTGGCTTTGCAAATCTTTCATGCCCTCAATTCCAATCATATTTTTCTTCCATCATACTTAAGCCACTCACTCTAATGCTCATGCACTAGACATTGACATTCTCAAAAATTACAGCAACTCTGAAATCCTGATTTTAAAACATACAGCTCTTGGGCTACAACTGATTATTCTTCCTAGCAAAATACCTCTCTCACATGCAGGTACACATATCTACACACACCCAACTCTAAAAATTCTTCAATTTTGAACTCCAATCTGTGAATTCTACTACTTTTCAGCATCATCCACATTTCTCCTTTCGCATTTCCTCATTGCTTACCAATTTATCATTAGTATCACTTACTTTCATAAACCTTCATCTCCCTACTCACTTTCCCACCCTAGTACTTCCCTGGCAAAACCACAACCCTTGTTAAATTTAGCTATCTACCTACTTTGTTCCTGTATACAAGTGATGGATGTTGCTGTAGAAATTTACAAGACAAAGCTAATTGATCTCACCTTAAATTCTTGAACACATATCTTAAATTATCAATCCTTCCATATTATACACCCATTTCCATGATACAAAATGAATATCCAATACTTTATCTTCCCCTCAATTTCTCAAAACCCTACCCTCACTCTTGTTATTTTATGCCCTTATCTCATCCTTCACTGAGAAAACTGAAGAGTCAAGAGAAAATTCTTTTATATCTTCCCCACCAAATCTGCCATCTTACCTGCATTTGTAATCATACCATAATCGTTTCCTTCTCCACTGTAAAATCTATAAATATTACTTGTTCTCATGTAAAGCCAACATTTCCACATTTGCTATGGATCCCATCTACTAGTGCTCTGAACACCCCTCTTGCTTTCTCAATATTTTTTCTTCTGCAATTATCCCTTTGGTGTTTTATGTCATCAGTTTCATTCAGTCATTTATATTGGCTAGATGCGTTCTAGAATCTACCCTCTTAAAAATACACTCTCTTAATACCAAATCCCCCTCCAGGTATAGTCCCATATTTCTCCTCCCCTTAGCACCAAAACTCCCAAAAGAAATTGTCTATCCTCCCCTCACTTTCTGATCTCACATTTTCTCCTTAATACACATCCAGGTTTATATTAAAATATTTTCCACTCTTTCAATTTCCTTTTTATCAAATTTACCAATGATCTCTATACTAACAAGTTCAATAGTCATTTGTCTGTCCCTATATTACCTGTAAAAGGTATTTAATAAAGTTGACCATTTTTTACTTCTTGAAACATTATCTGCCCTTTGCTTTTGTGTTGCTCAATTCACCTGTTTTTTTGTTCCCTCTTTTTCAACTCTTTTCATTATATACCTAGGAGTAGAATTACTGGGTAATATGGCAAGTCTATGTTTAACTTGTTGAGTAACTGCCAAAATGTTTTCCACAGAGGCTGTACCGTTTTATGTTCCCACCAGAAGTGTATGAGTGTTTCAATTTCTCTACATCCTTGTCAATACTTGTTATTTTCTTTTTTAAAAAGTTACAGCCTTCCTAGTGGGTGTGAAGTGGTATCTCATCATGGTTTTGATTTGCATTTCCCTAACGACTAATGGTATTGAGCATATTTTCGTATGTTTGTTGGCTATTTGTATATCTTCATTAGCACAATGTCTATTTAAGTCCTTTACCTGATTTTCAGTTGGGTTGTTTGTATTTTTGTTGTTGAGTTGTAAGAGTTCTTTCTGTATTCTGGATACTACACTTTTATTAAACATATGATCTGCAAGTATATTTCTTTGGTGTGCCTTTTCGCTTTCTTCATGGTATTATTTTGCAGAAGAAAACATTTTAAAATTTTGATATAGTCCAATTTACTCTTTCTTTGTTGCTTGTGCTTTTTGTGTCATATCTAGGAAACCATTGCTTAACCAAGTTCTATATATTTTTGATCCCCATAACTGACCAGAAAAGTTCAAACCCATTCAGTCAACAGAAATATTCATGGCCACCTACTACATGCCAGGCTCTACTGTAAATATTGGGGATAGTGATGAACAAGATGGTGGAGACAGAGATTGCTAGCCTATCTCCAATATTTAAGTTCTCCTCTTCTACTAGGTAGACTACATTTCTCATTTTCTCTTGTAGTTAGATGTGGCTATGTGAGTTTTTCCCAGTGAAATGTGAGCAGGAGTAATGCATTCCCCTTTTGAGCCTGGCCCATAAATATTTCCATGTGCCCTCCTATATGCTCTTTTCTGCTTCTGCAGTTGGAATGGAGATGTCCTGGCATAAATGACAGAAACCGCTATTTTGCCACTTATCTCAATAGGGTTGTGACAAGGATTAAATATGTATATGAATATTTAGCATAATTCCTACATAGAGTTAGTGGTCAATAAATGTTCGTTTCTGTAATTATTATTACAGTCTTTGGATGCTACGGTAATCACCCAGGATGGGAAAAATGTTAGAAACCCCTCATAATTCAGCAGATAGTACAATTAAGCCTGCTCTTTTGTGACCAGTGTGTCAGACCTCCTTTTGATAGCAGTCTTTTCTCTTTCTACACAGTTTCTCTGTGATGAACCAAGATAATTCTAAGCCACCTTAAATAATATTTAAAGGACCATAATTTGGGAAATAGTAATCTAGTGAAACGCAGTTTAACTGAAAACAATATAAGTGTGGTTATAATAGTTATGAGAATTCTAAACTGTGCTAAACACCTTGCATTTACACAACATTATTCTATAAAAGAGCCCTACCACTTCCTCTTCCCCTAGTTACCTATATCTGATAAGAAAGCTCAGGTACTCTCTCTTCTGTGGGCCAGGAGGAAGTTCAGACTGTGCAAGCCCTGACCTATGTGTGGGAACACTCCAGCTTCATCCCCTTACCACCATAAAAGCCAAGCCAATCTCCTTCTTCTGCTCTCTTAAGCCATTCTTGAACCTGCTCGAGAGCCTGCCCTGCTCTCCCCAGAAAGCCTCCTTACGTAATAAATTTTTTCATACTCTCTAGGTGTATGTGTCATCAGTCTTGACATCCAAACCGAATTTTGGTTGAAGGATCCATCCTATCTCTGTGGTGTGATTACAACAATTGGCCCTGTGAGCAGGACATCAAGGTGCTATCCCTTACCACTAGGGGTCTTTCTTCTCTTGCTTTGGCTTTCTAACTGGCTCTGCTGTATGCTGGTGAACATGCACTTGGGCTACTGCCTGCTGGCTAGTTTGTGCTTTTAACTTGCTTCTTTGTGCTGCATTTGTTAGTCCTACTGAGTGTCTGCTAAAGCTTTAACCAACATAAGTCAGTTTAGCCTCTTGGAATATAGTGAAAGGATTATTGGATTGGGACCTTCCTTAAAGCAGTCCTGAATCATGTGTCTCAACCTGGACCTATTTGTGATTCTCAGATTGAATCATGTGTTTCAATTCCAAAATAAGGTGTGACTGACACTAACCTCAAAGAAATGACTCTTACCTTGTGAACACTGGTTGTGTCTCAACCACATGTTGGCCCCCTTTCTATATAGAGCTCAGGAGAAAGACTGAGTCTGTTCAATATACAGGTCCATTGGATGGTCACTCGTGTGGAGGAAGAGCAGTTAACTATGTGGGATGCTGAAGTCATACTTCTAAGAGTAAATGACTCCCTAGTACCTTACAAAATGCTTCTGCTGCTGCCCCTGTGCCTCTGTCATAAATAAAAATGATCCTGATCCTCAGACTTCTAGAGAAAAACATCTGTGTCACCTCTGTGACAAAGCCAAGAGATTAGTTCAACCATTGCCATGGGGAAGTCCATAACACTGATGGTACTGACTTGATTTGAGGTTCTCTGGAAGAAGAAACTTATAAAAACTTTTACCTATAAGAGCAATAACATCTGCAGATCTAATGTAAAAAACAAAACACAAAACCCCAAACTGTCAGTCTTCAAAAACAAGAAGTCTAAAATACTGTCACAGCCAAGAGGAGCCTAAGAAGTTATAACATGGAATGACTAAATTTAATGTAGAATCTTGGTTGGGATCCTGGGACAGAAAAAGAACATTAGGTAAAAAATAAGGAAATCTGGGGCTTCCCTGGTGGCACAGTCATTGAGAATTTGCCTGCTAATGCACGGGACATGGGTTCGAGCCCTGGTCCGGGAGGATCCCACATGCCGTGTGCTTTTATTTTCTATGGAAGGCTCCGGAAATTGAATTGCTAAGTTAAAGTTTATGTAAATTCTTAATTTTAATAGAGGTTGCCAGATGGAATTACAAATGGCTTTAATATACTGCACATTTCCCTCAGCAAATGTATGAGATAACATATTAACCTCCACAACACTCCAGCAATGTGTGATAACATGTTTAATGGTCTTAAAGTGATATTTCCTTGTTATTTTAATTTCAATATGCCTGATTGCTAGTAAAGTTGAGTAATTTCACTTGTTTATTGGCAAGGTGGTTTTCTGCCTCCTTGAACAGCCCTTTTTACCCTTTTTAACCACTTTCAATTAGGGTGTTTGTCTTTTCTTATTAATGTGTAGGAAATTTTTTATATGTTGGATATTGAACCCTTTATCTGTCATGTGTATTACAAATATATGTTCCTCTATTATTTGTCTTTTGGTTTTATTTACCTTTACGTTTGCCATATGATTACATTTTAAGTTTTAAGCACTCAAATATGTCAGTCCTTTCTCCAGAGTGTCTAGGTTTTCCAGCTTGCATAGAAAGTTTTCTTGACTCCTAGATTATACATAAGTTTTCAAAAATATATATTTTTTACTTCAACATTTTTATCTTTAGATCATGCAGAACTTCATGTTGTGTGAGAGAAGAGTCCAAACTTATTTTATCCTTTTTAATACATATAAATAATAAATGTATATAATATTACTAAGAAGAAAATAGAGTCAAAAAACCAAAAAAAGCCCACTTTATTTTGGATACAAATCCAGCTCTGAAACTTACTAGCTGTTGCCCTGAGAAAGTCATTTAATTTATGTGAACCTCTTTCCTCATTTGTAAAAGGGAGATAATAATGTCAACATGACAGAAGTTTTATGAGAATTAATGTATATCAAACACAGTGACTGGCATATATGGTCAGAGGTCAACAAAGATAGCTATAATGACTGTTGTTTACCTCTCTCTGAAATGCTTTTGCCTTGAACACACTTAGGAATGCTGATAGGCCCCATTGTGTCGTGCTTCATGGCTCACTTTGGTTTTGCATCTTTAATGGTGTTTTTATTATACAATGCTCCTAAAGTAAAAAAAAAAGTAAAACATTACAGGAAGTTGACCTCAAAGATATTATCAACCAGGTAGAGTGCTACTGAGGTGAACATTAGAGGACAGACTAAGGTGGCCTAGATCTACCTCACACAGAAATACATCCTTTCACAAAGGGAAAAGATCTGCTAGAAGCCCCTGCTTCTAGAAAAATAAGATAAGGATGTTAATAAATGTGATGACTTGGGGGAAGGTGGCAAACATATTTGAGGCTCCGAATTTCCAGAGAGTATTTGAGAGAACGCTTTGCTGTATATGGCCCAGGGAAATTAACCAAAAGTTCCCTAACTTGGGTGCCCCTCATGCCCCAGATACCATCACTGACAGAACTGGAACTTGTAGTCAATACTAAGTGCCCTTATAGATCATTTTTCATTTCATAGGAAGGAGAAATAACTTTCCTAAGCAGTTAGGAAAGTTATTTATTTATTTATTTTGAACAAACACACTTTTCTTTTTTTTTAACATCTTTACTGGAGTATAATTGCTTTCCAATGGTGTATTAGTTTCTGCTTTATAACAAAGTGAATCAGCTGTACATATACCTATATACCTATATCCCCTCCCTCTTGCGTCTCCCTCCCTCCCACCCTCCCTATCCCACCCCTCTAGGTGGTCACAAAGCACCAAGCTGATCTCCCTGTGCTATGCGGCTACTTCCCACTAGCTATCTATTTTACATTTGGTAGTGTATATATGTCCATCCTAAGCAGTTATTTTATCTGAGCAACACTTAACCATTGCTCTTACTCTGTGCCAGCAGCTTTTTCTAAGGAATTTTCATATATCAGTTTGTTTAATCTACACAATAGTTTGAGACAAAGTTATTTTATTAACGCTATCTTATAGATGGGAAATTGAGTTACCAAGAAGTTAAATACTTTTCTATAGTTCCACAGCTAACAAATAGCAGATCTGGAATTTGAACCTAGGCAGTATGGTTCCAGAGTCCATGCTCTTAATTATCACACTATGGTGGTGGTTATATAATACTTTCTGGAAATTTAGCAGGCACTATAATTACCTTCTGTAGACTAAATAGATGAAGGCAGTATTTTAACTAGTTTTTACATGTTAATTTAGACCATGAGCTTTAATAGTTTTAAAATTCTCTGAATATTTTAAAACAGCCAATGAAAAATTGATAGACTAAACATAACGTTCTTCTGAAATAATAAATACATCAGACTAGGTTAGGCTGAGAAGTTTGAATGGGATCTTGTATCCAATTCCAGTAGTAAAAGATTATCTGCTATCAGAGATAATAGATCTATCTGATATATCTGAGAATTCAGATAAAGGCTTTGGTATGTTTATTTTATATGAAAGTTGAATTTTCAAATCAGTGGTGAAACAATGATCTGTTAAGTAAAGTGTTCTGAGACAATTTGTTTTCCATATGATGGTAAACATATGATAATAATCTTACAACATATAAATAATACATTCCAGGTGAATTAAATTTCAAACCATGAAAATTAAAAACCAGTGAAGTACTGGAAAAGATCTAGGATATGAGAGTTATAATTTTTGACATTCCTAAGAATGACAAAAATCTCAGGAGTCATAAAGAAAAGAACTGATAGGTTTTTCTTCATTAAACACACATACACATAGACACACACACAGACACACACACCTGTAGATCACAAAATACCATAAAAACTTTAATAAATAAAGATATACTACAAATTTAGTAAAAAGGGATTTTCAATTCAATAATATTTAATATAATTTGATAGAATATATGAATACATGTAGCTATATATTCATCTCTGCTTGGGCTGCCATAACACAATACCACCAACTGGATGGCTTAAACAACAGAATTTATTTTCTCACAGTTCTGGAGGCTGGAAATCTGAGATCAGGGTGCCAACATGATTGATTTCTGGTGAGAGCTCTCTTCCTAACTTCTTGCAGATGGCTGCCTCCTTGTTGTGTCCTCACACAGCAGAGGGAGTGTGAGCTCTCTGGTGTCTCTGATAAGGACACTAATCCTAATGAATTATGGCCCAACCCTTATGACCACATTTAATTATTTCCTGAAAGGTCCTATCTCCAAATACAGCCACAACTGGAGTTAGGGCTACAGCATGTGAATTTTGGGGGACACAAACATTCAGTAAATATATATATATATATATATATTTCTACAAATCAGGATGAAACCAAAAACAAACTCATGATCAGGCAAAGGTTATAAAGAAGTAATTCAGGGGGAAAAAGCATACAAATGACTAGTAAGCACACTAAAAATTACTTAAAATGCAATTTTTTTTCTCATTCATATTGAAAAATATATAAATGATTCTTACACACACACTCAATGATATTAATGGTAAGTCATTTCCTTGGCTTGCCAGATACTATGCTAAGTACTTTGCCTGAATTACTTCATGTTGTCATCAAACAACATTGTGAAATATGCATTATTATAGCCAAGCTATAGATGGGGAACTTGAGACCCAGTGAAGTGAGGCCAGATGTTTTGTTCAAGTCATATAAGTTACAGATGGTAGAGCTAAGTCAGAACCTTGATCTAGAACAGTCATTTCTGTGATAACTCCTTAGTGACAGTAACAGCGAACACTCTTACTAGGTGTTAGGCAGTATTCTAAGCCCTTGATGTAAATTAATGCATTTAATTCTACAACAGCCTAATAAGGTAGCTACTATATGATTATTATCTCCATTTTGAAAATGAGAGAATAGAAGCAGAGAGAGGATAAATAACTATAGGTGGAATCAGAATTCAAACTGCGAAGACTGATTCTGAAGCCTGCAGCTCTAGATGCCACATTATAATGCAAAACAGCTAAAGCCTGCTGCTTGGGAAGGTTTAGAGACTGAAATAGGAATTTGCCTTTGACCTTTAAAAAATATTTCTTTCAGACATACCCACAGTCAGGCGCATTAGTCTGCACCTTCACACATTAGGGTGTGTTATCACTGGAGGGAAAACAATGGTTCTCATTGATGGGATTAAAAATAAGCAACCTCGCTGTAGGGATATGTCAAAAACTGTTAATAAGGAGAAACTTCTTTTCTTTTCCAATGAATAAAGCAGGGGAAAAGTGAAATTCCATCATTTTCATTTAGACTCTAATGCATTCTCAATGATCTCCCTGAATGACTTTCTACGATAACTCAGTGGTAGTCGAGAATTATCTAGCTGTTGAGCAACATTCATAGATCCTTTTATATCAAGAGAAACAAATATTTCTCACCTACATATGACACAGAAGTAGCAAAAAAAACCCCACAAAACCCTGTAGGCTTTGTGCTCTCTAATCAGTCGTGAATGGAATTAATTTGAGACCTTTTGGAATGAGAGGCTTGGTTTTTTGCCAAATAGCAATCATAACAAGCATTACCCTTTCGCTGCTGACAGGAAAGTTCAAAAATTCCATCATGTCCCAGTTTCTCAGCAGCTGATAAAGGTTAATAAAACAGGATTTTAGGAAAGCAGTGTTTCTACATTTTTTATGCTCTTAAAGTACAATTCTTGTTAGTTCCACTTGGCTCTCACATTCCAACTGGAACTTGTCTCTTTTCTGTGGTTTGCATGGACTAGTAAACCATGGGTAGAGCTCTCAGCTCTGATAGCTGATGAGAGCGAGGCTGCTCTTTAAAACAAGTCTGAGCTGGTGACAATACATAGCAGGAGGAGATAAGATTGGAACTGAAGTCTTCTGTGTGGACAACATCTGCATCATGGAATCATAAACGTTACGTTAGGATGGGCTGTGGAGTTCTTACTAGAACTCCTGAGGTAGCTGGGCTATCACAATTGTCAAGAAATTTCCTCCAGGATGAGGCAGCACTGCAGCTCCTTTACAATTGTCAATATGTTTCATGCTCTTACTCCTTTAGTCATCTGATATTTAAATGTGAGTAACACTTGTTTCAGGAAGTATTACTTTGACTTTCAAATTATTTTGAGAATATGCTACATGGCAAAATATTATTGCTTTAAGAGTATAAGTGTACTCTTAGCTTACAAACAATGAAAACTTGTTGAATTCACAATGATGTTATTTCAGAGTAATTATAATTTCTTCTGACAATTTCTCTGAGCCTCAGTTTTCCACCTTCAAAATGTAAAAATGATTCTTATCTTTCATGTTTTAGGGAGGATTAAAAGAAATGTTGTATATAAAATGCTTAGCATATTGCGGAGTATATAATAAGTACTCAATAAACGTAAACGGTTATTATCATTTTTATTTATTATTATCATTTTTATTTATTATTAATATAAGTTACTTCAGTAGTCTTTTAGATGAGGTTTATGCAGCAAGCAAAATACATCTGAATCTCAGCAGCTCATTTGGAAAAGATTTCTCATTGTATCTTTGTAGACAGCATGAAGAAATATAAGCACGACTTGAGTTTCTCCCTGGTTGAATATAACTGATTGGATTGTAGTTCCACTGGACAGAGGTTTCTAATATGTATCACTGGACTCTAGCCCAAGCCCTGCCCTGATTATCATTATTATCAGTGATTTAGAAAAACCAGTTGAGTATTAGTTTATAAAATTAATGGATAATACAAAGCTGTAAGGGATAACAAGTAGTTTAGATGAGTGAATCAGAATCCAAAAATAGATTGAAAGGTTGAGATGGTGGACTAAATATATAAAAATGAATTTTAATAAAAATTAGCGTAAATATACACCTTGGGATCAAAACCCAGTGTGCACATCCATGTTGGGATGCATACATTTGTAGCAGCACTTGTAGAAGACATCTGGTTTTAATGTCAATGGTAAACTCAGTACGAGTCATGGTATAATTCATGTCATTTTCCAAAGAACACATGCTGTCTTAGGCTGCATAAAAAAGAGTATTTTGTCTAAGAGAGAGATACTAACTTCACTCTGCTCAACGGAAATTAGCAATCTACTCAGTTTGGGGGGGTAAAAATGTTTAAGAAGAATAATGAAAAATAAAGACTATTCAGAGTAGAACTATTTATCAGAAATGATCGAAGGCTGTCTAACCTGTAGGGGGAAGACTGAAAAGAGATGTGGAACTTGTCTTCTGAAGCTTAGTTATGTGCAGGATTACTAGATGTTTACAATTAAGAGTACAATTCTGCCTTTCTCTTACCTTTAACCAAGGAAAAACACATAAAGAAAGAAAGCAAGATTATTTAAAATCCTAAATGTGAGTGCTGTAAAGACCTACAAGGAAAAGACTAGAGAATGATAACAGAAAGTAGGATCCTACTTTATTTTATATTGTCAGGGAAGCCCTTCTGATTGAGGTGGGTTTTGAGTTAAGAACTGAAGTATGAATGAGTGGGGTAAAACTATTCCAGGAAGTAAGAACCACAAGAATAACAAAAGCAGTGTTATTGGTTTCTTCAAGGAATAAAATATAGACCAATGTGGATACACACGCAATGCAGAAAATACATAGCATTTTCTGTGGGTTCCTTTGTTTAAAAACACACAATATATCATATATTCCTGGATCATATGTAGTTCTAGTTTTAATTTACTGAGGAACATCCATATTGTTTTCCATAGTGGGTGCGGCTGTACAAGTTTACATTCTCACCAACAGAGTACTAGGGTTCCCTTCTTTCCACGTCCTTGCCAGCATGTGTTAACTCATCTTTTTGATAATGAACATCCTAACAAGTGTGAGGTGATATCTCATTGTGGTTTTGCTTTGTATTTCCCTGATGATTAGTGATGCTGGGCACCTTTCCATGTACATGTTGGCTATTTGTATGTCTTCTTTGGAAAAAATGTCTAGTTGGGTCTTTTGCCCATTTTGTAATCAGGTTATTTTTTGTTGCTGCTGTTATTGAGTTGTATTAATTCCTCATATATCTTGGATATTACCCCTTTATTGGGTATGTAGTATACAAATATTTTTTTCCCATTCCTTAGGGTCTTTTTTCATTTTATTGATGGTTTTCTTTGTTGTGCAGAAATTTTTTAGTTTGATGTAGACTCACTTATATTCAGATTTTCTGTTTCTTCAACTTTCAGTCTTGGTAGGTTGTGTTTCTAGGAACTTATCCATTTTTTCTAGGTTGTCTAATTTGTTGGCACATAATTTTTCACAGTAGTCTCTTGTACTCTGTTGTGTTTGTGTGGTGTCAGTTACAAGGCCTTTTCTTTCATTTATAATTTTATTTATTTGATTCTTCTCTTTTTTCTTGGTAAGTCTACCTAACAGTTTGTCTATTTTTTAAATTTTTTTTAAAAAAATAGCTAATAGTTTCATTGATCTTTTCTATTGTCTTTTTAGTCTCTCATTTATTCTGCTCTGATCTTTTTTATTTCTTTCTTCTGCTAACTTTGAGCTTAACTTGTTCTTATTATTCTGGTTCCTTATGATGTAAACTTAGGTTGTTTACTTGAGATCTTTCTTTTCTCGTAAGGTAGGCATTTATTGCTATAAACTTCTTTCTTAGAACTTCTTTTGCTACATCCCATAAGTTTTGGTACATTGTGTGTCCATTTCCATTTATCTCAAGATATTTTTTTGATTTTTCTTTTGATATCTTCTTTGACGCCTCCTGGAGCATGTTGTTTAATCTCCACATCTTTTTGGATTTCCCAGTTTTTTTCTTGTTATTGATTTCTCATTTTTTACCATTGTGGTCAGAAAAGATGCTTGATAAGATTTCAGTCTTCTTAAATTTACTGACTTGTTTTGTGGCCTAACATATGATTTATCCTGGAGAATGTTCCTTGTGTATTTGAAAAGACTGTGTATTCTGCTCCTGTTGGATGGAATGCTTTGTATATGTCTGTTAGGTACATCTTGTCAAAGATGTAGTTTAGGTCCAACGTTTCCATATTGATCTTCTGTCTGGATGATCTATCCATTGTTAAAAATGGGGTAATTGACGTCCTCTGCTATTATTATATTGCTGTCTATTACTCTCTTCTAACTTGTTAATATCTGCTTTCTATACTTAGATGCTCTTATGTTGGGTGCATAAATATTTACAATTGTTTTTTCTTCTTGATGAATTGACCCCTTTGGCATTATATAATGACCTTCTTTGTCTCTTGTTACCATCTTTGACTTAAAAATCTATTTTGTCTGATATAAGTATAGCTACCCCTGCTTTCTTTTAGTTTCCATTTGCCTGGGCTATCTTTTTCCATCTCTTCACTTTCAGTCTATGCATGTCCTTAAAGCTGAGGTGAGTCTCTTGTAGGCAACAGATAGTTGGATCGTCTTTATTTATTTTTTTAATCCATTCAGTCATTCTGTCTTTTGGCTGGAAAATTTATTCCATTTACACAGCACAATTATTGATAGGTATGAAATTACTATTGCCATTTTATTAAGTGTTTTCTGGTTGTTTTGTAATTCCTTTGTTCCCTTTTCCCTCTCTTGCTATCTTCTTTTGTGATTTGATGATTTTCTGTAGTGGTATGCTTTGGTTCTTTTCTCTTTGTAGTTTGTACATGTACTATAGGTTTTTACTTTGTGGTTACTCTGAGGCTTCCACTTTTTTTAATATTGAGTTACCTGTCTTTCCCTTTTTGATTTGTTGAAGTCCTTTTTATATCCTGGATACTAATCCCTTGTCTATTTTATGCATTACAAATAGATCATACAAACCAGTGGCTTGCCTTCTCATTACCCAGTGAGGATTTTTAATGAAAACAAGTTCTTGTATGTAATGTAGTACAATTTACCATTATTTTGTTTTAGGAATTCATTTTTTAAATGTATAGAATCTGTGATTGTAGATGAGATCATATAAGGCTGTATGATATAGAGAGAAAAGACCAATTTTTATATCTCCATAATTTAACTTCTGAATAGAGCAGCTTGAGCCATTAGAGAAATCAGAGGAAATACAACTAGAAACAATGGCTTTGTTTAACTGAATTTTCTTCAGTAGCCAGACCCTCAATCCAAGTCTGTATTGATGTTACTATACCCAGAATTATAGATCCAGAATATTGTTAATGGATGATTATTTCTACAAATAAGTAAATTTAAAAATCAATGGGTTAGGAGTTCACTTTTAGACTTACTTATCTCCTCTTATTTTGTGTCTTCTTTTTATTCTCCCTTGCTGTTTTCACTGTTGTCAGTCTTTTGCCTGTTAAATTTTATTTTCTTTTGTCTTTTCCAGGATCTTCAATAGATACATATTTCCAAAATAGTGCTGGAGGTTACCTTTATCTTTTTCAAAACTTTTATTTAGTCAATTTTCCTTAATTGTAGAAGTTCAAAGTGAACTCATATAATGTCACTATGTTTACATTATATACATATTATTCAAGAATATTTAAAATATATTTGCCTTTGGTTTGGTGACAAGGTTTGAAAGAACTATATAGACTTCACTAAATGCTCACTGCCAGTCATTTTACCCAATCTCTTCTTCTTTTTGGAATTTTAGATTTTGTTTTATAGATTAGTTATTTTGAATACAATTCAAGTGATTTTTTAAGAAAATCATATAGGGAGGTACATTTTCTGTTCTTTTACATTTCCAGTTGTATATAAAGTTCTTAGATTGAAATATTTCTCCATATCTCTGAAGACATTGCTCCATCATTTTCTCCATTTAGTTTTTTCAGATGAGACATTTGAGAAAAGCCTACTTATTTTCCTTTGAAAATAACTTGTAATCCTCATTAGATAATTATAGGCTTTTTTATGCTTGTACCTCATAAAAACTTTGCCAGTATATGTCTGGATACGGTCGCCTTTTCATTGTTTTTTCTTGGCATGTGATGAGAACTTTCAAAGTATTTACTCAGCCCTTCCATGAGTTCAGAAAAGTTGTCCTTAATTAGATTCTTCAGTTCCATTACATCTTGTCTCTTCTTCTGGAACACCACTTAACCTGCATCTGTCCATATCTACATTCCTCTCTTATAATTTTCATTTCTTAATTCTCTGTGTCTGCATTGTGGTCAAGTTTCTTAAACATGTCATTCACATTGCTAGTTGGACAGCTGAAGTCTTTATTCTCCTTTTCACTGCTTCAAGTAAAGATTTTCATTTTGCCATTAAATATGATGTTTTTTAAAAATATTCTTTGTTTATTTCACTCATCTTTCTTTAATTTCCATTTATTCAATTAGAGACTCCCTTTACTTCTCAGTGATTTGACTTACTTTATCTTTACTCTTACTTTATAGAGTCCTTTTTAAAAATTATATTAAGTAAACAAAACTCCCCCCTCTTATTTTCACTAATAAATAATGCCCTTGTCCAAAATAATTAAAGTATAATAATGCCTCTTCAGTCTGGCTCCAGTTTTTTCACTAGAATTGTCATTTGTCCAAACCCTCAGCAATAGACACAGACTAGATTCAGGCTAAACTACTAACTAAAGCTTTTATCATTTGCTAAAATATTTTCAGTTTAATTTACAGTTTCTTTAATACGTGAATCAGTAGTTTTGCACTATATGAACTGGTTCTGAATGTACTACTTTTTTTTTTTTTTGCTTCCTCCAGCCCTCAAGAACTGGTCATGTTATTTTATAGAGTGAAAGAAAATGGACTTAGATGCTGGAATATACCATTTGATACAATTTTCTAGGGACTTTCTTAGCGCTAAACAAGTAGAAAGAGTGAGCAAACTCTTACATCAAGGCCCAGACTGTTCAGGTAAACCATAGTGAAGGAGAAACCTCAGTGCTCTGGGTCAAACACCAAATAGCTAGCCCTTGGTTAAGTACATAAGATTTCCTCATAGGGAAGCTGTAAGAAGAGCAGTACTGTCTATCTGCATGGAAAACCACTTGATACAGAGTCTAAAAAATCAATATTATCTTTATTAAGAGACTTTGTCTTCTCACAACTGATATAATAACAGGGGCAGGAATTCTCTGCTTACAATGTTTGGCATAGCATCATAACATAGCACCTTCACATGCACTGACAGTGGTGATGGTAAGGATGATCCAGACAAATGAAATATCACCAAATGACCAAATAAAGATAGAAAAAAACAATTAAATTCCACTTGCATTGACTGAATACATACTAATACATACCTAAGGCTCCAGGCTCTAGGGTGGATGGAAGAACCTCATTTCTGCCTTGTGGGAAGATCTCATAAAATATACTCTTAGTGCCCTTCACTTTTATATTGTCTTCGTTTTCATGCCATGCCTCTCTTTTTCAAGGAAGAGAAAATGTAAAGATGTATGTAGCAGAGAAAGAAATAGTTTCAGGTAGAATTATATCTTTCAACTACAATAGTGGTTGACAAACCATAACACATGGGCCAAACCTGGCCTACTGACTATTTTTGTCAATAAAGTTTTATTGGAATAAAGCTGCACCACACCCATCTATTTATGTATTTTCTGTGGTTGTTTGTGTACAATAGTGAAATTGAGTAGTTGTAACAGAGACTATGTGGCCCAAGAAACCTAAAAAAGTTTTAATATCTGGCTCTTTACAGAAAAAAATTTGCTGATCCCTGGACAAAACTGTTAATCTACATTGGCTGATAGAAGTCCATCCACATTTGGTCACCGGTATTCATGTCTCAATAAATTTTAAGTGTTTCTTCCATACTGTCTTTTATATTCCTTTCCTCTTTTACTGCTTCATTCATGGTCATAAATAAGCCAGTTTAAATAGAAACATTAATTTATTTAAATTATATTGTATTGACATTAATAGGGAAAATGTACCTGGTGCTCTTTTGAAATACATCGTTACCAAGAAAAACATCATTTCCTAGCATTGCTATCTACAGTCTGCCTCTGCCTCCTAGCACTCTGCCCCCTACCCACTGTGCCTTAGCTATATTGGCCTTCTTGCCATTCCTTGAACTTGCCTAGTAAGTTCACATTTTGGGGCCTCTATTATATTTGCTGTTCCCCATGCCTGGGATGCTCTTAACTCTTTTGTTTGTTCAGTTCTCTCCTGTGATCAAATATCACCTCCAGAGAGGCCTTCCTTGACCACCTAATCTACAATAGTGCCCTCCTTTTTCAGCACTCCTTATCACTTTAATGCACTCCATTTTTCAAGACCAATATCTTTTGCTGATACTATATAGAATAATTATTTATTGTCTGTCCCCCTATCAGAGTGTTGGCTTCATGAGAACAGTGACTTAATCTAGTTGAATTAATGTTATTTCCCACTGTCTATAACAGTGCTGGGAACACAGTAGGTGCCCAACTAATATTTACTGAATGAATGAATAAATGGATAGAAGAAATACATTAGAGAGACCGTATATCTAAATGGTTAGGTAAATATAGCTGACTTAAATTTAACTTCTTCCAAGTGAACTTGAACAAGTTCCTTTATCTTTCTGGGCCTTGGTCTTCTCATTTGTAAAATAAGGATGATAACAGTAGTTATCTTCCAAAAGTCACTGCCCAGATTAAAGGATGTACGTAAAAGTTCAACCACATTAATTAGCATGCTAAATGCTTAAAGAAGGCAATTATTATCATTATGGATATCAGAAAAAGTGCCAGGAATCATCTGGAAAGCCAAAACACAGAAGGTTTCATGCTAGCTATTGCAAAAATGCATTTTCCCATAAATCAGACTATGTGGATCAGCCAATGCAGTGATCTTGCAAATTATTATTACCACAAATTTAATCCTTTGACGTGAGAATATTGTATTGTAACCTATTGTATTTAACTAATATTGATTGAGGGCCTACTCTGTGTCAGGCACTGTTGAGCAAATTTGTGTCAATGATCTTCTGAAAACATTTTTTGCAATCTTTTCTTATATGTTCCCCAAAGAAAATGAACCAGGATGGAGAGGTTGCTCATCCAGTGTTCCTAAAATGATGGACACTCAAGAAGAGAATGAAAATGAATGCATGTGTGGTTTTGTGAGGTTTCTATAGTTCTCTTTCTTCAGCTTATACTTCAGAAACATGCTGGACTTTCAACTTAGTGTAGCAGTACCATTTTCATAACTAATGTATCCAATGGGTAGAGTGACTAATGGTCCCAATTTTCCCAGGACTAATGGAGCGTCTGGGACATGGAACTTTCAATTTTAAAACCAGAAAATTGGGTCAAGTTGGTCACACTATCCATGAGGGTATGTGTATGTGTGGTATATATTTATGTATACTTATGCATATCTCATGATCTAGGTGGCATATTTAGACTAGGAATTAGGTGTGTTAAATCCTATGACACACATATATATTTATAACCAAAATCTCTGTAAATAACATATACTTCTGAAAAATTTCTAGAAAACAGAACTAATCATGAAGCGCTATTTTAATTTCTTTTCAACCATATCATATCATCATATTATTTTTTGGACCTCATTTCTCAAGGCCAACTACCTGAAAATCTTGGGCACCCAAAATTTTAATCTATTCCACGGGATTCATAGAAAGTGCTCGTTTTTCCTACCTCCATCCCCGTCCCCAAATAACTGAGCAGGAATTTGCTGTTAGAATAGATTTTTCCCCCCATTTTACATGTAATGGAAAAGCTTACACACATAGTCACTTTGGAGGCTGGACACTTTTCTACATTTTTAGCATGTGCACATCTTTAACCAGCTTGTGCAAAAACATAAGACCGCTTCATAATTTTCATTAATCAACGTTGTTATCTTTACTTAAAGACTTGGTCCATTAACTTAAGCTCATTGTGATGAATTTCTAATCTGCCCAGAAGAATGACTCTGTGTTCTGGTGTATGAAAAGCAGCCCTCCCTGCAGTTCTACCAAGACATAGTTGAATATGCTCTTCGATTATATTTAGATGTCATCATGGGGAAATTAGATCGTGGATTTTCTTTAAAAAGATGGATTGATTTTACATTTGGTAATTGAAAATTGATAACAGTGCTTGGAAATAAGCAGAGAAATATTTCTAGTGAGACAGACTACTGTTTATCATTGTTCCCTTTTTCTATATTTTGATTATGTTCTCCTGCCACCCTGCCCTTGATGTCAGCTGTGTCTCTTGAGAACTGCAAGTTTCTTCAAGACAGACAGATAACTTGTTTGTCATCATATTCCCAGCAGTGCTTGGCATGGTGCTTGGCAAAGTTAGTTAACTAACTAAATAAATAAACAAATAAGAAAATGTAGATTAGAATTATTTCCCAAGAATTGCTAACATCAATGCGGAAAAATGCAAATCCAACAGTAACCATACACACTTGCATATACAAAGCATTGAATGCCCCCAGTGATCTCATTAAATCTTAGGATTTCACCTGGGCCAATTCTAGTGGCTTTGTTTCTGGTTATCTTGTCAGGACACTACAGAGAGATGATGATGATGATGATATCTTTGTCTTTTGATATTAATTCATTCAACAAATATTGACCAAATGTCTATTACGTGCCAAGTTTTTTTTATTTTTTGTTTTATTTTGGTCCTGAGGTTACAATGGTGAATATAGCAAAGTTCTCGTTCTCCAGGAATCCTGTCTTTATCTTTCTTTTGAGCTCCACCTCCACCATCCTAAGTGCAAAAGGGGTATCTATGCTTAAGTGTTCGATAGTAAGCTCAAACTCAAAATATTTAAAATTGAGTTCATCTGCCCCTACCAAACCAAATCCTCTTGGATTTTAATATAAATCCAATGACAATAGTGATCATGTCTGTCTTGTTTTCAGCTGTATATGACCAGTGCCTAGTACAGAACCTGGCCCAAAGAAAGTTTTCAATAAATGTTTCTTCCAAGGTCACACCTTCCATGTCATCAGAGTCAAGCCCTGTAGCTTCTAAATTCCCACAATCCCCTCTCCATAACTACTATAGCAGCCTTCACAATCTTGTATCAAATTTTTATGTATGTTTCTGTATTTCCCTTTAGATTTTAAGCTCTTTGGGAATAGAGATTGTTTGCATCATGTGTCTTTACCACAGATCCCAGCACTTGCAAACCCACAGTAAATGTTTATTGAATTAAATAATGTTCAAAATACATTAGTTTATTGTGGCTCAATAATTTCTAAGTAATTCCAGTGGCTTTGTTTCTGGTGATTCAGTAGAGTCATGCTAGAGTACTAATAACCATCATAGCTATTATGACACATGCTAAGTGCCAGGCATAGTGCTAAGTGCTTTCCTGGATTACCTTATAAAATCCTACCCAAACCTATTATTATATTCATTTTATAGATGAGAAAACTGAGACACAGATAGGTTAAATGACTTACTTAAGTTCAAACAGGTAGGAATCAAATCACTGCTAGTTAACTGACGATATTTCCCCCATGATATTTATTCTTATCATTCTTTGCTGAAGAAATACATTTGTTTCTACATAGATTGTCTAAACATAAGAGGAGTCCACTTGGATTCCAGGACACTCTTACTGGCCATTCAGAGCCCAGAAGTTTTACCAGATACTGTGTTGGTCATCATTTTGGCAGGCAATTTCTGTAGCCTGGCAGGTGAACCAGAAATTCTCCTGATATAGTTTGAATTTCACTTTAAATGTAAGCCACTAGAGATGAACCATCCTCTTGGTTGTGAAGTCAGAGCGCAGGCCACTGATAACCTGATCAACTGTAACACCTTTTGTGGGTGGAAGTTGGGTGAGAGGGTTATTAATAAATGCAGAAAAGAAAAGGAAAAATATGCTATGCTTCTCTGATAGATTGGACCTGGACATTTGAGGGACTGAAAGATCATTTTGATTTCAAATAAAAATAAACATGTGAACAGCACACAACGAAGCAAGCTTTTTCCCCATATCACCTATGGCAGCCTTTTGTTTAGCTCTGTGTGGTGAGAGGAAATTCTTGTACTTCAACTGACTAAAAGGTGTCAGAACAGAAATGCTTCTAACTATTCCCAGGTTTCTTTAAAATTCCCTCATTTAAGGCCAGTAAAGCAAAGCTTTTATCTATTTTACTATGAAAGTATATTTCAGTTGGAAATCTCTAAATTCTTGCTGGAAATCTGGGTGTTTCATGCCTGAACAGCAAAAGGAGCTGGCATTTTAGATAATTACTTTGATAAAGAATGTACTTGCTCAGTGCACAATGCCAGGTAGACACAGGAAGGCTACTGGAATATACCTAATGACGACTGAAGATGTTGTCTCAAAACTGTGGTGTGTCTTACTTTGATTCATGGTTTTGTTCTGTATGCTCTCCCCTCATCACTCACCATGCCCTAACCATCAGACTACCACCCTTCAGTGCCCTGCTTCCTGTGCTTTACCGCACCGGACAATTCTTCATGCCCTGGACATTTTCCTGCCTCTTCACTTGTTTCCTTGCTCCTCCTGATAAACACTTACCCATTCATCAAGGCTTCATTCAAATGTTACCTCTTTTGGGAAGTCTCCAATGGACAACCCCTAACTGCAAAATGAGCTAATCCTCCTCTCTGCTTCCTGGCACATACCTCGATTGCAGTGTATATCACATTGTGTTGCAATTATTTAGGGGTGTGACTCCCCAAAAACGTTCTACAAGGGGAAGGGCTAGTTTGTGTGTGTAAGCATGTATATGCATACTAAATAATTTCCTTATTTATTTATACTGAATCTTTTTTCAGCAAGGATTTAAGACAATTAAAAGTCTACACAACTAAAGAAACAAATAGGTGAGAGATAAATATAAATATATGAATCAGGATACAAAACAGACCTGTGAGTGAGGCAGATAAGGACTAGAATTATATTTTATCCATCTTTATATTTCAATAACCCAGCAAAGTGACTAGCATTTAGAAGATAACTAGCATGCATAATTTAAATGCATTTATTTATTTAATTATTGGTTGATTATCATTGCCCTTGAATGCATTAAGTGATAATTTATCGAAGCATTAAGTCTCCTATTTATGAACTGATCATTCAGTCACCAATACCAGGACATGACTTGTCAAGCACTGGAATTTATCACATTCATTTTTCTCAACAGTTCTCCCCATTTATGGATGTGAAACCAAAGGTCTAGAAAGATCAAGGCATCTCAACAAGATCACACAGCATAAACATTGGTGAAATCCCCTCTTAGGACCTCATCTGCAAAATGAAAAAGATGAAAGAGAACTCGGCATTCATTTAGCCCAGTCTTTCACATTATATGATTCTAAAGTTATAATGCAATATATTAAAAAAGTCATTTCTCATTTTCACTCATTCTAATTCTCTGATGTTATTTTATTTTCAGGCTGTCCATAATTGGTCCAATTCTGTAGAATATTAATGCATTGTTAAATGATTTGATTTATCTTGCTTCCCATATTTGTGAGAGACTCTGTGTCTTGGATGTTGATTACTTGCAGATCACTAATTTTTTTTCCTCTGACAAGGGCTTGCCTTTGTAGGTGTCGTAGAGGTGAGACACATAAGTAGAGTGCATGGGTGTGGTATGTCTACATTGTATGGGCATGTTATGGTAGCAGATGTGCTACAGTCCTGCATTTCACCTCAGAGCATCATCATGTCATCTACATCTGGAACACTGGTGACTTCTTTACATTATCCACGGGATTTTGATCCACCTGAGGAAAGAGGCAGTGGCTGGAGAAAAGGGCTAGGAGAAGACTAAAGGCAAACAGATGGAGGTAGCAGGAGGGAAGGAGAAAACAGAGGCATTTGTTTGGACATCACTTTCAGATCACACTTACCAAAAACAAAAATGGAAGATTGCATAAAGACAAGTCTCCATGTGCTTTTCATTCATTTCAGGGAATGAAAATGTAAGGGAAGACAGGTGAAAATAAATTTCCATGAGGTGATGACCTCATAGTTTTTTCTTAGACGCTCACCAGGACTGTATAGGAATATAGTCTAGGGATATTCTGGCCCAATCCACATGCTCGTCAGAGCAATTTCTTCAGAGGAATTTTCTTTCCACCAAACAATTGTTCCTTGAGCTTTTGAGAAAGTTTTATCTGCAAAGCTCCTATAGATAGAAGTGATTTTTAACCAGCCGCCGCATGAAACTTACAAGGAGATATCTTCCTGAGTCTACAATTATAATTCTGGGGTAGTTTATTGTTTGGTCAGTGGACTCTGCAAAACAATTCTTTATGTAGTTCAACTTGTATTAAAAAGACAGAGCAAAATCATTTTGCTAAGTGAAATTAGCCAGTCACAGAAGACAAGCACTGCACTGCATGATTCCACTTATATGAGGAATCTAAAATTGTCAAACTCATAGAAACAGAGAATGCAATGATGGCTGCCAGGGGCTGGTGAAAGGGGGAAATGGAGAGTTACTGTTCAAAAAGTATAAAGTTTCAGTTCTATAATATGGATATATTCTAGAGATCTGCTGGACAACATTGTGCCTCTATAGTTAACAATACTGTATGATGCACTTAAAATTTGCTAAGACGGGAGGTCTCATGTTGTGTTCTTACTAAAATTTAAAAAATCCTTCTGTGAATTAGGAGATGTAAACCTCTCTGAATTGACCTAGTAGAATGTTTTAAAAGTATGTGCCTTGTGTTAAAACTCTTGAATATTTAATATTTCTAAGCAGGCTGCTTTTCTGTAGGGCTGGGCGCTCTGGTTCACAGTGATTTGAAAAGTGGTTTAATATTAAGTAACCAGAGATTGTGTAATTAAAACAAAAGGATGCGTCACCTCATTACCGTAGTTGATTGATGGTAAATTCTATTCAAAGTAGGTAAGTGAATTTTGAATGATAACCCTTAAAACAGAAAATATAAGATGAAGTATGCTGTCTTTCCTACACAGCTGGATTTTTTCATGGTTATATTAAGAAAAGAAAACTAATATCTTGTGAGGGGGAAAGTATGAAGACTCCACTTTACAGCTGTGATAAAGCATTCAAGATAATGAAAATCGAGCAAGATTATTAAGAGAAAGATAGATAACCTAAATAAAACCCAGCTCTCTATATATAACATCAACACTTTGAATCTCTGTATACCTAATTATCTGGTCACCTTAATTTAGATAAAATCATTTCTGAAAACAGGCAAATACATAATTTTTTTAATAGTAAAGGGAAAAAAAACACATTTGTTTCCTTTCATAACACATTATCTATGTGACTGGAAATTGTTCATCTGATTTACCAAAACTGGGGCTACTCAGTAGTTTTAGAATATTCTGAGAATCATCCTTTATTTTTTGTGAAGTTAAAATTTTAAAAATGATAGTGGCAATTGAACAATTAAGGTGTACTTCTTAAAAAGTACATGGTTGTCCTAATCACCATGTCAGTAATAAAGTGCCTATCTGGCCCTTTCATGAACATGTAACAATTTTTATTTTTTTTAAAGCCTTTATTGAATTTGTTACAATATTGCTTCTGTTTTCTGTTTTGTTTTTTGGCAACGAGGCATGTGGGATGGCGAGGCATGTGGGATCTTAGCTCCCTGACCAGATATCGAACCCGCACCCCCTTGCATTGGAAAGCGAAGTCTTAACCACTGGACCACCAGGGAAGTCCCACAAGAGACTTTTAAAACTGCTCATAGTTTACCTACTGGATTTTAATTTCCCCACATGACCTGTTAAAATTTATCACGTAAATCCAAATTTTGGGTCATTTTAAGTATTAAATGTGTGTTTGAAAGTCTGGCAGTATCTTAGGAGCCATTAATTACTATCATACAAATATGTATTAGGAACCATTAAAAATTGTTTTTTTTTCCTGCCATTTTAATTTGCTACAATATAGTCTAATGAGGTCAAGCACATTTGTTTGGTTAAGAAAGAAGAACGATTCAGAATAACAATTTTGCTGAGCTAGAATAACAGTTTTATAAGGCTTCATAAAGGTTTTCTTGGCAGAATCACCAATTTGGAATGTCAACGTGAGAATTCCATATTCATTAAATCTGCTTCTCGATTTGTTTTACTGAGAGGTGAAAGTGAGGCTGAATGCTCACCAATGGTGGCTTTACATGTTTTTCGGGTGATTTTTAGCATTTAAGTATAGAGCCAACGCTGCAGAAATCAAAATCCATGGGAGATGTCTTAGAGGGACTACTTTGATTCAATCAATTCTCCTTTATCAGTCACTTCATGTGTGTCAAGCACTGAGTTAGGAGTTCTGTCAGATAGAGATGCAGTAAAGAATTAGATACATACTCTGCCCTCAAGGAGAGGGGCTGCAGAGCTAGAGTGTCCATATAAACTCTAAGGTGTGCACAGCACTGGATCTAGCCAGGTAGACCTGGACATGGTAGACACATTAAGTCTATGTATTAAATAGGCAATAAATATTTATTTCCTAAATGCATGAACAAATGTATTTCATAATATAGGGACATGCAAATGTTCTGAGAGCTCACAGAAGTGAGAGCTTCCTTTTAGCTCAGAGAGATAGTGGCTTGAATTTTGAGGAAGACTTTTCTACTTTAGTGTAATATTGAAACAACATTTTCAAGATTTTAATATGACTCTAGTCATTAAAAATAACGATGTGAACTAGACTTCTAAACCTTAGACTCTTGACAATTGTCTCGAAATAAACTTGTTCTTTGTTGTAGATGTAAATGTTTAAGGATATGTCAGCGATTATGAAAATTTTAAAGGAAATTTGGTAGACATAATAAGAGTATAAGATCATAAAAAGACCTCCTCCTGCCTGAGTCAGGTCCATGCGGAACTAAGAGAATGACATTTAAGGGTATGACTTACTTCCTAATACCGATCTTAAATGCTAGGATGTCATCCTGAACATCCCAGTTTTAGTTAATAACACATTGTAGTTACTTAATCATGGAGTTAGCTAAGCATTTTTACTAGCTCAAGTTTCATGAGGTAGTCAATGTCTTCCTTCTCCTGCATTCCCATCTTTAAGGTTAATTTATGTGAAATACTATTCAAAATGTATGAACGTATAAAAGATACACCATGAATTATCCTCTTTCTTAAGTAGCTGAAATGCCCAATATCATTTTTATAGAAATTATCATATTCATTTTTTCTGTTCCAATTTAAGATGTGCTTACCATGTGCCAGCTACTGGAGCTACCTCCCAGGGACACAAAGACAAACAAAGGCAGTTAGATTTGTATCTGCCCCAATGTAACTCATGGTCCAGTTACAAAAAGATGGACATGTTGCTTTATTAAGAGCAATGAAGAAAGGAAACATAGTACTGCGATAGAGGCTGATGGGGTAGGACAGCTAGTTTAGATTGGTGGACAGAGAAGTGCTCTTTGAAGAGGTGACATTTAAGTGAAGCTCAGAAGGATGAGAAGCAGCCATTTAAACAGCAGAAGAAAGAATAGTCCTGGCGGAGGAAACAACATGTGTCAATTCCCCAAGATGGAAAAGAGACTGGCGTATTATAGGAACAGGAAAAACGGCCAATGTAAAAACATGGAAGAGTAGTACGAGATGAGACTGGAAAGAAGGGCAGGAGGCTGGATCATGCAGGTCCTTAGAGGCCTGCATGTAGAGGTGGGATGATATTGAAATCTTCTATGCAGAAATGTATTATGATATGATTTAATTATTAAAATGATTCTGGATATTGTAAGGAGAATAGATCAGAGTAAGGAAAGAGTTGAAGGAGGGTGATTTTTTCTTAAGAGCCTGTTTGACCCAAGCAAAGAGTGGGAGGTGGCTTAGACTAGGATAGTGATAAAGAAATAGAAATGAATATATTGAAGAGATATCTGCAGGTATATGTGATAGGGTAAAATTATAATTAGATGTTTAACTTGTCTTTATCCCCTTACAGCCTGGGGCCCATTGAAGAGAGGGACTACATCTTGTTCATCTCTGTTTCCACTCCCAGCTGGGAATGTTTAATGCGAAATAATTTTTTCATAACTTGGGGTTTCTGGGCTATGACGGGCACTCATCAAATCTTCAAATAGATGAATAAGTTTTCTATCTGTTTTCTATAGTAGAATTTCTCTTTCTTTGCCTTAAAATTAACTTTTTTCACGCTTCAGGAGAGCCCCTCTGGTTTTGATATATTACATTGTGGTGAACACGACCATATTCTCTTTCTCTACTCCCCATTCAAGACCTTATAGACTTCATTGATATGCTTTCATTATTTTTATCTTTCCCATTGAAGAAAGAGAATCTTTTGATTCTTTTCTCGTATTGCAGTTCCTCCTTTTCACTGATTACTTCTGTTGCCTCCCTCTGGATTTTCTTTAGCTCTTTCATGACTTGTTTGAGATGTGATAACACAATACTCCTGGTGTGAATATACCACAATCCTGTATGTCAGTTGAATGTTGGGTTTTGTTTTATTCCAACACATTTTCTAATAAGGTTTAATATTTTCTAGACCATTTTTGGTTCTAGGGAGCAGACCCAAAGACCCATAAGTCTTTTTATAGTAATAATTTAACTCATAGCTTGAAATAAAGTAGTATATTTTTTCCTTGTTCTTATGTATAATTTTCTTTCATTTTATACAGGCTTATGTAATTTTCTTGCATTTTTCTCCCTGCCAGTTTGGTATCTCAGTATCTCCAGAAGAGCTTAGTGTCAATTGCATTCTTTCCTTCAAATCACTTATAAAAACTGTGGGATTAGGCTGACCCCTGGGAGATATCCTCATTTGTAGTTTCTCTCCAGAGCAGTTTTCCCCTAATCTTAGTTTCTTGTCTATAAGACAATTCTCTGTTCATGATGAAAATAATCTTCTCAACTTCCTGGTAATCCTGGTTGAAGATTATATAAATGTACTTTGAAAATGAATATAACATATCTGCTTGTTCTGTTTCGTTCATATTATTAGTTATCCACAAATAACTTAATCTGATTAGCTGAACATCATTCCCCTTATAGAAACCACATTTCCTTTTAATAAATATGTTATACCTTCTTTAGTAACTCACTTATTCTATCATCTATCTATCTATCTTCCATTAACTTGCCTGATATGCAGGTGAAATTTGTCAGTCTTTAACTGTAAAAATGCCCACTAAAACTTTTCTTATAGATGTCAAATGTCATCCTTTCAGAATTTATAATGACTGTTTACATTTGTAGCTAATAGCTTCACAATTTCACCCTTGGAGTCTTTAAAACTTTTGATACATTTAAACCAATTTATCAATTAAATCTATAACATCCTATAATTTTATTATTTGCTTAAATCCTTTTGTGACACTATATTTTCTCAACTGTAAGATACATACCTACTTTGACCTTTTAAGGATTATTCATGCATTCATTTAATGAATATTTATTGGGAGGCTACGTACCCACTTAACAAAGTAAGGAAAAATTCCTGACTTCATAGAACTTTTATTCTTTGAGGATTGAAAGACAATAAACAAACAAATAAGGAAATAATATGTTAGGAAGTTATAAATGCTATGAAGAAAAATAAAGCAGTTAAGGGGATAGAAGATGAGGAGGGGTGCTATTCAATATAGAGGGATTAGGAAAAATCTCTCTGAGAGAGTAACATTGGAGCAAGACTCAGGAACAACCCATGTGGTTATTTGGTGAAAGGGAATGCCAGGAAGATGGAACAGTAAGTGCCCAGGCCCTGATATAGGCATGTGTTTGGCTTGGTCAATGAACAGCAAGGAATCTAGTGCTATAGAAACAAAGTGAGTGGGGAAGAGAGTGGTACAGAATGAGGACTAGAGATTTAACCAAGGGCCAGATCATGCAAAGCCTTACAGATATATTGAGGACTTTGAATTTTCTTCTTAGTAAGACAAGAAGCCATTTGATGGTTTTTGACCATGGGGAGATCATAATGTCACTTATTTAAAAATAAAAGTGTGGTTTTAGTCTGTTAGATTTACATTGGGTATTTAGTATATTAGATCTAGATTGCATATTTAATGTATTTAGATTTAGATTGGGGTTGACGGATTGTGGCAAAAGGAAGACAAATTGGGAGGCTATTTCAGTAGGTAATCAGGTAAGAAATGATGAAGATTTGAACTTGGATGGTGGTGGTGGAATTCATCAGATTTATTTTTTTACAAAATTCATAAATTTTATTTATCAGACATTCATTATATTTGCCAGAAATGCATTTGATGTTTGCATAACATGTATTTCTTTCCTTTTCATTAAAAAAATAAAAGTTGTTATGATAAAGGTAAGACCACTGGATTAAATTAGTTTAACATATGTTTGTCTTCATTGAGGAACCACTACCATAAACTCTATCTTTGTAACTGTTTACTGTCTATACAATTTAGATAGAAACAAAATAATTAAAAAGCAAAGAATCTTTTCACTAGTTATTTTGCTTAACCAGTTTTCTAACTGATCTAAAGTTTCAGGAACTCCCATTTAATGCTGGATATTTTATTCCATAAATTCAGAGGCTGTGGATTTACTTTAGAGATAAGAGTTCTGTAAGCCTTGCTAAGTAGGTCAACTTGGTATGCTTGAAAGAATAACCATGATGCTGCATATTAGAATTTTAAGAACAACATGGTAGTTTAAAGGAATAAGTTGCCTAATGCTGTTTCCCTGGGTCCCATACAAACAAATAGCAGCATATTGGCAAGTTTTTGAAATCAAGGCCAATGTTTAATAAAGACAGGAAAGAATTGAAAAATAGATATATTACTTCTGGATTTATATTTTATCTTACCTCCATCCAAATTCTTACTGTTAAAACAATCCAAAAATATATTTAACGTCTAACCTAGGCCTGCCACCCTGCTCTTTTAAACATGTAACTAGAGTGGGCTTGTTTCTGACAGAAGTCCCCTTTGGAATTAATCAATAATACTATGCATACAGCAACTATTTGGCCTTACACACTTTTATCTCATGTCCCTTTTTTTGTTGACCTAGCCCCACTTTTTTTTTCTGGGAAAACTCCTCCCACATACGTGGAGGTCATGAGCAACTATTTTGATGCTGCCCCTCTGGCCACACTTGGTTGGTCAAGGGTTGACCTAAGAGTGGTTACCACAAAACTTTTCCAATTATAATGGAAGAAACATATTCTATTCAGTGGCTGGAGCTGCACTGATTTAATTTTAAAAAGTCAGTCTGTATGGAGTGCCTTCTAGGTCTCTGTCTATTTCAACAGAATGTCAGGTGATTCTCTAGCAGAATGTCCAAGGACCAAACTTAGAAGCACTTTGGGACCAAACTTAGATGCAGATAATATTTGCTTACTTAGTTCTTTTTTTAAAAAAATTTTATTGGAGTATAGTTGCTTTACAATGTTGTGTTAGCTTCTACTGTATAGCAAAGTGAATCAGATATACGTATATATATGTATATATATACGTATATATATATATATATATATAAAAGATATATATTTTTTTTTCTTGGATTTCATTCCCATTTAGGTCAGCACAGAGCATTGAGTAGAGTTCCCTGTGCTATAGAGTAGGTTCTCATTAGTTATCTATTTTACACATAGTATCAATAGTATATATGTGTCAATCCCAATCTCCCAATTCATCCCATTCCCCATTTCCCCCTTGGTATCCATATATTTGTTCTCTACGTCTGTGTCTCTATTTCTGCTTTGTAAATAAGGTCATCTATACCAATTTTTTCAGAATCCACATATATGCATTAATATACGATATTTGTTTTTCTCTTTCTGACTGCACTCTGTATGACAGTCTCTAGGTCCATCCATGTCTCTACAAATGACCCAATTTCTTTCCTTTTTATGGCTGAGTAATATTCAATTGTATATATGCACCAAATCTTCTTTATCCATTCCTCTGCTGATGGACATTTAGGTTGTTTCCATGTCCTGGCTATTGTAAATAGTGCTGCGATGAACATCAGGGTGCATGCATCCTTTTGAATTATGGTTTTCTCTGGGTATGTGCCCAGTAGTGGGATTGCTGGGTCACGTGGTGGTTCTATTTTTAGTTTTTTAAGGAACCTCCATACTGTTCTCCATAGTGGCTGTATCAATTTACATTCCCACCAACAGTGCAAGAGGGTTCCCTTTTCTCCACACCCTCTCCAGCATTTATTGTTTGTAGATTTTGTGACGATGGCCACTCTGACGGGTGTGAGGTGATACCTTATGGTAGTTTTGATTTGCATTTCTCTAATAATTACTGACGCTGAGCAGCTTTTCATGTGTTTGTTGGCCATCTGTATGTCTTCTTTGGAGAAATGTCTATTTAGCTATTTCAACCGTTTTTTGATTGGGTCGTTTGTTTTTTGATATTAAGCTGTGTGAGCTGTTTGTGTATTTTGGAGATTAATCCCTTGTCAGTTGCTTCATTTGCAAACATTTTCTCCCATTCTGAGAGTTGGCTTTTCATTTTGTTTATGGTTTCCTCTGCTGTGCAAAAGCTTTTAAGTTTCATTAGGTCCCATTTGTTTATTTTTGTTTTAATTTTCATTACTCTAGGAGGCGGGTCAAAAAAGATCTTGCTGCGATTTACGTCAAAGAGTGTTCTGCCTATGTTTTCCTCTAAGAGTTTTATAGTGTCCAGTCTTAACATTTAGATCTCTAATCCATTTTGAGTTTATTTTTGTGTATGGTGTTAGGGAGTGTTCTAATTTCATTCTTTTACGTGTAGTTGTCCAGTTTTCCCAACACCACGTATTGAAGAGACTGTCTTTTCTCCATTGTATATTCTGACCTCCTTTGTTATAGATTAGGTGACCATAGGTGCATGGGTTTATCTCTGGGCTTTCTATCCTCTTCCATTGATCTATATTTCTGTTTTTGTGCCAGTACCATACTGTTTTGATTACTGTAGCCCTGTAGTATAACCTGAAGTCAGGGAGCCTGATTCCTCCAGCTCCATTTCTCTTTCTCAACATTGCTTTGGCTATTTGTGGTCTTTTGCATTTCCATACAAATTGTAAAATTTTTTGTTCTAGTTCTGTGAAAAATGCCATTGGTAATATCATAGGGATTGCATTGAATCTGTAGATTGCTTTGGGTAGTATAGTCATTTTCACAATATTGATTCTTCCAATATGAGAACATGGTATATCTCTCCATCTTTTGTGTCATCTTTGATTTCTTTCATCAGTATCTTATAGTTTTCTGGTCTTTTGTCTCCTTAGGTAGGTTTATTCCTAGGTTTTTTATTCTTTTTGCTGCAATGGCAAATGGGATTGTTTCCTTAATTTCTCTTTCTGATCTTTTGTTGTTAGTGTATAGGAATGCAAGAGATTTCTGTGCATTAATTTTGTAACCTGTGACTTTTTAAAATTAATTGATTAGCTCTAGTAGTTTTCTGTTGGCATCCTTAGGATTGTCTATGTATAGTATCATGTAATCTACAAACAGTGACAGTTTTAATTCTTCTTTTCCAATTTGGATTCCTTTTATTTCTTTTTCGTCTCTGATAGCCATGGCTGGGATTTCCAAAACTATGTTGAATAGTAAAGGGTGCAATGATTGCAAGGGACCTGATAGGGTGGAGCAATAATAATTCAGGAAAGATTTCTCTGGGAACATGATTTTTAAACTAACTAGATTGTGCAACTTGCTTCTGACCCTAGAACATTGAATTACTGGTATAGATCTCTTCCAGATATTCTGACCCTGGACTCAGTTGTGAATGGATCGATAACTCCAGATTTATTGGGCCTTTCGTACTGCTCTATGAAGATGTCATATGTCTTTTGACCTATAGCTTCTCAGAGACCTTAGCTTTCTTCCTTCTATGTTAGGTAGAATAGACTGGCATACAGATCCCAGTTATATGTATTTGGTTAATTAGAACCCCTCCCCCTCCCCATTGTATTGATCCCTTCATGGGCGTCCTGGATTCTCTTGTGACTTTTCTCACTTCCTTAGTCAGCAACAGGGTTGTCCAACTGAGTATCTCGGTGCCTGCTCCATACTTCAGCTCTTTCCCTTCCCCTCTCTTGGCCCCGAGGACAGAACATTCACAGAGTGATTCTCCAACTGCAAATGTAACCACTTCCCTGCTGAATTTAGAGAGACTCAAACATAAATAAAATAACCCAAACAATGAATTTTAGCACTTCTGTAAATATTACAACTTGAAGAAGAAGGAGGAGTAGGAGAAGAAGAAGAAAAAAGACTGTTACCTACTATGAGGAGAAATTAATAGATCAGAAACATAAGGATCAAGTGTTTTCATTAGCATCTTAACATACTTTACAATTTTTAAAGTGTTTTAACATAAACTTTCATTTGTGCTTGACAATAAACCCATATAGGAGAGGTGTTATTATCATTTTACTGATAATAAAACCAAGGCTCAGAGATAGAAATGTGTAGCCTGAGGTCAAAACTCCACCTTGTTCAATCTGTTTCTATTTCTGATTATAATGACAAGGTAGCTTACTCAATTTTGTGGCTTACCTTATCCTGCTTCTCTCTTCTCGTCCCTGGGAGCCTGCTTATTTGCAGTTCAACAAGGCTTCTGCAATTTCGATTTGCTTTTCGATTTGCTTTTTCCAGCTGTTCCTGCTGTTTGAGGGCTGGGGCATCAAAGCTCAGCTTGAATCCTGCCACTTTAGCCATGGAAACATTTATCATTTTAATTGCTCTACTTGGAGCCTTCACTACACTGAAGTCCTGCTTGTTCTCAATGGAGAAGGTGCTGGAGCAAGAACTGCATGTGGCTTAGGTGGTTTGGCTAAATATAGCTCACATCCCCAAACGATGTGGTGTCTTTGTGAGAGAACGTTTCTGGCCAACTAGCATGTTCTGGATCACTGCTCCTTAAACACCTCCACCACCCTGCCATCTGTAGCTGCGGTTGCTGTAAGAATTCCTTGTTACAGAATTTTCTATATAATTCATAAAACCAAAGGATCCTCCCAGCTTTTTGACCTAGGTTACCATTAGGGGTTTTTCTTTCATGATCATTCTTAAAACAACCTAAGAACAAGATAATATGCTTTTCAAATGTACAGAGCAGGGATTTCCTGACGATTCATAATCTGTACACTACCAAAGGCAGGGAGCAGGGGTGGTCCTCATGTCCACCTCAGTCAACACTGAGGCAGAAATGAATAATCTGGCCGCACTACAAGCTGTTTTTCATCCTTGTGTCTCCCCTTTGCTTTGTATCCTTAAATGGTTTTCTCTGGTTCTCAAGTTGGCATCAAAAAGAAACTGCAGTTGCTTAGGAGCCCTTCACAAGTATTTTCTCAAGTTCATTTTGGACGTATATGTAAGGTATTCATTTTCCTACTCAGACATATCTTTGCTCTTTGCCTTGGGGTGATCTTACAATATTTGAAAATGTCTTTCCTTAAGCTCTGGCCTTTTTCCTTTAGTCCCTATTTTGCTGCTTGATCTCACCTATCACCTTCTGACCTCCCCCATCACATACACATTAATCATTATAATAGAAGTATTTAAACCTCTGATTCCATCGGTTTTAAAAGCCCAATAATTTTTGGAGTCAGAATATTGGGGTTGAAATTCTGACTACACTGCTTATGAGCTGTGTGATCATGGATAAGTTGTAAATCCCTCTGGATCTTTGTCTTTTAATCTGTAAAATGGAATAATTTAAAGCACCTATCCTTGGTTGCCATGAGAATAAAAAATAAAAAATCGGGCTTCCCTGGTGGCCCAGTGGTTGAGAGTCCGCCTGCCGATGCAGGGGGCACGGGTTCGTGCCCCAGTCCGGGAAGATCCCACATGCCGCCGAGCGGCTGGGCCCGTGAGCCATGGCTGCTGGGCCTGCGTGTCTGGAGCCTGTGCTCCGCAACGGGAGAGGCCACAACAGTGAGAGGCTCGCGTACCACAAAAAAAAATAAATAAATAAAAATAAAATAAAATAAAAAATCATGCAAAATGTTTAGAATAGTGTCTAGCTGGTAATAAGAATGCATAATGTGAGCAATATTATTAAGACTTCTGACAAATGGAGTTAAGCATATTGACCTTACAGGGCTACCATGAAAATTAGATCAAGTATGCAAAATATTTAGCAAGGACCTGGCAGAATATAGGCATTTGAAAAATTGTAGTTCTGTTCCCTACCAACTCACTCTCCTCCCCCTATTCCACACTTCCTTGTCTCACTTGGAAGATTACTTTTCCTCATGTATTTTTGCTTTTGTGAATTAACAACTATAATTTTAAAACTAACTTTAAAGTGGCGATTTTGTATACAGTCCCCCCAGATCAAAGAAAAGTAAAGAGGAAAACTGTTAAATAGCAGCTATGCTCTCAGGCAAGAAAAAGCATTAGAGCAGTGATTCATTTTTTATAAGTTTCTTTTAACTCCATGGTGAAGTGGACATTGTAATAGCCTTTACCTTCTGGCCATTGGACACCTGAGAGATGCCAGAGAAACTGAAAAACTAGCTGCTCTGCTCAAAGTCATTCTTCTTAATTGCATGAGGTCAACTGTAAAGTGTAATCACTTCACTTCTGTTCAATTGGTGCCACTTTTCATTTTATTCTTTTTCATAGTCTCATAGATTTCCAGGCCTGTTAGGGACCAGCATCTGCCATCATCCTCAAGTCCAGTTCTAGTGTCTGAACCTCTTCTACGTCACCCCTGCCCACTGGTCATCTAGCCTCTGTTGCCATAAAAGGGGAAATCGGCAGTAACACATTCATAGTAGGGGACTTTAACACCCCACTTTCACCAATGGACAGATCATCCAAAATGAAAATAAATAAGGAAACACACGCTTTAAATGATACATTAAACACGATGGACTTAATTGATATTTATAGGACATTCCGTCCAAAAACAACAGAATACACATTTTTCTCAAGTGCTCATGGAGCATTCTCCAGGATAGATCATATCTTGGGTCACAAATCAAGCCCTGGTAAATTTTAAAAAATTGAAATTGTATCAAGTATCTTATGCGACCACAGCACTATGAGACTAGATATCAATTACAGGAAAAGATCTTTAAAAAATACAAACACATGGAGGCTAAACAATACACTACTTAATAACCAAGTGATCACTGAAGAAGTCAAAGAGGAAATTAAAAAATACCTAGAAACAAATGACAGTGGAGACATGACGACCCAAAACCTATGGGATGCAGCAAAAGCAGTTCTAAGAGGGAAGTTTATAGCAATACAATCCTACCTTAAGAAACAAGAAACATCTCGAATAAACAACCTAACCTTGCACGTAAAGCCATTAGAGAAAGAAGAACAAAAAAACCCCAAAGTTAGCAGAAGGAAAGAAATCATAAAAATCAGATCAGAAATAAATGAAAAAGAAATGAAGGAAGCGATAGCAAAGATGAATAAAACTAAAAGCTGGTTCTTTGAGAAGATAAACAAAATTGATAAACCACTAGCCAGACTCATCAAGAAAAAAAGGGAGAAGACTCAAATCAATAGAATTAGAAATGAAAAAGGAGAAGTAACAACTGACACTGCAGAAATACAATAGATCGTGAGAGATTACTACAAGCAACTCTATGCCAATAAAATGGACAACCTGGATGAAATGGACAAATTCTTAGAAATGCACAACCTGCCAAGACTGAATCAGGAAGAAATAGGAAATATGAACAGACCAATCACAAGTACTGAAATTGAAACTGTGATTAAAAACCTTCCAACAAACAAAAGCCCAGGACCAGATGGCTTCACAGGCGAATTCTATCAAACATTTAGAGAAGAGCTAACACCTATCCTTCTCAAACTCTTCCAAAATATAGCAGAGGGAGGAACACTCACAAACTCATTCTACGAGGCCACCATCACCCTGATACCAAAACCAGACAATGATGTCACAAAGAAAGAAAACTGCAGGCCAATATCACTGACGAACATAGCTGCAAAAATCCTCAACAAAATACTAGCAAACAGAATCCAACAGCACATTAAAAGGATCATACACCATGATAAAGTGGGGTATATTCCAGGAATGCAAGGATTCTTCAATATACGCAAATCAATCAACGTGATACACCATATTAACAAATTGAAGGAGAAAAACCATATGATCATCTCAATAGATGCAGAGAAAGCTTATGACAAAATTCAACACCCATTTATGATAAAATCCTGGGAGAAAGTAGGCATAGAGGGAACTTTCCTCAACATAATAATATGCTAACACATATATATGGAATTTAAGGAAAAAAATGTCATGAAGAACCTAGGGGTAAGATAGGAATAAAGACACAGACCTAGTAGAGAATGGACTTGAGGATATGGGGAGAGGGGAAGGGTAAGCTGTGACAAAGCGAGAGATGGCATGGACATATATACACTACCACACGTGTAAAATAGATAGCTAGTGGGAAGCAGCCGCATAGCACAGGGAGATCATCTCGGTGCTCTGTGACCACCTAGAGGGGTGGCATTGGGAGGGTGGGAGGGAGGGAGACGCAAGAGGGAAGAGATATGGGATCATATGTATGTGTATAACTGATTCACTTTGTGATAAAGCAGAAACCAACACACCAATGTAAAGCAATTATACTCCAATAAAGGTGTAAAAAAATAAAATAAATAAATATGTATACATCACTAAAATATGAGCGATAGAATGGGAGTCCCCTATTCATAAACAGCATGGCACTAGGAGGAGAAATATATGAATTTCTGAGTTTTGACACTAAAACTCTAGCCGTATTGTTAAGACATCCAAACAATAATAAATGGCATTATTAAGAGATAATTCTTGATTTTATATGTTTAGTGATCTGATTGTGGGAACTATTTTTATGTTAAATTATCAAAATCAAAGCAACTTACATTTTTATAGGGTATTATGCCTTGCTTTTATATTCAATTTCCCTTTTGAGTTTCATAACATCTCTGGAAGGTACAGAATGTATTGAGTTATTATCCTCATTTTGCTGTGAAGAAAGTAGAGCTCAGAGAAATGAAGTACCTTGCAAGATTAATAAGAACTAGATGAAGGAATGGAATCTCCTGAATGAATATAGATCTCAAATAAAGGGCAATCAGACATTATTTCAATTTTCCATCTGTTACTTACTACCTATGTGACCTTCGACAAGTCACTTAATCTCTCTGAGTTTCCAATTTTCTTAAAGCTAATGATAATGCCTACCTCAGTGAATTGAGTGATGATGAAATATATATATAATACAATTAAATATATATGAAGTGATATATATAATATGATGAAGTATATATATGATGAAATATATATAAACTACATATATATGAATTGTATATATATATATGTATATATAGAAAAATAGGTGTTCTGAGACCTAGTTCCCAATTTCCAATGTGTGGGGAAGGTTCCCCATACCAACAAACGACTCTTTAGGACACCAGCTGGGTATCCTACAATTTAACTCAATTCTGACACTATCTACCCAGAAATAGCGTGAAATTCCGTGGGTTAAGGGCTCAGTCCTATGACTGCCCCCACCCCATCCCACTTCATATGCCAGTCGCAAGTCCAGGTTGTTACCTGTGTTCTGACCTACCAGCTACAGATTGGATGTTCCTGCAACCTTCTCCTTGGGTTCAATTAATTTGTTAGAGTGGCTCACATAACTCAGAGAAACATTTTATTTACTAGATTATCAGGTTATTACAAAAAGATATAGCTCAGGAACAGCCAGATGGAAAAGATGCATAGGGCTAAGTATGGGTGGAAGGTATGGGGCTTCCATGTCCATGCCATTTCCAGGCACAGCAATCTCACAGAGTCTCCATATGTTCATCAACCCAGAGGCTCTCTGAACCCCATCCTTCTGGGTTTTTATGGAGGCTTCATTACATAGGCATGGTTGAATAAATCATTGGCCATTGGTCATGGATTTAACCTTCAGCCCATTTCTCTTCCCCACAAATCAAGGGATGAGACTGAAAGTTCCAACCCTTTTTTCCATGGTTGGTTACCTGGCAACCAGCCGCCATCCTCAGTTGCCTTCTGAAAGTCATATCATTAACATAAACCCAGTTGTGGTGCAAAGGGGCTTGTTATGAATAATAAGACTCCCATTTCATCATTATGGCTCTGAAGCTGGCTCTGAAGTTTTCAGGAACTGAGGACAAGAGAGCAAATATTATGGTAAAAGATGTTCCCATTGATCATAATTGCTCAAGAAATTCCAAGTGGTTTGGGAGCTGTGAGCCAAGAACTGCGGATGAAGACCAGATATATATGAGAACTATATTTTCATTATCTGAATGACCAACATATATTTCATATATATATATATATATATATATATAGTGCCTAGAAAACTCTGTAGCTCAATAAGTTGATAGCCACTATTTTTATGAGTAACAACAACACAAAAAATCATTCATCCTTTAAACAGGAAGACTAGAACTTGTCTCATAGGGTTGTCATTAGTATTAAATGAGATGTTAAAAGCAAAGTATTTAGCATAGTATATGTCATATATGCAGACATTCAATCAGTGATAGTTAGTATTATAATTATTTTCATTTGTATTTTAAGACTCACTTTCCTGAAAATTACTGAAATCTATCAAATTTAAGCAAATATGGTGACTTACAGGCTCAAGTAACCAAATAATTAAGGGATATATCTCACTTCTGCTGTGCCTAGATAAAGAAAATTAAATGATGTCTTCAGGATATTTTTCCACCACCTGACCCCATTCTTGTCTGTTAACTCCATTATCAGATGATTTCAAGCTGTCTTCCAGCAAACCTCAGGTCTACATACCCCCATATTTCTGCCTAGTGGCAAAGAACAAAAGTCTTTATCTAAGCATTTCCAGCAAATGTCCCAAGATTCATTTGATTGTATCAGCCTAGGTTATATGCTCACCCCTGTATCAATCATTCTGTTTAGAGGAATGTGATATGTAGGTTTACTTAGTCCTGAATGACATGCAAATGTCCAATACATATTAGTATTCCGTATACACTTGCTCTCAAAGGAAATAGTTCTGCATTGTTGCTCTACATAATTAGGTTGTTCCACTGTAATCTGCATAGCCACAGTTCACCTTCATCTATACAGTCTCTCGTTACCCTGCTAGATAACACAGCAGAGTGGGATTTAGCACAAATGTGTTTAACAAAACTGTTAACTAACATACTAACCAGATCACACTATTCATTGTAATTAAACATTTATATGATGACTCCTTACATTGTGTAATAATACCCTGTTCAGGGCACCGTAATGGACATTAAAAGAAAGACCTACCTTCAAGAGGGTCCCAGACTCATGGAGTCACAGAAACAGCTTGAATATGAGTCCCCCTATAAATGAGTTCTCCTGCTGAGTTTAGGGCTAACCTCTCTCCCCAAAACGTTTTTGCCTGTCTTGTCCCACCCCATTTCCCCTCAGGATTGAAGAGTATCAAAGAAAAGGGTGATTGAAACTGAGAAGGACACTGGGGCATTCCCAGGTACAAAAGACCCTCTGTGTGCCCCATTTCTTGTTTGTAGAAAAAAACCTTTAGTCCCCTAGGCCTTCCCTGTGATCCAAAGAACAGACTCAAGCAGTTACTAATTAGGGAAGAGAGGAAATGCAGAAACAAAGGAAAAGCAGTTAAGCAACAAAAGTAATGATATCCTAAACATATATCAGAGATAAAACACTGTCCTAAAAGAGGTAACACACATCCTTCTCAAACTCTTCCAAAAAATTGCAGAGGGAGGAACACTCCCAAACGCATTCCACAAGGCCACAATCACCCTGATACCAAAACCAAACAGAGATACTACAAAAAAAGAAAATTACAGACCAATATCACTGATGAACATAGATGCAAAAATCCTCAAAAAAATACTAGCAAACAGATTCCAGCAACACTTTAAAAGAATCATACACCACGATCAAGTGGCATTTATCCCAGGAATGCAAGGATTCTTAAATATTAGCAAAACAATCAATGTGATACACCATATTAACAAATTGAAGAATAAAAATCATATGATCATCTCAATAGATATAGAAAAAGCTTTTGACAAAATTCAACACCCATTTATGACAAAAACCCTCCAGAAAGTAGGCATAGAGGGAACTAACCTCAACATAATAAAGGCCATATATGGCAAACCCACAGCCAACATCATTCTCAATGATGAAAAACTGAAAGCATTTCGTATAAAATCAGGAACAAGACGAGGTTGCCCACTCTCACCACTATTATTCAACGTAGTTTCGGAAGTTTTAGCCACAGAAATAAGAAAAGAAAAAGAAATAAAAGGAATACAAATTGGAAAAGAAGTAAAATTGTCACTGTTTGCAGATGATATGATACTATACATAGAGAATCCTAAAGATGCCATCAGAAAACTACTAGAGCTAATCAATGAATTTGGTAAAGTTGCAGGATACAAAATTAATGCACAGAAATCTCTTGCATTCCTATACACTAACAATGAAAGATCAGAAAGAGAAATTAAGGAAACAATCCCATTCACCACTGCAACAAGAAGAATAAAATACTTAGGAATAAACCTACATAAGGAGGTAAAAGTCCTATACTCAGAGAGCTATAAGACACTGATGAAATAAATCAAAGATGACACAAACAGATGGAGAGATATACCATGTTCTTGGATTGGAAGAATCAATATTGTGAAAATGACTGTACTACCCAAAGCAATCTACAGATTCAATGCAATCCCTATCAAATTACCAATGGCATTTTTTACAGAACTTGAACAAACAATCTTAAAATTTGTATGGAGACACAAAAGACCCTGAATAGCCAAAGCAAACTTGAGGAAAACAACAGAGCTGGAGGAATCAGATTCCCTGACTTCAGACTATACCAAAAAGCTACAGTAATCAAGACAGTTTGCTACTGGCACAAAAACAGAAATATAGATCAATGGAACAGGATAGAAAGCCCAGAGATAAACACATGCACCTATGGTCAACTAATCTATGATAAAGGAGGCAAGGATATACAGTGGAGACAAGACAGTCTCTTCAATAAGTGGTGCTGGGAAAACTGGACAGCTACATGTAAAAGAATGAAATTACAACACTTCCTAACACCATACACAAAAATAAACTCCAAATGTATTTTTTTAACATCTTTATTGGAGTATAATTGCTTTACAATGCTGTGTTATGTTTCTGCTTTATAACAAAGTGAATCAGTTATACATATACATATGTTCCCATATATCTTCCCTCTTGCATCTCCCTCCCACCCACACTCCCTATCCCACCTCTCTAGGTGGTCACAAAGCACCGAGCTGATCTCCCTGTGCTATGCGGCTGCTTCCCTCTAGCTATCTATTTTACGTTTGGTGCTGTATATGTGTCCATGCCATTCTCTCACTTTGTCATAGCTTACCCTTCCCCCTGCCCATTTCCTCAAGTCCATTCTCTAGTAGGTCTGTGTCTTTATTGCCATCTTACCACTACATTCTTCATGACATTTTTTTTTCTTAGATTCCATATATATGTGTTACCATACGGTATTTGTCTTTCACTTTCTGACTTACTTCACTCTGTATGACAGACTCTAGGTCCACCCACCTCACTGAAAATAACTCAATTTCATTTCTTTTTATGGCTGAGTAATATTCCATTGTATATATGTGCCACATCTTCTTTATCCATTCATCTGATGATGGACACTTAGGTTGCTTCCATGTCCTGGCTATTGTAAATAGAGCTGCAATGAACATTTTGGTACATGACTCTTTTAGAATTATGGTTTTCTCAGGGTATATGCCCAGTAGTGGGATTGCTGGGTCATATGGTAGTTCTATCTGTAGTTTTTTAAGGAACCTCCATACTGTTCTACGTAGTGGCTGTACCAATTCACATTCCCACCAGCAGTGCAAGAGTGTTCCCTTTTCTCCCTGCCCTCTCCAGAATTTATTATTTCCAGATTTTTTTTTTTTCGGTACGTGGGCCTCTCACTGTTGTGGCCTCTCCCATTGCGGAGCACAGGCTCAGCGGCCATGGCTCACAGGCCCAGCCACTCCGCGGCATGTGGGATCTTCCCAGACCGGGGCACGAACCCGCGTCCCCTGCGTTGGCAGGCGGACTCTAAACCACTGCGCCAGCAGGGAGGCCCTCTAGATTTTTTGATGATGGCCATTCTGACCAGTGTGAGATGATATCTCATTGTCGTTTTGATTTGCATTTCTCTAATGATTAATGATGTTGAGCATTCTTTCATGTGTTTGTTGGAAATCTGTATATCTTCTTTGGAGAAATGTCTATTTAGGTCTTCTGCCCATTTTTGGATTGGGTTGTTTGTTTTTTTTTATTAAGCTGCATGAGCTGCTTGTAAATTTTGGAGATTAATCCTTTGTCAGTTGCTTCATTTGCACATATTTTCTCCCATTCTGAGGGTTGTCTTTTCACCTTGTTTATGGTTTCCTTTGCTGTTCAAAACCTTTTAAGTTTCATTAGATCTCATTTGTTTATTTTTGTTTTTATTTCCATTTCTCTAGGAGGTGGGTCAAAAAGGAGCTTGCTGTGATGTATGTCATAGAGTGTTCTGCCTCTCTTTTCCTCTAAGAGTCTGATAGTTTCTGGCCGTACATTTAGGTCTTTAATCCATTTTGAGCTTATTTTTGTGTATGGTGTTAGGGAGTGTTCTAATCTCATACTTTTCCATGTGCCTGTCCAGTTTTCCCAGCACCACTTATTGAAGAGGTTGTCCTTTCTCCACTGTACATTTCTGCCTCCTTTATCAAAGATAAGGTGACCATATGTGCGTGGGTTTATCTCTGGGGTTTCTATCATGTTCCACTGATCTATAGTTCTGTTTTTGTGCCAGTACCATACTGTCCTGATTACTGTAGCTTTGTAGTATAGTCTGAAGTCACAGAGCCTGATTCCTCCAGCTCCGTTTTTCTTTCTCAACATTGCTTTGACTATTCGGGGTCTTTTGTGTTTCCATACAAATTGTGAAATTTTTTGTTCTAGTTCTGTGAAGAATGCTAGTTGTAGTTTGATAGGGATTGCATTGAATCTGTAGATTGCTTTGGGTAGTAGAGTCATTTTCACAATGTTGATTCTTCCAGTCCAGGAACATGGTATATCTCTCCATCTATTTTTATCATTTTTAATTTCTTTCATCAGTGTCTTATAATTTTCTGCATACAGGTCTTTTGTCTCCTTAGGTAGGTTTATTCCTACATATTTTATTCTTTTTTTTGCAATGGTAAATGGGAGTGTTTTCTTAATTTCACTTTCAGATTTTACATCATTAGTGTATACGGATTCCAGAGATTTCTGTGCATTAATTTTGTATCCTGCAACTTTACCAAATTCATTGATTAGCTCTAGCAGTTTTCTGGTAGCATCTTTGGGATTCTCTATATATAGTATCATTTCATCTGCAAACAGTGACAACTTTACTTCTTCTTTTCTGATTTGCATTCCTTTTACTTCCTTTTCTTTTCTGATTGCTGTGGCTACAACTTCCAAAGCTATGTTGAATAAGAGTGGTGAGAGTGGGCAACCTTGTCTTGTTCCTGATCTTAGTGGAAATGCTTTCAGTTTTTCACCATTGAGGATGATGTTGGCTGTGGGTTTGTCATATATGGCCTTTATTATATTGAGGAAAGTTCCCTCTATGCCTACTTTCTGCAGGGTTTTTATCATAAATGTGTGTTGAATTTTGTCAAAAGCTTTCTCTGCATCTATTGAGATGATCATATGGTTTTTCTCCTTCAATTTGTTAATATGGTGTATCACGTTGATTGATTTGCGTATATTGAAGAATCCTTGCATTCCTGGAATATACCCCACTCAGTCATGGTGTATGATCCTTTTAATGTGCTGTTGGATTCTGTTTGCTAGTATTTTGTTGAGGATTTTTGCGTCTGTGTTCATCAGTGCTATTGCCTGTAGTTTTCTTTCTTTGTGACATTTTTGTCTAGTTTTGCTATCAGGGTGATGGTGGCCTCGTAGAATGAGTTAGGGAGTGTCCCTCCCTCTGCTATATTTTGGAAGAGTTTGAGAAGGATAGGTGTTAGCTCTTCTCTAAATGTTTGATAGAATCCGCCTGTGAAGCCATCTGGTCCGGGGCTTTTGTTTGTTGGAAGATTTTTAATCACAGTTTCAATTTCCGTGCTTGTGATTGGTCTGTTCATATTTTCTATTTCTTCCTGATTCAGTCTTGGCAGGTTGTGCATTTCTAAGAATGTGCATTTCTTCCAGGTTGTCCATTTTATTGGCATAGAGTTGCTTGTAGTAATCTCTCATGATCTTTTGTTTTTCTGCAGTGTCAGTTGTTACTTCTCCTTTTTCATTTCTAATTCTATTGATTTGAGTCTTCTCCCTTTTTTTCTTCATGAGTCTGGCTAATGGTTTATCAATTTTGTTTATCTTCTCAAAGAACCAGCTTTTAGTTTTATTCATCTTTGCTATCGTTTCCTTCATTTCTTTTTCATTTATTTCTGATCTGATTTTTATGATTTCTTTCCTTCTGCTAACTTTGGGTTTTTTTTGTTCTTCTTTCTCTAATTGCTTTATGTGCAAGGTTAGGTTGTTTATTCGAGATGTTTCCTGTTTCTTAAGGTAGGATTGTATTGCTATAAACTTCCCTCTTAGAACTGCTTTTGCTGCATCCCATAGGTTTTGGGTCGTCATGTCTCCACTGTCATTTGTTTCTAGGTATTTTTTGATTTCCTCTTTGATTTCTTCAGTGATCACTTGGTTATTAAGTAGTGTATTGTTTAGCCTCCATGTGTTTGTAGTTTTTACAGATCTTTTCCTGTAATTGATATCTAGTCTCATAGTGTTGTGGTCGCATAAGATACTTGATACGATTTCAATTTTTTAAAATTTACCAAGGCTTGTTTTGTGACTCAAGGTATGATCTATCCTGAAGAATGTTCCATGAGAACTTGAGAAAAATGTGTATTCTGTTCTGAATATAAGACTGGACACTATAAAACTCTTAGAGGAAAACACAGGAAAAACACCCTTTGATATAAATCACAGCCAGATCTTTTTTGACCTACCTCCTAGAGTAATGGAAATAAAACCAAAAAATAAACAAATGTTACCTAATGAAACTTAAAAGCTTTTGCACAGCAAAGGAAACTACAAACAAGATGAAAAGACAACCCTCAGAAAGGGAGAAAGTATTTGCAAACGAATCAATGGACAAAGGATTAATGTCTAAAATATATAAACAGCTCATGCAACTCAATATTAAAAATCAGACAACCCAATCCAAAACTCAGCAGAAGACCTAAATAGACATCTCTCCAAAGAAGACATACATATGGCCAAGAAGTACATGAAAAGCTGCTCAACATCACTAATGATTAGAGAAACGCAAATCAAAACTACAATGAGGTATCACCTCACACCAGTTAGAATCAGCATCATCAGAAAATCTATAAACAGCAAATGCTGGAGAGAATGTGCAGAAAAGGGGACCCTCTTGCACTGTTGGTGGGAATGTAAATTGATACAGCCATGCTGGAGCACAGTATGGAAATTCCTTAAAAAGCTATAAAGGAATTACTGTATGACCCAGCAATCCCACTACTGGACATATGCCCAGAGAAAACCATAATTCAAAAAGACACATGCACCCCAATGTTCATTGCAGCACTATTTACAATAGCCAGGTCATGGAAATAACAAATGCCCATCGACAGAATGGATAAAGAAGAAGTGGTACGTATATACAATGGAACATTACTCAGCCATAAGAAGGAGCAAAATTGGGTCATTTGTAGAGACATGGATGTATCTAGAGACTGTCATACAGAGTGAAGTAAGTCAGAAAGAGAAAAACAAATATTGTACATTAACGCATATATGTGGGATCTAGAAAAGTGGTATGGATGAACCAGTTTGCAAGGCAGAAATAGAGACACCGATGTAGAAAACGAACGTATGGACACCAAGGCAAGGAAAGTGGTGGTGGTGGGGGAGTGGTGGTAGGATGAACTGGGAGATTGGGATTGACATATATACACTAATATGTATAAAATGGATAACTAGTAAGAACCTGCTGTATAAAAACAACAACAACAAAAACACTGTCCTAGTTCCTCCTCAAAGGCTATACATAACAATCTGACACATATCTTTGAGTTGTTGTGCAGAAACCAAAACATCCCCCCTGCTCAGGAGGGGTATGGTGACTACATGCTGACCACAAGCACATAGACCCCAGTCTCTTTGGATCCAGAAGGTTGATGATTAAGATTCTGGAAACATTACCCTGCTATCTTACCACCAACCAATCAGAACAATGTCCACAAGCTGCAACCTTTACCTGAAATGTTGCCTTTAAAACCTTTCCCTGAAAGCCATTGAGGAGTTCAGGTCTTTTGAGCAGGAGCTGCCTGTTCTCCTTGCTTGTTGCCTGCCAATAAATGCTGTACTTTTCTTCACCACAACCCAGTGTCAGTAGATTGGCTTTGCTGCACAGAGTGTGAGCAGACCCAAGTTCAGTTTGGTAACAAGTTTTTTCTAATACATGGGTGAATATGAGCAGTAAGATAGCAGATCTATCCCAAAGTGCTCTGGAAATGCAGAGGATGATATTAATCTTGAATGGGATAGGACTGAAACAGAGATAAAAACAGAGAGAGGGTGATAGAAATTTGGTGGCAAGTTGAGAAAACTTTTGGTTTAAGGTATCAGCACTATAAGTTCTCCAAAGTACATAGACCTGGGTGTATGTTGAAGAAGTTATCATGGAGTCAGGGAGCATATCATTTGCAGATTTATGAATGTATTCTATTCTTTTTCCAAGACACTCTTCTTTTCTTTTTCCTGCCTCTTGTTTCTACCAGATAAATGAAAACCAATTACATCTATCGATTTCCAGAGGCAATTCCTCACTTGCCTCCACCCACCCACCCCAGGGACCTACTCTTATGATTACAATGGGTTAAGTAACAGTGTTCATTTATTCAATCTATCAGTTAATGACCTCTTGCGAGGTGTCACTTGTGTACCAGCCATATTAAGGTATAAAAAGATGCTAAGATATATTAATTTCTTGCCTAAAATTTAATGTGTATACGTTTGGGGTACCAACTTAAAAGTACAATGTGAGAAGTGTAGTACTAGAGATCTGTGGAACATTTTTAGAAACATTAGAAGGAAGAACTAATGCTGCCTGATGAAAGCTACAGATGGATATTTGGTAGGAAAGTTTTCACTGAGGAGATGACATTTGAGCTGGGTCCCTAAGCAGGGGAGGAAATTTGGCCAAAGGGAGAGAGGCATATAAAAACCACCTTGAGAATTCCAAAGAATTGGGCAGTAACTTGATATTCCTGGAGTGTGTTCAGTTTCAAGAGAGAAAGTGGCAAGAGAGAAGGCCAGAAATGTGTGCAGTCAGCAGATCAGGAAAGATCTTAAGAGATCTGACTTTATCTCCAGATGCTGGTGATGCAGGGGATCACGGATGGGGTAGAGAAACTGGCATGGAAGAGATTCAATCAGGGAAGTGATGTAATTGCTGAACATAATTACCCAACATAATTACTAAGTTAGAGAACAGAAAGCTATTTGTAACATTTTATAGAAGCCCTGTTTTAGGAAAATCTAATGAACTCAAATGCAAATTAAAATTAAATATATGAATAAACAGGTAAATAATTCTTCACTTTAAGGAAAGATAGTTCCTTGAAATTGAGACCTTCCCTGGTACAGTGTCACATATAATTCTATTTATAATAAATCATCATAATATTTTTTCAGAATTACTTCCATTATCTGAACCAAGGACTTCCTTGTTTGAGCTAAAGGTGTAAATTTGACACAAATTGACTCTGTAGCTGAAAGGCATTGCTGGACATATCTAATATTTGAAGAGAAAACTGAAAATGACACAGCTATGTTCTCATAATATACCACAGTCTCACTTTAGCAGTGACTTTGGAATCCTTGCTGTTAAGATCATCAGACAGGTGGAAGAAAACAGCAACTAAAAGACCTTGTGATGCTTGAATAACTAAATCCTCTTAGATTAAATCCAAATGCTCATCTTATTCTGAAATCTATGTCATGACAGAGTATTAACAAATACCAGATTCATATTCAAATTATGATGACCTTGTGCTTTTTATTTAGAAAGTTTAGAGAGATTAGTATTCAAAAGTAGTTTGGGACTTGCATTTCCAAAGCTATTGCAAAGACTTATGGAATGCCATATACATTTTTTAGTTTTTCTTATTGACATTGCAGTTGTAACTTCAGTGTTTACTCTTAACACAGTCATACTCTGGTTCCTTTTAAGATTTTATAGCTGAGGGCAAAATTTCTGCTCATCACCAGTGAAACTCTGAAAGCCGTTTGAAAGGAAACGTGCATGGTACCTTTCAAAACCATCATTTGAAGCAAAGCATGGGTAAATTTTCATGTGTTTTGAATATAGATATCAAGGAAGGGCACTAAATTCAAATTGTTTACCATTTTTTCTTGCCATAAGTTCATGAAATATGCTTCTATCATCATTCTTAACTTTAGATCAACTTAGGGGAAAAAAGTTATAAAATGGAGCCAGAGGACTCACTTTTTCCTTCTCAGATTCTCAGAATATGCTAACTGAACTCAGTTATTTCTCTTTAACGTGGAAGGCAGTCCAGGAACCTACTTTCCTTCTACTTTATACAACACAGAAACAATTTCTCCTCCTACGGTGATGACATAAAATATATTTTTGGTCTCTGTTAGTTGACATGCAAATGTACCCACTGTATCACAAGCAAAAACTCATTAAAAGCCGCTGGAATGCAATTGTGTTATCTCCCAGGAACAAAGAAAATAACATTAGTCATCACTCCAGTGCATTTCCATTTGCTAACATAGTGAAATCACCCACCCCATCCTTGTTCCCCGGAGGTTTCCATAGAAATTTTTCATATTTGATTCTATTTCCATCAGACAAAAGCTCTAGGTGTCTATTTATCACTAAGACACTTTTTAAAAATTTAAATTGCAGAATGCTGCCACGTGAGTTCATGTACAACCATGGAAACTTTTGTTTCCTAATATGTCATGCAGGTCTGACTCTGTAGATACTGTTAAAAATTCCCATCAAGTGTTTGGAATTGTTGCTTAGGTAACTAATATTTGGCTAAAACAGACAGAAGGGAGAGGCTAACGTATAATGAAAGTTACGTATATCATCTGAAAATATACCCTCTCTCTAATATTTTACTCATTTTATGAAAGTATTTCCTTTGCAGAGAGATTGCCAGTGCTGTTTGCTTTGTGGGTACTCAGCTAATGTGCATGTAACAGACATTTGTGCAAATCTTACCCTAGCTTGTCTTCTCTAGTTTTCCTATTTCTGTTTACTATCACCACCAGCTTTTAAAGAGGAAATGAATCTTACTTACCCTAGGGAAACTTCAGAGGGCAAAAAGTAACTAAATGAGTGAGGTAAACTAATATAGTAATATTTGCTTTAAAGGCAATTATGTAGGATGTTGTGGGGAGAAATACTTAAACTGGGATTTTGATGGTGGAATGATTCAATGAGAAGATAATATTTGATTTTTTCCAACTTTACTGAGGTACAATTACAAAAAATGTATATATTTAGGTTGTACAATGTAATTTTTTAAAGATTTACAACATGATGGTTTAATGTACATATACATTGTGAAATTATTACTACAGTGAAGTTAATTATCACATCCGTCACCTCCCATAGTTACCATTTTTCTTTTGTGGTAAGAATGCAAGATTTACTGTCTTAGGAAATTTCAAGTCTACAGTAGTTTTATTAACTACAATCACTATGCTGTACATTAGAATGCTATAACTTATTCATGTCATAACTGGAAGTTTGTATTGATGGAAGAAATTTTCACATATTGAGTTATGGGGCAGTCATTCTGGCTTATACATGATTTAGCTTTAGGCTAACCAAAACAGCCTGTTTGTGGCCTATTAATCATGCATTGTGCATCTGTTTGAACCATTAAAGAAAGGAATGCATTTAAAAATCAAAATGGAGTAACTGTGTTTCAGGCATCCAAAATGGAGCTAGGTGGCCATTGTGGATGTGGTTTCAGGCATGTTCCTGTATTACTGAGAACCTGAATGTTCTGAACTGTATAAGACTCAAGGACATCACCAGCCATTCTCAAAACAATATCTGCTAGAGGCTGCCAGCTGCAACCTTGTAGTCTCAAGGTCTCCCCTTGTAATTATGCAACCACTTCAACCAATCCTTGCTTAACAAGCACCCTTCTTGCCAGCTCCAACCTAATTCTTGACAAACAACTTCAGTAATTTTTGTGGGTTTTGCCTTTACAACCCCACCTCCATGCCATTTTGTAGTCCAGCAGAACACAATTCAAGTACTTCTTTTTTTTTTTTTTTAAAGAAGATGTTGGGGGTAGGAGTTTATTAATTTATTTATTTACTTTTGCTGTGTTGCATCTTCGTTTCTGTGTGAGGGCTTGCTCTAGTTGTGGCAAGCGGGGGCCACTCTTCATTGCAGTGCGCAGGCCTCTCACTGTCGCGGCCTCTCTTGCTGCGGAGCACAGGCTCCAGACGCGCAGGCTCAGTAGTTGTGGCTCACGGGCCTAGTTGCTCCGAGGCATGTGGGATCCTCCCAGACCAGGACTCGAACCCGCGTCCCCTGCATTAGCAGGCAGACTCTCAACCACTGCACCACCAGGGAAGCCCCTCAAGTACTTCTTGAATCTGTGTCTACCAGGCTATAATCTTCAGTTTGGCTCAAATAAAATTCTTTTCTCTTCTTATAGATCGTTTACTGATTATTTCTGTCATCAGTATCTTTTGACCAACATCTCCTCATTCCCTCCCCCCACCCGACCCCATTTTACTTTCTGTTACTATAAGTTTGGCTTTTTTAGGTTCCCCATATAAGTGAGATCATACATTATCTGTCTTTCTCTGTCTGACTTATTTCACTTAGCATAATGTCCTTCAGGTTCATCCATGTTATTGCAAATGGCAGGATTTTCGTTTTTTTGGCTGAATAATCTTCCGTTGTATACAGATACCACATTTTCTTTAGCCATTTATCTGTTAATTGACTCTTAGGTTGTTTACGTATCTTGACTATTGTGAATAATGCTACAGTGAACATGGGAGTGCCGATAATCTCTTCAAGATACTGATTTCATTTCCTTTAGAAATATACCCAGAGGTGAGATTACTGGATCATTTTTGATCTTGAGAAAAAGCCAGCCAAGTAAAGATCAGGGGGTAAAGCATCTGAGATAGGGGAGACAGCAAGCCTGTACAATAAGGAGCTCAACAATTATTTGATAAATGGGGAATTATCTTTAATTGCCTTATAATTTTAAACTATTTTTTCTTTAGTTAATTTCTTTGCAATTTTTCTGTGAAGGTAATCATACTTTAGTAGAAAAGGTATTTTGTACATTGGGGAAACTAACCCTTTGCTGATGGTTGGCAAATGCTCTTCCATTTTGTTATTTATACCTTGACTCATTTTATTCTTTTTTTCTCACAGAATTTATACTTTATATTTAGCTCTATTAACCTTTTTAATGCTTTTTAATTTTCATTATATGTTTAGAAATATCTTCTCTACCTAAAGATAATTCGTGCTTAAATCACCAATATTTGTTTGTACTTCATCTTTGGTTTAAAATTTTAGAGTAAAATATTTGATACATCTTGTATTTATTTGAGTTAGGAAAACATTAAAAAAATTTTCAAAATGGCTAAACAGTAATTACAATGCACTTAATTGAATAATTGACATTTTCCCTGTTGATTTTAAATGCTGCCTCATTTTATACTAAATTACCTATTTTTGAGTCTAAATCCAGACTCTGTAATGTGTTCCTTTGAGCTATTCCTCTGTGCCAGTACAAAACTGTTCTGTTTTTTTCATCTTTATAATGCCATTGATGTATGCTAGGACCAGTCCTCTTCATTATTCTTTATCAAAATAATCTTAGTTATTATCACGTATTGTTCCTGGTATATCTCTTTGAATCAACTTGCCAATTTATTTTTAAATGCTCTTTTGATGGGAACAAATTGAAAATTATACATTACGCTTATAGAAAACATAAAGTTTAACTTAGATTATTCCTAAATTCATTTTGTTGTTTACTATGGTAAGTGTGCTCTCTTTTTACCATACTGAACCTCTAATTAGTTCTAAAAAAATATACAGTGAATTTGCTTAGGTTTTCTAGGTATACAAAAATGCAAGCTACAAATAATTATTGATATCTATCTATATCTATCTACCTATCATCATCATTATCTTTCTAACACATATATGTGTGTATTGATTTGTTTATTGGAGCCAGAATACATGTGTTTGAATGTGGATTCACCACTTATGTGCTGTGCTTCATTTGCTGGTTACTTTACATCTATTTACTTCAGCTTTCTGGAAAATTGAGATACAGTTGCCTACTTGATAAGTGGTTTGGAAAATCAGATGAGTTAGTTTATGTAAAATTCTTAGACAGTGCCTGGCATATAGTAAGCATTATAAAAGTTTTGCTTCTGCTGTTAACTATTCTTAGCATTATTTTGTTAGCTACAACTTCCAAAGAAAAGCTAAATAATGGTGGTGTAAATAAGCATCTTTATTTGGCCCCTTACTTTAGGGATAATGCCCCCTAGAAATTTTTTTCTGTACTTGATTCTTCTATATTTTTATATTATGAAGTATTTTAAAGAACATTGTAGACTTTTTGGTATTTTTACCTTAATTTATTGGTATCTATGTCTAAAAAGTAAGATTTTTTAAAAAATCTTTGCTCTCCTTTATTTTGTTCTTTTAAAAAGTATTTGGACAATCTAGTCCTTCTCTCTATGTGTAACATAGGATCCATATGTTATTTATACTAAAACCCAGTTCTAATAATGTTATTTTCTAAAGAGAAAAGTCCCAGTAAACATCCTGGATTGGAATCTTGGCTCTACCATTCCCTAGCAATGTGACCTTAAATTATTTAGCTTCCCTGGGCTTCAGGTATTTTTGTTGGTTTGTTTGTTTTTGTTTTTTAAAATTTGGGGGGTGTATAATTTACAATGCTCTGTTACTTTCAGGTGTACAGCAAAGGGAATCTGCCATACATATACATATATCCACTCTTTTTTAGCTTCTTTTAACATATAGCCCATTACAGTGTATTGAGTAGAGTTCCCTATGGTATACAGTAGGTCCTATTAGTTATCTACGTATAGTAGTGTGTAGTGTGTTCTCCCCTCCTACTTATCCCCCGGTAAACATAAGTTTTTTTTTAACATCTGTAACTCTATTTCTGTTTTTTAGGTAAGTTCATTTGTAGCCTTTTTTTAGATTCCACATATAAGCGATATCATATGATATTTCTCTTTCTCTGTCTGACTTACTTCACTCAGTATGAGAATCTCTAGGTCCATCCATTTTGCTGCAAATGTCATTATTTTGTTCTTTTTTATGGCCGAGTAATATTCCATTGTATATATGTACCAAATCTTCTTTATCCATTCCTCTGCTGATGAACATTTAGTTTGCTTCCATGTCCTGTCTACTGTAAATAGTGCTGCAATGACCATCAGGGTGCATGAATTCTTTTGAATTATGGTTTTCTTCAGATATATGCCTAGGAGTGGGATTGTTGGGTCATATGGTAGTTCTATTTTTAGTTTTTTAAGGAACCTCCATACTGTTCTCCATAGTGGCTGTATCAATTTACATTCCCACCAACAGTGCAAGAGGGTTCCCTTTTCTCCACACCCTCTCCATCATTTATTGTTTCTAGATTTTTTGAGGATGGCCATTCTGATCGGTGTGAGGTGATACTTCATTGTAGTTTTGATTTGCATTTCTCTAATAATTAGTGATGTTGAGCAGATTTTCATATGCTTTTTAACCATCTGTATGTCTTCTTCTTTTTTATTTTTATTGGAGTATAATTGCTTTACAATGTTGTGTTAGTTTCTTGCTGTAGAGCAAAGTGAATCAGTCATATGTATACATATATACACTCTTTTTACAATTTCCTTCCCATTTAGGTCACCACAGAACACTGAGTAGAGTTCCCTCTGCTATAGAGTAGGTTCTCATTAGTTACCTATTTTCTATTTTATATATAGTAATGTATATATATCAGACCCAATCTCCCAATTCATCCCACCACCTCCTTCCCACCTTGGTAACCATAAGTTTGTTCTCTTCATCTGTGACTCTATTTCTGCTTTGCAAATAAGTTCATCTCTACCATTTTTCTAGATTCCACATGTAAGTGATATTATACAATATTTGTTTTTCTCTTTCTGACTTAGTTCACTCTGTATGGCAACCTCTAGGTCCATCCACATTTTGGCAGATGGCACTATTTCATTCTTTTTTATGGCTGAGTAATATTCCATTGTGTATATATATATATATATATATATATATATATATATATATATATATACCACATCTTCTTTATCCATTCCTCTTTCAATGGACATTTAGGTTGCTTCCATGTCCTGGCTATTGTAAATAGTACTGCAGTGAACATCGGGGTGCATGTATACTTTTGAATTATGGTTTCTCCACATATATGCCTAGGAGTGGGATTGCTGGATCATATGGTAGCTCTATTTTTAGTTTTCTAAGGAGCCTCCATATTGTTCTTTATAGTGGCTGTACCAGTTTACATTCCCACCAACAGTATAGGAGGGTTCCCTTTTCTCCACACCCTCTCCAGCATTTATTGTTTGTAGAATTTTTGAGGATGGCCATCCTGACTGGTGTGAGGTGATACCACATTGTAGTTTTGATGTGCATTTCTCTAATAATTAGTGATGTTGAGCAGCTTTTCATGTGTTTGTTGGCTATCTGTATGTCTTCTTTGGAGAAATGTCTATTTAGGGCTTCCACCCATTTTTTGATTGGGTTTTTTTTTTTGATATTGAGCTGCATAAGCTGTTTGTATATTTTGGAGATTAATCCCTTGTCAATTGCTTCATTTGAAAATATTTTCTCCCATTCTGAGGGTTGTCTTTTCATTTTGTGTATGGTTTCCTTTGCTGTGCAAAAGCTTTTAAGTTTCATTAGGTCCCATTTGTTTATTTTTGTTTTAATTTTCATTACTCTAGGAGGTGGGTCAAAAAAGATCTTGCTGTGATTTATGTCAAAGAGTGTTCTTCCTGTATTTTCCTCTAAGAGTTTTATAGTATCCAGCCTTACATTTAGGTCATTTTGAGTTTATTTTTGTTTATGGCATTAGGGTGTGTTCTAAATTCATTCTTTTACATGTAGCTGTCCAGTTTTCCCAGCACCACTTATTGAAGAGACTGTCTTTTCTCCATTGTATATTATGGCCTGATTTGTCATAGATTAGGTGACCATAAGTGTGTTGGTTTATCTCTGAACTTTCTATCCTGTTCCATTGATCTATGTTTCTGTTTTTATGCCAGTACCATACTGTTTTGATGATTGTAGCTTTGTAGTGTAGTCTGAAGTCAGGGAGCCTGATTCCTCCAGCTCCACTTCTCTTTCTCAAGATTGCTTTGGCTATTCAGGATCTTTTGTGTTTCCATACAGATTGTAAAATTTTTCATTCTAATTCTGTGAAAAATGTCATTGGTAATTTGATAGGGATTGCATTGAATCTGTAGATTGCTTTGAGTAGTATAGCCATTTTCACAATATTGATCCTTCCAATCCAAGAACATGGTATATCTCTCCATCTGTTTGTGTCATCTTTGATTTCTTTCATCAGTATCTTATAGTTTTCTGAGTACGGGTCTTTTGCCTCCTTAGGTAGGTTTATTCCTAGGTTGTTTTTCTTTTTTTTTTTTTTTTTTTTTTGATGCGATGGTAAATGGGATTGTTTCCTTAATCTCTGTTTCTGATCTTTTTTTGTGAGTGTATAGTAATGCAAGAGATTTCTGTGTATTAATTTTGTATCCTGTGACTTTACCAACTTCATTGATGAGTTCCTGTAGTTTTCTGGTGGCATCTTTAGGATTTTCTATGTATAGTAACATGTCATCTGCAAAGAGTGACAGCTTTACTTCTTCTTTTCCAATTTGGATTCCCTTTATTTCTTTTTCTTCTCTGATAGCCATGGCTAGAACTTCCAAAACTATGTTGAATAAATGTGGCAAGAGTGGACATCCTTGTCTTGCTCCTGATTTTAGAGGAAATGCTTTCAGCTTTTCACCATTGAGTATGATGTTAGCTGTAGGTTTATCATATATGGCCCTTATTATGTTGAGGTAGGTTCCCCTAACCCCATTTTCTGGAGAGTTTTTGTCATAAATCAGTGTTGAACTTTGTCAAAAGCTTTTTCTGCATCTATTGAGATGATCATATGGTTTTTATTCTTCAATTTGTTAATGTGGTGTATCACATTCATTGATTTGTAAATATTGAGGAATCCTTGCATCTCTGGGATAAATCCCACTTGATCATGGTGTATGATCCTTTTAATGTGTTCTTGGGCTTGGTTTGCTAGTATTTTTTGAGGATTTTTGTATCCATGTTCATCAGTGATATTGGCCTGTAATTTTCTTTTTTAGTGATATCTTTGTCTGGTTTTGGTGTCAGGGTGATGGTGGCCTCGTAGAATGAGTTTGGGAGTGTTCCTTCCTCTGAAATTTTTTGGGAAGAGTTTCAGAAGGGTAGGTGTTAACTCTTCTCTAAATGTTTGATAGAGTTCACCTGTAAAGCCATCTGGTCCTGGACTTTTGTTTGTTGGAAGATTTTTAATCACAGTTTCAATTTCAGTACTTGTGATTGGTCTGTTCATATTTTTTATTTCCTCCTGGTTCAGTCTTGGAAGGTCATATCTAAAAAGTAAGATTTTTCTATATACCACAATGCTATTATTAAGACAGTTAACGAAAGTAGTAATCATTCCTTAATATCTTCTACTCTCCAGTTCATATTTAAATTTACCTGAAATCTTTTTTCTTTTACAGCTGGTTTGTTAAAATATACATCTCATCAAGAACTATGCAGTAAATTTAGGTTTTATGTCTCTCCAGACTCAGTCTGAAATAGTCTCTATCTTTGTTATAATGACATTGGGAAAATATTCCACCTTCTGGATTTTTCTGATTCTTTACTCATGGTGTCACTTAACTTGTTTTTATATCTCCTATGTTTTCTGTAAACTGGTAGTTCATTTTAAAGCCTTGATGGGATTCCAGTTATAAATATTTTGAGAAAGCATAATTTCTATCGCATCATGTGTCATTACTGGTCCACTTGGAAGCAGATGTCAAAGAAGAATTAGAAGTGCAAAAGATTTATTGGGGAAAGACCATGACAAATAGAGGCAAGAGGGAGCAAGAGTAGGCTGATAGAAGCTCAGGCCCCAGTGCAGCTCTGACTCCTTTGAAAGGAGAGAAGGCAGAAAGGGGGATTAGGTAGGAAGCCCCTCAGACTGCAGCACAACTCTGAGAACATGTGCCATGCCAGGACAATAAGGAGCCACAGGGAAAGATTGTCCAATATAGGAGTCTCACAGTGTGCTGACATGGCCTGGCTCTAGTATTCCTGCTGTGCTCAGTTATTGGCTGGAAGCAGCCCAGGACAAGCATGGCCTCGATGTGAACATTGTATTAGATCCTGAAACTATGGCAGCTGGAGTCTGTCAGCCCACTACACTCCTACAGGAGATTCTCTTTTGAGTGGAGGTCTGAGCAGCACACTCATCTGGCTGCCACATATATCAGAAGGCATGTATTGTACTATCTGCTTTTCTACTAGTAGACTTGCTAAGGTTAGAGTTGTCATGGCCTGATTCCTCCTCTCTACCAAGTGAGATCACAGGTACTTCAACTTCAATATGTCCCAAATAAGTGCATCTTTCTCCATCCCTAAATTTGTTCTGCATTTCAGCCTCAGGGAATGGCAATACCATCCATGTAATTATCCAAACCTGGACCTTTGGCATCACCCTTTATTCCTTCTTCCTCCACATTCCCATGTCCAATCAGTCACCAAGTCATATTGATGCAGCCCTCTTAATATTTCTCAAATCCAATCCCTGCTCTATATCCCATCTGCTACCGACACAATTCTGGACTTCATATTTTCTTTCCTAGGACTATAGCAAGTCTCTTAATTGGTACCATGTGCCTGGTCTTGCTTTCCTCAAAAATAAACACTACGTTAAATCCAGCAGGACCTTTCAAAATTGGAAATCTGATGGTATTACTTTTCTATGTTAATTTTTTCATTGACTTTTCATGATCTTCACAAAAATTCCAAAACCTTAAATTATGTATAATATTCTTCATGATTTGTGTTCCGCTTCCCTTTATGCTTTCATCTGCTGCTTCCCCTCCAGAAAACCTTGTTATTTAACAAAGTGTAACCCCTTTAAGTTTTTGGGTAGGCCATGTGCTTTATCATGGCCATTACTTGCACATGGTATTGATCTTTTGCTTGGAATTCTCTTTCCCTCTTGGTCAATATGAGCTCCTAATTCTCCTCTAAAGGTAGCTTAAATGCCTTCTCCTCTAGAACACTCACGTTAACTTGCCTGATAATTGCTTGAGCACTCTGTTCTTTATATTTCCACAGATTTTCATATGTATGTCTAGAACGTTGTTCATCACATGGTATATCACAAATTATGTGTTTGTTTCCTCTGCTAAACTGTGGGCCAGAAGGACTATAAATATGCTCTATTCATCTGTATATTCTTAGTGCTTAGCACAGAGCCCTGGCCAATAGTAGCTGTTCAAAAGAGTAAATGATTTATCAAGTGCAATTTCAAAGCCAGACTACTTTATCTTGTTCTGTCATCAATTATATACCTTCCAAACTGGTACTCAAGCTACATTTCAAGGACAGTAAAACACGTAGTGATTAAACACAGGGGTTCTGGGTTCAAACTCATGGGATTAAAATCCTATCTCTGCCACTTACCTTAACCTTCTGGATCTCATTTTTTCCACTTGTGAATTAGTAATAAGACTGACTATCTCATGTTGTTGCTAATAATTCTATTGGCTCACACTTATTTACTATGTTTGAGGCATAACTTAAGTGATTTTTATGCATTATTTATTCATTCAACAGATGATTATTGAGCACCTATTTGGGTCGGGCACTGTTCTAGATATTAGGGATACAACAGTGAACAAACAGACTAAACTCTCTGTCTCTCTGCCATCATGTAGCTTACATTCTAGTGAGGGGGGTGAGGTAATAAGCAAAAATAAATAAGCTAAATATATACTATGTCAGTTGGTAATAAATACAATGGAGAAAATAATGCAAAAGTTGGGAGTCAGGTGGTGCTGAGGAGATGATGTTTAAAATAGGTGTCCAGAAAAACCTCACTGGAAAGGTAATATTTGAGAAAAAAATTGAGAAGGTGAGGGAAAAAGTGTTATGGATATTTGAGGAAAAAGCAGTCCATAAATGAACAACAAGTGCAGAGGCCTGAGGAATGAATGTGCTTGTTTTACACAAAGAACCACTAGGAAGTCATATTGACTAGAGAAGAGTAAGAAAGAGACACAGCAGTAGAGGCTATGGTCGTAGAGGTAGCAGGGTCTGGATCATACAAAATGTGCACTGAGAGAGCTGGAAAGCCATTGATAGTTTTGAGTAAAGGAATGATGTGCGGAACTTTAAAATGATCATTCTGGAAGGTGTGTGCAGAATAAACTATAGATAGGTAGGGGTGGTGGCAGATCCATCAATTAGGAGTCTACTTCAATACTCCAGGTGAGAGACAATGACTACTTGGGCCAGAGTTGTAATGGTAGAGGTGGTGAGAAGTAGGGCAGTTCTGAAAGTATTTTGAAGCAGAGTTTACAGAATATGCTGATTAATTGGATTTGGAGTATAATAAAAAGAAAGGAGTCAGGTATAATACTGATAATAATAATAGATAATGTATATTGCAGTTATTATGTATCCAACACTACTAAATTTTTTATAAGTGTTAAGTCTTTTAGTTCTCAGAAAAGATGAAGAAACAGTTATTGGTACATATGGGTACTCAGTATTTACTGATTGGGGCACAGAGAGGAAAAGTAACTTGCCCATGCTATGCAGCTAGTAAGTAATGGACTCAGAACTCAAACACAGACCATCTGGCTACAGGGTCCATGATTTTAACAACTACATGATGGTTGGATGTTTCCAAGGCTTTTGGTTGGACTATCTGGAAAGATGGAAGACTGGATATACAGATGTGGGTGTCAATAGTGTACTGAGGCAGATACAATCACCTAGGGAGTGAGTATACATAGAGAAGATAAGACTTCTAAGACTCAACTGCAGGAAACTCAGACATTTACAGTTCTGGAAGATGAGGAGGGATCAGCGAAGGAAACTGTGAAAGAATAATCAAGGAGGTGGGAAAAAAATCCAGGAGGGTGTAGTGTCTTGAGAGCCAAGTGAAGAATATATTTCAAGAAAAAGCGGGTGATCAACTGGGTCAAATGATACTGATATATCAAGTAAGATGAGATTTTTGAATTGAACAGTAGATTTAGCAACCTCTAAGGAGCAGTTTCTATGGGACAGGAAGTAAGCTCCAAAAGAGAAATAAAAGAGAATTGGAAACAGTGAGTCTAGAAAGCTATTTCCAGGAATCCTTCTCCTATAGATGCCAGAGAAAAGGTGCAGTGGGTTTGATAGACGTTTACTGTTTTTGTTTTCCTTTAAGATAGAAGAAATACTTCTTTGCTGATGGAAATGATACATTAGAGAGGAATAACCTGATGATGTAGTAGAGAATGAGGATCATTTCTAGTCTCAAATCCTTGAATATATCTGAGGCATTGGGGTCTAGTGTACATAGCACAGAGAATTCACTTAGAACTGTGGTTCTGTTTTGGAAAAGTTGTGATGTCATGTTTCATGTTCTAGTGTGGTCACGCTTGCATACTTATATATTTAAATACATGTTAAAAACAAATTAGTTTTTTTAAAGGTCTCCCTTTACTTTATATTTAACGTATTGTATTGATTTTTTTGAAACTATTTATGTTTATGAATTTTATTTCAGAATAGTAACGAGAGACATCCTAGTCGAATTAAATCAGGCTCTCTGAGCCAGAGGCAATTGCATAGGTATTTTTTAAAACGATTTCTGGTGGATTTTAATATTCAGCCAAGATCCTCTAATTCAAAACAAACCTCAGAGGCAGATACTATTATTATGATGATGATGATAATCATTGTTATTATTATGATGTTACATCTAGGAAAACCAAGGCTTAAAGTGGTTAAGCAGTTGGTTCAAGGTACTATGGGTAAATGATAGAGTTTAAGCGTGGGTCCAGGCAATCTGACTCCTGAACTCACTGTTCTATTCCACCTCACCAATCTTCTTTAGAACTGTAAAAGTACTTTGTGTCTCTGTGCCCTTTCACGTGGTCTTTCCTTTCCTTGGATTACCTTGCCTTTTTTGTCTCTTTACTTTTCCAGGTCCTTGTAGGCTTCACATTTTCAGCATGTAAGAATTATGTAATGTTCATATGTATATCTCCATATGAATATATCTCTATATCTGTCTATCTATCATCTATCTGTCTCTCCATCTCTAGAGTCAGGGATATCTGGGTTTGACTCCTGACTCTGTCAATTCTGAGCTATGTGACCTTGGGAGGTGACTTAGCCTTTCTAAACTTCAATTTGGTCATCTTCGAATTGAGGGCAATAATAATATTCAGTTTGAAGTTGAGAAGTTTGGACCAGAGAAGTGATCGGATATCAGTTAAGATCTCAGTTTCAGTGTATGTGCAGCAATAGCCTTCTTCTATGCTTGAGAGATTATAGCTGAGCATGACTCAAGATTACTTGGGAAACTGGAAGGAGAGCTAAGATTAAATGAATCTTTAGGCTCCTTAAACCATGGTGAGTGACTCCACCATCACCCAAGCCCCGATTAATCCCAAAGAAGAAAATTAGGAAGGATGCTTAAAAGGCTCTAAAGTCAGTCTCCATCCAGTGGGCTAGAAGTCATGCCATCTAAAATCCTGAGGAAATACCACAGGAGCTAGTTCAAGCCAAAGGAATTGAGTGCCTAGCCTTCTCTAGGCTCCCAATGGCTGATTATGTTTAGAAGCCATATATTTCCCTTTCTTTACTTTTTCAAGTGGACCAACAAGTGACTTAAAATAATCAGACCAGACATGACCTTAGTACAAAGCATATTGGACTGGTTCCCATACTTCATCTGCCACTAATTAGCTGTGTGATCTTAAGGATATTATTTACCTTTTATGAATTTTATTTGCCTCGTTTGTAAAAGGAAAGGATTGGATTGGATAACCTCTCAATTACCACATTTTATAATTTTACACTGACCTAAAAAGCTAAGCTTTCATGTGATTGAGAAGATAATAGCATTTTGGGGTAAAACCAGAATGCTTCCTATATTTAAAGATATTCACAGAGAGGGCAAGCCCTCTCTCAGGTATGCATTTTATTATCTTACACCCCACACATCAGTCAGAATGCCTCAGAGTACTAATAATAACTGAAAATTGCTTAGCACTTTGCCCCTTACAAGAATTTCGTTTGCTGTTTATGGAAACCCTGTGACACAGATAGTGCAGGTATAATCATACACATTTGTAGATGAGCACAGTAAAGCTCAAAGAGGAATAAGAGACTTGTTCAAGGTAACAGGTTTTTTTTTAAAAAAAAATGCTGAGACATAAATCAAGGTTTTGTAATGATAGGACTTCCCTGAAGAAGCTCCCCTATGTCACCCCCTGGTTTTATTTCTCTAGAAATAATTACAATAGTGGATGCTTTGAAAGAATGCTAGAACATGGTCTGGGATCCATGAGGAAAAGAGATGACAATGTTTGTGTAAGTGCAGCAGTCTGGGCTGCCTGCAGCCACTGAGAGAGCAGAAGTGATGCTAAGAGGCACAGGGAAGGCCTGCTGCCTCAGCCCCTTGGCTCTTTCTCCTCTACAGGATGTTGGGAGATCCCAAAGTTCCAGTAATTGTTCTACGGAGGTAACAGACAATATCTGACTTAGTCATATTAAAAATAGGCCTTCTAGCTCATCCATACCTAGGTACACACCTGTTTTGCCTAGAAAGGGATAACACAATTTGTCAATTGAATTGAACTTAATGTAGAAATTTCATTGTTTGCCGGATTACCACACTGGGAAAATATTTTATAGTTTCGACAAGCAGGCAGAAATTAATTGGGAAACATGGAGGGATCAGAGTAGCCACTCAATGTGTCTCTAGGTTTATCTGCAGCTTCCCCTTTATTCATGTGTGTGTTTTGAGGGGGCCAAGCACTCCAGAAAGCCCAGGCCATAGCTCAGCCTCTTCTTCTTGAGTGGGGAGGAGAAAAGGTCCTCTGCCCCACACCTCACTCTCTCACCACATCCCTGTGACTACCTCTCATCAATATAGGCAAGTGACTCTCAACCTGGGAGTGATTTTGCCTTCGAGGGGACATTCGTCAGTATCTGGAGACATTTTGGGGTTGTTATACCTGGGGGGTGGGTGCTACTGATATTAATGGGTAAAGGCCTATGATGTGACTAAATATGTTACATTGCACAAGACAGCCCCCAACAGCAAATAATTATCTGGCCCTAAACGTCAACAGTGCTGAGAATGGAAACACTGGTGCAGACTGCAGCCCGTCTGGACTTAGCTTAGGCTGGGGTATAGTGGTAGGACAGATTGCCTCAGGGCTTGTAGGACACACAGAAATCTGTGAGTGGGAAAAATTGGGGATACTGGTCTGAGGTTAAAGGCCAGGAGAGTCAAAACGTGACTGGTCTAAGAAAAGATAAGCAGAATCCCTCTCTCTCTTACATTGCTGCCAGGAAAAGAGAAGGTATAGCAAAGCACTCAGCAATAGTCGCCTGGTACAATAGTGGCTGATGGGAAGCCATTGCTAGGGAGAAAATGTAACATATAGTAATTAGCATAAATTTTTTTTAAGGAAGCTCCAGACCTATAGCCATTATCAAGCTCTCTTCTCTCCTGGCATCTTCAAGCTCTCTAAGCTCTTCCTCCCTGGAAGGAGACAACCTAATGGCACCTGCCTTAGAGTTTCTCTCCCTTGTCTCTTATTTCTCTGGCTTTTACCTCTTTGCTTCTCCTTCCCCTTCTAAGAAAATCGAACAGGTACTTGCTATGTTAGGCTTCCAAAGTGAAGTGAGTGTAGAAGTCTCTCACCTCTTATATATAGTCTCTTATATGGTGGCTTGTGGAGGCCAAGGAACTGGTCACGTTCTCGTGGTGTTGGGAAAGGGCGATGGCAGGACGCACTGGATTGCAGAATTCTGATGACCCAGGAAGCCAACCTGCAGACAGTCTACTGGGATGTTTGCCTACTAGACCCTGGCCTGTCCTGGGGGGTACAGTCAAACTAACTCTAATGTTAAAATCTTATCTATTAGTGAAGAGGTCCGAGTCCTCTAGGATATACAAAATGTATTCTGAATGGATGATTACCTAACAGAGACAAGGTTAGTCATCTGTTAAATGATTCTCCAAAATTAGCACTGAAACTTAAACATAAATATATATATTTTTGTAAATCCTCGGAAGCCTAATACATTAAACCCTGCCAGTCAATTCTGTACCAAATATGACTGGCTTTATCGACTCAACTCTGGAAAGGACATTGGATTTGCTTTTTGTCATTAAATACATGTTGTGATAGAGTTGATTTAAGAGCTACTAATGACAAGGAAAGATAACTAGTGGTCACATGACTTAGAGGTCTAAGACTTTTATAATAGTAGCCAAGTGGAATTTTAAGACAAGATAGGCTTGTGAATCAGTAAGTCAAAATGCAGGCAGCCTGCTGGGAAGTGTGCCTGCTGGTTTTGCTAGCCTGACCTGGGTGAAACAATCAGGCTGGCCAGCGGATAACTGGCTGCTCCAGGAAGAAAGCAAAATAACTTCTGCTCTTGCTTTGGGCATCTCCATTTCTCCATCATAGAAATGGGCAACCAATGACTACTTAAAAGACAGTGAGATGATTTATCTATTATAATAAAAATTCTTCCCCCACCTTTACTTCATGAACAAACAAAGAGACAAATCAAAGGGGCTAACAAACTAAGCAATATTTTACAAACAACAAAGACCCTTTGCAGGCTAATGTAAATGTAATGTAAGCTCATTGTGTCGTTCAGATGGATTCAAATGACTGACTTTGGCATGTTTCGCTCATTATATTGCTTCTGCTTTTTGTCAGTAAGGGCAAGTTATTTTAAGAACACAAGGACAGTAGATGCATGGGGTGAGCTAGGCCAAACCACAGAGGCTGTGGATTCAAAAACTGGTGATAATGATGAGTGTGGTTCATGTTTCCTTTACATGGATGGGTTTGCTGCAGAACGTGCAAACAGGAATGCATAAGATATACAAAAGGCCAAGGCTACCACTCAGTGGCCCAAGAACGCTAATGAATTTCTATTTCTCACAAAATCATACTTGAGCATACTTGAACGCTACTCTAGGCTTGCAGTTTTCATCGTGTGCTCACCAAGGACACATATCTACACTTCTCTGCTTAGAGAGTTTTGATTTGATAACCACCTTTCTCATTTTATTGCAAGAGATTAAATTTCTCATATTTTCAAACATATTGATACTACCTATTAGTGTAATACATAGAATATTGCAAACAAACTGTGATATTTTCCTGACAATGGGTATGTTTTTACTGGTGGTGATATACAGTGTTTGGATATATTGGGCCAATACTGTTTCCCAGTTTTACACAGGTAAGCATCATTTCACACTTAGGGCACCATGTGTCAAAGGCAGATTGTTAGGTATCATGACAAAGATGAAAATGTGTGTTATTCATTGAGCATTAAAAATGATGACCACTACAGGGGGTTTCTGATGAAATCAAGGGTCATTGCAATAATTTTGAACATCGTTAATTCTTTTCCCCACTCTGTCCTCGTCCTCTCTCTCTCTCTCTCTCTCTCTCTCTCTCTCTATATATATATATATATATATATATATATATATCCATCCAAACCTAGATGAAAAACCTCTACATTCATTTTCCATTGAATTCTAGCTGCTTAAGAGGTTCACATTACATTCTCAGTAGTGATGGATATATAATTAATGTGTGGCTGATACGAGTAAAACAGGCAAGGGATACACAGGCCTTAAGGCAATCTGTCCTTTGTTAATGCTAAAAGTTCTCTGGGTTATCCCCACCCTGAATTAAAATCAGATGCTACTATGAGAAATCAAAAGGCAGTGAAACAAAAATAGTTTCCTGACAGAGCTAACAGTAAGCATCATAGTAGAAAGAGGCCTGGCTTTGAGATCAGACGAACATGGGTTACAATTCTGGACCCTCCATTTATTATCTGAGCAATCTTGGACAGAAAATCTCACAGGTCCCCAGTTTTTGTATCTGTGCTATGGTAATAATATCATCTACTTCATTGATTTACTGTGAAGATTAAGTAATGAGACAGCATATTACAATGCCTAGTATATAAGAGGTGCATGCAAACGGTAGTTACTAAATAAAATATATTAATTTGCTTTATTCCCAACCAATTCATCTTCACTTAGATTCTAATCCATAAGTTTAAAATAAATTTTCAAAGACCATCATTTTCCTTTTTAAGACTTTATGGTTTACTTATTATTACTATTTCTATTATTATTTCATTATCATTTTTTATTATTTTAATTCAGCAGCTTGACTTGAATCGACACAATCCTGACATTTCAGAAAGTAGAGCTTCAGGGTGAGCTCATTTACTCATTTACAAAGGACATTGTATCATACAAGAAGGGTGTAGTGTTGTATTCAACTTGAATTTTTCCTTTTAGGGTATTGGAACATAAGTAAAACATAGAGTTTACATTGTTGAGCAAAAGTAGTCAAACACGAAAGAGCAGACGATGTATGATTCCATTCATGTAAACTGCAAAAACAGGCAAAATCAAGGGAATGGTAACCCTGGGTGGAGGGTAGAGGGGTGGATAGTGAGTAAAAGAGGCCTCAAGGCAGAGCAGAGGGAACAGGTGATGTCTGATTCTTGATTATGGTGCAAGTAACACAGGGTGCATTCAATTTATGAAACTTCATCGAGATAAACACTCATCATGTGTTCACTTTTTTGTACATATATTATTTTAAATACCAAGTCTAAAAAAATGTGATCGTGGCAAGAAAGTACTATATATTCTTTTAGAAACATTTGAGAAAATACAGAAAAAGAACTAAAAATCACCTGGTAGTTCTACCATCAAAATATAGCCAGTGTTCACATTTTATTACTTTGTTACTGGTATTTTTTTTTTTCTTTTTTTTTGCGGTACGCGGGCCTCTCACTGCTGTGGCCTCTCCCGTCACGGAGCACAGGCTCCGGATGCGCAGGCTCAGCGGCCATGGCCCACGGGCCCAGCTGCTCCGCGGCATGTGGGATCTTCCCGGACCGGGGCACGAACCCGTGTCCCCTGCATCGGCAGGCGGACCCTCAACCACTGCGCCACCAGGGAAGCCCACCGGTATTGTTTTTAAACAAAATGAGAGTCATGGTGTATGTGGAATTTTATATCTAACTTTTGGTAATTTACATTATATTTTTATAATTTTCTCATGCCACGAAATATACTTTGAAGGTATGATTTATAATACCTACATAGAATTTGATTATATGGATATGTCTTACCTTATTTGAACAGTCTCATCTGCATGGCATTTAGATTTTTCCCGTGTTTTTGATAATGCTGTTATTAGCAATATTGTGCATAAATCTTTGTGCATATCTCTGATTATTCCCTTATAATACATTACCACAAGTGAAATTACTGAGTCAAGCTCTTGAAAAATATTATCAGTTGCTCTCTAAAAAGATTCTGTGAACTTAAACTTTTACCAGCGATTTTCAAAGGTACGAATTTCTCTGCACCATTATCATCACAAGATAATATAGTTAATGTTTATTAACACTTTACTATGAGCCAGTCACTACACAGGTTTTATCTCATTATTCAAAATAACTCTAAGAGTGAAGTACTCTTTTCCTCATTTACAGATGAGGAAATTAAGGCTCGGTAAATACTTTTCTCAGCTAGCAATTAGCAGACCTCTGGGCTTTTTCATTACAAAGCCCAAGATTTTCACCACCACATCCTACATTCAGTTTGTATTGGTGTTTTAAAAATTGCCACTTTGATGGGCAAAATGTGGTAACATGTTTTTATCTGTACCCTTGATTATTAGTAAGCTTAATTTTTTCTTTTAAATATCCAGTGATTATATTTCCCCTCTTGTCAATACTCTGTTCATAAGCTTTAATTTTTAATAGCATGTTGATCTTTTTTTCACTGATTTTTAAAAGTGTTTTAAAACAACACATACACATGGTAAAAATGGTAAACAATAGAGAATTAGTCATCCTCCCACAACAGAACTCTGTCTTCACCATCTAAATTTTACAATCACCAACAGTTTACTGTGTGCCCTTCCAGAAATTTCCCATGTGCATATTTCCCCACTTATATAGGCATATATATATATATATATATATCATATATGTATATATACATACGTATGTGTATGTATGTATATATACATACATATATGTGTATATATACACATATATGTATGCATATATACACATATATGTACATACATATATACACGTATATGTATACATACATACATACATATATATATACACATACATATATATATACTATATATATATATAGTATATATATATAGTCTCCTGCATTAGTTTGCTAGGACTATCATAACAAAGTACCATAGACTGGGTGGCTTAAAAAATAGAAATTTATTTATTTTCTCTCAGTCTTGGAGGTTAGAAGTTCAGACCAAAGTGTGGACTAGGTTGGTTTCTTCTGAGGCCTCTCTTCTTGGCTTGTAGATAACCAGCTTCTGGCTGTATCTTCACATGGCCTCCCCTCCATGCGTGTCTGTACCCTAATCTCTTCTTACAAGGACAACATTAAGGTCCACCCATATGACTTCATTTTAACTTAATTACTTCATTCAATATACTATCTCCAAATACAGTCAGTCATTTTGTGAGGTACTGGGTGTTAGGACTTCAACATATGAATTTTGAAGGGGTACAATTCAGCCCATAACAAAGGAAAAATACTGTATATACTGTATAGCACATTGATTCTTATACTTAATACAGTTTGAGATCAACCCGTATCAGCACATAAAGATCTACTACATTCATTTAAATGGTGGCATATTATTCCATTTTATGGTTATAATATGAATTGCTTAACCAGTTTCCCATAGGTGGACATTTAGGTTATTTCCAGGTATTTGAGGTCATAGATAATGCCACCGTGAACATCATTGTAGATGTATCTTTCTCTACATTTGTGGGTATATCTAAGCATAACTTTAAAAGTAGAATCATTGGATAAAAGATTATATGCACTTAACATTTTGATAGAACTTGCTAAATTATCTGTCTATAATATCAAAGGTGAAAGGGAAGGCCTAATTTCTCACAACTTTGACAATACTGGATATTTCAAACCTTTGTATTTGGCATTATAATAGGTAGAATATGATGTCTTGTTACACTGAAATTAATTTCATATGTTTATAACCATTAGCATTTCTTTATTATCTTTCACATCACTTTTAGATATTTTTGACTATGTTGGTCTTTTAATTTATTTATTTTATTTTTAGAAGCTCTTTATATATAAGAAAATTGTCTCTGTCATATGTGTTACATTTTTGTGGAGAGAAATTGAATATATACATTATATATGTACACAGATAATGTGTATATATATGTATGGTGTGTGTGTGTGTGTATATATATATATATATAGAGAGAGAGAGAGAGAGAGAGAGAGAGCGCCAGATTTATATCTTTACTTTTATTTCTTTTATTTGCCTTTTTTTTTCTGTTGTTTCTGAGCTACATGAAGATCTTCCTACACTATCTTCTTTTTATATGGTATTTCTAGTTTTAATTTTTTGAGGAACTGCTATACTATTTCCCATAGTGGCTATAACAATTTATATTCACACACTATTATTTTTTGATTGCCAAATTTTACTTTTGGAGATTTTATAGTTTTTATTTGTTGATTTTTTCATTGTTTTATGAACAACCTAATCCTTCTAAATTTATTTTATTTTAAGAATGCAGAGACATAGCTTTATTTTTGCTTATATGGAGAGACCATGTTATGATCACTTTTCTGTCCTGAATTTTATTTTCACCTCCTTTTGATCCACAATATTTTTTATGTGAAGAGTGTATGCATCAATTTTTATTTTAAACAGAGTTAGATGTTTTTCATATATATATATATATATATATATATATATATATGTAAAATATTGTTGAATCAAATGTCTTTTCAGCATCTCTGGAGATAATAATAGATTTCTCTTTAAATTTTTAAAAATATGATGATATTTTCTTTTTCATTTCAATTACGTAACTGGCTTCTCTAGTCTTCACTGGAACCTTTTTTTTAAACTCCAAATCACAAATCTAATCCGTTGACCTATGCAACAGTAAGAAGTTCTATCTTCTACCAAGTTCCCCTCCTCCTGTATATCTAGAAATGCCAAAGGATTTGGCTCTCAACCAGCTCTCTGATTCCAGATTGCTGTCTACTTACAGCCATCTCCTAACTTGGTTCCATTGCTTAGCTGTCATTCTTCCCTTTACTATTTTCCCACAAGCATGGAAAATGACCTTCCCTTCAGTTCCCTCCAGAGTTAGCTGAGGGTGGGTTGTAAAATTTAACAAGACTTTACCAAATGCTTAGAGAAAACAGAAAGGCATTAAATTCCAGACACATAAAATTGGGTTCTATTTAATAGATACTCATACTTCTAAGACCCAAGCCTCTCCATCAAAGTCGCGGGTACTTCTTAGCTTAAATCTGACAGCTTCAATGGGAGATGTGACCTCTAAATATGATCCGGCCGCCAATTTTACTGAGGCGCTTACCACCTCCCGAGAAGAATGCCCTTGAACATGTATTTTATAACCTGTGACCATGACTCCAACTTTTATAGGTCTATTGTATCTGTCTGATGGAAATACTAAATAATGGAGTGTGAGGAATGTATATTACAATCTCTTCATTCAGTGACATCAAGTTAGTAGTTTAAAATCAGCAATGGTGGGGATAGTTACACCATGGATATTTGAAAATGCTTCAAATAAGGGCTTGATTTTTGTTGTTGTTGTTGATTTTCTATGCTTAAGTATGTGATATAGGAAATGTTACCAATGAACATTACAATTAAAAGGGTGTTGCAACTGTAGGCATTACATTGTGAACAGTACAGAATATTGAGGAAATATCCTTTGAATATCGATATTAGAAAACTATAATCTGATTCAGTGAGGTTATCATTCCTGTCATTGATGAACCAGTGACATTCCAACATACATCTGTGTTATTTTGCTTGAATGCTACTCATTAATGCAAATGAAAATAACCAACATTCATGTTGGAAACTAAGCACATTCTTCATCTCCAACCATAGTTTGGCTATGGATATAAGAGTTTGGCAAAAGTCAACGAAAGCATTTCATAAGAATCAATTGGCTACATGGAATTTACTGAAAAGAAGAATGTTGTATATTTTATAAATATTTGTAAATTGTGTGCTTGTCATCCTTTAAATCAGTAAATTTTATTGTATCTATAGAATGTGTGTGTGTATGTGTACACACACATACTATTTTTCTATAGAACTAGTTGAACTAGTTGTGACTTGCCAGTGTACCACTGATACGGAAGCTTTGGGACATTGCATTCTGGATTTTATTTATAGTGAGATGGGAAGGAATTGAGGGGATTTTCAAGAGAGGAAATAACATGATTTAACTTATGACTTAGCAGGATTTAATGGGATCAGCATAGCTTGCATGCTGAGAACAGACTGTAGGATGGAGGCAGAGAGACCAGTTAGGAAGCAACTGGCAATAATCCAAGAAATAGATGACGGTGGTTATGACCAGGGTGATAGGAATGGAGATAGTGAAAAGTTGTCAGATTCTGGATATGTCTTGAAGTTAGAATCCACAGGCTTGCTGGTGGATTAAATGTATATTTTGAAAGAAAGAGTAAAATCGAGGATAACTCTAAGACTTTTGACCTGAGCAACAGAACAAATGGAGTTGCCACTCACTGAGACAGGGAAGACTATGGGAATAACAGATTTGAGGAGATTGTCAGAAACTGTTTTGGATACTTTGATTTTAAGATGCTTGTTAAACTTCCAAGTGGTGATACTGCTTAGGCTTTTGGATATGAGTGTGCAGTCAGTTCAGACTCTAGATATAAACCTGTGAGTCATCAGCATATAGATGCCTAAATCATGTGACTGAATAAAATCACCTTGTGAGTGAAAGTAGACAGAAGAGCAAAATGATGCAAGAACTGAAGCCTGGTGTATTCCAATGTTTAAAGGATAGATTATGAGGAAGAACAAACAGAAGAAACTTGCAAGAATTGGCCAAAAATGTAGAGAAAACAAAATAGGTATAATGTCATAGAAGTCATATTAAGAGTATTTTAGAGTTAGAAGTGATTAGCTGTGTCAAATCCTGCTGATGGGTCAAATACGATGAAGTCATCTAAGATTAGAGCAGCTTAAGTGGATTGGTGAGGTAAAACTTCATTTGCATACTTCAAGAAAAAAACAAGAGTAGATAAATTTCAGATAAGGAATGTAGAGAACTGTTTCAAGAAACTTTGCTATAAATGGGGCAGTAGTTGAAGGGGGACATGAGGTCAAGAGAGCTTTTTTGTTTATAATGAAAGCAATATTGAAATGTTTGTATGCTGAAGGCAATGGGGAGGGTTTGAAGATGTAGAGGAAAGAGGGGAAATTGCTTGTGTAGGCAATAAAGGAGGGAATCTAGTGCACAAGTTGGGGTGGGTTTTGGCTTAGTCAGGAGCTTGAGCAGTCACCCATAGCAACAAGATAGAAGGTAGAATACATGACCACAGGTACAGATGGGTGTGTAGATGAAGAATTGGGAGCTTTGGGAAGTTCTGACTGCTTCTATATTTTGCGGAATGTGAGCAAGGGCAAGGAGGTGTTAAAAGTTTGGGGAGAGAAGAGGGAGTATGAAATGGTCTTCTAGGAGAGTAAGAAAGAATGGACTAGGAGATAAATATAATTGGACACTAATTTAAAAAAGAGAATTCTAAACTCTAAGGGTGAATGCTCAGGCTGCTATAACAAAATGCCATAGAGAGGGTGGCTTAAACAACAGTTATTTCTCACAGTTCTGGAGGCTAGGAAGTCTGAGATCAGTGTGCCAGCACAGTTAAGTTCTGTTGAGAGCCCTCTTCCTGGCTTTCAGATGACTGCCTTCTTGCTGTATCCTCACAAGCCAGAGAAAGAGAGAGCTAGCTCTCGTCTCTTCTTATAAGGGCACTAATCCCATCATGAGGACCCTAATGTCTTGACTTCATCTAAACCTAATTACTTCCAAAGGCCCCACCTCCAAATACAAATACCAGCACATTGCAGCACGTTACAGATGCTTTTCAAACAACTCATATCAATATGTCCAAAATTAAACACCAACTTTCCTTCACCTATATTTCTATTCAGTACTAACTAGTAGCTAATATTCACTGAGCCAGCCACTGTGCTAAGCACTTTATCATCATTACCTTATTCAATCTTCACCATATAACTAGTTTCCACATCTTGCAGATGAGGAAACTGAGGCTATGAGATATATTTTTATGTGTTTACAAAACTATTAAATGTGAAAGCCATTATTCAAATCTAATTTAGTCTATCTCCAGGGCCATAGTTCTTAAGTACATAGAGAGCCTTGTTAGGACATTGTAAGGATTTTACTTATCATGAAACGTGTATTTTAAGCTACAATAATATTTCAGTTATTCAAGGAACAATTCAAAAAGTCACCGTGGTAAGCAGAATAATGGTCCCTGAAGATGTCTGTCTTAATCCCTGTAATTCATCAATATGCTACATTACACATCCAAGAGAGATTAAGGGTACAGACAGAATTAAGATTGCTAATCAGCAGATAGGGCTATTATCTGGGTCTGCCCAATGTAATCAGAAGATTGATTAAAAGTGAAAAACCGAGGCAGAGTAAGAACAGTGGAGAGACATCAGCATGAGAGGCCTTGGTCCAATATTATTGGTCTTGAAGATGGAGAATTGGACATGAGAAAAGGAATGTGGACAACCTTTGGAAGGTGAAAAAGACAAGGACACAAATTCTCCCCTTGAACTTCCAAAAGCAATACAGCCCTATATACCTTGATTTTATCTCAGTGACATCCATTTAGGACTTCTGCCCTTCAGAATTTTAAGATAATAAATTTCTCTTATTTCAAGCCACTCAAATATGGGTGGTAATTTGTTACAGCAACAATAGAAAACTGATACAGTCATAATTAACTTTTCTTTCTCCTTCTGCATCATCTCTACCCAACCCATAACCAGAAGTCTTACGGGTTTTATCTCCTTCACGTTTGTTGGTTCATCACTCCCCCCCGCACCATGTTGTTCTAGGAAGAATTTAAGATTCTTACTTGGTTAACATCTTCAAACAAAGCCATTTACTCTATCTTCATTTTTGTTTAATTCAGCACATCGCTGTCTCTCAACTGGATATTTGCAGTATTATCTCTGTTAGTTATCTTGCCTTACTCATATAAGCCATCATACACATTTGTGCGAAGTAATTCATCATGCTAAAATGCATAAAATTACACTGGGGAATATGTTAAATTAGAAGTGAAGAGCCGTGGATAAAGCCTGAGAATGGAGGAAGAAATAAGTTTTTCCTTATTTCTGTGTAGGATTAGCCTTTTGTGTTTAGGCCATTTGTTTCTCCTTACTGTTTCCACACAAAATAATTTATTTTGCTTAGAAACTACAACCGTACAGAGCACAGGAATGTAGATAGGTAGCACAGCTGACAGTCACGTGGGCACATTGCTATTTCTTGTTCTTTCTTACCACAAGACATTGCAGTGCCAGTGGGTGATTACTTTTCACTATCTCAGTTAAAAACCAGTTAATAAGCAGCTGATGGTGCCTATTTTGGAAGGAGAATTGCATTTGATAACCATTTAGAAATGTTTTACTCTAGTTGGGGAAGGCCAATGAAGAAACAATGATTATTCTCTCATTATTTCAGAAGTGTAGTAACAGATGCAAAGAAACATTTACCCCAACTGATTCCTAATGTTCTGTATTTGAATTGTTCATTTGGTGTTCTAGAACAAAGACTGGATTTGTAATCCTAAATTCCAAGGCTGAATTCTATCTTTAGTTGCAAGTATGGCCTCACAACAAGCTACTACAGCGGTCAGGCTACGAAAGTAAAAAGGAAATTAACTCACACTGGGTGCTGGGCTACACACATACTTACATTGTCTCATTTAATCTCAAGGAAAAAGCAAGGGAGCATTAGTTCACAGATCTGTCTTTTCACTCATCTACCTAAAACCCCAAACTTTTGTGATGTCTAATAGGCTGAAATATGAACTCTGGAAACCTGTAGACCTCAGTTATAATTCTTGGAGGCAGTATCCATTTCCCCTAAAGGACATCAGGAAACCTGGTTTCTAGTAACAACTTTGCTACTGATAAACTCTGTGACTTTGGGCAAACCACACACACCCTCTAAGCCTCAGTTATTTTCCCCTCCACAAAATGAGAGCATTGGATTATTTTTACAATCCCTTCCCTTTGATAGTCTATGCCAGGAGTTGGCAACCATTTTCTACCAAGGGCCACGTAGCAAGAATTTTATATTCTGCAGGGCACAATGTCTCTGTCACAACTATTCAACTCTGCCTTTACAGCACAAAAGCAGCTGTAGACAATATGTAAATGAACAGGCTTGGCTGAATTCCAATAAAACTTTACTTACAAAATAGGTGATGGCTTGGTTTTAGCCCAAGGGACTTAGTTTGCTGACCCCTGGTCTATACAGCAATAACAGATTTTGTGTGTCAACTCTTCCCTTTCCTGTTTGAACCAATATATCAAGAACTATATCTTATACATCTCTAACCTAAGGATACCTCTCTATTGAAGCAGAGTTTATCTGTGTGCTTCAATGTTTTTTTAAAAATCTGCATAAAGGTGAGAATCTGGAGAAATTAATGGTCTGGGTTTTGGTTGCAGCTTGTTAAGAGCAGCATAGACTTACACAAACATGGTAGAAACAGCAAAAACCTTAATGAATAAAATATATAAAACAGTTGGATAGATTTAAAATACTATTCTTGTCTATTCCAATTTCAGTATATCATATGAATAATCAAAAGTTATCAGAAACATTGCTTTTCTGAAATGCACAATGTTCTTCAATGAGACTTCTTGCCTACAAGAGAATATTTTACAAAGCATGGGTGGGAGAGGGGAATGAAGAGTTCTCATGAATTTCTGCTGACAGTAAATGGACAAATGGCATGTTAGATGTATTTGATTAGGTTCTGTAACTGAAAGGTGTAGAAAGTGGAAACTGGAAAGTGTCCTGGAGATCACTGTCAAGGCCTGCATTTGAACTAAGATTTAACTGTAAGCCTGTGTACTGTAAGCTTTCCTTAAGAATGGCCTGGCTAGCTGCACCAGTGGGAGCATTACTCTAGGATTTATTTTTTGTTTTGTTTTTTGCTGTTGTTTAATTCTAGTAGCTCTTAGTGCTGAAGATGAATCTGATGCCAGTGTGTCACCAAAGATTTTCATCACAGTAAGAAGTTCTTCTGAAAGCAAGGAGAAGCTCATTGGCACATTGACAAATTCCCCCAAAGTGAGTTTGCAATGTGGGCGTCTAAACTGGCAAGAGTTTTGATGTTTGTGTGTTCTATTTTATATTCTCATTGTTTCTTTCCACTCAGCAATACCTTCAACTTCACTTGTTCAGTGAGTTTAGTCATAGAAAATATTCAGAGGGCCTGGGCAGATGGTAAATTCACCAGGGAGTTTATGCAATTCTCCGATTCATTCCATCAATCTAGAATTATGCAGAAACAATCCCAGTATGAGCTTAAGCATATTCTGCCTTGAAGAAAGACAGAAACAACAAAATGATTAAAAAATAAATTTGAGTAGTCCTCTGTTTCCCCTGTAGAATACTTCTAGCTAGATTCTGGCTGAACTCTGCTGGTCTCTCACCCCTGATAGTTGCATTTTTCAGTTCCATGTAGCATTTTTATCACTGCCGTTTTTGTTGTTGTAATGACATTTTCTCATGATTTTTTATCTAATTGGCCTTTCATGAATTTTAGAAATAGATCTATATTTATTGTATGAGCTTTGGCTTTTTGGGGGTGCTTACTTTTGACATGATTCTCTTTTCTTATTGCACAAATTTGAAACAGAATTGATCATGATACAAAAAAGATTTTATATATATAATATAGATGTACATATATGTGTGCATATATTTATATCTATAAACTATCTTATGCCTCCCAAAAGGGTGTGTGTCAATTCCTGTGGTTCTCAATGAGGTGCATTTTTGACCCCTATGGCACAGTTGGCAATGTTTGGACGTACTTCTGATTGTCACAACGTGCGGAGGGGGAAATGGGAGGCTCTACGGGCATTAAATGGCGAGAGGCCAAAGATGCTACTAACAATTCTACAATACACAAGTCAGCTTCCCCACCTCCAATCAAGGAAAAGGATTACTTCAGCCCAAATTGTCAATAGTCCCTAGATTGAGAAATTCTGGTCTAAAAACATGTAGAAATGTCTACATACAATTCAAGAAATTACATATGAAGTCACAAATCTTTAACATACCATGTCTCTACAGTACGCATAGGAAAGCCTCACAGGAAGTGCTAGAAGTTGTTTCAAATGGTTTAGAACAAGTTATTGTATTAAGAGCATTGTAAAGTGGGGAACCTTTCAATGCAAACAAGTTAACCTATCTTTAATTGGAAGAATAACCAGGAAGCCTTGGTTAAGAATATATATTTATCTCTGTAATTATCTTTGTAGTTTTATCTGCCCAGGGCCTTTTTATTCCTATGAATTTCCCTCTCCCACCATACCCTAGCCCTTTATCTCCTCTACCTGAGTAATAGAGAAGCTGCCATTTTAATTCAGTGTGAGCCTGGCCCCCGGAAATTTGGGGAAAGACACTGGGAATGAGAAACTTCTCTCTCTCTCTCTCTCTCTCTCTCTCTCTCTGTCTCTCTGTCTGATAAACCAGTAACACGCATCAGAGATTTTTTTTTAACATTTGAACTGGGTCATATTTAATTCTGCATGCTCTTGTAAGTCAGCAAAATATTCCATATATCATTTAAGTTGTCACTTACTTTTGAACTTTATTTTTTTTAACATTTTTATTGGAGTATAATTGCTTTACAATGGTGTGTTAGTTTCTGCTTTATAATAAAGTGAATGAGTTATACATACACATATATTCCCATATCTCTTCCCTCTTGCATCTCCCTCCCTCCCACTCTCCCTATCCCACCCCTCTAGGTGGTCACAAAGCTCCCTGTGCTATGCATCAGTGATTTTTAAAGCTGTTCTTCCAATTGCGTGAATTGAAGAAGCACTGAAGACCTAGAGGGAGACAGAGAGAAAGAGGAGAGAGTGCTGGAGAAGTTTTGTTGTGTACTGGGAATGTATTCTCCACTATGGCACTCTTCCAGAGTAGGAAGTAAAGAGTAAAGTTGCTTTCTGAGTATTTGAGATGATTGACTGTTGTTTCTTTGAATGAGACACCCTGTGGAAATAATGAGAGAACAAGAGGTCAAGATTTTTTTGTCATACATTCATGTATGTGCACATGTAAACACACACACCTACATACACTTTTACACAAATAAGGTTATATTATGCATGCTATTTGGGATGTTGCTTTTTTCACTCATCAAAGTATTGTGGACTTCTTTTCATGTCCATTCATATCACCGATTTCATGGCTGTTGAGCATTCTCTTTCCTGGCTTTACAGCTCTTTACTAAGCCACTCTTCACTTGATTGATGTTTAAGTTGTTTGTTACCAAATGCTCCCTATTAAAAACAGTGTTGCAGGGACTTCCCTGGTGGCACAGTGGTTGAGAGTCCGCCTGCCGATGCAGGGGTCACGGGTACGTGCCCCGGTCTGGGAAGATCCCACATGCCGCGGAGCGGCTGGGCCCGTGAGCCATGGCCGCTGAGCCTGCGCGTCCTGAGCCTGTGCTCCGCAACGGGAGAGGCCACAACAGTGAGAGGCAAAACAGTGTTGCAGTGATCATGTTTGTGCATACACCTTTATGCATTTTTGGGGTATCATCTTAGGAAATATTCCCAGAAAATCTACTGAGTCAAAGAATATTTAATTTAAAAAAATTTGAGGCACAACAGTAATTGCCCTTCCAAAAAGGCTGGAACAAATTGCATTCCCACCATCAATGCACTAATGTACCCACATCCTATGCCTTTCCTGACAGTGGGTTTCCCCATGTTCTTTCATCTTTGTTAATATTTTTCCTCATTATTAATCTGAAGAGTGAAAAATTCTCATTTTAATTTACATTTCTGATAACTAGTGAAGGTGAGCATCTTTTCATTTTTAATAATCATTTTCAACTCATTTCTCAATTGGCTTTTCATGTTCTTTGCCCATTTTTAAATAATGTTGCTCATCTTTTTAGTTTTGATTTATGCAGTCTCTTTGAATATTAAGAAAATTAGTCTGTCAAATGTACTACAAATACTTCCTCCCAGATTGTCTTTTAACTTTCATTGCAATATTTTTAGCTAAGAAGAAACTTTACATTTTTTATGTCATCATATTTATCAAATTTTTTGGCTTCTAGGTATACCAGTGAGGCTTAGAAAGGCATCTCCCGCATCAAGATCACAAAGAGCATTCATACATATCTTCTTCTACAAAGATTTAATTCTTAACATTTAAATATTTGATCTATCTGTAATTTATTTGAGTGCTTGAGGTAATAATCAAGCTTGGCAGCTAGTGTTAAATTCTATGATAAGACAGACATGGATCTGGGCTTTACCACTTAATAACCAAGTGACCTTGAGAAAATCGCTTAACCTCTTGAAGTCCGTTTCTTCATCTGTAAAAAAGGGGTAATCATACTCCCTAACTCATAGGCTTGTGATTAAAATGAAAGAATCCATTCAAAGAATTTAGAACAAAACTGGAACATGTAAGAATATAATCAATATTAGCTGGACTGTCTTATTACTATTACTATTCTCAGTAGCTAATGTTTCCCCTAGATGATTTATTGATTAGTCCACCATTTTACCCAAAAATTGAAAATGCTACTTGTATTATATTTTCTAATTACAGTATATGACTAGATATATATTTAAACCATTATTGTGTTCTTCTGTCTGTGCATTTCCAGAACATAGGTACCTAGTACTTTCAAAATAACTTTATAATAGTAAGCATTCTTCTCTTGTTCTTGGAAGTTAATTTTGATATTTTAAATTTTTTATGATTAAACATGCGGTTTTTAGTTTGAGTCATGTATTTAATTTGTTAAGAAAGCACATGCTAATTGCTTTTCCAAAAAGCTGGAACAGTTTGCATTTTCATTGTCATTCATGAATATGCCCACACCCCACACCTTTCCTAACAGCAGGTTTCCTCATGTTTTTTAATCTTTGCTAATATTTTTCTTTGTTATCAATCTGAAGGATGAAAAATAACTTTTAATCTTCATTTTATAGACACAGGGAGAATTGACATCTTTAAATTATTACCTTTTCTATATTTCTCTACTTTTATTCAGGTCTTTTTCTTTTAATTTCCCTCAGTAAACTTTTATATGGTAGTTTTCTTCATTTAGTACTTATGCATTGCTTGTTAAATTTATTCCTTGTTATTTTATTTTCATTTTATTTTAGACTGCTTATTTAAATGGGATTTTTCCACTATATTGTAACTTGCTTTTGTTAGTATAAATGGATATTAATCACTGTATATTAATTTTGCATTTATCTTCATATCAAATATGTAAAATTTTATTTTGGTCTCTTGTCTAAATGCATTATCTAGCACTTTTAAAACAATTTTAAATAATAATAGTGAAAGCAGCATTTTAATTTTGTTCCTGAAATTACATTCAGTCTTTTCAATTTTTTTTGCAGTAAAATATAAGGGTTTTAACACTTTTTAAGGAGGCATTCATGTTTTAATGAAGGTTGAATTTTATAAATACTTTATTGGCATCTACCAGTATGATCATATTTTTTATCTCTTTTGACTTATTAATATGGTAAATTACATTTATTCAGTTCCTAAGGGATTCCTGTTATTGAACTCTTTGCATTCTTAGAGTGCCTCCCACTTCATTATTATGCATTATTCTGTTATCTGCGGTTGGATTACATTTGCAAATGTTTCATTTCAGATTTTTGCATCAATACATGTAATGCATATTTTTTAGTAGTTTTCTTCACATTTGTTATCCTCATCAGGTTCAGGTTGGGTATTAGTATTATGCTCCCTTAAAAAATAATTAGAAAAGTTTCCTTGTCATTCCATGCTCCAAAACAGTTTAAAATGCATAGAAGTTATAGGATTATAACTTCTAAAATAATGATCTCTGTAGACAGAGAAATGAATTTAAAATCTGGCCCTACTACTTGTTCTTTGTTTTGACATTTATAAATGAGAATAATAATAAAATTCATTAAATGGGTCTCTTCAGAAGACATCACAAGATAATTAATGTAATTGGAAGTTTGTACCTCTTAATTTCTCTCATCTTCTTCACACATCCACCATAAATGAGTCACGGGGATGAAATGTGCAGTGTGGGGCATTTAGTCAATAACGATGTAATATCTTCGTGATGGATGGTAACTAGACTTATCATGGCAATTATTTTGAAATACATAGAAATACCAAATCACCATGTTGTGTAACAGGAACTAACATAGTGTTCTAGGTCAATAATACTTCAAAACCAAACAAACTCATAGAAAAAGAGATCAGATTTGTGGTGACCAGAGGCAGGGGGTAGGGATGGGGGGGATTAGATGGAGGTGGTCAAAAGGTACAAACTTCCAGTTGTAAGATAAATAAGTACTATGGATGTACATACAGCATGATGACTATATACAGCATGATTACTGTAATTAACACTACTGTATATATATGAAAGTTGCTAAGAGAGGAAATCCTAAGAGTTCTCATCACAAGGAAAAGTATTTTTTTTCTTTTTCTTTTATTTTGTATTTATATGAGATGACAGATGTTCACTAAACTTATTGTGGTCATCATTTCATGATGCTTGTAACTAAAATCGGTATGCTGTACACTTTATACAGTGCTATATGCCAATTATATCTCAGTAAAACTTGAAGAAAAAAAATAAAATTTCACCACATTTATTCTTTAAAAAAAGGTAATGAATATAAAACACTTATATGCCTTACTAGGCATTAAATAAATGAACATCATATTATCAACTTATCAAAATATGGAAAATTTCACCTGTGAAACCACCTGATCCTGACAATTTGGGTAGGAAGGTAACATAGTTCTTTGATATCTTTATCAATTTCTTTTATGATTATTAGTCCATTTCTGCTTTTTGTCTTTTTGAGTCATTTTGGGAATATATATATTTTCTAGAAAATACCCATTCCAGTCATGTTTTAAAAAACATTGGGAATGTACAATATATCCTTAAATGATCTCTGTACCTGAGGTTAGTTTGCCTTTCTCTTTCCTAATATTTTCTCTCTTTTCTTCTTAAACATAACTAACTGTTAATTTATTTTTTCTCATATGTTAAATCTTATTAAGTAGCTCCATCATACAGAAAGTTATATAGAATGATAAAATGAACACTTGTGCACCTACCATTCAGCTTTGCCAAATCTCAATATTTTCCCATATTTCATTCCAGCTTCCCTTTACTTTTTCAAAAAATAAAATATTGAAGATAGAATGACTCTCCTTTTGTATCCCTCCTTTATTCACTTCTTGTTCCATGTTGCCTAGTAGTATCCTGAATTTTGTGTCTACACATACCAAATTTGGTGGTTAATTCTATTCACCAACTATTTTCAATTCTTAGAATCTCTGAGCATATAGCAGAATGGCACTTCTCAGCCCCCTTGTGGTGGGAAGGGACCTTATGATTACTTCTAGCCAATAAATTATGATTAGAGATGATATGTGCCCTTTTGAGGCCAGATCATTTAATTGTTCATCTGAGACACTTAAAATCTCTATGTCAATCCTGCATGGCAACCTTCAATTGTCCAGAGAGTGGGTGTTCTATTGCCTGAGCCTCAGAATAAGGATGATGTGGAGGAAGACCCCTTGACAACCCTCAACTGATGTGTAGTGTAGTACAAGTGAGAAATAAACCTTTGGTGCTTGAAATTTCTGAGATTATTTTATTGTCTTTGGTGTTTTTACAACAGCACAACATTACCCACTGGGGGCAGACACCAAAAACAATGGGAACTACAAACCTTCAGCCTGCAAAAGGGAGACCCCAAATCCAGTAAGTTAAGCAAAATGAGAAGACAGAGAAAAACACAGCAGATGAAGGAGCAAGGCAAAAAACCACCAGAGCAAACAAACGAAGAGGAAATAGGCAGTCTACCTGAAAAAGACTTCATAATGATAGTAAAGATGATCCAAAATCTTGGAAATAGAATGGAGAAAATACAAGAAACGTTTAACAAGGACCTAGAAGAACTAAAGTGCAAACAAACAATGATAAACAACACAATAAATGAAATTAAAAATTCTGTACAAGGAATCAATACCAGAATAACTGAGGCAGAAGAATGGATAAGAACCTGGAAGATAAAAGAGTGGAAATAACTACCGCAGAGAAGAATAAAGAAAAAAGAATGAAAACAATTGAGGACAGTTTCAGAGACATTTGGGGCAACATTAAACACACCAACATTCGAATTATAAGGGTCCCAGAAGGTGAAGAGAAAAAGAAAGGGACTGAGAAAATATTTGAAGAGATTAGGGTTAAGAACTTCCCTAATATGGTAAAGGAAATAGTCAATCAAGTCCAGGAAATGCAGAGAGTCCCATACAGGATAAATCCAAGGAGAAACGGGCCAAGACACATATTAACCAAACAATCAAAAATTAAATACAAAGAAAAAATATTAAAATCAGCAAGGGAATCCCCATAAGGTTAAAAGCTGACCTATCAGCAGAAACTCTTCAAGCCAGAAGGGAATGACAGGACATATTTAATGAAATGAAGGGGAAAAACCTACAACAAAGATTATTCTACCCGGCAAGGATCTCATTCAGATTTGACAGAGAAATTAAAACCTTTATAAACAAGCAAAAGCTAAGAAAATTCAACACCACCAAACCAGCTTTACAACAAATGCTGAAGGAACTTCTCTAGGCAGGAAACACAAGAGAAGGAAAATACCTACAAAAACAAACCCAATACAATTAAAAAAATGGTAATAGGAACATACATATTCATAATTACCTTAAATGTAAATGGATTAAATGCTCCAACAAAAGACATAGACTGCTGAATGGATAAAAAGCAAGACCCGTATATATCCTGTCTACAAGAGACCCAGTTCAGACCTAGGGACACATACAGACTAGAAGTGAGGGTATGGAAAAAGATATTCCATGCAAATGGAAATCAAAAGAAAGCTGGAGTAGCAATTCTCATATCAGACAAAATAGACTTTAAAATAAAGGCTATTATAAGAGACAAAGAAGGACACTACATAATGATCAAGGGATCCATCCAAGAAGAAGATATAACAATTGTAAATATTTATACACCCAACAAAGGAGCACCTCAATACATAAGGCAAATGCTAACAGCAATAAAACGGGAGATCGACAGTAACACAACCATAGTAGGGGACTTTAACACCTCACTTTCACCAATGGAAAGACCATCCAAAATGAAATTAAATAAGGAAACACAAGCTTTAAATTATACATTAAAAAGATAGACTTAATTGATATTTATAGGACATTCCATCCCAAAACAGAATACACTTTCTTCTCAAATGCTCATGGAACATTCTCCAGGATAGATAATATCTTGGGCCACAAATCAAGCCTTGGCAAATTGATGAAAATTGAAACCATATCAAGTATCTTTTCCAACCACAGCACTATGAGACTAGGTAACAATTACAGGAAACAAACTGTAAAAAAGACATGAAGGCTAAACGATATGCTACTAAATAACCAAGAGATCACTAGAGAAATCAAAGAGGAAATCAAAAAATACCTAGAAACAAATGACAAAACACAACCACCCAAAATCCATGGGATGTAGCAAACGCATCTCTAAGAGGGAAGTTTATAGCAATACAGTCCTACCTCAAGAAACAAGAAAAACCTCAAATAAACAACCTAAACTTACATCTAAAGCAATTAGAGAAAGAAGAACAAAAAAAGCCAGTTAGCCAATGGAAAGAAATCATAAAAATCAGTTCAGAAATAAATGAAAAAGAAATCAAAGTAACAATAGCAAAGATCAATAAAGCTTAAAGCTGGTTCTTTGAGAAGATAAACAAAATTGATAAACCATTAGCCAGACTCATCAAGAAAAAAAGGGAGAAGACTCAAATCAACAGAATTAGAAATGAAAAAGGAGAAGTAACAACTGACACGGCAGAAATACAAAGGATCATGAGAGATTACTACAAGGAACTATATGCCAATAAAATGGACAACCTGGAAGAAATGGACATATTCTTAGAAAAACACAACCTTCTGAGATTGAACCAGGAAGGAATAGAAAATATGAACAGACCAATCACAAGCACTGAAATTGAAACTGTGATTAAAAATCTTCCAACAGGGCTTCCCTGGTGGCGCAGTGGTTGAGAGTCTGCCTGCCGATGCAGGGGACACAGGTTCGTGCCCCGGTCTGGGAAGATCCCACAAGCCGCGGAGCGGCTGGGCCCGTGAGCCATGGCCACTGAGACCGCGCATCCGGAGCCTGTGCTCCGCAACAGGAGAGGCCACAACAGTAAGAGGCCCACGTACCGCAAAAAAAAAAAAATTCTTCCAACAACAAAAGCTCAGGACCATATGGATTGACAGGCGAATTCTACAAAACATTTAGAGAAGAGCTAACACCTATCCTTCTCAAACGCTTCCAAAATATAGCAGAGGGAGGAACACTCCCAAACTCATTCTACGAGACCACCATCATCCTGATACGAAAACCAGACAAAGATGTCACAAAAAAAGAAAACTACAGGCCAATATCACCAATGAACATAGATACAAAAATCCTCGACAAAATACTAGCAAACAGAATCCAACAGCATATTAAAAGGATCATACACCATGATCAAGTGGGGTTTACCCCAGGAATGCAAGGATTCTTCAATATATGCAAATCAATCAATGTGATACACCATTTAAACAAACTGAAGGATAAAAACCATGTGATCATCTCACTAGATGCAGAAAAAGCTTTTGACAAAATTCAACATCCATTTATGACAAAAACTCTCCAGAAAGTAGGCATGGAGGGAACTACCTCAACATAGTAAAAGCCATATATGACAAACCCACAGCCAACACCTTTCTTAGTGGTGCAAAACAGAAACCAATTCCACTAAGTTCAGGAACAAAATAAGGTTATCCACTCTCACCAATACTACTCAACATAGTTTTGGAAGTTTTAGCCTCAGCATCAGAGAAGAAAAAGATATAAAAGGAATCCAAATTGGAAAAGAAGAAGTAAAACTGTCACTGTTTGCAGATGACATGATACTATATATAGAGAATCCTAAAGATGCTACCAGAAAACTACTAGAGCTAATCAATGAATTTGGTAAAGTATCAGGATACAAAATTAATGCACAGAAATCTTATGCATTCCTGTACACTATCGATGAAAAATCTGAAAGAGAAGTTAAGAAACACTCCCATTTACCATTGTAACAAAAAGAATAAAATACCTAGGTATAAACCTACCTCAGGAGACAAAAGACCTGTATGCACTAAAATATAAGGCACTGATGAAAGAAATTAAAGATGATCCAAACAGAGGGAGAGATATACCATGTTCTTGGATTGGCAGAATCAACATTGTGAAAATGACTATACTACCCAAAGCAATCTACAGATTCAATACAATCCCTATCAACTAACCAATGGCATTTTTCACAGAACTACAACAAATTTTTACAATTTCTGTAGAAACACGAAAGACCCTGAATAGCCAAAGCAATCTTGAGAAAGAAAAATGGAGCTGGAGCAATCAGGCTCCCTGACTTCAGATTATACTACAAAGCTACAGCAATCAAGACAGTATGGTACTGGCACAAAAACAGAAATGTAGATCAATGGAACAGGATAGAAAGCCCAGAGATTAACCCATGCCCTTATGGTCACCTTATCTTTATAAAGGAGGCTAGAGTACACAATGGAGAAAAGACAGCCTCTTCAATAAGTGATGCTGGGAAAACTGGACAGCTACATGTAAAAGAATGAAATTAGAACACTCCCTAACATCATACACAAAAATAAACTCAAAATGGATTAAAGACCTAAATGTAAGGCCAGACACACTAAAACTCTTAGAGGGAAACATAGGCAGAACACTCTGTGACACAAATCACAGCAAGATCCTTTTTGACCCACCTCCTAGAAAAATGGAAATAAAAAGAAAAATAAACAAATGGGACCTATTGAAACTTAAAAGATTTTGCACAGCAAAGGAACCCATAAACAAGATGAAAAGATAACCCTCAGAATGGGAGAAAATATTTGCCACTGAATTAACTGAGAAAGGATTATTCTCCAAAATATACAAGCAACTCATGCAGCTCAACACCAATAAAAACAAACAACCCAATCCAAACATGGGCAGAATACCTAAATAGACATTTCTCCAAAGAAGATATACAGATTGCCAACAAACACATGAAACGATGCTCAATATCACTAATCATTAGAGAAATGCAAGTCAAAATTACAATGAGGTATCACCTCACACGAGTCAGAATGGCCAACATCAAAAAATCTACAAACTGGAGATGGTGTGGAGAAAAGGTGCTCTCTTGCAGTGTTGGTGGGAATGTAAATTGGTACAGCCACTATGGAGAACAGTACGGAGGTTCCTTAAAATACTAAAAATAGAACTACCATATGACAGAGCAATCCCACTCTTGGACATATACCCTGAGAAAACCATAATTCAAAAAGAGTCATATATCACAATGCTCTTTGCAGCTCTATTTACAATAGCCAGGGCATGGAAGCAAACTAAGTGTCCATCAACAGATGAATGGATAAAGAAGATGTGGCACATATATACAATGGAATACTACTCAGCCAAAAAAGATATGAAATTGCGTTATTTGTAGTGAGGTGGATGGACTTAGAGTCTGTCATATAGAGTGAAGTAAGTCAGAAAGCGAAAAACAAATACTGTATGCTAACACATATATATGGAATCTAAAAAAATGGTTCTGACGAACCTAGGGGCAGGACAGGAATAAAGACCCAGACGTAGAGAATGGACTTGAGGACATGCGGAGGGGAGCGGGTGAGCTGGGATACAGTGAGAGTGTAGCATTGACATATATACGCTACCAAATGTAAAATAGCTAGTGGGAAGCAGCTGCATAGCATGGGGAGAGTTGCTCGGTATTTGTGAGCCCTTAGAGGGCTAGGATAGGGTGGGTGGGAAGGAAGCACAAGAGGGAGGGGATATGGGCATAAATGTATACATATAGCTGATTCACTTTGTTATACAGCAGAAACTAACACAACAATTTAAAGCACTTATACTGCAGTAAAGATGTTTAATAAACAAACAAGCAAACAAATAAATAAATAAACAAAAGATTGCTCTAGTTATTTGGGTCTTTTGTGTTTCCATACACATTGTGAAATTTTTTGTTCTAGTTCTGTGAAAAATGCCATTGGTAGTTTGATAGGGATTGCATTGAATCTGTAGATTGCTTTGGGTAGTAGAGTCATTTTCACAATGTTTAATCTTCCAATCTAAGAACGTGGTCTATCTCTCCTTCTGTTTATATCATCTTTAATTTCTTTCATCAGTGTCTTATAGTTTTCTGCATACAGGTCTTTTGTCTCCTGAGGTAGGTTTATTCCTAGGTATTTTATTCTTTTTGTTGCAATGGTAAATGGGAGTGTTTCCTTAATTTCTCTTTCAGATATTTGATGCAATTTTAAATGGGATTATTTTCTTGCTTTCTCTTTCTTATAGTTTATGTTTAGTTTGTAGAAAAGCAACAGATTTGCATATATTAATCTTGTATCCTGAGACTTTCCTGGGTTCATTTATTAGTTCTAATAGTTTTGGGGTGGAGACTTTAGTGTTTCCTATAAAAAGTATCATGTCATCTGCAAATAGTGACAGTTTTATTTCTTCCCTTCCAATTTGGATGCCTTTTATATTTCTTTTTCTTGTATGATTGCTGTTTCTGGGACTTCGAATACTATGTTAAATAGAAGTGGTGAGAGTGGGTATCCTTGTCTTGTTCCTGAATTTAGAGGAAAGGCTTTCAGCTTTTCACTGTTGAGTATGATGTTGGCTGTGAGTTTTTCATAAATGTCCTTTATTATGTTGGAGTCTGTTCCCTCTATACCCACTTTGTTTAGAGCTTTTATCATAAATGGATGTTGGATTTTATCAAAAGCTTTTTCTGCATCTATTAAGATGATCTTATGATTTTTATTCTTCCTTTTGTAATGTGGTATATCACATTGATTGATTTGTGAATGTTGAATCATCCTTGTGACTCTGGAATAAATTTAACTTGCTCATAGTGCATGATCCTTTTTATATATTGTTGGATTTGGTTTGGTAAAATTTTGTCGAGGAGCTTTGCATCTATATTCATCAAAGATATTGGCCTGCAATTTTTGCTTTTTTACAGTCTTTGCCTGGTTTTGGTATCAGGGTAACAGTGGCCTCATAGAATGAATTTGAGAATATTGCACGCTCTTCAGTTCTTTGCAGTAGTTTGAAAAGGATAAGTATTTGTTCTTCTTTAAGTGTTTGATTGAATTTCCCGATGAAGTGGTCTGGACCTGTACTTTTGGTTTCTGGGATCTTTTTAAAAAAATTTTAAATCAATTTTACTACTACTGATTGGTCTGTTCAAATTGTCTGTTTCTTTTTGATTCTGTCTTGGCAGGTTGTATGTTTCTAGAAATTTGTCCATTTTTTCTAGGTTGTCCAACTTGTTGGCATATAACTGTTCTTAGTAGTCTTATGATTTTTCTGTATATCTGTGGTATCAGTTGTTATTTCTCCTCTTTCTTGTCTTATTTTGTTTATTTGGGTCTCACAGAACTAGAACAAATAATCCTAAAACTCATACAGAACCAGAAAAGACCCCAATTTGCCAAAGCAATCTGCAGAAAAAAGAAGCTGGAGGTATCACCCTCCCAGACTTCAGATAATGCTACAAAATTTTACTAATCAAAACAGCATGGTATTGAAACAAAAACAGATACATAGATCAGTGGAACAGAATAGAGAGCCTAGAAAGAAACCCACTCAGTTATGATCAATTAATCTACAACAAAGGAGGTAAGAATATTCAGTGGAGAAAAGACAGCCTTTTCAACAAGTGGTGCTGGCAAAACTCGACAGCTACATATAAAAGAATGAAATTACCTCTTCCCTGGTGGCGCAGTGGTTGAGAGTCCACCTGCCAATGCAGGGGACACAGGTTTGTGCCCTGGTCTGGGAAGATCCCACATGCCACGGAGCGGCTAGGCCCGTGAGCCATGGCTGCTAAGCCTGCGCGTCCGGAGCCTGTGCTCCGCAACGGGAGAGGCCACAACAGTGAGAGGCCCGCATACCGCAAGAAAAAAAAAAAACCAACTCTTGTTCTGTAGACATGTAGAAACTTTCCCTTATATCTTTAAGAAGTATCTTCCAGGTACAATTGGAATATTAGGAAAGGAGAACTGAAGTGTCACTGGAGGAGTCAGGGAAAGTTACTGGAGTTGGTGACACATGAGTTGAGATGTGAAAATTAGCAGGAGAGGGTAAGGTCGATGGAGAAAGTGAGAGCAGGAAAGACGTGGCAGGTGGAGGGAAGAACGTGCAAAATCGTGATGTCAGCTGAGAACCCAAATGGCCTTAGAGAGATTATATAACTCCCTTGCTTTAGTCTTGGGGAAAAATGAGCCCCTACGCTGTGCCAGGTGCTAGGAATACAGACATAATTAAGACTATTTCTCTTGTCCTCAAGAAGTATACAGTATATTGTGAAAGTAATAATTTGATCTTTTCCCACTATTGCAACTGTTTTATTTCTATTTTTTATGCTGTTCAAATGGTCCGGTATGCTTAGCTCTGCTTCCCGACTAAATGCCACATGCCTATATCTGGTTATCCGTGTTGCCAGTGGTGCTGGTATGAGAGACTACTTGCAGGTTCCTCCCAACTGCAGGATGAAGATAGATCACAGAACATGTACTACTGATGGCAGGATCTGTCCTCATATTCATAACTGAAGGACCATTTTCCAAAATATTCATTCATCACATTACATTTACATTTTATTGCTAAGACTTGAGGTCAGTATTCATGAATTCAATCCACTAACCCCCCTCCACTGGGCACCAATTAGATGCGCAGCTTTGAGCCTAGGTGTTATGAGGCTGCAAACATCAACCACGTGAAGGTGTTGTCTGTTCAGTAGCTAAAAATTTCATTGGGATAAATATGTGTATATTACTAAAATAAGATATATCGAGGCACACATTTCCTGTAGGGAAATGAACATTAACTTTGCAATACTCGAAGTCAATCTGCAACTTTTTGGTTTCATGATCTTGGGCAAATTATTAACATCAAGTTTCAATTTCCCCCTCCATAAAATGGAAATGATGACACCTCCTACCTTAATAGTTGCATATGTCTGTGCATATGTGTTTGTGCTGAATAAATTAAATAATATATAAATCAATCTGGCCTGTAGTATGACTTCAGCATATTTCTACCTAGCCACTCCCCTCCCCACCCCAGGCCAATCATCCCAACACCCTAAATATTTTAAGTTGTTTTGAAGTTCAGAGGAACATAAAATATTTGGTGGTGTTTTACTTCTTTCATGAATGATCCAACTTCAAACAAATTTACATGGCAACCCATATATAGTTCTCTCAATACTCAAAATAATGCCTTTACTAAAACAATTTGGAGTGGTGACTTACTGTGGCCTTGGATCCTGCTACAGAGAGATTTGGCATATATTATCAAGAATACCGTTTTATTTAAAAAACTCATAAAGCTTCATCCTCAGCTATTACTGACTTAGGAGTAGCAGATATATGGAAACTTTCACACTCTACTGAACGGGATTATACATTCTTCTCTAACCCACATAACTCATATTTCCAGGCTGACTTCTAAGTTCCTCGCTTTCTGATTAATGATGTGAATAGCAGGGCTCTAGGCAGCGTTCTCTTATCTGAGCATGCCACAGACTCACTTTCAGTTGACCTTCAGAAAGTATTAGGCAGCATTTCTGCAAAACTTCCTTTAGTAATGAACACTGGAAAAGAAAGTTATGATTTGTGATTCTAAAACTACATAGAAATACAAAACACACACACAGTCACTGACATGAGGACTCTGTATGTATATATACAGGCTCTCTTATTTTTACTGATTGATACCAATTTTTTTCAGGAGCAAAGTATCATTAATTACAAAAATAAACTAACTAGCAAAGTTCTCATTAAAGATAAATGTGAACTGGGAAGAACATATGGATAAATCATCCCCTGCCTCATTCAAATTGAAAAGAAACACTGAGCCTGGAGGGAACAGTGAGAAATGTGTGTATTGTAAAGTTATAGGTTTTAATAACTTCACCTCATTCTATTAAGCCTCTAACCCCATTGGAATCATAAAAGGTTAATATTGAAATGAACCCTAAGAGCATAAATTAGGCATTGGCCATTATATCCCCCCAAATGAGCCTTAAGCTATGTAACACTTGATCAGCAGGAATTTCCTCTTTTATTAAAGAAATGAAGATACACTGCATTGAATGACATTATTGAGAATACCTAAAATTTCTCATTATCCTACAAGCACTTAAAATTGCTATTACAGATTTCTGCAGGCCAAATCCCAGTTCCCAATGGACCCCTGCAGTTTATGGAGTACTAGCCGGGAATGTGTTTCAGTTGCCCACAAATACACACTTATATAGTCATATTGGGTATTTTCAGGAGAAAATGAGATATTTTATTTTTATTCTATCTCTAAAGAAGGGTCCATCTGAAATGGCCACAAATCAAAACTGGGGCCGGCGCGTTGGGGCTGTTGGTCGGGGGTGGCCGCGCGGCGCGAGCGGACCACTCCGGGGCGGGAGCGCGCAGGGATGCTCGGGGCCGGGGCGGGGGGGGGGGGGGGGGGGGGGGTTGGGTGGCGGCGGCGGAGGCCGTGTGGGCTGAGGCTGCTAGGGTAGCGCGGGCCCTCGGGCCTTTCCTGATCCGGCCGCTCGGGCTGCGCCGCCGGCGAGGCCCCTTCAGCCTCGGGGCAGGGCCCGCTGCCGCTTCTGAACGCGGGGGCCGGGGAGCCCCTGCCTGGGCCCGGAGTCTGCCCTCGGGGGTCAGGCCCGGGCGGGGAGCCCCGAGCCGCTGCCCTCCGAGCCCCATTTCCTGCTTTTTCAGTTTCCCTGGGGAGGTGATGAATAGTTCCGGGGGTCCCCGATGAGGTGGGCCGGTGGGCCGCGCTCTTTATAGAGGGTCCCCGCGGGGCCCGGGTGGGGAAGCGGTTGTCTTTGCCCGGGCAGGGGACTTCCCGAGCCTGCCGGGACCATGAGCTGAACTGTGCGAGCGGGACGTGTCCGAAGCCCGAGAGCCAACCCCCTTCCCCGGCCAGCATGGCATCTGAAGAAGCCTCTCTCGGGGCATTGGAAAGTCTGATGACAGAGTTTTTCCACGACTGTACAACCAATGAAAGAAAACGTGAGATAGAGGAACTTCTTGATAACTTTGCTCAGCAAATAGGAGCCTGGAGATTCTGCCAGTATTTTCTCTCCAGCACTAGGAATGACTGTGTAATGATGTACAGTTTAACGTTTTTTGAGAATCTGATCAATAAAATGTGGCTTGGGGTCCCATCTCAGGATAAGATGGAAATCCGTAGCTGCCTGTCCAAACTCCTCTTGGCTCACCACAAAACCTTACCTTACTTCATCTGGAACAAGCTCTGCAAAGTGATTGTTGACATTGGCCGTCAAGATTGGCCCCTGTTCTACCATGACTTTTTTACTAACATTTTACAGTTGATCCAGTCCCCTGTGACAACTCCCCTCGGGCTGATCATGTTGAAGACAACTTCGGAAGAGCTGGCTTGTCCCGCTGAGGACCTCAGAGTGGCTCGGAAGGAGGAGTTGCGAGAGCTGCTGCTGGACCAGGTGCAGACAGTGCTTGGGCTACTGACAGGTATCTTGGAGACTGTCTGGGACAAACACAGCGTGACTGCCACCACCCCACCACCATCCCCGACCTCAGGAGAAAGTGGTGACTTACTGAGTAACCTGTTGCAGAGTCCTAGTTCAGCCAAACTGTTGAATCAGCCAATCCCCATCCTTGATGCGGAGAGTGAGTATATCTGTTCCTTGGCCTTGGAGTGCCTGGCCCATCTCTTCAGTCGGATTCCTCTGTCTGCCAGCATCATCCCGTCCCTCCTTACCACCATCTTCCACTTTGCCTGCTTTGGCTGTGACATCCAGGCCAGAAAGATGGCATCGGTTAATGGCAGCAGCCAGAACTGTGTGTTGGGTCAGGAGTGCAGCTGGCTTGGGGTCCTGGCCATGTCCTGCATCAATGAACTCATGTCCAAGAACTGTGTGCCTATGGAATTCGAGGACTACTTACTGTGTATGTTCCAGCAGACTTTCTACCTGCAGAAAATCACCAAGGATGACAATGCCCACACGGTGAAGAGAAGGCTAGGAGAACTCAATGAGTGCTACATCGAGAAGTTTAATGACCTTCTGCAGCTCTTTGTGAGTGTTCACCTAAGAAGAATCGAGTCCTACTCCCAGTTCCCTGTGGTGGAGTTTTTGACAGTTTTGTTCAAGTACACATTTCATCAGCCTACTCATGAAGGTTACTTCTTGTTTGGATATCTGGACGCTCTTTTTGGACTATCTGACAAGGAAAACGAAAAGCCGTCTAGGAGACAGGGAAGCAGTTCTCAACAGGTACGAAGACACCCTAGTCCTCTTGCTCATGGAGGTGTTGAATCGAATCCACTTCAGATACAGCCAGGCCCAGTTGGAGGAGTTGGATGACAAAACTCTGGATGACGATCAGCAGACAGAGTGGCAGTGGTACTTACACCAGAGCTTGGAGGTAGTGGCCAAAGTGATGGAGCTCCTTCCCACACACGCCTTCTCAACACTGTTCCCAGTTCTTCAGGACAATTTAGAAGTTTATCTGGGGGGGTTCCCTGGTGGCGCTGTGGTTGACGGTCCGCCTGCTAATGCAGGGGACACGGGTTCGTGCCCCGGTCCGGGAAGATCCCACATGCCGCGGAGCGGCTAGGCCTGTGGGCCGTGGCCGCTGAGCCTGCACGTCCGGAGCCTGTGCTCTGCAGCGGGAGAGGCCACAGCAGCGAGAGGCCCGCGTACAGCAAAAAAAAAAAAAAAAAAAAAAGAAGTTTATCTGGGGTTAGGGCAGTTTATATTTACTTCAGGGTCAGGACACAGGTTGAACATCACAGCAGAGAATGACTGCCAGCAGCTGCACTGTTCCCTGTGAGTCCTGAGCTCCCTCCTGCAGGCTGTGGGCCACCTAGCTGAGTACTTCATCGGGGACGTGTTCACAGTGCGCTTCAGGGACACCCTCACTGTGGTGGAGAGGTTGGTCAAAGTCACTTTGTATGGATCTCAGATAAAATTGTACAACCTTGAGACTGCCGTGCCATCAGTATTGAAGCCTGATCTCATTGATGTGCATGCTTAGTCCCTGGCTGCTCTGCAGGCTTACTCTCACTGGCTAGCACAGTACTGCAGCGAGGCTCATCGGCAGAATATGCAGCAGTTTGTTACGCTCATCTTCACCACCATGGATACAGTCACACCTCTGATCAGCACCAAGGTCCGGGACAAATTGCTGCTATCTGTGTGCCATTTACTGGTCTCCTGGGCCACCACTGTGCGACCTGTCTTTCAGCATCCCTACAGTACAGAAAGTATTCAACAGAATCACCGATGCCTCTACCCAGCAGCTTGTTGACAAGGCTCAGGTATTGGTGTGCCACGCCCTCTCTAACATCCTGTTGCTTCCGTGGCCAAACATCTCAGGGAACGAACAGCAGTGGCCTGTGCACTCCATCAACCATGCCAGCCTCACCTCTGTGCTCTCTCGGGTTTATTGCAACCTGAAGCCCAGTGCTGTCACCCCGCAGAGGAAGATGCCCCTGGATGACACCAAAGTGATTATCCACCAGACAGTGTCTTAGAAGATATCGTGGAGAATATCTCTGGGGAATCCACCAAGTCCCAACAGATCAGCTACCCGTCCCTGCAGGAATCTGTTCAAGTCTCACTGGCCCTCTTTCCAGCTTTTATCCATCAGCCAGATGTGTCTGATGAGATGCTGAGCTTCTTCCCCACTCTGTTTCGAGGCCTTAGAGTACAGATGGGCGTGCCTTTCACTGAGCAGATCATACAGACTTTCCTCGATATGTTTACCAGAGAACAGTTGGCCGAGAGCATCCTCCACGAAGGCAGTACTGGCTGCCGGGTGGTTGAGAAGTTCCTGAAGATCCTGCAGGTGGTGGTCCAGGAACCTGGCCAGGTGTTCAAGCCCTTCCTCCCCAGCATCATCGCCCTGTGCATAGAGCAGGTGTATCCCATCATCGCTGAGCGCCCCTCCCCTGATGTGAAGGCTGAGCTGTTTGAGCTGCTTTTCCGGTCGCTCCATCACAACTGGAGGTGCTTCTTCAAGTCCACCATCCTAGCCAGTGTCCAGAGTGGGATTGCCGAGGAGCAGATGGAGGATGAGCCTCAGTTCAGTGCCATCGTGCAGGCTTTTGGACAGTCCTTTCTCCAGCCTGACATCTACCTATTTAAATAAAATCTCTTTTACTTGGAGACTCTCAACACCAAGCAGAAGCTGGACCACAGAAGATCTTCCGGACCACCATTCTCTCTCAGTTTGTGAACATGCTGCTCCAGATCCTGGTTCACAAGTCCCACGACCTCCTGCAGGAGGAGATTGGCATTGCCATTTACAGCATGGCCTCTGTGGACTTTGATGGCTTCTTCACAGCCTTCCTCCCAGAGTTTCTGACCAGCTGTGACGGTGTGGATGCCAACCAGAAAAATGTGCTGGGGTGGAATTTCAAGATGGATGGGGACCTGCCCTCATTCGCCCAGAATGTGTACAGCCTGGTCAACGACCTGCGTTACTACAGACTCTGCAACGACAGCCTGCCCCCCGGCACCATGAAGCTCTAGGTGCAGCTTGCTCACCGCCCGAGGGACACCGACTCCTGCCGCTGCCACCTGCACCACCTCCGCCTGCTGCCACGGGTGTCTCCCAAATGGGCCTCGGCCTCTCCTCGGTTTCTCATGCCCAGAGCGGCGTCGCCTGCCCTCGTCCCCTCCACGCTCCTCTCCTGCCGCCCACCCAGCAGAACTGGCTCCGGGGTGTCCCAGGGGTTTGGAGCAGGCAGGGGTCATGCGGCCAGGTACCGGGGAGGCACCGGAAAATCCTGTGGGGTGGTCCACGCAGATCATGCGTGTATCAGTTGCGAGGCAGAAACGCCAAGGACAGCTGTGACAGTGCCACCTTCTCACCATTCCACCTCCCCACCCCTCCCGGCCCAGCAAGCTAAGGAGAGGCATGATGCTGGAACTACTTTGGCACTGATGTCAAGACTCTCCCTCCCTCCCCCTCAAATGCCTTGAAGTCTCTGCTTTTTGTCAGAGATTTGCAGACTCGTGGTTATTTTTGTTGTTGTTCTTGTTTTCTCATCATTCCACTGTGATACTAAGAAACTAAGAAGCTTAATGAAAAAATAATATGCTTATGTTGTTGTTGTATTAAAAAAAATCAAAACTAGGGCATGACCAAAACTATTCCTCATTTTTGAACTTTTTATGGTACTAAAAATGCACCATGTCATCTATCATTTCTTGCTTCTTAGGTGGCTTCATTTTTCAACATTAGTTATTACTACTTCATGTTTGCTGTTCATCAACTTTAAAAGTGACACTTGCCCAATAAAAATAGTTAGACATCCTTGGTAAAGAGATGGCACTTCTGGATTGCCATCTATTTCATCAACTTCTAAGAAGAACTCCTCACATGATGAATAATGAAAATATGAGCTAATCACAATGAAAACAATTTTACAAGAATCTTTTTTGGCATGTTCTATTTTTTACAATAGTTATAGCATTTCATTGTGATGTCAATTTGCATTTCTCAGAGAAATGCAAAAACAAATAAACAATTCAATAAATGTTCTAAAGAAAAAATAAATTCACAGTTCTCAAAGATACTTTTTTCTTCAGTATCTGAGCTAAAATGAAAAGTCCTCAAAGTCTGAAATATATAAAAACATTAACTGTTTTAGTTTGTGGCACAAATGTTTAATTTTATATATATATATATATATATGTATATTATATATATATACACATATGTAATATATTTCTAGAATAGTGACATTCAATCTAAAACTTATTTTTCTTTCAAAGCTTCAATATTTCATTAATTACCTTGAAATGATCCTAATTTAATCATTATATCCAAATCTAGAAACATTGATCAATGGTCTTCATGATTCAGATTTCCCACCAAAACACTGGGAAAGAAAATAAACAAGAATTTAATTACTGACATGATGTACTTTGTCAAAACAAAACATTAAAATTAAAGTACAATATTGGGGAAGTGCTTTGTAGTCTAGTTTCTAGTACAATTTCATCATTTGATCCTCTTAACCCAGGGAAATAGATAGGCAGAGCCCCTTTATTTATTTATTTATTTATTTCGGACAAGTGAGGATAATCATTCCTATTACATAGTACTGTTAAAAGGATAAATGATATAATGTATGTAAGCCATCTATTGAAGACACTGGCTGACAGTAGATTATCAACAAATATCTTTTTTAAATGAATTGGATTTTCCCATCTCATCATGTGAGGAAATTGCAATTCAGTTTGTTTTAGTGACTTGCTCAAGGTTGTATAGAAATTAATGATAGTCTGTCTATATTAATGATGTTACTAGAACTCAAGTCTTACTGATTCAGTTGAATTATTTCTAAAGACAAAGATTTAAATGTCCAGTATTAGTTCAGTTCTTCTGATACTGTTTTAATCAGTGTGACCTGGACTTATTAATTTCATTTCAGGAAATGTTTTTGGCAATGTATTCCAGAGAACAAATAGATTAGAGCATGTTTCAAGATTGCTATAGCTTAATCATGCAATACCTTCAAATCACAAATTTGACCTAAATCACCTAGCATTGTAGCATGGAAATAGTAAAAAGAGCAGATTATTAATAACTACAATTTACTCATCACTTTTTTTGTACTAGGTACATAAGTGTTTTACACGGATCATCTCATTTAATCCTTGCAATATCTTAACACATCTACTCTCATTATGGTCATTTTATGAACAGGAACAATAAAGCACAGAGAGGGGTTAAGTAACTTTGCCCAAGGTAACAGAACTAGGAAGTAGGAGAAGAAATGGTTTCAACCCAAGCAAAGCAACTCTAGTCAAGTCTATACTCTTAATCCTCATGCTCCACAGCTTCCATGGATGATATGTAATTAAGAGTGGCTCAGTTGAAATGCAGAGCAATCCAGGGTATTAACCAAGAGCATAACAATTTGACCATTAGAGAGACTTAGGAAAGAGGAAAATGGGGGTTTGGAAGAGCAAAGGGAATGTGAATGGATGGTAGAGCAGGGGTAGGAGGTTTTGCAAAGCAGCTTTAAGTGAGAGTAAAAAAGCTGAGGGAAATGGAATCCTAAGCCTGAAGACTGCACTCTTGCATCTGTAAGGGGCTAAGGTGTTGAAAGGCTAATAGGACCAGGAAAGAACATTCTGGAATGTTCTGGTGTGCTCTAGTATGGATAAAGTCATCATGTGCCAGGTTAGGGAAGGTGTGCAGCCATAATCCAGTGGACCATGGAGAGGAACTGAGACTGTGCATCAGTGTGCAGATATGGTACAGGGAGAATTCTGTTAGTGCATGAACAAAGGAGCAGGCTGTTTCAAGCTCATGTGTCTAAATTAATTGCATTTCTGAAGCCAGATTAGTAGGACTCTCAAGGCCTGATGTAACAAGGTAGAGTTTATACAAGTGAGAGTTGGAAGGATTGGGAAGGTTTTCAAAACATGTTAGTAAGAAAACCAGGTATGTGTGGCTAATACCTCAAATACACGCATATCCACACATACACACACACATATACACAGTAGTCCACAATTCCCACTCCATGTTTTCCTTAGGAGTGTTTCTTTTTAATATTATTATATTTTATTCAAAGTAGAAATTATTATTGAATATTATATGTGACTTCTTCCTCTGTAAAATTTAGTTGTTTTTGACAGCACTGGTAGATAACTAATACTATACAGTTTGAGGAGAACAATGTTTTCCTCTAAATATATGGATGATATCTTAGTTGCCTCAGACTGCTATAACAAAATACCATTGAGTGGCTTAAACAACAGACATTTATTTCTCACACATCTGGAGTCAGGGAAGTCCAAGATCAGGGTGCCAATTTTATTTTGAGGTTTCTTCTCTTGGCAGCTGCCATTTCTCTGCGTGCTCATATGACCTGTTTTGTTTGCCTGGAGAGAGAGGGAGACAGAGAGAGAGAATGAGTGAGCAAGCTCTCTCCTGTCTCTTCTTATAAGGGCACTAATCCCATCATGAGGGCCCCACCTTTATGAGATATGAATTTTGGAGGAACACAAACATTCAGTCCATAACATACGGAAATTATATATAGTAAACTTTTACACTAACTGCTGGTTAACAAGTTTCAAACATTTTCAAATAATTATGGAGTAAGAAATTACTTGTTATGTTTTACTCTAACTTTATAAAGATGAACAGAAATATCTTTTTTAGATCTCAATTATTTGCCTAAAAAATGGACATTATTTTTTTAACTCTATACATAAATTTTGGTCAGTCAGATTCTGATCAATAAAAACCAAATGTCATACTGGCAAGATCTTTGAACTGGCAATCAGTAATATAGGGTAAGGAGTGTTAAATTTGGCAATAATATTCTGTGTATCCATGACCTGCTCTTTCTTAGTCTCATTTTCCTCTCTGGAAAAGAAATGTAGTAGAACTGAATGATGTTTACTTTAATGTGTCATTTCAGTGACCAAATTATCCTTTTTCTCCAGGACTGTCTTGGTTTTGGTCCTAAAAGTCCAGTCTACCAGGAAACCTCTATCCTGCGAGGTAAAAAGTTTTGAATTTCCATTATTGGTGAAGACAAATGGGGGAAAGCACAAAGCTGATATCGCAGCCAAAAAATCAGGTGCTGAAAGACACATTGTTTTCAGTGTGAAGTGGATAAGGCATAGACGAGCTGAATTCCATGGTTGCTGTTGCTCCTTTTTTTTTCCCTGACTGCTGATGTTGAAACTGATCTGTAGTCCACAGTAGTGGATCATCCATTGTTGCTTCACTCTGAGTGATGTGACTTAAATATGCAACTCAAATGTTCTGTAGTTGTGAGTGTTAATAGTCCACTTTTGACTCTGCCTGTAGATTAGCTGTTGTTTGTATCAAGATAGTGTTAATTTAACATTTAATTGTGAATAGTGTTACTATGTTTTCTCAGAGTTCAGATAATGACAAAGAGATGATTACAGTGATAATACCTCATACCTCTAGCATCTTAGAATGCTTGAACACCAATTAGACCATCCCAAATTATATGCTGTTTTTCAGTACTTTTAGTTTTATCTTCATTTTCTGTGAATATGTAGTCTTCCATATTGACAGAAAATGAAGCAAAATATTTTGTTATTAAATATTTTTTCCTTACATGACTTTAATTACCACATAGAATTTGATTATTTAGAAAAAAAATCATAATTTGACTAAATCACTTTTATTGGACATTCAGCTTGCTTCCAAACTTTCATGATTACCAACGGTAGGCTTGGTTGACTAAAAATTATGTAGAAGTAAATCCAATAGCTCATAATATCAGTTAACATTTATAGATCACCCCTATGAAGTATAATTGTGCAAAGTGGTTTTCATAAATTATTTCATTAGTCTTAACAATGACTCTGAAGTAGGCGCTATTATTAGTGCCATTTTTGAAATCAGGGAACTGAGAATCTGAATTTATATAACGTGGTTAAGGTCATGCTGCTAGTGTATGATGAAATTGGGCTTTGGATTTATGCAGTTTATTTTTTGAGATGGAGAGCAAATAGTGGGGATTTTTTAAAAAAACACATTTTCCAGGTTCTATTTAAAGTATCAAAAATGGTGTCAGACTACTCCAACACACACTAAAAATAATCAATTAATGGTAAAATATATGATTAGAAACATTCATTTTTGATCTATTGGTTGTCTTGACCGTCTAGTTTTGTTAGCCAAACTGTTATCTCTGTAGGTACTTTTGGACAATTTGCTTTCAAACCTCTTTTCTCACAAGGTGATGACTGCAATTCATATCATCTAATTCTTAAGATTTCTAGTGTGCAGGCATGTCTGCTGTAACCTTCAGGCCTCCCTAACAAAGAGATTTCCTAAATCACAAAATAGGTGGTCATGACAAAAAGATGTGCACTTAAAAAAAAATGACTCATTTCCCAGCTTCCACTGAAATAGGATTAAATGAACATGAATATGCTTTATACCACTATTCAGAAACATTTCTTTAACATGATGATAAGAATAGTTATAATATAATTTAATTATAGATATAAGTCATGAAATAAATGTGGTTACAATCTTGACTACTTAAACCTGAAGACCAAGAATTAGTCTTGGTGAGCAATTATAGATTTTGATTTAAATTTACTAGGACTGGCATCACCATATTGATTTTTCTATTTTGTGTCACAGACAGTTCAGTATGATTTCAGATTTTCATGAACAGCAATTTAAGCATGCTTGAAAATATAGTATGAATTTTGTAAAATTAAATGGCATTATATTCCACTTACTTAAAAAGAGATATCTATAGCCACAACACTAAAGGCAGAGATTTTTGCCTAATTTATTCACTACTATTGCCATAGTTCCTTGGTCAGAACCTGGCACAGACTAGGCACTCAGTAAATATTTGTTAAATGAATGCAAAAGTAAATATTTACTTCACAGCAGCCACTGATGGGAGCATAAGGGGGAAAAAAAGAGACCTAGTGTCTTGCTTTGTAGCAGCAGTTTTCCACAGGTGGCCTGGCTGCTCCTGAAACTGAGCAGGACCCTTTGGGGCCTTCCAGGGGACAGACCCCCCTCTCTCCCTCCCATTTACCCCACCTCTTGTTTGTAAAAAAGTTTTAGAGTCCTAGGCCTTCTCTGAGTTCCAAAGAGCATATTTAATCAGAGTAGTGAGAAAATGCAGAAACAAAGGAAAACAATCAAACAAGACAAAATAATAATAGTTTAGCCATAAAACAAAGCCAAGGACCTTTAGTTCCTCCTCAAGAGCTATAGATAGTATCTTGAGCCATATCCTTGAATTGTCTTACAGATACTAAAACCCCCACCAGGTGGAAGAAGTTAACTGAGTGCTGACCACAAGCCCATAGACCCCAGACCATGATTGATGATTGAGACTCTCAAAATACCACCCTGTCACCTCACCACCAATCAATTAGAAGAATGTCCATGATCAGGCTCCCTACAACCTTCACCCCTAATGATGCTTTTCTGAATGCCATCAGGGAGTTCAAGGTCTTTGAGCATGAGCTGCACATTCTCCTTGCTTGACCTGGCAATAAACGCTGTACTTTCCTTCGCCACAGCTTGGTATTAGTATTTGCTGTACATCAGGCAAGTGGACCCAAGTTTGGCTTGGTAACACTCCTAGTATATATCTGGGGCAGGACTTGTAGTTTGAAAAAGTTCCCTTGAAGATTCAGAGTTATACTCATGCTTTATAACAAGTTTTTCCAGGGCCATAAGTGCAAGCTACTTATCGTGCTTCTTTCTGGGTAGATTCTTTTCTATTAAGTAGTGACCCTCAAAGTTGTTAGTATAGGCTAGCATGTCTAACAGTATTTTCTCATTGAAATTCATCCTTTGTCTTTTGTTCAAAAAATATATGTCTGTCTTGTGTGCCATCAGATGAGATAAGGAGTTGGTAGGCAGTTGTACAGGGTCAGCTGGAATGAAGTGAGATAGCAGACAGCATGTTAACACACAGTGGGTACAATTACCAATATCGGAAGAGCCATTTTAAGTATTCCATTTGTGCGTTCACTGATTTGCAGATGTTCTGGAAAACATCCTGTAATTTCATTTTTAGCATCTGAATCAAGAGATCATTCTAATCATTTTTAAAGCTTTTCATTATAAAAAGTTTTAAAGGAAGCTGTACATTATTAACGGCTGTTGAATATACACATTTTGGAGAAAAATATTTTTAAATGACTTCTCTTACAATTCTTATAGAAAACTGGGCAGCATTGTGCATTGTTCCTCAACAAGGGATGCATATTTAAATCAATACAGGTGAGCCCCAATTTGTAAAGTACAAATTTACAAAAATATGAATTTAGAAACTCTGTTGGTTTGTTAAATTTTCTGTGCAGAGATGGTCTTTATGTTCAGGAAAATCCAGCAAGACCTAATAGGGACAGCACAGAGACAGTGATCTTGAATTCCTGCCCTGAGTTTGCCTCATGAGACTGAACAACTCACTCTGTTACTCTGGGACTCAATTTTCTCATTTGTAAAATAAGATAATTTTTAAAAATTCCTCTAATGTACAAGCCTCTATGAAGTAATTAATGCCTGATTAAATTTTATTCTAAATCATGGTTCCCAAATGTCCAATGCTAGATTGACTGCATTGTCTGCATTGTCTTCTGTAGAACTACTTAAAATTAGAGATACCATGGCCTCACCTGTAGCTATTATGGAAACCTGCAGTTTTGTTAAATGTTTTGTTAAATACATTTTCTAAGTGAATCTCATGCACTCCTCGCCACAAATCCAAAATTTTGGAACTCCTTGTTTTAAGCACCTCCTGAGACTATTTAATCTATAACAGACATATATGAGTCAGATTTGAAAATACACCTTTTTATTGCATGTCTTTTCATGTAGCTGATTTGATCATTCTTTTCTGTTCCTTTATATAAAACACTGTATTTAACATCTACTGTGCAAGTGTCCCCCCCTTTCTCCTTATTTTATATTTCTTAGTTAGGTTCACTTTCAAGAGGTAGAATTATTAGATCAAAGGCTATGAACACTGCCAAGTAGGCCAGTACTAAGTTTGAGGCTGAAACAAATGAGGCACTCACTTTGGACACCAAATGTTAAAAATATCTTGATGCAATATTTAAAAAAACACAAAATTATTGCAAAACTCAATGGTGAACAAAATAACAACATTAAATAAAGACAGGAACAGATTTTTCCTTTTGCCTCAGGCTCCAATATGGCTCCTCATGACACTGCTGCCAGAATCTATTGAATATTATCTTTTCTAAAGACATTTACAAATTTTAAAAGTGGAAAATAATATCTCAGTGTTATAATTTCTCATAGGTATTTATCTACACACACCTTTTTACCTCAATGCCACAATAAACTAAGGTGACTTCCAAATCATATATAATTTGACAAAATTATGTGAATTACAGGCAGATGAGAAATGATAGGAAATGCTACTTTTCCTCTGCATTTCTTTCTGTTTTCCTTTTATATTATTCACACCCATGCTATTTGGTTCATACCAGTTTACGATTATCAACTTCTTGGTGGGTTGTTCCTTTATCAGGGTGAGATCTCTGTCTTTGTTCCCATTAGTGGTTTCGAACATCAACTCTCCTTTGCTGAATATTAATATTGATTTGATTTCTTTTGTAACGAATTTACTTGAATATTTTATTTTAAACCTGTCATTTTGTTTATATATGACTCGTAAATAGAATGTAGCAGGAATTATTTTGGTTCTGATTGGAATATATGTCTTTCAATAGACATGCTTAATTTATTTCTATTTTGGAGATCACTGGTCTATTTTTTTAACATCTTTATTCAAGTATAATTGCTTTACAATGGTGTGTTCGTTTCTGCTGTATAACAAACTGAATCAGCTATACATGAACATATATCCCATATCTCTTCCCTCTTGCCCCGTTTCCTCAAGTCCACTCTCTACATCTGAGTCTTTATTCCTGTATTGCCCCTAGGTTCTTCAGAACCATTTTATTTTTAGATTCCATATATATGTGTTAACATACGGTATTTATTTTTCTCTTTCTGACTTACTCCACCCTGTATGACAGTCTCTAGGTCCATCCACCTCACTACAAATAAAACAATTTCGTTTCTTTCTATGGCTGAGTAATATTCCATTGTATATATGTGCCACATCTTCTTTATCCATTCATCTGTCGATGGGCACTTGGGTTGCTTCTATGTCCTGGCTATTGTAAATAGACCTGCAATGAACATTGTGGTACATGATTCATTTTAAATTATGGTTTTCTCAGGGTATATGCCCAGTAGTGGGATTGCTGGGTCATATGGTAGCTATATTTTTACTTTTTTAAGGAACCTCCATACTGTTCTCCGTAGTGGCTGTATCAATTTACATTCCCACCAACAGTACAAGAGGGTTCCCTTTTCTCCACACCCTCTCCAGCATTTATTGTTTGTAGATTTTTTGATGATGGCCATTCTGACCAGTGTGAGGTGACAACTCATTGTAGTTTTGATTTGCATTTCTCTAATGATTAGTGATGTTGAGCATCCTTTCATGTGTTTGTTGGCAATCTGTATATCTTACTTGAAGAAAAGTCTTTAAATCTTCTGCCCATTTTTGGATTGGGTTGTTTGTTTTTTGATATTGAGCTGCATGAGCTGCCTGTATATTTTGGAGATTAATCCTTTGTCAGTTGCTTCATTTGCAAATATTTTCTCCCATTCTGAGGGTTGTCTTTTTGTTCTTGGTTATGGTTTCCTTTGCTATGCAAAAGCTTTTAAGTTTCATTAGGCCCCATATGTTTACTTTTGTTATTATTTCCATTTCTCTAGGAAGGGGGTCAAAAAGGATCTTGTTGTGATTTATGTCATAGAGTATTCTGTCTATATTTTCCTTTCAGAGTTTGATAGTGTCTGGCCTTACAATTAGGTCCTTAATCCATTTGGAGTTTATTTTTGTGTATGGTGTTAGGGAGTGTTCTAATTTCATTCTTTTACATGTAGCTGTCCAGTTTTCCCAGCACCACTTATTGAAGAGGCTCTCTTTTCTCCATTGTATATTGTTGCCTCCTTTATAAGGTGACCATATGTGCATGGGTTTATCTCTGGGCTTTCTCTCCTGTTCCATTGATCTATATTTCTGTTTTTGTGCCAGTACCATACTGTCTTCATTACTGTAGCTTTGTAGTATAGTCTGAAGTCAGGGAGCCTGATTCCTTCAGCTCCGTTTTTCTTTCTCAAGATTGCTTTGGCTATTCGGGGTCTTTTGTGTTTCCATACAAATTGTGAAATATTTTGTTCTAGTTCTATGAAAAATGCCAGTGGTAGTTTGATAGGGATTGCATTGAATCTGTAGATTGCTTTGGGTAGTATAGTCATTTTCACAATGTTGATTCTTCCAATCCAAGAACATGGTAGATCTCTCCATCTGTATAAGCTTTAATTTCTTTCATCAGTTTCTTATAGTTTTCTGCATACAGGTCTTTTACCTCATTAGGTAGGTTTATTTCTAGGTATTCTTTTTGTTGCAGTGGTAAATGGGAGTGTTTCCTTAATTTCTCTTTCAGATTATTCATCATTAGTGTATAGGAATGCAAGAGATTTCTGTGCATTGATTTTATATCCTGCTACTTTACCAAATTCACTCATTAGCTCTAGTAGTGTTCTGGTAGCATCTTTGGGATTCTCTATGCATAGTATCATGTCACCTGCAAACAGTGACAGTTGCACTTCTTTTCTGATTTGTATTCCTTTTATTTCTTTTTCTTCTCTGATTGCTGTGGCTAAAACTTCAAAGACTATGTTGAATAATAGTGGTGAGAGTGGACAACCTTGTCTTGTTCCTGATCTTAGTGGAAATGCTTTCAGTTTTTCACCATTGAGGATGATGTTGGCTGTGGGTTTGTCATATATGGCCTTTATTATGTTGAGGAAACTTCCCTCTATGCCTACTTTCTGCAGGGTTTTTATCATAAATGGGTGTTGAATTTTGTCAAAAGCTTTTTCTGCATCTATCGAGATGATCATATGATTTTTCTCCTTCAATTTGTTAATATGGTTTATGACATTGATTGATTTGCATATATTGAAGAATCCTTGTATTCCTGGGATAAACCCCACTTGATCATGGTGTATGATCCTTTTAATATGCTGTTGGATTCTCTTTGCTAGTATTTTGTTGAGGATTTTTGCATCTATGTTCATCAGTGATAATGCTCTGTAGTTTCCTTTTGTGACATCTTTGTCTGGTTTTGGTATAAGGATGATGTGGTCTCGTAGAATGCGTTTGGGAGTGTTCCTCCCTCTGCTATATTTTGGAAGAGTTTGAGAAGGATAGGTGTTACCTCTTCTCTAAATGTTTGATAGAATTCGCCTGTGAATCCATCTGGTCCTGGGCTTTTGTTTGTTGGAAGATTTTTAATCACAGTTTCAACGTTAGTGCTTGTAATTGGTCTATTTATATTTTCTCTTTTTTCTTGGTTCAGGCTCGGGAAGTTGTGCTTTTCTAAGAATTTGTCCATTTCTTCCATGTTGTCCTTATATTGGCATATAGTTGCATGTAGTAATGTCTCATGATCCTTTGTATTTCTGCAGTGTCAGTTGTTACTTCTCCTTTTTCATTTCTAATTCTCTTGATCTGAAACTTCTCCCTTTTTTTCTTGATGAGTATAGCTAGTGGTTTATCAATGTTGTTTATCTTCTCAAAGAACCAACTTTTAGTTTTATTGATGTTTGCTATTGTGTCCTTAATTTCTTTTTCATTTATTTCTGATCTGATGTTTATGATTTCTTTCCTTCTGATAACTTTGGGGGTTTTTTGTTCTTCTTTCTCTAATTGCTTTAGGTGTACAGTTAGGTTGTTTATTTGAGGTGTTTATAGTTTCTTGAGGTAGGATTGTATTGCTCTAAACTTCCATCTTAGAACTGCTTTTGCTGCATCCCATAAGTTTTGGGTCATCATGTTTTCATTGTCCGCTTTTCCTAGGTTTTTTTTTACTTCCTGTTTCATTTCTTCAGTGGTCTCTTAGTTATTTAGTAGTGTATTGTTTAGCATCCATGTGTTTGAATTTTTACAGTTTTTTTCCTGTAATTTTTCTCTAATCTCATAATGTTGTGGTTGGAAAAGATACTTGATATGATTTCATTTTCTTAAATTTACCATGGCTTGATTTGTGACCCAAGATAAGATCTATCCTGGAGAATGTTCCATGAGCACTTGAGAAGAAACTGTATTCTGTTCTTTTTGGATGGAATGTCCTATAAATATCAATTAAGTCTATCTTTTTTAATGTATCATTTAAAGCTTGTGTTTCCTTATTTATTTTCATTTTGGATGATCTGTCCATTGGGGAAAGTGGGGTGTTAAAGTCCCCTACTATGATTGTGTTACTGTCAATTTCCCCTTTTTTGGCTGTTAGCATTTGCCTTATGTATTGAGGTGCTCCCTATGTTGGGTGCATAAATATTTACAATTGTTATATCTTCTCCTTGGATTGATCCCTTGATCATTATATAGTGTCCTTCTTTGTCTCTTGTAATAGTCTTTATTTTAAAGTCTATTTTGTCTAATATGAGAATTGCTACTCCAGCTATCTTCTGATTTCCATTTGCATGGGATATCTTTTTCCATCCCCTCACTTTCAGTCTGTATGTGTCCCTAGGTCTGAAGTGCCTCTCTTGTAGACAGCATATATACAGGTCTTTTTTTGTATCCATTCAGCCAGTCTATGTCTTTTGGTAGGAGCACTACCCGCCAGTCCTCTCCCTGAGCTCGGAACCGAAGCTCGAGCCTCAGCTCCCAGCCCCGCCTGCCCCGGCGGGTGAGCAGACAAGCCTCTCGGGCTGGTGAGTGCCGATCGGCACAGATCCTCTGTGCGGGAATCTCTCTGCTTTGCCCTCCGCACCCCTGTTGCTGCGCTCTCCTCCATGGCTCCGAAGCTTCCCACCCACCCACCCCTGGTTCCACCAGTGAAGGGGCTTCCTAGTGTGTGGAAGCTTTTCCCCCTTTCCAGCTCCCACCCAGAGGTGCAGGTCCCGTCCCTATTCTTTTGTCTCTGCTTTTTCTTTTTTTTTTTGCCCTACCCAGGTACGTGGGGAGTTTCTTGCCTTTTGGGAGGTATGAGTTCTTCTGCCAGCGTTCAGTAGGTGTTCTGTAGGAGTTGTTCCACATGTAGATGTATTTCTGATGTATTTGTGGGGAGGAAGGTGATCTCCACGTCTTACTCCTTCTCCAGTTTGAATCTATCCCCCACTGGGGGATATTTTAATTTGTATATTTAGCATGCTTCTGCATCACTTCTTTTGTCTTCCTATTCTGTTTTCTGTTGGATTGTTGAGCTTTATTCTTTTCCTGCTCTATTAGATTACATTTTCACATTCTACTCTTTCATTGGTTTTCTTTACATTTTCACCATTTAAACAAAAGTGTATCATTACTGGGACCATTGGATAGCTACTGCAAAAGAATAAAATTGGACTCCTGTCTCAAACCATATACAAAAACAACTCAAAATGCATCATAGACCTAAACATAAGAGTTAAACCTGTACAACTTATAGAGGAAAGCATAGGTGTAAACCTTTGTGACCTTGGATTAGACAGTGTTTTTTCTAAATATGATATCAACAGTATTTTTTAAAATATGATATCAAAAACATAAGCAACATCACAAAAATAGATACATTCAACTTCATCAAAGTAGTAACATTTATATTGCAACATATACCATCAAGAAAGTAAAAAGACAGACAACCTACAGAATGGTAGAAAATATTTGCAAATCATATATCTGATATGGTACTTGTGTCCAGAATATATGAATAATTCTTGCAATTTAAGTATAAAAATATTATCCCAGTTTAAAATGAGCTAAAGACCTGAATATTTTGTCCATTAAGATATACAGATGGCCAGTAAGAATATGAAAAGATGCTCAACATTATTAATCATCAGGGAAATGCAAATCAAAACTACAATGAGATACCACTTCGCTCCTACTAGGATGGCTAGAATAAAAAAGAAAGACATTAACAATTGTTGACAGGGATGAGGAGAAATTGGAACCCTCATATATAGCTGATGTCATTGTAAAATAGTTCAGCCACTTCAGAATACAGTTTGACAATTTCTAAAAATGTTAAACAGAGAGTTAATACATGACACAGATATTCCACTCCCATATATATACCGAAGATAAATGAAAACAAATGTCCACACAAAAACTTGTACATAGATGTTCATAGCATCATTATTCATAATAGCCAAAACTAGAAACAACCTAAATGTCTATCAGACAATAAAAGGATAAATATAATATGGTTTATTCACATAATGGGACATCATTTATCAATAATAAGAAGTAAAACACTGACACATGCTACAGCATGGATGATCCTTGAAAACATTATGCTAAGTGAAAGTCAGACATGTAAAGATACACATTATACAATTCCACCTTATGATCAGAATTTAGAAATAAAATCTATAGATACAGTATGTAGATTAGTGGTTGTCTAGGGTTGAGGGGAATGGGGGAAATGGAGAGTGATTGCTAATGGGTATGGGGTTTCATTTTGTGGTGAAGAAAATGTTCTAAAAGTGTTGATGATTGCACAGCTCTGTAAATATAGTAAAGTAAAAGCTGAATTGTACAATTTAAAAGGGTAAATATTATGGTATTTTAATGATATTTCCATAAAATTTTTATTAAATGTCTACAATTAGTAAGTATGTCTGTCTTTCTAAGACCACTCGCTCCAATATACCTATATTCTTGGGTTAGATTTTCCTATTTGGATCAGGATTTCTTTTTGTGCTTTATCATTTTTGATGGAGGGTTCTCCTGCCTTGGAGGTTGTTTTAAATCATACATGTCTCTCCACGTTGTGCAACTCTATTGTTGCCTCTGCCAAACAGTGTTGGGTTTTAAGACTGAAGAGAGTCTTTTGTGAGCAGCTTGGAGCTCTTTATTTGGATAACATAATTCTAGTCACCATGCTTGTGTGCAGCACAGGCTGAGTTCCCAATCTCATGGTAGCATCCTTTCTGTAGCCCAGGCAACCTTGGATGTACAGTTGTATCTGCTCCTGAATATGGGCAGAGAGTGTCATTCTAGGCCCTGCTTCACGAAGAAAGCCTGGTTTTGCTATCTAACCATTTGAGGGGTCAGTTCAGTCTGTTACTGTAGGACATTAAAACTCTTGCCCCTAATTCTTGTTTCTGATCAGGGCTTCCTGTGATCTTCCAGCATCAGCTAATGTTCTGCATTTTGGGTTTCCCTTCTCTCTGGCCTAGTCTACTCTTATATTTAGTACAATTAGGCATTCTTAAAATAAAAAAGAAAACAAGAATTTTCCTATGTTTCAGTGAAGGAGGAAATTTTAATTTGTGCTCAGTCATCCATCTGGTCTGGGAAATCAACCAAGGTTAGGAACATGGAGCTAAAGTTTAGCTAACATAAAATACTAAGAAATAGTGTGCATGTGTTAAGAGTATTGTTTAGGTATGTTTACTGCTAGTGAAGCTGAATATTTTGATACAGCTAAAGCTGTATCTTTGCTAACATTTTGTAGTTCATTTTAATGAAGCAGCTTTGTATATCCTTTTCCTCATTCATGTCTTTGCATCTTGGTCCTTTCCTCATCAGGTTTTATGAGCTGCAAATGTGGTTCACTTTGCTTATATTTTGCCATGTTGTTTTTTAATGCTTGAAGTAGTTTAGTTGTTATTCAATAAAATCTGTGATTTTCTCTTTAAATACTGATTCTTACACACACACACACACACACACACACACACACACACACACACACACTAGAGGAGATTAGTGAATAATCTCAATGTGTTTAGGACAGGTCACAAAGCAAAGAAATTTCCAAGACAGGACCAAGCACTGGACACTTATGGTATTTAACAACTTTTTCTTTGCTAGAATGAAAACTGATTAAAGCAAGTAATCCCCCTTGTGCACTTGTGATTAAATTTGGTATTTATCATGGTCACAGTGAAACGTGAATACATTTCTTGAGGTTTCATAAAGTTGCTATGGATAGTTGATTTTGAATTTGACTGTCAATCATTAATTTTTCCCCTCATCATATTTCCATTTGCATTTCCATATTTCCTCAGAGGAACAACCATGGATGCACAAAGAATGAAATTTCACTTGCATGTTGCAAAAGTTGGTATCAACACAGATTGTACCTGAGAAACAAAGAAATGGGACTTGAGCGACAGCTGAGATGTGTTCTATTAATATTTAAATTGAGTTTCTCATTGGAGATATGTCTAGACTGGTTGACTCTTTTAAAGAACAGACTGCAGGGCTTCCCTGGTGGGGCAGTGGTTGAGAGTCCACCTGCCAATGCAGGGGACACGGGTTCGTGCCCCGGTCCGGGAAGATCCCACATGCTGTGGAGCGGCTAGGCCCGTGAGCCATGGCCGTTGAGCCTGTGTGTCCAGAGCCTGTGCTCCGCAACAGGAGAGGCCACAACAGTGAGAGGCCCACATACCGCAAAAAAAAAAAAAAAAAAAAAAAAGACTACAACTAATTTTACTTCACTGGTGAGCATTTCTTCAGCAAAAGTATATAATTTTCTTTCTCTTTTGTCATTTTTGATTTATCTTGCTTCACTCCTCAAAGCAGTCAATAGCTCCTTACTGTATAAAATAGTAGCCAAATTATTTATCATGGCATTCAGTGTCATTTATAATTTGGCTTCAAACCATTTCCCCAATGTTATGGCTCTAAATAATAATAATGGTGGTAATAATAACAATAATAGTAATGTTGATATTTATTTACAATGTGCCGTGAATTTGTTTAAGCCCATTACATACATTATCTAATTTACTCTTCACAACAACATTCCTATGAACTTCCATATTTAAGATGAGTAATTTTGGCTCAAAAGGGATAGGTAACTTGCTCAAGGTCTGAGAGCGAGTCTGCTTGATTCCAGAGACAATGCATTAACTCCCACATTTTTGATAGCCAGGTCACACTGGCCTACATGCCATGACCTAAATAACTTTACCTCAAAAGTCCATATATTTGCATGTAATTTTCTGCAACCCACTCCTTATCTACAGATCAAAATCTTCCTCTTTTTTTTTTTTACTTCAGTGCTCTTTTCATATGCTGATTACTTCAATACTATACCACCCTAATCTAAATAAATGTTCCCTCTTATATGTGCCCTTGGAATTTTGCTTGTCTTTACACTTAGCACATTTTCATTCTGTTTATTATTACTGTTATTGAAACCAAATCCCCCTAAAACCAAGTTCTTCTTCTGAGTTTATAATTAACCTCTCTATCCAAAACTTTATTCCCTTTCTTGTCCCTCACCTGTTCCCCTCAGGATTGAGGAGTATCAAAGAAAAGAGAGATTAAAACTGAGCAGGACCCTGTGGGGCCTTCCTAGGTACAAGAGCCCCTCTGTGTCCTGCATTTCTCATTTGTAGAAAAAAGGCTTTACTCTCCTAGGGCTTCACAGAGTGCCAAAGAGCAGACACAAGAAGTTAGTAATTAGGGAAGAGAGGAAATGCAGAAACAATGGAAAAGCAGTTAAGCTAGAAAAGTAATGATAGCTAAAACAATAGTCAGTGGTAAAATAGAGTCCTAGTTCCTCCTCAAGGACTTTACATAACAATATGATGCATATGTTTGAGTTCTTCATCAGGAAGTAAGACCCCTACCCAGATGGAGGGATATGGTGACTACATGCCTGCCACAAGCATTAGACCCCAGACTGGTTGGAATCAGAAGGTTGATGATTAAGATTCCTGAAACGTCACCCTGTTACCTCACCACCAACCAATCAAAAGAAAGTCCACAAACTGCAACCCTCACCACAGGTGTTGCCTTTAAAAAAAAAAAACCCTTCTCTGAAAGTCATCAGAGAGTTCAGGTCTTTTGAGCATGAGCTGCCAATTCTCCTTGCTCGGTGCCGTGCAATAAACACTCTACTTTCCTTCATCACAACTGGCTGTCAGTAGAATGGTTTTACTGTGCACAGGCAAGCAGGTCTGAATTCTGTTGGATAATATTATTACTATTGCTTGTTGATAAGTTCATCTCCCTTAGTAGCCATTACCTTCTAAGCTCAGAAACTGTTCACATAGGAAAACCTCAGAACCACACCAGGTTAGTACTTGAAGAGAATGGATCTTTGAAATCATTTTTTCAACTCCTCCCATTTCACAGATTGGGAAATGGACACAAGTGGAACTGACGTGCATTAGATTGTACAACTTACCAACTACAGAGCTAGGAATAGAATCCAAGTTTCCTGAACCACAAGGATGCTGCCTTTTCTTCTACATGTCAGGGTAAGTCAGTTATTCTCCTAAGACATTCTCAAGAGTACATAGCACCTGAATGTAAGCATCATAAATGCTGCTGAGCTAGCAGCATGGCCTAGCTATACCCACTGTACTCCTATATTCATGTGATTCTGACTTGACACATTCTGACTCCAATTTCAAATTGTTTTCCCATTTATTTGCCATATCTTTCCATGTACTTTTCATGGAAAAGTCACTATTTCCCAAATCAAATGAAAATGAATCCACAGGCTTGATACAGGATCTGAGTGGAACACAGCCAAATATTGGTGTCAGAGGGACCCAGTGTTGAACAATGACTAGTGTTTAGGAATGACAATTTTTCAATCTCCTCTCTCTAAAGGAATTTGGGTTGATAATTCTGTAGTTTTTCATTGATTTCCTATGGCCTGTGGCCAATAGATAACCAAAAGTTGTAAGTTAAGCAAGATTTTCATGAGCTATCTGCTAATCTTAATATATTTATTATACCCAGCCCAGACTTGCATTGGTCTTCATTAGCTATGAATTAATCATATTGCCTGGATTGCCTTTTTCCAGTCGTCTGAATCCAGCAACTTTCAAGCAACATTTTGATGAGTAGTTTTCTAGGGAAATATTTCTCTGTCCTTAAGACATTGCACACCACTCCTGTAAGTGCTACTGGTTTTAGCCAACAATGATTTTTCCTTTGTGTAGACAGCTTCAAAAGAGGATGTTCTAGATACAGCATAACAAATATCTGACTTACTTCATATAAATTATTATTAAAACACTCTGAAGAGGAACAGTGCAGATACTGTTTCATTAATCTACCTGCAAAGACCTCTAAAATGTATTGATTAGAGATTTAATGCAAATAAAATTTCATAATGAGCATAGTATCTAGTTTTTTATTTCCTCATTCTTTTGTTGATTTAGAATACCATATATAGAATATTTGGGAACCTGAGCCAACAGCCTTCTGGTATTGTGATTTCTATAAAATAATGTACCATTTATAGATTAACTCATGAGAAATATTTCTGTACAAATTTCTAAAAATATGGTAACAAGAAAAAAAATGCCCTCCAACTAAGTCAATTATAATAATCATCTTTACCTATGTATATTTTATCTTTCATTACAAAAGAATGCGGATGTACACACATAACACACAAAATCTAAATTTTTAAAAATACTCAAATGGTTGAGTACTTGCCATGTATTTTTGCTGTGCTAGGCACTGAACTGGCTACAAAGCTATATAAAGCATTAAACTTGTCTACAAAGAACTTGCTATCAAATTAGGAAGACCTCAAGTGTGATTTTTCTGGATGACTCCTTTGTGAGCTGCCTCTAGTGGCCACTTCAGAGCTCTTTCCTTCCAAAGTGATTGTTGAAATAAAGAGGTAGCTAAACTCATTTCTGCAACAGGTTTCCATAAGCCAGCTTTTTGATTTCATTAAAATAAAATTTCCATATTTTTCTTTAACTTCTTTCAATTATCTCATAAACTTACATTGCTTAAGGGCATAAACAAAAAGAAAATTAAAGTTCTTTATCACTTCCTCCATCAAACTTGCTTAGAACCACTCTTATACCTAGCTCGTCAGAATAAACAATCCTGATACAATTAAAGCAGGGCATGCCTGATTTTTAATTTGATAATCAATAATTCAATAAAATATGGAAATATTAATAATTTTGAATTTTATTACACTTCCCCATTTGTGGCAAATGAACCATATATAGTGTCCTATCTTCTGACAAACTTCTCCAGTTTCAATAGTCAGGCTTCAGTAACTGATGTGTTACTTGATTATTGATTAAAATAACATACCTGTTACACACAGAATCAATGCAAACTAAACCTTGAGCTAATTATCTTATTTTAAGTGATATCATAATATTAGGCAAAGACCTGTAGTGACTTTATAGGACAAAAAAGAAATAAAATGAAAGACTCAAAGGTTAAGAAGCTGTCAGTGATTAGCTTATTCATCATTTCTCAAAATGATGTTCCTCAGATTTTATTTTATGGGAAACTAAGAAGTATTAATATTTAAAAAATTATATAAAATAGAAGACAAGTCTTCCATGGCAAAATAAGTCTGTAAACATCGTAGGGCTTTTCTGAGCTGTTACCATGCTAATATATGTGGAAAAGCTGTAAGTGGTAAACAAAGCATTTGACTACAGGACCCCTATCCCTTTTAAAACAAATATTATTAAGTACTGTCTAAGGCAGGGGTTGACAAGACACCTGCTCCATCTATATCCTCCATGTTCTTTTACCTGCAGCCATGGGAAATACCGAGGACCACTCCAGGGCTATCTCCACAACCTTCCCACACCTCCCTTCTTTCCTGTCCTATTTCTCTGCAGTATTTTCTTCCCTAACTGGTATTAATTACTATTCTATGAATTCTTTCACCTTCAGAAATTTCCAGAGGAGTGGACGCTTCATGTTCATGTTCACCTCCAAATTCTAGGGCATGAATGTCAAACTCTATCAACTCGCCTCTAAGAACATTCGTCTCATTTGTTGGGCAACATCTGATGGCCCTGCATGATTCTGCAGCTCAGCAATACTTCATCTGGGGAGAGAAGTGGCAGTCTCCCCTTTGAGTAGATACTGCCAGTCTTTATGATTTAGTTCCTTGTAGACTCCCCTCACTTGTTTATCAGGAAAAGCAAAAGTAACTGCTCTCGCCAACCACTGAGGCGGGGAAGGGCAAAGTCTCTAACCATGAGTTCCACATTCCTCACAAGGCCAGTGACAGAGAGATGATGAGTTGAAGGTGAGGGGTAGGTAAGTAGTTGTTTATTTAAGGCATGAGATGTGGATCTTTAGTAAGATCTGGAAGTTAATGTCTGATTTCAATTATTCGCAGCTCTTTAGGCTAGGCAGTAATTAGGGCCTTTTCATACTCAGTGCTGAGGTCTAGTTGTCAATTTAAGGGCAAAAGGAAAAGTTTTAGTTAATGTTCTCTCTGTTTTGATTCGGATCTGTCCTTTGTGCTCAATTTACTCTTCCTTTAATAACTTCTTAATGACAGATGCTTAGGCTTAATATATGCATTTAAATTTTAAACTTCCCTGTTAGCATGGCATTAACTTCATCTCAAAATTTTTTTATCTTTATTGGAGTGTAATTACTTTACAATGTAGTGTTAGTTTCTGCTGTACAACAAAGTGAATCAGCTATAAGTATACATATATCCCCATATCCCCTCTCTCTTGTGTCTCCCTCCCACCCTCCCTATCCCACCCCTCTAGGTGGTCACAAAGCAACAAGCTTATCTCCCTGTGCTATGCAGATGCTTCCCACTAGCTATCTATTTTACAATTGGTAGTGTATATATGTCCATGCTACTCTCTCACTTCGTCCAATCTTCCACTTCCCACCCTGTGTCCTCAAGTCTGTTCTCTACATCTGCGTCTTTATTCCTGCCCTGCCACTAGGTTCATCAGTACCGTTTATTTAGATTACATATATGTGCATTAGCATACGGTATTTGTTTTTCTCTTTCTGACTAACTTCACTCTGTATCACAGTCTCTAGGTCCATCCACCTCATTACAAATAAATCAATTTCATTCCCTTTTATGGCCGAGTAATACTCCATTATATATATGTGCCACATCTTCTTTATCCATTCATCTGTCGATGGACACTTAGGTTGCTTCCATGTCCTGGCTATTGTAAATAGTGCTGCAATGAACATGTGGTACATGACACTTTTTGAATTATGGTTTTCTCAGGGTATATGCCCAGTAGTGGGATTGCTGGGTCATATGGTAGTTCTATTTTTAGTTTTTTAAGGAACCTCCATACTGTTCTCCATAGTGGCTGTATCAATTTACATTCCCACCAACAGTGCAGGAGGGTTCCCTTTTCTCCATGCCCTCTCCAGCATTTATAGTTTGTAGATTTTTTCATGGTGGCCATTCTGACCTGTGTGAGGTGATACCTCATTTTGGTTTTGATTTGCATTTCTCTAACAATTAGTGATGATGAGCATCTTTTCATGTGTTTTTTGGCCATCTGTATGTCTTCTTTGGAGAAATGTCTATTTAAGTCTTCTGCCCATGTTTGGATTGAGTTGTTTTTTTGATATTGAGCTGCAACTTCATCTCAAATTTTGATACATAACATTTTTATTATTCGGCTCCAAATATTTTTCAAATTCCATTGCAACGCCTTCTTTAATTAATGGTTAATTTAAAAGTACATAACTTAATTTTCACACATTTGAGAATTTTATAGTTATCTTTTTATTATTTATTTCTTGCTTAATATCATGGTAGGCAAATAATCAAATAATATATTTTGTATAATTTTATTTCTTTGAAATATGTTGAAACAACTGATGGAACAGTATGTGTACAGTTTTGGAAAATGTTTGTCATGCACTTGAAAAGAATATCCTGATATTGTTGGGTGCAGTGTTTTATATATGTTAATTTGGTCAAGATTGTTAATTAAGATGTTCTTAATTGGCTTTTTTTGTGATAGTTACTGAGAGCAGTTTAAAATATTTCATTATGATTATGTATTTGTCTATACGTCCTCTAATTATGTCGTGCTTAGTATTTATATTTTTAGGGAGTGTTATTAGATGCATACACATTTATAATTATTATATAATTAATTTTTCCTAAACTCTACTTTCTTTTTATATAGCTATATCACCTTTCTTTTGCTTGGTTTTTGCATACTTTTTTTTTCATCCTTTTATTTTTGAATTTTCTCTCTCCATATATTTAAAATATATCACTTATGGGCACCATTTAGTTATGATTTTTTTCTTTGTTTTCTGTCTGACAATCTTTTCTTTTTAGTTGAAATCTTGTCTTTACATTTAATGTAATTACTTCTATATTTTGGATTAATTACTCACTATATGCTTTATATTCATCTCATTTATTCTATGTCAGTTTTCTCATTTTCTTATTTTTGTTTTTTATTTATTGGGTATATTTTATTATTCAATTTCTTCTTTTTTATTAGTTTATAGTTTATATATCCTTTTACAATACTTTTGGTACAACCCTAAAGATTACAAAACGCATTACTGATGTGTCCAAATTTTCTCCACATTCCTGGATAATACAGAACCTCTTTGTATTTTCACACTTTAACTCCATGTATTCCCCTTCTGGGTGACATTTCCAAATTTTTTCCTATTATCTATCTATCTACTTATCTATCTACCTATCATCTATCTATTATATTTTCCATCCCACAAGCTACTATTTCAAGTACTTAAACATTACTATTTTTTAGATTTATCCGCATATTTACCCTTTTTTGATGCTCTTCATTCCCTCCTTCATCTCTGAACTTCCATCTCAAATTATTTCCTTCAGACATAAGTACATTTTAGCTGCTTCTTTTAGTACTGATTTACTTATGACAAAGTCTTTATTTTTGCTTATTTTAAAATGTTTTGTCTCCTCTTTGTTTTTCTTGGAAAGAGAATTATACATTGGCAGTAAATTTTCTTTTGGTAATTTTAAGATATTTTTCCATTGTCTTGTGTAGAAAAATTAACTGTCAATCTTATTACTTTTTCCTTTAAAAGTAATCCTTTTTTCCCTCATAAGGCTTTAATTAAAATTTTATTTTTTGTGCTGGTCTTCAGAAATTTTACTATGAAATACCTCTGTGTAGCCTTATTAGTATTCACTTTCTCTGGTTCTTAAATCTGTAGCCCAATGTCTTTAACCAATTCTGGAAAACTCTCAGCTGTTATCTCTTCAAATATTTTTTCTTCCCCATTTTTTTTCTTTTCTTCTACCCCAATTCTATGTGTATTATATCTGTTTCCTGGGTCCCCTATGTGTTTTATAAACTGTTCTGAATTTATATCTTTTTGTGTGTGTGTGTTTCATTCTGATAATTTTCTGATGACCCATCTTCTATTTTACTTATTCTGTCTTGAGGTATGCCTAATCTTCTGTTTGATCAACCCACTGAGCTCTGAATATCAGACCATTACTTTTTCATTTCTAAAATTTCTATTATAGCTTTTTGTTATCCATTTAATTTCTCTATCTTGTGTTGAATTTCCTTAAATATATTCAGCTTATTTGTTTTAAAGTTTGTGTATGATATTTCCATTATCTAGATCCTCTGTGAGCCTGTTTCTATTGTCTATTCTTTATCTCTGTCCTGTCACCTCTAAAGCCTGGTTATTTTTAATTAAATGACTTGCTTTTATATGAAGAATTTTGGAAGCATTTTGAGGCCTAGGTTTATGATATCTTCCAAAAGACACAATTTATATTTATGTCCGGTGGACTACCAGGGATTGTAATGATTGGAAGTTAGGCTTCAGTTCTTCTCGCTCTCTCTTGCTATATATATATATATATATACACACATACACATATGTTCTAGTCATTATTAGAGGGAAGTTAGTTCCAAATAAATTAGTATACTATTGTCAGAAGTGGAATTCTCCTAATAAGTACCCTGTTTTACCTATATTTTATTGTTTAGCAAAGCAAATTCCTTACCACTTATTATTTTAGAACCTGTTGCCTAATCTCATATGATTATTATTCAACATGAAATTTAGGATCATTTTGTCAAATTATAAAATGGAATTCCATTGCAGATTTATTTAAGGAGAGATGGCATTGTTTTACTAGAATTTTATTAGGGTATGAGTTTAAATAATGAAACATTAGCTTCCCTTTTCAATTTTAATATCAATTATTATTATCTTATTCATGACATTTTCAATGCAAATATGCCTAATTTTTTACTTTCTGCAAGAAGCTAATGGATGGATCCTTTTAAAAATAACATATGAAGGGGGCTTCTCTGGTGGCGCAGTGGTTGAAAGTCCACCTGCCGATGCAGGGGACACAGGTTCGTGTCTCGGTCCGGGAGGATCCCACATGCCGTGGGGTGGCTGGGCCCGTGAGCCGTGGCCTCTGAGCTTGCGTGTCCGGAGCCTGTGCTCTGCAATGGGAGAGGCCACAACAGTGAGAGGCCCGTGTATCGCGAAAAAAAAAAAGAAAAAGAAAAACATATGAAGGCTTCCAATGGTTAAGAGTCTGCCTGTCAATGCAGGGGACACGGGTTCGATCCCTGGCCCAGGAAGATCCCACATGCCACAGAGCAAATAAGCCTGTGCACCACAACTACTGAGCCCACACTCTAGAGCCTGTGAGCCACAACTACTGAAGCCTGTGTGCCTAGAGTCCGTGCTCCGCAACAAGAGAAGCCAAGATAATGAGAAGCCCATGCACCACAGTGAAGAATAGCCCCCACTCGTCACAACTAGAGAAAGGCTGTGCACAGCAATGAAGACCCAACACAGCCAAAAATAAAAACAAATAAATGAGTAAATTTATTTAAAAACATATTATTCATGTATTTATTCCTTAATTTATGTTTTTCAAATCAGAAAATAATGTTGAATTTTATTCATTTCTTCTATTTTTATTTTCCTTTAACTAATATTTATTTTATGTCTACTAGATGCCAGAGAGTCATGTATTACAGGTATCACAATCATAATGAACAAAAGAAAGAGACAATTTCCAAGCTCCAATGAAGCTCATAGCCTATATTATCCAAGGTCCTAACAAGAAACAGTTGGCACACTCAAAAGGGGCAATTGAAAAGATTATGCTGAACAAAGATACAAAAATATGGGCAGGGTCCAGGACAACAAACTATGGGAAAGCATACCTGGGTTAGCAAGATTTTAAAGTCACAACTATCCCTTATCCTGAAGGGACAAGGGGAGGCAATGCTTCTTGGAACCCAGAGTGCAAGCTCTATGTCTTAGAGAGTGTTGAACACAGGAGCTTTTACAAATAAAGAAATGCAACCTGGAGCACCTGCAGCACAGAGGGAGGGAAGGAGAGAAATGAATACTTTGACCTCTCTCCTTCCACCCTCAGACAGCTTGACAGTATGTTCCTTTGGCTAGAACAAGCTGGAAGCCAGAGGGCAAGGGATCCCAACCAAGCCAATTTTTCTGGAATGTAGAATAAGGTGGAAAGGGATAAAGAATCAATCAATCTATAGAGACAAATGGAGAATAACCAGCACATAGTGTATGGAAACTACCATTTAAGTAGACAAGTACTATATAGAGAAAAATTGCTACGACAGAGAAAATACTGAATCACATGGAAGCATTTAAAAGAGGCATCTTTGATTTGCTGCCCTTTAGCACCTCTTGAACACTGTTCATATCTGTTATGCTTTAGTTAAATCCATCTCTGAATCTGTATTCGTGTTCAGTATTTTTAAAATATTTTATTATGGAAAATTTTTAATATGCACAAGAGTAAAGAGAACAGTATAATTAATCACCATGTACCCATCACATACCTTCAACAATCATCACTACTTTTGAATTTTGATTCTTTGATCCCCCACTTGTCTTTTTTATTTGATTTTTAAGAGAGGTTTAAAATAGATTCCAGTATTATGTTATTTTACCTGAAAATATTTAAATATACATCTTTAGCTGATAAGAATGTTTAAAATTCTTATGTTTAAAATTTGCATAAGACATTTAAAGAGTGTTTGAAATTTTCACAATCTCTGTGTCATTATAACACCTACCAACATTGATAAATTAACCCAAGAAAAGTATTTAAATTCCTTAATATCATCTAATACCATCTATACTCAAATTTTCTTGACTCTGTCAAATATATCTTTCCATGGTAGGTTTGTTTTAAACAGGGTCCAAACAAGATCTAGACATTATATATATATTTTTTGAATTTTATTTTATTTATTTTTATACAGCAGGTTCTTATTAGTTATCTATTTTATACATATTAGTGTATATATGTCAATCCCAATCTCCCAATTCATCCCACCACCACCACAACACCCCCGCTTTCCCCCGCTTTGTGTCCATATGTTTGTTCTCTACATCTGTGTCTCTATTTCTGCCTTGCAAACCAGTTCATCTGTACCATTTTTCTAGATTCCGCATATATGCATTAATATGCGATATTTGTTTTTCTCTTTCTGACTTACTTCACTGTATGACAGTATCTAGGTCCATCCACGTCTCTACAAATGACCCAGTTACATTTCTTTTAATGGCTGAGTAATATTCCCATTGTATACATGTACCACATCTTCTTTATCCATTCGTCTGTCAATGGGCATTTAGGTTGCTTAAATGACCTGGCTATTGTAAATACTGCTGCAATGAACATTGGGGTGCATGTGTCTTTTGTAATTATGGTTTTCTCTGGGTATATGTCCAGTAGTGGGATTGCTGGGTCATATAGTAATTCTCTTTTTAGATTTTTAAGGAACCTCCATACTGTTCTCCACAGTGGCTGTATCAATTTACATTCCCACCAACAGTGCAAGAGGGTTCCCTTTTCTCCACACCCTCTCCAGCATTTGTTGTTGGTAGATTTTCTGATGATGCCCATTCTAACTGGTGTGAGGTGATATCTCATTGTAGTTTTGATTTGCATTTCTCTAATAATTAGTGACATTGAGCAGCTTTTCACGTGTTTGTTGACCATCTGTATGGGCCTAACCCTCTTAACAGATTTTAAGTGTACAATACATTATTGTTGACTATAGGTACCGTGTCATACAGCAGGTCTTTAAAGCTTATTTACCTTACTTAATTGAAACTTTATGCCTGTTGATTAATAAATTGCCCATTCTCCCCGTTCCCACCCTCTGGTAAGTACCATTGCAGGCTTTGATTTTTATGAATTTGACTATTTTAGATACCTCACATAAGTGAAATCATGCAGTATTTATCTTTCTGTGTCTGGCTTGTTTCTCATCACATAATGTCCTAAACGTCCATCCATGTTGTGGCATATTGCAGAATTCCCTTCTCTTTTAAGGTTGAACTGTACTCTATTGTATGTATATACAGTCACCCCTCCTTAACCGTGGGTTCCATGTCTGCAGATTCAATCATCCAATACAGGTTGGTTGAATCTGGGGAATGTGGAACCCATGGATATGGAGGACCAATTGTACTACAACATTTATATAAGGGACTTGAACATTGGAAGATTTTGATATCTGTGCGGAGTTCTGGAACCAATCCCCTGTGGAAGGACTGTACCACATTTTCTTTATCCATTCATCTATCAATGGACATTTAGGTTGTTTTTTATCTTAGCTATTGTGAATAATGCTGCAATGAACAAAGGAATGCTAATATCTCTTCAAGATACTGATTTGAGTTCTTTTGGATATAGACCCAGAATTGGGATTGCTGGATAATATGGTAGTTCCTTTTTAAATTTTTTTGAGGGATATCCATACTGTTTTCCACAGCAGCTGCACCATCTTGCATTACTACCAATGGTGGCAAGTGTTCCAATTTCTCCACATCCTGCCAATATGTGTTATTTTCTGGTTTGAATAATTTTCTTTTTATAATGGCCGTCCTAACAAGTGTGAGGTGATACCTTGTAGTTTCGATTTGCATTTCTCTGATGATTAGTGTCAATGAGCATTTTTTTCATATAACTGTTGCCCATTTGCCTATCTTACTTGGAGAGATGTCTATTCAAGTCTTTAGCCCATTTTCTTAAATCGAGGTATTAGTTTTTTTTATTGAGTTGTATGAGTTCCTTATATATGTTTGAGATTAACCCCTCATCAGATATATGGTTTTCAAATATTTTCTCCCATTCTGTAGGTTGCCTTTTCACTCTGTGGATTGTATCCTTTGCTGTGCAGAAGCTTTTCAGTCTGATATAGTCCCACAGTTTTGGTTTTTGTTGCCTGTGCTTTTGGTGTCATATCCGTGAAATTATTGCCAAGACCAATGTCATGAAATGACATTCTTCAATGAGCTGCTACTATGCATGTGGTTCTTCTTTCTTTGTTGTATACCTATTCTTGTTTGGTCTTCTGTTTTAGAGATATTTGATGTTATAGACATAGATATTATATATATTTGCTGACTAGATGTTTTCAGTTACCTATCTGCAAATTTCAGTGGGGATATATGCAAATTGACTGTCTACTACAATTATTTGGAACATAAACTTACATAATAAAAAGGCTACTATTTTTGTTATTTAAATATATAGGTATTTTTTCTCTAGAGTAGCAAGCAGAAAAGAAGATTCAAACTGGCATTTACACTGTAGACCTGAGAGTAAAATTTTATCCAAGGAAACATCACTTCATTATTACCTAGTGAATAATATCTCTGACAAGTGTGTATTGCATGACTACTTGCTGAGTCATGACTACCACCAAGTAAATATCTTATTTATGAATTTTAATGCAATTTTATTTTTGAATTGAATCAATCTTATAATGACTTTGATAGAACACAACTAAAAGGCTTAAAGTGCACAGAAACGAGCAATTTTCTTTTATGTAATGTTGCAAAGTATATGCATAGTAATGTGGTAATCTGAGTCAGCTGAGGGGGCAGTGTTCAGAGACAGGAGACTTGTGCTTTGAGCTTTGAATATGACCTTGTATGTGTTGTGACTTCAGAGGGACTATTTACTCTGAGTCTCTTTGTCCTTATCTGTAAAATGGGACTAATAGCACCTGCTTTGCTTACTTTTCAGGTTTGTTTAGAGACTGGAAAAGGGATAATGCATGGAAATTCACTAATACCTGGTATGCCAGTTTGACCACATACTCAGCTATCTGGTAATTAACTCAAAGTGAACCAAAGGGGCACAAGTTGCTGGCTTAATTTCTAGTTAAACTAATTGGCTTCACACTGTGCTGTACCCTAATTTAGTCCAGTCACTCGGTAAATATGTGTCTATGTAAGTGATTAGCTGAGGGTGGGTGGTAGTTCAATGTTGGATCTATCTTAGCTGTAGGAAAGCAATTCCTATGTGTACCCTATTTGTACTTATGAGTCAAGAGCAGGATTTTGTATAAAAAACAGCACATTGATGTTTATGAGAGTTAAAAGATATGTATAATTCATAAACACCTCAAATAATACTTCCTTCCTGAAAGCTTTCCTTCTCCTTTGGCTAACTCCTCTCTAATATTGAATTTAACATCCATTCTCCTTGTTATATGGCAAACTCTATGAGGGCAAAGTATCTGTCAGTGTGTCAGTTTTCCTTACTACTGAATCTGCTGTGTCTATTACAGTGCTTGACACATAGCAGATACTCAATAATTATTATATTAAGTATGATATATATGATATTATATTAAGTATGATATTACTATATGTATTATTATGTTATCTTATTGTCTGTATATATAATATGTATGTACATAAAACTGCTGACTTACTCATTAATCCCACCAGCCACCTCTCAGCTCCTACCTCAGATACTTTTTAGGTGCACAGTAAACAGTGACTGTATATTCTTTATATTATTTAGGATGAAGCAGTAGGAGTACAGTAACCTATTGCCTTACAGTAAATCCAAATGTTAATCCTTATATAACACACAAATGCATATCTTATTGTGTCTAAGTAGGATAGTGCCCTCAATAATTTGGAAATACATGCACCAAAATTTATTTTCCATTCATTGAAAACTACCAGTACAGAGATGAATAGAAAGGCAGTGATTAAAGTTTTGGAGCAACCCAATCTAACCTAGGGCTGGAGGCTCATTTGAATTTCCTAATTATCACTGGTCCAGATCTTCAGGCTTATAATTTTCCCTGAGGCTCCTGGTTATTTTTCCTAATAGATGTCCCAGTCTTGTTAATCAAACAAGTCCTTAATATTAAATATAAAACTCATCATAAAATTGAAGTTTCATTGAATTTATTTTAGCAGAGGTCTAAAGCTACTTTCTACTAATGACTAACTTCAGGGAATAATTTGCTTAGGCTTTAGCAGTGTGCTAGGCCCACACCTTCTGAGTTATAACGTTTTTACCTACCATATTTAGTGGTAAAAGGAGAAAATGATGGATCTTCTCATTTAGACTAACAGCATTAACAAAAAATTCTATAATTTGGTGAAGTTTGTATAAAAATATGTGTGTGAATATATATATGTATATATATATCCATGCATACATATATATGGTATGTGTTCACATCTAAATTAGAACATCAGTAAGTTATAGTTCATCTATTTCATCTCTGATTTAACTGTTTTTGTAAAATAACAAGATTATGAAAAGCTCCAGTCCAGACATGAAAAACATTTTTCAAATCTATAATGCCTAAAGGGCATACTTTTGAATAACTTCCAGGTTTTATGTTCATAAATTTATTCCAAATGTTAGATGATTGACATTTCATTTTTTAATCTCTTTCAGAACTGACAATCTGGATTGTAAATTGTAAGCCAATCTCTCCAACTTTATTTTTGGTCTTATATGTTTCAAAAATCTTCCCTTTTTTGAGTGTGTGTGTGTGTGTGTGTGTGTGTGTGTGTAGAGGAGAGAAATTGAGACATCCAATTTTTTTTTCATTAAACAAAACTTATAAATGAAAAAATTATGCCTTACTGGTGGGATATTTTTCTTTTTGTTATAGTTCCTTCATAATACTTTTGATTTATTATTTGGCAAAGAAAACTAAACACATCCACTGTGTACCATTCCTGGTGAGATTAATGTTTAATATGTATGCAACAACAATACTTGAACATTTTCTTGTTTACCAACCACAAAAGTGTCCCTGGGCATCAAAATAGTTCTCTTCCAAGTTTGGGGGAAATTAAGTAGTGTACTTGAAGTGCTTTGCCAGCACCGTGCTGTCAAACGTTTACCTGTGTGGCAGTTAAATGGGTCTCAAGTGAATTAACTTTTACCCCCTCCAGAAGCAGGACAATTGTAGGCATTTTCACTGCAGGCTTCACAACATGCAACAGAACTGTCACTCCGGAGTGAGTTTGAAGAGCAGTCAAATGAAAGTTAAATTGTTTTGCCTGCAACTTGCTCAGTTAACTTTGGAGAATATTCTCATATTTGCATTTGATATCATAAGTCCTCTTCAGCACTCAGTCCTGAGGGGAAGTCATTCCCTGGTCTTTTTTCACCAGGGGCATGCTTACTTCATGCCAGCCTCATGTCTGAACTGGATTTTCATCCCATGTGACTAAGTGGACAAATCTTATGCTCACAATGGTAAGTTTTTTTTTTAATTTATTAATTTATTTTTTGGCTGTGTCGGGTCTTAGTTGCAGCACATGGGATCCTTTTTTGTGTGTGTGTGGTACGCAGGCCTCTCACTGTTGTGGCCTCTCCCATTGCGGAGCACAGGCTCCGGACGCGTAGGCTCAGCGGCCATGGCTCACGGGCCCAGCCGCTCCGCGGCATGTGGGATCTTCCCGGACTGGGGCACGAACCTGTGTCGCCTGCATTGGCAGGCGGACTCCCAACCACTGCACTACCAGGGAAGCCCCACATGGGATCTTTTGTTGCAGCGTGCGGGCTTCTCTCTAGTTGCAGCGTGCGGGCTTCTCTCTAGTTGCGGCCCGTGGGCTCCAGAGTGCATGGGCTCTGTATTTGCGGCACACGGGCTCTCTAGTTGAAGCGCGTGGCCTTAGTTGCCCCGTAGCATGTGGGATCTTAATTCCCCGACCAGGGATCGAACCGGCATCCCCTGCATTGCAAGACAGATTCTTAACCACTGGGCCACCAGGGAAGTCCCTACAATGGTAACTTTTAACCAAAGTAAAATTCTGGGACGATTTCTACCTTTGATACTTGAATTCACTTAATCCATCATTCATTCATAATTTATTTCTTAAAAACACATTTACTAAGTACCTATTATAATCTAGATTCTAAGCAAGATATTGAAGATATGACAAAGAAAACAGAATAAATCCTGCCATTAGTGAGCTCAGAATCTAGGGAAGGAAATGAAACATAAATAACACTTACTTACACAAAGTTATAACTATAGTATCATTAATATTAAAAAAACTTAAAACAACAAACAAATAGCCAGAGTTGCAGCATCAAAGTCTTCTACAGATAAAGTACCTCCTGGAAGTGCAACCTCAGTGTTGTTTATATGAAGGAAGTTTATATAAAGGAGAGGTTGGTCATACTTGTTGAAGTAGAATCTCCAGCAGCTGGACCTTCTATGAGAAGATGGGTTTACACAAATGGTAAAGTGGAGAGGAAGACAGCAAAGGCATTAAAGTAGGAAGATCAGATTTGTTTTAACTCAGATAAAGGTCATGCTGTAAAACGATGTGAGTCCTCCTTCCCTTAGTGAGTGTAGACATTAAAGCATTCCCTTGGTCTCTTTCATAGATCAACAAGGATACTTTCCAGAGTGACTGTCATCTGCATATGCCGAGTCAATATTAACACCACCATGTGTAGAGCTATTGAGAACAAGCTCCCTGGTTAGATATTTCCATTTTGTTCTGTGGTCATGGGAAGTACCACTAACGTTGCCCAGGAGCTTCTCCAGATTTTCCCACTGGTCACCAAGGAGCCCATGAAGAGAAGGAGTCATCAAACCTCCTACTAAGTAACTTAAATCCCTCAAAAACATGGACGGTGTGAGTGCAGTGTAGTATCATACTCACATACAAAGGACATGATATTTCATCTTAGGCTATGACATAGGCCAATGAATTGACTGTCTATAGATCCATTTATTTTAGCTTTCTGCAATGACAAAAAGGCAGTGGCAGTTTAATTCATCAGGAGATTGTTGTGTAAATACATTGTCTATTGTCATTAGCATTTGGTCTTGCAGATAAGTGCACATTGTACAAGCTTGCTTCTCCCCAGCTACTTATGACAGAGTACAATAAATTAAAATAACTTTCTTTTCTACCTTCTTCAAGGGTCATTACTTCTTACCTGTCCCTCATAGAGTTATGGAACTTTTAATCAAGAAAACATTTTAGTACATTGTTTTTCAAAATGCAGTCTGAGCACATCTGCTTCAGATGGCCTCTTCTTATGATCCAGATTCTGGGGTCACTGTCCAGCTCAACTAAAGCAATCTCTAGGTATGGGGCTGAAGGACCTGTATGTTTAACAAGCTTCTTGGGTGATCTCATGTAAATTAAAATTTGACAATCACTACCTTCAAAGATAGCTTAACTCCAACATTTCTCAAATCAATAATCTGCAGTTCAGAAAGGGGAAGTGACTTGTCCAGGGTTACAGAGCAAGTATCCACAGAACTAAGCCTTCCTCAGAACTCTGAGATCTGAGCCCAGGGTTCTTTTCACCACCCCACAATGTTTATACCCCAACCCCCCATCATATGCCTGTTGTGCAACATTTTCAGGAGGAAGAGTTTTTGGTGATAAGCTACTTTCAATACACAAACTCTTTTTGACTTATAATGACATATTTTAAAATAATTGTTTAGAATATACTTGTGGCAATACTTCCTTCTTCCAGAAAACTGTTTAATTGAGAATGTAGTCTCAACACAGAATCTTTGCATATGGAAAGCATTAAGTAAAGATAACTGGCAAGTTTGTAATGTAGTCTCAATATAGGCTTTGGCTTTGTGCCAAAACTCTGTAAGGTAGAATGGAATTTCAGAAAATGATGTTGAGAGATTAAATACCATAGGTTGACTAGCTCACACTTGAAGACTGAAACTTCTGCCCACTTTGTATGTTCTCTTAGAACTCACTGTGTGTTGTGCCTTTGTTCTTCTTAATTACTGTTACATTGGTGAAAGTGAGAAGAACATTCTGGATCCTGCTCACAAGGAGTGGCTCCAGAAGTCACTGTTTAATTGCTTTGAAAATCAATTAAAAACATTTTATTTTGAGTATCATGGCTTTAGTAATAGCTCAGTTGAACCAGGTCACCATTTTGGAACCCGGAAAAACAGGCTTTCTGCATGCTCTATGAAGACTTTATGAGAGGCAACTCCCAGTTATTGAAAACTCTTAAATTGATTTCACCCATGACCAAGCATGGGCTTTGGGTACTGAAAAATTGGAGCTTTTATCCATGCTGACAGGTAGCGTAGTTTTAAAAAAAAGTCATGGGTAGATTGTTTAATTTTTAAGAAAGTGGCTCTGTAGAATAACTATTCCCTGCCAGGTGGATTCAGTTTAGTCTAAGACTTTTTTTTCTTAAAATGACAAAGGTTTTGAATCTGAGAACTGTCAGCCTGCCTTTATTGGTACTGCAGGTTCTTGTAGTCCTTTTCATATGTTCTACATCTCATCTGATCTGACAAAATGCTTTCTCAGAACCAAAAGATTTTTCAGGTATTTTGGAAGTCTTGTTTGCTAGCTCTACAAATTAAACTCTTGTATTTTGAATTCTCAGACTTCACCTCTAGCAATGTTTTAGCTTCATATTGGGACTGAAGAGGAGGAAGAAAAAACACTTGACCTCAATGAAAATATTCCCCACATGTGCTAATCGTCTCAACTGATAGTTTAGAAGGGGCTTCAGTAACCATTAAAAATATTGATTAATGGAACCAGCTGCTTTGTACAAGGACTTCTAAGTGACATCTTTTTTTATAAGGGCCCACTCCAGCGTCTTTGATGTTCTAATAGTGTAGGGCCCCTTCATTTTATTGGGCTTTTTCTGTTTCCTATTTTGTATCGTTAACATGATCTAAAATGTGAAATAATCAACAAGTGTGCATGACTTGTTCATTACTCTCTTTATTTTTTTATCTTTTTAAAAATTTTTATTGGAGTATAGTTGATTTACAATGTAGTGTTAGTTTCAGGTGTACAGCAAAGTGAATCAGTTATACATATATCCACTTTTTTAGATTCTTTTCCCATACATGTCATTACAGAGTATTGAGAAGAGTTCCTTTTGTTATACAATAGGTCCTTATTAGTTATCTATTTTATATATAGTAGTGTGGATGTGTCAATCCCAATCTCCCAGTTTATCCCTCCCCCCCATTTCACCCCCAGTAACCATAAGTCTGTTTTCTACTTCCATGATTCTACTTCTGTTTTGTACATAAGTTCATTTGTACCCTTCTTTTAGATTCCACATACAAATGATATCATATGATATTTGTCTTTCTCTGTCTGACTTACTTCATTCAGTATGACAATCTCTAGGTCCATCCATGTTGCTGCAAATGACATTATTTTTTCTTTTTCATGGCTGATTAATATTCCATTGTATAAATGTACCATATATTCTTTATCCATTCCTCTGTCAATGGACACTTAGGTTGCTTCCATGTCCTGGCTATTGTAAATAGTGCTGCAATGAACAATGGGGTGCATGTATCTTTTCAAATCATGATTTTCTCTGGATATATGCCCAGGAGTGGGATTGCAGGATCATATGGTAGCTCTAGTTTTTTTAGTTTTTTAAGGAACCTCCATACTGTTCTCCATAGTGGCTGTACCAATTTACATTCCCACGAAGAGTGCAGGAGGGTTCCCTTTTCTCCACACCCTCTCCGGCATTTATTGTTTGTAGATTTTTTGATGATGGCCATTCTGACTGGTGTGAGGTGATACCTCATTGTAGTTTTGATTTGCCTTTCTCTAATAATTAGTGATGTTAAGCATCTTTTCATGTGCCTCTTGGCCATCTGTATGTCTTCTTTGGAGAAATGTCTATTTAGATCATCTGCCCATTTATTTTATTGGGTTGTTTGTTTTTTTGAGATTGAGCTGCAGCTCATTACTCTCTTTATGTCTCTTTCTTTTTTGAAATAAGGTAACCATTTGCCTCAGTCATAGGTACTGGCCATTTTCCTATTCTATAAAAATAACTATGTAGGATTCAATGATCTATAAGTTCTTTTCCCACTTCAACATCATGTGTTTAGTGCTAAGGCACATTTTAATCTATCTTGTCTGTCTTTTTTTTTTTTTGGCATGTATTTATAAAAGGGAAATAGCTAATATTCTGTGAGTTTAGAAAAAGGCTGTGTCCCTGCATTCTCAAGTGAGGAGATAGTTGATTTAAGTTAGAATATGTTTTGACAATAGGCACCACTAAATGTAATGCATTAGGAGGTATATTATATCTTTGTTTTAATATATCTATATGAACAGTGTATAAAAAGCATATGTGTTTCCCACTTGCAACCTCATTTGAATACCATTTTATTTTTAAGAGAAAAGTTCAGAAATATAGGTAAAAATCAAACCATACACTGTTACTATGGTTATTGACTGTTTAATGGAAGCATTTGAAGAATATTTATCCTTGACCTTTTCCAAAAGAAGTCCAGTGAATTGTGCACAGGGGAATACAAATGGGTGCATTCATCCTGACTTGAAAAAAGACTCTGGCTTTGTTAAGCACTCTTTTAAAACTTTGTATTATCAGCCAAGCATTAAAATCCAGTTTTGTGATAAAAAATAAGTTCTGTATATAGATTTTAGGCCTAAATATGAAATTCATTCATCAAAAGAAATTTAAGACATTAGGAATATATGTAATGTTTCCATTTTGGGGGAAAGCAATGGTAAATTAAGAAGCTAGCTAATGAATGCTAGCAGTAGGTTGGAGTTTTAATTTGCATTGTAATATGAGGGTCATTTATCTCTTCCCCTACCATCTTCTTAATTAACAAATCTTATGAGAAACATATGAACAGTTTACCCCTCATGCAGTGCTCTGGATTGTTGTATAATAAATAGAGGACACATCCATTTTCTACTTTTCTTAATCAGGATATTATCCTTTCAATGCTTGCTAGTCTACCAGTGAACAGTAAAGACTGCTAGCTCCAGATGGTGAGAAATTGAATACCTTGCAGGTTACCATGCACCTAATACAGCAAAGAGGAGGGATTGGATGCAGTCATTGGAATAATAGTGGTGACAAGCAATAGGGATGTCAGTGTAGAAAACCTTTGACTTCCTATTAGCAGACTGAGTGTTGATTCCTAACTCAACGTGATGAAAACTCTAATAACACACATTCTGAATTGCTCTCTTTGTAGTTTGTTGCTTTATGCAAGGGGATAAAATGTTGACAGATAAATCTTACTCCAGGGAATCTAAATGTGTATTCTTTGAATCTGTTATATTAATATAATAGCTTTCTTTTTCACAACTTTATTGAGGTATGATTAATTGCACATGTTTAATGTATGCAATTTGATGAATTTGGACATATGCAAAATACCTGTGATACCATAACCACAAACAAGGTAATAGATATGTCCATCACTTCCAAAAGTTTCCTTGTGTCTGCTTTTTGTGTGTGTGTGGTAAGAACATTAAGCATGAAATCTACTCTCTTAACAAATTTTTAAGTATACAATACATTATTGCTAACTAGAGCCCATAAAGTGCAATGTGGCAAACAGCCACATAGAATGAGTGACTTAATGAAGGATGTTTAAAATATTTTTTAAAAAAAGAGGTGAGAGAATGGAGGTGATGATGTAGTAAGGAGACAAAGAATAGCCATAAGCAAAATCCAACACCAAACAGAAGATAAGGTTAAAGCAAGTCTTTTAAAGCCACTGCCTAGGGGTAACATCGTTTTCTTTAGTTTAATTTTTATTTTATATTGGAGTATAGTTGATTTACAATATTGTTTTAGTTTCAGGTGTAACATTTTTCAGTTAACATTTTTCTTCTAAGCCACTGTTTCTTCTGTTGGCCGTATGGCTGATCTGTTGCTTGGCTTTAACCAAGTTTATTAATGAAAAAGTTCTAAAATAGTTTTGCAGGCTTGAGGAGCCAAATAAACAAGAGCATTTATAAACTATAAGTAGGGATGTTATATTCTTTTGGCATTTAAGCATGCTGCTACATTTGGGCTGTTAAAACAAAGCAAAACAATAGTTTTAAGGTTGAATTTATTGAGTTATAATGTACATCAAGTAAAATTCACCTTTTCAAGGTGTACAGTTCTATGAATTTTAAGGATTATACAATCCACTTTTATTTATTAAGTTTTTATTGGGGTATAGTTGCTTTACAACGTTGTGCTAGTTTCTACTGCACAGCTAAGTGAATCAGCTATACACATACATATATCCCCTCTTTTTTGGATTTCCTTCCCATTTAGGTCACCGCAGAGCACCGAGTAGAGTTCCCTGTGCTATACAGTAGGTTCTCATTAGTTATCTATTTTATACATAATATCAGTAGTGTATATATGTCAATCCCCATCTCCCAATTCACTCCACTCCTCCTTCCCCCCCTTGGTGTCCATATGTTTGTTCTCTACATCTGTGTCTCTATTTCTGCTTTGCCAGTAAGTTTATCTATACCATTTTTCTGGATTCCACATATATGCATTAATATATGATATTTGTTTTCCTCTTTCTGACTTACTTCACTCTGTATGATAGACTATATGTCCATCCACATCTCTACAAATGACCCAATTTCGTTCCTTTTTTATGGCTGAGTAATATTCACTATGGAGAACAGTATGGAGGTTCCTGAAAAAACTAAAAATAGAACTACTGGGCATATACCCAGAGAAAACCATAATTCAAAAAGACACATGCTCCTCAATGTTCATTGCAGCACTATTTACAATAGCCAGGACATGAAATCAACCTAAATGTCCATTAACAGAGGAATGGATAAAGAAGATGTAGTACATATATACAATGGAACATTAGCCATAAAAAGGAACAATCCACTTTTAGAACATTCCCATCACATCAAAAACTTTCTCCATATCTCTTTGTTGTCAATCGTCTCTCTTCACACCCAGTCCCTGTCAGTCACTGATAGGTCTGTGTCCCTAATAAGTTCAACTTTTCCAGAATGTCATATGAATGGAATCCTGCAACATAGAGTGTTTCATATTTGGCTTTTTTCATTTTGCATAATGCATTTACATTGTATGCATCAATTGGTTTTTAGGATAAAATATGTGCCTTGTAGTAAGTTGCAGAAGGCAAAAAAAAATATATGAAGAAAAATTACCAATAATTCTACTGCAAAGATAATCATTGCATTAACTGCTTTTTAAACATTTATTTCCAGGTTTTTCTTTATGCATATATTATTACACACACACATAACTGTTGACCTTCTAATATATATATATTTTATAATATATATATTATATATAATATATATAGTTATATACTTACATAGTTTTGTGATTTTTCAGATAACATTGTATTAAATTATTTCTCATGTCATTAAGTCTTCATGAGTCTAATTTGATGGGCTGCAAATGCCATATTGTATGTCAGTTATTTAGCCATACCTATAGTTTTAGATATTTTGTGGTTGTTTCCAATTTCTTCCTATCATAACACAACAGTGGAAATTTTGGGGTATAATGCTTTTGAGAAGTAGAAACCTCAGATGCCAGCTGATCACAGATTTTGCCATCTGAATATGAAAGGGGAATCTGATGTAAGTGTGATGAGTGCAACAGAAGGAGGATTTTATTACTCAGATAAAGCAGTCTGATAGGAATAAATGCATATAAGAGAAGCAGTACTATAGTACAAAGCACAGACTCCAAAAACTGCAAAATACAAAAAAAAAGCAGTGTACAGCAATAGCTTCTCTTCATTGAATAGCTTGTATTAAGCATTTAATCTATGTTATCTCATTTAACTCCTACAACAATCTTATGAGGTAGTGCGGTAGGCAGAATGCCTCCCTAAGCTGTGGAATCTATAAATATGTTACCATATATGGCACAAGAGATTTTACAGATGCAGTTATGGTAAGATGCATTAAAATAGGGAGATTAGTCTGGATTATTCTTGTGGACTCAGTCTAACCAGCATTAGCACTTAAAAGCAGAAAACTTTTTTCTGGCTAGTAAAATATGGCAGACAGAAACGTCAGAGGTATCTAAAGTGTGAGAAGGACTCAATGCACTATTGCTTGCTTTAAGAATGGAAGGGGTAATGTGATAAGGAATACAAGTGGTGATAAGGAGCTGAGTGAGGATTCCAGCTGACAGCAAGAAGGAAGCAGGAACGTCAGTCCTACAACCACACAGAACTGAATACTGCCCATAACTTACACAGAGTCTACACCATTTTGCATTCCCACAGTACTGCATAAGAGTTCCAATTTCTCCACATATATTTTCTGTTTTTTTTATAGTAGCCATTGTAATGTGCATGAGATGGTATCAACTATTGAATTGATAGTAATGGCCTTAGTTTCATTTCTAATTTTAGTTATTTGAGTATTTTCTCTTTTTCTCCTAGTCCATCTAAGCTAAAGATTTGTCAATTTTCTTGATCTTTTAAAAGAACCAACTCTTCGTTTCACTGATTGTCTCTACTTTTTACTATCCTCTATTTTGTTTATCTCTGCTCTAATCTTTATTATTTCCTGCATTCTCTGAGTTTTGGGTTTAGTTTATTCTTATATTTGCAGTTCCTTAAGCTGTAAATTTAGGTTGTTGATATGAGATCTTTCTTATTTTTTAATGTAAGCACTTATAACTATAAATTTCCACCTTAGCACTGCTTTCACTACACCACATAAGTTTTGGTATGTTGTGTTTCATTTTCATTAATCTCTAAGTATTTCCTAATTTCCTTTGTGATTTCTTCTTTGGTATATTGGTTATTTAAGAGTATGGTTTTTAATTTTCACAAATGTGTTAATTTTCCAGTTTTACGTCTGCTATTAATTTTTAACTGCATCAGAAATTTTCTATAGTCAGAAAATATACTTTGTTTGATATTTATCTTTTAAAATCTATTGAGATTAAACTTGTGGCCTAACATATGGTCTATCCTGGAAAATGTCCCATGTGTAATTGAGAAGAATGTGTATGCTGTTGTTGTTGGGTAGAGTGTTCTTTATATGTCTGTTACATTTTGTGGGCTTATTGTGTTAAGCCTCTATTTTGTTAATTTTTTTCTGTCTGGTTGTTCTATCTGTTACGGAGAGTGGTGTATTGAAGTCTCCAACCATTATTTTACCACTATTTCTTCCTTCATTTATACCAGTTTTTGCTTCATATACTTTGCTGATCTGTGAGAAGGTGTGTACATGTTTATAATTGTTATATCTTCTTCCTGTATTGAAACTTTTATTAATATATAATGTCATTCTTTGTCTTTTATAAACTTTTTGATTTAAAGTCTATTTTGTTTGATATTAATATAGATACACCTGCTCTCTTTTGATTACTATTTGCATAGAATATCTTTTCCATTCTTTCACTTCCATCTATTTGTGTCTTTGGATCTAAAGTGAGTCTCTTCTAGACAGCATATAGTTGGATAATATGTCATTATCCATTTTGCCAATCTCTGTCTTTTGACTGGAGAGTTCAATCCATTTGCATTTAAAATAATTACTGATAACATGGGACTTACTTCTATCATTTTATTATTTGTTTTTTATATGCCTTATAACTTTTTAGTCCCTCATTTCCTGCACTGCTGTCTTATTTTGTGTTTAATTATTTTGTAGTGAAATCTTTAAGTTCCTTTATCATTTATTTTTGTTTATTTTCTACAGCTATTTTTTGTAGTTATAATAGGAATTACATTTAACATCCTAAAGTTATATCACTCATATAAATTTATGCCAGCTTAACTTAAATAACATACAAAAACTCTGGTGCTTTACAGCTCTGTCCTCCCACATTTTAGTTCTTGATGTCACAAAATTACATCTTTATGCATAAACTAGTAATTCTTTTAAAGGCATTAGTTTTTTAAATTATGTAGAAAACAAAAGGTGGATTTACAAATCAAAGTTACAAAAATAATAATTGATTAATAATTTAAAAATATATCAATCCTTAAATCATGTAGAAAACAAAAAGGGCAGTTATGAACCATTGTTACAATAATACTGGTATTTATAATGCCCAAGTATTTACCTTTATTGAAATCTTTATTTCTTCATATGGCTCAAGTTACTGTCTGGTATCCTTTCATTTTACCCTGCAAGACTTGAGTATTTCTAGTAGGACAGGTCTAGTGCTAATGAACTTCTTCAGCTTTTGTTTATCTGGGAAAGTATTATTTTCTCTCTCACTCGGACATTTTTGACAGATATAGGCATCTTGGTTGACAGGTTTTTTTTCTTTTAGCACTTTGTATATATTGGTGCACAGCCTTCTGGCCTCCAAAGTTTCTAACGGCAAAGCTGCTGCCAAACTTATTGAGGATAAGTTGTATATCAGAAGTCCCCAACCCCCAGGCCGCGGGCTGGTACCAGTCCATGGCCTGTTAGGAACTGGACTGCACAGCAGGAGGTGAGTGGCGGGCACGCAAACAAAGCCTCATCTGCCACTCCCCATCACTCACGTTACCACCTGAACCATTGCTGGCATTACTGCCTGAACCATCGCTTGCATTACCACCTGAACCATCCCCCCCACTGCTTGCATTACTGCCTGAACCATTGCTCACATTACCACCTGAACCATCACTCACATTACTGCCTGAACCATCGCTTGCATTACCACCTGAGCCATCCACCCCCATCACTCACATTACCATCTGAACCATTCCCCTCTGGTCTTCCACGATACTGGTCCCTGGTGTCAAAAAGTTAGGGACCGCTGTTGTATATGACAAGTTGCTTCTCTCTTGCTGCTTTCAAGATTCTCTGTCTTTATCTTTTGAAAGTTTGAGTATAATGTGTCTCTGTGTGGGTCTCTTAGAATTTTGTTACTTGGAGCTCATTAAGCTTCTTGGATGTTTATATTCATGTGTTTCATCAAATTTGTGATATTTTCAGCCATTGTTTCTTCGATATTCTCTCTGCCCCTTTTCTCCCTCTCTTCTCCTTAAAGAACCCCCATACTGTGTATGTTAGTCCACTAGATGTTGCCCCATGGATCCCTTAGGCTCTGTTCACTTTTCTTCAATCTTTCTTCTTTTTGTTCCTCAGACTCAATAATTTCCATTGTGTTATCTTCAAGTTTGCTGACTCTTTCTTCTATCTGCTCAAATCTTCTTTTGAATCCCTCTATTTAAAATTTCATTTCAGTTATTATACATTTTAGCTCTGGAATTTCTTTCTGGTTTCATTTTAGGTTTTCTATCTCTTTATTGACATTTTGATTTTATTCATACATACTTTTCTTGACTTTCTCCACATCTTCCTTAGTTAGTTCTTTGAGCATCTTTAAGATGGTCATTTTAAAGTCTTTGTCTAGTAGATCTGACATTAGGTCTTTTTCAGGGACAGAGTTTGTTGATTTATTGTTTTCCTTTGTATGGGCCATTCTTTCCTGTTTCTTTGTATGCCTCATGATTTTATGTTTAAAAAAATGGGCATTTATATCTAATAATGTGGTAAATCTGGAAATCAGATTCTCCGTTTTCCCCAGAGTTTGCTGTTTTATTGTTTTGTTTTGTTTTGTTTTTCATTGTTACAGGCTGTCTCTGTGCCAAAGCTTAGCCTCAGATATAAACATAAATTCTTCCTAGGTCTTTTCTGAGCTTGTACCTTTCCCTGGGCATGCACAGTCACTTTCTAATTTTTCCCATTTATACAGTTGCTTTTGAATGTCCTAGTCTTTAATGTATGGCTCCCAAAAGGGAGAAAAGAGAAAAATGAAGGGAGGTGGGAAGAGTGTTAGCCCTTTAAACCCCCTGGAAGTCACTTCTGCCAGAGGAGGAGGAGCTTGCAATAGTCGGGGGAAGTGCAAGAACAATGGCCACCCTTCTTATCTGCACCTCTGCAACTAAAGCAGTGATCTTTTTTTTTTTTTTTTTTTTTTTTTTTTGGCGGTACGCGGGCCTCTCACTGTTGTTGCAGAGCACAGGCTCCGGATGCGCAGGCCCAGCGGCCATGGCTCACGGGCCAAGCCGCCCCGCGGCATGTGGGATCTTCCCGGACCAGGGCACGAACCCACGTCCCCTGCATCGGCAGGCAGACTCCCAACCACTGCGCCACCAGGGAAGCCCAAAGCAGTGATCTTTGATCAGAGCACAGACCCCTGATATTTGGAGGACTGGGTTCTTTTTGTCCACCCTGGCTCCCACAAACAGGAACATGTACATAGCTGTCAGACATAGGGTTGAGGGTAGGGCATGGGTAGCTGCTACTGTGCTAAGAGCTGTTATTGACTGAAATTCACCACAATTTACCATCAAAGTCTTTTCCTGGAAGTTTTAAGACTTCACTCCAGAATTCCAAAATAGTTATATCATATTCTGCCAGTTTAATTGTTGTCTAGGTGGGGAGACAGATCCCTGGTGCTTCCTATTTTGTCATCTTCTCTTAGATTGCTTTTTTAAAAACTATTTTCCAACTTGGCCTAGTTGAAAGTTTAGTTGATTTATTTTCAATATGTTCTTGTTTTCTAACAAAAGCATTTAAAGCTAAGTAAGGAATCTCGACTTCTACTTTGGCCATATCTCTTCTCTTTCAGAATATTGTAGTCCCATTATTTTTACATTTCAACTACTTTATAACTTTAATATTCATTTCTTCTTAAACTAGAGTTATTTAGAATTGCATGTCTGTAAATACATACATGTGTATTGAATTGTTGTTTATTTGATTCTTAATTTTCAAATATGTTGATTTCTCTTGGCTACCTTTCTGGTGTTATTTTATAATTTTATTTAATTGTGATCAGTGAGTATGAGAGATAATTATGGCCTAACACATGGTCAGTTTTGGTAACTGTTCCATGTTTGTTTAAAATGAATATGTAGACTCTATTTTGGGAGCACAAAATTCTTTGTCTCTGTAAGTATAAGACTATAATTATATTTTTCAATTTCTCTATATGTTTTCAATACTTAATTGTTGGTTTCTTAGCATGGTGTATTAAAATCTGCCACCATGATTACTGCTTTCTCAACTTCTCATATTGTAGTTCTCTTAGCATTTGTTATATCTATTTCAAATCTATAATGTCATGTGGATGAAGATTTATGACTTGGCTTTTCTGTAGGTTTAAAAAATATTCAATAAATTTGAAGTGTCTTTTAACCCCTTTAAATGATTTACCTTGAATAGTTTTGCCTAATATTAATATTGCCCCATGAGTTTTTTTATGCTATAAAATGATAGATTAATTTAAATTTCTTCAATCTGTCTACATATTTTAATAGAAAATAAATATCAAATTAAATTTAATATTGTTATTCTGATTATTAATATGTGGAGATATGTTCTTGTCAACTTGTTTGTGTTTACTTGTTCTGATGTTTTCAACTTGTTTCATTTATCCTTTTTAAAATTCTCAGTTGGTTTTATGTTTCATTGTTACTTTCCCTTTTATCCTATGGCTTAGAAATTATATTTATGTTTATATTCTTGGAGTGGTTGCCCTTAACCTTTAATACACAAACCTAACATTTCTTCAATATCTAGATTTAAATTAATATCTATTTCCTCCCTCTAACAATGTTAAGAACCATTACACACTTTACTTCCTTTCATTTCTTTCCCTCTCTCTGCTATGTCTGATAATTGATATTATTTAATATTTCAATTCTAGTTTATTATTATTACTTTAAACTCAATATTTATTTAGATTTGACACAGATATATTGGTTTCTGGTTTATTTCCCACCATTCCTTCTTCAATTCTAGTTTCTTCTTCAAGATGAATCTTTCCTTTGCTCCAGCATTTATTTCAGGGAGAACCTATGAATTGTTAAATTGAGACTTTTGCATGTCTGTAAATATCATTATTTTAATTTAATTTTTGAATAATTCATTGGCTGAATATAGATAAACATTTTTTCAGTTTTATTTCTTTAAAAAAATGAAATGTTTTTCCCCACTATGTTTTTGCCAGGTTGACAATGAGAAGCATAAAGTCAAAAAATAGTTTTATTATTTGTATAATTATTTTTTCTCTCTGAAAGATATTATGTTTTCTCTTGACCTTCATGTTCTAAAATATGGGAATATTTGTGGCACATTATCATTCATCTTCTTGGTACTATGTGGCTCTTTCATTAATCATGTCTTTCTTCCATTTAGAGAAGTTTTATTCTACTATTGTTTAGAATACTTGCTTTTCTTCATCCTTATTTGTCTCAACTTACTCCAATCTCTCTTTATTGGAATTATATAATCAATTTAGAAATTCTGGATCTATATCTTATGACTTTTTTATCTTATTCTCTGGTATATACAACTTCAAAACATAGGGCACCACTGTAGTCTTTCCTAACCTTTTTCTATTTTTTGTAACAGGTCTTTTCCTACTCCTATTTTGGGCTGTGGTTCCCTTTTCAACCCAGTCCCATTTTCCTTCTCTCCATTTGCTATTCTTTACTTCTCAGAAGTGAAATAAGGCACAAAGAATTAAGTATCTTATTCAAAGTCACAAAGGTAGTGAATAGAATTGGGTTTTGAACATAGGCTGTCTGGCTCCAGAATCATGCTTTTCAGCTTTAAGCCATATAGCCTTGCTTTTCGGTCTTTACTGACTTTTTTCATTGAATTCCCCATTTAAATAATTTGTTACCACCCTTAGAAATAGTATTAATTTTCATTATAATAAAAAGAGCAACATGGTAATACAGTGAAAGATGAATATCTAGTTCTCTTCTCTCTGAGGTGTTAGTGCCTACTGAAAAATATTTGTGTTTTTGTTTAAATTATTCTTTTTTTTTTTACTAGCTTTATTGGAGTATGATCCCTTTACAGTGTTGTGTTAGTTTCTGCTGTATAACAAAGTGAATCAGCTATATGCATACATATATCCCGATATCCCCTCCCTCTTGCACCTACCTCCCACCCTCCCTATCCCACCCCTCTAGGTCGTCACAAAGAACCAAGCTGATCTCCCTGTGCTATGCGGCTGCTTCCCACTAGCTATCTATTTTACATTTGGTAGTGTATATATGTCCATGCCACTCTCTCACTTTGTCACAGCTTACCCTTCCCCCTCCCCATATCCTCAAGTCCATTCTCTAGTAGGTCTGTGTCTTTATTCCCGTCTTACCCCTAGGCTCCTCATGACCTTTTTTTTTTTTTCTTAGATTCCATATATATGTGTTAGCATACGGTATTTGTTTTTCTCTTTCTGACTTACTTCACTCTGTATAACAGACTCTAGGTCCACCCACCTCATTACAAATAACTCAGTTTCGTTTCTTTTTATGGCTGAGTAATATTCCACTGTATGTAAGTCCATCTTTTTTATCCATTCATCTGTCGATGGACACTTAGGTTACTTCTGTATCCTGGCTGTTGTAAATGGTGCTGCAGTGAACATTGTGGTGCATGTCTCTTTTTGAATTATGGTTTTCTCAGGGTATATGCCCAGTAGTGGGATTGCTGGGTCATATGGTAGTTCTATTTCTGGTTTTTTAAAGAACATCCATACTGTTATCCATAGTGACTTTATTAATTTACATTCTCACCAACAGTGCAAGAGGGTTTCCTTTTCTCCACACCCTCTCCAGCATTTAATGTTTGTAGATTTTTTGATAATGGCCATTCTGACCTGTGTGAGGTGACACCACATTGTAGTTTTGATTTGCATTTCTTTAATGATTAGTGATATTGAGCATCTTTTCATGTGTTTGTTGGCAATCTGTATATCTTCTTTGGAGAAATGTCTATTTAGATCTTCTGCCCATTTTTGTCTTCTTTATAGTTTCCTTTGCTGTGCAAAAGCTTTGAAATTTCATTAGGTCCCATTTGTTTAGTTTTGTTTTTATTTCCATTTCTCTAGGAGGTGGGTCAAAAAGGATCTTGCTGTGATTTATATCATAGAGTGTTCTGCCTGTGTTTTTCTCTAAGAGTTTTAGTGTGTCTGGCCTTACATTTAGGTCTTTAATCCATTTTGAGTTTATTTTTGTGTATGGCATTAGGGAGTGTTCTAATTTCATTCTTTTACCTGTAGCTGTCCAGTTTTCCCAGCACCACTTATTGAAGAGGCTGTCTTTTCTCCATTGTATACTCTAGCCTCCTTTATCAAGATAAGGTGACCATATGGAAATGGGTTTATCTCTGAGCTTTCTATTCTGTTCCATTGATCTATATTTTTGTTTTTGTGCCAGTACCATACTGTCTTGATTACTGTAGCTTTGTAGTATAGTCTGAAGTTAGGGAGCCTTATTCCTCCAGCTCCGTTTTTCTTTCTCAAGATTGCTTTGGCTATTCAGGGTCTTTTGTGTTTCCATAGAAATTGTAAAATTTTTTGTTCTCGTTCTATGAAAATGCCATTGGTAGATTGATAGGAATTACATTGAATCTGTAGATTGCTTTGGGTAATATTGTCATTTTCATGATGTTGATTCTTCCAATCGAAGAACTTGGTATATCACTCCATCTCTTTGTATCATCTTTAATTTCTTTCATCAGTGTCTTATAGTTTTCTGCATACAGGGCTTTTGTCTCCTTAGGTAGGTTTATTCCTAGGTATATTATTCTTTTTGTTGCAGTTCTAAATGAGAGTGTTTCCTTAATTTCTCTTTCAGGTTTTCAATCTTTAGTGTATAGGAATGTAAGAGATTACTGTGCATTAATTTTGTATCCTGCTACTTTAGCAAATTCATTCAGTAGCTCTAGTAGTTTTCTGGTAACATCTTTAGGAATCTCTATGTATAGTATCATGTCATCTGCAAACAGTGACAGTTTTACTTTTTCTTTTGTAATTTGGATTCTTTTATTTTTTCTTCTCTTACTGCTGTGGCTGAAACTTCAAAAACTATGTTGAATAGTAGTGGTGAGAGTGGGCACCCTTGTCTTGTTCCTGATCTTAGTAGAAAGGCTTCAGTCTTTCACCATTGAGAATGATGTTGGCTGTGGGTTTGTCATACATGGCCTTTATTATGTTGATGTAGGTTCCCTCTATGCCTACTTTCTGGAGAGTTTTTATCATAAATGGGTGTTGAATTTTGTTGAAAGCTTTTTCTGCCTCTATTGAGATTATCATATGGTTTTTATCTTTCAGTTTGTTAATATGGTGTGTCACATTCATTGCTTTGCATATATTGAAGAATCCTTGCATTCCTGGGATAAACCCCACTTAATCATGGTGTATGATCCTTTTAATGTGCTGTTGGATTCTGTTTTCTAGTATTTTGTCGAGGATTTTTGCATCTATGTTCATCAGTGATATTGGTCTGTAGTTTTCCTTCTTTGTGACATCTTTGTCTGGTTTTGGTATCAGGGTGATGGTGGCCTTATAGATTGAGTTTGGGAGTGTTCCTCCCCCTGCTATATTTTGGAAGATTTTGAGAAGGATAGGTGTTAGCTCTTCTCTAAATGTTTGATAGACTTCGCCTGGGAAGCCATCTGGTCCTGGGCTTTTGTTTGTTGGAAGATTTTTAATCACAGTTTCATTTTCAGTGCTTGTGATTGGCTTGTTTATACTTTCTATTTCTTCCTGGTTCAGTCTAGGAAGGTTTTGCTTTTCTAAGAATTTATCCATTTCTTCCAGGTTGTCCATTTTATGGGCATATAGTTGCTTGTAGTAATCTCTCATGATCCTTTGTATTTCTGCAGTGTCAGTTGTTACTTCTCCTTTTTCATTTCTAATTCTGTTGATTTGAGTCTTCTCCCTTTTTTTCTTGATGAGTCTGGCTAAAGGTTTTTCAATTTTGTTTATCTTCTCAAAGAACCAGCTTTTCATTTTATTGATCTTTGCTATTGTTACCTTCATTTCTTTTTCATTTATTTCTGATCTGATCTTTATGGTATTTTTACTTTGGCTAACTTCGGGTTGATTTTTTGTTGTTCTTCTTTCTCTAATTGCTTTAGTTGTAAGGTTAGATTGTTTATTTTAGATTTCCTTGTTTCTTGAGGGAGGATTGTATTGCTATAAACTTCCCTCTTAGAACTGCTTTTGCTGCCTCCCTTAGGTCTTTGGTCATGGTGTTTTCAATGTCATTTGTTTCTAGGTAATTTTTGATTTCCTCTTTGATTTCTTTGGTGATTTCTTGGTTATTTATTAGCTTATTTTCTAGCGTCCAGATGTTTGCTTTTTAAATTTTTTCACCTCTAACTGATAGCTAGTCTCATAACATTGTGGTCAGAAAAGATACTTGATATGATTTCAATTTTCTTAAATTTACCAAGGCTTGATTTGTGACACAGGATATGATCTATCATGGAGAATGTTCCATGAGCACTTGAGTAGAAAGTGTATTCTGTTGTTGTTGAATGGAACATCCTATAAATACCAATTAAGTCCATCTGGTCTAATGTGTCATTTAAAGCTTGTATTTCCTTATTTATTTTAATTTTGGATGATCTTGCCTTGGGTGAAAGTGAGGTGTTAAGTTCCCCTACGATTATTGTGTTACTGTTGATTTCCCCTTTATGGCTGTTAGCATTTACCTTATGTATTCAGGTGCTCCTGTGTTGCATGTATAAATATTTACATTTGTTATATCATCTTGGATTGATCCCATGATCATTATGTAGTGTCTTTCTTTGTCTCTTGTAATAGACTTTATTTTAAAGTCTATCTTGTCTGATATGAGAATTGCTTCTCCAGCTTTCTTTTGATTTCCATTTACATGGAATATCTTTTTCCATCCCTTCACTTTCAGTCTGTATGTGTCCCTAGGTCTGAAATGGGTCTCTTGTACATAGCATATATATGGGTCTTGTTTCTGTATCCATTCATCCAGTCTATGTCTTTTGGTTGGAGTATTTCATCCATTTATATGTAAGATAATTATCGATATGTATGTTCCTATTACCATTTTCTTAGCTCTTTTGGGTTTGTTTTTGTAGGTCTTTTCCTTCTCTTTTGTTTCCTGCATAGAGAAGTTCCCTTAGCATTTGTTGTAAATGCTGAATTCTCTTAACTTTTGCTTATTTGTAACAGTTTTAATTTCTCTGTCGCATCTGAATGAGATCCTTGCTGGGTAGAGTAATCTTGGTTGTACGTTTTTCCCTTTGATCACTTTAAATATGTCTTGCTGCTCCCTTCTGGCTTGCAGAGTTTCTGCTGAAAGATCAGCTGTTAACCTTATGGGGATTCCATTGTTTGTTATTTGTTGCTTTTCCCTTGCTGCTTTTAATATGTTTTCTTTGTATTTAATTTTTGATAGTTTGATTAATATGTGTCTTGGCATGTTTCTCCTTGGATTTATCCTGTATTGGACTCTCTTTTCTTCCTGGGCTTTATTGACTATTTCCTTTCCCATGTTAGGGAAGTTTTCAACTATAATCTCTTCAAATATTTTCTTAAACCCTCTCTTTTTCTCATCTTCTTCTGGAACCCCTATAATTCGAATGTTGGTGTGTTTAATGGTGTCCCAGAGATCTCTGAGACTGTCCTCATTTCTTTGCATTTCTTTTTTTCTTTTTTCTGCCCTGCGGCAGTTATTTCCACTCTTTTATCTTCCAGGTCACTTATCCGTTCTTCTGCCTCAGTTATTCTGTAATTGATTCTTTATAAATAATTTTAAATTTCATTTATTGTGTTCTTCACCATTGTTTGTTTGTTCTTTAGTTCTTCTAGGTCCTTGTTAATCATTTCTTGTACTTTCTCCATTTTATTTCTAAGATTTTTGATCATCTTTACTATATTATTTTGAATTCTTTTTCAGGTAGACTGCCTATTTCCTCTTTATTTGTTTGATCTGGTGGGTTTTTACTCTGCTGCATAGTTCTCTGTCTTCTCACTTTGTTTAACTTACTGTGTTTGGGGTCTCCTTTTTGCAGGCTGCAGGTTCATAGTTCCCGTTGTTTTTGGTGTGTGCTCCCAGTGGGTGAGGTTGGTTCAGTGGCTTGTGTAGGCTTCCTGGTGGAGGGAACTGGTGCCTGTGTTCTCGTGGGTGGGACTGGATCCTGTCTTTCTGGTCAGGGCTGCATCCAGTGATGTGTTTTGGGGTGTCTGTGAACTTATGATTTTAGGCAGCCTCTCTGCTCATGGCTGTGGTTGTATTCCTGTCTTGCTAGTTGTTTGGCATGGGACATCAAGCCTTTGAGTTTGCCTGCTCTTGGGTGGTGCTGGGTCTTAGTGCTGAGATGGAGATCTCTGGGAGAGCTCTCGTCAACTGATATTACGTGGGGCCGTGAGGTCTCCGGTGGTCCCATGTCCTGGACACAGCTCTGCTGCCTCCGAGGCTCAGGCCTGACTCCCGGCCAAAGCACCAAGACCCTGTCAGCCACATGGCTCAGAAGAAAAGGAAGAAAAAATAAAGTAAAATAAAATAAAATTTAAAAAGTAATAAAATAAAAAAGTAAAGAAAAGAAGAGAAAAAAAGAAGAGAGCAGCCAAGCCAATAAACAAATTCACCAATCAAAAAAGCACATGAACTAAAGTAAGATAACCATAAAATTGAGAAACAAATCAGTCACTGTGAGTAAACCCCAAGTCTACAGTTGCTCCCATAATCCATCTTCTCAATTTTGGGAACATGCCTTGTCTCTCAAGTATTCCACAGATGCAGGGTACATCAAGTTGGTTGTCGGGATTTAATCCACTCCTCCTGAGGCTGCATGGAGAAATTTCTCTTTCTCTTCTTTTTTTTGCACAGCTCCTGGGGTTCAGCTTTTGCTTTTGCCCTGCCTCTGCATGTAGGTCGCCCTCACATCTTTGTTCCCCACCCAGACAGCAGAGGATTAAAGCAGCAGCTGATTAGGTCTCTCTTTCTCTCTCTGGCTGTGTAGAAGGAAGGGTATGGTAGTCATAATTGGAATGCGGGTCAGCCTGTGGCAGTAGAAGCCAGCATGTCATTGCAACAGCCTAAGGCACACCGTGTTTTCTCCTGGGGAAGTTGTCCCTGTATCTCAGGACCCTGGCAGTGGCGTGCTGCACAGGCTCCCCGGGGGGGTGTGGGTAGTGACTTGTGCTTGCACACAGGATTCTTGATCACAGCGGCAGTAGCCTTAGCATTTCATGCCTGTCTCTGGCGTCCGAGCTGACAGCCGTGGCTCACGCCCATCTCTGGAGCTTACTTAGCCGGTGCTCTGCCTTCTGTGGGCACACGGGGAAGGAATCCCCTCTCCTCCTGAACCCTGAAACAATGGTCTCTTGCCTCTTTGGCAGGTCCAGACTTTTCCCAGACTCCCTCCCAGCTAGCTGTGGCACACTAGCCCCCTTCAGGCTGTTTTCACACAGCCAACCCTAGTCCTCTCCCTGGGATCTGACCTCCAAAGCCTTAGCCTTAGCTCCCAGCCCCCACCCACCTTGGCGGGTGAGCAGACAAGCCTCTCAGGCTGGTGAGTGCTGGTTGGCACTGATCCTTTGTGTGGGAATCTCTCTGCTTTGCCCTCTGCACCCCTGTTGCTGCACTCTCCTCCATGGGTCCAAAGATTCACCCCTGCCCAACCCCCGCCTTCACCAGTGAAGGCGCTTCCTAGTGTATGGAAACTTCTCCTCTTTCACAGCTCCCTCCCAGAGGTGCAGGTCCCGTCCCTATTCTTTTGTCTCTGTTTTTTCTTTTTACTTTTGCCCTACCCAGGTACATGGAGAGTTTCTTGCCTTTTGAGAAGTGGGAGGTCTTCTTCCAGCATTCAGTAGGTGTTCTGTAGGAGTTGTTCCCCATATGATGTATTTTTGATGTATTTGTGGGGAGGAAGGTGATCTCCACATCTTACTCCTCCACCATCTTGAAGGTCCCCCCCTGAATTATTCTTTTTACTGTAAATTCTTGCCTTGAGTCTTTTTCTTCTCATAAACCATAATAAAAAAAAACCCAGAAATCTCATCTCAATTAGATACCTATAATACAAGATCAGCATATGTGGCCCTTCAGTATTTTTGGAGATGAAAATAGACTAACCAGTTTCAATATATAATCCTTTAAATTGAGTTAACCTAAGGCTGATTACATCTGAAGTAAGCAAAGGACTTGCCTCAAATTTTAATATTTGTGAGGACTAAAGTATATACATTAGAAAAGTGTTAGAAATCAAAGACAAACTCACTCTGTTTCCCATGATTGATTTTTCTCCCACTGAGTCTCACTGTCACAGATATGTCAGAAGTGTTCATGCCTAAAGAAAGAGATTGCAGAGCAAATGAATTCCAGAGTCCTTTCACATGAAAACTTTGAAAAATACCTGCAAAATCACCAACAAGTTAGTTTACTTTAGGCATTTATTTCTGTGTTTCCCATAGAATTCAGTATACATTGCCAGTTCCTCTTTTAAAAGAGAAAGGTATTGAAGGACCACATTTTTTATTCTGTGCAGTCTTCTCATCCAAGTGTATTTTGGACAATAAGATATAGTAGGGACATTCTATAAGGCATTACAGGAAAATAAAAATGCTAATTTTGAACCCAATTCTTCCATTTAAACCTCTGACCTCATTAGCTATGTCCTTTTACCTCTGGAGAGGGGATTTTGCTCAATGCCTTCCACATCTCATATGCTCAAAAAATGTTTTTCAGCCCTTGGCATTTCATTGAGGAATTCTTCCTAGGGTATGAAATCCAACTCATAATTTCATTATTGCATAACATGTAGTGATTGGGAAGCCCAGAGATACTGTCTAATCCTTAAAACAAAAGGCAGATCTACTACTATCCTCCTCTAGTCCTTCTCTTGAGACAGTCGTGTAGGCAGGAAAGGTAATACTGGCCTATAATTCTACTGGCTTAATGTGACCAGCATTTTCCCTTGTGATCCTGACTACCTTTGACCTAAGTTATTTAACCACTTGGTCTTAAGGTATTCTTTGTTTTCAAGGGAAAGAAGAATTTCAGGTACTTGAAGGGCTTCTGGAGAGCTAGAAAGTGACTAGGAAGAGCAGATCCCAGTTTTGTCTTTAGGACTGTCCCTTTAACACTGCATTTCAGATCTGCGTTAAAAAAAATTTTCTTTAATGATGAAGAAATTATAAATAACAGGAAATAAGACACTCTAAAATAAAATATGTAGAAAGACAGATCCACTATGTAGAACTCTAGTTAAACCCAGCAAGTCTTTCTTTTATCAAAAAGTTAGGAAAATTCTCCTAAAGGACAAGATTTAATAAGTAGGCTCTTCAGTCAGTGGAGTTTAACTGGCTAGACAAGGCTGAGCATCTTTCCAGTCAAACTTCAGGCTAGAGGAAGATGTGCTAGATGTCTGTAGAGTAGAAGCTGCCAGTGATTGGGCAGAGAATCTTATTCAACAGAGTGCTCCCCAATCTTTGCCTTCTTTATTGTGAACCCATGTACCTCTTCTAGATTAATCTCCAGACTGCTGGTTCATCATCTCTTTCCCACTTGTTTTCTCAAGTCTTTGCATGCAGCCCAGGACTGAAGGTAAAGAATCGACTTCTTGGAGTGGATCTAATTGGTTTGGGCCATTGTCCATATACCCTAACAATGTATTTTGTGTATCTGCTCAGCAATACCTCCCTTTTCTGGACGTCCAAATAGTCTACAGATTTACCCATGTTCTTCATTTTATCCTGATATCTGGAACCCTGACCTATACATTTTTTTCATATTCAGAGTAATTTACCTTCACAAATCAAATTTTGAGTCTTGATCTCTAACCTTGCACACTGCTAAATCCATGTCACTTAGGTATGTGCCTCTCCCATCCTGCCCCTCTGTCACCCCTTAGCAGCCATGTCTCATGTCTGTTTATAAACCTGTACTGAACTTGGATAGTTTTTTAAAATCCCTTTTTATTTATGACAAATAATATTATTTTATGGGAAATAAAAATAAGAACTTAAAAATTTCTACCTGCCAAAAATTTATTAGTTAGCAAGTTCATAGTCATACAGTGGTTAAGTTTTTAGAATTTCATGCAATGTCAGGACTCATCAATTTCAGCTTTACATCTAAAGTTAAACAGCTTTCTATATTATCCCTAATAAATAGCTGTTTAATATCTGGTTGCAAGTGAAAGACATCCAACTAAAACTGGCATAAGAAAATAGGGAAATTTATTACAAGAATAGTGTAGAATTTCATGGGAGTCAAAGCAGGGTTATAACTGGTACTAAGGAAGAAATTGTCTCAAATACCACCAGGGTTCAATAACTTTGTCTCTGATTTTCACTGCTTGTTGGCTTCATTCTTTCTCCACATGGCAAAACACATAGCTTCTTACAGTTCCTGAGTTTTATAAGACCTGGCTCAAGTGTGACTGCCTTGCTTCTGTGGCTTCCAAGTCCAATTATCACACAAAGGACTCATCTTGGGTAAGTTACCCATCCTGGATCAATCATTTATGGCCATTGGGGGTAGGGTTTTGTCACATAAAATGATTGCTCTTTCAGTCTTCCTTGTTTATAGGTAGGAAGGTCCTAGGAAAGCTGGTATAGGTTAGAGAGCTGAAAATACAAACATATTTTATATATACATATATATGTATATATAGATACACATATATACACACATATGTATATATAATTTATATAAATGCTATAAAATTAGTGTATCATATATACATATATATGTTTTGCATTCTGCTTAAATATTTTCAGTGATAAAATGCTTGCTACTTTGTGAAATACCTAATTCTCTGAAGAGTATAGTTGTCAGATTTTTTTGATTTGAAAAACCATTAAAATGAGATGAACAAAATAGTAGTGACATAGAGGCTGAGTATTAAACACAATTCTAAGTAAATATTGGCATAATGACACAAATTAGAAGCTGCATTCATCTCTTTCTCAGACCCTGTGAATAGTACAGTAACATTTTCTATAGCTGTTGAGATGAGTTATTGACATAGGTAGCTATAAGAAATAGTGATTGCAGGGTACTGAACAGCAATTAATTGATGATATTACTTTAAAGTATTAAAATTAAGATGAAAATAAGTAGGATATGAGGGTAATTATAAATTTAAAATAGTTTGATGTTTAAGTCATTTACATCATCTTTCTTTTTTATAGAAGTTATTAAACATACATTTGAAATGTTCCTCCTTTCGATATATAATCAAAATGTTTTAAATATGGACTCACAATTCACAAACACTTTTAGACAACTTCTTCATATAGGACTTTTTGGATGGTGCTTATTTCATCTCCATTCTGACTTTCTTCTTGCTTAATGTTTAAATGTGCTCTATCATTTTAAGCAAAGTAAGGATTGTGTATCTATTTTGTGTTTGTGAAATAGCTCTGCTATTTCATAATAATTTTTTTCATAATAACTTTTTAGTGTCAATGGTGGAGGGTTGTAATAAATAGACTTGAACATTGCTTTTGTATTTTAATCTATAGATTGCACTAAATACCTAATAAACACTACAGTTTGCACAGCCAACCAAATTTTTCATAAAATATGTCCAAGAATCTCAGAATTGGAACAGATTAAACTGAGTTAACTGTAATAATATGTAAACTATGGTTTCTCTATCATAGAATTAAATTTTAGCCTACAAATCTTCTAAATGTTTTTCCCTTAATCAAAATTTTGAGACCTCAGTTTAACACTGAGCGAATCCAAGAGTTGGAGATATGTGGACTATTTTTTGTAATGTTGACAGTTCTATTATAAGGTTATTAAGATGAACTATCATGCCAAGTGTCACTGGCATTCTAAAGTTTCTAAACCAGAAATTCATTTGTAAATCTTAATCCCAATATGGATTTCAATATTTTTACAAAATTCTTCATAAAATTAATGAATAGGAATATGAATAAGAATGTGAAAATTATTGATGTAACAAAACAAATTTATAAATCAGCAAAACAACTAATTTAAAATGTGGCCTTTTTAAATTAATTATTTATTTATTTTTGTTTTAATTTTTTAAATTTTTTTGCGGTACGTGGGCCTCTCACTGCTGCAGCTTCTCCCATCGCGGAGCACAGGCTCCGGACGCGCAGGCTCAGCAGCCATGGCTCACAGGCCCAGCTGCTCCGCGGCATGTGGGATCCTCCCAGACCGGAGCACGAACCCGTGCTCCCCGCATCGGCAGGCGGACTCCCAACCACTGCGCCACCAGGGAAGCCCGTGGCCTTTTTTTAAATCATATGATAGCTTTATGTAACATACATGAAATGATGATGAACCATGTCAAATGTGTTCCCCTGACCATCTCTCACTACCTCCATTCTTGTGATTCTCAGTCTGTCCATATTCTACAATCCAAATTCAGCTTGGAACACCATATTGGTTTTCACTGAGTTTGGAATCAGCCAATCATCATTTTGAATTTGAAAAAAGCATCCTTGATCTATGTGTTTTGGCAATGATACAATACATAAGTGAAGCCCTTACATGCTTATGGACAACTTTCACAAACCTTTTCATTCTAACCTCATAATTCCACCAAATAGCCAGGATAGACAGTCACATGAGGCTCAAGTTAAGTGACTGTCCAAAGTCTCACGTTGTCCTATATAATAAACTACATGGCCTAAACACAGGGTTTGATTTTAAACCTCCTGATTCACTGATTTTGCTTTTTGTTTCTTGTGTTTTGGTTTTTTTAACAACATCTATACTTTATTATATCAATGTCTCTTGCTATAAGAGTTATATAATAACATCACAATTTTGATAATTGATTAACAAAGCAAGGAAATATATTAGCATAAGCACCAGTGATTTTTTGCTTAAAAATTGATTAGAAATTTAGCTTATTATGTACAAGGTGTGTCCACATGTGAAAACTATGGAATATAGTCCCATTTATCTCATTGTTGATTTTCATGGCTGATGTCAATTTACCTGATTGGTCAGACTGCAGTGATTAATCTTTGGTAAGAAGACAGATGACACCAACATCCAAAGGACCATATTAGAAACATGACCTGAGACTGATGATTCCATGTGCCTTAACTGTTTTTCTGGTCATGGGGCAAGTGATGTTTTGCAGGGATTGCATATAAAAGTCAGTCTTGTAAATGAAATGTGTATTTTGAATCAGCAGTTCATCAATGAATCAGGAATGAGTGGTAAGGAGAAATTAAGAAACTAAAGATCACTACCTAAAGTTACAGATCGTTACTCATTCTCTATTCACGTGTGTATGGAGATTTGGTTCACATCTCTATCTAATTTTTTCTGACTCAGTTTTTCCATCAGAAAAATGAATATCACAAACCAAATAATTTTATATGAAAAAACTGAAGATCATTTAGATCATAAATATAAATGACACCTTGAATATGCAGAATGGAAAGTGGCACATTTCTTCAAAGGAAACAAATTTTCAAATACATGTGGTTACTCCTTTTGTTCAATTGCCCATTTTATGATACTATCTTATACTTATGATTGAGGCAGATCACACTTTTGCAACTCTGACAAGCCCAAGAATGACCTTATACAATTTAGCTGTCTTTGTATTTTACAGTATGTTATTCTCAAGCCAATAGAAATCTAGTTCCAACTCACATTAACCATGTCATATTTTCCATTTTTCCAAAAAGATGTAGCTGAACACACTTCGATTAATTTGAAACAGGCTAGCAATTGTGAACAACCTCATTCTAGATGCTCAAAATATAGTTTATACTTAATTTAAACCTGATAGGAGTTATAACCTGAATGATGCCATGCATTTTCCGCTACTGGTATGTCTACATATCAGTAGTACTGGCAATTATAACAAATACATTTAAGGTGCATGAGTGTATGTGTGTGTGTTTGTGTACATAAACTGTCATGATCTATTTTACAGGTTAGAAGTAAGTAAAAGTTAATGGATAGGAAGGGGACCTACAAGACGGCGGAAGAGTAAGACGTGGAGATCACCTTCCTTCCCGCAAATACATCTGAAATACATCTACATGAGGAACAACTCCTACAGAACACCTACTGAACGCTGGCAGAAGACCTCACACTTCCCAAAAGGCAAGAAACTCCCCGCGTACCTGGGTAGGGCAAAAGAAAAAAGAAAAAACAGAGACAAAAGAATAGGGACGGGACCTGCACTTCTGGGAGGGAGCTGTGAAGGAGGAGAAGTTTCTACACCCTAGGAAGCCCCTTCACTGGTGGAGACGGAGGTTGGGCAGGAGGGGAGCTTTGGGCCCACAGAGGAGAGTGCAGCAACAGGGGTACAGAGGGCAAAGCGGAGAGATACCCACACAGAGGATCCATGCCAACCAGGACTCACCAGCCTGAGAAGCTTGTCTGCTCACCCGCCAGGGTGGGCGGGGGCTGGGAGCTGAGGCTCGGGCTTCAGAGGTCAGATCCCAGGGAGAGGACTGCGGTTGGCTGTGTGAACACAGCCTGAAGGGGGTTAGCATACCACAGCTATCCGGGAAGGAGTCCAGGAAAAAGTCTGGACCTACCTAAGAGGCAAGAGACCATTGTTTCAGGGTGCACAAGGAGAGGGGATTCCTTCCCTGTCTACCCACAGAAGGCAGAGCACCGGCTAAGTGAGCTCTAGGGACAGGCGGGATCCACAGCTATCAGCTCAGACCCCAGAGATGGGCATGAAATGCTAACGCTGCTGCTGCAGCCACCAAGAATCCTGTGTGCAAGCACAGGTCACTATCCACACACTTGCCCCAGGAGCCTGTGCAGCCTGCCACTGCCAGGGTCCCGGGATCCAGGGACAACTTCCCCAGGAGAACACATGGCGCGCCTCAGGCTGTTGCAACATCATGCAGGCCTCTGTCGCTGCAGGCTCACCCCGCATTCCGTACCCCTCCCTCCCCCCGGCCTGAGTGAGCCAGAGCCCCCGAATCAGCTGCTGCTTTAAACCCCCTCCTGTCTGGGTGGGGAACAGATGCCTGAGGGCGACCTACACGCAGAGGCGGGGCCAAATCCAAAGCTGAACCCCGGGAACTGTGCGAACAAAGAAGAGAAAGGGAAATTTCTCCCAGCAGCTTCAGGAGCAGTGGATTAAATCTCCACAATCAACTTGATGTACCCTGCATCTGTGGAATACCTGAATAGATAACAAATCAACCCCAAATTGAGGCAGTAGACTTTGGGAGCAACTGTAGACTTGGGATTTGCTGTCTGCAACTGACCTGTCTCTGATTTTCATTTTTATCTTAGTAGAGATTTTAGCGCTTGTTATCATTGGTGGATTTGTTTATTGGTTTAGTTGCTCTCTTCTCCTTTTATTTTTTTATTTTAATAACTTGAACGTTTAACAAGGAGAAGAACTAAAGAGCAAACAAACAATGAGGAACAACACAATAAATGAAATTAAAAATTCTCTAGAAGGAATCAATAGCAGAATAACTGAAGCAGAAGAACGGATAAGTGACCTGGAAGATAAAATAGTGGAAATAACTATCACACAGAAGAATAAAGGCAAAAGAATGAAAAGAATTGAGGATAGTCTCAGAAACCTCTGGCACAACATTAAATGCACCAACATTCGAATTATAGGGGTTCCAGAAGAAGAAGAGAAAAAGAAAGGGACTGAGAAAAAAATTTTTTGAATGTTTGAATTTTATTATTTTTATTTTTGTATACAGCAGGTTCTTATTAGTTATCTATTTTATACATATTAGTGTATATATGTCAATCCCAATGTCCCAATTCATCACACCACCATGACCACCACCACCCCCCCACTGAGAAAACATTTGAAGAGATTATAGTTGAAAACTTCCCTAATGTGGGAAAGGAAATAGTCAAGTCCAGGAAGCACAGAGAGTCCCAGGCAGGATAAATCCAAGGAGAAACAGACCAAGACACATGTTAATCAAGCTATCAAAAATTAAATACAAAGAAAGCATATTAAAAGCAGCAAGAGAAAAACAACATGTAACATACAAAGGAATCCCCATAAGGTTAACAGCTGATCTTTCAGCAGTAACTCTGCAAGCCAGAAGGGAGTGGCAGGACATATTTAAAGTGATGAAAGGGAAAAACCTACAACCAAGATTACTCTACCCAGCAAGGATCTCATTCAGATTCAACAGAGAAATTAAAGCCTTTACAGACAAGCAAAAGCTAAGAGAATTCAGCACCACCAAACCAACTGTACAATAAATGCTACAGGAACTTCTCTAAGTGGGAAACACAAGAGAAGAAAAGAACCTACAAAAACAAACCCAAAAGAGTTAAGAAAATGGTAATAGGAGCATATATTTCGATAATTATCTTAAATGTGAAAGGATTAAATGTTCCAACCAAAAGACACAGACTGGCTGAATGGATAAAAGAACACGACCAGTATATATGCTGTCTACAAGAGACCCACTTCCAACCTAAGGACACATACAGACTGAAAATGAGGGGATGGAAAAAATATTCCATGCCAATGGAAATCAAAAGAAAGCTGGAATAACAATTCTCACATCAGACAAAAGAGACTTTAAAGTCTATTACAAGAGACAAAGAAGGACACTACATAATGATCAAGGGATCAATCCAAGAAGAAGATATATCAACTAATTTTTAATTCTGATAGGTTTTAGTTTTACATATTTAAAATAGCACATTCAACTTTAAATTTTCAAGTATCACTTTTAGATATACAAGAGTTTCTTTGAATTCTCCTCTATGAAATATTAATAGCTATAGCTGATGCCTAATGATTCTTTTCTTAGTAACTGCTTGGGAATTTGCATGCATCATCTTATTCTCACAACAACCCTATGAAATAGGCACACTTCTCATCAAGTGATTTTGCAGGTGAAAAAGCTGAGGTTGATGGGGCTTCCCTGGTGGTGCAGTGGTTGAGAGTCCGCCTGCCAATGCAGGGGATATGGGTTCGTGCCCCAGTCTGGGAGGGTCCTGTATGCCGCGGAGCGGCTGGGCCCATGAGCCATGGCTGCTGGGCCTGCGTGTCCGGAGCCTGTGCTCCGCAGCGGGAGGGGCCACAACAGTGAGAGGCCCGCGTACCGCAAAAAAAAAAAAACCCAAAAAACAAACAAAACAACAACAACAAAAGCTGAAGTTGAGAGAAGTCAGTCATTAGACCAGGGGCCCATAACTATTTCTTGTTAAAGCTACATTCAAAATATGTTTTGATTGATTCTAAAGGCCAAAATCATAATATACTGAAGTGAAGAAATTATTGAACTTCTACTTACTTCTTTCCAATCTCCGTCCATTTTCACAGTTAGTGAGTCTAATTCTAAACCAGTGATCCTAACATTGGGCTTGTTTTCTTTTATATCACGCTATATATATCATGCTCATCTGTTTGCCCCTGTACTGGGGAAGCTGCTCCATGTTAAGAAGGCATACACTTTGGTGTCGAGTGCCCTTCATGTTTCATTGTATTCCATCTCAGAGGAAGGAATCCATTTTCATGAAAAATGTCCAGGGTTGATGGGGTTTTTGCTTTGTGTTAACGTATGTATTTCTCCTGTCCAGAAAGCTGTTTGTGGCTCTGCTTCTCAGATTACTTCTATTTTTCTCTGACATTCTACCTGGCTAGAAGGAAGAGGAACTATAAATGTGTAGGTAGGTAAGCAATCACATCGGTTCTATGGCTTCACATCTCTTCCAGGATTTAACTTTGCAGGGATGGCTATTTTCAGTGGTGAAATGGCCTCCACACGGTACAGTCTACGTATTTTGGAGTCTGCTCAAATCTAATTTCTCTGCCTCTCCAAGCTGATATCTGAACTAAGCTGGTGATAGGGGTCATATAATGATTTCTTGAGTCTTCTTTTAACCTGGGAAAAATTATTTTGTATCTGCATTATACCTCTAGAAGTATATTGAATGAGACTTGGATTTTTTCCAAGTTCAAGCACTGCTGATTTATGTCTGTTCATGTTGGTCAGTCGTGGCATGAGAAATTCTTCAAGCCTGCACTATTTCTGCTTGATTTCCTAGAAAGCCTCACACTTACTTATTTTTGAAGGTTTTTAAGGAAAAGAAAGTTAAGCAGTATTCCTTGTTGAATGCCAAATTTCCACACTTGACATTTCATCAGAATAAAGCAAAAATCTCTACAGAAGAAAATGCTTGAGAGTAAAGGAAACCTTGTGCATTGTTAATGGGAATTTAAATTGGTACAGCCACTATGGAAAACAGTATGGAGGTACCTCAAAAATTAAAAATATAAATAGAGCTAAATATTATCCAGCAATCCCACTTCTGGGTATATACTCATAGGGAGTGAAAACAGGACTTTGAAGAGATTTCTGCACTCCTGTGTTTATTGTAACACTATTCATAACAGCCAAGATATAGAAACAACCTAAGTGCCCTTCGATGGACAAATGGATAAAGAGAATGTAGTATATGAGAAAGAAGAAAATCCTGCCGTTTGCAACAACAGGGATGGACCTTAGAACGTTATGCTAAGTGACATAAATCAGACAGAGAAAGATAAATACTGCATTATAGCACCGCATGTGGAATCTAATAAAGCCAAACTCATAGAAATAGAGAGTAGATCAGTGGTTACCAGGGGCTGATGGGTGAGGGAAATGAGGAGATGGTGGTCAAAGAATACAAACTTCCAGTTATAAGATGAGTAAGTTCTGGGGATCCAATGTACATCATGGTGATTATAGCTAACAATACTGTGGTATACACATGAAAGTTGCTAAGATAGTAGATCTTAAATGTTCTCACCACAAAAGAGAAATGGTAATTTTGTGAGGTGATGGAGGTGTTAGCTAACACTATGGTGGTAATCATTTTGCAATCTATAAGTGCATCAAATCAACATGCTGTATAACTTAAACTTACACAATGTTATATGTCAATTGTATTTTAATAAAATTGGAGCAAAAGAGATCCATGGATCAGGAGATCTCTTTGCTGAGGTGGGAATGGCGTCAGTTCTAGAGTCATACACTCTGGTAGTAAGTTTTTGCTCAGCTGCTTTTAGATGCTGTGATCTCGATCAAATGTTTACTTTTTCTGAAACTCAGTTTTCTTTTTTAACTCTGTAAAATGGAAATAACTATCATAACTTCCTGATATTATTTTTAGAAGGATTAAATGTAGCAAAAATATAAAGTATTGAGCATAATGCCTGGCACAGAATGAGCTCTACATAATTTTGTTTCCTTTTCCTTTCCCTTGCTTACCTATTAATGGTGAGAAACAGCTGTAGGTTTGCCAAAATATACATAATTTTATAGCTGAAAACATCCAAAATCTTTTTGGGTAGCATATTAAAGAATGATCTATAAGGTTTTTTACCTTTGTCAATATTGATATTTTGTGGCGAATAATTCTTTGTTGGGGTGGGGGCCTGTCTTGCTCAATTTAAGATGTTCAGCAGCATTTCTAGTCTGTACTCACTAGAAGTCAATAGCACCAACCACTCCCCTCCTCCACCCAGTTGCAACAACCAAAAATGCCTCCAGAAATTGCAAAATATTCCCTGGAGAGGGATGCAAAGTCAACCCCAGTTGGGAACTACTGAGCTAGAAAAACAAGAACGTTTTGGGGGGAAGTGGATAAGGACTTAAACCTCAAAGTGTTGTTTATAGCCTGGTCCAGGGCTACCTCAGCCCTTCCCACCCATTCAGTGAGCTGGCCCTCTCTATGCCTAGGTCTCAATGAAGGAAAGTCAGAGTAGAAAGCAGGAGACAGAAGGGGGGTTTTCTTCATATAGGGGAAATTGAAAACAAGCCAGGGCATATTCAAAAGATTCCAGAAGATCCCTCATGAGTTAATGTAAAGCTTTTCTGTTCTTGAGACCAGAAACAAATTTTTCAGCCTAAGAGAAGAGTCAAGTCAAGATGGATGTAGTGGTCATGGCTATCCTCCATTCTCCTGGTAGAGCTTGTTGAGGTGGGAAGACTCCAGAAAAGCAATGCTTTAGACACCTCAGGGAATTTTCAGTGCCCCAAAATGAAGATTGTGAAATGGTGGCATGATTTCAGTATGCCCCAGAAGTTGAAAAAAGAGCTCCTTGGAATGAAAGAGCCTTGAGGATGGGCACTAAGGGTGTCTCAGTTGCACCTGGGAGACAGGAAGTTGGCTGTCTCAAAAGATGCTAAAAATATGATTAGTAAGATACCCTCAAACACACATACACAAACACAGAAACCTTGACCCTATGCCCTGGGAAAGTGGTAGAAATCTCTGAATTGGTGTCTGCCACCTTAGGAGAATGATATTTATAAGGTGAACTATCGAAAATAATAAACATATTTCTTGTTCCCCTGAGTCTTTGAACTGAGATATAAAATGGGTTGTGTAAAATAGAAAGCCTTGCACACGCCAGAGGACTCAGGCATAAAAGTACAGTTCAATTAAATAGTTCAACCATCACTTAACAACTGCCCACAGCCAAGTATATGTATAAACAGTTAAAATTCTGGGTGTTAAGATTTGTGATCGGAGAATGTGCTTAGGGTGATATGAGAGCCCAGAATACGGACACCTGAGCAGCATGGGAGAAGGCAACAGGAAGTATCCCTATTGCCTGAGATGAAGCTTAAACAATGTCCATTGTATCCAACGTGCACTGACCTACAGCCCTTGTTTGCTGGACCTCTCCCAAAGGCCAAGTGTTGTTGCATTTGAAAAGCACTGGAAACCTAGGCTTGTAATTTATACAGATTTGACACTTTGGTTCCAGTTTAAGTGGGCAAAACATTTTAAGTGCATTAGCACTTAGTTCAAGGGCTAAATCTCTGGCTTCAGGTTGATTTGTTTGTGCAGATTAGTGATGAAACCTTTTTAGAAGGATTTGGGAAAAAAACAAATTCTATATATTCAGGGTTGGCTGGATTGACCATAATGTACTTTAGGAAGAAATATTTAAGTATACCATGCTTAATAAAGCCTTCTATGTACACAGTAGATACTTACTTTGCTAAATGACCAGACATTTAGAAAAATCAAAACACAGTTGTAAAACAGAGTCAAATGCAAAAGTTAAGATTCTTGTAAACTGGCCTGGACTGATCCACACAGCTCCCCAGGTTCCTGCATGTGTAGGACAGCCCTCTGAAGCCCCAGTGGGCCGGTGTTCTGTGTTTCACTGTTTCTCAAACAGCTGGCACATCTGGTAGGGACACTATTAGTCACAAGGGATGAGGCCAGCCACAGTGACATCTGGCAGAAAGAGCTCACAGAATATGAGGTGATTATAAGTCCCTTTGTAGACTGCAAGTCTTCACTGTTCTGAGTCCTGGCAGCCCTGGTTCCTTCCTTAAAGCAGCCCTCTGAAAACTCTTATGTTGTTAGGCTAATTAGACCTCCTCTTTGGGTAGAACGTGTAATGAGTAGCTGGGGCTATGTAACTAGATGTCTTTATTCAGCTGGCAAAAACACACACAATCCCTGGCCCTTGATAATTAGTAATAATTTAGTCATTCTTAGAGTAATCGGGCAGCTATATGTATCACCCGCTTCCTGAGTCCTCGAGAGCCCAGATGACTTGCTACCTGTGAATTGTTTAATGCTACCTAGCTTGCTGACTTTGTATATGTTTGTGGTGATATTGATGGAGAAATCATCTGATGCTTACCTTGTGAATCTGAGTTTTCAAATCTATGGGCCTTGCAGGGCAGTCATGCACATGGCTTGGCTGAATCATTGGATAATAATGTTACTGTGGATTGAAATTAAGCTACATTGCTTATATTGCTGAGGCAGTGTGATGTGAGTTTCTCAAACAGATATGACTCTTCAGTTAATAATCTGTAAATGTGTTCTATATTAAAATTTCTATTTTAAAGAGAATTTAATGAATCTGTTCCATAATAAAAGGATAGGAGTTAAGTGGTTTTTTTTCTCCCATGGGATTAAGTATATCCATTTTCCAAGTAAAACACATTTATTTATTATATATTCTATACATTTATTTTGTAAATATGAATTATGTGCAGTTCTAATACAACAAATACCATACTAACTTTTTAATGTCTTTAGAACTATCTCCCCTAGAGAATTAATCCATTTCTTTGACCCAGTGCTTCTCAACTTGGGAAGATTTTGTCATCTAGGGGAAGTATGGCAATGTCTAGAGATATTGTTGGTTGGCATATTGGGGGATGGGGGAAGATGCTATTGGCTTTTAATGAGTAGAGGCGAGGAATGTTACTAACCATCCTATAGTACAAAGGATAGCCTCCCACAACAAAGAATCATGCTGCCCAAAATGTGAATAATACCAAAATTGAGAAACCTTCATTTGATCTAATGTGCTCAGAACTATAAAAATGTGCACTGTGAAAATCTGTGAAGACCGAGCAGCCAACAATTACCTCATTTTTTAACATCTTTATTGTAGTATAATTGCTTTACAATGAATCACTTAATTTTCTGTGAGCTATTTCTACTAAAGCATTTGTGTGGGGAGACCTCTTCCCCAGCTGTTAAATGATTGGCAGGGAGGTTGAGAGATTGAGGTGAAGTTGGCCAAAACCCCAGTGACGTTTAACAGTCAAGAAATACCCTACCTGGGGCTTCCCTGGTGGCGCAGTGGTTGAGAGTCTGCCTGCCGGTGCAGGGGATACGGGTTCGTGTCCCGGTCCGGGAGGATCCCACATGCCACGGAGCAGCTGGGCCCGTGAGCCATGGCCGCTGAGCCTGCGCGTCCGGAGCCTGTGCTCCGCAACCGGAGAGGCCACAACAGTGAGAGGCCTGCGTACCGCAAAAAAAAAAAGAAAAAGAAAAGAAATACCCTACCTGGCAAGTATTCATTCATAGTATCATAAACCACTGCAGGAAAATGATCTTTGACCTCTGAGAAAATTAATAGCTATAATATAATCTTTGCTAATTAGCTTTTAGTTTGTGATCCAACAAATGATAAGCTAAGTAGGGAGTGGCCACAGGTTGTAGCGTCTTATTTCATTTTCAAGAAAATATTTTTCTAAAACTATCACCATAAAAAGTGATTTAAAAAGAGAAAGTTACGTGTAGCAAAAGATTTAAAATTTTTCTGTAAAAAGAATATGATATTGGAAAAATGTACAATTACATTTTACTTGGAATTTTTTCTATGTGGCAAATTTAGTTCAGACTTCTTAAGAACATTTCATAAACTTGGCATCTCCATTTTGAGAAGGATTTCATGGAAATAATATTTTCTTATGTCTCCAAATGGGGGAGAGAGCCTCTCTCCACCAATTTACCATACTGAAGTGGTATGTTCAGCATTTTTTTTTCACTTCATCCATCCTGGCTGCAATTCAGCTAATATATGAGCAGAAGTCCCCCTGCAAAATGAGTCAGAGGAGGGCAGTCACACCCATTTAGTGTGCTTTTCACATTAGAAAGAGCACAAGAACAAAAACAAAACAAACAAAAATACTCGATAAATACTTAATGAATAAAACTTTCTATTTAAGGGGCTAGAGAATGGAACTTGCTTCATTGATTATGTTTTTTCTTTGTTTTCAAATTCTGCCTTTCTACTAGCTACTTCACCAGAATTTATAAATAAGTGCAATCTTGAATAAAAATTTTAAAACAAGCAGCATCAGCAACCATAAACATCCATTGACTCTGCCCTCCCCTTCAAGGGTGACACTTACTGTCTTTGTTTTTACTTCCTTGATAATAGATCTCTTTTTAAAAAGCTTTATTGAGACATAATTGATATACAAAGAAATGCACATGTTTAATGTGTATGATTTGATTGGTTTAGACATACGTATATACTCATGATACTGTCACAACAATCAAAGTAATAGACATATCGATTACTTCCATAAATCTCCCTTTCCTTCCTTTGTTGGTGTGTTTGTAGTAAGAATAATTAAATGAGATTTCCCCTTAACGAATTTTTAAGTACACAATCCTGTATTGTTAAGTGTGAACACTATGTTGTAGAGCAGACTTCTAGAACTTATTCATCTCACATAACTGAAACTTTATAACCATTAAACATCAACTCCCCTAATGCTTTCTGTAGTCTATACTTATCATTCAACTGAAACTATACTTTGAGAAATCACCAAGGACCTCCTAATTACTGAATCCAAAGTTTCCTTTAAGATAGTTAGGTCTCCAAACAGATTGCATCTTCTTAGAGACACCTTTCCTGAACACCTGAGCTAAATCTCAGTACATCCTCAATTTATTTTCTTCATAGCCCTTAGTAACTTAAATCATTTTATGTGTTTGTTTACATGTTTATTTTCTTTTGACCCCCATTAGAGTATAAGTTCCTTGAGGGCAGAGACATAGTCTTGTTCACTACAACATACTCAGCCCCTAAACTATGCCTAGCACATAGTAAGCATTCAATAAATATCTGTTCACTGGCTGGGACTGATCGTTTTTCCTTTTAGGTGACCTCCCCAGGGCATTTGTCACTGATGAACATTCTCTTATATATGTTCCCTTCCTGGCTTTTGAGATAACCATTCCTTTTCAGTCTTCTTTGTTAACTTTCCAATAAGATGTGATCTCTTTAAAGACAGGAACTGCTATTAATACATTTGCTGCACATGGAGGTCCAGGGAAACACTCACGAGAGGGCTTTATATTTGTATTTCAGTATGAAAGAGCTTAATCGCACCCTGTATCTAAAGTGGCTGAAAACTATTGGCACAAGAGGAAGTATTATTTTTTGCATGCTGACAAGCCTAAATGTGCCTAGAGTGATAGTTGGTATTGAATAGACACTTGGAATTGTATGAATATATGTATTGCTAATTACTATAGACTATAGTTGTGTTTTGGCACTTGGTCTGCTATTTCAACAGAAACACAGTGATTTCAAAATGGGTCAAAAAGGGATAATGTCCATATAAAGAAATGTCCATATATGGACAAAGGTGTTCATATATAGAGGAATGGTTCATGCATGGTACCATTTTATTGAATATTATGCAGCCATTAAAATTATAAATTGTAATTATGAAGATAAGAAACTTGCAATACTTGTTGTAAGTGAACAAGGCATGACACAATATTATACATACAATATGAGTAGAGCTTTATAAAATATATATAACAATGAATACAGTGAAAAATAAACAAAGACTGTAATAATAGCTGGGTCATTCTACAGGATTATGGATGTTTTGTTCTTACTTTTCCAAATTCCCTATAGCACTCTAACTTATATATTTTGAAAACATTCCAAAGCTGAAAACACTAAACAACCTGTACCCCTAGTGGGGATGCATTTATGATGGAAATGTCAGAAGAGTGGTTGGCACTCCTGTCCTCTTTTTTCAAGGAGGACATACATTCCCTGTCACTCATGGCCTTTGAGATTCCCTGTGTCCTTTATGTATTCCACACCTAGATTCTCCTTTCAAGGTATCATGCCCTGGAAATATAAAGACTTAATTTACTCCCATGAAAATGACTTCTTCCACTTCACACTGTGAATCCCTGGCAGATCTGAAAATGAAACCCCTCAATTTACACTCCTAGATTTGATAAAAATCTCTAAAACACTTCTTCTATTCTAGAGTGGTGGCTACATAATGAAGGGTTCTAAATTTATTAGACTAAAAGTCTTAAATTTTCCCTTTGATTGCTATTGCTCTAAGTGGCAATGAAAGTCATTTTGACTTCACTTGTAAAAGCCAGATTTGTTTGACACACGCATTGTGGAGTTTATTAAATTACTGCCTCTTCTCTCTCACTTATAATTTTGAAAGTAAATTCACATTCATGAAATTTTTTGCACCTGTGTTTGTAGAGGCATAGAGAAATGCAGCAATTGATTCATGAATAGGCTTTATCATGTAAATTAATGATAGCAGTGTCAGTCTAGTTCACAAGGTGGTTAGAGTGACAGAACACACACAAATTTCAGCCTTATACATGTGACAGTTTTTAAAGGCTATGTGCTTAGAGGAATATGGTTGGAGGAGTGATCTGAGTCTGATGCATGAATTCCCTGCCCCTGCATGCAGCCTGCCACTCCACACACTCCACAAGGGTCAGACCATCAGCATGGGAAGTATAAGCTGCTAAACAGGAAGACATTTTTCAGCTCTGCACACCAGAAGGACTTGCCTTCAGCCAATTTAGACAGCCCAAATACTTCTTTATTAGTGGCTGGCTACATACGTTTTGTATTATTTCATACTTGAATAAATTTATTGCCTGTATACTGTCCAATTATAGCAACACTGAGCCTAAGAAAAAGCTCATCTTCCCTGAAGAATGTCTGAGAGGCCTAGAACCTAGAAATGCCAGATAAGGACATAGGGCAAAAGGGTGATATTGGAATAAAGCCAGGATAATTAATTTAAAGGATAGGGAAAAAGAAGCTTCCCTCAACTCCATCTTACCCCATGCACAGAACTAAAACAGGCATACAACTGCAGAAGAAAAATTAACAGTTCTCTCAAAAACTTGAATGGCTCAAGAGCAAAAACTTGAAAAACTTTTTTCCAAACAAAATTATGTTTTTGAAATGTAGTCCTGTGTCTACATGCGACTCTGTTTCATTCATTTTTACTGCTGTATAGTATTCAATTTTATGAATATACCAAAAGTTATTTTTCAGTATTCATTCAGTGGGCACCTATGTTATTTGGCAGCAAATTCTCTCACTTTTTGTTTGTCTAAATATATCATCATTTCACCCTCATTCTTGAAAACTATTTGCACTTGGTATATGATTCTAGGTTGACAGTTCCATTGCCTTCCTGTTCCCTTTGCTTATGTTGCAAAGTCAGGTCTTAGTCTAATTGCTGTAGGTGAATTATCTTTTCCTCTGGATGCTTTTAAGATTCATGTGTTTTTGGTATTCTCCTCTTACACTGATGTATCTAGGGATGGGTTTCTTTTCATTTATTCCACTTGGGATTTGTTGGTCTTTCTGGATTTGAATTTTGGTGTCTTCAAAAATTAAAGTAAAATATCAGTCATTACGTCTTTCACTATTTCATTGACCCCCATTTTCTACTATCTATTGAGATTTTAAATCACATATATTAGGCTTTCTTACTCAATACACCATGTCTTTTAATTTCCCTTTCATATTTCAATCTCCATTTTATTAGGCAGCCTCTCAGATAATTTCTTCAGATTATTTTCTTTCTAATTCTAAATACCTGCATTGTATTTGCATTAATGAGAAACTTATTTAGAAGTAATATAAACCCATGCCAGCATGGCCCAGCATAAGAGTTAGCCTACCAGGAAACTTTGGGGAATATCCTCCTAGTATAATTGAACTTTTTTTTTTTAATTTAAAATCATACTGAACATGTTTTTAAAGTGCTAACATATCCATTCATTCTAGGTCATAGTATGTATTGAGTGATACAATATTTTCTTCATTGATATTTCCACTGCAAGCTCTCTGTATCAGCATTTTGAGTAATATAAAATGGTAGTTTGAGGTATGTTTTCATACTTAGTTTAATTTAGCAGTGAATAATGTAAAGTGATGATTTGTAGGAAATCTTAAAAATAATTTTCCCAAATTTAACATTTAATGCCAAGGACATTTAATAAACATACTTATAATTTTATTTAGACAGAAATAAAGAACTAAATTAAACTGAAACTGTTTATTTTCTTTTGAGGACAAAACATGCATACAGATTTTGATTGTGTACAACTATGTTTATGGTGATAAATGAGAATAGTTTTTATGATGGATAGAAAAACAAATCCCCAAAATAAAAGCAAAACTTTTCAGAATGCTTTGGTGTAAACTATAAGATAACTTATCTTTGAAGTCTTATATGCCAATATTAACCTTTTGTTTTGCTGAATGGAAGTTTGCAAATTCCATCATTCCAGTCATATTTCCAAAAACAGAATTATATACTGACAAAATCTAAGTGGTGCTTGAGGGAAAAATGTACCAAGTGAACATATCTCTGTTGATACTCATTTTCTATGAGCTAACCTTTAAAAGCTAACAGATTTGCAGGTTCGACACATGACTCTCATTAAAATGCTATGTTGTATTACTTTTGAGAAACTAATGAAATTAGTAAATGTGTAAGAGTTATTTTGTTGTTGTTGTATTAAGCTTTTACAGGGATAAAAATGCTCTGGGAGGTATAATTGTTTAGTTGCAAAAGCATTTATGGGGAACCCTCCTACACTGTTGGTGGGAATGTAAATTGGTACAACCACAATGGAGAACAGTATGGAGGTTCCTCAAAAAACTGAAAATAGAGCTACCATATGATCCAGCAATCCCACTCCTGGGAATATATCTGGAAAAGATGAGAACTCAAATTCAAAAAGATACAAGCACCCCAATGTTCATAGCAGCACTATTTACAATAGCCAAGACATGGATGCAACCTAAGTGTCCATCAAAAGATGAATGGATAGGGCTTTCCTGGTGGCGCAGTGGTTGAGAGTCCGCCTGCCGATGCAAGGGACACGGGTTCATGCCCTGGTCCGGGAAGATCCCACATGCTGTGGAGCGGCTGAGCCCGTGAGCCATGGCTGCTGAGCCTGCGCGTCCGGAGCCTGTGGTCCACAACGGGAGAGGCCACAACAGTGAGAGGCCCGCGTACCGCCAAAAAAAAGAAAAAAAAAAGATGAATGGATAAAGAAGATGTGGTTTGGGTGTGTGTGGAATGGAATATTCCAATTCCAATATTCCAATGGAATATTACTCAGCCATAAAAAAGTGAAATAATGCCATTTGTAGCAACATGGATGGACCTAGAGATTATCATATTAAGTGAAGTAAGCCAGACAGAGAAAGACAACTATTATGTGGTATCACTTATATGTGGAACCAAAAAAAAAAGATACAAATGAACTAATTTACAAAAAAGAAATACACTCGCAGATATAGAAAACAAACTTAATGATTACCAAAGGGGAAAGAGGGAGGGATAAACTGAGAATTTGGGTTTAACAGATACACACTATTCTATATAAAATAGATAAACAAGGACTGTATAGCACAGGGAACTGTATTCTTCAATATCTTATAATAAACTATAATGGAAACAAATCTGAAAAAGAATATATATATATATATATATATATATATATATATAAAAAACTGAATCCCTCTGCTGTATACCTGAAACATTGTAAATCAATTATACGTCAATATAAAAAAGAAAGAAAAAGCATTTATGGTCAGTCCTATTTATGATCAAATCAAATCCTGGCCCTATTGGTAACTAGCTGTTTGACCAAGAATTTTTCTGCTCTTCAGTTTCCTCATCTATAAAGTTGTTATGATAATACATATATGATAAGGATGTAGCAAAAACTAAATTAAATGACGAATTTAAAGCCTCTGTAACTGTGCTGTAATGCCTATATTAGAAAAATAAAAGAGATGTCAAATCAATTAACCTAAGCTTACACCTTAAGAAATTAGGAAAAGAAGAACAAACTGTACATAAAGCAAGCAGAAAAAGGAATTAATAAAGATTAAGGCAGAAATTAAGAAAGAGAAAAGAGAAAATCAAAATTGGTGATGCCATAGTTTGGTTCTTTAGAAACCAATACTTGAAATCTGTTCTTTGAAAACCAATATTAAAAAAAAAGTATACATATATATTTTTTTCTTTTTTTCAGGAATTATCTCACATGATTGTGGAGGTGCAAGTCCAAAATCTGCAGGATAGGCTGGCAGCCTAGAGACTCAGGGAAGAGTTGCAGTTCAAGTTCAAAGGTAGGCTGTTGTCAGAACTTCTTGCTTGGGGGAGATCAGATTTTTTGCTGTTAAGGACTTCAACTGATTGGATGAGTCCCACATACATTATAGAGGGTAATCTGCTTTACTCAAAGTTCACCAATTTCAATGTTACTGTCTTCTAAGAAAACACTTTTTCAGAAACGTCCAGAATAATGTTTGACCAAATGTATGAGCACTGTGATCCAGTCAAATTGACACATAAAATTAAACATAACAGACACATATTACCAAAATCAGTGCTGAAAGAGAAGGCATCACTACTGTCCTTACAGAAATAAAAAGGATTATAAGAGAATACTGTGAAAATATTTATGACAACAAATTAGAACACTTAGGTGTAATTAGCAAATTCTTAAAAAGATATAAAAGTATTGAATCTGACTCAACAAGAAATATAAAATCTGAATAGACCTATAATATAAGTTAGAATTACTAATCACTAAACCACTTATAAGGAAAAGACCAGACCCAAATAACTTCAATGGTGAATTTTACCAAATATTTAAAGAAAAATTAATGTAAATTCACACACTCATCCAAAAAATTAGAAGAGGGAAGTAGTATTGGTGATTATAAATTGAGGCTTGATATACTTGGCAAAAAGAGTTAATCATGATTCCAACCTATGTGGTCCTTCACTTTTCTCTTCATTTATTCATCACTTCCAATTATCGATTGGAACCCCTGTGACAGTTGACATGTTGGATATTGGGATGAGTCTCTGTCTAAATCATTGAAGCGTATTTGTCATCATGGTGGATCAATAGAAAACAAAAATTTTGCCATTAGAGCTTGAATGCTGTGCTATATTTGGCACTTTCCATGTACTTTCCTTTTTTAGTTTTTATTATTTGCATCAGATCTTTGGGTTTGTGTTTCTTTTAATGACAATACTGAACTAAAAGTTTATCTTGTATTATGTGGATTGAACTTAACAACTTTTACATGAGGCTAGTGTTTTTATTGAGATATTATTCATGTACCATAAGATTTATGATTGAAAGTGTACAATTCAGTGGTTTTTTGTATGTTCACAAGACTGTACAACCATAGTCACTACCTAACTCCAGAATGTTTTTATCACCTCAAAGGAAACTATACCTGTGAGCAGTCATTCTGTATTGCCTCCTCCCTTCAGACTCTGACAATCACTAATCTACATTTTTATCCCTATGCATTTGCCTATTATAAACTGTTTGGCATCCTTGTAGAAAAATTAATTGACCACAGGTGTAGTGATTTATTTCTGGACTCTTACTTCTATTCCATTGATCTATATATCTTTCCTTATGCTGGTACCACACTATTTTAATTACTGTAGCTTTGTAGAAAATTTTGAAATCTGGAAGTATGCAAACTTTAACTTTGTACTTCCTTTTCAAGATTTTTCTGACTATTGTGGGTCACTTGTATTTCCATATGAATTTTAAGGTCAGCCCATATATTTCCCAAAATTTAGCAGTTGGAATTTTGGTAGGGATTGCATCAAATCTGTAGATCAATTTAGGATGTATTAACATCTTAATATTAAATCTTCCAATCCATGAACACAGAATATCTCTCCATTTATTTAAATCTTTCGTTTCTTACAGTAATTTTCATTATATGTAGTTTTCATTATATAAGTCTTGCACTTCTTGGGTTAAATTTATTTTTAAGTATTTCATTTTTGATGCTGTTGTAAATGGAATAGTTTTCTTAATTTCATTTTTCAATTTTTCGCTAGGGTATATTGATCGTGTTTCATGAAATCTTGGTGAACTCATATATTAAATCTAATAGATTCTTTGAGTTTTTATGTATAAAATCATTCAATCTGCAAAAAGAGATAGTTTTATTTCTTTCATTCCAATCTGGAGAACTGTTTTTTTCCTTTTCCTTGCCTAATTGCACTAAATAGAACTTTTAGTGTTGTGTTAAAGGGAAGTTGTCCTTGTTCTAAATCTCAGGGGGAATAGATTTCAGTCTTTTATCTTTGAGTATGATATTAGCTGTGAGTTTCTCATAGATACTCTTTGTCAGGTTGAGGAGGTTCCTTTCTATTAGTAGTTTGCTGAGTATTTTTATGATGAAAAGTGTTGGATTAGGTCAAATGCTTTTTCTGCATCTCTTGAGATGGTGCTATGCTTTGCTTTCTTTATTGTATTGATATGGTGTATTGCATTAATTTGTTTTCAGATATTAAGCCAACCTTGATTTTGTAGGATAAATCCCACTTGGTCATGGTGTATTATTATTTTTATATATTGATGGATTTTGCTTGCTAATATTTTTTGAGGTTTTTTTGCATCTGTATTTATATGAGGTATTGCTCTGTAGTTTTATTTTAATGGGATATTTTTGTCTGCTCTTGGTATCTGGTAATACTACTTTCATAGAATGAGTCAGGCAGTGTTTCGTCCTTTTCTATTTTTTTTGGAATATTTTCTAGAAGACTGATCTTAACTTTTCTTTAAACCGTTGATAGAATTTACCAGTGAAGCCATCTGGGCATGGGCTTTTCTTCATCGTATTTTTTATTACTTAGTCGATCTCTTTACTTATTATAAGTCTATTCTAATTTCCATGTATTATTTGTAACTTTAAAGGCAACCCTTGAGGTAGGTGGCATGATGACAATTTTAAAAAGGAGGAAACAATAGTTAAATTTCTTGCCCAGTTTTTCAAGATAATGAATGGCAAAGCTATGATTCTGGTCAATCTGGTTCCAGAAACCATGTCAGTTTTCATTGTATCAAACTGTCTTACATGGACACTGATTAAGATTATATACTCCAGTTATCTTTGATATGAACACAGAGTTAAGAGAGTAAAGCCATTGGAGAGATGTGGGCATCTTGAAGCAAATGTCTATTGGCAAACCAGCGTTCAGCCAATATTATTTGTGCAGATTGTGAACATCTGGTGAAAAGATTTATTTAATTCAATCCATTTTTGGTCATCTGTCCTCCACTAGAAGTAAAATTTTAGAAATGTTTTTGATGTGTCCTCTTATCTACTGAATTACTTTTGATTTTATATGGCAGGGACAACATTTGGGTTACTCTTGCTGAAGAAAATTGGTCTTCTCTGCTAAACTTCTCTTTCTCTCCTTTCTTCTTTCTGAGAGACTTGGCTTTGTAAGAAAGACGTCTGGACATTTTTATGAAGACTTCAGGAGATTAAGAGACACACAATAAAAATGTTGTAAGAAGAAAGGGGAAGTGAATAAGGGAAAAGAGTCATGCAAGCTAGTGTTTTGTGTTTTGAGGTAAGAGTTTGAGAAGTAAGAGTTGAGGAGAGAGAAATTAATGAGTGAAAGGGGTTATTGTGAAATGGATCCCCTTTTTATGTTTTCCAAAAATTCAAGTGAATGATTCATTTTGTTTTGTCCACTGGATTAAGTTTATTTATCCACAAGATTAGTTCAAATGTGGGACCATGAGAGCTCCAGCTTGCATTAACATCACACTCCCATCACACAATGAGGATGTTTCTGAGTTTGGTTTTGTACCCTATGTACAAAGTGATAGTGGCTTTTGGATTTGGTTTGCATGAGTCATATGATTTATTCACTCATAAACTCAAAAAACAATTATTGAAAGCCGATTCTGTTCCAAGCCCTGTGGTAGATGCTGGGTGAATAAAACAATTATGATCCCTGACATCATGGAATTTATAGCCCAGGAAGGGAGATAGCTATTTAATGATTATACACACAAGTATATGAATGATTACAATTTGTGGTAAGCCTTATGAAGGGAAAGTACAAGGAATTATGAGGGATAAGCATTCTGGACCTAAGTTAAATGGAAGGGCTGGACAAGAAAGCCATCTCTGAGGTAGTGATTTAAAGCTAAGACCTGAAATCTGAATAGGAGTTTCCTACATAATGAAAGTTCCAATTAGAAGATTCTGCACATGCACAAGTTCTAAATTGGGAAAGAGCTGTGATCTTTTGAGAAATTAAAAATGCCAAGGACTAGATCATGGTAACTGAGAAGGATATGTAGCTGAAGAGGTAGGCAGGGCCAAGATCACACAGATCATGTTAAAAACTTAAAAAATATTTTATCCTGTGTCCACATGGGAGTTATTTAAAGGTGTATTTGGGAGCCTGTTTCCTCCCATACCCCAGTTGAACTCTTCAGGCATACAAGAACCAAGCACCAGCATTCCAAATTCAAAATTTAGATTTTGAGTGATCTCACTCTCAGGAGCATATGTACAATTTTGCTAGGTGACAAAACAAGTATCATTCTGTAATCAGCTGCCCCCTAATTCAACAACGTATGATTGAACCTAGCTAGACAGGGTGAGAGGTCTGTAAATGTAAGACAGGATTTTGGCGGGGAGGTCAATGTGTTATCTACTGCTATGCTTCGTGCACTTTTTCCTCATTTATTTAGGTGCATCGTACTTAAGTTAAAGATATAGAAGCTGAAGGTCATGGAGGTGGAGTGATCTTCTCACAATTGATGGGAGAGTTTATTTAATCCCTTTCGGTTGAGAACTCTTGTTTCCAGAACATCCTGTCAACCAGATATTGTTAATTAATGATCATTCATCCATCAATCCATTAATTTGTTCTCCACATATTAATTAAATATTTAATTAATGAAAAGCAGTTGGGAGCTGAGACTATGCTCAAGAACAACTGGACATTTTCCTAGATCCTTCAGAGCTATAGCAAAATCCTAACATGCTTTAGAAAATAAAATATAAACCGTATAAGCCGCATTACCTGTCTAAAATGAAAATTTTAAAAAACCTCTGAGGGAAAAGAGGGAAGTATTCTTTCTTTTGGGGAGACAGCTTAGTATAAGCACCATGCCTAGTGGATTCAACTTGGTCCTATTACTGAACCAAACTTGGGTCCTCTCGCCCACGCACAGTAAAGTCAATCTACTATCACCGGGTTATAGCGAGGGAAAGTGCAGCATTTATTTCAGGTACCAAGCAAGAAGTCCAGGACAGCCAGTGCTCAAAAAGCCCAAACTCCCTGAAGGCTTTCAGGGGAATGGTATTTAAAGACATGGTGAGAGAGAGGGATTGTGGAGTGTGTGATCAGCTCGTGGACATTCTCCTGATTGGTTGGTGGTGAGGTAACCGGGAGTCAACATCATCAACCTTCTGGTTCCAACCAGTCTGGAGTCTATGTGCTTGTGGGCAGCATACAGTTAAATTCTTCCACCTGCTGGAGGTTTCAGTGTCTGCAAAACAGCTCAAAGGATTTGGCTCAGAAAATTATCTGAGCCCTTGAGGAGGAACAAAGGTCCTTGACTTTGTTTAATGGCTAAACTGTTACTATTTTGTCTTGCTTGACAGTTTTCCTTTCTTTCTACATTTTCTCACTTATCTGATTAAATTTCTTCTTTGACTAAAGTCTTTCTACAGACAAAAGGCAGGCAGAGGGCCTGTCGGGGGATCTGTTCTGGGAAGGCCCCCTAGGGTCCTGCTCGGTTAGAGTCCTACTGTTCATTTAACAGCTCTTTATTACACTCATAATGTGTGTAAGGCACTATCCTTGGTGTTGAGTTCACCAATATATGTGGACTAAGACTAAATGAATTGCAAATTTCATTTTGGTGAAAGTTTGAAAAATCAATCCCTCATCTGAAAACTGGCAAAATGCCTGGTTCCTAATATATTCTGTAACTCATAATCTCGAGGGGATTCTATGTTCAGCCATACACAGGTACAAAGTGTGATTAGCAACATGAAGCTGATGCTTTTAAGTCCCATATCAATTTCATGAGCCGTGTATAAAACCAGTAGATAAGTTGAAAATAGTTAATTTTAGGGTTTATTTTATCCTCTAAAATCCATGCATGAGGAAGAGAAGGCTTTGGAGTAGTATCTTTCTTTCTAGTCTCCAATTTATGGTTTGACTATTTTCTATAAGCATATGTGAAATAGAACTATGGGATATGTTGAAAGAAAAAGCAGACAGTGCATCCAAGTAAGCTACTGGAACAGTGATGGATGGCTTTCAAACCTCTGAAAGACCATCTGGACCAAAAACAGCATTGACCTGTGCTCGGTACAGCACTGTGGAGAGGTCTCTAATGGTCCTGAATGTGATAGGTGGACATCAGGCTTGGCCCCTGGCCCAGAATTTCTGAGCGATGCACTGGTAACCTTGTGCTTGTGGCTAGGTGAATCCATTTTTGTTGGTTGGCTTTGATTTTTCAGAAATGAAAGAGGAGAAAAATAAACCCAAGTTGTACACACACTGATGTTAGACAATGAAACACATTTTTGTGAAGGAGTTGCAGTGCCTGAAGAGAGCTGATCATGAGCAGAGGTGAGGAAAATTTAGTGCTGCATAATATAGAAGTAGTTGCTATATTTCAAAGTGTTTCTGCTACAGTTTTGAAAACTTTCTTCCCATAGGATAAATTTTAATGTCTTTGAAAAAGATATTGGAGTCCTTTCCTGTACCTTAATTCTGGATCCACTAAATACTATCAACTGAGGAAGGAGTTTTAATAAAAATTTGGCTCACATTAGTGTTACGTGTATGCCAGGGAGAGAGAATACAAGTGAATGCAAATGTAAAGACTCTGGCCCTGATAGAACTTCAGTGGATCTGTCCAGCGTTCTGAACATCTTGGGTCAGGAGTCCCTTGGAGAATCTCATAAAAGCCACCCAGGCAACCAGTAGTTTGCTCACTAAATTGATCATACAATTTCAGGGGATCACAGACCCTTGACATGTACCTAAATCAGTTCAAGGCTCCCATGTTAAGAACTCTTGGGCTAGATAGTAAAAACATTAGAATGTAGTTGTGAAAAAGTCAGGCTGGGAGATTTTGGCATTGATAAGGAAACTAGGCTCCAGAGCTAGAACCCACCAGAAGAGTCTCTATCTGCTTATCTGTAATCACTGGCAGGAGTCCACAGGGTGTTTGCCTACAGGTGAGAGTATATGGGCTGAACAAAGGTTCTTTTTATTGTAGATTATCTTTAGAGTTCTATCCCAGGTTCCGAGACAATTGGGCCACTCCAGCTCTTCACACCACACATCTATCCAGCTTCCATATATATCCACCTCAGCTTCCCATTACTCTTTACTCTTCTCCCTCCCTGAACTATATTGGGGGCTCGGCAAATATTTATAACTCCAAGAAAAGCAATTCATATACCCAGGAGTACCTCTTTGGACATGGAAATCAGGCCCACAGTCCCAGAGACATTGTTCTCCATTCTACCTCAAAAAAGAGAGAAAGTCTAGTCACACTCATGGCTTTAAGTATGGCAAAGTAATTACATTAAAATAATATTCTGATTCAGGAATTCAGGGCTGGAGGAAGCTGTATGTTAAATGCACACCCCACATACGCCTGAAGCCAGAAATGATCTGTGGAGCAACATTTGAGAACCACTGCTCTAGCATAAGTAATAATGAAAATTAATAGCAACAACCCTTGAGCATTTACTGTGTGTAAGACACTTAATATATATACTCCCATGTAAACCTCTGAACAAATCTAAGAGGTAGTCACTTTAGTGACGATGCCATCTGTTGAGCATCGAAGGAAAATGAGGTAAAGAGAGGTTAAATTGAAGTCAAGAGAAGTTGCCCAACTTCATATAGGTAGGAAGAGGAAGAGCCAGGACTGCCAGCCAGGTCTCTCTGAATAGTGAGTTTTGGGCTTCTCACCCTTTTCTATGTCATGTGGCATAGAAATGCTTGTGAGGGTCTGGTAAAACCTATGGACCCCTTCTCAGGATAAGTACTTAAAAAGGAAATTGAGGATACTTAAGTTATCAACCTATTAAAAAATGAATATAGGATATAGTAACATGTACCACTTTTGTGGTGCTTTAAGTAATAAGATCTACGGACAAGTCTAACAGCTACTACAGTTTCAAAGTAATGATGAATGTAAACGATGTTTAACAATATTTTGAGATATCTGTAATAGCCCTAAGGTGATGTGAAAATATCTATGATATCTATTGATAACAAAGTCACACATACTGCTAATACAACTGTACTTTGTTGCCTACATTCATTGTGGAAGAAATGCTGGCTTTCAGATTAGTGAAAATAATGTTATCTATATTAGATATACATTAGATATACAGATATAGATATACATATATAGATATAGATATCTTTTCCCTCATCCAAGTTCATGGACTCTTTGAATTACATCCATAGACCCAAGGATAAGAACTTCTGTAGAGTTTCTTCTCTTTACCAGCATGATGCACGGACTTTCATTAGAATTATTATTATTTTTTAAATTTTTATTTATTTATTTGCGGTACGCGGGCCTCTCACTGTTGCGGCCTCTCCCGTTGCGGAGCACAGGCTCCAGATGCGCAGGCTCAGCGGCCATGGCTCACGGTCCCAGCCGCTCCACAGCATGTGGGATCTTCCCAGACCGGGGCACGAACCCGTGTCCCCTGCATCGGCAGGCAGACTCTCAACCACTGCGCCACCAGGGAAGCCCCTAGAATAATTAAAGATAAGTATCTGTTTCCTTATAGCTCTGATATTCTATGACTTTCTCTAATACATGGTGAAAATAAATAACGTGACTTTGTCAAAACATAACTGGAAAAGCTGGACATTAAAGTAAGTGATACATTTCCAAAGGAATGTTCTTGGGAAGATGTATACTCATTCTAATGATGCTTTTTTGTTTCTTTGGGTTTTGTGCCTAAAACTTTTCAGACCTCCTAAATATCAAGCGTAAATTGATGCTGTACTGTCGCTTGGGTTGTCCTTAGTTTTATCTCTTTGAGTATTTCTCCTCTGTCCTCAGCTGTGGTTGTGTCCTGTTCTTTTCTCTTTGACCTCTCCCCCTCTACTCCCATTCTTCTTCTCTTCAGTTTTTATGTCACTAGCTTCTTCCTTCCTTCCAAAAGTAATGTTTGTCTATCTCTTTTTCAAAATAATTACAAAATATCCTCTGATTTATCCTCAATCCCAGGGTCAAACTCATGAATAGGTAAGCTGTGCTTTCTTTTCTCTACTTTCTCAGTGCAGACGTCCTCATTATCCTTTAGAAATCTGACTCCTATCTACACTGCTCTACTGAAACTTCCCTATTGACGTCAACAAGTACTTTCTAATTTCCAAATCTGGCATCCTTACTCTCTCCTCATTTGCTTGGAATTGTCTGGGATATTTTGCATTGCTTTCCTCGGCTGTTTCTATTCCTCTGTCTCACTGTTCTTTCTCTACCCTTTAATGACAACTTTTCTTTCTCCCTCTCCTACTTATGAGTCTTATAATGCAAAACCATATATATGTAAATTATATCAATATTATATATGTATATACGCATATACACAGTCTATCAATACATCATATCTTATAAAATATATAACTCTCAGAGGTTTCATTTGAGGATAAAATATTTGTGTATAATTAATATATGGCATATGTTATATACAAAGTTAATATATAATGTATTGCACATAAACTGTATATCTTATATGATATAAGATTTATACATATGCATTCTATATGTATAGTGTGTGAGTACACATTTAATCTTCACAATAACCATTGAGAGATATACAATTATTTTCTAAATTTTACAGATATAGAAACTGAGGCACAGAGAGGCTGGTACACTTGCCCAGCAACACAGCGCCTGAGCTAGTATTCAAACGGGTGTCTTAGGCAAAGGGCCGTGCTCATAGCTATTCTATTATATACTGCAGGTTCAGTTTTCAGAGAGAGAACACAGCAAAGATAGTAGATGTTCTTCAATTTCATTGGAGACATTGAGTACCAAACCGAAGCCCACTTTTCCTTGAATAACACAAGGCTTCACTATAGCCCTGAGACTTCCATGATGATACAGGTTGAAATCTCATCCAAGTCTAACTTTTAGTCATTTGAGAGTTTCCTTTCCCTCCTTCTGATTTGATTATCAGTGGCTGTGATATCTTTTGCCACTTTGCATCCTTCCCTTTCCCCCTCACACCACACAAGTTCAGGCCCATGCTTCCTCTTGCCTCATCTGTAACATCAGCCTCCTATATGAGCTCTCCTTGCTTTAATCTATTTCATACAGCTGCTATGTTTACCTTTCCAAATGGTACAGCATTCCAACTACGCCATCTTCTTACTCAAAAAGTATTCCATGGGGGTCTTCCCTGGTGGCACAGTGGTTGAGAGTCCGCCTGCCGATGCAGGGGACACGGGTTCGTGCCCCGGTCCGGGAAGATGCCACATGCCGCAGAGCGGCTGGGCCCGTGAGCCATGGCCGCTGAGCCTGTGCGTCCGGAGCCTGTGCTCCACAACATGAGAGGCCACAGCAGTGAGAGGCCCGCATACCGCAAAAAAAAAAAAAAAAAAAAAATGTATTCCATGATTTCTTACTGCCTAAGAAACTAAAAATAGACTATTTGACATAATATTGAAGGACTTTCAGAGTATGTCTCACAACTACCTTACTAACTGCATTTCTCTTCCTTTATCATTATAATTCAGTCACTGGAACTATACTTTGTCCTTTATACCAATCTTTGTGTAATTCCCATGTTCTCTTCTCAAAGTCCTTCCCTTAAAGACTTGTTTCATCATAGAAACTTTCCTGGTCCCCCTTGCTTCCCAAGGAGACAAAGAAAGCTTCTTTCTCTTCAGAAAATGTCTAGCTACTGCTACTTCTCCTATAGCACTTGGGTTCTGACCTGTGTATTAGGTACTTGTGTACTTTTGTGCCTTATGTATCTTCTTTCCTGCCATGTATAATAGCACAGAGTCTGTCACTTAGAAAACATCAGTAACTATTTGTCAAAGTGACTTTAGTTGGACATTTCTGCTACAGTTGGCTACAATAGTCATACTAGAAAACTCTTCTCCTTGTTTTAAAGCAAAACATGTTTACCCACCAAATGGTACTATCTGGGGGGCTAGCCAACTTTATTCAGTACTGTTAACCATAGAATAAATTTTAAAAGTGAAATTCACCCTCAAAGTATAGATGTATATATATATTTTACCATTGGAAATATTATTGTGAGTGTGATGCAAGATCTGAAGGCAATCCCAAATGAGGAATTCAAAATAGAATTCTAGTTAATTTCCCCTTTCAAAGGTATCTGGTGGCTTCCTATCACCATGGGAATATAATTCAAACTCCTTCCCTGGTCTACAAGCCCCTGCTAGTTCTGGTTCTTGCTCACCTCCAGAATCCTCTCCTCCCTCTCCCTCCCCACTGCTTGCTCCTCTAGTCATACAGAACTCTTTGCAGCTCCTTGAACTTGTGAAGCCTGTTCCTGCTTCAGGGCTGTTATCCTTGCTCTTCTCTGCCTGAAGTGCTCTTCCCCCAGACTTCAGATGCTCTTTTCCCCATTCATTCACGTCTCTGCTGTGTCGCCCTACTTAAAACAGGCCTCACCCTCACTCCATCAGCCTCTACTTACTTACCTTGGTTTTCTTCATTATACTTGCAACTCTCTGAAATTACCTGGCCCATGTCAACAGTATCGCTCTCCATTACGACACATAGTCCAAAAGGTACAGGATTTTTCACTGCTGTGTCCTGAGCACCTAGAATAGAATCTGGCACATAGTACATTCTTAGCATATATATCATGAAAAAAATAAAGTATGATTAATAAACAAATACATGCTGAGTGACTACTGTAAGGGGGAATATTGATTTAGAAAATTCATTCTAGTGAGAGTATTAATTATCCATGTTGAGTGACAGTTACACTTCATGCAATCAAATATTTAAGCTTTCCTGGGGAAGCATATATGCTAGTCTGGATATGCCTTGGTAATATTATTTGAGAAAAAAGAATAACAGCATTAAACTTTGTTTTCGTCAGAAAATGTAAAAATGCATGCAGCTTCTTTTTTCTGTGAGAATGAAGAATCCATATTCACAGCTGAGGTGGATTATCTAATGCTCTTCCAGCAAAGGAAGGCTCAGGATTGTCTTAGCCTTAAAAACATTAGTTTATATAATTCCAGCAATCAATCTTTTGCTCAAATCCACACAGGGTTATCACAGGAAAGCTCATTTTGTTTTACTTCTGATTGAAATTAGGGAAATGGCTTATGTAAGTTGCCTTCTTATATAATCAACAATCATTAAAACCCCATTTCTTACAAGCAATCCATTTTCTTTCTTAATAAATTCATTTAAATTTATTTACATATATAATTTTCATAAATGCATTATATGCAGGCATATTCACTTGTACTGTGTGCAAACATTTTTGTTCTTTCTCTTTATGTTGTTTGGCTTCCCACTCCCCCAATTCAGTTATCCCCTGCCTGGCAACCTATGTTAGCAAATGTGTGCTTACGTATTTGTGACTATATGTACATACACCATGGAAGCCCTTGTTTAAAATCTAACATATATTCTCACATGTTTTTATTCATGTTCACATATACACACATATTCATATATGATAGATACATACATACATACATACATAGAATAGTCAGATAGTATCTATCTATATCTATCTATCTATCTACCACTGTGTATACATGTATTTATATCTACACACAAACCTACATACATTCACACATAAAGTTGGAGTGGTAGGTCTTATTTGGGGAGGGGTTTACTTTAAAAATCTAAACATTATTCTACAAACTTTCTTGCATTCATAGTTTCTCAAGTTAGAATACATTGTAGAAATTCTTTCCAGTCACCTGTGTAGCTCTGCTTCATTATTTTTAATGGCTGCATAGTATTCTACGACACAGTTTCATGCAATTCTTAACCACTTCAAAATGGATGACCACTCACTTTGTGTTTTTAAATGCATTTTTGCAATAAAATATTCAAGGGTATCCTAGCAAATCCTAGATCTTTTACAACTGAGTTAGATTCCAAGGAGTTAGTTTGCTAAGTGAAGGATTCATTTTTTTATGTTCATGAGTACTGTCAGATAGCTTTGCAAAAAAGCTTTACTGTATTATATGTCCACTGTATTGTGAGCTTATCTTTTTATCTGTATTCCCACCAAGAGCAGGCATTACTGATTATTTAACTTTGGCCCATTTGATGAGTATAAAGTGATATTCATTCTGCTTTAATTTGCATTTCCCTGACTACTAATGAATTTGAACATGTTTGCAGCCTGTTTAGATTTGCTCTTCTGTAAATAGCCTATATATATATCCATTGATTACATTTTTTTTCTATCAGATTGCTTTTATCTTAACAAGAGGAGGTCTCCTCTCACTAAGCAGGAAGTCGTGGACATTATAGATATTAATCCCTTTGTCATCTATATTAAAAGTGCATCCCAGAACACTTCTGACTCCAACAAAATGGAGTAGCCCCATTTTTCCTAGATCCTCCACTTTATAATTTAAAAACCCTAGGGCTTCCCTGGTGGTGCAGTGGTTGAGAATCTGCCTGCCAATGCAGGGGACACGGATTCGAGCCCTGGTTTGGGAAGATCCCACATGCTGTGGAGCGGCTGGGACCGTGAGCCATGGCCGCTGAGCCTGCGCATCTGGAGCCTGTGCTCCGCAACGGGAGAGGCCGCAACAGTGAGAGGCCCACACACCGTGATGAAAAGTGGCCCCTGCTCACCGCAACTAGAGAAAGCCCCCCCACAGAAATGAAGACCCAACACAGCCAAAAATAAAATTAAAAAAAATAAAAAATAAAAATAAAAACCGTGGACATAACTAACCAAGCAAGCATAGGGAGACTCTGAAAAGTGGAAACAAGAAAGCAGTCTACAAGAATTAACATCGCTAAAATGTTCATATTACACAAAGCAATCCACAGGTTCAATGCATTCCCTATCAAAATTCAATGGCATTTTTCACATAACTAAAACAAATAATCCTAAAATTTGTATGGAACCACAAAAAGATCCTGAATAGCCAAAGCAATCCTGAGAAAGAAGAACAAAGCTGGATGTATCATGCTTCCTGATTTCAAACTATATTACAAAGCTATAGTAAACAAAACTGTATGATTCTGGCTTAAAAACAGATGCATAGATCAATAGAACAGAATTGAGAGCCCATAAATAAATTCACCCACATATGGTCAATTAATTTACCACAAAGAGCTAAGAATATACAAAGGGGAAAGAATAGTCTCGTCAAAAAATAGTGGTGGAAAAACTGGACAGCCACACACAAAAGAATGAAATTCTACCCTATCTTACACCACTGACAAAAATCAACTCAAAATGGATTAAAGGCTAAATGTAAGACAGGAAGCCATAAAACTCCTAGAAGAAAAAGTAGGGTGTAAACTCCTTGACATTGGTTTTGGAAAAGGTCTTTGGATTTGACACCAAGAACAAAGATATCAAAAACACAAACAAATGGGATTACATCAAACTAAAAAGCTTTTGCACAGCAAAGGAAATCTTCACAATAAAAAGGCCAAGTATAGAATGGGAGAAAATATTTGCTAATCATATATCTGATGAGGGATTAATATTCAAAATATATAAAGAACTCATATCTCTCAATAGGGAAAAAAAACCTGATTTAAAAATGGGCAAAGGAACTGAATAGACATTTTTCTGAAGAAGGCATACAATTTACTAACAGGTACATGAAAAGGTGTTCAACACCACTAATCATCAGGGAAGTGCAAATCAAAACTGTGATGAAATATCACCTCACACCTGTTAAGGTGTCTATTATCCAAAAGACAAGAGATAATAAATGCTGGAGAGGGTGTGGAGAAAAGGAACCCTCCTACACTGTTGGTGGGAATGTAAATTGATGCAGCTACTATGGAAAACGGTATGGAGGTTCCTCAAAAAATTAAAAACTGAACCACCATATGATCCAACAATTCCACTTCTGGGTAAATATCAGAAATAAATGAAATCACTACCTTGAAGAGATATCTGCACCCCCATGTTCATAGCAGCAATATTCAGGATAACCAAGATATGGAAACAACATAAGTGCCCATCAATGGATGAATGAAGAATATGTATTCATACAATCGAGTATTATTCAGCCATTAAAAATAAGGAAATCCTGCCTTTTTTTGGCGGTATGCAGGCCTCTCACTGTTGTGGCCTCTCCCATTGCGGAGCACAGGCTCCAGACGCACAGGCTCAGCGGCCATGGCTCACGGGCCCAGCCGCTCCGCGGCATGTGGGATCCTCCCGGACCGGGGCACGAACCCGTGTCCCCTGCATCGGCAGGCGGACTCCCAACCACTGTGCCACCAGGGAGGCCCGGAAATCCTGCCATTTTTAACAACAAATATGAAACTTGAGGGCACTATGCTAAGTGAAATAAGTCAGAGAAAGACAAATGCTATATGCTCTCACTTATATGCAGAACCAAAAAATCCCCCACAGAAACTGAGAACAGATTGGTGGTTGCCAGACACAAGAGATGGGTGGTTAGTGAAATGTGTGAAGGAGGTCAAAAGGTACAAACTTGCACTTATAAGATAAATAAGTCCTGGGGCTGCAATGTACAGCAGAGTGACTACAGTTACTAATATTGTATTGTATATATGAAAGAGTAAATCTTAAAAGTTCTCATCACAAGAAAAATTAATTTAACTATGTGAAGTGACATATGTTAACTAACTCATTAACTTATTGTGGTGATCCATATATATATATATATATATATATATATATATATATATATATGAAATCACGTTGTACACCTTAAACTAATACAATGTTATACGTCAATTATTTCTCAATAAAACTGGAAAAAAATCTGTATATAACACACCAAACAAGCATGGGAAGACTCTGAATGGGGGAAAGAAGAAGGTGGAAAGCTGAGGAACCTTGGGACTTGAGGAACCACTGGAGAGTCAGTTCTTTGGGTTTTCTTATTGCCTCGCATATATCCTAGACAGAGCCAATGCAGAGACCTTCAACCCACAACTGTCAACAAGGAAAGACAAATTAAAAAATCAAAACCATAACTTCCAAGAAGACCCTTTTGTCCTTAGCTAAAGACTAGCAAGAAAAGTTTGGTTGGCCAAACACAAAGAAAAACTGCAATATCTGTCCACCCTCCATCACCACCACCACCCCTGCATTGTTTGATCAGGGAGGACTGGAGATTGGATTTTCACTCCCTGCCTAGCTAAAGCTGGTGGTGCTCCAATTCCCTGCTCCTGGTAATGTCAAATCTTAACAGGGAGTTAGCTTTCCATCCCCTTTCTGGCAGAAGCAGGTAACAGTTACCCTGCAGGGTGGCGTAGGTGGTCCAAGCAGAGAGCTGATCTTCCATTCCCCAGCTGCAGAAGTAAGAGGTGCTCTGATTTCCCTGCCAGGGTAGTGTCAGCAGGGTCCAGAGGCAAGCTAAGCCTCTTCCACCACAGCAATGACACTGATCTAGGTGGTTCAAAGCAAGATTAGTTTTTACTCTGCTTCCCCCTGTTCAAAATAAATGGGAAAATATCCTATGCTCATGAATGTAAAATAGGGTAGTCCCTATGAAATACAGTATGTACAGTTTCCACAAAAAGTTAAGCATGGAATTACCATATGATCAAATAATTCCACTTCTGGATATATAACCCTAAAGAATTGAAACCAGTGACTCAAAAATATATTTGTGCACCTGTGTACAAAACTGCATTATTCCCAAAAGCAAACAGGTAGAAGCAACTCAAATGTCCATCAACAGATAAATGGATAAACAAAACATGGTATATACATACCACAGAATATTTATTCAGCCTTAAAATGGAAGGAACTTTGGATACATGCTACAAAGTAGATGAACCTTGAAGATCTTACACTAAGTGAAATAGGTCAATCACAATAGGGCAGATACTGTATGACACCTCTTATATGAGGTACCTGATATAGTCATATTCATAGAGAGAGTAAAAAGGGTGGTTGCAAGGGTTAAGAGTAGGGAGGGTGGGGAGTTATTGTTTAATAGGTACAGAGTTTCAGTTTGGGGTGATGAAAAAGTTCTGGAGATGGATGGTGGTGATGCTTGCACAACAATGTGAATGTACTTAATGTCACAGAGCTGTACCTTTAAAAATGGTTTAAATGGTAAATTTTGTTAAATATACTTTAGAATAATTTTTAAAATCTTTATTTGTAAAGGCACAAAAATATCTTTGAAACTTATATTTGAAGGATGTATGGATGTGATCTGGCCAGAGGGATTGGATGTTTAGGATAGATGAGATAAACAAAGGAGATCTATGGATTTTCTAAGATCATCCAGGGTTTCTAGACATGCTGAACTGAAAAGGTCTTGAAATTATTCCATTAAGGTGCTATCAAAATCTTGAAATTGCAGAGTCTGAGTAATGGGTATATGGGGATTCACTACTACTGTCTCTGTTTTGTCTGTCTTTAAAAATAAAAAGGTTTTTTTTTTTAATGTGAAAAAACAGGCTATTCTCTATCATCCCAACCATATGACACTATGATACAGGCAAAACTCTGGAGACAGTAAAGAGATCCGTGGTTTCCAGGGCTTCAGGGGAGGGGTGGAGAGACGAATAGGCGTGATACTGCAGTGGTGGATACATGACATTATGCATTTGTCAAGTCCTAAAAACTATACAACACAAAGAGTTAACCCTGATTTAAACTGTGGACTTTAGTTAATGATGATGTATCAATATTGGTTCATCAATTTTAACATATGTATTACAATGTATTACAATATGACTAGGTGTAAATAATAGGGGAAACTGGGGGTACATGGGATCCCTTTGTATTTTTTGACCCGTTTTTTGGTAAACTTAACCAAACAATGTATTTATTTAAAAAACATGTAAATGATTTTAAAGGCACTTCTAGTGGGGAGCAGCCGCATAGCACAGGGAGATCAGCTCAGTGCTTTGTGTCCAGCTGAAGGGAGGACTTTTACCCAGAGTCCTACAACTCAGCACCCTTTCTTTCCCCCCACTCCAGGGTATTTGGCACTCACATCCAACTGCAGAACTCTAGACTTCCCCTGAGCACAGCTGCTAGAAAACCCTTCTCAGACATGGATTTCATCATGCTCCTGCACAGGCATCTATCTGTGTGGACCCCAATATACCCAACTCACTGAATCCCAATTTTGCCACATGGCTTTCTGGCACTACCAAGAACTTGATTGTATTACGTGTTCTTGTCATTTTTACACTTTCTGAAAGCTCTTGCATGATGTGTCCCTTTCTCTATATAAACAATTTCTTATACTTTTAGCTGCATCCTACACCATTCCTTCTCAACCACCTCTTTTTGTTTTGGTTTCTCAGACAGAGAGCAGATATTTTAGCTTCTCTAATCTTTTAGAAGAACCAGTTTTGTTTTCATTGATGTCATTGTTTTCCTAAATTCAATTTCATTGATTTATGCTCTTATCTATATTATTTCCATACTTCTGCCTGACTTGGATGAATTTATTTTTCTTTTTCTACTTTCTTAGGTGAAAGATTAGAGTATTGATTTGAGTCTTTTCTTCATGCTAAATAAAAGCATTTAATGACATAAATTTACCTCTAAGCACAGCTGAATCCCTTAAATTCTGATGTGTCCTGTTTTCATTTTCATTCAGTTGAAAATATTTCCTAATTTCCCACAATAATTTATTTGAAATAGGATGGCAAAAATATATTGTTTAATTTCCATAAATTTGGTGACATACCCATATCTCTTTAGTTGTATTCTTTGTTTTAATTCCATTATGGATAGAGAAATATTTTATATAATCTCAATTCTTCTAAATTTGTTGGGTGTTGTTTTATGGTCTATCTGTGTGAATGCTCTGAGTGCACTTGAAAAGGATACACGTTTTACTGTTGGAGTGTTTTGTAAATGCCAGTTGGATCAATTTGGTTGGCATTCTTTTTCAGGCTTTATTTTCTAATTATTTGATTATTTACTCATAGAGGAACATTCATGTTTTAAAATATAATTGCAGCTTTGACTATTTCTCCTTTCCCATTCTCTCAGGTTTTGTTTAATGTGTTTTGAAGCTCTGCTTTTAGGTGCAATCAGATTAAGGACTGCTATGTTGTCTTGGTAAATTGACTTTTTAAGATTATGTAATTAATATCCCCTATTTATCCTTGGCAGCTTTCCTTCTTATGAAGTCAATTTTTCTGACATTATTTTAATTATTCAGTTACCTTTTATTCCCATTTTTATTTTTTTCTAAATAGCAAATAATAACTTTTTTTGGTTTTTTTTGGGTACATTACCATGATTTTTATCCATCTATAGATTTGTGTAACCACCATAATTAAGATACTGAACACCTCCATAACTGCCCCTCTAAAACAAAACAGAACAAAACTTTCCCATGTGTTATTTACACTCATAACCTCTCCCCACACCTAACCCTGACAACTACTCATCTATTCTCCACATCCATACTTATATATTTCAAAGAATGTCATATAACTGAAGTAATACAGGATATAACTTATTGATACTACTTGTTTCACTCAGCAGGCTTTGAGATTTTTCCAGCTCACTGTGTGTCAATAGTTTATTCCTTTTTGTTGCTGAGTAGTATTCCATTGTATGAATGTACCTAGGTTTGTTTATTCATTCACGCATGCAAGGATATAAGATTGTTTCCAGCTATGAATATGAATAGAGCTATTACAGAAATCACATATAGATTTTTGTGTGAAAATAAGTTTTTATTTCTCCCAGCCATGAGATTGTTGAGTCAAATGATAAGTGCATATGTATATAAGAAATTATGAAGTCATTTCCCACAGTGACTGCTGAACTTTATATTCACAGGGGCAAAGCATGAGAGTTCAAGTTATTCTTCACCCTTGCTAGTACTTAATAATGTCAGTATTAGTTTTCAATCTGGTCCTAAAAGTAGTTGTATCTTACTGTGCTTTTAATTTGCTTGTCTCTAATGGTTAATGACGTAGAAATTTTTTCATGGGCTTATTTAACATGCATATGTTAATTATAGTGAAGTATATTTTGCCCATTTTTTAAATTGGGTTTTCCCCTGAATTTTAAATCCTGAGATTCCTTTATGTCTTCTAGATACAGATCCTTAGTTGATTTATAAAGATTTTTTCTGGTCTGTAGCTTGACTTTGCTCTTAAGCATGTCTTTTTCAGAGAAATACTTCTTTACTTTTAAAACACTGGATATATTTGATTTATTATTTTTTTTTCTTTTTGAAGAATTTTTGGTGTCATTTTTTCAGATCTCTTTGCCTAATTCCAGGTCATTAAATTTTTCTCTATGTTTTTGTATTTGAGCTTTATACTTTTCAATTTACAAGTCATCAGGGAAGGACATTGAGGAAGGACTGAGGGGACCTGCAACCTCAGATGAAGGAGCCCCAGCCCCACCTGACCCTGGTGTTAATCCAGAGAAGCTCTGGGCAGGGTCCCCAGGTGTGAAGTTTCCTGACCCCATCACAGGAGTCTGAGGGAAGCTCGGGATCATCTGAGGGGGCTTGACTCAGGTCAGGACAGGGAAGAGTCCCAGGCCCTCCTAGGCTTCAAGCTGGTGCCTCTGAGGAAGAACAGAAGGGGCCTCCCATCACAGATACAGGGAACCTCAGTCCCACCCTGCCCCTGATGTCAACCTCCAAAAGCCCCAGGTGGTGTCCTCAGATGTGTTGTTTCCAGACTTCCATCTTGGGAGCTTGAGGGACTGGACGTGAGACTTCCTCTGTGGGCTGTGGCTTTGGTTCGGCAGATGGGAGTTTTCACCCAGTCAGACATCTAGTTGCGGACACTAAGGAAGGACTGAGGAGACCTCTCACCACTGATAGAGGAGGCTCCAGCCCTGCTCCACCCTTGCTGTCTTCCCTGAGACGTCTCAGCAGTTTTCCCCAGGTGTGCTGTATCTGGACTTACATCTTGGAAGCCTGAGGGAGGTGAGGCTTTTTCTGAGGGATTCAGCCTTGGTTCAATAGAGGGAACAGTCCCAGGCCCTGCCACACATCAAGGTGAGGATCTAGAAGGAGGACACAGAGGGCCTCTCACTGCATACAGACAGAGTCTCACAGAAACCCTACCCTGGTGTTAGCCCTGAGAGGTCCCATGCATGGACATCAGGTAAAGACAAACCTCGACATCTCCCTGACTTTTTTCTTTTGGCATGTCAGGGAGATGGTGGCCTTGAGCTGAGGGACTAACCTCAGGTAAGTAGATGAGAGGGGTGCAGGCCCTGTCAAGAGTAAACATGAGGATTTTGAGGAGGACTGAGGGGACTTCACAGAATCCTGCCTTTCTCTGCTGTCAATCCTGGGAAAGAAATATTTTTTAATATTGAGGAAGTCTGATGCCATTTTTTTTGTTTGAATCATGAATTTAATTTTTATTCCTCTAAAGGTTAATGATGTAAATGAATTTTTATGTGCTTATTTAACATCCATATGTCAACTCTCCTGAAGTACATATTGATTTATTTTGCAGATTTAAAAAATTAGGTTGTGTTGACTTAAAAAAAAAAGCACAATGTGGGAGTTGTGAGTTAAGTTTTATTGGGGGCAAAATGAGGACTGCAGCCCCCGGGGGGGAACAGCGTTTCAGATAACTCTGAGAAACTGCTCCGAGGAGGCGAGGGGAGGGGCCAGGGTATATAGGAGTTTTGCAGCAAAAGGGCAGGTAGTCAGAAAGCCAAAAGATTATTGTTAGTTAAAGAAAACCAGATATCTGAAGTTAAGGAATTTAGCGTTTTTCTATATATGGGAAGATGCAAGAGTGTGGGCTCACTGAAACCATTCCTTTGATATGCACCTCAGTTATCTGGGGCCATTATCCTGTATTTTCACATCCTGAGTTTCCTCAGGGCTCACTGCAGGGACTGGCTGCTGTCTGATGGCTGCTAGATGACAGGTATTCTTTTCAGCCCTGAGTTTCCTCAGGGCTCAAAGGCTCACGCTGGAGGGTTGCAATCTTTTATGACTGTGACATCCTTTGTTTATTGATATGGCAGGAAATATTCCATTCCATTTATAAATATTCCATATAACAGTTGTTTTAATTTTTTTTCAATTTTGAGGATTCTTTTTGTACTCTGGATATAGGTCTTTTGTTGTATATTTGATTTGCAAATATTGTCTTCCAGTCTGTAGCTTTGGTACACATTTGTGAAGACACTCAGCATCATATGTCACTAGGGAATTGCAAATTAAAACAATATTGTTTTATAAAACACACCTATTCAAATGGCTAAAATCCCAAACACCAAATGCTGACAAGGATGTAGAGCAAAAAGAACTCTCAGTAATTCCTGGTGGAAAGGCAAATTAGTACAGCTACTTAGGAAGAGAGCTCAGTTTCTTACAAAACTAGGCATAATCAAAAATTGGTTTGTGACATCATTAACTTCTATGAAAAATAAAATAAGTATAACTTTACCCCTGAGATGAGAATCTTTAACCTAAACAGTAGCTTGAATATGTAAATGCCCATTATCTGTGCACTGTATTTTAATTTGGGGACAAAAATGAGTTTAAGGTTATTTTAAAACTTGTGTGGTTGGAAGATTTCACCTAAGTTTTATGGCTCCAAATTCACTCCTCAGAGTATTAAGAATGTTGTTGCTTATCTGACTTTCATATGATAGAGGAAAAACAGAGCTGATGATTTACATGGGTTTTTCCAAACCAATAAAGCCATGACAAGAACCTCAAAGCCCCTGGCAATCATTCTTATGAGCAACAACTCCCTGAATAAACAAAACATACATCACACTAGGCCAACAGGTGCCTTTTGGGTGAATACAACATTCAAAAATGTAAAGAACTTCCTGAGTTTCAGCATTGAGGATGCAGGAAAGAAAAGAAATGAGATTTTCAATAAACTGTAGGTTCAGCAAAAATAAACTTGATAAAATGATGCATTGCCATTTTTGCAGTAGAAATAACTAGTAGAGTTGAGACTGCACAGAAGTACAGTGTTCATCTTACATTAAACATTTTTCAAATAAAAACATATGCAAATCAGTTCAGTGCAGTTTAAAATTATGATTAAATGTATAATTTAGATGCTTAATTGAACTTTTTATTGGATTTTTCACAATAATTCTGAGTGATGTATAGGTATAATTAACTTATTGAAACCATCTTTCCAAAATAAATTTATGCATTTTATAAAGATTGTTTATGTTGCTAACAGTGTACTTCATATAGTAACACTAAAATGATATTTATTTAGGCTTTTTAAATGGAAGTTTCACAAGAGTTGAGTCTTCTGGTATTTTCATATATATATATATATATATATATATATATATATATATTTAGTTCTGGTTCTGGTAAAGGAAGAGTAGTTTAAATATATATAAAAATATATATTTCATATGTACATATAGTTAGTTCTGGTTCTGGTAATGGCTGAGTAGTTTTTTTCAGAATAATCCTCCCACAGATAATACTTATAAACTGAGGCCAAATTTTAAAAAATATAACTACTTGAAGGCACTAGAATAAGACTGAAAGCAGACAGAAACTGGAGGGGATTGAACCTTTGAAAGAAGGAGCTTGCACTGGGTGAGAGTCATGATTATAGGACTTGTCCCCTGTGGCATTCCTCAGTCTTCATAAAAGAGGAATGCAAGCAGTTAAGCAGAAAATCACCATCATATTGGCTTAAAGTGTCAGAAAAGGGAGCATGTAATTGCCAGAGTTGGTAGAAATTGAGGAGGAATATCCCAGCAAGGAGGAAGTCAAAGTGAGGGTTCCCCTAAAATAAGCATATAAATTCCCTTCAAATGTTTAGTTGAACCATGAACTGTGTTTGCATAGGAAAAAAGTCCAAAAAGCCCAAGTGGAAAACTATAGTTGGAGGGCTGAGAAATACAAGCAGAAATTTCAGTGTTTGGTTGCTGCAAGGGTGACCAAGTCAGGAGTTCAAGTCCAAAAAGGTTAGAATGGCTTGGTAAAACCTTGAGTTTTCACAAGCCAACTCAAAGAAAGTGTAAAACAAAGCTTCTACAAAGTGAAGGTGATCAGTCAGTAATTTAACTACCTGAAAGAACAAAGAGCAGCAATCTTCAAAAGAACACAATGGTATTTGTTTTTCTATTTCTGACTTACTTCACTCTGTATGACAGACTCTAGGTCCATCCACTTCACTACAAATAACTTGATTTCGTTTCTTTTTATACCATATGCTAGCATATATATATGGAATCTAAAAAAAAAGCACTCTGAAGAACCTAGGGGCAGGGCAGGAATAAAGATGCAGATGTAGAGAATGGACTCGAGGGCTCGGGGAGGGGAAGGGTAAGCTGGGACGAAGTGAGAGAGTGGCATGGACATATATACATTACCAAACGTAAAATAGATAGCTAGTGGGAAGCAGCCGCATAGCACAGGGGGATCAGCTCAGTGCTTTGTGACCACCTAGAGGGATGGGATAGGGAGGGTGGTAGGGAGATGAAAGAGGGAGGGGATATGGGGATATATGTATATATATAGCTGATTCACTTTGTTATACAGCAGCAACTAACACACCATTGTAAAGCAATTATACCTAAATAAAGATGTTTAAAAAAAAAAAAGAAGACAATGGAATTCAGAGTGTCTATACTGTGTAAACCATAATGCCTAGTATACAGTAACAATTAGTAGGCATGCAGTGAAGCATTAATATGGTGATGCTGCAGATTTGGGAATTAATTGACACATTGTTTTCAGGTGTAGATAAAGTGTTGATAGAGATAGACTGTATAAGAGTCCATAAATTAAGTATTTAATATTAAAGAATGCCAAAAAATTGAGTTCCTATAGACTATGTCCCCTAAGCAAAATATAATTATATTAGAAAAAGTGATAAAGAGAAATTATAAAGAAAATTATAAAAATGTGAATTGCATAAAATATAGCATGCCAACTCAGGGGGGCTTGCAGGTAAAGTATTTGTAGAGAAACATTCTTGCTTTAAATTCATATATTACAAAAGCAGAAAGTTCTCAAATCAATAATCAACATTTTTACCTCAAGAAACTAGAAAAAAGAGCAAAATAAACCCAAGTTAAGTAGAAGGAAAGAAATAATAAGGATAAGAGCAGAAATCAATGATATAGAACACAATTGGACTAAATTAACAAAACTGAAAAGTTGCTTCTTTGAAAATATGAACACACTTCATATAACTAGGAAGATAATAAAAATGATAGAGATACAGATGATAGAGAGAGACAGACATACAGACAGCCAGAGACAGCCAGAGTCAGAGAGGGGGAGAGAGAACAAACAAATGCCAACATCAGAAATGAAAGCAGGATATCATGACAGATCCTGCAGATTTTAAAAACACAGTAAAGAAGCAATATGAAAAGTATGTCAGTAAATTTGACACCTTAGATAAAATTGAAAATAACTTGAAGAAGAAAACTTAGGACTGTCTCAAAAAATAAAATAGAAAAGCTAAAGTACCCTATATCTATTAAGGATGGTAAGTTCATTATCAAAAACTTTTGCCTCACCATCACAAAAAATTCCAGGCCCAGATAATTTAACTGATGATTTTTATCAAACATTTATTGAAATAGGGATAATGATATATTATACAATCTTTTGGAAAATTGAGGAGGGAGCACTTCCCAACTAATTTTATAATGCAAGTGCAAACATACCAAAAGTTGACCCTGAATAAAACTTAAATTCACAACTCTTATGTTGTGTGTTTTTCCTCTGACAGCAAGTACAAACTTTTGCCAAAAGATGACAAATATTTTATAAGAAAGAAACTGTTGACCAGTATTGCTGATAAATGTAGAAACATAAAACCTTAATAAAATATTAGCAAATCAAAGCTGACAATATGTTAAATGGGTTAAACATAATCAAGTGGGAATGTAAGAATGCAAGTTTGGTTTAAAATTTTAAGACCGTTTACTATAATTTACCACGTTAACTTTAAAATGGATAAAATCATCTCAATAATTGTGTTAAAAAGACTCAACACATGTCATTATGCATTTATGGTTTTAAAAAATACTCTCAGCTAACTAGGAATAAAGGGATGTTTCCTCACTCTGAAAAATGAGTCTCTATTAAAACACTTGCATCTAACATAGTCAACTATGTCAAATTTCCCCCTAAGTTCAGAAACAAGGAAAATATCCCTACTTTCACTTTTATTCAATAGCCAATGGGTCAAAGGAAAAGTCACAGGGGCAATTAGAAAATAATTTGAGGTAAAGGAAAATAAAACAGAACATAGCAAAACTTATAGGATACAGCAAAAACCATGCTCAATGGAAATTTATGGTGGTGAATACCTACATTAAAAAAGAAGAAAGATCTCAAAAAGTAACCAAGCTGTACACCTTAAGGAACTAAGAAATGAAGAGCAAGCTAATCCCAAAGATAGTAAAAGGAAGGAAATAGTAAAGATTAGAGTGGAGATAAATGACATGGAGAATAGAAAAGAGAAAAGAACCACAAAATCTACAAACCTTTAGTTAGACTGACCAGGAAAAAAAAATAGAGAAGACTCAATAAAATCAGAAATAAAAGTGAGGAACTCACTGCCGATATTGCAGAAATAAAAGAATTGTAAGAAGGTACATGAACAATTGTACATCAACAAATTAGATAATGTAGATGAAGTGGAAAAATTCCTAGAAACACACAAACTTCCAAAACTAACCAAAGAAGAAATGGAAAATCTGTACAAACTTAAAACAAGTAAAGAGATCGTACCAGTAATCTAAAACCTCCCAACAAACACAAACCCAGTACCAGATGGTTCAGTGATGATTTCCACCAAATATTTCAGGAAGAATTAACACAAACCCTTCTGAAACTCTTACAAAACACAGAACAGTAAACTATTATGGCAACATTGTCCTGACACCAAAGCCAAATGAAAACATCACAAGGAAACAAAGTTACATACCAATTATTTCTTATGAATATAATGCAAAAAAGTCCTCAACAAAATCCTAGGAAACAAAATCTGGGAGTATATTAAAAGGCTTATACACCATGACCAAGCAGGATTTAGCCCACTTGTAAGAGTGGTTCAACATAAAATAATGAATGAATGTAATACATGACATTCATAAAATGAACAATCCACATAACCATCTCAATTGATTCATGGTTAAAAATAAATAAACTTAACAAAAAAAATCCTCTCAGAATAGAAGTCTTCTTAAACATGATAAAAGGTGGGCTTCCCTGGTGGCGCAGTGGTTGAGAGTCCGCCTGCTGATGCAGGGGACGTGGGTTCGTGCCCTGGTCCGGGAGGATCCCACATGCCGCGGAGCAGCTGGGCCCGTGAGCCATGGCCGCTGGGCCTGCGCGTCCAGAGCCTGTGCTCCGCAACGGGAGAGGACACAACAGTGAGAGGTCCGCGTGCCGCAAAAAAAAAAAAGAAAACATGATAAAAGGTATGTCTTAGTTTGACTGCTATAAAAAAAAATCATAGATATTTGCCTTTAACAACAAACTTTTACTTCACACTTCTTCTGTAGGCTGGGAAGTCTAGGATCAAGGTGCTGGCAGATTCAGTGTCTGGTAAAAACTAGCTTCCTTGTTCATGAACAGCCATAGACAGGCATCTTGCTATGTCTTCGCATAGTGCTAAGAAGGCTAGAGAGGTTTCTAGGGTCTTTTTAAATAATGGCACCAATCCCATGCTATTATTGGTCATTATTGGTCACCATTATGACCAATTACCTCCAAAACGCCCCACTTCCCAACTCAATAACCTTGGAAGTTAGAATTCTGTCTTTCACAAATGAGTATGATATTCCCTATGGGTTTTTCATAAATACCTTGTTATGGACTGGATATTTGTGGACTGAATTCATATGCTGAGGGCACAAATATTCAGTGTATAACAATGTATTTATGGAAAAACCCATCGGTAATATCATACTCAGTTGTGGAAAAACTAAAAGCTTCCCTTCTAAAATCAGGAACAAGACAAAGATGACTGCTGTTGCCATTTCTATTCAACACTGTACTGGACATTCTAGCCTGAACAATTAGAAAAGAAAAAGAAATTATAGGCTCCAGATTAGAAAGTAGGAAGTAAAAGTATGTCCATTTACATATGACATTTTCTTATATAAAGTCCTAAAGAATCCACAAAAAATACAGCTAATAATCAAATTCAGCAAATTTGAGGGATATAGATCAATACATAAAAATCAGTTGTCTCGGGCTTCCCTGGTGGCGCAGTGGTTGAGAGTCCACCTGCCAATGCAGGGGACATGGGTTCGTGCCCCGGTCTGGGAAGATCCCACATGCCACGGAGCAGCTGGGCCTGTGAGCCATGGCCACTGAGCCTGCACGTCCGGAGCCTGTGCTCTGCAACGGGAGAGGCCAAAACGGTGAGAGGCCCGCTTACTGCAAAAAAAAAAAAAAAAAAAAAAAAAATCAGTTGTCTATATATGAACGATGAGCAATCTCAAAAGGATTTTTTAAAAATTTCATTTACAATAGCATCAAAAAGAATAAAATATTGAGGAATAAATTTAACCAAAGAGATAAATACTTGTATACTGAAAATTATTAACATTGCTTAAAGAAATTAAAGAAGACATAAATAAATAGAAAGACACACCATGTTCATGGATTAGAATACTTAATGTTGTTAGTATGGAAATACTCCTCAAAGTGATCTATAGAATCAATGCAATTCTTATCAAAATTGCAATTGCCAAAATTTGCAGAAATTGAAAAATTCATGTGGAATTGCAAGGACCCTCAAGTAGCCAAAATAATCTTGAGAAAGAACAAAAGTGGAGGACACACAATTTCCAATTTCAAAACTGACTACAGCACTACAGAAATCAAAACATTTTAGCAATGGCATAAGGATGGGCATATAAATCAATGGAACAGAGTTAAAAGTCTGAAGTACATCCATAAACCTATGGTCATTTAATTTTTTTTAAATGGGTGACTAGTATTTTATTTAATTAATGTCTCACTAGAAGCTGACAAAAAAATGGAACTCATCACATTTCCTTTTTTCTGTAGTTTTATTGAGATATAATTGACATATAGCACTGTATAAGTTTAAGATGTAGAGCATAATGATATGAGTTACATACAACATAAAATGATTATCACAGTAAGTTTAGTGAATATCCATCATCTCATATAGATACAAAATTAAAGAAATAGAAAAAATTTTTGTGATGAGAACTCTGAGGATTTACTGTTTAACAGCTTTCATACAAAACGTACAGCAGTGTTAATTATATTTATCATGGTGTACATTACAACCCTAGTACTTATTTATCTTATAATTGCAAGTTTGTACCTTTTGACTGCCTTCATCCAGTTCCCCTTCCCCCCAACCCCTGCCTCTGGTAACCACAAATCTGATCTATTTTTCTATGAGTTTGTTTTTTTTTAATTAATTAATTTATTTATTTATTTTTGGCTGTGTTGGGTCTTCATTCCTGTGCGTGGGCTTTCTCTAGTTGTGGTGAGTGGGGGTTACTCTTTGTTGTGCTGCGTGAGCTTCTCATGCAGTGGCTTCTCTTGTTGCAGAGCACGGGTTCTAGGTGCATGGGCTTCAGTAGTTGCAGCACACGGGCTCAGTAGTTGTGGCCTGTGGGCTCTAGATCACAGGCTCAGTAGTTGTGGCACACAGGCTTAGTTGGTCTGCAGCCTGTGGGATCTTTCCAGACCAGAGCTCAAACCTGTGTCCCCTGCATTGGCAGGCGGATTCTTAACCACTGTGCCGCCAGGGAAGTCCCAGTTTGTTTGTTTTTGAAGTATAATTGACCTACAATGTTATTTTAGTTCCTGTTACACAATACAGTATTTTGGTATTTCTATACATTTCAAAATGATCACCATGATAAGTCTAGTTGTGATATACAAACATATTATATGTTTATTGACTATATTCCTCCAAGCTGTATATTTCTTACACATGACTCATTTATTTTGAAACTGGAAGTTTATACTTCTTAATCTCCCTCACCTATTTCCCCACACCCCCTCCCCTCTGGCAACCACTTGTTTGTTCTCTGTATCTATAACTGTTTCTGTTTTGTTATGTTTGTTCATTTGTTTTCTTTTTTAGATTCCATGTATAAGTGAAATCATACTGTCTTCCTCTGAGTTATTTCACTTAGCACAATGCCCTCTAGGTCCATTCATGTAGTCATAAATGTCAAGATTGCATTTTTTGGTGGCTAAGTAATATTCTATTGTATATATATACCACATCTTCTTTATCCATTCATCTATTGATGGACACTTGGGTTGTTTCCATATCCTACCTATTGTAAATAATGCTGCAGTGAACATAGGGGTGCATATATCTTTTCTAATTAGTGTTTTCATTTTCTTCAGATAAATACCCAGGAGTTGGATTGCTGGATCATATGGTAGTTCTATTTTTAATTTTTTGAGGAATCTCCTTACTGTTTTCCATAGCAGCTATACCAATTTACTTTCCCACCAACAGTGCATGAGGGTTCTCTTTTCTCCACATCCATACCAACATTTGTTGTTTGTTGCCTTTTTGATAATAGCCATTTTGACAAGTGTGAAGTGATATCTTATTGCACCGTCATTTAATTTTTATCAAGGAGGAAATAATAGTTTTCTCAACAAATGGTTCTGGGAAAACTGTATATCTACATGCAAAGGGATAAAGTTAGACATTTACCTCACAACATTTAAAAACACTAACTTAAAATGTAGCAAAGACCTAAATAAAAGAGGTAAAACTCTAAGAGCCTTGGAAGAAGCATAGAAATGTATCTTCATAACGGGGTTTGGCAGTAGATTTTTAGATATGACACCAAAAGCAGGAGCAACAACAAGAAGAGATAAATTGAACTTCAGCAAAATTAAAAACTTGTGCATCAAGTGACAAGAGAATCATGAAATGGGAGAAAATATTTACAAATTACATATGAAATAAGTTTCTAGTGTCCAGAATATATAATGAGCTCTTACAAGTCAACAACAAAAGAAAAACAACCCAATTAAAAAGTGGGCAGAGGATTTAAATAGACATTTTACCAAAGAATGTATACAAGTGGACAACAAGAACGTGAAAAGATGCTCAACATCATTAGTCATTAGGGAAAGTCAAATCAAAACCACAATGAAATACCACTTCACAATAGACCATAACAAGTATTAGCAATGATGTGGCATAAATTAGAAGTTTCATATAATGTTGGTGGAAATATAAAATGGTGCAGCTGCTATGGAAGATGGTCTAGCTTGTCCTCCAAAGATAAAATATAGCATTGTCATATAGCCTAACAATTTTACCCTTAGGTACATACCCAAGAGAAATAAAACATAAGTCCACACTAAAACTTGGACACAAACGTTCATAGCATTATTATTCATAATAGCCAAATAATGGAAACAACCCACATATCTATGAACTGATGAACAGATAAAATGTGGCATACACATACAATGGAATATTTTTCAGCAGTAGAAAGGAATAAAATAATGATACTTTCTACAATATGGATGAACCTTGAAAACATTGTGCTAAATAAGCAGAGGCACACCACAAAGGACACATACTGTAGGATTCAAATTAAAAATAATATCCAGAACTGGCAAATCCATAGAGACCAAAAATAGATTATTGGTTGCCAAGGTGGGATAGAGCACAGGGGGAGTGGGGATGATTATTGACAGATAATGTTTCAACATTTGTTTTTAGGGGTTGAAAATGTTTTAAAAATTAGATTGTGGCAATAGTTGCACAATTCTATGAATATACTATGTACTATGGAGCTGTACTCTTTAATTGGGTGGGTGAATGTAATGGCCTATAAAATATATCTCAATAGATTGGGATTGACATATATACACTAATATGTATAAAATAGATAACTAATAAGAACCTGCTGTATAAAAAATAAATTTCAAAAATTCAAAAAAACATCTCAGTAAAACCATAAAAATTGGGAATCTCTTAAAATTAATACAGTATTAAGTTAAAATTAAGAAAAAAAGGAGAAATAAGAAACCCCATTAGTCATATATGTATACAAACTTTGTAATTAAAAATCTTCCAACAAGGAAAACTCCTGTCCCAGAAGAATTTGTTGGCAAATTGTATGAAACATTTAAGGAAAAATTAATCTCAGTTATATATAAACTTATTCAGAAAGCAGAAGAGGAGGAAATACTTCCCAAGTTATATTATGATATTAACCAGAATAAAAAAGGCAGAAAAACATATAAGAATAGCAATAACAACAAAACTACAGACTAAGAATTCATGAATACAGATACAAAGTCTTTTAATAAGATATTAGCAAATAATTTAATAACATATGAAAAGCATACCACATCATGACCAATTGGTGTTGATCAAATTAGAAATAGCTGAGAATGACTATCAATTAGTAAAAGAGCATATATGAGCAACTTACAGCTAATAATGATCAAGGTGATTCATACATTCCTCCTAGAATCAGAAACAAGGTCGAGATGGCCACTAGTCACCACTTCTACTATTTTTTACTTTTATTGAATTGAAAATCTCATTCTAAAATTCATATAGAAATTCAAAGTACTCAAAGTACTGCAAATATATATATATTTTAAGAAAATTAACATACTCGCTTTGGCAGCACACATACTAAAAAAAAAAAAAAAAAAATTAACAAAGCAGGATTACACTATTGAAATGTAAGTCTTACCCTAAATCTATATTAAATTGTTTCAGCAGTGATCAAAACAATGTGGAATGGCAAAAATGAAGAGCCTAGAAATAGATTCACACAAATGTGGTCAATTGATTTTTGGCAGTGGCACCAAAACATTCGATATAGAAAAGAAAGTATTTTTAGCAAAAGACTCTGAAATAACTATATATCCATATAAAACATGAACCTTGACCCCTATCTCCTACAACACACGAAATTTAATTCTAAATCTCTCATATATCTAAATGTAAAAGTTAAAATGTAAAGCTTTTAGAACAAAGTATAGAAGAAAATATTGATGACCTAGGGCTGATAAAGACTTATTAGCCAGGATAAGGAAATCAATAAGCATAGGAAATAAAAAGATCAATTAGCCTTTTCAAACTCAAAAACTTCTGTTCATCAAAATATATCATTTAAAAAATGAAAAGTCAGGCCACAGGCTAGGATAAAATAGTCACAAATCATGTTTGACCAAGGATTTGTGTTCAGAATATATAAACAAATCTTACAATTCAATAATAAAAGCCAAAAATAATCAAAATTAGGCAAAATATTTGAAGAGGTACTTCACAAAGAATGACATGTGAATGTCTAATAAGCACATGAAAAAAATGACCAACATCATTAATCATCACAGAAATACAAATTAAAACTACAATTAAACACTATTATATACTCAGTAAAATAGCATGAATGCAAAAGATGACAAAAACGAGTGTGCACAGGAATGCAGATCAACTGAAATTATCTCACATTGTTAATGAGAATGTAAAATCATAAAGTTTGGGAAAAGTTTTGGCATTTCTTATAAAGTTAAAACTACACTGGTCCTTCAACCCAGCACTTTTACTTTATCCAGGAGAAATTAGAATGCTCAAGAAAAAATTCAGTAAAAAGTAAAGTTCATGAGTTTTATTAACAATAGCCAAAAACTAGAAAAAACTTAAATGTATATCAACAGAAAATGGATAAAAAATGTAATATATCTATACAATAGAATAGTACTTAGCAATAAAAAGAAATAGACTAGTCTTTCAGTCAACACCATGGGTAAACCTCACATTTATAACCCTGAGTGGAAAAAGCTAAATTCAAAAGCATAATATTTTAAATGGATTTATGCACAATTTGAGGAAATACAACACTAGTCTAAGGTGAAATTTTTCAGAACAGTGTTTTTTGATGTGACTGGAAGAAATGACTGGAAAAGAACAAGGAAACATTTGGGGGAAGGTGGACATTTTCTATATACTGAGAGAGGTGTGTGTTGTATGAGTGTATCCACTTAAATTTTTATATAAATTTTATAAATTTCAATATATGTAAATTTCACATATAAAATTACTATCAAAAATAAGCAAGTAGGGGGTGTGGAGTCCATGGGTTTACATATAAAGCAAGAACAACAGTATGTAGATAATTATTGAAGTGCGGTGATGGGTTTATAGAGTTATTTTTTTTAATGATGGTTTATTCTGTATACTTAGTGTAGGTTTGAAAATTTACATAATCAGTAGTTTTAAAGAGTTTTTAAATAGTGGAATACACATTATTTTCAAGTGCAAATGGAACATTCACCAAGATTGTGTCACCAAAAACTCCACTAATTTAAAAGAATTGGACGAGGGGAAGATGGCAGAAGAGTAAGACGTGGAGATCACCTTCCTATCCACAGATACACCAGAAATACATCTACACGTGGAACAACTCCTACAGAACACCCACTGAACACTGGCAGAAGACCTCAGACCTCCCAAAAGGCAAGAAACCCCCCACGTACCTGGGTAGGGCAAAAGAAAAAAGAATAAACAGAGACACAAGAATAGGGTCGGGACTTGCACCAGTGGGAGGGAGCTGTGAAGGAGGAAAGGTTTCCGCACACTAGGAAGCCCCTTCGCGGGCGGAGACTGCGGGTGGCGGAGGGGGAAGCTTCGGAGCCGCGGAGGAGAGCACAGCAACAGGGGTGCGGAGGGCAAAGCAGAGAGATTCCCGCACAGAGGATCTGCCGACCGGCACTCACCAGCCCGAGAGGCTTGTCTCCTCACCCGCTGGGGTGGGCGGGGCTGGGAGCTGAGGCTTGGGCTTCGGTCGGAACACAGGGAGAGGACTGGGGTTGGCGACGTGAACACAGCCTGCAGGGGGTCAGTGCGCCACGGTTAGCCGGGAGGGAGTCCGGGGAAAAGCCTGGACCTGCGGAAGAGGCAAGAGACTTTTTCTTCCCTCTTTGTTTCCTGGTGCGCGAGGAAAGCTGATTAAGAGCACTGCTTAAAGGATCTCCAGAGATGGGTGTGAGCCGCGGCTAAAAGCACGGACCCCAGACACGGGCATGAGACGCTAAGGCTGCTGCTGCCACCACCAAGAAGCCTCCGTGTGAGCACAGGTCACCATCCACACCCCCCTTCCGGGGAGCCTGTGCAGCCCACCACTGCCAGGGTCCCGGAATCCAGGGACAACTCCCCCGGAAGAACTCATGGCATGCCTCAGGCTGGTGCAACGTCACGCTGGCCTCTGCCACCGCAGGCTCGCCCCACACTCCGTGCCCCTCCCTCCCCCCGGCCTGAGTGAGCCAGAATCCCCGAAGCAGCTGCTCCTTTAACCCTGTCCTGTCTGAGTGAAGAACAGACGCCCTCAGGCGACCTACACGCAGAGGCAGGTCCAAATCCAAAGCTGAGCCCCGGGAGCTGTGAGAACAAAGAGGAGAAAGAGAAATCTCTCCCAGCAGCCTCAGAAGCAGCGGATTAAAGCTCCGCAATCAACTTGATGTACCCTGTATCTGTGGAATACATGAATAGACAACGAATCATCCCAAATTGAGGAGGTGGACTTTGAGAGCAAGATTTATTATTTTTTCCCCTATTCCTCTAGGAATAAACCTACCTAAGGAGACAAAAGACCTGTTTGCAGAAAATTATAAGACACTGATGAAAGAAATTAAAGATGATACAAATAGATGGAGAGATATACCATGTTCTTGGATTGGAAGAATCAACATTGTGAAAATGACTCTACTACCCAAAGCAATCTACAGATTCAATGCAATCCCTATCAAACTACCACTGGCATTTTTCACAGAACTAGAACAAAAAATTTCACAATTTGTATGGAAACACAAAAGACCCCAAATAGCCAAAGCAATCTTGAGAATGAAAAGCGGAGCTGGAGGAATCAGGCTCCCTGACTTCAGACTATACTACAAAGCTACAGTAATGAAGACAGTATGGTAGTGGCACAAAAACAGAAAGATAGATCAATGGAACGGGATAGAAAGCCCAGAGATAAACCCACGCACATATGGTCACCTTATCTTTGATAAAGGAGGTAGGAATGTACAGTAAAGAAAGGACAGCCTCTTTAGTAAGTGGTGCTGGAAAAACTGGACAGGTACATGTAAAAGTATGAGATTAGATCACTCCCTAACACCATACACAAAAATAAGCTCAAAATGGATTAAACACCTAAATGTAAGACCAGACACTATCAAACTCTCAGAGGAAAACATAGGCAGAACCCTCTATGACATAAATCACAGCAAGATCCTTTTTGACCCACCTCCTAGAGAAATGGAAATAAAAACAAAAATAAACAAATGGGACCCAATGAAACTTCAAAGCTTTTGCACAGCAAAGGAAACCATAAACAACACCAAAAGACAACCCTCAGAATGGGAGAAAATATTTGCAAATGAAGCAACTGACAAAGGATTAATTTCCAAAATTTACAAGCAGCTCATGCAGCTCAATAACAAAAAAACAAACAACCCAATACAAAAATGGGCAGAAGACCTAAATAGACATTTCTCCGAAGAAGATATACAGATTGCCAACCAAGACATGAAAGAATGCTCAACATCATTAATCATTACAGAAATGCAAATCAAAACCGCAATGAGATATCATCTCACACCAGTCAGAATGGCCATCATCAAAAAATCTAGAAACAATAAATGCTGGAGAGGGTGTGGAGAAAAGGGAACACTCTTGCACTGCTGGTGGGAATGTGAATTCATACAGCAACCATGGAGAACAGTATGCTGGTTCCTTAAAAACTGCAAATAGAACTACCATATGACCCAGCAATCCCACTACTGGGCATGTACCCTGAGAAAACCATAATTCAGAAAGTCATGTACCAAAATGTTCATTGCAGCTCTATTTACAATAGCCCGGAGATGGAAACAACCTATGTGTCCATCATCAGATGAGTGGATAAAGAAGATGTGGCACATATATACAATGGAATATTACTCAGCCATAAAAAGAAACGAAATTGAGCTATTTGTAATGAGGTGGATGGACCTAGAGTCTGTCATACAGCGTGAAGTAAGTCAGAAAGAGAAAGACAAATACCATATGCTAACACATATATATGGAATCTAAGAAAAAATAATGTCATGAAGAACCTAGGGGTAAGACAGGAATAAAGACACAGACCTACTAGAGAATGGACTTGAGGATATGGGGAGGGGGAAGGGTAAGCTGTGACAAAGCGACAGAGTGGCATGGACATATATACACTATAAAACATAAAATAGATAGCTAGTAGGAAGCAGCCGCATAGCACAGGGAGATCAGCTAGGTGGTTTTGACCACTTAGAGGTGTGGGATAGGGAGGGTGGGAGGGAGGGAGATGCAAGAGGGAAGAGATATGGGAACATATGTATATGTATAACTGATTCACTTTGTTATAAAGCAGAAACTAACACACCATTGTAAAGCAATTATACTCCAATAAAGATGTAAAAATAAGAAAGATAGAGTCATGTCTCCAAGGTTCAGTTGACCATCACACTTCTGGGTATCACTTAACCAGGAAAAACATGACCTTTGAAGCAAACAAAAATGGATTTATGTCGTGCATCTGCCACTTACTTGCCACGTGATATTAAACCATCACATTTTTTTGAGCATCAGTTTTCTTGTGTGTAGAATGGAAATAGTGCCATTTAATCACTTTCTAGAAAGCTTGTGAGCACCAACTTAAGATAAAAAAAAGTAAAGCCACATCAGAATACCTGAGATTTAGGAGTCCTTCAACTGATATTATTTAAGTATGGTATGGGATGTAGCTGTGGTAATCCTCACGTTACAGATGAAGAAAGAGGTTCAGAGACATTAAGTTACCTGTCCAAAGTCACACATTTTCTCAGGCCATTTACCAAAGAGTTATCCTTGATTTATCTTTTCCCCCTCAATCCTACTCCCTCCCAATATCTAATCCATTAACAAATTCTACCCTAAGATTTGATATCAAATTCTGCTATTTGTTCCCATCTCCACCATAACCATCTTAGACTAAGTCTCTCACTTTATCTCTCGCTTGGCTTATTTCAACAGCCTCTTAACTGGTCCCCCAACTCCAACTCTTACCTGCCCTACTATCTGTTCTCAACAAAACAGTAAGGATAAACCATACACAAGGCTATGCCACTTTCCTGTTTAAAACTCAACAATGGCTCCCACTGTGCTTAGAATCAAAACCAAAACCCTTAGCAGAGCCTTCAGGACTCTGTATTCTCGGATCTCTGTCTACATCTCTAATTTAGTCTGTTACCACTCAACCCCTTGTTCGCTGTTTCAATCACACAAGCCTAATTGTATCTCCTCATGCAGCAATCTTCTATTCTGCCTGGGAGCTTTTATGCTTGCCAGTCCTCTGCTTGGAAGATGCTCCCACTAGAGCCTCACAAAATTTCTCCTCCTTATCATGCAGGTCCCTGATCAAACGCCATCTCCTCAAGAGGCCTTTTCTGATTACCTGATCTACAATAACTTCATGTTCCCATTCAGTCATTGACTCTTCATCGGGGCTCATCTTCTCCCTAGCCCTTACCACTATCTAAAATTACTGTATTTATTTCCTTAATTTTTTACTTGTTTATTTTCAGTCCCACCTTACTCTTAAAGGCTATGCCTTTTTATATAAAACATGAAACAAAATAAAAACAAATCCTGAATTTTTTTTAAAGTCATTTAAGTGGAAGCAGTAATCAGTTAAATCTATTTTATCTTTTAAACTTATCTAGTGAATCTATTTGATCCCAGTCAACTGATTAGTTTCCCATTGTACACCTAGACTAAGGCAGGCATTTTTACAAAGCATTCGAACACTCGGGACACTATTTAGCAAAGAGGAAATCAGCCAGCCTTCTGCTTACTTGGGAATCAGGAGTAGGAATGCTATAGATGATTTCCTCTCATTTTAGCGATGCAAAACCTCCTCCAAGTCTTTTGCCAGAGCTACTAATAAGAAGCCAAATTGACTAATTTGATCTTCACCTTCTCCCTCCATCCCTGAGCAGTACACATCAGAGGTGCTAATGAACAAAAAAGGGGCTCAATGTGCAATCACAGGAGGCCAGAGGAGGAGCAGAGCAGAGATTCTGGAACTTGTTGGCTAATAAGGTTTGTTTTTCTCATCCACTTCTTGGCCAGGAATGTGAAGATGTAAGGCCTGGTAGACTTACCCTTGAATATGTGCTCATACGGGGAGGTGACCAGCCCAATGGGAATCGGCAAGAAATGAAAAAGTGGCTCAGGGCCAGCCCAGCCACTTAGACAACAAAAGAAAGCCAGCTGTCTAAGTTTCACATCAGCACACTTCACACACAAGCGACTCACAGCTTCACAAATACCTTAGTGAGGGGCGGATGGAAGTTCACATCAGTTTCATACTGTAGTAAGATCTGTACATAATCATCATTGCTGTATACTATAAACTGCTTAGTATATGTTATAATTCATTTTATAATGGTTTTGTTTGCTTAGATAATTCTGAATAAGATATACCCAACCAGTGGTTGAAGCCACTCCCCAGAGTATATGGTGTTGGCAGAATAGTGGCTGAGTAGTTTTTTGGATGGACCAACTTCACTTCCTACTAGATATGCCCTCATGATTAAAGCCCTACCAAAGCTCACAGAAGCTGGGAAATTCTGGCTTTAGCTTATGAGCCTGGAAGTGGAATTCTTGCAGCAGCCAAAAGATCTTGAAATGCTGTTTGACATAAACCCAAACATGCTAGAACACTGTCAAAGGGAACTTTCTCACTGATAAGGGTGCCTTTCCAGATATAAAGAAAAAATAATGTGGCTCCTTTATTTATGAATTGCATACTGCTTGACTCTACCTGGGCAGAAGTTCTGAAAAGTGGCATGAAAAGTTGATGACCATCTAATTTTACTGGAGCTCTGAGTTTTCCATTTGGGTCAAGTACAATGAGCAAAGAAATCAATAGTAGGTCAGACTCGGCACTGTGTTGGCAAGACAGACTCAGAGTCCCAGATTTCTACCAATGTAAGATTTACACTGCTCAGCAGACACTACAATGCACCTCTTTTTGCATTTCTATTTAAACAAGTGTTTGGATAAATGCTCTGATGTCACTGCTTAAAATAAAGACTGCCATAAGATCCAACTACAAGATTTGTTTAGCATTCTGTGCACAGATCCCTGCAGAGCCTGTACATTTCCAAAGTTATTTCGTAGCACAAACCTTCGTCAGATGAGAATCATTAGGTTCCCCACACAAATTGGTTGTCTCTGGAGCATTTCCTCTTGGCCGTCAGTTTGGCATGTTACAGAGTTAGAGCATTGTGTCTTTACTTTTCTTGTCAGTCTGTTCATCTGTTTCCAGTATGTTTCTCTTTCTCATAATCACTGAGAGAATATCCTTGCCCTTTTCCAAAGAAGCCATGCCTCCTTAACCAAGGATAAAGTTTAGCTTTTCAATAACCTACACATTACAATGCACAGTAATAAAAATAGCTATTTTGTGGGGGGGCTCCTAGTCTGTGCTAGGAGCCAGAACTGGCTACATAATTCACCAGGCCCAATGCAAAATGAAAATATGGAACCTGTACAAAATGATGAAGAATCTCACGATGGTGACAACAGAGCATTAAACTAAATGCAGGGCCCTTCAAACTGCAGGGCCCTGGGCGATTGCACAGATCACATGCCCATGAAACTAATCCTGCTAAGAGCTAATTTATTTCTAGTTTGAAAAAGCAGAAATCATTATTTCTAGTTTGCAAAAGCAGAAATCAAAACTCAGAGGAGTAAAGAAACATCAAAAATTAGACCACTAAGAAGTGGTCAAGCCAGCTCTATCTGACTCAAAAACCTGTCTTCTTTCCCCTATACTCGGGGTTGGCAAACTATGGGCCACAGGCCAATTCTGGCCCACAAGCTTAAAATGTTTTCTACATTTTAAATGGTTGAATACAACAAAAAGAAGAATATTTCATGAGGGTTGAAAATTATACAAAATTCAAGTTTCAACGTCCATAAAGGCAGTTTTGTTAGAACATAGCCACGACCACTCACTTGTTGTGTGCGACTACTTCTGTACTCTAAGGGCAGGGTTGAGTAATTGTACCTGAGACCTAGTGGCCTGCCAAGCTTGAAATATTAACTCTTTACAGAAAAATTTCTCAACCCCTGCTCTATACCATGCAGCCAGTGAGCACAGAATTGTTTGAAAGAAAAATAAATGTACATGCATAGATTGAATGGGATATTTCCTCATCCTTAGCATATTAGTTTCCCAGGGCTGTCATAACAAAGTGCCTCTAACTGGGTGACTTAACAGAAATGTATTTTTCTTACAGTTTTGGAAGCCAGAAGCCTGAAATCAAGGTGTTGGTAAGGTTGGTTCCTTCTGAGAATTCTGAGGCAGAATCTGTTCTAGGCCTTTCTCTTGGCTTCTGCTTACAGCCAACAATCCTTGGCATTCTTTGGCTTATAGATGCCTCACTCCAACTCTGCTTCACATGGAATTCTTCCTGTGCCTCTGTATCTTCATGTGACCATCTCCTTATAAGGACAAAAGTCATATTGGATTAGGAGCCCACTCTATCCCAGTATGAACTCTTCTTAACTAATGACATCAGCAAAGGCTGTATTTCCAAATAAGATCACACTCACAGGTATGGGGGTTAAGGACTTCAACATATCTTTTTGGTGGAGGACACAAACCCATAACACTTAGTGTAGTAAATAAATAGTAAGCATGCAAATAAAGAGGAAACAACCTACAATCTCATAGCATTCCTCAGTCTGATTTCCCTATCCCTGACCAGACTAAGCCACGCAGCAAGTATTTACAGGACTTCTCCAAATCAATGTTCTCAGACCTACTTTCAACCTTCATCTTACCTAATTTCTCAGATCCTGGGAGCATCTTGGATGCCCAGTGGACTCTACCTGCAAATCCCTTTGTTTTAGCATTTATAAATTAAGATCAGGCAATGTAGTAGAGGATTTTTACTTCACACACATTCTGAACACTGGAATGTGCACCATGATGTGGTTCCTTACTTCATTCATTCTGTCTAGTTCAATCCCTTTTTTTGTTGTGAATAGGTGTCTTTGTATTTTTTCAGATATCATATCCTTGGAAATAGAACTGTACTGTATTGGAAATCCAAGGCTATCAAGCCCTTCATTGCGCCACTTGAATTTTCAACAAAGGCCTTTTGGAATTCTAAAGAATTCTGGTGTGCCTTCAGTTCATGGCATGGTGTTACAGACTGCATGGGCCCCACTTTAATACTCAGCAACCACTTTCATCTTCAAAGCACTGCCTTCTGATTTAATTAGTTTTTCTGATTTTCTCTGAAGTACACCATCTTTCTTCCTACTTTATTTTAAGGGAAAGTAAAGTAACAAGAGGAAAACCCTTATAAAGCATTGCAGATATTTCTTGATGAGTTAGGAGCTAGTTAAGGTGGCTTGAGTTTTGACATAACTAGTAGGGTTTTGGTGTCAGGGGCAATGGAAGGGACTTCCTAATTTTTTTTACATGGATCCTCTACTCATTATATACCACAACCCAGCAGAGAGTGGCTGCTTAATATTGGGTGAATGAATGAAAGGAAATAAGACATATTTTAATATCTAAGATACATCAAGCACTACCTGAAGTCGTGTGCATTCTCAGTTTGTTTTTCTTTTATTTTGTTCCATTGAAATGCCAGTACGCCTGTGCTAGTAACTTGTAAAATGACTTCCTCCTACTACCCACCTCTTCTCTGCTGTTTCACTACTTCAGTGTCTGACACAACCATATAGACATTTCAATAATTATGTGCTATGTCCAAAGTGCCTTCAATGCCTTAGCATATAAGAGAAACTACTCAACCCAATTTCTGCTGAAGTTACAATCCTAGGTAGTCATGATCCTTTATCCCTGCCCTGTCTTTCTTTGTATGCCCTCTGGCTACAGTTAATCGGATCAGAACCAGAAACATAACCAAAAGGTAGACTATGATGTGGCCTGCCACACAGAAGAAAAAGATGACTACTCAAACAGGAACAGGCTGAGCCAATCTGTTTCTTGCTCTTAGGAATCTGAACTGAAAAATAATGCAGGGAATGAAGCCATTAACAGGAGCTAAATGTGGAAGGCTATACGGAGAGCCCATGCACTGGTGAGAGTTAGGAGATTTTTGCGAAAGCAGAAACTATAAGTAGGAGGAGTTATAAAGAAAGTGGAGATATATGGGACCAAAGATTTCCCTCCTCATTCATTTAATGTTTTAGATTTTAGCACCTGAATCCCTATGTTGCTTTCTAGCCATATGCTTGTCATCAATTTGACAATTTCAAAGTTGACATAGATGATCTTTCTATACCCTGGCCTCTTAGTTTTTTGACTATCTCACTTCCAATGGTCTTGACCTCTATTTCACCATGACCACTCATTGCACAATAGTACCATTAACTCCCCATAACTCTTCCACTGCAAAGACTGACCTAACACAAATTGCTCAGTTTGGGCTATTATAATAGTTATGGCAAAATATGATGATTGCTCCAACTAGTGAGCTAACAGTAGAAATAGTTATAGGAGGAATAAATTTTGGATTAGCCTATTATCTTAAGTAACAATATAATTTGGGATATGTTTTGATGGTTGAGCCAACAGGATTTGCTGATGCACTCGATGGGGGTAGTGGTGAGGAGAGTAGTCAAGGATAACAGCACAACTGTCCTGAGAAACTGGATGAATGCCATTTACCGAGGTGAAGAAGTAGTTCTTGGGGAGAAACTCAGAGTTCATTTTTGGAAAAGAGAAGATGTCATGGAGGCAGTTGCATATTGTGTATGAGGTTCAAAAGGGGTGTCAAACCCACACAGGTAAATTTGGAAAACTATAGCATATAGCATATAGGGGATAGTTAAGTCTATAAATGTGAAATCACCAAGGTTGTGAGTGTAAAGAACAAAAAGAAGAGAACCAAGCACTAAGCTCTGCAGCATTCCAACTTTTATCATTTAGGAAGAGGAGGAAGAACCAGGGAAGGATATTTAGGAGTATCTAATGAGTTAGGTGGAACATAAGGCATGGGTCAAAAGATATGATCATACAAACACAAGAAGTAAAAGGAAAATAGTGTTACTGTGAAAAGGAAGTCCCTATATGTTTTCTGGCCAGGTTATATGGATCAGCTCACCCATCAGGATATTAATCAGAATATATTAGTATATTAATATAATCCTCATGATTGGATAATTGAATGGGTTTGCGTCAACAGTGCCCCCCAAAACAAAAGAACACACACACATTAAACAACAACACACACTTGTCATCCCTGTTTGATTAAGATAATATTTAGAGATAAACTAAGAGCAGCAGCAATATAACTTATCTCCTCAGTTTCATTTTATAATTATCTTATTTTCAACTTTTATCCAAAAGATTATTTACAACTAGATACTTTTCAAGAAAATGTAAATTTCTAATATACTTTTATGACCTCCCTTACTTTAACTTTCCTAGAAACCATCCCCCTTTTTTCCTCCAAATCAAAATTAAGTGCTCCTTCTCCTTGCTGCTGAAACATCCTCTATGTCTCTCACGAGGCCTCATGAAATTTCATTACAATTATCTGCTTATGTGTCTCTCGTCCCACCATAATGTAAACTCCTAAGAAATAGAAACTATGCTATATACACACTATAGACACCTCCATAGTTAGAGTTTTTAGCCCAGTGCCTAGACTAGTGGGTTCACGTCTCAAATAAACATATATTGAACCCATACTAACTCCAATGTTTAAGAAACTCCATTGCTCACAGATTTTCCTTTGTATTAAGCTTAGTTGCGGAGGGAGCCAACTATTTCTCCATGGAATGCTGTACTAGCCCTTCCAGATAACATAAAGGTAAATTTTAAAGACAACTGCACTGTATGTTAAAAAGAACGTCAGGAGTCCTGACTTCTCTATTTCTCCATGCCTCTAAAAGTTGTTAAGACTAGGGGCTAAAAACCTTCTCTAAATTGAAGAGTTTAGACTCAAATGCAATGATTACTGTAGTAATTAACTTATACTGCATACAATTGTGACTTCCCATACTTCATGACTCTAGTAGGAAAAAAAAATGAGAAGGATTTTCATTCTCGACCAACATTAAAATCTGAGGAAATGGTTATGGAACAACTGACTTACAACGATATGCAGGATGCACATTCAGGCACCACGTGTCTCTTCCATGGACTGTGGGAGGCAAAGTGCTGGGCAGCGGGCCTTCTGATGTCACAACCCCTCATTCATGGGTTAACTTTTCAGAGAATGTGGCTCTTTTATCTAATTTCTCCAGTTACAATTTATTCCATCACCAAGATAAAAAGCAGGAGCAGCAAGCCATTAATATTAGGGAAACCTCTTGATAATTCCTGCTTTAATGTTCAGATGGAAAATTTGTATATCAGCTTTCCTCCACACATTTTGCTTTATTTCATACAGTTAATTAGATGAAAATATTTTATACTGAGGCACATATTAATAAATCATCTGTTTTAATTTTTTAAAAAGCAATTCTTAGGTATAGGAGGTAGTAGATTATCTAGCAGAGAAGTGTTATTTTTTTTTCTTTAAATGAAGTAAAACAATGCTTAACTAAAGTCCACATACTTGACTTTAGACAATTATTTCAGTCTCCTCTTGTATCTTGGCTAATAAAAGTATCAACACTGACTGCTTCGAATTTTCCTCCATTTTTTGTAGAAGTGTTAGAGGGATGAAAAGAGGTGAAGGAAAATTTTTAGTGCAGTCTTGCCCATTCTGAAAACACTGCAAAGAAAAAGTGAAGGAAGGGCTAGGTGGAAAACATGCCTTTTTCATCGTTTAAAAAAAATCCAAAAACAAAACGCACACACACAAAAATCATTTACTCATAGGTTCTTTTCCCCATAGGCTACTTCTCTGATTTTATAATGGGAACCAACAAGAAAATCAGATTTGTTTCATAGATACTGACTATGAAAGTATATTTATCGCTGAGTAGTATTTCCTTGTGTGTGTGTATGTGTGTGTATATATATATATATATATATATATATATATATATACATCACATCTTCTTATCCATTCATCTGTTGATGGACACTTAGGTTGTTCCCTTTTCTTGGCTATTGTAAATAGTGCCGCTGTGAATATTGGGGTGCATATATCTTTTTGAACTAGAACTTTCGTCTTTTCTGGATATATGCCCAGGAGTGGGATTGCAGAATCATATGGTAACTCTATTTTTAGTTTTTTAAGGAACCTCCATACTGATTTCCACAGTGGTTGCACCAATTTACCTTCCCACCAGTGGTGTAAGAGGGTTCCCTTTTCTCCATACTGTCTCCAGCACTTATTATTTGTAGACTTTTTTGATGATGGCTATTCTAACTGGTGGGAGGTGATACCTCATTGCAATTGAAATAATGCCATTTGCAGCAATATGGATGGACCTAGAGATGATTATACTAAGTGAAGTAAGTCAGACAGAGAAAAACAGATATTATATGATAGCACTTATATGTAGAATCTAAAAAATAGTACAAGTGAACTTATTTACAAAACAGAAACAAACTCACAGACATAGAAAACAAACTTATGGTTACCAAAGGGGAAGGCGGGGGAAAGGGATAACTTGGGAGTATGGGATTAACAGATGCACACTATCATATATAAAATAGATAAACAAGGATTTGCTGTATAGCACAGGGAACTATATTCAGTATCTTGTTATAAACTATAATGGAAAAGAATAAAAAATATATATATATATTCTGAATCACTTTGCTGTATGCCTGAAACAAACACAATAAGGTAAATCAACTATACTTCAATAAAAAAAGAAAGTGTATTTCTTCATACACAGATATTTTATAGCAAATATGCTAGCTACAGTTACTATACTTCTTCTATCAGTTCTCAATGCCAAATAGGTTTATTTCCTATATCCATACATAGGTACTCAATTAGGTCATTAAAACATATTTTTGGATTTGAGGTCTTACACACCTTAAGCCCTATAATAAAGATGGCAAAGGAAGTCCAGATGCTTTCTCTGGATAAAGAGTTTATGATTAATTTCTATCTACATTTTTTCCAACTACAGGAACTGCTAACAACTATGTAGAACTGTATCCTCTGAAGCTACACACTAGTAGTCATTGTCATGCCACTTGTGTAACCAAGTAGATACATGAATTACATGTGCACTAACTTCTTCTTAGTTTGCTCTTAATTGAGTTCTTGTAAAAGTCACTTTAAATTTATAATGATGACTGACCTCCAGGGAATGCAACTGTCAAGTCACAAAGAAGGCTGTCTAGGGACTTAGAGAAAGACAGGCCTTCATTATGCAAATATTGTGTTTTCTAGATGTGGATGTTCAGTTATTCCCTTATTGCCCTAAAAATACATAAATATTCTAATTGCAGCTTTTATGCAGAAGACACCCAGGAGCTTATATCCTGGCTGATTAAAGGACCCTGAAGAATATTAAATAGAGAGATACATGTGAAGAATAATACATAGTTTTAAAACCTACTGCAACAGGCAAGGGCTTTCTAGACTTCTGTTCTCTGCTTCAGTATTCTAACAGGGGTATTAGGGTAGTGTTAAAGGCCGAGAAAGCTAAGAATCTTATCTGAGGGCTTGAGGAAACTCAGATCCAGAGCCCATGTCCTGTTTTTTCTCTAGGGCCTCTTATATCTTTGTGCAGTTGGCAACCTATTCTGAATCCCCTAAATGGACACAGGCCTTTTGTTCCTGTCTCGACAATTGGAAATGCTTGCTTGCAATGGGAAATGTTCCACCAGAACCAATCTGAGTTTACCCAAATCCTTGATGTCATGCTAGAATGGAATCCGCATTAAGCTGTAATGGTAAAGTACATGGAAATACATGCATCTATTGGAAAACTAAACTAACTCTTAGTTGTGACACGGAGAATCAGGAACAGGAGAAGAATGAGAGTAGGTGGGCAGGGTTATGGTTCCCTCACTATACTCCCACCTCCAACTCATTACTCTGCCATCTTCAGACTGCAAACAATTATGCAAATACACAATGAGCAATTGCTATGTGACAAATACAGTGAACAAACTGTATTTGTGCCAGACAAACACAGTCTGGCTCTGCAGGCCTTCTTCTTAAGTATTATCCACTTATCAACCCCTTATTGCACATATCATTTGCAAGTATCTTATCCCATTCAATAGGTTGCTTTTTCATTTTTTTGATGGTTTCCTTCGCTGTGCAGAAACTTTTTAGAATGATGTAGCCTCATTTGTTTATTTTTGCTTTTTTTGCCCTTACTGGAGGAGACAGATCCAAAAAAATATTGCTAAGGCCAATGTCAAAGAGTTTTCTTCTATGGGTTTTATGGTTTCAGGTCTTATATTCAAGTCTTTAATCAATTTTGAGTTTATTTTTTTATATGGTGTGAGAAAGTGGTCCAGTTTCATTCTTTTGCATGTGGCTGTCCAGTTTTCCCAACACCACTTATTGTCATAAATTAATTGAGCATATAGTTGTGGGTTCATTTCTGGGTTCTCTGTTGTGTTCCATTGGTCTATGTATCTGTTTTTGTGCCAGTACCATACTGTTTTGATCACTGTAGCTCTGTAGTATAGACTGAAATCAAGGAGCGTGATTCTTTGAGATCTGTTCTTTTTTCTCAAGATTGTTTTGGCTATTCAGGGTATTTTGCATTTCCATACAAATTTTAAAAATATTTTTTCTCCTTCTGTGAAAAATGCCATTGGTATTTTGATAGGCCTTGCCTTGAGCCTGTAGATTGCTTTGGGTGACTTTTTTGGCCATGGCTACTGTGGGTGTGCTGGTGGGCAAGGCTGGTCCCCACATGACTGGCTGTGAGGCCCAGTTTCAACTGTTATGAAGTGCTAGTGCAGGCCAAGGTCTCCCTCCAGGTGGAGTGTGACAGGAGCCACCTTGGAGGGGCTGGCTGGGGTGAGCAGGTTGGGCAAGGCGGATTCTCAGGTGAATGGCAGGGCCGGACACATGGTGTTAGGTAGGTTGATGGAGAGTGACAGAAATGCCACTTGCCAGTGCCAGGCCAGCTAGGTGGAAGGAGAGAGAAACAACAAAAAACCCAAAACAAACCAAAAAAAGCACACCAGTGCTTCCATCCCTGGAGGAAGTTCCAACAGATCCCTGCCCTTCCAGCACATATGCTAAAAGTAGTCAGTGACACTCCTTCTCATATGACCCAGGTGCTTTTCAAGCTGTGGCATCTGCATTGAGACTGGGAGCAAATGAGTTTGTGTGCAAGCCCTTCCAGAGCACTCTTGGGGTCCCACAGCCCTTGGGCTCTTCCAGAAGTAAGCCCCACTGTTTTTCAAATTCAGATGTTATGGGGGCTCATCTTCCAGGTACAGGTCCACTGAGATGGGGAATGCAACTTGGCACTCGGAATCCTCACTCCTCAGGGCCACCTCTGGTGTTGTTGCCTCATTAGGGGTGTGGGTTCTGACTAGACTGCATCTCTGCCCCTCCTAGCTGTCTCTATACAGCATTTTCTTTGTATCCTTGGTTGTAGAATATCTGTTCTGTTATTCTTCAGATCGTTCTCAGGGGCTTCCTACTCTGCCATCTTGATCGGACTCCCTTAGGTCCTTAAAAATGGACACTCTTTCCCAGCTTTGCTCACAGAACCAGAGAGGGCATCATGAGAAGGACTTGGCCCACCATTTGCTGGCTTTTTTTTTTCTTGATTGTAGTATAGTTGATTTACAATGTTGTGTTAGCTTAGGTGTACAGCAACCACCATTGCTGGCTTTGAAGATGAAGGAAGAGGCCCACAAGCCAAGGAATGTGTGTGATCTTGAAGCCTAATCCAGCCTCTGTACCCTGATACTGAATTAAATCTCAGAGACCGAGTTTTGGGTGAAGTAGAAAAGAATAGCTTTATTGCTTTGCCAGGCAAAGCCCTTTGCCGGGCCACAGCAGGCTAATGCCGTCAAAACTGTGTGTCCCAAACCAGGTGTGTGGGGGGGACAGGGGGGTGTTGGGAGGGTTGTGAGGAGACTTATAATCAAGAGGCAGGGTTGCTGATAAGGGTAAGGCTGATTACAGGGCCCGCATTCCTTCAATCCAGAGATCATCTGGCATCAGGTGATGATGGGCAAACTGTGAACTTCTCTGGAATGAAGAGTGCTTCATCAAGTAGTTAATGTCTTCCATTTGGTGGGGGGTTTTGTTCTGCAGAAGAGCTCAAAGATACTGTTATGTGTATCCCTTGAAGGGGAACCAGGACCCTTCCTCAAGGCTGCACTGTTGTTTCTTGACTGCTCCTCCTTTATCCCTGCATCCCCTCCCTTCCTTCCCTTCCCTGATTAGCAACTGTTTGAAACTGCCCTTTGGAACTCAGAGAAGGGGATACAGAAAGGCTTTTATGCCCAGGAGCCCCATAAGGTCCTCCTAGGTTTCAATCTCTAGAAACTAGAGATGAATTTAGAATTTAGAATTTAGAATTTAGAATTTAGAATTTCTCTAGAGGTGAATTTCCCCCTAGAGCCTCTAGAAAGGAATGTAGCCTTGTCAACAACTCGATTTAAGCCCAGGGAGACCCATTTCAGACTTCTGACCTCCAGAACTGTAAGCTAGTAAATTTGTCTTTCCTTTTGCAGTTTTTTAATTTTGTGGTAATTTGTTACAGCAGCAATAGGAAACGGTACTTCATGAGGTTGTTGTGAGGATTAAGTAAGTGATTATATGTAAAATACTTAGAATGATACTTGGCATATAGTATGTATCATTTAAGCATCAATTATATTATTATTATTCTAAAAAGAAAAAGACATCAACCACTAGGGAAAGGATGAAAAATGGATATGAGAACAACTAATGGCAACATATCAGACAGGATTAAGATTAGTATTAAAATTCTGTAGAAGATTGGAAGTAGGAACCACTGAGCTACAGTGACGACATTGGAAGAAAACTTAAGACAGAGAGTGGAACTAGGTCGAATAAAGGGGAGAGGGCTCAAACTGAGGGGGCAGCAGAGTCAACACATGAATGCAGAACAGCCGGGAAATTGCTGTGCCTTCCTTCTCATACCCCACAACTTCTTTCTCTAATTTTGTATCTCATCCTGTGCAGAACTATGTGGAAAATATAATATACTACATAGGCAACATCATACTGCTGAAATTCAGTGTTATTCCAGTGACAGTTGAAAGCCTGTGCTCGGTTTCTCCCGGACTCTGCCGCTGACACATTTTCCCTTTGCTAATTTGATCTGTGTCTTTTCACTGCAATAACCATAGCTGTGAGCGTAACAGCTTCTGAGTTCTATGAGTCGTTCTAGTGATGGAATCATCGTGCCTGAGGATGGTTTGGGGGACCGCCAACAGCGTTTTTTTTTTTTTTTGCAGTACACGGGCCTCTCACTGTTGTGGCCTCTCCTGTTGTGGAGCACAGGCTCCGGACGCGCAGGCTCAGCAGCCATGGCTCACGGGCCCAGCCGCTCCGCGGCATGTGGGATCTTCCCAGACTGGGGCACGAACCCATGTCCCCTGCATCGGCAGGTGGACTCTCAACCACTGCGCCACCAGGGAAGCCTCGCCAACAGCGTTTTGAGTGTTTCCTACTTAAAATTATAAGTGGGAAAGAAAAAAAGTTGGCTTGGTTATTAAGGTAGATGTTGGAATGAACCTTATACACTGAAATACACATGGTCTTCTTCAGGCTCATCTGAGGACATTTCATGAAGTCCGTTGCTCACTAATGAAAAGCCTGGATTCCGCAGACTGGGCTCAGAGGGCCTGTGTCTCTTTCCTGCCTCACCATGTACATTTCTGCATTCGTAGCATAACTTTCTAGAGAGTGGGAAGTCAGTCTTCAGTCCCTGGGATACAAGGAGCTGATAATTTTCTTGGTGTTTTAACGGGGAAGTGATGTTTGGAGGTAGAATGACTCCGTAGAGGCTGGGGCAGTGAAGTATGTACTAAGAGCAACTTCACTTTTATTATAATTGTATTATATTTAGTCATACATATTATCTGCCTAAATTTCTGCCAATTTTGGTAACTATGAACTTAGCTCCTCAGGCTTGATGACAGAGATGAATTGCCATGGCAAGTACTACACGGTTTTAAGTAAACCTCTAACCTCTAACTTTTCTACTATGCCTAACTCATTATTTTCAGTGTTACAGAAATGCACATAAATGATTTCAACTATGGCCTTATACATTTTAAGCTAAACTACAACCTGAAGACTACTTAAAACCTTCACATTAAAGAAACAAAAGAAAATAAATATGTGTATGTCACTACTGAGTGTATCAGTGGAAATAATTTCATGAGGGCTTTGAGAATCTCCTTTAGGATATGTTTAGATCTTAGATCAATGATAATTCTCTAATACTCCACACTAACCTGAGACTCTTCACTCTCCAATGCAGGCAGTTTTCATCACATCCCCCTTGTTTGAAATCGTTAATGGCTCCTATTTCCCATCCTGTCAGACTCAATTACCCACCCACAAATTTCAAGATACACCCTAATCAGACCCCATCCTATCCAGGCAATTGGGTCTCTCTTCTCACTCTCTCTGCCCCACGTCTTTCACTCTAGGCAGCTCAGGTTTCTTACTGTCCATTGAGGAAGTCATATTTATTTTGACTTCTAGACCTTTGCTTGAGCTCCTTTTTAGTCAATCTCTGGCACCTCTACACATACACTTCGGTGTTCCCAATCAAACCTGCCTTTGGAAGTTTAGTTCATGGTTTACACCATCCATGAAAACTCTCAGTGTTTCATTCCTTGATGCTTTTCCTTTGCCTAGAACCGGCCTCAACACAATTTGTTCATTCCTGCCTCTGGGCTTTTGCACATTCTATTTCCTCTTTTTTTTTTTTTTTTTTTTTTTTTTGCGGTACGCGGGCCTCTCACTGTTGTGGCCTCTCCCGTTGCGGAGCACAGGCTCCGGACGCGCAGGCTCCGGACGCGCAGGCTCCGGACGCGCAGGCTCAGCGGGCCCATGGGCCCAGCCGCTCCGCGGCATGTGGGATCCTCCCAGACCAGGGCACGAACCCGTATCCCCTGCATCGGCAGGCGGACTCTCAACCACTGCACCACCAGGGAAGACCTATTTCCTCTTTATTCCACTAATCTTCCATGCTTCCACCTTCTACTGTTGAAATCGGCAGACTCTTAACAATCACACCAGTCTTATGAAGCCCTTTACTGTAAGATCTATTGGCAACTTTAGTTAAGAATTTGGTCTCTCTTATGCTTGTGCAAGACAAACTCATGGTCTTCATGCCTTGCCAAGAGATAGTGCTGTAATGCTGTAATTTCAGATGCTTGTGCCTCCAGGAACTCAGAAAAGCTTTGACTCTCGCCAGATCTGAGTCTCTCCTCAGGGGATGCTGCATGCATGGCTGTGCTTCTTCAGGTCACCTTTATTCAGGCAGTTCAGGAGGAGCTTGATGTTACCTCACCTCATCAGCTCCACTAGCTCCTCCTAAATTATTTATAACTGTGTCTTACCCCTTTGACAAAGTACTGTCAACCCCATGTTTTTGCTCCTCCTTAACACAGGACTTTCTAATAAAGATTTGACCCCTTAGATGCAAATGCCCTGTGCTGAGCCTTGTACTCTGGCCCCCAATATTCTGAGCCACCCATCATTCCTTCCTACCTAAACAGGTTCAGCACTCAGTTGGCAAACCTGAGCCTAAAGGATCAAACTCCTCAGACTGCGGACCTAGCTCTATAGATATTGGAGGTAGGGGGAGAAATACATATATAAACAATGTCCCTTAGTTCCCTCCAGCTTAAGAATGGTCCCCTGAGGTGTTACTTTCAAAGCTTCCTGAACCAGGCTTCTTGCTTGCTTCCAAGGACAAGGTAGCTCACTACCTGTGCCTGTCAGGCACTGAATCAGGCACAATAGCCCATTTTACCTGCCTGAGGTTAAGGATCAGGGAATTCAAGGGACTTTCCCAAGCTCACACAGCTTGTGAGCCTGGGAGTTGGGATTTGCATTGGACCCTGGGTCTGTGCTCTTAACCCCTGTGCTGTGCTCACCAAAGCCTCAAGTCATCTGTGGGTAAAATGAGGCAATAAACTACACTTTTGTAGGACCCCATCCGCCTCTAAAGAGTCATGAAACCCGTCAAAAGACAAAGTCTAAGAAAAGAGCTGCTCGGAAGAAGGGAAGATGGCAGAAGAGTAAGACGCGGAGATCAACTTCCTCCCCACAGATACAGCATAAATACATCTACACGTGGAACAACTCCTACAGAACACCTACTGAACACTGGCAGAAGACCTCAGACCTCCCAAAAGGCAAGAAACCCCCCCACGTACCTGGGTAGGGCAAAAGAAAAAAGAATAAACAGAGACAAAAGAATAGGGACGGGACCTGCACCAGTGGGAGGGAGCCGTGAAGGAGGAAAGGTTTCTACACACTACGAAGCCCCTTCGCCGGCGGAGACTGCGGGTGGCGGAAGGGGAAAGCTTCGGAGCCGCGGAGGAGAGCACAGCAACAGGGGTGCGGAGGGAAAAGCGGAGAGATTCCCGCACAGAGGATCGGTGCCGACCGGCACTCACCAGCCTGAGAGGCTTGTCTGCTCACCCGCTGGGGCGGGCGGGGCTGGGAGCTGAGGCTCGGGCTTCGGTCGGAGCGCCGGGAGAGGACTGGGGTTGGTGGCACGAACACAGCCTGCAGGGGGTTAGTGCGCCACGGCTGGCCGGGAGGGAGTCCGGGGAAAAGTCTGGACCTGCCGAAGAGGCAAGAGACTTTTTCTTACCTCTTTGTTTCCTGGTGCGCGAGGAGAGGCGATTAAGAGCGCTGCTTCAAGGAGTTCCAGAGACGGGCGCGAGCCGCGGCTAAAAGCGCGGACCCCAGAGACGGGCATGAGACGCTAAGGCTGCTGCTGCCGCCGCCACCAAGAAGCCTGTGTGCGAGCACAGGTCACTATCCACACCCCCCTTCCGGGGAGCCTGTGCAGCCCGCCACTGCCAGGGTCCCGGGATCCAGGGACAACTTCCCCGGAAGAACTCATGGCATGCCTCAGGCTGGTGCAACGTCACGCCGGCCTCGCCGCCGCAGGCCCGCCCCGCGCTCCGTGCCCCTCCCTCCCCCTGGCCTGAGTGAGCCAGAGCCCCCGAATGAGCAGCTCCTTCAACCCCGTCCTGTCTGAGCAAAGAACAGACGCCCTCTGGCGACCTACACGCAGAGGCGGGGCCAAATCCAAAGCTGAGCCCCTGGGAGCTGTGAGAACGAAGCAGAGAAAGGGAAATCTCTCCCAGCAGCCTCAGGAGCAGCGGATTAAAGCTCCACAATCAACTTGATGTACCTGCATCTGTGGAATACATGAATAGACAACCAATCATCCCAAATTGAGGAGGTGGACTTTGAGAGCAAGATTTATGATTTTTTCCCCTTTTCCTCTTTTTGTGAGTGTGTATGTGTATGCTTCTGTGTGAGATGTTGTCTGTATAGCTTTGCTTCCACCATTTGTCCTAGGGTTCTATACATCCGTTTTTTTCTTTGTTGTTTTTCTGGTTTTTTCTTTTTTAAAAAACATTTTTTCCTTAATAATTATTTTTTATTTCAGTAATTTTATATTATTTTATCTTATTTTATTTTATCTTCTTTCTTTCTTTCTTTCCTTCCTTCCCTCCCTCCTTCCTTCCTTCCTTCCTCCCTCACTCCCTCCCTCCTTTCTTTCTTTCTTTTCTTCTTTCTTTCTTTCTACTTTTTCTACCTTTTATTCTGAGCCGTGGGGATGAAAGGCTCTTGGTGCTGCAGCCAGGAGTCAGTGCTGTGCCTCTGAGGTGGGAGAGCCAACTTCAGGACACTGGTCCACAAGAGACCTCCCAGCTCCACATAATATCAAATGGAGAAAATCTCCCAGAGACCTCCATCTCAACGCCAGCACCCAGCTTCACTCAATGACCAGCAAGCTACAGTGCTGGACACTCTATGCCAAACAACTAGCAAGATAGGAACACAACACCACCCATTAGCAGAGAGGCTGCCTAAAATCATAATAAGTCCACAGACACCCCAAAACACACCACCAGACGTGGACCTGCCCACCAGAAAGACAAGATCCAGCCTCATCCACCACAACACAGGCACTAGTCCCCTCCACCAGGAAGCCTACACAACCCACAAAACCAACTTTAGCCACTGGGAACAGACACCAAAAACAATGGGAACTACAAACCTGCAGCCTGCAAAAAGGAAACCCCAAACACAGTAAGACAAGCAAAATGAGAAGACAGAAAGACACACAGCAGATGAAGGAGCAAGATAAAAACCCACCAGACCTAACAAATGAAGGGGAAATAGGCAGTCTACATGAAAAAGAATTCAGAATAATGATAGTAAAGATGATCCAAAATCGTGGAAATAGAATGGACAAAATGCAAGAAACATTTAACAAGGACTTAGAAGAACTAAAAATGAAACAAGCAATGATGAACAACACAATAAATAAAATTAACAATACTCTAGATGGGATCAATAGCAGAATATCTGAGGCAGAAGAAAGGATAAGTGACCTGGAAGATAAAATAGTGGAAATAACTACTGCAGAAGAAAGAAGAAAGAATGAAACGAACTGAGGACAGTCTCAGAGACCTCTGCGACAACATTAAATGCGCCAACATTCGAATTATAGGGGTTCCAGAAGAAGAAGAGAAAAAGAAAGGGACTGAGAAAATATTTGAAGAGACTATAGTTGAAAACTTCCCTAATATGGGAAAGGAAATAGTTAATCAAGTCCAGGAAGCACAGAGAGTCCCATACAGGATAAATACAAGGAGAAATACGCCAAGACACAAATTAATCAAACTGTCAAAAATTAAATACAAAGAAAATGTATTAAAAGCAGCAAGGGAAAAACAACAAATAACACACAAGGGAATCCCCATAAGGTTAACAGCTGATCTTTCAGCAGAAACTCTGCAAGCCAGAAGGGACTGGCAGGACATATTTAAAGTGATGAAGGAGAAAAACCTGCAACCAAGATTACTCTACCCAGCAAGGATCTCATTCAGATTTGATGGAGAAATTAAAACCTTTACAGACAAGCAAAAGCTGAGAGAGTTCAGCACCACCAAACCAGCTTTACAACAAATGCTAAAGGAACTTCTCTAGGCAAGAAGCACAAGAGAAGGAAAAGACATACAATAACGAACCCAAAACAATTAAGAAAATGGGAATAGGAATATACATATCGATAATTACCTTAAATGTTAATGGACTATGTGCTCCCACCAAAAGACACAGATTGACTGAATGGATACAGAAACAAGACTCATATATATGCTGTCTACAAGAGACCCACTTCAGACCTAGAGACACATACAGACTGAAAGTAAGGGGATGGAAAAAGTTATTCCATGTAAATATAAACCAAAAGAAAGCTGGAGTAGCAATTCTCAAACGGGAAAAGAAGAAGTAAGCTGTCACTGTTTGCAGATGACATGATACTATACACAGAGAATCCTAAATATGCTTCCTGAATACTACTAGAGCTAATTAATGAATTTGGTAAAGTATCAGGATACAAAATTAATGCACAGAAATCTCTGGCATTCCTATACACTAATGATGAAAAACCTGAAAGTGAAATCAAGAAAACACTCCCATTTACCATTGCAACAAAAAGAATAAAATATCTAGGAATAAACCTACCTAAGGAGACAAAAGACCTGTATGCAGAAAATTATAAGACACTGATGAAAGCAATTAAAGATGATAGAAACAGATGGAGAGACATACCATGTTCTTGGATTGGAAGAATCAACATTGTGATAATGACTCTACTACCCAAAGCAATCTACAGATTCAATGCAATCCCTATCAAACTACCACTGGCACTTTTCACAGAACTAGAACAAAAAATTTCACAATTTGTATGGAAACACAAAAGACCCCGAATAGCCAAAGCAATCTCGAGAAAGGAAAACGGAGCTGGAGGAATCAGGCTCCCTGACTTCAGACTCTACTACAAAGCTACAGTAATCAAGAGAGTATGGTACTGGCACAAAAACAGAAAGATAGATCAGTGGAACAGGATAGAAAGCCCAGAATAAACCCACGCACATATGGTCACCTTATCTTTGATAAAGGAGGCAGGAATGTACAGTGGAGAAAGGACAGCCTCTTCAATAAGTGGTGCTGGGAAAACTGGACAGGTACATGTAAAAGTATGAGATTAGATCACTCCCTAACACCATACACAAAAATAAGCTCAAAATGGATTAATGACCTAAATGTAAGTCCACAAACTATCAAACTGTTAGAGGAAAACATAGGCAGAACATCTATGACATAAATCACAGTAAGATCCTTTTTAACCCACCTCCTAGAGAAATGGAAATAAAAACAAAAATAAACAAATGGGACCTAATGAAACTTCAGCTTTTGCACAGCAAAGGAAACCATAAGCAAGACCAAATGACAACCCTCAGAATGGGGGAAAATATTTGCAAATGAAGCAACTCACAAAGGATTAATCTCCAAAATTTATAAGCAGCTCATGTAGCTCAATAACAAAAAAACAAACAACCCAATCCAAAAATGGGCAGAAGACCTAAATAGACATTTCTCCAAAGAAGATATACAGACTGCCAACAAACACATGAAAGAATGCTCAACATCATTAATCATTAGAGAAATGCAAATCAAAACTACAATGAGATATCATCTCACACCAGTCAGAATGGCCATCATCAAAAAATCCAGAAACGATAAATGCTGGAGAGCGTGTGGAGAAAAGGGAACACTCTTGCACTGCTGGTGGGAACGTGAATTGGTACAGCCACTATGGAGAACAGTATGGAGGTTCCTTAAAAAACTGCAAATAGAACTACCATATGACCCAGCAATCCTACTACTGGGCATATATCCTGAGAAAACCATAATTCAAAAAGAGTTCATTGCAGCTCTATTTACAATAGCCAGGAGATGGAAACAACCTAAGTGTCCATCATTGGATGAATGGATAAAGATGTGGCACATATATACAATGGAATATTACTCGGCCATAAAAAGAAACAAAATTGAGCTATTTTTAATGAGGTGGATGGACCTAGAGTCTGTCATACAGAGTGAAGTAAGTCAGAATGAGAAAGACAAATACCGTATGCTAACACATATATATGGAATTTAAGGGGAAAAAATGTCATGAAGAACCTAGGGATAAGACAGGAATAAAGACAGACCTACTAGAAAATGGACTTGAGGATATGGGGAGGGGGAAGGGTCAGCTGTGACAAAGCGAGAGAGTGGCATGGACATATATACACTACCAAACGTAAAATAGATAGCTAGTGGGAAGCAGCCGCATAGCACAGGGAGATCAGCTAGGTGCTTTGTGACCACCTAGAGGGGTGGGATAGGGAGGGGGGAAGGGAGGGAGACCCAAGAGGGAAGAGATATGGGAACATATGTATATGTATAACTGATTCACTTTGTTATAAAGCAGAAACTAACACACCATTGTAAAGCAATTATACTCCAATAAAGATGTAAAAAAAAAAAAGACTAGAAAAAAAACAAAAAAAGAAAAGAGCTGCTCTGCCACTCTTTTCTAGCTTTTTTCTGGGTAGCTCAGATTACTTGCAAGTGTTGTATTTGTATAAAGTAGAAAGAGTTTTTCTTGGTATGTAGGGTTTCAAGCCTGCCACTCAAAATGCATACAGACATCAGTCAGTTATGTTTATTTGTGCACCCACCAATTCAATACTTTCACCCCTAGCTACATGCTATAGAAATCCTCCTAGCAATATATTCAACTTTCCCACACAAATGCTCACATTTCCCAAGGACAGTTACTGTCACTCATCCTTCCTAGGCTGTACCCAGAAGTGGGAAGTCCAACTTCCAGAAAGAAGTGTGAAGTTGTCTGCTTTGTAGTTAATCTACCTGATCTACAAGCCCTCACAGTAGCAGCTCCTACAAAGAACATAATTGGAATACTCTTTCCAAGTTAATAGATCTGCCTACCACTGAAGGAAGCGTGAGTCCTTATTAAAATAACAAGCATTGGCTGTCAGGCATCCTCTCCAAGCCCTAAACATTACTAGTCATTTACGATGCAAGCCTTGCGACTTCCCTGGTGGCGCAGTGGTTAAGAATCCACCTGCCAATGCAGGAGACACGGTTTCGAGCTCTGGTCCAGGAAGATCCCACATGCCACGGAGCAACGAAGCCCGTGCCCCACAACTACTGAGCCTGCGCTCTAGAGCCCGCAAGCCACAACTACTGAGCCCGCAAGCCACAACTACTGAAGCCTGTGCACCTAGAGCCCGTGCTCCGCAACAAGAGAAGGCACTGCAACGAGAAGCCCGGGCACCACAACAAACAGTAGCCCCGCTCACTGCAACTAGAGAAAAGCCCACGCCCAGCAATGAAGACCCAACACAGCCCAAAATAAATAAATAAAATAAATAAATTTATATTTTTTAAAAATGATGGAAGCCTTTTCACCAAGCAGAAGCCTGGGGTTGTCTACTTTGTTCTTGGTTTACCCTGTAAACAGCGCATCTAACAGTAACCTCACCCTAACTATACGTTTTGAAACAACTCATTCCAATGCATCCAAAATTTCACTCACAGGATACTTTACATACCATAGAAGCTTCCACACACTGCTTTTCCTTCAGGCATGTATGTGCTCATGGGTCTGCCCCACCTCTGCTCCATCAACCTGTGGATATTCCTTTTCTTCCTCTGCTGCACTCTGTACATATGCAGTGATTCAGTTACGGTACTGGTTTTCAACTTTCTCCTGGTCATGACATTGATGTCAATTACCCTTTCCCCAACCTCTGTTACTAAACATTTGGAAGTCACTTTTCTAAAGAAATCAGTGGCCTTATGTTGCCCACTATGACAATGATTTTACCTAGTCTTCATGGAAGTCTCAACGGAGGTGCACAAACCCAGAAACAAAGCCTCAGAGCCAGGCTTAGTGTCCTCTCACTTTCTACCTCTGCCCTCCAGTGGCTCCAATCAGCCTCTAAAACGGAGGATGCTCCATATCCTTTCCCATAACTCTAACTAACTCACACTGCAAATGTATCTCAGAATAGCAGCATTCGTAACACATATCTGCTCAATGAGGTGTTAGATCCAGTCAACAGCACAACGCATATGAAATCCCCCTCTTCTTTTCCATCTCCCTATGCAGTACTTAGGCCAGTGATCTCCAAACATTAGGTAATAATAGTAATCTCTCAGTAAATGTTACCTATCATCATTATTATTAAGTCATGCATTGAGTTCAATAACTTAACCTTTGTTGACTACAATATGGGATAAGTAGATTCTTTAAAGATTTCGTTTAATGAGGCACAGAGACGTTAAGTAACCTTCCAAAAATCTCCATGAGAATTATTGAGAGCTAATGTATCTTGAACTTATACCAGCCACAAGGGGGAATGGGAAGCTGAGTTATGGGAGTAAATTAACATCAATACAACCTTTTTGGCCTCTTGATATTCCATTAGAATACATCAAATGAAAATTTTGTAGAGACTCCTACTAGACACCCTGAGGACTGTACTTCTATTTCTCTCTGTGGCCCTTATCACTATAGTTTTTTGTGTGTTTCTCATATATAATGACACACACACACAATGTTTGTTGAAAGGATATATTCATAAAAGGGGGGATGAATGCATCTTGGAAAATAAAAGAAAAAGTATCTTTATACTAAAAAAGGTAAAACAGGCAGAAAGTGGATGGCTAAGTAGAAAGGATTCAGGAATGATGAGTATCTCACAAACTTAATATAAATTAAAATATCTCTTCTGAAAAAAGCTAACACAAACAATTTTCTTTCTACTCAGTCAAGAATCATTTCATGTTTAGTATTAAGGCAGAGGAGCTAATGAATCCAACATTTTAGTCAAATTGTTTTTGAAGAGTCTCATTACATCCCATGTTGATATAATTTGTCCAAGGTCCTACAGTTAGTAAGCAGCAACCTCTGAATGCACAGCCTACTCCTGTGATCCCAAAGCCTACTCTCTTTTCATTATACTCTGCATGAAAAACTGGACAGGTATTGTGTAAACACATGAGAGGAAGAGTTTTATTTTTGCCTGAAGAAGTTAGGGCAACCTCCAAGGAGAAGGTATCATTTGAGTTCACTCTTGAAGAATGAAGAGACATTTTCCAAGAAGACAGTACAGGGAAGGATATTTAAAATATGTGTATTTTAAATACACTTGTGCATGCCTTTACGTGTATAAAAAGCAAGGAGGACTGACGATCTGGTGTGTGCATTCAAGGATATGCAAGTAACTGGTATGGTGGAAGTTCATATTGTGCATGGGGGGAGCGATGCTTCATGGGGCTACAGAGAGTGGCAAGGCCTAGATCACAAAGGGTCTTATGTGCTAGGCTAAGGAGTTTAAACGTCCTAGGCAATGGGATTCATTGAAGGGTTCTTGTCAAGGAAATGAAAAGATAAGATTCATATTTTGGGGGTACCTGGCTTCAGTGTGGAGAATGAAATGGAGAGGAACAAAAGCACCTAGAAAGCTATTGGAGAAGTTCAGACAAGAGTAGAGAAAGGGTTCATTTCACTTAGCAGCAGAAGTAATGGGAGTAATGGAGGGAATAAACATAATAGGGATTTGGAAAATCTCAGTAGAATTAACAAGACCCAGTAACTGATTGAATTTGGGGCCCAGATGGAGAGGGGTGGAGGAATTGAGGGCAAATTATGTTTAAACTCACTGGGTTGTTAGGCTGAATGTTGGCATCAGTTGTCCAGAGAGAGAATACACGAAGAGGAACAGGTCCGGAGGTGGTGGGAGCACAATTTTGAGAGCAGACTAGAATCAGACTGAAAGCCTGATTGAGTCTGAGCACCCATTTTGGCACTTAAAACTTCATCAAGTTATTTAACCACCTTGAACTTTATTAAAAATTTTGTTTGTTTTTCATCTATAACATGTCTAATTAGAGCACTCACCCCACAGCATTGCCGAGGATTGTTGAAAAGTTTAAGTGAGAAAATGTGTTTCACGTGTTTGCAAAGTGGCTGACTGGCTTATTAGTAGCTAAAAAGAAGTGCATTGGACTTATTGAGAATTTGAGGTTCCAGTAACACATTCAGACAGAGAAGTCTGTTAATATCAGCATCACTCTGCTCCAGGCATATGTGGCCTTCCTCGGGACCCTGGAATAGCATAAAAATCAAGACTCTGATTTGTTCTTAAATATTTTTTTATTTGAGGTAAAGTAAGTTTTCCTCACTAAAAATAATCTAAAATATTCACAGAGAATTTAAAACAAAGAAAAGCACAAAAGACAACGATTTAAATTATACAAATCCTCACCACATGTAACCATTGCTAGTGTTTTGGTGTATTTCTTCCTATATATTTTTTCTATTCTATGATATTCTAGTCTATTGATATGTATCTGTATTCTTGTGAAAGCATCATATTGTTACAGTAAGCTTTGAGTATTAATATAATAGTAGTCCCTCATTTATTATTTCTCAATTTCAAACATTTCCTGGCTAGTCTGTGAGCCTTCTAATCTAGAGGAATGATATATCTCTTTATTAATGAAAGACATCGTGTATCTACGTGACCTTGGAATTTGGTTTATGGACTATGGCTATTGTTTGAAAGATATAAATTAGTCATTTCAAAGAATGATGAATTTTTAAATCACCTTATTCTGTTTAATAAAAAGTTTAATGTCTTTTACTATTTGTTGGTATAATTATATTTTTCTCTATTGTCCTAGTTATGTATATTATATAAAATAATTTTTATAGCAGTGAAAACTTTAATTCATTTATAATATTAAACCAACTTTACATTTCTAGATTATATAAACTTGGCGTATAATTATGCTAATATACTCCTGAATTTTATTTCCTTATACTTTAATTAGGGCATTATTATTCCATATTTGAACTTTTTAAAAGAGAATGGTTATTAGGGTGTAACTCTGGGCAAGTTACTCCAATTCTAAAGGCGCAGTTTCAGTGTATGTCAGATGGGCGAAATAATAACTCCTTCCTAAGAGAGTTACTATCTGATTAAATTAATTTTTAAATAAATATTTATACATGCTTACTATGAGCCAGAAAGTTATAATATTTTCATGTGGATTAATTCCATTGTATCATTTTAGCTCTTAACCACATTCATAACACAGCACCTATTAAATTATTTGAACTCCATAAAAAGAGTTATTATCATCAACATCATTTGGGAAAAAGTGGCAATTTGGGGACTGGGCTTACTGTCTATTAAAAGAGGCAAGTGTTAATCAAATAATCATACACAATACCACTACCACCACACACAAATTACAGCTGACACAATTGCAATAGTGCCAGGAGGGCCTATAATGGGGTGGTCAGGGAAATTATCTTCAGTGAAGGAAGTAATACTAGAGCTGAGAGCTGCAGAATGAATACAGTTAAATATGTAAAGGGATATCATGAGAGAATTCCAGGCAGAAGGAAGAGCAGGTGCAAAATGCTGTTGAAGAAGGTGATCGTGAATGAATGAAAGAAGGTTAGAGTGAATCTAAGGGAAAGGTAAAGTGGGATGATGTAAGAGGTCTCTGGAGAAGCAGGCAGGGTCCACATCACCCAGAACCTTGAAGAAGAGAGTTTTTGTCTTTATATTTCTGGCAGTGGTTTATAGGAAGGATTGTTTTCATTAGATCTGTATTCCAAAAAGACCCTTCTAGCTGCTCTAGTGAATACAGATTGATTTTGTATGTTGTCTAATCAGCGTCATTTTAGTTCCGCCACTTTGAGTTGTATGACTGTGGGTACATTGACTGAACTTCTATAGACTTCAGTTTTCTCATCTGTAAATTTGGAATAATACTGACTTCATTCATTCAACAGAAACATGTTGATCACCCACTATTTTCCAGACACTGACATTTCATACATTTTTGATAAGGAGGACATGTAAATTCTCAGTATCTGGCTAAAAGCAAGTGCTCAAAAAATGTTTGTCATTGTTATATTTCATAGCTTCATAGAAATGAATTGTAAAACTTTCTTTTTTCATACTCTGGAAGAATTTGCATATTAAAGAGCAGTTTAGTATAATGGTTAAGGGTGTAGGCTCTCCCAGCAGACAATGTAAGCTCTATTTCTCCCTCTATTCCTCAGTAGCTATGGGGTCTTAATATCTTCATCAGTAAAATGAGGATGAGAATGAAAGTACCTATCTCATATGATTGTTATGAAAATTAATAAATAACTGCACATAAAGCACTTAGAACTGTGTCTGGTACAAGGCCATACTCCTTTAAAACTATTCTTATAAATTTCCTATTGAATTATGTAAATGACATATTTTATTTGTTTGTTTTTTTACTTTAAAATGTCTCATGCCACAGAGAAATTAAGAAAAATCTAATATCAGATAAATAAACATATTTCAAAGGTGTATATATATTTCAATTGTTAGTTGATAAACATAAAAATTCAAACTTACTAAGAACAATTTATAGATAAATATATATATATGTCCAATAATATATATTTATACAGAATTCTTTCCATGCAAATGAAACTTCCCATAATATTGCCAGAAATAGGCATAAAGACTGCAGTTATTTGAGCATGTGTGTTAATCCTATACATTTTTCAGATGAATCAGTGAGCCTCCTTTCCATCATTTGATTCCTGTGCTTGGTTTCTGCTTAGTTTGTGCTGTTGTTAGCTGCAGAAATTCCTTTGGCCTTGTTCTTCTCACTCCAGATGCCTTTTGTTTTGTAATCAGACATTCTTGGTTAACCCCAAAGCCTCCCCACCCTTGTTTTTTCTGCTATGATCAAATTGCTAACCATCCCAGCAGGCTGATTGAAATGAGCCTGGACCTCAGGAAAGAGGTCTGGTCATTAGAGAAGGATCTTAGAGGCACCCTGTCTGAGCCGTGGTTGATGTTACAGAATTGGATACGAGTAAAAAGAATAGAAGATGACGGGGTGGGAGACAAAACTCTGGAGAACTTCAACATTTAAATTTCTGATAGGGGAAGAGGTAGAAATAAACATTTAAAAAAACTGTTATTCAAGACAATCAGAGGGGTGGGAAAGGGCTTAGTGAAGCTGGAAGACAGCACTGTTGTTGCTGTTTGTTTTCTTTTGCTGTTTTGCTTTGTTTTGTTTTCACAGTTATACATGGGCTTTACATTTCCACCTAAAATCCAAACCAATCTGAAAATTTTACTGGAGAAGAGTTTAACTTTGGATGAGTTAAATAAAAGAATAAAAATTATTTTTAAAAAGTGTGAGCTATTTTCATGAGACTGAAACCTTACATTCCAATATATTTTACAGCATATCCTTGTGATTCAAGGTACTCAGAGACACATCATAACTGTAATGTTATTCTTTTGCATACACTGATAGCAGGTGTTAAGTAAAAAATCTTCACCATATGAGAAAAATGTGGAGTAAAACTAGCTTAATTGTTTTTGACAGCTCATACTTAAAGCAACTGTGATACTTAGTGGACGTAAATCATCTATCATAAGAAATTCTAATGAATCTAGTCTTTTCACACCAATGAATATCTTTTGTGGTTGACTGCCTCACTGAATTTAAGTTTAAGAATATTAAGAATGTTCAGAAGGAATTAGACGATAACCTATAAGGATGTGCTAATGCGAACCAACCTAAGAAAGATGCAAAAGATGGGAGAAGAGCTGAACTGCAAAGTGAACATACTCTGATAAGTCAGGACTTTTGGTCTCTTTGTTATTGTTGGCAATGCTATCGATATGTTTTGTCATTTTATTTTTTTGTGATGCAGACGTGCTTTGGTGAAATTGAAAAGAAAATGCTGCTCTACTCTCAGAGTCATTCAGAAAATTTGCCTTAAATACACGTGCATTTTTTTACTCCTGTTGTCAGTTAAGAAAAAATATGTGTTAATAATAAAAACATGTATGATTTCCATGATAGATTAGAAAAAACAAGTATACCCCAGAGGGTTTTATTAAAGGACGATGCACATAATATGTCAGAGAAACATAATTTATCTAACAGAAGGCCAGTGAAGATCACATTTTGCCTATTTAAAAAAGGTTCCTCTGTCTATCACCTTACATTTCTGCCTACTCAGGTAGCCCAGTTAGCTTCATTTTGAATTACCTGCAACTTTCTTTTTTCCTCTCCATTTGACAAGTCTCCTTTTAATTTCCCAGAGAAACTGTATTTTCTCCTAGGAGACTTTTGAATAGTAATAATACAGCATTAGCTGCCTTTGGAGAAAAAGCAAGTACTGATTGAAAATCAATCTTATTTCTGGTTCTCCGAGTTGCCTGTTTCTTCCTCAACTTCCACTTAGGAGTCCAAGGTATAATTTTTATATGCATGATAAGTTTTTGGGAAAAAGAAAAAGCAGCCCATAGACTGGTAGTAAGAAGCAAACTGTTCTCCTATTGCCAAAACATTTTTAGAGACCAGCAATAAACCCCTTTTCAACAATCACACGTCACACTTTACAGGTATATAATTCTTTATAATTCACCTGGTGGATCCATACAACAAAATTTTTAGGATGTTAAGGTGGGTGTTGGGGTTTTCATTAGGAGAACCCTAATTACATTAGGAGAAGCCATTTTATAGGAAAAGGGGGGAATAATTGACTTTGATCACATATGTACCTAGTACATATGACTGATCCATGACTGGAATCTAGGGTTCGCAATTCCCACCTATGTGCTCTCCTTCCTCAAATCTGAAACTGTTTTTTACCCGTATTCCTTAAATGATGAAGATTACCTGAATGTAGCTGGGTGTTTTATCGGCCTCTTTATACTACTTATCCAGTGCGTATATTCAAAAATACCCTTCCTGTAGTTGAGCATACCGTCATGAAGAGACAAAGGAGGCTGAATACTGAAACAGATGGCATTTGAACATATGAAAAAAGAATTGTCAATTGGACAACGCTTTGGTTATAGCTGCTGCCTCTGCTGCCGCCGCTATTACCACTAAAGAGACAACAGCATCACTTGTGATATTGACTGCAGTAGTAAGCGGGATTCAGTGTCAGATCCAAATGTAAGTCTATGCCTCAGGGAGGGAAGACACATCTGGGGGGCACCCATGACTAAAGGACAACTGCTAACAGTCACAATGAGACTAGGGGAGATACTCCAAGGATGTTAGCAATCAGATGGCTGGGAACAGGAAGCAGTAAAGGAAGAGGAAAAATCTGAAAATATACTTCCACTCATCTTCAGCTTACTTCTCTTGTCTCTGCATATCACTCTCCGCTATTGTTTACATCACGAAAAGGAATGGTTTTAAGAATAATCAGCTTCCCGTGAACTGAGAGGACAAGAGAGACAGAAAGCCAGATGGAGTGTGTGGAGCTTGAGTCTTGGGTGTCAGATACAGTTTGAGAACCGACCTCTGCTATTTTCAAGCTGTGTGATGGTGGGCAAATGACATATCTCTGAGCTTTTCTTTAGCTGTCAAATGGATATAATAATAACTGAGTCAGAGACCATCTTATTTATTCATATCACATTTGTCACTTTTCTTAACCTCCAATATTCATGAACATTTTAGAAGATATTCCAGAGACTAAGCATAGGTGGGGTGATAGTGTGTGAGGGGGGAGGAGGTGCTGTTTTTATTTATAAATCTTTTGCTGCATTCCAGGCACTATTCTAAGTGCTTTCTATGTATTAACTCATGTATTCTTGAAACATCTCTACATATCCAATTTACAAGTGAGAAATTTAAGATAAGAAGTCACAGAGCTATTAAATGGTAGAGGCAGAGTTTCAACTGAGAAGTCTCATATCTTAACCTCAATGTTAACTATATTGCTTTCCCCCAAATCTTACATTTGAAGATGATTTGTTGCCTGTCTACATGCAATAAACCACTAGTTCCTTTTAAGCTTTACCAAACATCGAGGCCAGTCATCAACGAATCTCTCTCACATTCTACCTTATCCATTTTATTATTATCCAAGCTTATTAGTGCCTAGAGGAAAATATCCCATCCTTGAAATTTAAAACTCACTCTGAACAATGGGTGTTTGATTCTTATCGTTCTATCATTTCTTCAAGAGAATACTGCTTAACATTGTTTTAATTTCCACTTTAATATTATTTTATATGAATCCAGTTACTGAAGTCTCCACTTACTATCATTAAGTTCTCTCCTTAGGCATTTGACCTGGCTAAGTTTTTACAATAAACTCAAAAATATCATTTCTTGAAAAGCCTTTATTTCTCTAATCCATCTTCCTCATCCTTTTTCCTTTCCTGTCCTAAAGCCACAGGAAGAAAAGCTACATATCCTTAGGGATCCAAGCGATATTTAGAGCAGTTTGATCTTGTGATTCTTATAAAATAATATAGAATCATCAAAACATCAATGATATCCCTTGATTATGTTTGTGAACTCATTTTAAATACATATTCCCTTGTATGTAGAATTACAATGCCTATTATAAGGTGCCTCTGGACTATATTTTGTGAGTCAAAGTACATGCAACCATTCAATATTTATTGAGCGTAACTTAAGTGCCATGCAAAGGGCAAGGCACAATGTGCTAGACTTCTTAATGTATAATCCAGTGATAATTATAATTAATATATTTTAAGGGATGTTATTTTCACACTTGGTTAACTCTAATTCAGGAATGAAAAGTACATAATTTTTATCACACACACATGCACACACACACACACTCACACACCTAACTGTAATTGACATTGTTAATCAATTATGACTATCTTTTCCAATGAGACTTGACAATATCTCAGACCCCTATCAATCCTCTGTAGTAAGCAGCTAATATCGATGTGTATTTTTGAACTATGGTTTTCTCTGGGTATATGCTCAGCAGTGGGATTGCTGGGTCACATGGTAGTTCTATTTTTAGTTTTTTAAGGAACCTCCATACTGTTCTCCACAGTGGCTGTATCAATTTACATTCCCACCAGCAGTGCAAGAGGGTTCCCTTTTCACCGCACCCTCTCCAGCATTTATTGTTTGTAGATTTTCTGATGATGCCCATTCTACCTGGTGTGAGGTGATACTTCATTGTAGTTTTGATTTGCATTTCTCTAATAATTAGTGATGTTGAGCACCTTTTCATGTGTTTGTTGGCCATCTGTATGTCTTCTTTGGAGAAATGTCTCTTTAGGTCTTCTGCCCATTTTTCGATTGGGTTGTTTGTTGTTTTGATATTGAGCTGCATGAGCTGTTTCTATATTTTGGAGATTAATCCTTTGTCAATTGCTTCATTTGCAAATATTTTCTCCCATTCTGAGGACTGTCTTTTCATCTTGTTTATAGTTTCCTTTGCTGTGCAAAAACTTTTAAGTTTTATTAGGTCCCATTGTTTATTTTTGTTTTTATTCTCACTATTCTAGGAGGTGGGTTGAAAAAGAGCTTGCTGAGATTTATGTCAAAGAGTGTTCTATATTTCCTCTAAGACTTTTATAGTATCCAGCCTTACATTTAGGTCTTTAATTCATTTTGAGTCTATTTTTGTGTATGGTGTTAGGGAGTGTTCTAAATTCATTCTTTTTTTTTTTTTTTTTTTTTTTTTGTGGTGTGTGGGCCTCTCACTGTTGTGGCCTCTCCTGTTGTGGAGCACAGACTCCAGATGTGTAGGCTCAGCGGCCATGGCTCACGGGCCCAGCCGCTCCGCGGCATGTGGGATCTTCCTGGTCCAGGGCACGAACCCACGTCCCCTGCATCGGCAGGTGGACTCTTAACCACTGCGCCACTGAGGAAGCCCCAAATTCATTCTTTTACAAGTAGCTGCCCAGTTTTCCCAGCACCACTTATTGAAGAGGCTTTCTTTGCTCCATTATATATTCTGGCCTCCTTTGTCATAGATTAGGTGACCATAGGTGCATGGGTTTATCTCTGGGCTTTCTATCTTGTTCCATTGATCTATATTTCTGTTTTTGTGCCAGTACCATGCTGTCTTGATTACTGTAGCTTTGAAGTATAGTCTGAAGTCCAGGAGCCTGATTTCTCCAGCTCCTTTTTTCTTTCTCAAGATTGCTTTTGCTATTCGGGGTCTTTTGTGTTTCCATACAAATTGTGAAATTTTTCGTTCTAGTTCTGTGAAAAATGTGATTGGTAGTTTGATACGTATCGCATTGAATCTGTAGATTGCTTTGGGTAGTACAGTCATTTTCACAATATTGATTCTTCCAATCCAAGAACATGGTATATCTCTCCATCTGTTTGTGTCATCTTTGATTTCTTTCATCAGTATCTTACAGTTTTCTTTGTACAGGTCTTTTGTCTCCTTAGGTAGGTTTATTCCTAGGTATTTTATTCTTTATGTTGCAATGGTAAATGGGATTGTTTCCTTAATTTTTCTTGCTGATCTTTCAATGTTAGTGTATAGGAATGCAAGAGATTTCTGTGTATTAATATTGTATCCTGCAACTTTGCTAAATTTATTGATTAGCTCTAGTAGTTTTGGGTGGCATCTTTAGGATTTTCTATGCAGAGTATCATGTCATCTGCAAACAGTGATGGTTTTACTTCTTTTTTTCCAATTTGGATTCCTTTTATTTCTTTTTCTTCTCTGATTGCTGTGGTGAGGACTTCCAAAACTATGTTAAATAATAGTGGCAAGAGTGAATCTTTGTCTTTTGTGACATTGACACTTTTCAAGAATACGGGTCAATTATTTTTTAGACTATCTCTCATTTTACAATTGTGTGATGTTTTATTATGATTAGATTTGGTTATGTATTTTTAACCAGAATATCATAGAATGATGTTGTGCCCATGTCAGTGCATAATATCAGCAGGTTCAGGATGTTGACCTGTCTTAGCACTGACTATATTAACCTCGATCACCTGGTTAAAGTGGTGACTGCTGGGTTTCTCCATTGTAAATTTCCTATTTTTCTCTTTGTAATTTGATTTACATTTTTAAAAGAGTATTTTGGACATTACCTGGGGAATATATTGATGAAGAGTAAGACAGGAATTAGACAGGAGAAGAGACGATTATATTAGACCATGCAAGAGATTATGTGACTCAGACTAGGGAGAAAGTGGTAGAAAAGAAAAAAATGATAAATTAGCCATATACTTTGGAGTAAAAGTCACTAATACCTGGTGATGAATTGACTATGGGTGGGTGATGAATCATGAGGTATAAAGAGAGACTCCAGAATTTCTGACTTTTACAATTTGGTTAAAGTAGTGACATTCTTTCAGATTAGAAACATTGGATGAGTTTTATCTGCTATTTTTAAGGTGAAATATGGATAATGAGTTAAAGAAGTGCAAAAGTGGAAGGAAAGAGACTAGTTAAGAGTCTACTGCTTTAGTCCAGATGAATAATGATGGTTGCTTCGATTAGAGAAGATGATGAAGTATCCAACTTGGAGAATAGTTTAAGAATTATAGTCCATAGGCATATCTCTTAATTGATTAAGGAGAATTGGTGAGGGAGAGAGAGACGACAAGGATATCTTCTAGATTTCTTAGTTGCACAATTGGATGAACTGTGGTTCCATTTACTGGGACAGAAAACAGTCACAGAGAACTAAGTTTAGGATAATAACTACTTTCCATTTTACTAAGAATACCACAGAGAGCAGGGGTCTGGGGGAGAGAAAGAAGACGGGGTTTCTCCTGACAGAGCCAGGTTACACATGTCCTCTTACAATTTGACTTTCCAGCAACATATTGTAGTCTTATAAGAGAACATTTTTCTATCTGGATTTTAAGAGCAAGGGTCAAAGAATCTTGCCAAGAGATATTGTTCCTGCTCAAATATGTCATTGATTCTTTTAACTTTCAATAGGATTCGTGATGTTGCTTTGGCTACAACCAGTGAACCCCTGCTGCCTCTCTTTCTTTTGGAATGAGGTCTCAAAAGAAAGCCACATCCTCATATGGCAATATTTTCAAAAATCAATCAACTAACAAGTATCATGCCATCTGCACATTATCCAGAGGGAAAATTAGGCAAGACAAAACTCCTTAGTGGACAGAACACATTGTTCAACCACCTGAAACCAACACCATCAGGAAAAGAATGCTAAAAGTAATAGCGATGTATTTATTACTAGAAGGAGAGTAATGTTTATCCCTTTCTGAATATTCAGTGATCAACAAAATATACATCTTAATAAGTTAAATATGGTAATCACTTTCCGGAAGACAAAACCATGGAGAAAGGACTTAGAACTCAGAGCTCTGGAAATACAAGTTATAGAAGGCATCAAACCATATCAAGAACAAGCTAATACTTTCTGTTTCTTGGTAATAAAGAACACTATTCATTTCTTTTTCTCTCCTTCCCTCATTGTTTTTGTTGTTGTTGTTATTGTTGTTAATTCAGCAAATATATATAGGGCTCCTAATACGTGTACTATGTTTTTACTCTCTGTGGCTTGACAGATGGTGAATTGTATGATTTGCCTATCTAAAATTATAGCATATGAATCAGTGAAGAGATCTAGGACTCTCTGTCATCAGTGAAAGTTAATGTAAAAGGCTCTGGCAAATAAGAATACAGTCCAAGAATGTACATTTTATTGAGCTACTCTATTAGTTATTTAGAGTACAGAGTACATGTTGTATTAAATCATTATGAAAAAATGAAATAAGGCAATAATTATTAGTGGCATATCATAGAATTCTAGTGGGGAAACATTTTGTTTCTATCCCATCACACAGAGAGTACAAAACCTTTTAGGAATCCTAGAATCTTCACTTAAAGCTACTTAAAGCCAAAATGACTAGTCAGTTCCATAAGATTTAGCATCAGCAATCCTTCCATCAAATTCTACTTATTTATTCACAATAGTTGACCTTTTAGCATTCATTGAAATGTATGATTGAATGGAAGCTAAAATCCAACTCCGGCTAAGCCATCATCTTTGTTTCAAAAGCCAGGATATCTCAAATACATATGGCCCGAATTATCTAGATCAATATTTCTTTAACTTCTCATATGTAAATACAAATTATTTAACTATTCCAAAGATTCTGGAATAACTATCTCCCAATATTTACAACTCAGATATCTACACTGTAAAATCAAAAAGAAATCTTTTATTTTTTTCAAATTTAACTAATGAAGTCTTAAGTTTTCTATTTATTTTCTTTTCCAGATGCCTAACATTTTGCTGAGATGAAATAGAGCTATTTCCCAGAGAAGCTAAATTCTACCTGCCTCGTGCTACCAAAGAATACCAAATATGAAAGACAAGAATGTGCTGTAAATGACAACTGAAGTGGGTTTATGTCTACCTGTCATGCTAATAAAACCCAAATAATCAAGATTATTTCCCCAGGTAGAGTCACTTGGTCTTTTGTGGCCAATAGGATAATATCAACAAAGTAGCTAATTACCTGATGGATTTTCAGATTCCATGAGCACTGAAAGGTCTCACAGTAAGCTGCTTCTCAATAAAAGTCTTGTCATTTGCAAAAAAACTAAGGTAAATCCTCAAGAAACTCCACAGGATCTAGAAAAATGATTAACATAAAATACATGCACATTGGCGAATTATTTATAAATATTATATATTGACAGATAATACATTAAAGACTAGCTTTCTGATATTTTCTAATTCTGTTTCACTAAAAAATACATTTTAAAATGCAAGTATTCACCCGTAGAAATGGCGAATATTTTTCTTTTAGCAACTAATTGGCTTGTGCATTTTTCTCCACGTGACAACGGTTGCAGGAAAATTATGCTAGGCTATGTCTTTTAACATGACCTGCTTTCAAATGTGTGCTGCTCTTAGTGCATTTGAACTACTCAAGAAATAAAAGAAAGGGACGGTCCTTTTGTGAACAGTCCTTAAGAAGCAGGCAAATTATTAACAGATCTGCCTAAGTACTTTGGCACTTACTAAAGGTCTGAGAAAGGGAGTGTGCACAGCCTCCAAGGCAGCACAGCTGTGAAGGTCTGATTCTTGATTGAGAGTCTGTGGACTCATGAACTGGGGGTCCCGCCTCCATTGTTTTTCTCTGTGAATTTTAATTTGAGCTAAATGCAATCCCAAGAAAGGATAATGATGAGATTTTCTGCTTCTTAGATTGGGGATAAGTATAGCTGCACTTGGGCAGGAAATGGAGAAGTAGGAATGGAAATTAAGAGACAATTCACAGAACAAGAAATGCAAATTGTTATTATGGCTGAGCTTCAGTAATAACTGAAGGGCTGTAAATTGAAATTGCAAGGATATATCACTTTTCATATAAAAGTTAGTAAAAAGTTAAAAATATGAACACCCTTATGGCAAGAGAGAGATGAGAAGGGCTTTCCTAGATTGCTTGTAGGAATGTCAACTAATAGTTTCTGGGGAAAACATGACAAAATGCATCAAAGGCCTTTAAAACGCTCATATTCTTTGACTTCAGCATTTAAGATTAATAAAAGTTTGAGAAGAGGTGATTACTAGATATGCTATGGCTAGTGCCTCCGCCTAGCCAACCCACAGAGTGACGCCACTGCTCTTGTGGGACATCTGGCTCACATTGCTGCTGGGTGTTTGAAAGAGTTCAATGCTATTTGTGATTGCACTTGAATCCCGAGGCGTTTTTAGCTTTGAAATATTATTTTAAAATCTAATAATGAAATAGATAAAGCCATGCACAGATAAATAGTTCTTTAAGTCAAAGTCCATTAAAAGTGCTTAGATCTGCTGGTTTATCTCATGGAAAGCAAGTTCATTTAATTGAAGAAAATCTCCAAAGATCAGACCAGAAAGGGGCGCTTGATAGCAGGTCAAAAACCATTTTCCTCACAAATAGCATAGGGCATATTAGAATACATTGTGTTCATTTTCATCAAGTAAGTGGCATTGAAAGAATGGATTCTTGTAGGCAGCCTTAGAAATATCAATAATGTAAATGCTTAGCAAGAAATGCATCCACACATTTCCTGGCCTGGCATCCGGAGTTGTTGTGAACTCTCTTCACCTTGCTTCACTGCACACCTACAATTGAATTACACTTTTGTGTCCTACAGGGTTATCATTTGGGTCTCTATAGGAGCTGGATTCAAAAGGATAAACCATAAATATGGCTAGAATGATCATGATAGAGATAATAATCTTTTAAAAATACACAAAATAGAGAGCCTGGAGGACCTGGGTGGCCTGCTGTCTTCCAGTTTAGAGACCGAAAGCTAATATACATCAGAAATACATCTACAGGTGGAACAACTCCTACAGAACACCTACTGAACGCTGGCAGAAGACCTCAGACCTCCCAAAAGGCAAGAAAGTCCCCACGTCCCTGGGTAGGGAAAAGAAAAAAGAATAAACAGGAAAAAAAGAATAGGGACGGGACCTGCACCAGTGGGAGGGAGCCGTGAAGGAGGAAAGGTTTCCACACATTAGAAGCCCCTTCGCGGGCGGAGACTGCGGGTGGCGGAGAAGGGGAGCTTCGGAGCCGCAGAGGACAGCTCAGCAACAGGGGTGCGGAGAGCAAAGCGGGGAGATTTCCGCACAGAGGATCGGTGACGACAGCACTCACCAGTGGGAGAGGCTTGTCTACTCACGTGCCGGGGCGGGCGGGGCTGGGAGCTGAGGCTCGGGCTTCGGTCAGAGCACGCAGGGAGAGGACTGGCGGCGTGAACACAGCCTGAAGGGGTTACTGCACCATGACTAGCCGGGAGGTAGTCCCGGAAAAAGTCTGGACCTGCCGAAGAGGCAAGAGACTTTTTCTTCCCTCTTTGTTTCCTGGTGCGCAAGAAGAGGGGATTAAGAGTGCCGCTAAAAGGAGCTCCAGAGACCGGCATGAGCTGCGGCTAACAGCGCGGATCCCAGAGACGGGCATGAGATATATCCCAGTGATGCAAGGATTCTTCAATATACGCAAATCAATCAATGTGATACACCAAATTAACAAATTGAAGGAGAAAAGCCATATGATTATCTCAATAGATGCAGAGAAAGCTTTCAACAAAATTCAATACCCATTTATGATAAAAACCGTCCAGAAAGTAGGCATTGAGGGACATTTCCTCAACATAATAAAGGCCATATATGACAAACCCACAGCCAACATCGTCCTCAATGGTGAAAAACTGAAAGCATTTCCACTAAGATCAGGAACAAGACAAGGTTGTCCACTCTCACCACTCTTATTCAACATAGTTTTGGAAGTTTTAGCCACAGCAATCAGAGAAGAAAAGGAAATAAAAGGAATCCAAATTGGAAAAGAAGAAGTAAAGCTGTCACTGTTTGCAGATGACATGATTCTATACATAGAGAATCCTAAAGATGCTACCAGAAAACTACTAGAGCTAATCAATGAATTTGGTAAAGTATCAGGATACAAAATTAATGCACAGAAATCTCTGGCATTTCTATACACTAATAACGAAAAATCTGAAGGTGAAATCAAGAAAACACTCCCATTTACCATTGCAACAAAAAGAATAAAATATCTAGGAATAACCCTACCTAAGGAGACATAAGACCTGTATGCAGAAAATTATAAAACACTGATGAAAGAAACTAAAGATGATACAAATAGATGGAGAGATATACCATGTTCTTGGATTGGAAGAATCAATATTGTGAAAATGACTCTACTACCCAAAGCAATCTACAGATTCAATGCAATCCCTATCAAACTACCACTGGCATTTTTCACAGAACTAGAACAAAACATTTCACAATTTGTATGGAAACACAAAAGACCCCAAATAGCCAAATCAATCTTGAGAATGAAAAACGGAGCTGGAGGAATCAGGCTCCCTGACTTCAGACTATACTACAAAGCTACAGTAATCAAGATAGTATGGTACTGGCAGAAAAACAGAAATATAGATCAACGGAACAGGATAGAAAGCCCAGAGATAAACCCATGCACATACGGTCACCTTATCTTTGATAAAGGAGGCAGGAATGTACAGGGGAGAAAGGACAGCCTCTTCAACAAGTGGTGCTGGGAAAACTGGACAGGTACATGTAAAAGTATGAAATTAGATCACTCCCTAACACCATACACAAAAATAAGCTCAAAATGGATTAAATACCTAAATGTAAGGCCAGAAACTATCAAACTCTTAGAGGAAAACATAGGCAAAACCCTCTATGACATAAATCACAGCAAAATCCTTTTTGACCCACCTCCTAGAGAAATGGAAATAAAAACAAAAATAAACAAATGGGACCTAATGAAACTTCAAAGCTTTTGCACAGCAAAGGAAACCATAAGCAAGACCAAAAGACAACCCTCAGAATGGGAGAAAATATTTGCAAATGAAGCAACTGACAAAGGATTAATCTCCAAAATTTACAAGCAGCCCATGCAGCTCAATAACAAAAAAAGAAAAAACCCAATCCAAAAATGGGCAGAAGACCTAAATAGACATTTCTCCAAAGAAGATATACAGACTGTCAACAAACACATGAAAGAATGCTCAACATCATTAATCATTAGAGAAATGCAAATCAAAACTACAATGAGATATCATCTCACACCAGTCAGAATGGCCACCATCAAAAAATCTAGAAACGATAAATGCTGGAGAGGGTGTGGAGAAAAGGGAACACTCTTGCACTGCTGGTGGGAATGTGAATTGATATAGCCACTATGGAGAACAGTATGGAGGTTCCTTAAAAACTGCAAATAGAACTACCATATGACCCAGCAATCCCACTATTGGACATATACCCTGAGAAAACCATAATTCAAAAAGAGTCATGTACCAAAATGTTAATTGCAGCTCTATTTACAATAGCCCGGAGATGGAAACAACCTAAGTGTCCATCATCGGATGAATGGATAAAGATGTGGCACATATTTACAATGAAAAGAAACGAAATTGAGCTATTTTTAATGAGGTGGATGGACCTAGAGTCTGTCATACAGAGTGAAGTAAGTCAGAAAGAGAAAGACAAATACCATATGCTAACACATATATATGGAATTTAAGGGAAATAATGTCATGAAGAACCTAGGGGTAAGACAGGAATAAAGACACAGACCTACTAGAGAATGGACTTGAGGATATCGGGAGGGGGAAGGGTAAGCTGTGACAAAGTGCGAGAGTGGCATGGACATATATACACTACCAAACGTAAAATAGATAGCTAGTGGTGCTTTGTGACCACCTAGAGGCGTGGGATAGGGAGGGTGGGAGAGAGGGAGACGCAAGAGGAAAGAGATGTGGGAACATATGTATATGTATAACTAATTCACTTTGTTATAAAGCAGAAACTAACACACCATTGTAAAGCAATTATACTCCAATAAAGATGTAAAAAAAATACACAAAATATAGGTTTATAGAGCAATGAATCACATATGTTTGACTGATTGAAAAAAAACCTGCAAAGCTACAATGTAAAAACTGTGAAGCAAAGTCCTGCTCCTCCCTTCTGGCTGAACAGTAAATAATGGCTTGGGAAGAATGACATGAGGATAAAAATGTCACGATGAATTGCTACAAGAAAAGATCAAGTAGCCCTGGTAATTAAGAGTCTATCATTTTGACATGAAGGAAAGAAATCATAAGTGGTGTCAAATATCTGGGAAAGACATGAGCTTGTCATTTCAATACAGAGGCAAGGGAAAATCAGCTTGATTAGAAGAGGGCACTTTGGCAAATAAGAGCACTTTGTGTTTTTTGATAGCTTGTACTCCTGCAGACATCTTTTAAAGGAAAAAAAGCAAAAGCTGCCCATTAACAGTTCCTTTAAGTGTATTTAGACAGCAAATAGCATTTAATAAGAGCTGTAGCTTAGGTCAATGCACATATTTGTGGTGTGGGTCAGTGTCTTGTTTCTATTACATCTGACAGATGCAACATCTCACTCTGACTTAAATATAATGTGGCTCCTAAGAAATGCAGTTACTTTGTATGCCAGTTTGTAACCTGAAGACTTCCGGGGATAAGTTGACCATAGCAATGTAGAATGTCTGAGAGTTCCGTGACCACCTTACCCTGCATTTCCTTTAAAGTTTTTTTAAAAAATCCTTTTATCTAGGCACTTTAGATATAGTGTCTAATTTCATAGCGTCTGCTTTTTGGATATGAAAACTAACCATCAGAGGAGTCAAGTCACTTGCCCAAGGTCACACAGAATAGAATAGGAGAATAGGAATTTGCCCTAAGGTTTGTCAGATACTTACAAAGCCTATATCATTTTCCCTATAGTATGATAACTGTGTAAGAATACTGATGTAAAGGCAGGAAGACCTGCAGAATGGTGTCAGTTTTGTTACTGACTCAACATATGATCATGGGGAAATCAGCCTTTAATGCTTGTCTGCTTGTCCTCCTATCCACTTGTCATTCTGTAGACCAATTCCTTTTCACCACAGCTCATGATGTTCATTGGCTTGTTTCTGTCATTTTAGTAGCATGATCCTTTCATAAATACTCGTGGAATCAGGATGAATAGGAGGTTGAGTTTGCTCCCATAGGCTTCTAGGATAGTGACACAAAGGTAGTCCCTCAGGGAGTTATATCAAGCAGGGAAGGAGGAAAAGATTAGAATCCACCACCCCAGTCTTTCCTTCTTATCACCTTTGGCTGGATTCCCTGAGTCTGCCGTCCTTAGTGAGGTCTCTGGAACTTAGGCAGTACCACAGAAATGCAGAAAGTCCTAAACAGATTATTTAATCAATTGTGTTATCTCTGCTAGTAGTCTCTTACATTAGCTGGAATAATTGATAGTAGACTGCAATAACAATGAACTTACTGATGGAAATTGGTGGGATCTATCTCACAAAGCAGAATGGGCAGAGTTACCAAAGACAGTAAGCAACTCTTCACCTACTTCCCCTGGCAGAGGGGAAAGAATGCAAGCTACTTCTTAGAATACTAAGAAACCATTTTTTTCCTCTTTAAAAAGAATTTGGATAATATTCAATGATGCTTAATCTCTATTAATATTCATATAAATAACTGAGAGGTGATACTACCAACCACATCAATAATCATGATGATGAAAAGTCTGAGGTGTATTCTTGATAGGGTAGCAGACAATATTAAGTGCTGGGCAGGGGAGAAACATCAACTTGTCAAGCATCCTCAGATGCCAGAGGAAACACCACAAGGTTCTTCACAGACTTTACCTCATTTTAATACAGAAACAATCCAAGCATTGTCAGTATTTTTGTCTTCATTCTGCTGATGAAAGAGCTAAGGACCATAGAGGATAGTGACTTGCTCAGAATCCCACAGCTAATCAGGACAGAGCTGTCATGACTTCAGAAGCCTTTGCTCTTTCCACTACATGATGCTAAAGCATCTGGGCTATCTCAGCTGGTCCTCCTTAGCCTTTGTGATTGAAGACACACATTTAACAGATGGGGAAGGGTAAAGTTGTAGCTTTATAGCAGAGTGCAATGTTCGCCTCTGTGCAGACAACTTGTCATGTCCCTCATTATCACTAGGATCTAACCAACTGAACAAACTAACCCAGATTTAGAATCAGAAAAAATAAAAGCTCTGCCTAGATACTGGCACATGCTGGTTCACATCTAATTAACTCCCTTAACGGCCCTTGGAAGGAGAGAGGTGGCATTATCAGCCTCTTGACAGATGAGAAAACTGAGCCAAAGAAAGTTGAAATGAGTTATCCAGCACCACTCAGAAAGTAGTTACAGAACTGGGAAGAGACCCATGGCCTTTGGACTCTTCTTTCAGCTCATCAACAAGAACATTCCACATCAAACACAAGGCACTATAATATACAGCTCCAGCTGTATAGGCCAATTATTCTTTGAAAATAAAATATTATAGAAACATATTTTTAAATGAAAAATGGTAGCTTAATTTCTATGATATCCATCCAGGTTTGGAGAAAAAACTAACTAGTGAATATGGACCTGAACTTTAGATTAACAAATTCTATTTTTCAACAAATGATTTTATCAACACGTTCCAAACTGGTGCATTTTGCAGTTTGGAAGAGACATGTCCCTAATAAATACTCTGTGTCTGTTCGGGTTCCAAATGTGAATAATAAATAAAGGATCATTGTAGAAACCCAACCATGAGACCAAAGCCCACATCTCCATGTCATTCAAAATAAGAGATTAAAAACAGATAACTCTCATTTTATGAAGTCCCATTTTGTCCTGTCTTTTGCCAGCTTGACTTTTCTGGTTTTCTAGAAATGCAGTCAGAAAGAACTCCAGTGCTGACCATTTGGAGAGCACTCAAAAATGACTAGTTGAGTCGTGGAAGGAAGAATAGTTTTGATCTGAGATATAATAATACTATAGCTACTGTTTATAAGCTCTTATTATGCTTTGGGCACTGTGATAAATTATGCTTGACATGCACTGTTTCCTTCAATCCTTACAGGAAACCTCAGAGAGAGCTTCTCTTATTTACTATCATTCACATTTTAAAGATATGGAAACTGAGGCACAGTATGTTGACATATTTCACACAGCTGTAAGAGTCAGAGCAGGCATTCAAACTCAAGACTGATTCCAGTGCCTAAGATCTTAAATAATGTTTGATGTAATTCTTCTGCCAAGAAGCCTATACAGAGTTACAGAACCAACGTGTCTGCTGAGTAAAACAGTCCTAATTCCCAAGGGAAGATCATACTGGGCTGTTAGCCAGTATACTGTATTATCCCTCATTCTCTGCAATGAAGACCAGGAGTCATTGCCTATCAGTCAATAGGCATTTATGCAGTATATACTGTGAGGAGAGCTCTAGACAAGGGACAGCAAGGGTAGCAAGGAAAACTGACCGAGGAAGCAAACATAGCAACAAACTCACAGAAATCTCGAATTTGACTTGCAGAAAGGAAGAATTGACCACAAAAAAATATTACTAAGATGAAATTGAGACTTCCTGAGAAAAGGACATTTTGGAAAATATGCATTCAGCCAGTCATTTATTCTGAAGATAGGAATTCAATTCAAAAATAGGAACTGTGTAGCAGTAGTTTATGATAAGAAGTGATTGCTTCATAGATAGCAATCACTGTCCATGAAACTGAAACGGACATAGAGAACAGACTTATAGTTGCCAAGGTTGAGGGAGTGGGAGAGGCATGGACTGAGAGTGTGGCATTTGTAGATGCAAACAAAAAAGAACAAAAAAAGAAGTGATTGCTTGACCAAATTAATCATTTCACCCCAAACCAGTATGCACGTGTGTGTGTGTTTGGGTAGACACTATCAAAACTACGCAAAACTGGCTGATCACTAATTAGTGTTTATATTTGTTGTTTAATGAGTCTTATATGTTATAACTGAAATGTATCTATGATTTGGATTAAAAATGAATATACAACTTCTTTGAGACAGATGAAATATATAATACATTTATCTCTTGGTTCTCAGATCTTCGTTCTCAGACCAGGACTTACACCACTGACCTCCAGTTTCCTGATTCACAAGCCTTTGGCCTCAGACTTACACCATCACCTTCCCTGTTTCTCAGGTCTTTGGACTTGGGCTGAATTACACCACCAGCTTTCCTGGTTTTCCATCTTGCAGAGGACAGACTGTGGGATTTCTCAGCCTCCATAATCATGTTAGTCAGTTCCTAAAATAAATCTCTTCTTATCTCTATCTATCTGTATGTATATCTGTATCTATATCTATCTATAGATATATATTCTATTGATTCTGTTTCTTTGGAGAACTGTAATATCATATGTAACAGCACCCCAAATTCAGTAATTTATACTTATATTCATTTTCTATTGCTCACATATCTGTGTGATTGAGTTTGGGCTTAGCTAAACGGAGCTGCTCTCCACAGCAGGTCTGTGGGTTGGCTAAGGCAGCTATGCTTCCAGCTGTGAAATGTGAGTGGCACCACTTCAAGAGTTTTTCATTTTTTCCTTGAGATCTGCAGGATAACTGAGGTATTTTCTTCTGGAAATGACAGAGGAACAAAAGGGTGAGCATACAAGGACTCTTAAAGTTGAGTGTTCAGAATGGCACACTAGCAGTTCCAGCTACATGCCATTGGATAACACAAGTCACAAATTCAAGCTTAAAAATCAAGAAATGGGGAAATAAACTTCTCTCACAATGAGACCACAGCAAACATATGGATACATGGAGAGGTGAAGAATATACTCAATCTACCACAGCATGGTAAAGAATTAGGAGCTTATTCTGTTATCATGGTATTGGAAGATTTTAGCAATGGAGTGAGATGATCTGCCTTATATTTTAGAAGGAACTCATGTTGCAGTGAAGAGAATATAGAGTAAAGGGCAAGGGTGAGAGCAGGAAGATCAGTCAGGAGGCCACTGCAGGAGACTAAGCAAGAGATTGTATAGCTTTGATTAAAATATAATAGTGATAAATGTGTTGAGGGGTGGTTTGACGCAAGGTATAATACGAAAATAAATTTAGCAGAATTGCTGATGAATTGCATGTGGGACCTTAAAGAAAAAGGAAGGAAATCAGCAACATCCAGGTAATGTTGGTGCCATTTATTAACAGGGGGGAGAACTGGAGGAGATATGATCATTATTGACTTCTCAGCACTGTCATTACAAATCACTGTCCTAGTGGGACATCTTTATGGACAGGTGTGCACCATATCCTTTGGATGATCTGGGACTTCCTAAGGATGGAGAATCATTGCTTTATTAGCTCTTCCTTCTCCAAAGGGGCCTAGGCTTCAAGTACTGGGTCAAAGGAAAGGCTTAAGCCAGGTCTTAGTGGTCAAATTCAACGAGTTCTCAAATTTACACTTTGGGGATTAAATAATTAAATTATTTGAAGAGAGCTAGGGAGCCACATAATAATAATACATCTAAATGAGAATGATTGAGAACCAAATTAGGGCACTTACATCCTCAGAAAATAACAACCAATAGAAAAGAAACAGAGTGATTTTAATCACTGAGCAATATCAGGAAAAGGCATTTACTTGCTATTGTGTAGACACAGCCTAACATAGAAGTTTAAACCTTCCCCAGATTGCTTGCATCTTGAGAGGAAGACATTCAGTAAACCGTAAATTGAACTCCCCTCCCCCAAGTTTTGTCAATATCGTAATAACGATGTTGCCAATAAGACATGTAAAAGGAAAGCTTATAGATGAACAATGACAATGCCTATTGAGATGATATCTCCATTATTTATGTGCCTCACAAATAGAAACTTAAATGCACAGGGAAATCAATAGAATAAAGAGGAATCATTGCTCAGTTTATTCTTAAAGCTACCAGGCTAAAGAATAATTTTAAAAATATAGATGTGCAATATGATTAGGAGAGTTAAAAATTCTGAACATCTTGTGTTCATGCACTCACTGCAAATGCAACATTGATTTTTTTTAAAAAGGCTTTAATTTTGTGTGGGTGTGCATGTGTGTATCATGCACACTATAAAAATTAAAACTAATTTTACCTCACTGCCAAGTTTGTGTTCTAGGATTAAGTCAGCCCCAATTTCTTTGTTGGTAGACAACTTCTAAAGAGAGGATTTTCATATGGAAGAGTCAGTTATGGGGGTGAAAATCAATTGTTCCTCTCACACTAACCTATCCCTCAAAGGTAGTGACTAGTCAGGAAAATAAAAACCTCCAGTAGCAAAGAATTTGCCAGCTGAATTTAAAGCCGTTCCCTATATGTGGCTTTGTAAATGCACTCAAATCTAAACTCCTTGTGTGTTTCCATTTATAGAAGCTCTCTTGAATTACTCTATCTTAAGCATTGTATCAATACGTGCCACTGAATATTACACTTTTAGAGTGGCTTGGAAGAAGATTTTGGCCCCTGTAAATAGACAACTTAACTGTGGATTTTCCCTGGAGTGACATATTGAATATGTGCTATGACATCATGTACAGAAGCTCAGGGAATAGAGGATCATTGTGACAAAGCAAGGGATTGTGTATCGAAGTTTCTCTGGGGGTTTAAATTTACAATATTCTTTCTTGTGCATTTCCTGGGACTTTTGTTGTTGTTGTTATTTTTGTTTTGTTCATTTGTTTTTATTTTTTGGTTGATTTTAGATTCTCTTTGGAAAAGTTTAAGCTTCATAGGCACACAGACAGCCCTAATTTGAATCTTGGACTTCTCATTTTCTAGCTGTGAAACCTTGAATAAGTTCACCATTTATTCATCTGTAAAATAGGAATAGCAGTAGAACCTACCTCAATCATTGAGATAATGCATGTGAAGTGTGTAGCAGAGTCTGATACAGTAGATAATCACATATGTTAACTGCTACTACTCCTGATACTACTACACTCCATCACCACCAGCATCACCATCACCACCACCATCACTATCTCCACCACCACCACAACCATCACTACTGTCTTCATCCATTTGGACTGCTATCATGAAATACCACAAACTGGGTAGCTTATAAACAACACAAATTTATTCCTCGCAGTTCTAGAGGTTGGGAAGCCTAGGGTCAAGTCACCAGTATGGTCAGGTAAGGGCCCTCTTTGTAGTTTGTAGCTGGTGCCTTTTCACTATGGCCTTACATTGTGTGAGGAGTTAGGGATCTCTTTGGAGTCTCTTTTTATAGGGCATTAATCCCATTCATGAGGGTTCCACCTTCATGATTTAATCACCTGCAAAAGTACCCACCTAGTAATGTCATGATCTTTGGGGGTTGGGATTTCAACATATAAATTTTGAGGGGACATAAGCATTCAGACCATAACAACTACATACTTGATTACTGTGAAGAAAAATGTGGTGGGAAGGGAAAGAAAATAATTCTCTCTACCTCTCCAATTGGTATGAGAGCCTTATCCTTTGTTAAGGGAAGCAGACTCAATGAAATATGTATCAAATCTTATATTATCTTTCAAATTTTTATGCTTCCAAATAAGCTAGTTTTTCAAACATCTTGTTTGGCTTCAGAGAAAAGAAATGGTTAACTAGCACAATTATTCTACTAGTTGGTATCATGCAGGTCAATCCAATTGGTGGGATAAAATTATTTATTTTTCCACTGAGAAAAGGCAAACTTGCCAGAGGATATCTGTGATCAGTTGCAAAGCTCTTAAAATCCTGTGCTCTTTGCCCAGAGCTACTGGACTCCTTTATGTGATTGCATTGAAGGAGTATTTGTTTCTTGGAAATTACTAACATAGGTACTTAAAAACATGATTTATAATAACAATAAAATACATTACGCATGAAATGGGAACTCATTCTAGTGACCTTTTTATCTATCTTTGACAAGATGCTTGAAAAATGTGAGAGGTACACAGTAACCAAGCTACAATTAGCAAAATGATTCTGTTCCATTATCTTTCTATTGAAACTGGGGAAACAAGTATGCAAAGATAAAGGTCAAGAAAGTTAGACAAGGGTGTAGAGCCATTGATGGAACGAAAAAAAAAAAAGCCCATTTTCCTGAGTTAAAGCCAACTTTTTAATGGGTAATTTAACAATATCCAGTTAAGTCAACTAAACACTACTTCCCTTGTTTTATGAGGGGTTGTATATTAGAGAGAGAGAGAGAGAGAGAGAGAATGAGCATCATCACATTCATTAACTTACTAAATTATTACAGTAAGAATATGTATTTTAATAAATTCAATAGAAAACAAAAAAGCAGCCTAGATTGTATAGAACAAAATAGAGTCTATTAATCTATTATTCACTCAAGAATATAGTATTTGAATTTGTGAAAATTTATCTCGTTTTTCTTCAAAAAGTGTTCCAGGTTGAAAGAAGCACTTCTGGAATGCCAGAGTAAAAACTTCTGCATAATCCACTTTTCCATAAAAGCAATGAGAAAGCTGGCAAAAATATTCAAAGTTAGTATTTTAAAAATTGTAGAAATTGGCCCAAAGCTTGCAAAACTCCAAAGAATGTTTATTCGAGAAAAAGTGCCACATCTCTGTGAAATATCGATTGTGTAGTGTTTAAAACTTGACTTTTCCCTATTCTCCTCTCCCCAGTTTTGCAGTAACTTTGAAGCCCATTAGCCTCCCAACTGTGGTAGCTCTGAAAAGCAATTGAGCAGTCAATGGAGGAGACAGAGTTTGGAGCTGGCCCCAAATCACTATTTGTCACTATTTGAGTTGTCTGGCAGCTCCTGGAAAAGCCCTGCTTAAATAATGCGTCTTTATTTGACCTGACTTAGTGCATGACCAGTGCAAGTTGACCTATTCTTAGAGCATTTGTTAAAAACAATCAGCCACACTTGTATAACACTTCAGCTGCCTGATGTGGGGATATCAGTTGGAACAAACAAGAGATTGACCAAAAAACATGAAAGGGATATCTGGGGAATGAGATATGCATAGCAGGCTTTGAAAAACTCAAACATATTCCTGGGAATAAGGAAAGCATGTGCGGGGTTATGTGTATACCCAAGAAATACATGAGAACACCAAATCTCTAATTTCTGGATGTCCTTGAGTCTCTGCACAAGCCGGAAGTGAGGGTGGACACAGATTTTCTAAGTGACTTCCAGAATGTAGAAGGCATGCCCCAACATATACACAGAGCCCCTCAGCAAAGACTTGAGCTAGCAGAAGAATGAATAACAATCTTAAACATAAAGTCAATTGAGAATATTCAGTCTGAAGATCAGAAAGTAAAGGAATAAAGAAGAATGAACAGAGCTTCAGAAGTCTGTGGGATGCAATTAAACACACCAAAAAAAACACAAAATGAGAGTACAACATAAAAGTTAGCGAAATGGGCAGAAAGAATATATGAAAAAAAAACAATGGCTGAAAATTTCCTAAATTTGCTGGAAAATATTAATCTACACATTTAGAAAGCTCAGTGAACTCCAGGAAGAAAAACTGGACGACATGCACACCTTAAGACATCATAGTTAAACTGTCAAATGACAAAGACAAGGCAAGAGAATCATGAAAAAGCAAGAGAAAGTTGACTCATGAAGTACAGGTATACTCAGTAACATTAACAGCTAACTTATCAGAAAACATGGAAGCTGAATGAAATAGACTATCAACAAGGCTATCCTTCAAAAACAAAGGATAAATTATGCCATTCATAGAAAAACAAAAACTGAGAATTTGTTGCTATCTGACCTGCTATAAGAAATACTAAAGACAGTCCTTCAGGTATAAATGAACAGACACTTGAAAAGGACTTGAATTCACATGAAGAAATAAAAAGCACTGGTAAATATAAGTACATGAGTAAATAAAAAAGAGGAGGGAAAGCATTTTTCCTCTCCTATCTGATTTAAATGACAACTGCATAATGTAACAATTACATATCTTTGTTAATAGGCACAGAATGTATGAAGATATAATTTGCTTGATAAAGAAGGGGAAAGGAAATGGAGCAATGTAGGAGCAAAGATATTTGTTCTATGGAAATTAAGATGATATTAATCCAATTTAGATTGGTATAAATTAAGATGTTAATTGTAATCTCCAGAGCACCTACTAAGAAAATAAGAAAAACACTATGGTGTAAAAAAAGGTACACTTTTTTTTTCAATATTTTTATGGCAAAGTATTTAGTATGAAAGCAAGGTAGTCTGTCTAATTTGAATTACCAACTTTCATTTCTCACAGGGAATAAGATTTTTTTAATTTCATTTATTTTTTTTTTGCAAACTGGTTTTCTTTAAATTGAAGCATGGTTGATTTACTATGTTATATTAGTTTCAGGTGTACAATCTAGTGATTCAATATTTATATAGCTTATACGCCATTTAAAGTTATTACAAAATAATGGCTATATTTCCCTGTGCTATACAAGTATATCCTTGTTGCATATGTATTTTATACCTAGTATTTTGTAACTCTTACCTGTATCCCTATCTTGCCCCTCCCTCCCTTCCTTCACTCCACTAGTAACCAGTAGATTGTTCTCTATATCTGTCAGTCTGTTTAAGTTTTGTTATATTCAGTTGTTTTCTTCTTTAGATTCCACATATAAATGATAACATAGAGTATTTGTCTTTCTCTGTCTGACTTAGTTCACTAAGCATAATACCTTGTAGGTCCATCCACATTGCTGCAAATGGCAGAATTTCATTATATATATATATATATATATATATATATATCACATCTTCTTTGTCCATTCATATGTTGATGGACACCTATGTTGCTTCCAAATCTTGGTTATTGTAAATAATGTTGCAATGAACATTGGGGTGCATATATCTTTTTGATTAAGTGTTTTCGTTTTTATCAGATACATATCCAGGAGTAATATTGCTGGATCATTTGGGAGTTCTATTTTTAGTTTTCTGGGAAACTCCATATCATTTTCCACAGTAGCTGCACCAATTTACATTCCCACCAACAGTGTACTAGGGTTCTCTTTTCTCCACACTCTTTGCAGCATTTGTTTTTTGTGGTCTTTTGTGGTGAGAATGGTCTCACACCATTCTGACAGGTGTGAGATGGTGTCTTACTGTGGTTTTGATTTGCATTTTTCTGATGATTAACTATGTGGAGCATCTTTCCATGTGCCTGTTGGCCATCTGTATATATTCTTTGGAAAGATATCTATGCAGGTCTTCTGTCCATTTTTTGATTGGTTTGTTCATTTCTTTCAATATTGAGTTGTATAAGCTGTTTATATATTTTGTATATTAACCCCTTATTGGTCCCATCATTTGCAAATATCTTCTCCCATTCAGTAGATTGTCCTTTTTTTTTTTTTGTCAATGGTTTCCTTTGCTGTGCAAAAGCTTTTAAGTTTAATTAGGTTCTCTTTGTTTATTTTTGCTTTTTTTCTTTTGCCTTTAGAGACAGATTCAGAAAAATATTGCTATGATTTATGTCAAAGTGTGTTCTGCCTATGTTCTCTTCTAGGAGTTTTATGGTTTCAAGTCTTGTATTTTAGGTTTTCAATCCATTTTGAGTTTATTTTTCTATATGGTGTGATGAAACATTATAATCTCATTCTTTTACATGTAGTTCTCCAGTTTTTCCAGCACTACTTATTAAACAGACTGTCTTTTCTCCATTGTCATAGATTAATTGACCATAAGTGCATGAGTTTATTTCTAGGCTCTCTATTCTGTTCCATTGATCTATGTGTCTGTTTTGTGCTAGTACCATATTGTTTTGATTACTGTAGCTTTGTAGTATAGTCTGAAGTATGGGAGCATGATATCTCCAGCTTTGTTCTTTTTTTCTCAAGATTGCTTTGGAAAATGGGGGTATTTTGTGAATCCATATAAATTTTAGGATTATTTGTTCTGTCTTCAATACATATTATAAAGTTACATTAATCAAGACAGTGTGGTATTGACATAAAGATAAATAAATTTGAGAACAGAATAAACAATCTAGATCTAGACCCACATTTACACAGTAAATTGATTTCCAAGAAAGGTGTTAATGAAATTCAATGGAAAGAAGAAAATATTTTCAATAAATGGTGCTGGAACAACTGGATATCTGTATTAAAACAAATAACTACCTTACACCATACATTAAAACAAAATCTAGAATGGATCACAGACCTAGTTAAGAAGCTGAAACTGAAGGTTTCTAGAAAAAAGTCTCTCTTTGATTTCAGGGTTAACAAACTTTCTTAGGACACAAATAGCATTATTCTGAAGAAATTAAAATAATAAATTGGACATCATATTAAAAAAAAAACTTCTGCTCATCAAAGGACAACACTAAGAAAATTTAAAAGCAAATCATAGCCATGAAAAACATATTTGCAATGCATATATCTGACAAAAGCTTGTATCTGAAAGGTTAAATAATTCTTTTAAATAAATAACAACAAACACCTAATGAAAATTGGAAAAATATTTGAATAAATACTTTAAAAAGATATAGGATTAGTTTATGAAGAGACATTTAAAATTGTTATTTAAGAAAATGTAAATTGAACCAAAATGAGATACCATTATACACACATTCAGAATTGCTTACAGTAATGAAAATATAAGATTTTGACAAAAATATAGAACAACTGAAAATTTCATACATTGCTGTTGGAGTGTAAAATGGTGTTTCCACTTTGGAAGAAAATTTTAGCGTTTCTAATAAAACTAAACCTATATTTGACACTATGACACAGCAATTCTCCTCCTAAGTACTTACTCAGGAGAAATGAATGTGCACATAGCTCAAAAGACTTGTACAAAAATATTCATGGCAGTATTACTCATAATAACCCAAAATGAAAACAACCCAAGTGTCCATCTAGTACATTCATGTAATGATATACTACTGAGCAATAAATTAAAGAGTAATGATATATAAATTAATCAAAAAAGTTTACTCTAAGCAAAGGAAGCTGGAAATAAAGAAGTACATACTCTATGATTTTATTAATATGAAGTTCAAGAACAGGAGTAACTAACTTATGGTAATAAAAATCATACTGACTCCTTCTGGGGACAGAGGTTGACTAGACGGAGACACAGAGCTTTCTGGAGCATTGGAAAGATTCTGCATCTGGATGTAGGCCATGATTATTCAAATATAAACTGTCAAAATTTATGTAACTATACACTTAATAATCTGTGCATTTGAATGGATGTAAATTACACCTCTATAAAAATAACTTCCTTTTTCATTTAATTAATAGTTATGTAAACTATGCACAACTTCAAATCACTTGTCTTGATACCAATATATCCCCAAATATTTTGTTTTCCTGACGTTTTTTCTCTAATAGATTCTTCGAGAAGAGCTCAGGGAAGAATACTTAATGATTTCTTCTATGTCCATAAAAGGTTTTCTGTGGCTTTTTCCATGAAGATAAGTTTGGCTGGGTATAAAATGCTCAAGTCATATTTTCTTTCCTCAAGTATCTTAAATACATGTTTTTCTTGCCTTTTGGTGTAAATAATTGTTCTGCAAAGTCTGATGACAATCTGGTTTTCTTTTCCTTAACAGACACCTAGCTGCCTGGATGTTTGAAGCTTTTATTCCCCCTAAAAGTCAATTTTTTTTACATGAAAGTCTTATGTTCTTGACCATTTTCAATTAATTTTCCCAAATATATCTTGTGCCCTTTTTATATTAATTTCAAATCTTAACTTATTTTAGAAAGCTTTGTTGAGTTAAGATTTTCATTGGTTCATTTGTTTTGGTTTGTATTTATTTAATCCATTGTTTTATCTCTTTCTGAGGGAGAGGGAGACTCATACATAAAATCTACATTAATATCTCTATATCTATCACTTTTTCTTAAAACCTTTATATATCTTTCTTCATTTCTTTTTAAATTAAAAAGCTTTCCAATTTTCCATATTTTATTTTCCTTAAGGCATTTTCCATGGCTTATTTTGCTTTTATGTTTTTTCTAGTTCATTTTTCAAATGTAGTATACTTATTTTTTCTTTTCATTTTGAATTCCTTCTTGAGCTCTGATAGAGTATTTCAAACTGTCCTTTCCTTTAACAATTTTATTTTTCAGTTTTTATGATTCCATCTTATGCTGTTCTTTTACAGCTTCTATAGTTTTGGGGGAAGATTTCTTACACTTTTCATCTGTTTTGTGAGTATATCTTTCCAGTGTGTTTTCATTGTCTACAGGGACATTATTCTATTATTCTCCTTTTTCTTATGCAGACATACCTCACTTTATTATGCTTTGCTTTGTTGCACTTTGCAGATATTGTGTTTTTTATAAACTGAAGGTTTGTGACAACCTTGTGTTGAACAAGTCTATTGTTGGCATTTTGCCAACACCTTTTGCTCACTTTGTGTCTCTGTCACATTTTGGTAATTCTCACAATATTTCAAAAGTTTTCATTATTATTATATTTGTTATGGTGATCAGTTGTCTTTCATGTTACTTCTATGATAGCCTTCTATGAAGGCTCACATGATGGTTAGCATTTTCTTAGCAATAAAGTCTTTTCAAATTAAGGTATATACATCATTTTTTAAGACATAATGTTATTGCACCTTTAATAGACTACAGTATAGTGTAAACATAACTTTTATATGCTCTGGGAAACCAAAAAAATTGTATGATTTGCATTATTGTGATATTCACTATACTGTGGTGGTCTGGAACTGAACCCACAACATGTCCAAGGTATGCCTATAATAATACTGTATGGGATTTTGCCATAATCAATTTCCATTGCTCATGTTTAATTGAGATTAATTTTTCTTTCTTCTTAAAAAGAAAAATGAAAAGGTGGCATAGGCAGTTCCAAGTGTCCTTTGTTCTATAGAAATATTGAAAAATCAAGCAAAAACTCTAAGAATTACTTTGTTGCAACTTTGGAAAATAGTCAAAGATTCAAGCAACCAAGCACATGCTGAATAAAGAAAAAAGGAAAACTTTAAAACAGTAGGAAAGATTTGTGGCATTTTTATTTACCTTTACCCTACCCCTTTCCCCAGCTCAGTGATGGCCTTGAAGTCAGCAACTCACACTCCTAGTATGGGACTCTGGTCTCTGATTCCAGAGGAGCAAAGGAGATGTCATTTACAAAGGTTTTGTTTATCTGTTGTAACCAGTCTAGGGGCTGCCTGAAGGACAGATGAAAGATGTTTGACTTTGTCTCACCTGATTTGGAATTCACTCAGGGCAGCAAAGTAGTAAGCATTCGTCAAAAATATTGTAAGGCAAACAAACAACCTGCAGCTGCCTGAGGCAAAAATTGTGGTTGAGCACCGGAAGTCTGGGAGGAGAAGCTGGGGAGACAGTTTCTTTGAAATATTGGGGACTTGAAAAATACCCATGTAGCATAGGGAATTTAGAAAGCCATATATATGGCCAGAGCAGGGTGTATGCTCAGAATAGACCTGAGAAGACTGTGCTTTCATCTCTCACTGATCTTTAGGCTCAGTGCAAAGGTTATTTTTCTTCTTTTGTTTTCTCTTTCTTGTCTATGTCATCTCTCTCTCTGTCTCCCTCTCTTGCTCTTTTGCTCTCTCACTCTCTCTTTCTTTCTTCTCTCTCTCATTTTTCTCTCCTGGCATTCAAGAAAATCTCAGTCAAAATACAAGGCATGGTGGGATGAATTGGGAGACTGGGATTGACATATATACACTGATATGTATAGAATAGATAACTGATAAGAACCTGCTGTATAAAAAATAAATAAATAAAATTCAAAAAAAATACAAGGCAAAGGAAAAGAGACTTCATAGACCACAAATCAGAAAGAATACACCCTTTATAAATAATTTAGAAATATCCCTAAACAAACAGCTACCACTGCCAACAAACAGCTAAGATACATCTACAAAAGAGGGAAGGATCTGATTTTCAGACAGAAAACAAAATGTTCAGCCTTCAACAAAAATTTAACAATGCTAAGATACCAGAAATTTAGCCCATTCACAAAAGAAATTAGCGAAAACTGCCCTCAAGGAAGTACCCACCTTTGATTTTTTTTTTTTTTTTTTTTTTTTTTGCGGTATGCAGGCCTCACTGTTGTGGCCTCTCCTGTTGCGGAGCACAGGCTCCGGACGCACAGGCTCAGCGGCCATGGCTCATGGGCCCAGCTGCTCCGTGGCGTGTGGGATCTTCCCGGACCGGGGCACGAACCCATGTCCCCTGCATTGGCAGGCGGACTCTCAACCACTGCGGTGCCAGGGAAGCCCCCCCACCTTTGATTTGTTAAAGACTTTAAATCAAATGTCTAAAATATTCTCAATAGCTAAAGAAAACCATGACAAAGAGCTAAATGTAGCCAGGGTAATAGTGTATAAACAAATAGAAAATATCAATAAATATTATAAATTATTTTTTTAAATAACCAACAGATATTTTGGAGCTGAAAAATACAATACCTGAAGTGAAAACTCACTAGAGAGATTCAATAGCGTATTTGATTATAAAGAATAAAGCATCAGTGAACTTGAAGATTAGATAATTAAATAGTCCAGTAGGAGGGGCAGAAAGAAAAAAAAAGAATGAAGAAAAATAAACAGAGGCTGAGACCTATGGGATACCATCAAGCATACCATCATATGAATAATGGGAATCTAAGAAGGAAAAGAGAGACAGAAAAGGGAGGAAATAATATGTGAAAATATAATGGCCAGAAATGTTACAAATTTGAAAAAGGCATGAGATTACACATGCAAGAAGCTCAATTAATTCCAAGAAAGATCAATTCAAAGATATTCACACTGACACATTATAATTAAAGTGTCAAAAGAAATGTACAAAATGAGAATATTGACTGTTGCAAGAAAGAAGCAACTTATCATACACAAGGTGTTATAGCAGATTTCCAAGATCAACAGTAGATTTCTCATCAGAAACCATGGAGGCCAGAAGACAATAAGATGACATTTTTAAAGTGCTAAAGAAAAAAAAGAAACTGTCAACCAAGAATTCTATATTTGGCAAAACTATCCTTCAAAAATGAGGAGAAATTGACATTTCTAGATAAACAAAAGCTGAGGGAAATCATTGCTAATAGACTTGCTCTATTAAGAAATTCAAAAATGAGTTCTTTAGACTGGAATGAAAAGACACTAGACAGGAATTTGAAGTCATATGAAGGCATAAAAATCTGTGGTAAAGGTAGCTAATAGGTAAATAGAAAAGTCAGTGTCGTATTTTTGATTTGTAACATTTCTTTTTACTTCCTAAGTGATCTAAAACATGATGAATAAAGCAATAATTATAAATCTATATTAATGAGCACATAATGTATATGAAGTAATTTGTGACAACCTTAACATGAAGGGGGAGGAGGGACAGAGCTCTACAGGAACAGATATTTTGTAGCTACTGAAGCTAAGTTAATATTAATGCAAACTAGATCATTATAAAATTTAGGACGGTAATTATAATCCACATGGTAACCACAAATAAGACATCATCTAAAATATATGCAAAGGAAATGAGAAGGAAATAAAAATGGTACACTACAAAAAATAATTTTAAAAAATAATAATTAAATACAAAATAAGGCAGTAATGGAGGAAATGAGGACAAAAGATATAAGAATATAGAAAACAAACAGTAAATGCTAGAAACAAGCCCATACTTCCTGGGACCTGGTGATTCTGCTCCCTTCTTCCTCTTTGAATTTATTGATTTTTTTTTATTGCTATGTCTGTCCTGTTCAATTTGCAATATATTCCCAGAAGTTTCTACCCAGTGTGAAGTTTTTTGTTATTGTTGTTGTTGATGAGAATTTTGGTTGCTTTCTTTGGGAATTTCATGGACACCATGTCATTCCACCACCATAAGATCTTCTTATGGTCCCCTTGCACTCGCATCCATAAATCGGAGCCTGCAAAGTTCCTGATCCATTTTAGAGGCTATTCTTACCCTAGTCCATTGAGCATTCTAATTACTACTCTTTGGTGATCAGGACCATTATAATACCTTTGATTCATTCCTTACTCTAGCATAGTTGCTCTTATCAGACAGTTCTCTTTGCCATCAAATGGTTCTCCCCACCTACTTTTATTTTGCATTTCATGGTAATTCCCATCACCTAATATTGTTGTAAATTTTGTATGTGCATTTTAAAAATTTCTTTCCCTGTTAACTCTGCCTTGGAGAATTTATTGAACACACACACACACACACACACACACACACTCACACACACTCCATTATGGTTGCCATCTTCCCAGAATCTTCTATTCTCTCAAATTTCCTCTTGATGTGGTCCTTTATATTTTCTAGCTAAAGAAGGAGGTATAGCGGGCAACCAACTAAGGTACAACCTCAGCGGCTGGGACATTATTTTTCAAAGGAAAGTTACTATCATCCATATGCATCTGCTAGAAACTAAAAGGTACCTTGGAACTTTGAACTAGATTTTTCATAACTGGATATACATCTCTTAAACATTCACCTCTACTTTTTTTTTTTAACATCTTTATTGGAGTATAATTAGTCACCTCTACTTTTTCATTCCCTTAATTTGGTGTAGATTAGCGTAAAAGTCTTTCAAGTGATGGCTAAACTTGGGAATGATATTGCAATCTCAGTTAGGCATGCATTTGCAGCTCACTGAGATTTCCTATTGATAGCTTAATTCATGCCCCAATAGTTTATTTAACATTTTTTTTGTTCTTGAAACACAATGTCATCTATTTGGAAATATTGTTTAAGGTGTTCAGTGAGTTTTTGCCTGAATAATTTGACATACTCAGAAGCTCTGCTTAAATGAAGGTCTCTGTTTAAGGTCTTTTCTTTTTTAGAGGCATAATGTGTGTCAGAGGGAAGTTAGGAAGGAATTAACTTTGTTTAATGAACACTAAAGTAAAAAAGGATTAAACATCTCTACAAATAGCCAGATCCCATGGGCCTCTTGACTTTAAAGATTGTGGAAGGTAATTATATATTGTAATTAAATTATTTTAATTCAATTTCAAACTTTGTTTCATGAATAGAAAATATTTCTTTTTCCGAATAGAGAATACCTTTCTTTCAGCTAAATCCTCCTTTAGAATAGAAGGGAATTTGTCATTTAAATATAAGCAACAGGGGACAAAATAAATTTCAAAAAAAAAAATTAAAAAAACAAGGACATTCCCTGTTTTGTTCTCTTCCATTCTGTAAATTTTTGGATTGAATTTAGCATTTGTAAGTAATGTTATTGGCATGAAACTGAATTAAGCCTTTTAAAACTTGGCTCAGTATAAATATTCAACCATTGTAGACTAAAGAATACAGACTTGTTGCTTTGTGATTTTCTTAGCAGTTACCAAGAGGCACTTCCATATCAATTTTAAGATATGAATTTATAAAATAACTGAACCCATTTCTTATTGCCATTTGAATTGTTAGCAGAGTATGGAAAGTCATTGAAATATAGTGGAATGATTGGAGAAATGTGTGACTGAATCCTGACCTCATTAGCTATACCCCCAGGCTAAATTTATTTAACCTCTCTGAATCTCATTTGCAGAATGAGAAGTAGAACTAGATGATTTCTAAGGTCCTTATCTACTCTAATATCCTGCAGGCCCCTGATGACAATAAACGACCATTAAAGTAGTAGGGTAAGTATTCTAACTGTATTACACAGATATGAAAATTGTGACTCAGAATTTAAGTGACTTGCTCAAAATGACAGATGTAGGAAGTGGAGAAGCTAAAATTCTGACTCAGAACACTTTGATGCTTAGTCCAGTATTCTTTGGGCTATATGATGATACTCACTTTTGATTAACTTTCTATAGTCATGTATAGAAAAAAATATAATCATTCTTTCATTCTGTGACTGATTTTCTAGTCTACAGCTTTCTGTATACAAGACCAAGGCCACTGGTACAGAAAAGAACACTGTGTGTACTTGTAAGACTAGAAACACTGAAAGCAGTGTAAGGGCAACAGAGTGCCCTTCATTGAGTAGACTTAGAATCTATAAATCCAGTTTGTGGACTGTTCAAAACAAAATAAATAGAGGATGGGGCCATGAGAGTGGGAAGAGAAACACTCCCTTTTTGAAAGATCCTCAAGGGTTATAAGTTCTCCACCCTACCCTGGACAGATTCCTTTCTTGGAAAAGAAACATTTTTGGAGCATTGGTTTGCTTACATATCTGTCTCCTTCTACTAGATATAAGCCTTTTGTGAAGAGAGACTACATCTTATTTATTTCTCTATCCCTGGCACCTGGCTCAGTGTCAGGTACTAAGCATACTGAATGAATATATATTAGTATTCAGGGATGGTGTTGAGGGAGATAATCCACCTTTTACCAATAATAGCAGCAGTAGCTGTCACCTAATTAATACTTATTAAATATCTACTACATGCCAGGCAGTCTTCTGGGTGATACAAGGAAGGAAACAGACACATATCTCTGCCCTCATAGGGCTTACATTCTAGCAAGGAAACAAGACAATAAACAAAAAAGAAGTAAAACAGATTATACTTACATGTTGATAAGTGCAGTGGAGAGAAATAAAAGAGGGAAGGGAGGACAGGAAATGAGAGGACAGGGGAGGCTTCATTGAAAAGTTCACATTTAATTCGATTGAATACATTTGCCAATATTGGCCAGAAGCTTCACATGCGTGTATTACTTTGTTAGGGCTGTCATAACAAAGTACCATAAACTGGGTTGTTTAAACAATGGAAATTTATTGTCTCACAATCTTGAGGCTAGAATTCCCAGATCAAGGTGTCAGCAGGGTTGGTTCCTCCTGAGAGCTATGAGGGAGGAATTCATTCCAGGCCTTTCTCCTGAGCTTGTAGATGGCCTTCCTCTTCCTGTGTCTCTTCATGTCATCTTCCCTCTATGTGTGTCTCTGTGTCCAAATATCCCCTTTTTATAAGGATGGCAGCCACACTGATTTAGGGCTCACACTAATGAACTAATTTTAACTTATCTCTTCAAAGACCTCATCTCCAATAAAGTCACATTCTGAGGTACTGGGGGTTAAGACTTCCACATGTGAATTTGGGGGGATGAAATTCAACCAATGAACTATATTAGTTTATTTAATACTCATAATAACTCTATAAGGTAAGTATTGCTAAGCATGCTAGATACAAGAATGAATGATACTTCATCCTTTTCCTTCATCCATGCATAGAAAAATTATAAAACAAATACACAGATAAATCTAACATGGATAACGTAAATAGAAAGAAAGACATGAAGGAATACCTAAGCACAAGTTGAGTAGAATCAGAAGTGCTGATGCAAGTCAACTGGAAGAGGGTATATCTCACCTTAGCCTTGAGAAGCAGGAGAATTTAACTATATCAAATGTGGAGGGGTGGTTGTAGGAAGGAAGGGAGCTATTCAAGCCGGGGAGCAACTTGTAGAAATGCTAGCAGGAGACACAGAGAGTTTGGAGTGTTCTGGAAACTATGAATAGGAAATAAAACCATTTTTTACCAGGTGTGTTAAATACTACCATTTAAACAAAAAAATTTTGAAACACTGCATCGTGCCAAGATGATCTTCAGCTTGCCTTTAAGTTTTGCAAATGTGACTGCATTCAAGAAGGACCATGAAGGGGACACAACCTGCCAGCTTAATTAAGTTTCTGAAATGCTTCTGTGCAAAATTAGTATGTGTGGCTACCAGCCCAAATCATTTGGACTGAACAGACATCAGCTTACACACAAAATTGCAAGAAGTGCAGGGATATTTTAAAAATTTTATATAGCAATATTGATAATGGTGGCTAGAGAATTATTTATCCCTTCCCTGGATACCTTCTCTCATTGGTTATTTCAAGGTCACTAAGGTTATCAGAACCTTTCAGAGCAAAATTAAAACCTTGGGGTGAGGTGGCCATTTGGTAAAGCCTCCTATGTATATCCTAGTAAACCCAAGTGGATAGAAACAAAATAAACTTAATTCCAGTATAAAGTTTACTTATCCTTTGAAGAATGTGATGCTAAATATTAGTACTGAGTAAACTCAAATTCTCTTGCTGATCATCTCAGATGTGGGCCAACTGGCAAAATCAAGACTGAACCTTCTCCTGTTTCTGTTTCCAGGATGTATTTTATCAATAAGGTAAAGGGTATAAGAAATAATGAGGTCCACTAGTACACAGTCTTTTATGATTTGCAAAGCTTTTTCACATCTGTCATTTCAATGGCTTCTACATCTACCCTGTGAGGATAGCAAGAGAGAGATTATGATCCTCATTTTATAGAAGAGAAATACTGAGGGTCTAAGAGTTGATGTTTTCAATATTGTAATCAGGGATAGGGCCAACATTAGCACTCCAAAATTTGGACGATTACTCCAGTACCTGAACATACCAAAGAATGGATAGATCTTACAATGCTATGTTGTTAAGCAGCTCTACCCTAACACTCTGATTTCCTAAAATCTCAGGCTTGAGATTCTATGAAATCCTACAAGGCTGAAATGTAATAACTTTATGTTTTATATGCACAATTGTCAACCAGTATAATATCTGTAGTTATAAAACTGTACTCTCAAATCACCTTTTCGGGGGACTTGAAATTTCCTTGAAATAAGATTGTGTGCATGCGTGTGTGTGCATTCGTTCTGATGATTATCTATAAAACAAATAACATAAGTAAGGTATGTAATTCTACCCCTTGTCACCTGCATGATTACCTTAAACATAGATACTACATGTGATTTCAGGGCCCCTATGGGGTTGTGACCATGACGCCACGAGCACCATGGCTAATTTGAAGAGCAGAAGTACAAGGCACAGTTGGCCTTTGTTGATGTCATCCTGACAAATGAAAGCCAAACGATGTCACTGTATGTCATCTGAACAAAGTTTTCATAGTACGAATACAGAAAGTGGTGGAAAAATTGAGTCATCATCCAACATGTCTTAACTTAGACATACAGAAATCTCTGCAGCCTGTACCTTAGGAATCAGCACTATATTCATATGATAAGCTACACTTTAGTTTCAGTGAGATGTCTTCCATCACATTAAATTCATGTAGCTACTTTAATATTATTGTTCTTTTAATTTTGCTTTGTGTTTAATTTCTCAATATGTTTTCACGTTATAGCCATATAACAACTATAAGCATAGGAGTCTAAACCTAGTGCTACGTTGGCATACATTTAAGTAACATACATTAAAATAAACATGATTTTTGTCAACACTAGAGATAAAAGATGATTGGTTTTCACTTTATAAAGGCTCTATACATGATGTAATCTGTAGAAACATTGAACTATGTGGCTTCTGGCAGTCTAGAATTCTAAAGTTTGAAAGAAGAATCTGTTCTGCATATCCTTATCTTGTGGCCATGAGTGTTCATAGAGTAGCCAATGAATCAATCTAACACGCATCTCTGAGCAGCTACTATGTGTATCGTCATGGTTCGGTGCTGAAAGTAGATAGAGAAAAAGCAAACAGTCTTGGCTCTCAGAAAGTTAAGTGTCTAGAGAACTGTTAGCTTAGTGTACCACTGCCTGACTCTGGCTGGGTGGACCCTGATTCCCAGCTTTAGAATCTATAAGGACTTTGGTCCTGTGGCAGAAAAACAACTGACTGTAGCTCCATTCCTGAGGAGTGCTGTGTAGCATTCACTGAAGTCCGCCCTGCTATGGTACTCTAAAAGTGCCAAGACTTGAGCATGGTCTGGGTGGAGCCATTTTCAAGGGAGAACACAACTTGCAGAATGAGTAATCTTGACAGAAAATTAGAGGATGTTCATAGAAAGATTAAAGTGAAGCAAACAAGAGCAAGTCAACAGAGATGTATGTCCTTGAGTGGCCTTTGAATACAAATAATAAGGATAATGCATGATGAGGTAGCAAGGGATTGGGGTAGGGAGTGGTCAGGTGATTGGAGTTGGGTTTACACTGGCACAGATTTCTTTTTGGCTCTTTTTTTCCATTTTACCTTTACAGATCTCAATTAGGTGTTAATATGATGATTGAAACTAGGATGCAAGGATGCAATTGGCCTAAGAAACAGCCTCCTGGAGGGCCTCCAGTCTCAAAAGGGTAGCTTATAAGTAATGATATTCACAATAATTCCAGAGATATGGAGGGAGTAACTCCTATTCTATTGTAGGTGGGTTCACTGCATCTCCCAGCCTGTAGGAAGTACAGTACACAGGGAATGAAGGTGGCCACATCATCACCTGACTGCTTGGAACACTGCAGTAGCCTCCTCACTGGTCTCCCTGCTTCTATTCTTGTCCACTATGCCCACTCTCATACAGTCTATTCTCCATATGGCAGACAGAGTGACCTTTTAAAAAGAATAATTAGTTCATGACACTCCCATGTCCAAAACTCTCCAATGGCCTATGGGTATACTTAGAATAAAATTAAAATGTCTTAAAGTAGACCATAAGACCCTATAAGATCCTGTTTTACCTTTAAAAAAAATGTTCTTATCTTCTTTGAACTTTTCCTGTTATTTTTTAGTCTCTATTTTATTTATTTCTGCTCTGATCTTTGTTATTTCCTTCCTTCTGCTAACTTTGGGCTTAGTTTCTTATTTTTGTAGTTCCTTGAGGTATGAATTAGTTACCTGAGAGCTTTCTTTTTTCTTGATGTAGATGTTTATAAACTTCCTTTTTAAAACTCCTTTTGTGGCATCCCATAAGTTTTGTTATGTTCTGTTTCCATTTTCATTTGTCTCAAGATTTTTTAAAATTTCTTTCTTGATTTCTTCTTTGATCCATTGATTATTCAGGAGTGTGTCATTTAATTTTCACATATTTGTGAATTTTCTAGCTTTCCTCCTGGTATTGATTTCTAATTTCATACTGTTGTGGTCAGAAATGATACTTGGTATGGTTTTAATCTTCTTAATCTACTAAGACCTGTTTTGTGACCTAACATATCTGGAGAATGTTTTGTGTGTGCTAGAGAAGAATGTTAATTCTGCTGCTGTTGGGTGGAATGTTCTGTAAATGTTAGGTACATTTGATCTAAAGTGTAGTTCAAATCTAATATTTTTTAATGCTCTTCTATCTGGATGATCTATTCATTGTTCAAAGTGAAACATTGAGGTCTTCTTCTGCCTTCAGACCTGTTAACATTTGCTTAATATATTTAGGTGTTCCAATGTTGGATGCATATATATTAACAATTGTTATATCTTCCTGGTGAATTGACACTTTTATCATTATATAATGACCTTTTTTGTCTCTTGTTATACTTTTTGACATAAAGTGTATTTTGTCTGATAAAAATATATGAACTTCTGCTCTCTTTTGGTTTCTATTTCCATAGAATATTTATTTCCATTTCTTCAGTTTGAGTAAAGATAAATACAGTATGGTAACACTTATATGTGAAATCTGAAAAAAAATCAAACTCATAGAAACCAAGAGTAGAAAGGTGATTGCCAGGGCCTGAGGTGTACACAAAATGGGGAGATGTTGGTCAAACAGCACAAATTTTCAATTATAAGACAAATAAGTTCTGAAGGTCGAATACACAGCATGATGACTATAGTTAATAATACTGTGTTGTAGACATGAAATTTGCTAAGGGAATAGATCTTAAGCAGTCTCACCACACACACAAAAAATTTAAAGGTAACTATGTGAGGTGGTAGATGTGTTAAAAAACAAAACCCTTATTCAGTTAATCATTTCACAGTGTATACATATATTAAATTATTCCCATTGTACACTTTAAATTTATACAATTTGATGTGTCAAGTAAGCCTCAATAAAACTGGGGAAGATCCAACCTGTTGTCACCTTGCTGTTCTCATTCTGTACCCATCTCTTACTTGCTCACTGGTCTCCTTGCTCTTCTTGAAACATGCCATGCTCTTTCCATCTTAGGACCTGGGTACAAATGGTGGTGCCTCTGTTTGGAAGGTTCTCCCCACAGAAATCCAATGAGCAGACTCCTAGTTATTTAGGTCTCATCTCAAAGGTTACGTCCTTCTCTGACTGTCTAATCTAAAGTGCCTCAGTCAGCCTAGCCCCTGTCCAGAGTACTTGACGGGAAGATCTGGGCACTGGTAAAGAGAATATTCCAAAATTCATAGAATTAATAAAAGGCTAAGACCTTTGCACTACTTTTTTCTATTGCCTTCATCTACCTCAAATAAAAGTAGAATTCAATTTCTCCTTTTCAAACAGATTCTTGCACTTCCTGAGTTTCTTTTCTCTCCTTTTCCTGCTTTTATCCAGAGGAGTCTTGGAAACTGCTAAAAGACAACAACAATAGCAACCACCATAACAATAATAATAATATCATAAATTGAGTGCCATAAATCATTTTAAGGACTTTATGTACCTTAACTCATTTATTCTTCACAATAATACTATAAGGTTATTACTTTTATTATTCCCATTTTATAAATGAGAAAATTGAGGACAGGGATTTTTATAAACAACCATAGTCAATACAGCTCTTAGATCTACAGTCTGGTTGTTGTCTCAGAATGCAATGTCTGTGTGTCAATTAAAGTGCCAATTTATGTCAGAAATAGCTATTTGACAGCTGTAACAATAATAAAAATGGCAGTTCCACTTAACCCTTTTTCTGTGTCATACACTACCATTGATACTTTACATAAATGACATCTTACTGTGATCAAAGCCCTAGGAAGTCTGTTTTAATTATATCAGCTTTACAGAAGAGGACATTGAGGATAATCCTGCACAAAGTCACACAGCTAACAAGTAACACCCATAACAATGGCCATGTATAAGTGGTTCCTCTGGAGATGGATGCAGACTTGCTGGATCCAAGAAGAACTTTCAGTCTAATATCACACACAACCTCTGTGGCACATCCTATTGAATTAGAAATCTTGGTTCTTCCTTCTTAAATACCATGATGACACTCTGCGGAAACTTGGTAGACAACAGTTTTGTTATTGTGCAGATCGTATCTCATCCCTTCACCTAATAGTCCTATTAGGCACTAAGTGCATCTTTTCCTCTAAAAGGGCCAACCAGAGTCCTAGTGCTGCCCTCCTCTTCTGATGCAGGCCCTGGAATGGATTCCTCTGATGCTGGGTGATATTTAATTAGCACTGGCTCTTCCTCTGAAACAATTATGCCTGATGATTAGAAAAAGAAAAGGGTTGAATTAACATGGATTTTATAATTCAGGTTACCAACCTATGGTCCGTTTTACTTATCAAGTAAATATTTCTACTTACCTTGTCAAAAATATGTCCGTATTGAACACAGGTTTATTCCATCCTAGCTAACTCTTGTTATGCCATTTGTGTTCTTTGATATCTTATTAACAGTCTTTAATTTTGAAAAGCTTAACCCTATACAGAAACTACAAAGAATAATATGAAAATGCCACATAGTACTAAAGATATTAAAGACATGGAGTCTGGAATTAGCTTGTGTGGGTTGAGATCCCAGCTGCATCACTTCCTAAACTATGTACCTTGGACAGGTTATTAATTTTCAGTACTTTTATCTACCTACCTCAAAGACATAGAAAGCATTTAGAACAGTGAATTGCACATAGTAAGTGTTCAATAAATATTAGCCTTTGACTATTTTTATTCATAACCAAAGTACTTTTTAAAAATAAAGATAAAATAGTTCTCAGATATATCTTTTGTTACTTCAAAGGAGTAAATATTCATCCAGTGTCCTATAAATATTTCATACCAAGTGCGACGTGTAAACCAAAACTCTAAAATTTCTATATGACCAATGAAGACTATGTGGTGCCAGTGGTCAAAGTCTTTTTGATATGGAAGCAGCCAAAGAGAGACCCAAAAGACAAGTACATAAAGGGGCATAATACAGGGTGAAATTAATTAAATGCCTAAGTATCTAAAAAGTGATTTCTTGTGTTATGGAATTACAAAGTAAGGATGAATCAAATACAGCTTGGGGTTGAGGGAGTGTGCACACTGAAAGGTTTCATGTGAAGAGATTATGTACCATATGTGTTGCTCCTTGAACAACCAGTAGAGTTTTAAGAGATAGACATGGGAGCAGGGTATGATGTGGGAAAATAGAACAACTTGGGAAAAGGCAAGTAGGAAGGCCATTATGAATTGTAAGAAATGTCAGGAATAGTGAACTTTCCACTCTGGAAAAGTTCTGAGACACACCTAGAGGGGTGTTGAGGTAAAAAGCTGAGAGCAGCAGTTGGGGCCTTGTGGTTGAGGGCCTGAAATGCCAGGGAGATTTGTGTTTCGTTCAATGAGCAATGCAAAGGTCAGAGCCAGGTTTGGGGTAAAATCTCAAATGGAAAGTAAGTTCCTTGACAGCACAAACTTTATTCAGCTTACCACTGTTTTCTCACAACCTATAATAATGCCTGACTCATAGTAGGTCAATATTTTCCCAGTAAGCATTAGGCAAGTGGATAATCAAATGTCAGCCTTTAAATTATTACTATTGTTGATGTTGTCATTTTGCAAGTTTCCAGAGTTCCACTGAGTGACCTCAGGGACTCCAATTTTAGCTATTCATGATGTAAGAAGTCATTTTTTAAAAGAGGCCCCACCTATCAAATGATTTTAAAACCACCCATCTAGTTTGTCTACTTTTCCAAATGAGACGACTGAAGCCAAGGAAAATGAAGGAACTTGCCTCAAGTCACCCACTCAGTTGAGGAAAAGTCAAGAATAGAACCCAATTGTCTGTCTTTCTAATCTTGAGTTCTTTCCACAACCCTCGCTGCAGTATGCCCCAAAGAATCTGTTGTACCTAACTTTCACTAGCTATAACTATGAAGACATTGTGACCCATGTGCACTATTGGTGGGAATGTAAATTGGTGCAGCCACTATGGAAAACAACATGGAATTTCCTCAACAAAATGAAAAATAGAACTACCATATGATCCAGCAATTCCATTACTAGGTATATATCCAAAGGAAATGAAATCTATATCTTGAAGAGATATCTTCACTCCCATGTTCATTGTAGCATTATTCACAATAGCCAAGACATGGAAATAACTGGAGTGTCCATTGACAGATGAATGGATAAAGAAGATGTGGTAAATATATATGATATATATTATGATACATATGATATTATGATATATATGATATATATTATATTGATATATTATTATATTATATATATATAATGGAATATTATTCAGAGGTGAAAAGAAGGAAATCCTGCCGTTTGCAACAACATGGATGAAACTGGAGGGCATTATACTAAGTGAAATAAGTCAAAGAGTGAAAGATAAATACTGTATGGTATCACTTATATGTGGAATCTTAGGGAAAAATACTCATAGAAACAGAAAATAGAATGGTGGTTGCCAGACACTGGGATGTGAGGAAAATAAGATGTTGGTCAAAGGATGCAAACTTTCAGTTATAAGATGAATAAGTTCTGGGGATCTAATATACCTCATGGTGACTGTAGTTTATAACACTGTCTTGTGTACTTGAAATTTGCTAGAGAGTAGATCTTACGTGTTCACCATCATCACCTCGACAAAAAAGGTAACTATGTGAGGTGGTGGATGTGTTAACTTGATTGTGATAATCATTTTATAATGTATATGTATATCAAACCATCATGTTGTATACCTTAAGTATATATAATTTTGTTAATTATACCTCAATAAATCTAGAAAAAAATGAAGACATTGCAAGTCCTCAGTGAAATAGTTATGGTTTTGTTCTATTTTGTTTTTGTTTAGGAAATGGAAAGACAATGACATAGTTATAATACATGGGTTAGAAAAGTTTGGGTGTGGTATCTACACTTGACCTGAATTATTCAATATTTTCAAGGGCATAAAAGAATATATAGTGTATTTTAAATATAGTTCCTTCCTCAATAAATCTTTGAATACTCATTCCCTTCCTTCTAATTTGCCATGACCTCATTAGCACTGCAGTAGAATATTTAGAGAAAGAAAGCACATAGCTGGTAACTTTTTTTGGATTCTTTATCATGAGCTGTTACTCAAAAGTTGTACACATATAAAACCTGTTAAAACTGTTTAGAGGATTTTTTTGGTTTGGAAAAATATACTGCAAAGATTTCAAAATATATACATTTACCTTGTCAAAATATTATTAGCACAGAAAGAATACCTTCCTTTTCCCAAGCACAAGCTACACACAGAGCATAAATTACAATGTTAGTGAAATAATCTTAATTCCATAACTCAGGGCACAACAAACAACAGTAATAAAATTAGAAGAAATTCAAAACATGAAACAATCAAAACAAAGACAAGCTATCACTCATTCTGAAGTTTTCCACAGTACTCAATGAAAAATAATATCCTATTATTCCTATTATTTCTGGAGACCATTAGATGATTACTGTGAAGCGTATAAACAGAGTTGGGAAACTGAAATCCATAGTAAGTCAGCAAAGAGCTCTCGGAGAATTGAGAAAGGAATAGAAGCAATGAGAACGTTACCTTTTACATTAAGACAAGAAATCATTGCTTAGAGGTTCTAGGATCTCAGCACAAGTTTGTGTCAATGGACGGCCCTTTTAGGAAGAGAGCACTTACTGAGCCCAAAGGCACAAAGATGATCATTCCCCAAAGACAAACATTAGTGATGAGCAAGCTGGCTGCCTTAACCACAACCACCTCTCACCTTTGAAAGTTTACCCATTATTGTTCTGATTCTCACAGCTTGCTACTAATGCTGACATTACTACTGAGGAGCACTACAGTGTAGGGGGTAAGAGAGTGGTGCTAGAGCCAAACCATGGGCTTCAAGTCATGCTCGCCTGATGAAATTGAACAAGGGATTCACCCTCTCTTTGCTTGTTTCTTAACTTGTTATCTGATAAGGGGCAATAGTGACTTCCTCCAAGAGTTGTTAAGGTGATGTAAGTTGCTTAGAACTGCGGTTAGCCCATGATGAAACTGGCAGTTATTACCATAATTTTTACACAGTTTGCCAGACATTGCCTCAAGAGTTTTATAAAAGTGCATACATTTGTGAGACATATGTACACACTATTTCTTGATAACCTGTCATGTGCCAGGCACTATGTTAAGAGAGTGCCAAACAATTTTATTCCTTATTCACAACTCTATGTTAAAATGGACTGTACTAGTAATAGTAATGACTGCTAGTAAAATAACTCATCCATATTTTTTGAGTGCTTACTGTATACGCAGGATTTTCTGAGTGCTCAGCTCTGCATGAATTATCTCATTAGTCTTTGCAACCACCCAGTGTGTTATGTATTGTTTATGTCCATTTACTGCATGAGAAAAATAAGTAGACAGAGGTTTAGTGACTTGTTCAAGGTACCACGTCTGATACTGGTAGAACCTATATTCAAATTTGAATCTCTCTGACTTCAGAGTCTAGTGTCTGTTTCTCCAACAACAACCTCTCCCTGTCAGCCTTTCCCCATCTTGAGAGCCTAGACCCTCTCCAAAATCATTCACAGTCAAACTCCAGAGTGAAATATTTGTTTCCCAAGATTTTTGTGACACTACACTTACCTGCCTTTCATCCTACCTCACAATCCCTCCTCCTCAATCTCTTTTGCTGGTTTTCCTCATCTCTCTGCACAATAAAGGTTGAAGAGGCCCAGAGGTCAGCCCTTGGACCTCTTCCCTTTTCTACCTATACTTGCTCCCTTGGTGATCTTGCCCAGTTACTTGGTTTTAAATACTACCTAGAGGTGGAAGACTCCCACCATTATTATCTAGCCTGTTGCTCTCCTCCTAGACACCAGGCTTGTATATCTAATTGCCTACTTGATATCTCTCCTTGGATGCCTGATAGACATTTCAGATTTAACATATTCAAACCAAGTTCTTAATTGTGATCCCCATATCTGCACTTCCCCCAATCTTCCCCATTTCAGAATATAATCATTTTATCCTTTCCATTGCTCAGTACAAAAACCTTACAGTTTTCCTGACTCCTCTCTTTCTTTCACCACTCCTCTAAGCATTAACCCATGGGCAAATCTTCTCAGTTCTACATATGAGATATTTCTTGAAGCCATACACCTTTCACTAATTTCACTACCATGCTGTGAGTCCAAGCTACCATCATCTCTCATCCAGACAACTGCGATTAGCTTTACAACTGTTTTCCCAGCTTCTGTTCTGACCACCTCAACAGCATTCCCTGCAGCAGGTGTTTTCTAGGCACCAGACACTGTCTTCTAAGCCTTACCTACGTGAACTTGCTTAATTACTTTTCACAACATACTTATGACATAGGTCCTATCATTCTTCCCATTTTACAGGTAAGGAAATCAATGCCTTAAAAAGTGAAGTAACTTGAGCGAGAAGGAATGGTAAAATAATCTTAGTCATGTTCTTTCCATGGTGCCTTAATGCTTCAGCAATCCAGTAATTAATTCCTAAGGCTTTATGTAAGAAAATAAGGCAACAGAAAATAGATGTCTAAAGGCATTAATTAAAATGTTAACTATAATTGGAAAATGTCATTAACAATGTAAAGGTCTCCAAACTGATGGACTGATAAATAAATCAGACTATATTAATATAATAAAATATTAAGCTCTCACTAAACCCACGTATTAAGATTACAGAGCATCATAGACAAATACTTGATGTGTGTATGTGGAATAGTAATGGTTTGAAGCCACGATTTGCCCACTGGAGGAATTCAGACATGTCTAAGGAGGTGATAGGGCAGGTGCTGTTTGAAATCTGTTTGAATGAGTCAGTTGAATTGTGTAGACTCAAGAGGTCTTTTTCTTGAGTTTGCATGGAAACTGATGTGTGTTTGTGTGGGCATTTGGGATAGGGAACATTTCTCAAGGAGGGTAGCATGGTAACCTACATTGGTCCCTTAACCTGGCTCTATGAACTCAGGTCTAAGCTCTGTGAAGAGCCTGCAGAAAGAAACTAAAATAACTGTTCTAAGAAGATCTCCCATTTACCGGGCACAAACATTTCCACTGAGCTGTCTAAACTACTCCCTACACCCTTTGCCTGTATAGCTCTTACACACATTTTTGGTTCTAGCTTACCTGTCGCTTCGCCTTAGAAGTCTTGCCTGCCTGCCTATCTACGTTAGGAGATCTTCCTCTGTGTTTCCTTAGCATCTTCTTCTTCCCTTATCATAACACTTATCATACTGCAACACATTACTGTAATTATTTAATTTCTGTATCTTACTCTACACTGTAAACTCCTAGAGGTTAATGAGAAGTCTGCTCTTGTTGTGTAAGTGAGGATGATATCTATCTCGTTCAGTTTTGGACCTGCAGCTTCTAGCACAATATCTGGATCAAAGTAAGTCATCAATAAAACATTTTTAGTGTAACCAAATTCTTTACTGATACAAAAGCCATATTATTTTACCATCCAAAGGACTGCTGGAAAACAATGAAAAATTTACTGAAGCCCTAAAAGAAGTGACACAGGGAATTATATTGCATACCACCCAGAACTATGTTCTAAAAATCTTCTTCACACATCTATTTCCCCTAAGTTTCACTACTCACCACTCAGAATTCACTATTCCTTTTTGATTTTGCACAGGAAAAACAAATAATTTTAAATAAACCCGAAGCAAATAAACTCCAGCCCATTTTTTTGCACCTGTCTTCTCTGTGCTCTTTCCTGTCTGAGACCTTCTGCTCTTAAGAGAATAATTAATGTAAACCATTTTAGTTTCTATTTCTAGGCACAATTTAGCAGCTCAAACATGTTATCCCAATCAGTTACAACAAATGCTTAGACTATGTTAATGTTAAAACAACAAAAGATCTTTCCTCCTTATGAGATTGGAGTGGGTGTAAGGGTTGGGAGGATGTTAATCAAGATAAGATGGGAAACACTGGGTAACAAATATGACCTGTTCTTGGACCAGTCAATTATAAACTAGGGAGTTTTCTGATAAGCCGTGACTTAGGGGCTCAGGCTGCTTCCAGTCGGGGGCTTATTGTTGCCTTAACATCAAATAGCCAGTGGGAGGTTAGGGGCAGTGTCTGGGAAAGGCACATCAGATCTTCAACCTTGGCCTGTATGTGACACTCAAGACTTATACACATTCTAATGGTCAAAAATTGTCACATGGACAACGTCATTGCAAAGGAGGCTAGGAAATGTGAAAGTAAAGGTAGTTATCAGTGAGAATTAACAGTCTCTTCTATCTGGGGAAAAGGAGAGGCCCAGTATACAATTAACGAATAGGTTTGCCCTTGTCATGGTAATAAGGTAGATTTGTAATTTTTTTTTGTTTTCACCAGTATTATTTTACTGTTATTTTATTATTAAAATGTGATTTTAAAAACACAGTAACAGACGAAGTGAGAGAGTGGCATGGACATATATACACTACTAAATGTAAAATAGATGGCTAGTGGAAAGCAGCCACATGGCACAGGGAGATCAGCTCCATGCTTTGTGACCACCTAGAGGGGTGGGATAGGGAGGGTGTGAGGGAGATGCAAGAGGGAGCACATATGGGGATATACATATATGTATAGCTGATTCACTTTGTTATAAAGTAGAAACTAACACACCATTGTAAAGCAATTATACTCCAATAAAGATGTTTAAAAAAAAACACACAGTAACAGAACAGGAAAGAGTCTTGAGTACTACTGGGTCTCTTAAATAACCAAATATGAGTATAAACCAGTGGGTCCCACTGTCTCTATCTCTGATGCAGAGAAAATGGCAGTTTGAGACAATAAACAGTTAAATATAATTGACAAACTTCTTAGGGATAGAGGTAGAGTATTAGTTATCTACAGTTGTGAAAAGATTATTTCGAAACTTAATAGTCAATGACTTGAGAAAACAACTATCTCAAAGTGTCTCTGGTCTAAGAATCTGGGCACAACTTGTTTTCTGCCTCTGGCTCAAGGTCTTTCATGAGGTTACAGTCAAGCAGTCAGCTAGGCTTGCAACTGAATGTTTCACTGGGGAAGGAAGGGATTCATTTCCAAGCTCACTCACATGGTTCTTGGCAGACCTTGGTTGTTTGGAACGATGGGCCTCTCTGGCGGGCTACATCACAACATGGCAGCTGTCTTCCTCCAGAGTAAATGATCCAAGAGAGAGTGAGATAAATCACCTAAGTCAGAAGTCACAATCTTTTAACAACTTAATCTCAGAAGTGACATACTATAACTTCTGTCACATTTTCTCCATTAGAAGTGAATCAATACATCCAGGACACACTCAAGAGGAGAGTATTACGCATGAAAGTGAATGCTAGGAGGGTAGGATCCCTTGGAACCCACTTTAAAGGCTGTATATCACATTAATTTTCAAAAACAAAATATTTAATGAACTAGTTTTTCAAATTATATTGGAAATTAAAGTCTTCAGGCTGCTCCTTTAGGGACTAGAATCAAATAATTTAGTGATATATTGCAACCTTGAAATTAAAATAAGCATTGTTGAAGTGGCAATAAAGTCATATATTACAAACTTTATCTGAAATAAAACTCATGTTTTGGGAGTTTTTCAATATGTAATTTATAGCTCCTATCCTAACTTATAACTGTGTTCTTTGCCTTCTAGATAGAGACTTTGAAAAGAAAATCTTTCCAATATTGCTACCTTGGGAATATAAAGATAAGAAACCATTTTTTTGAGTTGACATTTAGCCATGAAAAAGCATTCCCCTTTTGAGAGGCATTTCAAATTTCCTGTTCAGACAGGTTTCCTTTAGGGCACTATTGGGGTGAAAACTCACCATGCTATAAAAATCCCATGAGGAGTTCCCTGACAGTTTGTTTGATTCCTGGATCAGACAACAGAACAAAAGGCAAATCTGGTCAAAAAAATAGTGTGTTCTCCCTTGTCAAAGAACCTTACTTTTAAAGGTCACTAGATTAGCCCACATTAAAAATTATTTTTCTAAAGTCACAGAAGCACCATTATCAGAAGAGATATCTATAATTCCATAGGCAAAGACAGAAGAAAAATGCCCAAAGTCACTTAATGACTAGATAAACAAAAGATTTCAGTTTCCTAGTAAGAATTTGTTAAAAACGAACAAAAATCTACACATGGAAGTTTGAACCTGCAATGGTTTCGTTATTCAGCCAATCTCAATCCTTTACTCTGCCACTGGAATAATCTTTCTAAAACAGAGTTCTGACTGTATCCCTGCATTTAAATTTTTCAAAGGTTTTCTACTGCCAACAAAATGAAGAGCAAACTCCTCATCAGGTATAAGCTCCTTCAGGCCTTCTGACTCTTGTCAACTTTCAATTTTAGGCAAAGTCACAGTAGTAGTGACTCTGTTTTCAATACCTCTGTGATAGGGCTAGATCTTCTGCCTCACTATACAACTGAACCAATTTGTGTCTTTTTGTTCAGGCTCCATCTACATAAAAAAAAACCTTTATCCCAGGAATATGTCTAAAATCTTAAGTCATGAGCACACACACAAGAAGAGATAGATGAATGGAACAGAATAAATCATCCAGACATATATGTAACTATACTTATTATACATATAAGAATTTAGATTATGACAAAAGTGGCATTTCAAATCAGTGAGGAAAAATAATTTCTTAATAAGTGGTATTGAAAGGAGAGACAAATCATTTTGGGAAAAAAAACCCGAAGCTAATTGCTACCTCAGTACTTACACTAAAATATAACTAATAAAATGCTAGAAATCAATGCGTGTGTTTTAAAATAATCGTGCTGGGCTTTCTAACAGAACACAAAACACCAAGAAGTCATAAAAGAAAGTATAAATACATGTAGTTACATAGATTCAGGATGTTAAAACTCACCATAAAAAAATAGACTTTATTATCTAATACAATCCCACTTCCCTGTCCTCCATAAAAACATCGCTATTATTTCTGTGGTATTTTGGGGGGGCCCACACTGCATGACATGTGCAATCTTAGTTCCCCGAACAGGGATCAAACCCACGTCTCCTGCAGAAGAAGCTAGGGCTCTTAACCAATGGACTGCCGCAGAAGTCCCTATTTCTGTAACTCCATTCATGTAATTGATCACATTAGTAACCAGGACCAGGGTAAGGCCAATGTCCTACATTATGCCACTAGAACCTTGCTTACCCTGTGGTACCATTGCTTCTTTAATCAGAACCATCTGGGCACAGCTGTTCACCAGTATTTAATCTACCCAATTGTCCAAGCACCTAGTTTGCTTATCTCCATCTTAGCCATGAAACTATGAGAGATGTACTTAAATGACATGATGAAGTACAGATAAAGTTTTCTGTATTTCTTTCAAACACCAAGATCTTTGCATAGCTGACAACTTTGAATCATTCAGATCCCCTCACACGTCATCTTCTCGTCGATGTTCCAAGATCATTCTACTGAAAATTTTAGCCGCTCTCCCAACAGTAACTCTATATTTTCTTACTCTGATTTATTGTTTTCATAGGGCTTACCATCCACCAGGTAGATCTCGTTAATAGTTTCCTTGTTTGTCATTAGTGTCCCTACTATAATGTACTATTGATGAGGACAGAGACCGTATCTCTGTATGGTTTTATTCAACACCACATCCCCAGTTCTTATTATGGTACCTAGCACATAGCAGATGCTCAATAAATATTTGTTAAATAAATGAATAAATAAAATAAGCAATGATGAGTAATATTCACACATCAGAAGTAATGTAGTGTATAAAGTAATGAATTTATTAAATAACAATGATATTAATTGCATTTCATCCTCTCCCCTACATTTTGAAAATAAACTTTATCTTTTGTCCTACCGCTTGAGGCAACATCTTTTTTTTTTTTTTTTTTTTTTGTGGTATGTGGGCCTCTCACTGTTGTGGCCTCTCCCATTGTGGAGCACAGGCTCCAGACGTGCAGGCTGAGCGGCCATGGCTCACGGGCCCAGCTGCTCCGTGGCATGTGGGATCCTCCCGGACCGGGGCATGAACTCGTCCCCTGCATTGGCAGGCGGACTCTCAACCACTGCGTCACCAGGGAAGCCCGAGGCAACATCTTTTGATAACTGAAAACATTGCCCAGATATAGAAGAACCTGCCCTATTGTGTTTCCAAGGTCATAATCTTTCTTCCCTTCTGCATCTCTATTATATTTGCCTGGAAAGTCCTCAGTAACAAGATGAGGAAATGACTACAGTTACCAGCCTTAGGAAACATATTTAGCTCATTATGTAAATGAAGTATAGTGTAATATTCAGAGTGTATCAACATCACCTAAATGGCCATATGACACATGTAAATAATAGTGCTCAAATGATATGAATAACCAGAGGAAAATCTATGGGAAAAATAGAAAAGACACTTAGATGGCATGTCATTAATTAATTTGATGCTAATAGCTCTTGTTGGAACCATTAAATATTGTATGATTTTGGTTACAATTATACATGTAATATATATGTATGATAAAAATCATGCGTATCACAGAATGATTTAGACATTCTGTTCCAACATTTATACCATCCTTTTGAAGGGGGATGCATTTTAACATTAATTGTAATAAGAATAGATTCAGCAGTGTAGCAAATTTTAAATACAAAGATATTAATATTTTAATAAAGAATTATAATAGCTGATTTGTGTTAGGTGAAATTTAAAAATCATAATCTTTTTCAAATTAAGTTATCTCCAATTTTTTAACCATTCTGGCTTATTAATCCATTCCTTATTCTTTTTGGGAAATGCTAATCATTGTACAAATAAAATTATTGCAGCCACATATGGTCTTCTGAGAGGTCACAGGGTGTATTGAGAAAAAAAAAACTAAACTGAGAGTCAAAATACTTGGTTTCAATTTCTAGGCATACCATTGGTTTGACATGCAACATTTAGCAGATAGGTCTAACTCTTGGATTCTGCGTCCTCCTCATTTCTAAAATGTAGTTACTAATATCTGCTTTCTTACCCTCATAAGATTTCTATTTGTATAAAAATTAGTAGTAGTAAGTATCTTTCACTAATCTTAGTTTCAGGGACAAATGTGTGTGACTGCAAGTTTATGTGTATGTAGGGCTTACAATTAAACTACATATGTTACCCTGATACTGTGCCTCTTTTTAGTATCTCTCAGCCAGTCACCTACTATTTAAGGACTAAAAACTTTAAATACATGAAGTACATCTTGAACCATGGTCAGAAAACAGCTTTATGTCTTTGCAATAGTTAATCATTCCACCATTTCTTGATTTTCTATTCTTTAATTCATGAAATATTTAATGAGCAACTTTAAAAATCATAGCAGACAACTCTTGTTTATTTCTACTGCTTGAAATTTCACTAAAATTACACAGGAGTGGTATAAACCCCAAAGGACAAAGAGATGGCAGAAGAGACAACAGCTAAAGATGTCAATGTATTTTTCAAAGATGGATAGCAAAGTGTTAAGTGACTTAGCAAAGACCAGGAAGCTGAACTTGAAATGTCTATACACCAGAGCAGCAGGAAGAAGCTAATCCATTTGCCCTGAAGATCCTGGAAAAGCTCAGATTTGGAGACACCAGCTACAGAAGAAGTTCATAAGGGACAGGGATGAAAGGTGAATAGTCTGAAATTCTGTACACAGAGGAGTTAGATTTGCATTCACACATCTCATTCCCCTCTTCAACTCCACACACCCTTCTCTTGGACAGTGTCACTTTATGTAGATATTTATTTGGGGGGATAACTTTTAAATAAACCTCAAGGTTCCCACACAATCACCCTACAGTGAAACATACCTTTTGATAAGTCTTGCTCATGCCCACAGGGCTCCCAATTCATGTTGAATAAAATGTTAAAAGTCTTGATCTGACTCCTACCTAATAGGTCTGGTTCTCAAGTCTTGCCATAGCCTTGTTCTATGCTCCTTATCCAAACATATCTCCCTGTTTCCCATCACCACTCTTTACTGGTCAGCTTCTCACTGGTCATTTTTATGCATATTTGTCTTGCCTTAAGTGTCCTGTAACTTGTATCCAATCTTAAGAGACCATTCAATTCCCACCTGCTACATGAAGCTATCCTTTAGTTCTCTGATTTATAATGATGTACATTCTCTAAACTTCCATGTAACTGTCATTGTACTCTTTATTTTGGCATTGGATTACCTATTGCTTAATGCTGTTTCCTGATAGCCTCATATGCAGGTGTTGTGTCCCCTAAACTAAATTTTCATCTCCTTGAGGGGAAAAAACAGTTACTCGTTCTGGGGATTAGGTTGTGGCCATCTTTTGGAAGGCATTATTTAGCTTACCACACTACCATAATAAAAAAATTATTTTAAAAAGCTTCCAGAGATGGAATAGATGATCAAAAATGTAATAAGGACCAAGAATCTGAATATGATGAGAGCTTGCAACTGCCATACTGAAAGCTAGAGAAGGGGAAGAAAGGTTGAGCTAGAATTCGATACCCAAAGTCTCAAGACATTCACCTCCTCCACTTTCATTGAGCATCTGGCTTCACCCAAACAGGAGGGTAAAGCAAGAAAGAGGCAGAGATACCATCCAGGAGTGAGAGGATCCAATGCAAGTGTAAGATAAGGGACATCCTAGGTGAAGCCCCAGGTGAAGGGAAAGTCTCAGAATGGCAGTTGGGTGGCAGATGCAGATAGCAGGGAGTACAGATTGAAGCACAAGGGACAGGAGAGCTTTATAATGTCAGGGAGGATTCCTAAAGAGTAAAAGAACTGATACAGTGCCTGAAACTCTATTCCAGAATTTGTGAAAAAATATTAAGAGGAATGTTACAGAAATGTTTGAGGATTTGGAAAATTAGTTAAAGATATGTGGAAAGTAAGCTAGTGGAAAAAATCAGGCATAGTCCATGCCAGGCAACACAAAATGGTAGAAGAAAAGAAATTAAATAAGTGTACACTACATAATTCAGCAATGAATAATATTTACATAGTAATAATGCAAACGTTAACTACTATTTTCACCAAAAATTATGCTATAAGTATGTCATGAAAATAAACGTAAGGAAGTAGAAGCTGTAACATAAAGAGAAATGCACAAATTATATTAGTAACTGATAATTCGATAAGTAGCAATACAAGCTTATTCTTTAGAAAAGTGGAGGTAAATATTAGAGGGAAGAGTCAAAAGATTTTCAAGCTGTTGTCTCTGAGTGTGGGACTAGGATTAGAGAGAGGTGTGACAAGGGGCTGCTCTATTTTGTTATAAGTCCTTTAGTACTAGTTCATGATTTTTAACAATGTGCATGGATTCCTTTAGAAAATAAATAAAAAGCAACTCCATAAGCAAACATGAATGGAAACCACGGTATGGTCTGGAGCCATTGTCAGCACGGCTGTTCTTTGCCCAATTGGTGCTTTACATTCCATGGGGTGTCCCTGTCCTCAGTGCTGTTGAAGTCCCTGGATCCGAAGAGCTCACAGTTTCATAAGAGAACATGTGAACAAATATATTATGGCCTCATATTCAGAAGGTATTTCTTACTCCAAAAAACAGCTTGCAACTTCCATTATAGTAATCCACAAGATTGCACAAAATTCATTTAAATCTGAAAATAATCTACAAATTGTGCTGAAGGCAAAGCTTTGATTCTATTCTCTCTACTAAAGCACATTTACCAGAGTTTCTGAGAATCAATAAGCTTAATTGATTTAACATTTCTAAGATTTTATTGTACATTAAAACAGTTTGGATTGCTACACTAATCTTAGAAGCAATTTGGCCTCCTCTAGTTACACTGCTCTGAAATTCTTCTAACTTCTAGCCTCATGTTATTAATCATAACAACAGCTTAGTGATTATTGAGCATTTACTCCACATCAGGCATCATGCTAAGAGATATATATGTATTATCTATGTCGATCCTCACACAGTCCAATAAAGTAAGAATGATTATATTCCAATCCTAAAGACAAAACTGATGTTTAGAGGAATTAAACAACTTGCAGAGTCACCAAGCTAGTGAAAGGCAGAGTCAGGATTTGCACCCTGGTTGTATGACTCAGGAGGAGACACTGTGAACTACACTTACTACTCTTATCTCCCCAAACATCGCCTCCATGGCCTACAACATCACATTTGAACTCTCCATTACCCTATTGGTTTGAAACCTCAGGAGCTTCCCAGGTAAAAAGAGAAACTGACCCCTGGGAGGGCAAGGAAAAGCAGAAGAAAAAGGTAGAGACCACTACAGATTGATAGGTGGCAGGCCTCAGCCTGCCAGAATCTTAAAGGTTAATATAGAGGCCTTAACTGGGTTCACTCACATATTCAGTCTAGATGATCTCAGCAACACCTTGCTCTGTCAAAGCTGCGTCCTTGTAACAGCTCCCACTGTGGCAACAGTGAGCAGAACGTACATCCAAGGACAGAGGAGGGGTGAGGAATCTCTGATTGCCCCAGGTCCAGGCAGTCATATCTTCTCCGTGACCTCTTTCAACAGGCCCAACTGCTCTGGTCTGACCTAAGTGCTCAACTTCTTTCCAATGAACCCCCACTGACCCAATTTCCCCCTAAACGCCACACTCATATTCATCTGCACATAGTTTTTAAAAATTCTTCTCAATGAGAAGCCACTTTCTTTGTCTGTTCAGCTATTACCCTTCCTACAAATTTCACTTATTACCTGAATATTTACTAAGCTATTCCATTCCACCATGATGTCTTCCCTTTTTTAAACATGCATGTAAGCCCTCAGCTACTGTCTTATAGAGTATTTGAGAATTTGTATTAAATATTAACTAAAATTCAGGCTCTCAAAGATGTTCCTATTGTGTATGTCCATATAATATGTATTATATACTATGTATTCAATGAGCATTCATTCACTTGAACAGGTCAGAGTGTAAAATAATGACTTAGTAAAGCAGTTGAATTCCATTGCTAAAGTCATTAGGTCCAAAATCAGTGAACAGAGTATTTTATGTGTTTTGTTCATTTTGGTCAAGATTTTATATATATATTGATATATATATGTATATGTGTGTGTATATATATATAATGTATACAGTGTTAGAATGATCTGATGAAGTGTTTTCAACATAACAATGCCTCCCAAGTTGTTATATAAAACATATTTTAAAATTGAGATCTGCCAAGAGCTCATTTCCCCAGCCAGGTTTCAAATAACTAGAATTCACTAGTATTTTAAAAATAAAAAACACATACCTGAGGATTGAAAGAAGCCTCAGATTTTACCCAGTCTGCCTTCCTACCCTGAGCTGAAATTCTATTTCCAACACGCTGACATCCTGCCTCTGCTTGAGTAACAAGATCATTTCTACTTGCCTGGTCTATTGTCATGTGGTTCTAATTGCTGATTTTAATCATTAGAAAATGGTCACTGTACTTTGTTGTTAGTGACCCTAATGCCATTGCTCTCACACAGAGTATTTTTTGAAAGTCAAGTGCTGTTCCACTCTCACCCCACTTACTGCAAAGCATTGGCAGCACTGGCTGTATGGTAATTTTGCAGGAGACACTGAACATCACTGGCATTTATTTTGCTCCTTGGTTGACATATTTATTGGGGGAAATGCTTCAGACAATATGATAAAGATTCCAGACAGAGGACCCATTGGCTTTCCTTATTGGAAAACAAAGCATATGTGAGGTCAAAAAAGCAGTTGAGATTTCTCTGTAACCGTACTAATGAGAAATGACAAACGCTGAAATAAACGATGGAAAATAAAACAGCACTAGGGGACTGGTTCAACAACTGATTAAACAGAGTATTTGCTTTTCTTTTTGCTGTATATTTCTAGGCTACAGATAAAAATATAGTAATTTTATGTAATTGTGAAAAGGTCATCTGGCTAATTTTATTTCAAGCATAAGAAAGTGGGAAGAATACTTAACCTTCATTTGTTGTTAATCATATTGCTTCATAATATTGCTGGAAGGAAAACTTTATCAACCAGGCAAAATATTAAAAAAAACAAGTGTCCCTAAAATGTCTTGGTATCTTTTGTCCTTCATCTGTTTTATGTCCCAACGTATACCTTTATATTAATGAAAAGGTCATGCTACGATAATTAGCAGTAGTATTTATTTAAAGCTTATATTAATGTTCTATAAGATTTATACAACTTCTGATAAGTGCAGCAGTGAACGTTTTAATTGTGCTATAAATACCATATGGAGCAGTAGATTGCCCAAATGATCAGTTTTGTCTTTCAGCTGGAATTTCCACAATGCTACAAAATCTAAAAACTAAAATTGGCATCATAATTGTTACAGAGTTATTTAGTCACCTTAATTATACTCACCATGCAACTGACAAACTATATAATTACAATTATTTGGGAGATTGTTTTGCCAAATAGTCTGTTTAAAAGGTTACATCCCTTTACTAACATATTTTATCACAAAACATAATTTTCTCTGGCTTCTCTTTGAATGTGAAGGATTCAAAACAACTGGCTTAAGAATGAAAAGATGGGAAGTCAGAGGGTCTTTTAGAACTTACAGGAGAATTTCTTTGTGCTGTTTGAGTTGCAGAGGAGTTGTAAGAGTATCTGCCTGGACTGAACACAACTCTTTTCCAGTGAGACAATATGTGACACAGCTTATCAGAAATTATCCAAGAACAAGTTGTGTCACAACAGCTCTCCACTACATCATCGTGTCATTTTTTTCAAAAAAAAGATAGTGCAATACCATTCTCCAATCAAAAGAACCAGAGATCCTTGGAGAAATAGCTGTCTTTATGACTGGTTCAGGAAATATACAAGATGAGGCTGGAGCATCTTGTAGTTCCAGAAAGTGAGAAATTACTCAAATGATAAAACACACACCATGAAGGGAGGATGTCAAAGCAACACTGAAGTCAACTGAAAGAGCCTCCAATGGCCAAATCTGGAATAATTTGAGCAAGAAAATAAAGTCGTATTAGAATATAACCCAACATATAAAATGAATACCCATGAATACATACTGATAGAAATAATTGATTGAATACGTAAATGAAGGAGGACAGGCGTATCTAATTTGCAGAAAAATTCCAAAACATTCATGCAGATACGACAGCCTTAAGGAGGGGAGCACAATTCGTAGCTCTTTAAGTTTAGGCTGCCCACAGTGACTTCCTTCCGAAGAGGGTAGTATGGAAAGGGGAAATAGAAGAGTGACTTTACACGGGAGAAACCTGCCAGGCACTATCTCAGCTAGGTGGTAAATGTCAGCACTAACAGTGATAAGCCACGTTGATATGACGTAATAAAAATGGTGCTTTACCTCTACAGCCTTCCTCTCCAAAATCCATATCCCTAGTTTAATCATGGGGAAAACATCAGATAAATCCCAAGTGAAGCAGAGTGTGCAAAATACCTGACTAGTATTATTCAAAACTGTCAAGGTTATCAAAAACAAGGAATGTCTGAGAAACTGTCACAGGCAGAGGAGCCTAAGAAGACAAGATGACTAAATGCAATGTGATATCCCAGATGGGATGCTTTATAGACTATTAAAAAGACAGTACTTATACAAAAGTTTCTCTAAGCATAAGATTAGACCTTCTCTGATATGCCAAAAATTCTGAGAGGTTATCTTTTTCCTGCTTATGAAATTAAAATCAACGTAGAACTCTTTGAAAATGTAAACTTCATATTCTTCCTCATAGGACTGATAATAAATCCCTTTTCGGGGGGTCATAATTTTAAGCACTTTCTTCTTAGGAGGATCTTGATAGACAAAAGCAATTACCATTCAAAGAAAATGTGTTGAGCACTGTGCTGTGCACCAAATGGTCAGAATAAGACAATTCCTACTATCAGGTCTTGTAGTCTGACATGGGAGGCATGTACATAACTATATATACAATAGTTGCTTTTATTAGAACACACTCAAATTTATACATGAATGTAAACAAAAGAAAAAAATTCTACTGGTGCTAAAGGAAGAGAAAGCTTTATATTAGAAGTGACATTGGAATTGTGTTTTAATGAATGAGTATGGATTTTCCAGGGAGACAAGGGATACTGTGCGTAAAGCTATTAGTTGTTAGTAATTAGGGGGGAAAAGGGAGACTGGAAGTTTAAAACGGGAAAAAGTAAAAGAGATGATTAAGAGAAGATGATTTGATGATGCAGCCTTGAAAAAGAAAGGATGTAAATTTCTGACTTTTCGGTGGTAAAGGAGCTGTGCAGAGTGATGGAACCTCACATTTTGCTTCTGTATTTTAAAAGATCTTCTTTATTAGGCAGCAGGCTGAGAATGGAGGACAAGTGATCTAGAATTTTTCGAACATATAACTCAACTTCTTTTACAAACTTGTCAGACAAAACTATTTAAAATGTTGCTCTAATCAAGACATTTAATACACATTTTGACAGTCCCATTCCTTGGTGGGTAATTCTATCTAACCAAGTCTCATTGTTAGGATGTTATTTATTCTTCATTAATTTTTAATGTCTGTGCACTTGTTATAAACATTACAGTATAAATTACTGAAAAATCATCTATATTGTATAATATAAAACCTGAGAATCCACTGCAGCCTCCAGGGTAGCTATGAAAGTATTATTAAGAGTAAGAAATAGGGCTTCCCAGGTGGCACAGTGGGTAAGAATCCACCTGACAATGCAGGGGACACAGGTTCGAGCCTTGGTCCAAGAAGATCCCACATGCCTCAGAGCAACTAAGCCCATGCACCACAACTACCGAGCCTGCATGCCTAGAGCCCGTGCTCCACAAGAGAAGCCACTGCATTAAGAAGCCCTTGCACCGTAGCGAAGAGTAGCCCCCACTCGCCGCAACTAGAGAAAGCCTGTGTGCAACAACGAAGACCCAACAGCCAAAAATAAATAATAAATAAATTTTTTAAAAATAGTAAGAAATGGAGGAAAAAAACCCTAGAGTAAGAGAATGGAAATCCAAATAGATCAACCAAATTTTATGAAAATGGATCTGTCTCCCGGGGCTTGGGACGACACACAAAAGAAGAGTGAGTTGGCTTGGTCACTTCTTTCTTTTTTTTTTAGCATCTTTATTGGAGTATAATTGCTTTACAATGGTGTGGTAGTTTCTGCTTTATAACAAAGTGAATCAGTTATACATATACATATGTTCCCATATCTCTTCCCTCTTGCATCTCCCTCCCTCCCACCCTCCCTATCCCACCCCTCCAGGCGGTCACAAAGCACTGAGCTGATCTTCCTGTGCTATGCAGCTGCTACCCACTAGCTATCTATTTTATATAGATATAAAATAGATAGCTAGTGTATATATGTCAATGCCACTCTCTCACTTTGTCACAGCTTACCCTTCCCCCTCCCCATAACCTCAAGTCCGTTCTCTAGGAGGTCTGCGTCTTTATTCCTGCCTTACCCCTAGGTTCTTCATGACATTTTTTTTCTTAAATTCCATATATATGTGTTAGCATACGGTATTTGTCTTTTTCTTTCTGACTTACTTCACTCTGTATGGCAGACTCTAGGTCTATCCACCTCATTACAAATAGCTCAATTTCGTTTCTTTTTATGGCTGTGTAATATTCCATTGTATATATGTGCCACATCTTCTTTATCCATTCATCCGATGATGGGCACTTAGGTTGTTTCCATCTCCGGGCTATTGTAAATAGAGCTGCAATGAACATTTTGGTACATGACTCTTTTTGAATTTTGGTTTTCTCAGGGTATATGCCCAGTAGTGGGATTGCTGGGTCATATGGTAGTTCTATTTGTAGTTTTTTAAGGAACCTCCATACTGTTCTCCATAGTGGCTGAACCAATTCACATTCCCACCAGCAGTGCAAGTGGGTTCCCTTTTCTTCACACCCTCTCCAGCATTTACTGTTTCTAGATTTTTTGATGATGGCCATTCTGACTGGTGTGAGATGATATCTCATTGTAGTTTTGATTTGCATTTCTCTAATGATTAATGATGTTGAGCATTCTTCCATGTGTTTGTTGGCAATCTGTATATCTTCTTTGGAGAAATGTCTGTTTAGGTCTTCTGCCCATTTTTGGATTGGGTTGTTTGTTTTTTTGATATTGAGCTGCAGGAGCTGCTTGTAAATTTTGGAGATTAATCCTTTGTCAGTTGCTTCATTTGCAAATATTTTCTCCCATTCTGAGGGCTGTCTTTTGGTCTTATTTATGGTTTCCTTTGCTGTGCAAAAGCTTTTAAGTTTCATTAGGTCCCATTTGTTTATATTTGTTTTTATTTCCATTTCTCTAGGAAGTGGGTCAAAAAGGATCTTGCTGTGATTTATGTCATAGAGTGTTCTGCCTATGTTCTCCTCTAAGAGTTTGATAGTGTCTGGCCTTACATTTAGGTCTTTAATCCATTTTGAGTTTATTTTTGTGTTTGGTGTTAGGGAGTGTTCTAATTTCATTCTTTTACATGTAGCTGTCCTGTTTTCCCAGTACCACTTATTGAAGAGGCTGTCTTTTCTCCACTGTATATTCTTGCCTCCTTTATCAAAGATAAAGTGGCTTGGGCATTTCTTGCAGTGGTGTGCTGCATATGACTCAAGGTACCATTTTGCTACCTCAAGCTGCAAGATACCACAGAAGCACCTGGAACAGAGCATCGAGAGTCCTGATCTGAAAGTCTGGTTTTAAGGACCCATCATGTCTCTGCCCCTGTCTGTGGGCCTTCAATTTCTTTAACTGTCAAGGAAAGAATTTAGAAATGATCAGTAGTTTCAACTTTTTTTGCAGGAGAACACTTTTAAAACTTTGTTTTTAAGTTTTTTGACTTAAAAAAAATGCAGGTAAGCATTTTTTTGGTATTAATTTATTTTATAAGTTGAAATGTAGGGTAATTTTATACCATATCATGGACCAAAGAAGGCAGTAAGGATCTTTTATTCATACAAAAATTTGAAATCATAGATTTCAAATAGATAACTATAGCCCTAAGTATCCAGAATACTGTAATCAAAGTCATCTCCACAGAACCTAAGGGGCACAGTTGTAAACCCCTAGACTAAATGTACCTTCCAAAGAGCCCGTCTGGTTTTAACATTCAGTTGGTAATGATGGCTGCTACAGGAATAGGATTGTTGTAGCTGTCCAGATCTTGGTCTCTGGACCTAGCCTATTTGGATTTGAAACCTGCTTCTGCTACTCCCCAGTTTTATGAACATAGAAAAATTGCTTAACATCTCTGTGCCTTAGTTTCCTTGCCTTTAGTGTAAAGATGATGAAACATCGGCCTTGGAGGAATGTTGTGAACATTAAATGAGATAGTGCTTGTAGAATACCTGTCACATACAAGTGCTGTATAAATGTCAGTTGCTGATATCAGTAACCCTAAAGGAGTTCTTTTGCTCCCCATTGTGCTAAAACACTTTAGTTACTAACTTTGTCAATCTCAATACTATCTGAATGCAAGGCCCACATCACTGCTGTTGGCAGCTTCCCAACAGCACGTCAAATTCCATTCAGCAGAGCAGACATTGTTGAGGACCTACTGAAAGCAAAGTACTCTGAAAGGCACAGCGGGGCGTACAAAGACAAATCCAAGTTGTTTTTGGCAATTTGAGCCTTAGGTGATCATGGCCTGTTGTATATACAAAGTGCTATGGTGGTACGAGGCGTGCTGGACTTGGGAAGGCTTTTTAGGGAGCATAAGGTTAGGGGTCAATTTGAAAAGGTAAATGCTATATGCATAGATATAAATATTCATTGCCATTTTATTGGTAAAATCATTCTAATAATCAATAGCATTAAGAATCTAAGTAGGTTGTCAAAGCTGACATAGCTAGTAGGTAGTAGAGTTAGGATCTGAACCTAGGTGGTCAGACATTAGTCCGTACACTTAACCCTTTGGTAGGTTGTATGTTTATTTCTAATATTTGCTCCCCTCACTGGGAGATGACTCTACTACACCCCTCACTGTTTGACTAAGCCATGTGACACTCTTTGGCCAATAAAACAGTGAGTACAGGTGACATACACAATTTCCAAAGAAGAACTTTAAGAACTACCCCTTGGATCTGTCGTCAACCTTTTTTCCCTCTGACATGAACCCGGTATGTCCCAGATAGGGGCCTTTAGCCTGGCTTCCAAGATAAAGAAGGCACAGAGGAGAGTCATAGATAATTCATGGAAGACATGCACTACTAATGAGAAATGGCCTTTAGCTATTGTAAACCAGTAAGATTTTGAAGTTGTTTGTGACAGCATTATAAAAAACTAGTAGAAACAAACAAACAAAACCAGCTGATATACCCACTATACTATAATGTAGTTCAATTCAGTAATGCCACTTTTCTGAATGGTTAGGCCAGATTCTAGAATTGAATTACCGCATGCCTGGCCTTAAAGTCTTTTGAGGAGTTTTTTGAAATCAGCAATGCAATAAAGTCTAAACATTTTATCTTGGTAGTCAAGGCCCTAATTTTCCTCTCTTGAGTCCCATCTCTTTCCACTTTCCACATTTTCTCCTCCCTTTTACTTTGACCATTTTCCCCTCCTTTTACCACCTTCCAATATCACCCACTGAATGCTATAGTCACTCAGCACCCCTGGTTATTTTCAGGTTCTTTCACATTTCTGTAAAATTTTAAATGCCGTTCCAAATTCCTGGTGATTACACCATCTCCCCTCACCCTTCCCTTCCTGGTAAAAGTCCACTGATACTTTAAGGCCCAGCTCCAGTGACATTCCCAGGCAGATGTAATTGTTCCATCTTCTCTGGCCTCAGGAAGCTGAATTTGGAAGTTTACCAATATGAGTAGCACACAGAAGATAAACGTCTGTCTCCGCTTCTGGACAGTGAGCTCCTGGAGAACAGGGAGGGTATCTTTGTTCATCCTCATATTCCAAAGCCCACACTGAACTTGCCAATTAACAGATAAGATGACAGACATGCTTGTAGCCATGCAGGCTTGGGAAATAAAATGATCCGGGAAATTCTATCATTCAAAATCTGTAAATTAATTTGGTTTAGTCACCAGCTCATTTGCTATCCATCTGAGTGGTGCTGCTTGAAAAGGAATGGAGATATCAGTAACATCAATAACTAGAGAAGACTTTCTATATGCAATTGAAAAGTAAAAAACAAAAGGAAAGAAATGCGCCATAATGTAGTATTTATATATCGTAATCTGACAAGAGTACTGAGGACACTGGCGGTTACATGTGTTTCCTCTCATCTCTATGAAGCAAAACCAAAAAGTCCCCAGTTATGGGTAGCAAGACTGTAGTATGGGCAAGAACTAGTCTGGGACCATGGCTGCCCAAATATAAATAAAAACCGTAACAGGGCCCACATTCAAAGTCAATGACATCTCACAGATGCTCCAAACCTTCCTGCTTCCAAATGTTTTCATGTACTCCTTCATCTGAGTGAATGGAAGTGAGTGAAAAAAAAGGCGTTTGTTTTCATTTTCTTCTCTACCAGGGATCAGCACATTTTTTCTGTAAAAGGCCAGATAGAAAATATCTTAGACGTTTCAAATCATACAGTCTATGTCTCTACAACACAGCTCTGCCATTCTAGCATGACAGCGGCAATACATAAAAGAATGGGGATAGCTGTATTTCGATAAAACTTCACTGATGAATAATGACATTTGAATTTCATATAATTTTCACATGCCATAAAATATTATTTTCTCCAACCATTTAAAATATAAAAAACATTCTTTGCTTGCAGACCACACAAAAACAGGTAGTGGGTCCTATTTGGCCAATGGGCTACAGTTTGCTGACCATTGCCCTAAGGCAAACACACACTCTGTAGTGTCAAGTGGAGAATTCACTTTATTACTTACGAATTTGACTGGGTTGCTTCTGATGAAAGACCACAATGCTTTTCATCTCTGCTCATGTCAAAACAAAATTATGCAAACTTTACTAATCTTCAGCCCTCTCAAAAGTCTTGACATTTAGTAACACATTTGTATTGGATTAGAGTCCTCTTTGCATTTCTCAATGGTATAAAACGGAATTTTAGTGAAATTTCCCTCTTTTCCGAAGAACATGCAATAGGGCTAAAGCTATACAAGAAGCTCTTCTTTGTATCCTGGATGTTACTGAAGGAAGTCATAAACTCTCTTCCTCTTGATGTCTCTAAAAACAAGATGGATCTGCGTGTGTCAGGGATGATTACTAGTTTGCCCTGCTCGGAGGTAGAGGATGGACCCAATGACTTCCCTAATCCTGTGATTATGCGATGGCAGAATAAATTTACTGTCATTTACAGCAAAAGCATGCCACCGGCTAGTTACTTTTTAAAGGTTTCAGGTTGGTTTGTTGTGACTAGCCATGCAGTCAGAACACCTGAGGTCAGGATGCATCTCCCTCTGTCTAACTTGGGCAAATACCCCCAAGTTCCCTCATCTGCAAAGTTTGGCTAATAATGGGAGCTGCCTCAAAGGGATGCCATGAGTTAAATGTGCTTAGGATGGTACCTGCTTCATTTAAACACTCAAGAATGTTTGATCCTTGTATTGTATTATTCTCACTTTCAATAAGGGTAGTGATCACCCAGTGACTGTAAGTGTGAACTTGCTCTGTAAATTACAATTGACATGCCAGATATTATCATTAAAGGGACATCATGCAAAGACTGTAAAAGCATAGATGGTTCTCCCAATTAGTTCCTCATTTTCATTTTTTATCACTGTTCTCCATCTTATTCATTTTCCCTTAGAGCTTGATGAGTATTCAATTAGAAATTTACCTGTTCACCTTTCAAAACTCTTTTGGGAATAGCAATCTAAGACGTCACCAATTATTTTTAAAGCTTCCCCAATATCTTCAAATTTGGAACTTTAGCCACTTAAATGGAAATTTTAATTGGAGCTTTTTCTAGTGAAAGAATGCAGCATTTTGTTTATTTCCTTAGAAAGTATGATCTGAACCAAGAGTCCATTTCTCTGTCTTAGGGGAGGTTGAGTACTGAAAAACACACCCTCCTGGATGCCACCCACACCCTCACACACACAGAACTAGGGTTTTTCAAGACCTCAGTGGGTGATCCATACTTTCACTTTTGGAGGTCCTAGCCTACATCCTATCAAATATATTAAAGACCCTGATATTCTGCATTAAATCTATTTTTGTTATATTGCCTTTTAAATTATTTTAATAAAAATGACTTATTTATTTAAGACTGGCTATGATAATTCTACACTCATCGTCCATAATCAATAATTCCTGTAAACTCACAATGACAGCTTTGAAAATTGTTTTCCAGTGATGAAAATTTAATGTAGGTCTAGCAGGTAATGTTTATTGAGCAAGCACTTTGTGCCATGCACAATTCTCAGCACTTTATATTAATGTATTTTATTTTCACAACAATTTTATGAGCTAGCTACTGTTATTATCCCCATTTTACAGATGAAGAAAATCAGCTTTTTAAAAATTGAATTATAATTGACATACAATATTATATTATCCATATGTGTACAACATAGTGTTTTGATATTTTTATACATTACAAAATGATCACCAAGATAAGTCTAGTTACCATGTCACTGTACAAAGTTATTACAATATTATTGACTGTACTCCCTATGCTGTGCATTACAACCCCATAACTTAAATATTTTATAAATGAATATTCTTAATCCCTATCACCTATTTTGCCTGCCCCTATCCCTACCCCATCTCCTCTGGCAACTACTAGTTTGTTCTCTGTATCTATGAGTCTGTTTTGCTTTGTTTTTCAGATTCCACTTGTAAGTGAAAACATACAGTATTTGTCTTTCTCTCCCTGACTTATTTCACTTAGCATAACACCCTCTAGATCCATCCACGTTTTCACAAATGGCAAAATTTCATTTTTTATGAGTGAGTAATATTCCACATCTTTATCCATTCCTCTATCAATAGGTACTGAGGTTGCTTCCACATCTTGGCTATTGTAAATAATGCTGCAATGAACATAGGGGTGCATATATCTTTTCAAAACAGTGTTTTTGTTTTCTTTGGATAATTACCCAGAAGTGGGATTGCTGGATCATATGGTAGTTCTATTTTTAGTTTTTTGAGGAACTCCATACAGTTTTCCATAGTAGCTGCACCAATTTACGTTCCCACCAATAATGCCTGTGGGTCCTCCACATCCTCACCAACACTTGTTGTTTCTTGTCTTTTTGATGATAGCCATTCTGACAGGTGTGAGGTGGTATCCCACTGTCACTTTGATTTGCATTTTCCTGATGATTAGTGATGTTCAGCACCTTTTCATGTACCTCTTGGCTATTTGTATGTCTTCTTTGGAAAAATGTCTATTTAGGACTTTTCTTTTCTTTTCTTTTTTTTTTTTTGCAGTATGCGGGCCTGTCACTGTTGTGGCCTCTCCCGTTGCGGAGCACAGGCTCCGGACGCGCAGGCTCAGCGGCCATGGCTCATGGGCCTAGCCGTTCCGCGGCATGTGGGATCTTCCCAGACCAGGGCACGAACCCGTGTCCCCTGCATCGGCAGGTGGACTCTCAACAACTGCGCCACCAGGGAAGCCCTAGGACCTTTCTTAATCAGGTTTTTTTTTTGATATTGAGTTTCTAAGTTATTCATATATTTTGGATATCAACCCCTTATCAGGTATATTACCTGTAAATATTTTCTTCCATTCAGCAGGCTGTTTTTTCATTTTACTGATGGCTTCTTCGCTGTGCGAAAATCAGCTCTTTGTGTCATAGCAGAGGCAGTCTGATTCCAGAATCCATAGTCTTATGAGGTTACATTTTGTAGATGTTAATTTTGACTTTTAATTAGGCTTTTTTATATTTCAGGGATTTTTGTAAAACTTCAGATACCAAACATTTTTGTAGGCCCTTGCAAAGCTCTTGAGGCCTAGCTGTCATGCCTGTGGTACCTTTCAAAAAACAGTGGTCTTACCAGCCCCATATAATCCTGCCTGATGCCTGAGGAGAGAGGAGCCTCAGACACAAGCTCAAGGAGGTGTTTTGGCAAAAGATTCAGGTACACGAGCACCAAACGGCTCTGTATGAAACCTCGCATCTGAGAGTGTGGCCCAGTTTTGGGAGAGGGACAATCTTTCCATTTCTCACAGAAGACAGCATAAGTCCAGTGGAGTAGAAACTGCAGGAACCCAGCAGTGCTTGGTAATTCAGGGTTAGCAACTCTGGAAGCACCCAGGGATCTATTCTACACATCTGTTCTACACACAAATAACCACATTCTCATGGTGGTAGCAGAAGCAAGATTGAGATGCTGCTCTCGTGTGGCTTCTAGAATATCAAATATCAATCAGAGCAACTATCAAGTCACTGTTATCAGGTTATCAAGATCCTGAGAGGATCATCTGTAAGGACACATAAGGTATCTTTAGGGGGAAGTCCAGGACATACTTTGGAGGGGCTTTGAGGCCCAGCATTATTCAGGCAAAGATGAGTCAGTTAATAATATGTGATGGTTGTAAATATGAATTTGTTTATAGTCAAACAGTGATGAGACCTGGGGGAACTTTTATGGTGAGTAGAGGGGAAATTTCTGAGAATTTTATCAAAAGTTATTTACAACTCACAAAGTGATTTTACTTTAAAGTGTTTTTTTTTTCCCTTTGGTAAATCCTCCTATAAATAATAAGTATTCCCTGTGCATTTATCTCCTGTATAAAGCAAGATACACTTGTATTTGCGTTCAACCAAGATAGCTGGCAGACAAATTGCTGACTTTAGCAATGTCATATCTGGAGACTGTCTGGCAAAGGAGAACTGCTAACATCCATCATAAAGAACAGCATCCGTAGAAAGAAACAGGTTTCCCCCTGCAAAATTCACTGGTGTCTAGATCTGACAAGTCCCTTCTTTCAGATCAGGTGGTTTGTAAAACATATTTTGCCCCAAAAGTGGTTGTTCTGTAAGATTTACTTAATGAATGTTATCTGTGTTATCAGCAGTCTTTAAGCACTACTTTAAGTCTATGCGAATCTTGCCAATTCATTAGACGAATATGTATTACACATCTCCTATGCGCAGAGTAGTAGAAAAAAACACAAAAAGGATGCTGCATCTTCAGGAACTCACAGTCTACTGCAGTGATTCTCAAAAGTGCAGGGAATTTATGCCAGCCCCCTCTACCTCTTTAGCCTTGAACCCCACCAGGGATATATGTCACAGATATGGGAGGAGGGGTTCAACTGTACCCCTCTGCAAAGATAACAGGTTTAGAATCACTTCTGGAGAATTTCCTGGTGGTCCAGTTGTTAAGACTCTGCGCCCTTATTGCCAGAGTCATGGGTGGGGAACTAAGATCCCGCAAGCCATGAGGTGTGGCCAAAAAAAAAAAAAAAAGCATACAATCACTTCTGTAATAAGTCACAGTTATATACTAGAGTGACACACATCTTGGTTATGTTGGACAAATGGTTGTCTACTCCATGAAGTCTTTCCTCTTCCCCCTGGTTTAGTGGGAGAGATAAAATGTATGCACTGAATAAAATCTATTTCAAATTGTGGGCTAACACTCACGCATACAAACACATATGCACACACATATTTGAACCAAACATTTCGTGGAGCAATACTAGCCCTTTGTGTGATGCATTCTAGCTTTTTCTATTCTATTTCAACTGAAAAACAATACAGGTCATACCCCACAACATTTGTTTCTCAAATCACTTATGAGTTTCCACCTAGAGTTTGAAAAACACTTTTTTTAGGGTTTGGTAACGGTTGGAAGACAGAGATGAGGAAGAGAAGGTGACATGACACATTCCTGCATTATTACCATAAAAACAATGTGCTCGTATACTACTTACCAGGTTGCAGGCAGTTCTAAGTACTTTTTATTTATTCAGTCATTTAATCCTTACTGTCACCCTATGAGATAGGGACAGGTATCTGTAGCCATTTTATAGATGAGGAAATGGATGCACAGAGAGGACCAAAGTTACCCAGGTTTTGACGCCAGACAGCCTGATGCCAGAGACCACGCTCTTAAGCCCCCTCTAGCAAGTTTTCAGCCAATCATCTTACATTGCGTGCCCTAGTCCACCAAGGGCTGAGAAAACAATAAGAATAGGTCTGCTCCACAACTAGAAAAAGATAACAGGAATACATACTTCAGCAGGAATGAACAATGCCTTCTTAGTATGCAGAAGGCAACAATAGAAGTCGATTCCAGACCCCAAGTGTGACTCTCTCCTAGGGACCCTACAAGGGCAGAAATGACGTGCAGAGCAGACAAAACTAGGACCAACCATTTTCATCCCCTGTTTTTCTTTAGGTCAAGTGAATCAAAGAACTGAAGTAAACACAAACTAATTCAAATCCCCTTTCCTGAATCTCCTCATTCCAGATTCTGAGAAAGAGTCAAGACACAGAGCAAAGCAAGGTTCAAAAATTAAAATGACAATGAAATACTTCGCAGACCCACTAATTATTGTCTTGACATTTTATTAATATCTATGAATACTGTCCCTAAATACTTCTCCTTTTTTTTTGTTTGTTTCTTCATTGATTTTAATTTAGATTGCCTCTGGCTCATAAGCTGGGTGAATATGCAACCTTTGACAAATCACACTATAAAACTTAGCCACTGTCCTGGATTCCCCTGCACCTCCATGCTTAATGAGCAGGTATAATGTTGTGCAGAAAAATAACACCAATTACCTAGTACTTTTAAAGACGTGCAGCATACAGAAACAAAGAAACAAAGGAGCCACTAAATGAGCTTTGTAGAATAAATGACTTCCTTCTGAAGAGAATTGTCTTCACTGCAGTTTCTGAAAACTTGTGTTTTCTTTGTTTGTTTGTTTTGTTTTTTTGCGTGTACGCGGGCCTCTCACCGCTGTGGCCTCTCCCGCTGCGGAGCACAGGCTCCGGACGCGCAGGCTCAGCTGTCATGGCTCACGGGCCCAGCCGCTCCGCGGCATGTGGGATCTTCCCGGACCGGGGCACGAACCCGCATCCCCTGCATCGGCAGTCGGACTCCCAACCACTGCGCCACCAGGGAAGTCCAAAACTTGTGTTCTTGATGATGATCTTATTGATATTGTGTAAACGTTATCTAAATAAACTCCAAAAATTTAACAATGTACAGCCTTATATTCATTACATCCAATTGGTTTCTTTCATTCAATCTGTAAATTTGACACAGGAACTGATTCTATACCTAATCTTGCACTGTCTTGAAATTTATATGAGCTTTATTATATTAAGAGTGATCAACTCTGCGCCGCTGCCTTGCACCTCCCGCCTCCCAGTCTCCACGCTTCCCCACCAGGTCGGCCCCCGGGGTGCACCACCAGGGTCCATGGGGGATGCGCCTCAGGGCCACCGATCCCACAAGTCTCCACTTCCATCACCTCACCCCCTCCTGCACTCCGCCTGGTCTTTGGTGTCTTATGTACTCAGGCCCTGACGAATTGGAGGTCTGCCGTGTGGCTGACAGTGTTTTGGTGCTCCGGCCTAGTGTCAGGCCTGAGCCTCTGAGGTGGGAGAGCTGACTTCAGGACACTGAACCACAAGAGACCTCCTGGCCCCATGTAATATCAATCTGTGAGAGCTCTCCCAGACATCTGCATCTCAGTGCTCCACTCAACAACCAGCAAGCTCCAGTGCTGGAAACCCCACGCCAAACAACTAGCAAGACAGGAACATAACCACACCCGTTAGCACAGAGGCTGCCTAAAATCATATTAGGTTCACAGACACCCCAAACGCAACACCGGACACAGCCCTGCCCACCAGAAAGACAAGATCCAGCCCCACCCACCATAACACAGGGACCAGTCCCCTCCACCAGAAAGCCTACACAACCCACTGAACCAACCCTACACACTGGGGGCAGACACCAAAAACAACAGGAACTATGAACCTGTAGCCTGCTAAAAAGAGACCCCAAACACAGTAAGTTAAGCAAAATAAGAAGACAGAGAAATATGCAGCAGATGAAGGAGCAAGGTAGAAACCCACAAGACCAAACAAATGAAGAGGAAATAGGTAGTCTACCTGAAAAAGAATTCAGAGTAATGATAGTAAAGATGATCCAAAATCTAGGAAATAGAATGGAGACAATAGAAAAAACGTTTAACAAGGACTTAGAAGAACTAAAGAACAAACAAACAATCGTGAACAACACAATAAATGAAATTAAAAATTCTCTAGAAGGAATCAAGAGCAGAATAACTGAGGCAGAAGAATGGATAAATGACCTGGAAGATAAAATAGTGGAAATAACTACCACACAGCAGAATAAAGACAAAAGAATGAAAAGAATTGAGGACAGTCTCTGGGATAACATTAAATGCACCTAACATTTGAATTATAGGGGTCCCAGAAGAAGAAGAGAAATAGAAAGGGACAGAGAAAATATTTGAAGAGATTATAGTTGAAAACTTCCTTAATATGGGAAAGTAAATAGTTAATCAAGTCCAGGAAGTGCAGAGAGTCTCATACAGGATAAATCCAAGGAGAAACATGCCAAGACACATATTAATCAAACTATCAAAAATTAAATAAAAGAAAAAATATTAAAAGAATCAAGGGACAAGCAACAAATAACATACAAGGGAATCCCCATAAGGTTAACAACTGATCTTTCAGCAGAAACTCTGCAAGCCAGAGGGGAGTGACAGGACATATTTAAAGTGAGGAAAGGGAAAAACCTACAAAAAAGATTACTCTACACAGCAAGGGTCTCATTCAGATTTGATGGCGAAATTAAAACCTTTACAGACAGGCAAAAGTTAAGAGAATTCAGCACCACCAAACTAGCTTTACAACAAATGCTAAAGGAACTTCTCTAGGCAGGAAACACAAGAGAAGGAAAAGACCTACAATAACACACCCAAAGCAATTAAGAAAATGGGAATAGGAACATACATATCGATAATTACCTTAAATGTAAATGGATTAAATGCTCCAAACAAAAGACATAGGCTGCTGAATTGATACAAAAACAAGACCCATATATATGCTGTCTACAAGAGACCCACTTCAGACCTAAGGACACATACAGACTGAAAATGAGGGAATGGAGAAAGATATTCCATGCAAACGGAAATCAAAAGAAAGCTGGAGTAGCAATTCTTATATCAGACGAAATAGACTTTAAAATAAAAACTATTACAAGAGACAAAGAAGGACACTACATAATAATCAAGGGCTCTATCCAAGAAGAAGATACAACAATTGTAAATATTTATGCACCCAACATAGGAGCACCTCAGTACATAAGGCAAATGCTAACAGCCATGAAAGGGGAAATCAACAGTAACACAATCATAGTAGGGGACTTTAATACCCCACTTTCACCAATGGACAGATCATCCAAAATGAAAATAAATAAGGAAAGACAAGCCTTAAATGACACATTAAACAAGATGGACTTAATTGATATTTATAAGACATTCCATCCAAAAAAACAGAATACACTTTCTTCTCAAGTGCTCATGGAACATTCTCCAGGATAGATCATATTTTGGGTCACAAATCAAGCCTTGGTAAATTTAAGAAAACATAAATCATATCAAGTATCTTTTCCAACCAAAACACTATTAGACTAGATATCAACTACAGCAAAAAATCTGTAAAAAATACAAACACGTGGAGGCTAAACAATACACTACTAAATAATCAAGAGATCACTGAAGAAATCAAAGAGGAAATCAAAAAGTACCTAGAAACAAATGACAATGAAAACACAACAACCCAAAACCTATGGGATGCAGCAAAAGCAGTTCTAAGAGAGAAGTTTATAGAAACACAAACTTACCTCAAGAAACAAGAAACATCTCAAATAAAAAACCTAACCTTACACCTAAAGCAATTAGAGAAAGAAGAACAAAAAAACCCTAAAGTTAGCAGAAGGAAAGAAATCATAAAGATAAGATCAGAAATAAATGAAAAAGAAATGAAGGAAACGATAGCAAAGATCAATAAAACTAAAAGTTGGTTCTTTGAGAAGTCAAACACTATTGATAAACTATTAGCCAAATTCATCAAGAAGAAAAGGGAGAAGACTCAAATCAATAGAATTAGAAATGAAAAAGAAGTAACAACTGACAAGGCAGAAATACAAAGGATCATGAGAGCCTACTACACGCAACTGTATGCCAATAAAATGGACAACCTGGAAGAAATGGATAAATTCTTAGAAAAGCACTACCTTCCGATACAGAACCAGGAAGAAATATAAAATATAAACAGACCAATCACCAGCACTGCAGTTGAGACTGTGATTAAAAATCTTCCAACAAACAAAAGCCCAGAACCAGATGGCTTCACAGGCGAATTCTACCAAACATTTAGAGAAGAGCTAACACTTATCATTCTCAAACTCTTCCAAAATATAGCAGAGGAAGGAACACTCCCAAATTCATTCTACAAGGCCACTATCACCCTGATACCAAAACTAGACAAAGATTTCACAAAGAAAGAAAACTACAGGCCAAGATCACTGATGAACATAGATACAAAAATCCTCAACAAAATACTAGCAGACAGAATCCAACAGCACATTGAAAGGATCATACACCATGATCAAGTGGGGTTTATTCCAAGAATGCAAGGATTCTTCAATATATGCAAATCAAATTATGTGATAAACCATATAAACAAATTGAAGGATAAAAACCATATGATCATATCAATAGATGTAGAAAAAGCTTTCAACAAAATTCGACACCCATTTATGAGAAAACCCTCTTGAAAGTAGGCATAGAGGGCACTTATCTCAACATAATAAAGGCCATATATGACAAACCCACAACCAACCTCGTTCTCAATGGTGAAAAACTGAAACCATTTCCACTAAGATCAGGAAAAAGACAAGGTTGTCCACTCTCACCACTATTATTCAACATAGTTTTGGAAGTTTTAGCCACAACAATCAGAGAAGAAAAAGAATTAAAAGGAATCCAAATCGGAAAAGAAGAATTAGAGCTGTCACTGTTTGCAGATGACATGATACTATACATAGAGAATCCTAAAGATGCTACCAGAAAACTACTAGAGCTAATCAATGAATTTAGTAAAGTATCAGGATACAAAATTAATGCACAGAAATCTCTTGCATGCCTATACACTAATGATGAAAAATCTGAAAGAGAAATTAAGGAAACACTCCCATTTACCTTTGCAACAAAAATTATAAAATACCCAGGAATAAACCTACCTAAGGAGACAAAAGACCTGTATGCAGAAAACTGTAAGACACTGATGAAAGAGGTTAAAGATGATACAAACAGATGGAGAGATATACCATGTTCTTGGATTGGAAGGATCAATATTGTGAAAATAACTATACTACCCAAAGCAATCTATAGATTCAATGCAATCCCTATCAAACTACCACTGGCATTTTTCACAGAACTAGAACGAAAAATTTCACAATTTGTACGGAAACACAAAAGACCCCGAATAGCCAAAGCAATCTTGAGAAAGAAAAACGGAGCTGGAGGAATCAGGCTCCCTGACTTCAGATTATACTACAAAGTTACAGTAATCAAGACAGTATGGTACTGGCACAAAACCAGAAATATAGATCAATGGAACAGGATAGAAAGCCCAGAGATAAACCCATGCATCTATGGTCCCCTTATCTTTGATAAAGGATGCAAGAATATACAGTGGTGAAAAGACAGCCTCTGCAATAAGTGGTGCTGGGAAAACTGGACAGCTACATGTAAAAGAATGAATTTAGAACACTTCCTAAAACCATACACAAAAATAAATTCAAAATGGATTAAAGACCTAAATGTAAGACTAGACACTATAAAACTCTTACAGGAAAACATAGGAAGAACACTCTTTGACATAAATCATAGCAAGATCATTTTTGACCCACTTCCTAGAGAAATGGAAATAAAAACAAAAATAAACAAATGGGACCTAATGAAACGTAAAACCTTTTGCACAGCAAGTGAAACCATAAACAAGATGAAAAGACAACCCTCAGAATAGGAGAAAATATTTGCAAGTGAAGAAACTGACAAAGGATTAATCTCCAAAATATACAAGCAGCCCCTGCAGCTCAATATCAAGAAAACAAACAACCCAATCCGAAAATGGGCAGAAGACCTAAATAGACATTTCTCCAAAGAAAATATACAGATTGCCAATAATCACATGAAAGGATGCTCAACTTCACTAATCATTAGAGAAAGGCAAATCAAAACTACAATGAGATATCACTTCACACCAGTCAGAATGGCCATCATCAAAAAATCTACAAACAATAAATACTGGAAAGGGTGTGGGGAAAAAGGAATCCTCTTGCACTGTTTGTGGGAATGTAGATTGATACAGCCACTATGGAGAACAGTACGGAGGTTCCTTAAGAAACTACAAATAGAACTACCATATGACCCAGCAATCCCACTACTGGGCATAAACTCTGAGAAAACCATAATTCAAAACAAGTCATGTACCACAATGTTCATTGCAGCTCTATTTACAATAGTCAGGACAGGGAAGCAACCTAAGTGTCCATCAACAGATGAATGGATGAAGACGATGTGGCACATATATACAATGGAATAATACTCAGCCATAAGAAGAAACGAAATTGAGTTATTTGCAATGAGGTGGATGGACCTGGAATGTGTCATACACAGTGAAGTAGGTCAGAAGGAGAAAAACAAATACCATATGCTAATACATTTATAGGGAACCTAAAAAAAAAGGTTATGAAGAACCTAGGGGCAGGACAAGAATAAAGATGCAGATATAGAGAATGGATTTGAGGACATGGGGAGGGGGATGGGTGAGCTGGGACGAGCTGGGAGAGTAGCAGTGACATATATACACTACCAACTGTAGAGTAGATAGCTAGTGGGAAGCAGCTGCATCGCACAGGGAGATCAGCTCTGTGCTTTGTGACCACCTAGAAGGGTAGGATAGGGAGTGTGGTGGGGATACGCAAGAAGGAGGGTATATGGGGATATATGTATACATATAGCTGATTCACTTTGTTGTGCAGCAGAAACTAACCCAACATTGTAAAGCAATTATACTCTAATAAAGATGTTAACAAAATTTTTTTAATTTAAAAAAAAGAGTGAGCATTCTCTAGCAAGAATGTAATACACATAAAGTAAGTTACTTATTCATAGGTATATTCAGGTAACTGAAAACTGATTAAAGTATAGGGTATAAAGAATTGTTTGGCAATACAGAAAAAAACTATTTTAATAGTTTTTTGAGGAAAAACAATCAACTGTCAGCATGTATTTATTAAACATCTACTATATGCCTTGTACTATGGCGATTATAATAGTATGAGACTCTATTCTTTCCCTCAAATTTAATATATGATATGAAATGCTATGACATTATAGAGAAAACTTCCCGTTTTAGAGATAAGTGTGCCTATATGAAAACAGCTAGATAGACTAAACTCCAGAAGAATAAAGTCCATTTAAATTTATCAGGATTTATTAGTTCTGACTTACTAATCAGAATAGGCAAATCCTCCTCCCAGGCAAGAAACTTTGCATTTTATAATCAAGGCAAAATTATTATTGTAGTGAATATATTCTAATTGATTTGTTGTCAGTATATTCTGTTTATAAAAGACTTTGAAAACTTCCCTGGCTTTCACTTATCAAAGTCATAAAAGCTGCATGAGTCACATATTTCCCTAGTAGCTATTTAAGGTACTGCACTTTCAAAACAGCACATCCAGACTTCCCTGGCAATCCAGGGGTTAAGACTGCGCTTCCAAGGCAGGCGGTCCGGGTTTGATCCCTGGTCGAGGAACTAAGATCCCACATGGCGTGGCCAAAAAATTAAAAAAAGAATGAAAAACCAGCACATCCATTTCTATACTTATACATTGGTTATGAAATATAGAATATGAGCTAAGTATACAGCAATATGAGCTATAAATATAGAAGATTTAATTTAAGATCTATCCTCTCAGAATATTGTAAGTATACAACTCTGCTGTACACAACTCTTTTGAACATTACTCAAGAATAATTCATTGATATTGAAGATTTTGATCTAGAATTTATGTTGTATAATAACAAGGCTTATGAAAATCTAGGAGGTGACTTTGTTTGTGGAAAAAGTCATTCAACCTTTCAAGTAACATAGAGTTCTTGAAGCTATTGAATTAATAATACTACATTTCAGCGTCTTGATGGAGACATACTGGATTCATAGCCATCATCGTACATGCTGCATTACTTTCACAATGAATGCAAAAGACCTCATTGTTCTCCTCACAGACCCAGGTTCTCTCCATCTCCAAAGGCAGTGACTTTGGTAGACTTGACCTCAGTTAAGTCATCCGTGGTAAGAACGCTTTCACCTGGTTTTGTTGGGAAATTGTGATTACACACTGAACCAAAATTTAAAGAAATGTCAGAGTAAAGCAACAAATTTAGTCCACACATTAAATCTCACATTTCACTGTCTTAATTGGAAACAGTGAGCAGACTATGATCACTTCATACCCCCAAACTCCAACTTATTAAATAGATTTTGCAAATAAAAAAGAATTCGTTCGGGAATTTTAGTTATATAAACCTAAATTGAAAGGTTGTCTATGATAATTACTAGCGTTGTGACCTTGGAAAGTTATTTAACTTCTCTGAGTTTCATTGTGTCACATATAAAGGTAATGATAACAGTACTGATCACAGCGTTGTTATGAGACTTAAATGGGATTATGTATGCAATAAGCTTATCACAGTGGCTGACATACACTATGTATACAAAAATATTATTGTTGGTGTTCTATAATCATCACCATCATTTGGATTCTATAAGGAAGAATAGGATACGGTCCCTGTTCTTAGAGAGTTTTGAATCTACCTTGGGAGAAAAACATGTTTAAGTGAAATAGTTTTCAGGTGACATTTCAAATAGCTAAATAATGAACTTGAGGCAGTACTATTAATTGTCATGAAGATTATATGGAAAATCTTTGCCCTGGCAGGTAAGAAGGAGATAACTGGGAATAGTTGAGATGATACTCCTTTGAAAATTTTGTTCTACTCCCTCTTGTATCTGTTACTAGTTATCTATGTCTTTAAGCAAAACACACTGCTTCTCCAGACCTGATGGTCCCCACCTGTAAAATGAGGTGGTTGGACTTTTCTAGAAATAACATTCTAGAAGTCTTTATTGGAGTGAGAGAAGGATTCACATTTGAATAAACAATCATCAGACCACAGAAAGGAAACATAGTAAACATGGATAGTACCAGATATATCAAGGCAAGTGTGAGTAGCTCTTCCTGGCTGGAACACACTGTTCAGTTGGGGAAACAGTGGGGGAAAAAGGCAGGCTGAATGCAGTTTTTGGAGGAATCTGAATACCTTGATAAGAAGTTGGACTTTATTTTACATGAAGTGGGCAGAGTTTTAAAAAGATTAATCTGTTCTGGTAAATATGAAGGATTTGGGGCAGGGAATAGGCAGCGAGACTGGTTATGAAGACGTTATAATCTAAGCTTTAGCTGGAACTAAAGGAGTAATAGAGAAATATAAACACAGATGAGCAAGGTATTATGAAGTGATTTGCAACTGATTGTCAATTGGATAGGACAGGCAAAGCAGAGTTAGCAGCAGATGATTAAATGTTAGAGGTCAGGAAACTGCGGGTGAGTTGGGAAGGAGAGCTAGTTTGGAGTAGTGCAGGGGAATTAAAGAATTAAGCCTTACAAATGTTTCATTTGTATCATCAAAAACATAATTTAGGTAGACATATTCAAAGGACAAATAGTGGGAAAAGAAGAAGGTATGATGGAACTCTAAATTTGGGAGTTATCTGCATAGAGGTGATAGCTGAAGTAAATTAATAGGTGAAATCTCAAAAACAGATTAGCAAACGGTTATGAACAAACAGTGTCATCAGCGTTAGTATTTATTTTAATATTTCAAATGAAGGCAGCATAGTATAACTAACCCTGGTAAATGTGATAAAATGAAAATATTTGACTTGGGGGATATATTTAGTATAAAAATATTTCCGTTAGTGTTTGCATTCCTTATTTTAGTGACTGAAGTCAATGTATTCATTTGGTTTCCTCCAAAACCTACTCTGAGGTAAGGATCTGCCCGCAAGTTGTTTGAGAGGTCATCACAGGAAACACTGTGAGTCAATGGGGAAAGAAGAAAGGTAAGAGAAGAAAGTCAATAAAAAGTGCATTGGGGCTTCCCTGGTGGCGCAGTGGTTGAGAGTCCGCCTGCCGATGAGGGGGACACGGGTTCAAGCCCCGGTCTGGGAAGATCCCATATGCCGCGGAGCGGCTGGGCCTGTGAGCCATGGCCGCTGAGCCTGCGCGTCCGGAGCCTGTGCTCCGCAACGGGAGCGGCCGCAGCAGTGAGAGGCCCGCGTACCGCAAAAAAAAAAAAAAAAAAAAAAGTGCATTGATAAGGAGGTTACCACTGTGGGCAACTGGAACTCAATCCTGTTGTTGATCCTCTGAGAGATGGTGTGGAACACATCTCAGATTATTCTACTAAGGAATGAAGAAGCTGAGATATTTATTCAATAACTCATGTCTGCCATTTGTTGAGAGTAGCTCCTGGGATGTTAATTCCCCAGTACTTACAGCCTTTCCCTGTTGGGGACAGTCAGAGAACACTCTAAGAGAGAGGTAGGAAGTCATTGCCCCGTATTGGAAGGGTCTGTAGGAGACGTCTGTGCCAGTCAAGATGTTATGGATGAAGTGCCAAGAGCACCTACTAGAGGCAATCATTTTGGTTTGCTTGTATGTCCTGCCTACATAAAACTGGTACTGCAGTGAGGTGTAATGACATTTTCCAGGCAATAAGAAATCTCATGGTTAGGTCATATTAACAAAAGGTAACAACATTGATGCTTCTGAGGTTTCCATGGTCTTATATGTTATCTCCATGCAGGGAATCAAAAGATTAAATTTAAATTTTTTAAAACAAACGTTTGTGAAAGGAGTCCATTTTTTCCTTTGAAAATAAACAACAGTGTGTGAATGTATGTGTGTGTGTGAGTGTGTGTGTGTGCATCACAGCATCACAGCATTATATAGCTACATGTTTGTACATTTTTAGAGAACTTTCTATTAATATCAAAAGAAGCTGTACTTACAGGATATATAGATGTGTGGAGAAAAATAATCCTGACTTTGTCTTGACATGACCTTATAGGATGTGTGGATAGAGGACAATTTGCTCAAAGGAATATAATGGTTTCTTTCTTGGAGTCTGGCCATGATATTCTGATTCTAGCATACACATAAATATTAGTCACAAGGCATAAAATGACCCAGAGATGATGATTCTGACAAACCATCTATTTCTATTAATACAGTTACAGACGTAAGTTATTTCTTCAGTTGTTAACTTGGCAATCTGCTAGTCATTCCTGACAAACTAAAAATAGTTCCTACAGAGTGTGCAGAAAATGCTTTCATGTGAAAATGCAGCTTCAAACAGTATGATCACTGTGCATATAAGTGTGATATCACTCAGCTGAAAATGAACTCTAACCATAGATCACAAGCAGTTTTGCTTTTTCATTAATGTGGACCAGCTGGCAAGATACACTGCCAAGTCCCTTAGAAGACTGGATGTGGAAATAATTATTTAGCAAGGTACAGACTGACAAGATTGCTATAGTGATGAATCGGTACACATGGAGCTCATAGATGATTAATTGAAAGAAGTCTTGTTTCCCTAAGAGATGCCTAATATCCACATAATTTGATTTATGAATTTTTCTGTATTATGGTTGATCTGATATCATACATTTTGCAGAACTCCATTCAACAAAAAGAAAGTACAAAAGAGGGTGAAAATAATATGGCATAATGCAATCCAAAAGAATCCTCAAGAAAGTACATTGAAATCACACTGTTCTGAGTGTTCAAAATGCTGCGTTTCTTCATAAGACAATGACTACCACCGATCTACCAAAATATCATTGAGAAGTTGGCATAAAAGGCAGATAAAAACAGACTTTCTGGGACTGTCCTGTAGATTCTAAAGCTTTTTCCAGTAAATCCTATTGTTGCAATGGACATTTATGAACATGCTGCTGTCAGAAAGCTTCAGTCTCAGAAGCGAGGATCAACATTCATATGTGAAAATACACCCACAGCAGAGCAATCTTTTCTTATTGTGGAAAAATTATCTGTAGATGTAAAATATGGTATGCTAAGAAACATATATACTCGGGTTACCAACCATCTCCTTTTCCATTTATGACACCTCCGCCATTCGTACTACTGGGTAAAAACACCACATTTATCTTGATGGCAACCACACAGGAGTTGGGGTATTTTCATTTAATTCAAGTCACTCCACATATTCATCTCTTTTAGATGGTCTGCAAGCAGGTTGCTGCCAAGTGGGGTTGGCTTGACCTTCTAATACTGACAACACTTTGGAGAATTGCAGAAACGTCACTGCTCCTTTAGTCTCTGGCAGTCAGTCAACCCTAATTATAATTGACTAGGGAAAAAGAAGGCCTCCTGAAAGAAGTTTTTAAAGCTTAGGTTGTTTAGATGGTATTTTAAGGAAACCAAATAGCTGAGCAATTTAATTTAATTTCTTCAACCCTGGCTCATGTTTTCTAGGAGCCGTCATTCATAGGAGCCTGAAAAATCTCAAATATTGATTATAGTGCATTTACTTCTGAGTAACATGGGCCCAGGAGATGATTTCTCATATTCAGGAAGTACAGTCATCAAAAACATTGAAAAAACGTTTTAAAGAAAAAATTGGAAAGCTTTTTGAAGGAATTATCAAAGCACAACTTGTTCCTCTCAGCTATGAAGGTTTCATCTCCAATTCTATTACCTCAGAGTATAGCCACAGAGAGAATCTGTACCTGTTTTTAAATATATTTCTAGAAGGAATTTTCCAAGCTTCCATTGTCAAACAAAAATGATTGATAAAAGGATGTGGCATTGGGAGAAACCCACAAAGAATAAAAAGTACACAAATGTAAGAAAACTAAAATAAAAACTAGAAGAGGAACTCAACAAGGCTTCTAATTGTAGAGGAAAGAGGTTAGAAGAGAGAGGGAGGCTGATTTTGTAAAGCACTGATGGATCACAAAAGCAGGAAGCTCTGCAAAGTGCACAGCACTGGGAATTGGGAAAATTGGGTTCTACTTTAGGTCATGCATCTAAGCAAACTTAGACATCCATACCACCCCTTGATAAAAGGAGGGCACATACAGTGTTAGATTTCCTTTCCAGCTCAAATATATAAACTCTAATAAACCATCCTAACATCCAGTGTTAGTTCTCCAAGTTTTCAAATTCAGAAACAGTTGTGCTCAAACTATGGGACTTGGACTGCAAATTAGGAAAAATTATTTTTGAACAAAAATGTATACTTCTACTCCTTTCTTAGTCTGTATTTCAAACGCAAACTATTTTGAGTGAATTCCATTTTTAAACATTTAATTTAAACATCTAGAGGGTTTTTGCTTACGTGGTGACAGATCAAATTTTTTTCTACTTTTTGATGAGCTCTTACTATGACACATAGGCATCATTTTTATCAGTGTTGAAGAGAAGGCCTGTTGTATGCTCTGGAGAGGCAAGGCTTCAATCAGCAACTATCAGAGCCCCAAGACCTGTAGCACCATTATACAGTGCTGAGGCTTCCTGCCTTAACCTGCTCCAAATCACAGGTGAAGGGAGTAAACAAAACTTCCACTACCCCAATGACTTGCTCAGCATGTTAAATGTAAATCTAATTTTGTATCATATGTAAAATAGATTCCCAACTAAGTCTTTCATATCAGCAAACTGAACAAATTTTGACCCTATTGTACTGTCTTTCCTGCTTTTCTGTTTTTCTCTTCCTTGCTGGTATATGGGTCAAAGGTCCTGCTTTTAAGACTATGGATATGGAAGGAAATATCTAAGTATCATAAAAATGTAAATTCTCCCATGATTAATATATAGCTGTCACACATTTTCAATTATTAGTCAAATGAACTTTTAAATTAGAAGTAATTGTTTAAAGATTCATTTGAAAAAAAAAAGAAATGCTCAAGATCAGTCCAGTAAAGTAGAACATAAGAGGATAGTCGGGGGTAGAAGGAAGACTTGATATCCATCTGGAAAAACAAATCAGATCCTTATACTAAATCAATCACCCAAATGAAATCCAATTTCACTAATGACCTAGAAGAAACTCTAGGAAACTATGTATACAATCTAAGGGATCTAAGGGAGAATGAACTCTTAATAAGAAGACTGAAAACCCAGCCGTAATAATGAAAATACAGGTACAGGTGACTATTTAAAAGTGAAATAAAAGCAAATACCATGACATTTATAAACAAACTATACAAATGGAACATATCCAGTTTACCTGAATGGTAATATGGTATAAAACTATTATACCGTCTCACAACTAGGATATCAACATTGATACAAAGATAAATAGTTCCATCACTGCAAAGAGCCCTCCTGTTACACTTTTATAAGCGCACCCAATTCCTGCCTAACTCTACTCCCTCCTAAAGCCCTGGAGTCCATTTCTAAAATGTTTTCATTTCAAGAATGTTATATAAATAAAATCACACAGTATGCAAGCTTTTGGGATTGGCTTTTTTCACCCAGGATAATTCCCTGGAGATTTACCCAAGTTGTTGCATATATGTATAGTTTGTTCATTTTTATCAATGAGTAGTATTCTATGTTATGGATATATCACAGTTTGTCTAACTATTCACTCAATGAAGGGAATCTGGGTTATTTAGAGGTCTTGGCTATTACAAATAAGGCTGCTATAAACATTCATGTGTACTTTGTGTGGTGGGAACATAAGATGCCATCTCTCTGGGAAAAATGGACAAGAGTACAATTTCTGGGTCTTTTGGCAGTTTCACGTTTAGTTATTTATGAAACTCCCACACCTTTTTCAAAGTGGTTGTACATTATCACTGGCAATGTATGACTAATCCAATTTTTCCACATCCTCACCAACACTTGGTATTGTGGTATTGCCACTTTTTTTTTTTGATAGCCATTCTGATAGGTGTGTAGTGAGATCTCATTGTGGATTTAACTTGCATTTCCATGATGGCAAATGATGTTGAACATCCTTTCATGTGTTTATTTGCCATCTGCCTATCCTCCTATGTAAAATGTCTGTTCATATCTTTTGCCAATTTTCTAACTGGATTTTTTTTTTAACTGTTGTGTTTGTTTTTGTTGTGGTAAGACTGTTGAGTTTTGGGAATTCTTTATACATTCTAGATACTATTTCTTTGTCATATATGTGGTTTACAAATATGTTCTCCCAGGCTGTACTTTGTCTCTTCAGCACTTTAACAGGGTTATTTGGAGAGCAAAGGTTTTTAATTTGATTTTTAATTTGTATAAGGTCCTTTTATCAATTTTTCCTTTTAAAGATGGTGCTCTTGAGTCCAAGTCTATGAACTCTGCCTGCATTTGCAAAGACTTTCTCCTATATTTCTTCTAAATATTTTATAATATTACATTTTGTCTTTAAATCTATGATCCATTTTGAGTTATATTTTCTATAAAGTTTAAAGTAACTCAAGGTTTATCTTTTAGCCTGTGGATATTCAATTTCTCCAGCAACATTTTTTAGAAAGACACTTCTTCCTCCATTGAATTGCTTCTGTACCTTAAAATCAGTCAAGAATATTAGTGTGGGTTTATTTATGGGTTCTCTATTCTGTTCTGTTGATCTATGCATCTATCCCTCTATCAAAATTACATTGTCTTGATTACTGTAGGCCTTAATAACACATAGAGTGAGTCCAACAACTTTACTCTTGTTTTCCAAGGTTGTTTTAACTATTTTATTTTAAAAAGTGGCAATTGCAAAACAGGAGGACAGCCTTTTTAATAGACTTTTAATTGTAATAAATTAGATTGAAATAGCTTAGTATCCGTATATAACACCAAAAGCAACTGGAACCCTCCTTCACACTAGACGTAAAAAGCAACAACCAGGAGATTAAAGACCTGCTTTAAAAACTTTATTATAAAACTTTCAAACATATGTAAGAGTATACAGAGAAAAAAATGAACCTCCATAAAGTTTATCAATTAGAGAGGCATCAGTATGGGTCAATTGGGGCAAAGGTCAGTTTGGAGGGGTAAGGACTGAAAGAGGCTGGAACAAGGTGAAGTCAGTAACAGAAGGGATGGAGAGGATATGAGTGGAGGAGGATGAAAGAAAATGGCAGCTCCTCCTGCCCCCTTGTCTCAGCCATAGATGACCTTGATGCTCTCATGGGCCTTTGGTTCAGAGAGTGAGTTCTGGAACTTAGCAGTGGCTCAGGAGAAAGCTACCTGGCCAATGAGCTCTTCATTCTATCTCCTACCGTGATCAGCCACCCTGCTAACCTCTGGAACACTATATCCAAGGAATATAACCTGGACACAACTATTCCAGAAAATCATGACCAGGTGATTTTAGGTTGACTACAGGCACCATGAACTGGCCCAGGAGGCCTTTACTGGCTTCAAGCCAAGGCCACATTGTCCACATGTGGCAGGAGCAGATGCCTCCTTCCCTCTGCACATGGATAAGAGCTTCTGCTGGAGGGAGGACCTTGGGTATCTTGGTCTCTCTCCTTATTAGCTCAGGTAACATTGTTTATATAGCCCTTCATCCTGGAGCTTGGGGAACTTAATGGAGCAAAGGAAAGGCCTCTCTCTTTGCTGAGGTCAGGGGTGCTGTGAGTGGAAAGAGGACAGAAAGGTGGGAGTAACCCTGAGCTCCATGACAAGCGAGGAACTTCCTGTGATACCAGTGAGAGAAGGGTCTCCTGTTTCAGCACATGAACAACCACATATCTCTACTGGAATTGCCTTAATGAAGTCTCTCCACCATCAAAATTGGATTTAGGACCCATGCTTGGAAAAGTTTCAGTCTGACAGTCAGTTCTTGAATAAGCATGGTCATCACCTGTGAATGGGTCAAAAGAGTCAGGCCGGGCTTCCCTGGTGGCACAGTGGTTGAGAGTCCGCCTGCCGATGCAGGGGACATGGGTTCGTGCCCCGGTCCGGGAAGATCCCACATGCCGTGGAGCGGCTGGGCCCGTGAGCCATGGCTGCTGAGCCTGCGCGTCCGGAGCCTGTGCTCCGCAACGGGAGAGGCCACAACAGTAAGAGGCCCGCGTACCGCAAGAAAAAAAAACCAAAGAGTCAGGCCTAGGTACCCTGCAGGAGAAAGGGTGCCATTTTGGTCATGTCACCAATCCATGTGTATTCGATTATCCAGAACTGTCCCCACCTCCACCTCTGCTCCACATACTTCCTTTCAGCTCCTCTTACTCTTGACAGGACCCTCAGCAAAATTCAGGAAAGCTGAGATTCCCAAAGAGGTTTCCTTTGGCTTTGTCATTGATTTCACTGAAGATCTGGGTCATCTCCAGATCCACTCTGCCCAGCACGCCATCCGCTGTGCAGGAGTTGACATTCTTCCTCAGCTTGGCTGTCAGTACCTCAGTACCTCAGGTGCTGTTAATCGCTCCTCACATAAGAATGGGGTATGAGACCTCAGCAGCAAAGGTGGTAAAACTCAGACAGGACAAGATCGGGGAGTTCAGGGTGGTGTGGCTACTCAGGGAACTATATTCAATATCCTGTGATAAACCTTTTCTAATGGAAAAGAATATGAAAGAGAATATATATATATATATATATATATATATATGTATAACTGAGTCACTTTGCTGTACAGCAGAAATTAACACAACATTGTAAATCAACTATACTTCAATAATTTAAAAAAAAAACCAAAACTCTCAGACAAGAAAGCTCTGCTCCCAAATGGAGACAGCTGGTGGCAGAGTTACAGCTCTGGCCTCCACATCCTTGGGGATTATCCTTACAGAGTCTTCCCTCTGAGGTTCCAGGAAGGAAACACTTCTTACGGAAAATGAAAGAAAAATGACTAGCTACCCCTTTCCTCCCTAATATCAGAAGTAAGACTTCTGTTCCAGAGAGAGTGACTTTAATGTTTCTGTGTGAATTGGTGGGATAGTCTGGAACCTCTTTAAACTGTAAACATAGCCATTCTCCAAACATCCCCTGAATGACTCTCCTTCAGTCCATCTTCCTCAGCTTAGGTTCAGCCTTCAGTGAATAGGGCTGCTCTGCCAGAGTAGCTTTACCACAGTCACCATGAATGTAGATGCACTGGTCACAGAAGGGAATGCATTCCACATTGCAAGGAAGGAGAAACTTTGTGCGTGTCTGAGAAGTTATAAGGTACACATGAAATGAGGCAATAATTTATGAAAAATTAATCATGGATCAATTTATTCTTTGTTAGTATTAAAGGTAGCAAATTTTTTTTTTTTTTTTGCGGTATGCGGGCCTCTCAATGTTGTGGCCTCTCCCGTTGCGGAGCACAGGCTGCAGACGTGCAGGCTCAGCGGCCATGGCTCATGGGCCCAGCCTCTCTGTGGCATGTGGGATCTTCCCGGACCGGGGCACGAACCCGCGTCCCCTGCATCGGCAGGCGGACTCCCAACCACTGCACCACCAGGGAAGCCCATGACAAATTTTTACTTGACACAGTTGATTCCTCTCTTTGCTTTAATCCTCATTCAATCCATCACCAGTTTCAGTCCCATAAAACCCCCAAATCCATTCTAAATCTATTCACTTTAATTGATTTCCATTAATACCACTGTGGGTGAAGCTACCATTATCTCTCACCTCCACCACAAAAAAGGCCGCCTCACTGGTGGTGCCTCGCTTTCTATACTTACCCCTGTAAAATCCATTCTCCTCTCAACAGTCAGCCAGTCATTTAAAATGCAATCCCTGGTTAATTACTATCATATAAAGTTACATGTATTTTAACAAATGCATACAGTCATATGTCTCCCACCGAGTTATCATATAAAACAGTTCTATATGACTAAAATATTCTTGCGTGTCTCCCTTGTTTTCGTCTAGAAATTTTGCACTCTTGCATTTGACGTTAAGTCCTATGATTTATTTTGTGTTATTTTTTGTGAATGGTGTAAAGTTTTGTCTAGGTTCATCTCTTTACATATGGATGTCTAATTGTTCAGTTACCATTTGTTGAAAAGACTATACTTTCCCCACTGCTCTTTTGTTGAAAATCAGTTGATTATATTTTTGTGGTGCATTTCTGGGCTCTACTTTGTTCCATAGATCTGTGTATTTTCTTTCACCAGTACTAAGTTATCTTTATTATAGTAGTATATAGTTAGTCTTAAAATTAGATAATGTGACCTAACTTTGTTCCTTTTCTTCAATAATGTATTGGCTCTTCTAATTGTTTGCTTTTCCATATAAATTCCAGAATCACTTTGGCAATATCTAGGAAATAGCTTGCTGAGATTTTGATTTGGATTGTGTTGAATCTATAGATAAATTTGGAAGAAATGACATACTGACAATATTAGGTCTTCTAATCCATGAACATGGAAAATCTCTTCATTTATTTATTTAGAGTTTCTCTCACTTCTTTCATCAGTGTTTTATAGTTTCCCACACACTGATCTTGTAGCTATGTTTCACTTTTTGATGCTGTTTCAAAAGTTTTTGTTTTGTTTTGTTTTTAATTCAAATTCCAAATGTTTATTGCTGGTATATAAGAGAGCCATCGACTTCTGTAGATTGTTTCTTCCAGGAATTTCATTTATCGAAGAAAGTTTTTATTTATGCTTCACATTCGAAGGAGAATTTTGCTGGATATAGAATTCTAGTATGGTGCTCTTTTTTTTCTTTTTAAGACTTTAAATGTTTCATTCTACTCTCTTGCTTGCATGGTTATTGGCAAGAAGTTTACTGTAAATTTTAATCCCTATTTTTTCATTGGTAAAGTTTTTTCTTCAGGCTTCTAAGTTTCTTCAAATTGTCTTTGTTTTTTGCTATTTGAATATGGTTTACATAAGTGTGTGTGTGTGTATGTGCATATGTGTGTGTGTATAACATAAATGCATACACAGCTACATTTGTTAATATGAGTTATAAAGGAGGGGCTGTTCGAATGGGGGGAAAGAGAAGCTAAACATTATAAAGAAGAAGAAAATGACTGTACACAGTACGTGTGAGTATGACCTCAGATAATGCATTTATGTAAAATTATATATGTAAATACATCCTAAAAATGAGTTAAAAAAAAGAAAATATAAATGGATTGCTTGTAAAAAATGAGGTTTTAGAGATTGTTGCCTGTACAAGAAAGGCCACTTACATAAGACATTTCTCTCATTTCAATCAGAAGTAAAACAAAGTAAGTTTTCTGTGACCTTTAATCATAATCCTGTGTGAATTTGAGCAAACGGTCACTGGAATTCCATAAACCAATGTTTTTCAGCCTAACACAAGCTTGAGTCTTCCTCTGTCTAAGAAACAGCAAATAATCCATCTAAGCTGTGAATAAAGATTCTTTAATCTTATAGAAAATGAAGCTTTATGTATTTGATATTTCCTGGTGACAATGGACTTCAATGTTATTGTTGTTCCTTTTTCCCTATTACATACTATTATCAGGAAATATCCAGGCTAGCATATACACTTCCCCAGGAAAGCTTAAATATTTGATTGCATGAAGTGTAACTGTCACTCAACATGGATAATTAATACTCTCACTAGAATGAATTTTCTAAATCAATATTCCCCCTTACAGTAGTCACTCAGCATGTATTTGTTTATTAATCATACTTTATTTTTTTCATGATATATATGCTAAGAATGTACTATGTGCCAGATTCTATTCTAGGTGCTCAGGACACAGCAGTGAAAAATCCTGCACCTTTTGGACTATGTGTCGTAATGGAGAGCGATACTGTTGACATGGGCCAGGTAATTTCAGAGAGTTGCAAGTATAATGAAGAAAACCAAGGTAAGTAAGTAGAGGCTGATGGAGTGAGGGTGAGGCCTGTTTTAAGTAGGGCGACACAGCAGAGACGTGAATGAATGGGGAAAAGAGCATCTGAAGTCTGGGGGAAGAGCACTTCAGGCAGAGAGAACAGCAAGGATAACAGCCCTGAAGTAGGAACAGGCTTCACAAGTTCAAGGAGCTGCAAAGAGTTCTGTATGACTAGAGGAGCAAGCAATGGGGAGGGAGAGGGAGGAGAGGATTCTGGAGGTGAGCAAGAACCAGAACTAGCAGGGGCTTGTAGACCAGGGAAGGTGTTTGCATTATATTCCCATGGTGATAGGAAGCCACCAGATACCTTTGAAAGGGGAAATTAACTGGAGAGATTTACATTACAAAACTATCTTGTATTACAAAAATGGGATTTAGTATTTTATTTTGAATTTTGATTTCAAAATTTATTTTGAAATCCCAATTTATTTGGGATTCCATTCAAATCTTGTATCACATTCATGGTTATATTTCTAATAGAATAAAATATTTGTACTCTGAGGATTAATTTCATTGAAAAAATATTTTATGATTAAGGCAACTGAAAAGAGTCCCGGGCAAGCAGAAGCTGGGTTAGAGGCCCAAGCTTCTTTGTTTTAAAGGTAACTACTGGGTTGGAATTCTTCTTGACTCTCTATCTTAAGTGGAGATTACTCTTTAACTCCCTGGGTTTGGAAATTGTTCCTGGTTCTCTCTCTTAAGTGAGGTTTCTCTTCCCAACTTCTGAGCTGGAAAAATAATCCTGGTTCTTTGTAAGAATACTCTATTCTCTCTATTTGATTGCTGCTACTCACGTGAGAACTTCTCAGTTGACAGAAACCCCTTTCTTAAACCTATATTGACCTTCTTGTTGGCATAATTTTACTAAGAAAAATATATGGAAATTCAGTGGTCTCTTTGGGAAACTTGAGATCTTCCCAATCTGACCCTCCTATCCTCTCCCTTCGCATCACCTCTGTTCTTCTTTCATTCTTTTACCATATTCAAGCTTCTTTTCAATTAAAAATATCAAAGACAAAAGTGTACTAAAATTTTAGAATGGAAAGCTATATGGTCTCTCTTTGTGCCTATTCATAAGATTATGTATGCCTATAAGGTATGTTATGCATATGTGATATTTTCTTACCTCTGGACAGTATTAACAAATTAATTTATTAAATAACTTAAAAATTTATAAAACCAATCTGCTCAACTGATTTAGAAATAAATGAGCACTTATATAAATTAAGTACAAGTATAACCTACCTCAGATATATTGCAGGTTCAATTCCAGACCACCACAGTAAAGCAAAAATTGCAATAAAGCATGTTTCCCAATGCATATAAGAGGTATTTTTATACTATAATGTAGTCTATCAAGTGTGCAATAGCATTACATCTAAAATAACAATGTATATACCTGAATTTTAAAAACACCTTACTGTTAAAAAATGCTAATCATCATCTGAGCCCTCAGTGAGTCACAATCTTTTTGCTGTAAGAGAGTCTTGCCTCAGTGTTGATGGCTGCCGACTGATCAGGGTGGTGGTTGCTGAAGGTTGGGGTGACTGTGACAGTTTCTTAAAATAAGACAACAATGAAGTTTGCTGCATTGATTGACTTTTCCTTTCACAAACGATCTCTCTAGCATGCAGTGTTGTCTGATAACATTTGGCCCACGGTAGAAATTCTTTCAAAACTGGAGTCAATCCTCTCAAACCCTGCTGCTGTTTTATCAACTAAGTTGATGTCATATTGGAAATCTTCTGTTGTCATTTCAACAATCTTAACAGCATCTTCACCCAGGAGTAGATTCCATCTCAAGAAGCCACTTTCTTTGCTCATCCATAAGAAGCAACTCCTCATCCCTTAAAGTTTTATCGTGAGATTGCAGCAATTCAATCACTTATTCAGGATTCTAATTCTAGTTGTCCTGCTATTTCCACCACATGAGTAGTTACTTCTTCCACTGAAGTCTTAAACACCTCAAATTCATCCATGAGGGTTGGAATCAACTTCTTCCAGACTCCTGTGAATGTTGATATTTTGACCTCCTCCCATGAATCATGAATGCTCTTAATGGCATCTAGAATGGTGAATCCTTTCCAGAAGGTTTTCAACTTACTTTAAACGTATTTATCAGAGTAATCACTATCTATAGCAGCTATAGCCTTATGAAATGTATTTCTTAAATAATAAGACTTGAAAGTCAAAATTACTCCTCGTGGGGCTTCCCTGGTGGTGCAGTGGTTGACAGTCCGCCTGCTGATGCAGGAGACACGGGTTAGTGCCCTGGTCCAGGAAGATCCCACATGCCACAGAGCAACTAAGCCCGTGAGCCACGGCCACTGAGCCTGAGCGTCTGGAGCCTGTGCGCCGCAACTGGAGAGACCACAACAGTGAGAGGCCCACGTACCGCAAAAAAAAAAAAAAAAAAAAAAATTACTCCTTGATCCATGGGCTGCAGAATGGATGTTGCAGGCATAAAAACAATATTAATTTTGTTGTACATCTTCATCAGAGAGCTTGGGTGACCACGTGCATTGTCAATGAGCAGTGATATTTTGAAAGGTATCTTTTTTTTTTTCTTAGCAGTAGGTCTCAACAGTGAGCTTAAAATATTCAGTAAACCATGTTTAAATAGATATGCAGTCACCCAGGCTTTGTTGTTCCATTTGTAGAGCACAGGCAGAGCAGATTTAGCATAATTCTTAAGGGCCTTAGGACTTTTGGAACGGTAAATGAGCATTGGCTTCAACTTAGAGGCACCAGCTGCATTAGCGCCTAACAATGGAGTCAGCCTGTCCTTGAAGTTTTGTACCAGGCATTGACTTCTCCTCTCTAGCTATGAAAGTCCTAGGTGGCATCTTCCTCCAATAGAAGGCTGGTTGATCTATATTGAAAATCCGTTGTTTAGTGTAGCCACTTTCATTAATGATTTTAGCTAGATCTTCTGGATAACTTGCTGCAGATTCTACATCAGCACCTGCTGCTTCACCTTGCACTTTTATGTTATGTTTACAGCTTTTTTTCTTAAAGCTCATGAACCAACCTCTGCTAGCTTCAAACTTTTCTTCTGCAGCTTCTTCACCTCCTTCAACCTTCATAGAATTGAAGAGATTTAGGACCTTGCTCTGGATTAAGCTTTGGCTTAAAGGAATGTTGTGGCTGGTTTGATCTTTTATCCAGAAGACTAAAACTTTCTCCATATCAGCAATAAGGCTGTTTTGCTTTCTTATCATTTGTGTATTCACTGGAATAGCACTTTTAATTTCCTTCAAGAACTTTTCTTTTGCATTCACAACTTGGCTAACTGTTTGGTGCAAGAGGCCTAGCTTTTGACCTATCTCAGCTTTCAATATGCCTTCGTCATTAAACTTAATTATTTCTAGCTTTTGATGTAAAGTGAGAGACGTGCAACTCTTCGTATTACTTGAATGCTTAGACGCCATTGTAGTGTTATTAATTGGCAAAATTTCAATATTGTTGTGTCTCAGGGAATAGGGAAACCCAAGGAGAGGGAGAGAAATGGGGGAAGGGCCAGTCGGTGGAACAGTCAGAACACACACATTTATCAATTAAGTCTGCCATCTTATATGAGTGTGGTTCATGGTACCCAAAAAAAATGACAATAGTAACATCAAAGATCACTAATCACAGATCACCATAACAAATAATAATAATTTCATAATAATCATGAAAAAGTTTGAAATATTGTGAGAATTACCAAAAAGTGACACAGAGTCATGAAGTGAGCAAATGCTGTTGGGAAAAGGGTGCTGATAGACTTGAATGGCTCAGAGTTGCCACAAACCTTCAATTCGTAAAAGACACATCTGTGAAGCAAAATAAAGGAAAGCACAATAAAACGAAGTTTGCCTGTATTCCTAAGTACCCAAAAATATAGAAACTAACCCAATGATCTTCACGTTCACATGACTTGGGTAAATCTTTGGCAATTAAGACTAGTGTAATAGCGTTGGTTTAATTTAAAACAAATTATGTCTTATGGGGACTTCCCTGGTGGCATAGTGGTTAAGAATCCACCTGTCAATGCAGGGGACATGGGTTTGAGCCCTGGTCTGGGAAGATCCCACATGCCGCGGAGCAACTAAGCCTGTGCACCATAACTACTGAGCCTGCGCTCTAGAGCCCAGGAGCCACAACTACTGAAGCCCGCATGTGCCCAGAGCCCATGCTCCACAACAAGAGAAGCCACTGCAATGAGAAGTTTGTGCACTGCAACACAGAGTAGCTCCCGCTCACCGCAACTAGAGAAAGTCCAGCAACGAAGACACAATGCAGCCAAAAATAAATAAATAAATAAATTAATTAATTAATTAAAAACAAAACAAAACTATGTCTTATGAAATATCAATATTAATTATAACATGAGCATACATTTTTATTCTACTTGGGCTTACTAATCACATAAACTAACATTGTATTTACTGGATGTTTAAATTATAACTGTAACTCTGCCACCAGCTGTCTCCATTTTTCCCTCAGGGAAAAAATGTACAAATAAAGATGCAGTAAGAGGAATTGCTTGATACCCATAACTTCATGTATATCAAGAGCAATAGTAAACCAAAAAAATTTATTTAACATTGTTTTAAATTTTTGCTTTTGTGATGCTTGCCTAACATGCATGTGCTGTAACAGTAATCAACAGAGAAATTACTTGAGGGGATGGCTAGCCTTGTTTGGTGTTATAGAATGTCTGCTTGGAAACAGGTCCCTAAATCTTTTTGGTAACTTGAATCCTAAGAGTTACGTTAAGTCAAATAACAGATGCAGTAGTCTCCCTTTATCTGTGGGGAATACGTATGTTCCAAGACTTCAAGTGGATGCCTAAAACCGTGGATAGTACTGAGCTCTATATATACTATCCTTTTTCCCATACATACGTACTTATGACAAAGTTTAATTTATACATTAGGCACAGAAAGAAGATATCTGAATTGCCAGATTCACTACTCTTGTGCTTTGGGGCCATTATTAAGTAAACTATGGATCTCTTGAACACAAGCTCTGAGATACTGGACAGTGATCTGATAACCAAATGACTAGTAAGGGATTAATGGAAGGGTATTGTATACAGGGTGGATATGCTGGAGAAAGGGATGATTCATGTCCCAGACTGGAAGAAGTGGATGGCATGAGATTTTAAATTTATGAATTGTTTATTTTATTTTCCATTTATTATTTTCAGACTCAGGTTGACTGCTGGTAACTGAAACCTTGGAAAGCAAGACTGAGGAAAAGGGCGGACTAATGTATTCATTATATATCTAGATTATTTTTAAGTAAGATAAAATCCAAACATTAATTACTAAGCACAAGTTAAAGTTTATATACTTTTGGCATCCTATTTTTATATGATATAAAGAAGTTAGTATATTTGGCTTATTAATAAATGTGTTTTCTTTGCCACACTGAGAATTTGTACTATGAGGAAGAATATATCTATAAAAATTTAGATGTTATATTCATAAAATTTGCTAGTCTGCTACAGGATGCTTGTATGTGACAGTTCACAACTGTTTATTTTCTAATTTTCTCTATAAAAGATAGGCTACTAATGATTAAAATCTATAATAAATATATGTAATTAAAACTACTAGAAATAATAAGATGAAGAAAAACTTATGAATGTATGCAAGGAAAGTAGGACATGTTTTTGATAAGGAAAAGTATACAAGGTACAAAGGATGTGTTTGTGTTAAGGGAAAAAGAAAGCCATTTTATCCTAAAGTAAGAATATGGTTGTTTCAGATTGAGAAAGAGGTAAAATATAAGACAAATCTGAATGTATATAAAAGTTGTAGAAGGTTTGTAGCAAATGAATTTCATGTGTGGTCAAGCTGGTAAAGATTGAATGATTTATAAGGTTTTAAAAAATGAGTCTTAATATCAAAAGTGCCCTGGTACAAACCTAGAATTTAGCTATTTATGTATTAAAACTGCAATTTTTTAGAATATTAGTCTGCTCCTAATAAGACAGTGTAAAAGGGTTTTTCTTTACTTTTAAAGTAATTTGCATAGGAAACAATTTGGTGTCTTATCCAAATAATTTCCTATGCCTTATGTAAACCTTTATCATATCCTTGATTATTTAAGAGAAGCAGGACTTCTCACATTTAAATGAACTAATGTTTTTTTACATTTTTGGCAACTTTGCTTCCCCCCAAATTAAGTCCTAAATGAAATCTTGTTTTAGAACTAACCTTGAGATTTCTCAAATCGTCCTGAAAAATCTCAAAGGTTTTGGTCTTTCAACTTATAAAGAAAAATGTTGAAAATAATTTGTTTTACTTGATATGTTGAATTGTATAAAAAAGTGTTGTCAAATAAGAAGAGGTGCTTACTCTTCCCTATATTATATTAGTATGAGTAAATGTTATTAAAATAAATATTTCAGAAATTATATGAAATTCATAGACATTTGTCAGTACTCTTGCTGTCCATGGTATGTCCCGATTAAATATTGTCAGTCATAATTCTACTTACTATTTTAAATGTTGTATGCCAACAATTAACCAAATTTCCTTGTCAAATGAACTCTCATCAGACCTTTAACTATGACCATTTTAAGTCTTTTATCATTCACAGATAGCTATTGTTTTACTTTGTTTCTTCTCTAAAAAACATTTGCAATCAGTTACAGGCCAGAATGCTTCATGATGGCATTGTTTTAATAACTTTCAGACCATACCACTGGACTGAGTAACCAGTTCTGGAATTCTAGTGGAGAAGCTTATGGGTTCATGAAACTGCTAATCCAAGATCAATAAGAACAAATATTAATTACATGGGACTGAATGAATTGATAAAGGATGATTATGGTTTTTGTTTTGAACGTTGCTAGTTATTTAATGTTTTATTTTCCTGATATAAGGAACCCTTTTCTCTTTAGCTATCTATAACTCACAATTATTTAGTAAATTATATTTTGTAAACAGAAATGAAACACTTTTTTTTCTTCTTGCCTGATACCTCCAGAATTAAAAAAATCTTATTGAATATTCTTATTTTTATGGCAATACAATTACTTGTATAAGTTCAAAAAGAATCTATTCCTCTTGTAACAGTTCCAATAGTTGGAAACATTGATTATATAACCAAGGCTTATACTAGAATGTCATATTTGAAAATGATGCACATAGAATCTGGTCTAAGGAATTAAGGCTGACTTTATTGAGCCAAAGCCTATAAAGCCCTTTTGGAAAAACCTTCCTAGTGTCTGGGTTAGAGTGTTCCCAGGCTTGCAGGTGAGTAAGGAAGGTCACTTCCTGGCAGACCCAGGAATCTTAGCTTATCTTGCGGATCTGAATAAGAGAGGAATTGAACCAAATCTATAGATGCCGCAAGTGATGTCTGGTTGGAAGTTCTTGTTTTGGCTTCCTAGCCTCAAGAGTCTTTTAAAAATGTAATCTGAGATTCCTTATGATAAGTTCCAGCAAAGCAAACTCAAAAAGGCTTATGTGGTCAATCATCATTTTTGCTGCACTTATGTAAATAATAAGGCCAAGTCTAACGAGATCAGTCTTGTTTGGTAAACAAGAATAAAAATGGGGGTGATGGTAGAGAGAAATTTTGTGTTTCCGTGGAAAAATGTAGCATATCCCATACAGTCTCAATTTTTCTAGTTTTCTTCAATATGTGGCTACAGCTCTCCAAACTAACATTTCCAATTTCTCCCACTGTCTTGTCATCACTGAGAACTAATATTATCCTTTCCCCAAAGTACTGCAAGCTAGAGCTGAACTTAATATAAACTTCAAATAAATCACCATGACAGATCATGTATGGGTGACCTGCATGTCTGCTGCTGTGTCAGCCACTCAAAAAGTTCACTGGAACACCTCATGTCATCAACAAAGGCATTCAAACTGTAAACCAGGAAATTCATTGGATGACTACTGCCTCCTTTGAGCTCAACATCTCGAAATCTTGACCGGCTGCCTTCTGGACTTAGAAACTGGGTTTCCAGCTATGAATCTTTGTTATTCTTTTGTTTTCATAGAAATTCCACTCCTTAAATGTCTGACTTCTAGCACCGTGCAACAAAAATCTTCTACTACCATGTACCAACAGATGATTCAGCTGGTTCTTAATGAACAAAAAGCCACCCAAATGAGAAATGGACTTACATTGTTCAAAGAAAAGAATAACTCCTCTCCTTGAACCAGAGAAGGGACTGACAGATTCTTTCCTTGACCAAACTCCAGTTTCCTCTGAGCTCTTTTTCAACTAAGCTCCATCCTTAGACATGTCAACAAGAGCCCAATTTTAGCAAACAATCTGCTAAGTAAGTTTAGCTGCAATCCCCCTCCCTTGATATCTGATGGCTCTCAACATCTGATCAAATTCCTCATCCTCCGACATCCCTCAGGTGATATCTGGACTGCCTTCAGCAAGAATCCTGTTAAGACTGCTTAGCTAGAATTCACCCATACCCATGATATTTCCTCGTAGTAAGTTTCCATCCAGAAATATCTCCCCCCACCCCACCTCTTCTCCTTGACTATAATCCCCACTTTTCTATATTGTATTTGGAGTTGAGTCCAATCTCTCTTCCTTACTGCAAAACACCAGTGGAGTAATACCTACACCTACGGTGATAGTCCTGAATAATGTCTACCTTACCATTTTAACAAGCGTCAAGAATTTTTTTTTCCTTTAACAGCGTTCAGTCTCAATCCCCACTTCAGAGTTTTTCTGGTATGAGTTTTCTCTCAGGGAAGCTTTTCATCATTGGAAAAAATAAAATTTCATCTCAATTGATCTTTAGGCAAACAATGAGAGTCAGAAATTCAACCAATACCTAAAACTAGATGTAAATTATATCTTAGAGCCTTTGTAAAGAGAACAGCAGTAAAGACAAAAATGTTTTAAATGGATAGAAAGTAAGATAGAGGAGGAAAGAAGGAAAGAGTAGAGCAAGTATAACTTTTGGACCTCAGCAGCCACAAAAAGAATAGAGGAAGACCCAGCTAAGCAGTGTTTGAAGCCTTGGCTTTCACAGATCCTGTGTGTGCTATCCCCTCTATCACTTTCCTTTGAAATGGTAATTAGAAGATTAACCACCTTTCACAGTTCTTTAAGAACTTTTTCTCCTTAATTTGAAGGTCTTTGTTCTGTGCGATTTCTGACAGACTCAAAATATTCTTACTTCCTTCTGTTGCTTTAGTGATACTAGTGTTTATATGAGAGTTGGGGGCAGATGTGATCCTAGAGTTTGAATGAGTTGTAGTTACTTCCTATGAGAAACTCTCCTAATCTCCCAAGACTTTACTCACTGTCACTTCCTTAACCCATGCTTGCCTTGTACCTGGTTATATTCTGTGCCTCTTACTACCATTGAAAAATTATCTGGGGCTTCCCTGGTGGCGCAGTGGTTGAGAGTCCGCCTGCCGATGCAGGGGACACGGGTTCGTGCCCCAGTCCGGGAGGATCCCACATGCTGCAGAGCGGCTGGTCCCGTGAGCCATGGCCTCTGAGCCTGCGCGTCTGGAGCTCCACAGCGGGAGAGACCAGAGCAGTGAGAAGCCCGCGTACCGCTAAAAAAAAAAAAAGAAAAATTATCTGTTTACTTTTCAGTGTCCCCTACTGCATCGTAAAAATTTTTAGGGCTTGTATTTGCCTATGGCAATGTCTCTCATATAGTATTAACTTGGTAAATAATTGTTAAATTACTCTTTTATTGATTGGCCATTTTAAAGAATGGATTTAAAGAATGAAAGATATGACTATGACGTTGACATGCTACTGGCAAAATATGCTTCATCTGGCTCTTAGAAATGAGAGTCAATTAAAATTTAATTGGTAATTGCTGTTCCTTCTTGCTGTTATTTTTTTAAAAAATGCAAAACAGCATTGATATTTGATGCAAAGCAATGGAAATACATACATCACATAGAAAAAAACCATAATTAATAGCCTAATTTCAGAACAAAACTAAACTGGTTTTTATGTGGATGAGACAGACAAGGAGAGAAAGAGAGACAGAGAGAGAGAAAGAGGAGATTCCAAATTCAGAAGGATCAGAAATGGAAGGAGAACCAAAGTAGCTATAATTCCTTTGCTTTAATTTTAATAGTTATTGAATTATTCATCATTTTAAATTTGTTGATATCTTTAAAAATCCCTTTGTTAATAGTTAAAATTTAAGTGTGTCAGAATTAGTTAAAACTTCCAATGGTTTACCCACTGGAGAAGTGTCTTAAGTGTCATCTTTCCCATATGGGAAGGATGATGAATAGGAGGCAATATTAAGACACCTGAGTACAGGAAAAATGTTCCCATCTCTCTTAGCTGTGTCACATTGAATGTGTGCAGTTTTAAAACATCTCATTATCTTTTACCCTTAATTCATTCTGTAACCTAAAATGGAAATTTTTGACTCTAGAGTCTAGATTCTAGACCTGGCACTTTGGGGAGACTTGTAGCCAGGTAGCCAGCTGTCTAGTTTTATCTAAGTAGGTTTTAACTTTTAATGCAGTATTAACACATAGATAACAGGTGCTATTGGTCATCATACATGTCTCTTCTTTTTGTTAATGTATGATCCAAAGCAGTTTCATTGTCTAAAATATGTAATCGTTACAAGAGGAGACCTTTAAAAAGTAAGGTTGCAGTTACCACCTGCCAGGAGACATTGTTTTGAGAATGGTTGGTGGCATCCCAAGTCTGACACAGCTCAGAAACTCAAGTTCTTGGCGATACAAGGACTTGTCTGAAATCACACCCATAGTGTCACCTAGTTATTTCCTTGGATGTCTGAACCATAGTTACTACATTTTGACTTTTAATTGTAATTTTCTCCTTAATAGCCAAAGCAGATGTCACCATCAATGATGTTAGTGTTTCTCTAGGTCAGAGAAGATGCAAGAATTGGGACTCATAAAATATTCTCCTGAAAGTGTCTAACTATCTGAAGTCCTGTTCTGACGGTTTTTCCTAGAGCACAGAGTGCCTCATTCCTGATCTCCACCCTGAACTCCTTTCAGGGGGTGTCGAGGGTCAGAAGCTGCAGCAGCTCATGATTTAATCTTTGTAGAGGTAGATAGCAAGTGCCAGTTTCCAGTTGGCAGGGCCCCTTCATGGTCAAAAGTTCAACCATGGTTTGGGGGGGAAGACATTTCATGACCATTTCATTCCACGGTGCTAGGAACACTCATTCCCAGGTCTGGTGAAGATTTCACTGATAGGCTACTCAATGTGCTATTACTGGACTAGGCTCTGTTAACAGTGGCCAAAATCTCTGGACCACCTGCCTTACTAGTCCCTTATGGTCCAGGAAAATATTCCCTCTTATTGCTTCTTCTTATATCTAGAGTTACACTATTACCATCATTGATCTCATAGGGAACTATATGCCTTCATTTTATAAGAGGCTCATCACTCATTTGGTGATGTAATAAACAACAATTTTGTAAAACAGGCAATAAATATAACATAGCTAGCAGCATTAGTAAGGTCATAAGCAAGAATTAAGCCAAGAACTTCTATTAGGTGCAGCCCAGTATATCCCAGGTCATCTGACTTATTCTGTTCTGTACCAATCCTTATCTTTAAGGGAAATTATATATTGGCACTGTCCATAAGGCATCCAGCTTAATTTCCTAATGTTACTAGACTGATTATCCTTAGTACGATTTAATTGTTCCCAACATAGAGGAGCCTTTACACTTAAATTACCATAGTCTGGTGTTAACTACATAAATCCATCCCATAATTGTGGAAGGTTTTATTCCTTGGCTAAAATTTTGCTTGTTGCTCTGATTGAACTTGAGTAATAGAGGAAAGTTAACATTTATGGCCAGGGTCAGAGCAGGCATTATTAATTGGTCAAGTGAGGGGATACCCTCTAGTAATATCAATAGTAGCCTGAACATGACTATAATTTTTCTTTTAAAATAAATTTCCTAAGAGCCAACCAATTAGAGCCTTGGAATGGAGAAATCCACCCAGGTAACCTAGAAGTGCTAGAAACAGTAATTGGCCACAAACCCAACAATTGGACTGATTTTTTAAACTAGCATAGGATCATGCTCATAATAGCCGCTCCGCGGCATGTGGGATCTTCCCAGACCGGGGCACGAACCCGTGTCCCCTGCATCGGCAGGTGGACTCTCAACCACTGCGCCACCAGGGAAGCCCCAGAAAAACTTTTGATTCATGTGCAAATGTCCAAGAAGTCAAGAAAACATTATAAAATGATCATACGAGTCAGGTCCAGGATCCTGGGCTAGCTGTCTACTTCTGATGTCATCTTCTTCTCGTCCTAGTGTGAGTGCCGTTTCTCCTCTGAGCATTGTTTTAAGGTGATTTTGAGTTCAGCAGTCCTCTCTATAGACCAGTCTGGTGCAGGGGTCCTTTGTAAGTGGGAATTAATCCAAGAGTCAATTCCCTTCAGTTTCACTGTGCATGAGCTAGTTAAGAGTACCTGATAAGGGTCCTTTTGTCTAGGTTGGAGATAGTACTTTATGTCTTTTCCAGTATGCATAATCCCCTGGTTGCATGTTGTAGGGCATCTGATCTTCATCCAAAGATAGATTAGTGAGATAAGCTTCAGAAACAAACTTAGAGTGTCCTGTTAATAATTCAATTAAACTTTACATTAATATAACATAAAAACAAGGAACTATCTGAGAAGTGAGTCTTAGTAAATATAGACTTCCATTAACAAAACTGGAACTTAATATTCACTGAAACATCTTTTTCTCTCTAAAATTACCCTTTTTTTTTTTTTTTTTTTTTACCAAATATAACCAAAGTAAGGCTAATTTGTTTGCAAAATAAGTCTGGTCTCAATAAACTTGGCCTGATGATTTATATAATTATAATTGATCATATACGCTTTTTTGCTTGCTGAAACTTTTATAGGAAGTCTCAGACTGAACTTTTAAAAGACCTATCAGGGCTAGGAAAGTCACGCCAAGGGCTTATCACGGATTTAAACCAGTAATTTTTCAGATAAAAACCATGAAAATTATAAACATATTCACCAGTTCACTCAGTCCTATGTAAGTAATCCTTTTTGCTAACAGCTTTATGAAGCCATCAGGTTTTTCATTAGAATTCTTCAATTTCTGACCCAGTTCAGCATTATGGTCTGAAATTTAGAAACATATTTATGCAAAAGTCCTTTCTATAAATCTTCTTGAAGAGGAAGCATTTTTGCAAAGGTATTAGAGTGAAACTGTAAGTGTCTATAATGACAAAAGACTTAAGGCACGTTTAAAATCTGATTACAATGCAATTGACAAAGAAACTTGGCTACTGTTGTGACATACAACTCTTTAAGATAATAACTAGAGTTATGACTGATAACATTTTACCAGAACCTATCAGATTTTTAGGAATTCTGTATAACTTCTAGAATATCTACATTAATAATATTTACCATATAATATAACCTGAGAAGATTTATTACTCATTTGGCAATACTTCCCATATAATTTAACAGTCTGAGAGACAATATTTTGACAATATTACAATGTTATTGTTGTAGATACTTGGGGAGAGAGTTGGAGCTAAGGGAGGGTGTTAGGTGCCAGTCTCAGCCTATCAATAGTAACGGTATTGGCTAGAAATGCCTGGGAGCTCTCACCTGGGCCCTGGTCAGCTTCCCACTGACATCTCTCTTTTCGAAGCCAGTGCTGTAGCTGGGCTGATCTTTGCGGTTCTTACTATGGTTAATTGCAAGACACCTTTCAGCAATAACCACCAGGAAACTATGAAGGAAAAAACAAGTTTATTATTTACAAGCCCTGGAGCATACAAGGCACATCAGCAGACACACAGCAAGGTTGTGGAAAGAGAGAGATCTAGCGCTGACCTGGGGATTTTGCTTTTTATCTGGGTGGAAAGTGAGGGTCTAGGATTTCACCAACTCACTCTTTATTACTGAATTTAAAACATAAGCGAGGGCTTCCCTGGTGGCGCAGTGGTTGAGAGTCCGCCTGCCGATGCAGGGGACACGGGTTCGTGCCCCGGTCCGGGAAGATCCCACATGCCGCGGAGCGGCTGGGCCCGTGAGCCACGGCCGCTGAGCCTGCGCGTCCGGAGCCTGTGCTCCGCAACGGGAGAGGCCGCAACAGTGAGAGGCCCGCGTACCGCAGGAAAAAAAAAAAAAAAAACATAAGCGAGAATTTAAAGTATGGGAGAGAGGGAAAAACAAAAAACAAAACCCCACCAAACAAAAAAAGTCCACAAACGGCACAAATGGTCAGTTTTCTGAACCAATCAGGATCTCTAAAACAAAGTTGTTTCATGGGTGGCATCCAAGCCCTTTATCTAGTCCTGTGGCTGGCAATGTGTTTATTGAGATGTGTTTATTGTGCCTTTGCAATCACAGCTTAAGTCAGGCACTCGCATTACAAAAAGAAAAATCACAAAATATATTTATTTAAATGTGTGATTTCAGAACCTTTGCTAGATTTTAAATTGTAATGTTATTATTCTTAGGAATATATATCCACTGAAAAATAGTTTTGCACAATCTAATGAAACTTATGATCCATAAGGATCTTTGAAAGACATAAGCTGAGGCAGTTTTTCTTCCAGTGTTATATGACACATGCACTACTTTGCTTCTGTAGGGGAGCAAAATTTGCCACCTCAAAATGTCTCTTTGGCATGTGGATTATTTCAAGCTGATGACAATCAAGGCCCAAAAGACTCAGGAAGAACATTTGACCTTCCCCCTAACTGCCTAAAGAATGTAGATGGAGGACGTGCTCTGTGCTCCAGAAGGGAGCCAACCCCATAGATAACTATAGTTTCAACTAGATATGCAGACAGGGAGGAACCTAGAAAAGTCAGTTGGTTAAAATTCCTGTCTGTGTCCCATTGTCTCTGCCTGGCCCAGCAAACATTTATTTACCAAACATTTGCATTTCCATCTCCATGTCAATTGCCTTTCTCCCCTTCATAATCCAAACCACTAACTACATCCACATCCTGTTTTGTCTTTAGCTGAAGATGGTATTTAAGGGGAGGGTTTAAGCCATTTTGTCAAGTTCTCCTGGGTCTCTCTCATGTATGCATGTTATTAAATTTTGTCTGATTTTCTCCTGTTAATCCGTCTCATGTCAATTTAATTCTTAGGCCAGCCAGAAGAACCTAAAAGGGTAAAGGAATGTTTCTTCCTCCCTGCACTTCAATCCTGATACATTTGGACTTCTCTGCAGCATTTGACATTATTGACAATATTTTCCTTGTCAGCTACCCTCTCATGGATTCCACAATACTGCATACTCCTAGCCCTCCTCCTACCTCTCTGATAGTTCCTAATCAGAATCCATCCATGGCTTCTCTAGTTGGCAAAATTGAATATGACCCAAAGTTTTGTCTTTGTATTCGCCTTCTTACTCTCTATTGGCATGTACTTCTTTATCACATGCAGACAAGTATAGCTTTTTTGTGGATATCCCTCACATTCCCCTATCTGGTGTTTTCCATAACAAAGAATAGTAAGTGTAGCTGTGGCCTGAGAGTGGGATATTTGAGTTTAAGATTAAAGAAATGAAACAGTTTCGGGTGTTGACAAGATCTGGAGGATGATCATGGAGGAAGGTCACTGGAGGAGAGTAGAGATGATTGACTTTGAAGAAGAAGATATCAAGGCACTGAGAAATGCTGTTTGGATCATCCTTAAGCCATGAAAGAGAATGACAGGGCTTGAGAAGGAGACAATTGTGAGAATGTGCCAAATAATTCAATGTTAGCAAACTTCTACTATAAGGGGCCATATAGTAAATATTTTAGGGTTTGAAGGTCATATGGCCCCTTTTGCAATTACTGAACTCTGTTGTTGTAGTGTAAAAGCAGTTATAGATACTACATAAGGTGAACAAGCATGACTGTATTCCAAATCTTTATTTCCAAAATAACACAGAATAAATTTGGCATATGAGCTATAGTGTGCTGACCCCTGAATTAAGGAATTAACCAATAAGTAAGTAGGTAGAATAACAAAAAGATTTAGAAGGTGTTATAGCTGAATGCCATAAGCCTCCAAAAGCAAAGAATTTTGCATGAGCATGGTGGAGTAATGATCTAGAAGTAGGATGACGATATTACTTCTTGACCTTGAAGTAGCTGGAGAATGGAAAACATGAGTATTTTGAGAGGGCTTTAAGGAAAGTGATGAATATCCAGTATCAGTAAAGAAAAGAGAGGATGTCTTAACAAGAGGTTGGGGATATAGAGTAATTGTAAACCACAGAATGAAGGTATGTGAGGCAAGGTCAAGATTCTACTGATATCTTCCGTAGACAAGAGCAATGCTAGTTCCTTAGAGGTGAAACACAACTTCTCATTAAATAAATGCTTTCAGTGTTTTAAAAGGCATGCATTTTTCTCATTGTGTCCTGAATATAATGCAAAGCAAATTCTGTTTCTGATATATATATATATATATATAAAACTTTGCAAGGCTCTTTATATTAAGCCTCACAAGGGGAATTTGTCATCTTTTATTTATGTACGTATGTATATGCATTAACACACCACATTTCTTGGATATTGGTAAAAATTCAAAATGTTATGTATAGATATAATTATACAATTTATAACATAGCTTTATTTTAAAATGGATTACAATTAATCTTCACGTTCTTCGCTATTTGTGATGGTAACCATAGAAAAAGCTGGCTTTGAACTTTTGGTAAGTTCCACAACGATTTATTATTCAAAATTATAACAGAGTAAATTTTAGCTGTAAAACATGACCTTTTTAGTGTCCTATTTCCTGAAACCTAGCCCAAAGTTATTTGACTTCACACAGAGATTCAGTATCATAAATTGTTACCATTCTCTTCAAATCAAAATGTATTGAGCACTGCTGTTTTATGGTGGAGCAATACAACAACAACATTGAATACAAGCATGTGCATGTACACAAACACACACAAAGGTATATTTATTTGCACAACGCATGTTCTGGGGACATAGCTCCAAGAAGAAAATCTCTGTCAGAATAGTCATTCTACTTTACTGTCTTTGGGAATGATTTTGTTGGAAACATGATTTAAGACAGTATTTTTCATACCCATTCTGACATGAGACTTCACCTATGCTATATCACCATAGGCTTCAAAACAAATGTTCTTTCTACTACATGGTCTCCCCCAGTGAAGTTCATTGAGTATTAAATAATACATTCACCCGTTAGGGTTATGAAAAGGAAGCTGAGATTAATGGAATTATTTAAACAATTGCTTAGGAAAATATTTTGGATAATGAGAAAATACAAATGAGTGAAAAAAAAGAAAAGAAAAGAAATATCCCACTTCATTGAAATAGCCATCTTTTACCAATTTAGTGTCTATCATTACAGATGTTCTTCTCTGTGTATGTTGTAATATGATTCTTTGAATAAAATGCCATCTTATTGTTGTAACCTGAGTTTTTTACCCACCCCCCAATTAGTAAGCTATGAACATATCACCATGTCAGTAAGTTTATGTATATCAGGTTAGTTTTCAAAAAGTACACATTATTTCATGGTCTAAACATAGTATACATTTTTAATCAGTCTTTCAATGTTGGGTATGTTCATTATGTAAAAGCTTTATTTTTCTATTATTCAAGATTTGTGAAAAACATCCTAGTACATGCATCTCTGAATATTTCTTTAGGATTAAAAGAATAATCATTTATTATTTGTTAGGTTTCAATTATGAATTGAGGAACTCTGTGCTACTGGCATGATGCTAAGCACTGAGAAGGCAGAATGGAGGACCCAGGAAAAAAACCCATTTATTTATATGTAGAAACTTGATATATTACAGAACATTATAAACCAGTGATGATGGAACTGATTATTCAAACATATTATTGAAACATTTATGTATATGAAAAGATACAATAAAAGCCTTAATTTATACCATATCACAAAATGTGAAAGGAAAATTTTTTTTTAAACATTGCAAGAAATATAAGCAAATACCTCAAAATTGGGGAGTAAGGAAGAATTCCTTAAATAAAATCCAAAGAGCACAAAGCATAATATACAATATTGATAATTATGACTACATTAACATTTAAAACCTCTGTATATCAAAACCCCCCACAAAGATAAATACAAGCCAGAAACTTGGGAAAGATGTTTGAAATATAAGAGCTGATACTTGTATAAGGAATATTTAAATAGCTCCTATACTAGAATATAAGCTCCATGAAGGCAGAGATTTTTGTCTGTTTTGTTTACTGCTAGATCCCTAGTACCCAGAATAGAGCTTGGTAAACAGTAGACAATAAATATTGGTTGAATGAATAAATTCCTATATAACAATAAAAAGAGCAAAATATAAAAACAGCTGATTCACAGAGAAGGAATCTTTAGTCAATAAACATATGCAAAGATGCATGAACTCATTACTTATGAAGAGGATGCTCATTAAAATAAAAATGTAATATTGAACAGTTTCATTCCTTTAGATTAGCAAAAATCAAAATGTCTGATTATACTAATTATTGGTAAGGGACTGATAAAACAGAATTTCTCATCTACTGTAAATTGGCAACAAAATTGTCACAATCATGTTGGAGAGAGATTTGGCAATATCTTGTCAAGTTGAAGATACCCATACCCAGATTACCCTATGACCTATCATTTACACCTCTACATATAAATTAATAGAGGACTATATAAACAGGTTGTGGTCAATTCATATAATGAAATTCTAAGAGCAGAAAAAAAACCTTTTCAAATGAAAATATTTAAAATTAATGTAATACTAAGTGGAAAGTATTAAGTACAAATGGATATGCAGTGTAGTTCCACTTATATAAACTTTTAAACACAAAAATGATATTATGTATTAGTCATTGGTATATACCTTGTGATGTAAAAGTACAAAAATAGACAATAAGTATAAACAATGACTTCAAGATAGTGATTCTATTGGGGAATTAGGGAAATAAAAGGGATGGGAAAGAATTCACTTGTCTTACTTGTTAATTCTGGATCATGGATACATAAGTGTGTGCTACAATTATTCTGGTACTTTCTTCATGTTGAATGTGGTTCATGAAGAAAATGGATTGAATGTGAGATAAGGTAGCTTGCAAAAACACGGAAAGAAAACAGTAAATGTAATATATTGGTTTTCATAATAGAATAATATCCCTCTCCCCCTCATTTTCTTTTTTCTCATTTTCTTTTCACCTGTACATATCTTCATCTCTTTCCTCATTTCTTTCTCCATTTATTGCCTCTGATTTTCACAGTGTTGGCTTTGTTCTCAGGTACATTCTCTCTACCTTGTGGTCTATATGCCTCTAGGTTTACATGGTCATTATCACTCTTGATCTGAGTACACCAGAACTCTCTAGTTGAATTTGTATCATATAGCCCTCCCTGAGTACTCTGGTTGGGAAGATGATACACTCCTTTTGTTAGGACTGAGTCATTCATCCACTTCTGGAAAAGCCGCTCTTCAAAAAACAATTAGAATGATATCACCAGCAGAAGAGTAAAGGAGGTCTTGACAGGTAAAAGTAATAGCTGTAAAACTACAAAGTTGTTGTAGAGAAAGAAGTGAGAGAATGGAGGGGTGAAAGCAGGGCATAGTAGGATAAGATCTTTTTCAGTTACTAACTCCTCACCCTGTTTATTTCTTTCTTAAGTAGCACTTATTAAAACTTGTGCTTAGTTTATTATTGAATATGTTATTTGTTTATTGTCCATTTTCCCATTAAGCTCATCATTTCCATGACTTCGTGGACTATGTCTGTATTGCTCACCACATTATCCCCTAGCTTTCACTACAGTATTAGACTTTCAATGAGTATTTATTGAACAAGTTAATATGTAGCAGTGGTTCTCAAACTTTTTGGTCTCAGGATCCCTTTATGTATTTTTTGAATTATTGAGACTCCACAGAACTTTTGTATATGTGGGTTATCTCTATCAAAATGTATCATATTTGAAGTTAAAACTGAGATTTAAAAAATATTTATTTAGTAGTTCATTTAGAAATAACAATAATAAATCCATTGTGTTAACATAAATAAAATTTTATGAAAAATAACTTTTTTGCAAAACAAAAATATTTATTTTTAAATATTTATTGAGAAAAGTAAAATTCTCATTGAAGCAAGTGAATTCAATCATTCGCAATATGTTGTTTTTATTGAAGTATATGAAGATAATCTGGCATCATATAGGTATAGAGTAGGAAAATGAAGAATATTTTAATAGTCTGTTGAAATAATCAGTAAAAGATATTTTTGTGTATACCAAGTATATCATCCTGCATATAGTAAAAAAGTATACCCTCCTGTGTATGGTAAAAGGTATCCTTGACTAGGAATCAGGAGGCCTGAGTTCTTATTTCCACTTTCCTGTCAATTCACTGTATGATTTTGGGCAGGTTAATTAACATCCCTGGGATGTAGTTTTCCCATCTATTAAGTGAAAGATTTGGCTGGTAACAAGTTGCTTTTTAAGGGCCCTTCCATAAATGTGTTTTTATTTCTTGACTTTACAATCACCCTAGAATCACAGTACATGTACTGTCACGTTTTACTTAGTACTGCATGTTAGTAAATACACACTGCCTGAAGCTCACAATGACAATTTATTGTATCCTCTTGGAAGTCAAGATAACAGGGATCTCAACTTCATAAAAACTCTACCAAATGATACATCAGATCAGAAATGTCTCATTAACTGTATTACATTAGAATACAAACATATTTGGGCTTTATTTAAGAGTGGCTCTGTATATGCTATTATTTAATTAAATGTTCTCTGCAATTTCTTACTCCATACTGCCAGTACAGGTTAAAAAGCTCACCAACAAAGAAAAATAAAATGAAGAAAAGTAATCAGAGTCATTGATGAGTAAGTTAAAATAATTTTTTGCATCTTCTCATCAAGCTAATAGTACAGATGTGTCTTGATGCTGCGGATAACTGCAGGCCTTTTCTTCCTTGATAGTTAACTTAGTACCTCTCTGTTTTAAAACATATGTAATAATCAAAAAAAAATTTTTTTTTTTTGCGGTACGCGGTCCTCTCACTTTTGTGGCCTCTCCCATTGCGGAGCACATGTTACAGACATGCAGCCTCAGCGGCCATGGCTCACAGGCCCAGCCGCTCTGCGGCATTTGGGATCTTCCCGGACTGGGGCACGAACCCGTGTCCCCTGCATCAGCAGGCGGACTCTCAACTACTGTGCCACCAGGGAAGCCCCCCAATTTTTTTTTTAAGAGTAGCCTTTTCCACTCTGTCCATGCTTTCTATCATCTTTGCTTTTTTCCTTCTGTTCATGTTACCTACTTATCTATCATTTGTCCTGTCCAATATGGTGGAGGATATATTCCTTGCCACCAGGAGCTAACAGTATAATAGATGAGTTGGGTGTGAACATATATATATGTGGTATAGTATGATGGAGGCGATCATTGAGTTAAGGGCTAGATGCAGTGTTGGGATAAGGAGGAAGTGATAACATCTACTTCAGCAAGCCAAAGATATTTTCACCAAATGGGAGACTTTTAAGCTGTCATTTGAAGGACAAGAAAGATTTTCCTATGAAGGTAAGTGGAGGCAGGCCACTTGAAGCAGAAGATAGAGAAGATACGTAAAGCATGTTGGCAGCAAACAACATGGCACATTTAGAGAACAGCAGAAAGTTGAGGCATGGGTTCATGATAAGAGATGAGACAAGAACAGATGCCAGACCATAGAAGCCCTTGTATGGCCTGTTAAAGCAACAGTGAATGTTTGTAGTTAGGGAAACTACATGGTCAGATTCATATTTTAGAAAGATCATGCTGGAAGCAGTGTTGAGAATAACCTGGAAGGTGAAAGACTTAATCCCTTCCCCCTGTTCTTCTCACTTTCAGCCACAAAATTATGAAACTAGGTGCACCTAAGAGGTTTGTTTTCTTTCATATGGTTAGTACACAAAGGATAGGTACAACAGGGCATTAGGCCCAAACCCCTCAGACTTTCCTGCTGGATCTTTGTTTTCCAATGCTAACTCTCCAGCCTCTTCTTAGCCCTTGGACAGCCTACTTCTCCAAATCCCTGGCCCAATTCGTCATTTTATCCAAGTTTCTGGAACTTTGGGGTCAGTCGGTTTAGTAACAGTTGTCAACTCCATCCAAAGCAGTTTATTTGGAGATTAAAGTTTTACAGTGATTCTGGGTAACTTGTTTGTGAATAAAATGACACACCTCCTGCTAAACCCTAGGTACAGCTTTCAAATGGTACTTGTGTTTCCCAAGCTGTTTTACCTGCATTTGGCACTACTCAACATTAAGCATTCTGTTACTCCTACAGATCTTGTATCTTTTGCAATTAAAGAAAAATACGTTTTCAAAGGGTGTGTCGTTGGAAGCTGCACAGAGAACTATTGGTATTTGGACTTGACAAGATGGCATTTAGACTTATTTATCTAAACTCAAGGCATACAATATTTCTGGTATGATAATTATTCTTGGCTTAATATGCCCTTTTAAACTCTACACTAGAGAAAAATTAATCGTACTTCTAAATGCCTTAAAACTGATTATGATTTTCTCTGCACTAATGATAACACAAAAGTGATGGGTAGGTTGATAGTCATAAAATGATAGCAATGTTGTTAAGATCAAAGCCTTTGGTTTCAGATAGGTCTGGATTAAGTCTTAGGTCAACTTCTACTTATTGGGTGTGTGGCTTTGACCAAGCTACTTGATCTTGCTGAACTTCATTTACCTCATCTGAACAGTGGGAACAAAAAGCAATGCCTACCGTGTGGAATTGGTATGAGGAATCAGGATTCAGTGAGATCATGCATGTGGAATGCCTGACATATAATAATGGATATATGTTATTTGTAGACAAAAATTGGCACTAACCACAAAAAGATGGTTCTTATTATGGTTTGAGATTTCTGTTTACAAATGAGTATCAGAGACTGGATTTATCTTCTTTCCTCAAGCAACAAAAAATTAGAAAACTATATGAAACAATGTTTTTCAAGATACTGGACATCAGGCAACAAAGGATAGGAATCCCTGAGAGATGAGCAGTAAACAAGGTGAGCCCTACAGCTATCCCTACTGCCTGCTTAGTAAGAATTGCCAGCCAACAGTGCAGGGAGGGAGAACTCAGGTGGAGACAGATTTTAATCACAAAGCTGAGTAGATTGTATTGGGGATCTGGCAAAATCAAGGCAGCTAGTGATCACAGAACAGAATACCAGAAAGGAGATAGCTGTACAGAGAAAGCACTCAAGAGATCTGCAGACAATCTCCCTCGGGTATTCAGAAGATTACTAATCAAAGCATACATGTGAGGAAACTAGCCCCGGCTCAGGAAAAAATATGAGAAAGAATAAGAGGAATCATTACCTGATGCTCACATGGGGCTAGAAATAATGCCTGTTCCAATAAGCCAAACTGAAAAACTTCAAAATTTATGGAGCTTTTTGATTACACAGAAGGCTTTTGCCTCAGTAGTGGGGAATAATTAACCATAGACTGAACACAGTGTTAGTCCCACCCAGAAAATCCTACAAGCAAGATATGAAAGGATTAAGCTGTTTCCAAGTAACTTTACTTCATCCCAGAGCAAAGCTTAATATTTGTAAGAATATAAAATTATCAGCAACCAGCAAGATAAAATTCACAACATCTGGCATCTAATATAAAGTTATCAGACATGCAAGGAAGCAGGATAATATAAACAATTATGAGGAAAAAAGTTCATCAATCAAAATCAACCTAGGATGAATACAAACGTTAGAATTAACAGACAAGGACTTTGACACTTGTTATACTGTAGTCATATGTTCCAAAAGTTAAGTAGAAACACAGATGATTAAAAATATACTCAAACTTCTATAAATAAAATTGCAGTGTGTGAGATGAAAATACTCTGCATAGGATTAACACAAGATTAGAAGTTGCAGAAGAAAGGATTAATGGACTTGAATTCATAGCAAGAGAAACTATTCAAAATAAAACAAGAGATAACAAAGATTTAAAAACTGAACAGAGAAGCAGTGAACAATGTAACATGTTGAAGCACCCTAATATACGTATAACTGGAGTCCCTAAGGATTGGGGCAGGAGGGAGGTGGCAAAAAAATCTGAAGAAATAATGGCTGAAAATTTTTAAAATTTGGAGAAAACATTAAACCTGAAGATCCAAGAAACTTACTGAACTCTAAGCACACAAAAAGAAGAAAAGTATGACATGGCACATGACAATGAAATTACTCAATATGGTCATAAAAGTAAAATTTTAGAAGCAAGTAGAAAAAAGAAAAACACTTGTTACATACAGAAGAACAAATTTAATTAAGGAAGGCAGCAGATTTCTCATTAGAATCAACACAGGTATGAAGAAAGTGTATCTAATTGACCTAATGGACACTTACAGAATACTTCCATCAACAACAGCACAATATACATCCTTTTCAAGTGTACACAGAATATTTACCAAAAGCAAAGTAGATCTTAGTAAATGTTAAATGATTCAAGGATGACAAAATTGGTATTTAGACCAAAATGGAATTAAATTCAAAATCAGTAGCAGAAAGATCTCTGTTAAGTCCTTAAATATTTGCAAACTAAATAATGCACTTCTAATACAGGGGTCAAAAAAAAATCAAAGAGAAATTAAAAAAGATTTTGATTGAATAAAAATACAATCTATCAAAACTTATGGTATTTAGCTATAATAATGATAATAGGGAAATTTATATTACCAAATGGCTATTTTAGAAAAGAAATAATGTCTCAAATCAATGACACCAGCCTCTACTTTAGGAAAACAAAAGGATAAGAGTAAACAAAACCCAAAATAGACAAATGAAAATAAGCGAAACCAGAATGCAAATCAATGAAATAGAAAGCAAAATCAATAGAGAAAAATCAGTGAAACCACTTGTTCTTTGATAAGATCAATAAAATTGGTATACCTCTAGCCAGGATGACTGAAAAAAAAAAAGATACAGTTTATCAATATAAAGAATGACAGAGGTGACATCATTACAGATTCTGCACATTTCAAAAGAAAATAAAGGAATTTTATGAATATTGTTGGGCCAAGAAATTTGACAACTTAGATAAAATGAAAACATTGCTTAAAACACAAATTACTAAAGTTTACTCAAGATCAAATAGATAATCTAAATAGTCATGTTTCTATTAAGGAGACAATTTTTAGCTAAAATCTTTCAACAGAGAAAACTATAAGCCCAGGTGATTTAAAGGCCAAATTATGTCAAACATTTAAAGAAGATATAACACCAATAATACCAATTTTACCTAAACTCTTCCATTAAGTTGAAAAGAATACTTTCCAATTTATTTTTTTTTGTTATTTTATTTATTTTTTTTTTGCAGTATGTGGGCCTCTCATTGTTGTGGCCTCTCCCGTTGTGGAGCACAGGCTCCGGACGCGCAGGCTCAGCGGCCATGGCTCACGGGCCCAGCCGCTCCACGGCATGTGGGATCTTCCCAGACTGGGGCATGAACCCGTGTTCCCTGCATCGGCAGGCGGACTCTCAACCACTGCGCCACCAGGGAAGCCCCCTCCAATTTATTTTGATGGCAAGATTTACCCTGGCACCAAAACCACACAAAGAAAATATAAGAAAAGCATGGATCAACATCTTTTATTAATATAGACACAAAAACTCTTCACAAACTTTTACTAAATAAAATCCAAAATATATTAAAATGAATATATAATCAATATAAAATCAATTTTATATCTTTATCTAAGTCTATATCTGTATATATGCAATAGACAACAGAAATTGAAATAAAATACAATGCCATTTGTAAGAGTATATGGATACAGCTGACCAAAGATAAGCAAGGCTTCTGCACTGAAAACTGCAAAACACTAATAAGGGACTTCCCTGGTGGTAGAGTGGTTGAGAATCCGCTTGCCAAAGCAGGGGTTTGAGGCCTGGTCCAGGAAGATCCCATATGCCGCGGAGCAAATAAGCCCATGCGCCACAACTACTGAGCCTGCACTCTAGAGCCCGTGAGCCACAACTACTGAAGCCCTCGTGCCTAGAGCCTGTGCTCTGCAACAAGAGAAGCCACCGCAATTAGAAGCCTGCGCACCACAATGAAGAGTAGCCCCGGCTCGCCGCAACTAGAGAAAGCCCGCGCGCAGCAACAAAGACCCAATGCAGCCAAAATTCAATAAATTGATTAATTTAAAAAAAAACACTAATGAGAAAAATTTTAAAAGACCTAAATAAATGGAGAGACATACTTTGTTCATGGATTTTGACTCATTAATTGATCCTCACAACTTGATCTATAGATTCAACATAATGTCAATGAAAATTCCCATAAGGAAGAAATTGAAAAATTTATTCTAAAATGCACTTAGAAATGCACAGAACCTAAAATAGTCAAAACAACTTTTTTAAGAACTGGAGAAATAACACTATATTATTTCATGAGATTATAAAACATACTAAAGGCAGCATGTACTTGGCTTAAATGTAGAAAAAATAGATCAGTAAAACAGAATAGAGATTCCATAAATAGACTTACACATAAATTAAAAAGTGATCTTAAACAGAGTTATAAAGGCAGTTCAGTGAAGAGAGGTTATTATTTTCAATAAACTATCGAGATTTTTTTCTTCTTTTCTTGATATACAAAAAGCTACACATAATTAATGCATAAAACTTGATGAGTTTAAAGTACACACCTGTGAAATCACCACAATCTATGCCATAAATCTACCCATGACCTGGACAAGTTTCCTCCTTTCCTCTTATTTATGATAATAATAATTGTGATGACGCTGATGATAATGACAAGAACACTTAATATACGATCTACCCTCTTAGCCTCTTAGAGAATTTTAAAATATAAAACAGTATTATTAACTATAGACACTATTCTGTACAGTTGGTCTCTAGGATAAATTCATCTTGTAAAACCAAAACATTGTACCCTTTGATTAATACCTTCCTGTTTCTGTCTTCTCCCAAACCCTGACAACCACCATTCCACTCTCTGCTTCTATGAGTTTGACAATTTTAGATTCACTGTGTAAGTGCTATCATATAGTATTTGTCCTTCTGTGTCTGGCTTATTTCACTTTGCATAATGTCCTCCAAGTTCATCCATGTCGTTGCAAATGGCAGGATTTTATCTTTTTTTTCAAGGCTAAATATATTCTACTGTACATAAACACTACATTTTCTTTACTCAATTATTCATCAATGGACATTTTGTTGTTTCCATGTCTTGACTATTGTGAATATACTGCTATGAACATGGGAGTACAGATATCTCTTTGAGATCTTGATGTTAATCCCTTTAAATGTATACCTGGAAGAGGGATTGGTGGATCATATGGCAGTTCTATTTTTAGTTTTTTTGAGGAACCTTTACATTATTTTCCACAGTGGCTCTCCCACCAGCAGTGCACAAGGGTTCACTTTTCTCCATATTCTTGCCAATATTTCTTTTTCTTTTTGTTGGTAATAGCCATCTTAACGGATGTGAGGTGATTATTTGGTGATCATTGTGGTTTTGATTTGCATTTCCCTAATGATTAGTGATGTTGAGCACCTTTTCATGTACCTGTTGGCCATTTGCATGCCTTCTCTGGAGAAATGTTTATCCAATTCCTTTGCCCATTTTTAATCAGGTTATTTGGTTTTTTGTTATTAAGTTGTAGGAGTTAGTTATGTATTTTGGATACTAGCCCTTTTATCATATATGTGGTTTGCAAATTCTGGTTTTAAAACCATTGGATACCCACATGCAAAAAAAATAACTTTAATACATAGCTCATAAAACAAAACAAAACTAAAACTAAAAAATAAGTTATAAGCCTTAATGGAAAATTGAAACTGTAAATTATCTGGAAAAAAATATAGTGGAAAATTTTTGCTACCTGAGGTTGATCAACACAAATTCTTAGATACAAAAAAAAAGGTAGAATCTATTAATGAAAAAATTGATAAATTGGAGTTCATTGAATTAAGAGCTTATCTTTGAAATATACTTGAGAGAGAAAAGACAAGCTACAGACTGAGATAAAATATTTGAAAATCACATATGTGATAAAGCACTTGTACCTTTATATATAAAAATGTTTCTATATAATAAACAACCAATAAAAATGGGCAAAAGATTTGAGCAAACACTTCCTCATTCAGAGGGAAAATCACAGAAATAGCCACTCAACAAAAATAGTCATTAGGGAAATGAAATCAAAGCCACAATGAGATACCACTTCATAACTATTGAAATGTCTAACATTGATTATTGATCATAACAAGTATTGTCAAGGATGTGGAACACTGAAAATTTCATAGTGTTGGTGAGAGTGCAAAATCTTACAATTTTGGAAAACAATTTGGCAGTTTCTTTTTCAAAAGCTAAACATACAACTCTCTTATGAATCTGCCATCCTAAACCTAGGTATTTTTCCAAACAGAAATAAATCATTCATCAATAAAAAGAATTGGACACAAGTGCCAAAAAACTGGAAACAATTCAAATACCCATCAGAAGGTGTGTGGATAAACATAGCTGTATCCATACAGTGGAATACTACTCTATCACAAAAATAAATGAAATTTTGATATACACCATTCATGGATTAATCATCAAATCATTATGGTGAGATAGGGAATAGAGTCAACCATATTGTAACAACTTTGTATTGTGTTGGATGGTAACTGGTCTTATTGTGGTGTTCATTTCACAATGTATAAAAATATCAAATCACTATGTTGTATACCTGAACCTAATATAATGTTGGATGTTAATTATAACTTAATTAAAGTGAAAAAGATCATTATGCTGAGAAAAAATACAAAAAGAGTACATACTGAATGATTCCATTTATATAAAACTTTTAAAAATACAAACTAATGTATAATGGCAGAAAGCAGATCAGTAGTTGCCTCGCAGTGAGGATGCTGGAAGGGGCATCAAGGAAAGGTTACAAAGGGGTAGGAGGAAACTTCTGCCCATGATGAGTATGTTCACTTTTTTTTTTTTTTTTTTTTTGCGGTACACGAGCCTCTCACTGCCGCGGCCTCTCCCGTTGCGGAGCACAGGCTCCGGATGCGCAGGCTCAGCGGCCATGGCTCACGGGCCCAGCCGCTCCGCGGCATGTGGGATCTTCCCAGACCGGGGCACGAACCCATGTCCGCTGCATCGGCAGGCGGACTCGCAATCACCACGCCACCAGGGAAGCCCTATGTTCACTTTTTGATTGTAGTGATGGCTTCACGGCTGTTGTATACATATGTCAAAACTAAACAAATATTATACTTTGTGCAGTTTATTGTATATCAATTTTAACTCAATATTTAAAAAATTACTTTAATGATATTTTCTGAAGACAATACAAAAACAACTCTGGAAAAAATTTAAAGATCATTTTGGGGGTGGGGGAGAGTATTTTATCACTGGTGTTATTAAGAAATGCTATAGTATGGAGGTGATAGTAAAAGTAAGAGCAGCTATCACTCAGGTTTATTCTGTTATTAAGATTCTCTGAACATTGCTCCTCTTCATTGCCTACACCAGAGGTAAACCACTGCCTCTGTCCCATCTTTGGTAAGCCACTGCTCCACCTCCAGGTTTCTTAGACCTAATTAAGTGATTAAGGATTAAGATCTAAGAAACTGACCTAATTAATGTTGAGTTTGTGGCCTCCAGACACCATGAGTTTTAGTATGTGGGCATGCTGTCAGTGACCTTTAGGAGGTAGAGATTTTGGGTCCTTCTGAGGGCTTCATTTCCTTACAACATAGAATGACGTGCAACAAATACCACTATGAAGTATGTGACATGGAGACGATTTCTTTTTCTGTTTTTGTAGATGGCACCGCTACATCACTCACATCACACCTCTCTGCACCTGGGTCCACCCCTCCATACATGTAGAAATGCCAAGCCCTTTTCCCCCTTTGCTATGGGTTAAAGTCTTAAGCATGGTAATTTGTCTTCAGTTCTCAGTCCTCACACAACCCTTATCCCTCATGTCTGCTTGTCTGTGAACCTGCAAGTCAGGCCTCCAGCCCTGCAGGACTCCAACTCCTCCCTTCTCACACACACCGTTTTCCCTTCCTTCTCTCCCTCCCCACCATCAGAGAACTTGCAGATGCATGCAAACGCACACCACACACACACCCCTCCTTTTCACATCATTGATTTTATTTTAATCATCAACATAAATGTACCCTTATCAGTGCGAGATTTGTTCCCTATGCCATTGACCACTTCTCCACAGCGTCTTCTGTAGACACAGCAGATAGTTCTAGGTCTCTGAGCCTTGCCAGGCACAGGGCGTTACTTGGAATGGTAGAATTCTCCAGTGTCCCCTCTTCCTGGTCTGCTAATTTTTATTTCCATGTCTTATTCAGCTCATGGTAACAGATAAACATGTTTGGCTTATTGCTCTCTTACATTTTCCTGAAGGAGTGGTAATTATTGAAGCATATTTTTTTCTTAAAGTTCCTAGAGGGGGTATTTTTCCCATCTTATCTTCTGCACTGGGTAGGGAAACAGGGTGAGCCCAGAAGGGCACTGGTTCAGGGAAAGAGAATGAGGATTGGGTGGAAAGGGGGGTTTCCATGAGGAATGTTAGCTGAAGAGAAGATTTGCTCCAGGCAAGAACAGGTAGGAGTTGTGGGTGGGATTTATGGGAAAGAAGAGGAAGACTTTGAGTGGGATCATTTCACATTGTCACTAACTCTGGACCTGGGTTCACAGGTGGTGCTTGACATTTGTTGTTCTTTAACTGTTCTAGCCTCTGGTGGTTTCCTGATCACCTTAGCTACATTGAAGCCAACAGTGGCCTACCCCAGGCCTCCTGCCCTGCCTTTACATCCCCTCCTCAGGACAATGAGGTGGCATACGCTTCAGCTTTGTTTGGTCAGCACAGTTCTACCTGAGTCTAAGATACATGTGAGGTGGCTTAGACATGGGAAAGTACCACTTCTGACAACATGATGAGATGGAGTGGTGTTGTGAGGCCAAGAGACTCAGGTTGGAGAAAGGAGGTTTTATTTAGCACCACCTAAAGACATTTTCCCACCTGACCTGCCACCTCTTCTCATTTTCCCAGATTCATTTCTACTTGCACACATGGCAGAGAGAGGGTTCTCCTCCAGGCCATTCCCCATGGCTATCCCATTCAGCAGTTCATTCTGTAGCCTCTCACTGTTCATAATTATCTAGTATTTCAGATTTCCTTCAACTAAGATGGCCATATTTAATCTCAGTAGAGATGTGAATCATCCCATTTCCTTCCAACAAATTTCCCTTATGCATCTTTCACTTCTTGAATACTACTTGGTAAATTTTTCATATTACCTCCTTTACCCAATGTCTATTTAGCTTCCCTTATTTTTCTGTTAGCAAACTATTAATAGAATCAACAACATGGATAAATCTCAAAATAATTACGTTGAGTGAAAGAAGTCAGGTAATAAAGAGTGGATACTGTATGACTCTATCTATATAAAATTCTAGAAAATGCGAACTAATCTATGGTGTCTAAAACAGCTCAGTGGTTGCCTTGGAGCAGAGGGTTTGGGAAGGATGGGTGGGGAGGCATGAGGAAAGTTTAGTAATGATGGATATATTCACTATCTTGATTGTGATGATGCTTTTACAGGTGCATGTATATATCAAAACTTATCAAATTGCACATTTTAAATATGTTTATTTTATTGTATGTCAATTACTCTTCAATAAAGCTGTTATAAAAAGTCAGCAATGAATGTAATTAGCACCCCTTACACAGAATGATTCTCAGAAACATTTTAAAATATCACTCTAATCAGTATGTTGGTGAAGATTAATAAACAAAAATTTAAGAAAATGTAGCAATTTTCTCTAAATTTTTTAAATGCCTTCTTCTAAATTCTCCTTAATTTGGTTGATCAGATTTTTTAAATTACCGTTTTTGTTTTTGCATCTCTGACTTCATTTTCTTAAAAAGGAGAAATTATTCCATGGCAATAAAGTGGTTTCTCTTTCAGGTCAAATACACACTGATTTGGGCTTAACTCTCCGTTAATTGCTTATTCTTTGGTCAGACATTAAATATCATTGTTTGACTGCAGGAAAGAAAAATCAAGTGAACATCTTAAAAAGCTGAACGATAATTAAATATAAAATAACTAAAAATCATCCCCACCCTGAAGCCAATCACTGTGTTACATTCACCCTAACCCTATTTTGCAAGTTGGATTCCTAGGACTACTTTTCTTTAATTCACTTATTGCATTTATTTATCTCATATTTATTGAATGTCTCCTATGACAAAAGCACTCTGGTGAGCATCAAACGTCCTAACTTCTAATTTTATCTTTACCACTGTGGTAGGAAAACTAAAAGTTTCCTAAATTGCCTACCTCCCAATCCCCAGAACATGGGCATATATTATTTTACATGGGAAAAAAAGACTTTGCAGATGGAGTTAAAATTAAGGAATTTGGGATAGAGTATCCTGGGTTATCCAGGTGGATCCAATCAAATTATATGAATCCTTAAAAGTAGAGAACCTTTTCTTTCTGTGGTCAGAGTAAGATGTGTCTACAGAATAATGGTGAGACAAGTGCAATGTTGCTGGCTTTGATGATTGACAAAGGATTCCCTGAGCTAAAGAATGTGGACAGCTTTTAGATATCCTGCCAAAATTTTGCTTTTAGTCTGGGGAGATCTATTTTGGACTCTGACCTGCAGAACTGTAAGATAATAAGTTCATATTGTTAAAACCAGTGTTTGTGGTAATTCATTGCAGCAGCAATAGGAAACAAATACAACCACATGTCCACTTACAGATGCTATGACCATGGACAAACCAAGAGAATAACCACGTCTGTGCTACCTGTTTCAAATATCTGTTGAATGGGCTTTGTACTAAACTTACTAAAACATTGCCAGGAAACTAATCTCCAAAATTTGTTGTAAAAAATCGAGGTCTTCCAAGAAGGGAACCAGTTAACTACTAATCATAATTTGATAAGGAAAGAGAATAGACTGACAAGAATGGAATGTGTCTTTTTTTCTTTCCAATGAAATATTCTGTTTTTGAATGTTGTCTTGAGATTTGGGTATGCAGCTCAGAGACAGATTTTATAAATCTCTGGAAATAAAATGTTAAAAATTAAAATGCTAGAACAACCTTAATAATAGCAATATGAAAGCACTTTCATTATTGATTACTTTTTCGTATTAATAGCATCAGGAATCTATTGCCATTTGTCTACTAATTTCCTATGTCTAAGTGCAGCATTTGTGTTAAATAAAAGTGATAAATTGGGCAAAATGTGATTCAAATAGTGAATCAACATTTCAAAATTTAACTCTGTGACCAGGAAACTGAAGGAATGTGTCTTCTACTGGATTTTCTTTTTCCTCATCAATGAGCACTCCTCAGGTGGCTTCTCTTAAGCTTCTGATCTTATCAATACTTTTCAAATTTCTCTTATTTAGCTGAAATTCTGTAGGGAGATTTTTTTTTCTGTCTTGTCTGACTGAGCACCAGGCAAAGATGAATAGGATTCAGTTGCAATGAATGAGACTTAGGGTAAATGTTGCAAAGAACTTTTCAATTTTGGAAAGGATTATAGTAAAAAATGGATGACTCTTGGTAGACTTGGAAGATAGAAATGCTTGATTGAAGTTTGGAGAAAGGTGCTATGAAAGACTCAAGCTAGTCTTTTAGATCTATGGTTATGTCATTACCGGTATGGCTAAATTCAACTCAACTATGACATTTGGCTAGTACTAATTGCAATGTTTTATTAAAATGGTAATGCCATGTAATAGGATCAGGGATACCTGAGGTCTCATTGGCATTGCATTAAATCATTGCTCCAATAGCTGTCATAGTATAGTGAAAAACAATGGGTTTTGGGAAAGAATTTTGGTTCAGGTCTCAGAAGCATTCATTAAGTGTATCTATAAATCATTTAAACTTTTTGAGCCTCAGTGTCTTCTGCTGTAAATGGCTATAATTCTAGTTCTCCACCAGACTCACATGTTATTGTGTAGCTGAAAATAAAGTAATAAATGTAAAGTAACACACAAGTGGTAATTGCTTTGTTTGTTGAAATCAGGTTTTAAGAATGGAGCAAAGTAAGAAATATGCAAAATAAATGAACTGGACTTATTACTAGAGTTTAATTTCTTTCCCTTAAAATGTAACAAACTGAAAGAAATCTAAAGGGTCAGTCTTAGGAACTTTGAACATTTCCAAATTCAACTAGAATTAATGTCTATAGACACGGCATTGAAATTAACTTTTAGAAAAACTCATGTTCCTGTGACTCGCAACTAACTTTACATGAGGTCAATTTTGAGTGATTAATTTCTAATTGATGTGTCTACCCTTTAAAGACATTTTTTAAGGAAGCCCGTGAGGCATGATGGAGTGCTTTTAACAATGTGCTTCAACATCACCTTTTGATCACATATACATATTAAGGACATTTACAATAACACAATGTTGTCACATTCTAGAGTGATGTACTAACCTCTAATTAGAAGTCTGTGACAAATAACCTTGGTTTTCAATGAATTAAATTATCTTTTTAATTTCAATTGCAGCAAACACTTTTTTTTTTTTTTTTTGCGGTACGCGGGCCTCTCACTGTTGTGGCCTCTCCCTTTGCAGAGCACAGGCTCCGGATGCGCAGGCTCAGCGGCCATGGCTCACGGGCCCAGCCTCTCCATGGCATGTGGGATCTTCCCGGACTGGGGCACGAACCCGTGTCCCCTGCACCGGCAGGCAGACTCTCAACCACTGCGCCACCAGGGAAGCCCAGAAAACACGTTTTTAAAGAACTTGGTACGTGTCATTTGCACATTATTGGTTTTCAGAAGAACCTTAAGCAATTTGACCTCCTCAATCTGGAAATGTAGAGATGAAAAATGATCTGTATATACCTCTGGGACACTCAAAAATTTGAACAAGCTTCCATTGTTTTCACAACAGTAAATTTAGATTAAGTAAAAGGAAAATTGGACTGGTCATGCTTCAAGCCAGAAGATTTAGAAGCATATAAGTAGCAGATTTAGCTGTAGATCTATAGTTTTCCCCCAGATTAAGTAAATTATAACCATTGTTATCACCATTTCCAGTTGACTTTTACACAATGAAAGGAATCAATGGATCAGTGCTTTTATGACTTGGATATTATTTGACTTAACTCATTCGCCTAGGAGACTTTATTCTAGACAGAGCCCAGATGAGAAGGTTGTAACTTTTATACTACAGTACTCTTCAAATTTGAAACATGTCCAAGTAAAGATGCTTTCTTTTTATTTCAGAAGAGCCACCCGGAAGCAAATGTAACATATTTCTTTTGGACAAGGAGGTGGTAGTTGAGGTCTTAAAGAGGAGGAAATTTGAAGGTGTCACAATGTGTTATTATCTGCATAAGAGTCTGCATTAGAATCACCAGGAAGGCATTTTCTTAAAAAAGCAAATCATTCTAACAATTAAAATGAAGAGTGATACTAATGAAAATTGGAACTTCTCTTTCATACCCCTTGCCAAGTTCACACCATAATAGGTTTATGTTATACATTTATCTATGGTGGTAGATTATTTAAATTGCAATGAAATCTGATGGTGGTCAGATTTTCTAAGGACATTATCTACCACCTATCAAATATTATTAATGTTATTTCTCTTAAAGATAACATTAAAATGTCCTGGCAGTAAATACAGCATATATAATGCAGTCTAAGTTTTTTTCTATATTTTCTATAGAGAATATGTTTGTAGCTTATAAAGTTGGCTTACAAAATTTTCCCAAGTAGTTTTCTTATATGGCTGAAATTTAATGCTTATCACACATCCACACCTAAAATTCAGAGATGAAATGTAGTGTTTACTCCCCCGTGCCAAGAGCTCAGAAATTAACCTTGTTGAATTTCAGTTCTGTCTTTCCCACGAACTAAAGTGTGTTGTACTTTCTTCTCTGTCTCTGTCTCCATACCTCTCTCTCTCTTTCCCTCCGTTCTGAAACACACATTAGAAATTTGTTGCATTTTATGTTTGCATAAGTAAAATCACATTTTGCTATAGGGAATCTGAACATTTTGTGAATAAAGCTCATAAAATACCACAGATTTTGCAGTTAAGTCTGTGTACTAAGGCAGTACTTACACTTGGTTTCATCTGAAGATGAAATTGTGACATACAGAATTCCCTATACACAAATTATATATTTTATTAATGTTAAAAGCTCTTTCAATAAGACTGCTTGCTCCAGCAGGTGTGTGTTTTTCACAGCACGGTTCTCTTCCTAAGCCCAAGCCTAATAGTGTTTATCACAAAATGTCCTCTTTCAAAGTGCTTGAATGGTTAAACTTCAGCACTGCTTACCAGTCCATAAATGAAGCTGATGTATCTTCAATTACTTTTCTTCTGTTGGCAGCAGAAATATCTGTGACTGCCTGGGTTCACTTATTAGAAAGCTCTCCTGCTGCTAGAGAAAGGAACAAATGGGGGTAAATGGGCACTTCTCATAGAAATGAATTGTCACCAGATGCTTGGTACAGGGCCCTTTAAATATCAGGTGACAAAGACTGGTGTTATCAATAGGGAGCTTAATTAACTGGAGCTCACCGAGATTTCATCTTTTCTGTTTTGACTGATTGGTAGCAGCTAACTGGATTTAAGTTCCCAGAATCAGAGTTTAGGATTAGGCCAGGAGCTCCCAAGCTTGGGACAGAATGTCATAGTCTCTTGTAGAAGAGGGAATGGGAAATGGAGATTATAGGGCAATGAATTGTAAGTAAATTAATTGTTAATAACCCTAAAGAAGGAGTTATTTTATGAATCACGTTTTCACCCATGTATGTATCTGCATTACGTATAGACAGCTAATTTTTGTTCTTATTATGTGGGTACATTTTTTTTGCTGTTTCTTTTTTTCCTTAAGGGGTAAATTTCTGAAATAATATTGAGGTCACATAAATATTATATAGTATACAAAATACTACTCTATCAAATTGAAAACTTGAGCTAATGAAGCTCCACCATAATACAGAGAATAAGCTTATTCACAAAGGACTGTGGTCCTGATCAGGTGTCATCCTCTATAGACAGAAAACTGGGCTCCAAGGAAACACACTTGTTCTGGGAGAAACGTGACTCCCCAGCCTGCAGTGTCAGAATTCAAATTAGTATTTTGTGTAATCTAAAGAAAATAACTGACACCCATAAGTTGGCATCAAAGGCAGGATGCAAAGGTGTGTATTTTTAAGGTGATTTTCAATCAATTTTAATCAGCACTCCCAGAACATTTCCAAAGTACATCATTATTAAATGCATCTATATAGGCAGCAACATAATTTAAATATTCCTGTAGTTACCTTCCTATGCACTGCATCAATCTTATAAAAGCATTTGAGAGCTGAGAGAGTAGAGGGTCAGAGATTGAGTGACCTTGAGTGTTGCCCTGAAATAGTTATCTTTTGGTGTTAGAACAGGAACTTAATGGATGTACAAACGCATGGATTTGATGGGGTTTTGTTTGTTATTTCTAATAGGACAAGTGAGATACATAGTCTATAGAGTTCTAAAGGTTGTGTGAGTTTTTTAAAACAATATTTAAACTATTTAAGCACTATAGCACTATTGATGGATTTGAAATCAAACAAGGAATAAATCCATGCAAGGTTCCACCTCCCCAATAAGCCATAATTTCCCATTGATCCAAATCTCCTTTTAGTTCTTATAAGCATGTATATCCAATGTTATACATTTAATAATAATCGCTGACATTTATTGGGTCTTTACCATGTGCACCTTCCATGTTTTGACTAATTTAATCTTCACAACACCCCTATGAGATAGGTAATTACTATAGTATCCCATTTTACAAGTGACGTGAGTTCAGAAATATGTTAAGTCTACTTCCTTACACAAGGCCATTAAGTATCCTGTCCAATGTCATATAACACTAGGAAGAGGCAGAGTAAGAATTTAAACAGGCAATTTGACTCCACAGTCTGTATGCTTAATCATTATGCTATACCATCATTATAGTATAGATACCATTTAACATGACCTTACATTTAATAAAGAGTTTTCTTGGAAAAGCAATGTAGTCACCATGTTTTTTTTGCAAATGTCCACTGTGTTTAGCATATGCATGGATGCTATGGGGATATGGACAAACGTAGAGGGGAAAGTATCAACCTTCATGGAACTTTTCATTGATGATAGTGCATTATCCCAAGGTAAACTACTTTCAGGCCATGTCTCTGTGAGCTTAATTGATTTTGGAAACAGTGATTAATGAACTAATTTTTAGTTTACTGACTATGTTATAGAATGGTTACCTTTTAAAAAAATTATTTGCTTCCTTCACTGCTCCATAAGGTAACTGAGGGCAGGAACCAGGTTGTTTCATCACTGAATCTTCAATCACAGTTCCTTACAAACATTAGGAGCTCAATAAATGTTGTTTATGTAAAATAAAGGGTGTTTACAAGAAGTTTATCTCTCTGCCTCCAGTGTGGTCCACTCATGGCTCCCAGTCAAATAACAGGACTCTGAATCAAATGGCATTGGAACATTTTGAAAGTCTGCAACTTTTTATTCACCCAGACATTCAATGCAGTTCAATTCCACAGATAATGATTTAATATCTACATTGTGCTTACCACTCAGGTCAGAGTATGAAGACACCTTATAAACAGTAAGGTAATACGTAAATAGAAAGGGTTATCATAAGGCAACCTACCAGGGACCGTATCCCTGCCTTAATTAGCTCTACACAGTTGGATAAACAATGACCCTCCCACTTGTCAACTTAGTATAAACTCGGTCTTTAGGTCAATATGACTAAATCAGGATGTATAGCAGCAGCCTTGCCACTACAGTTTGCTGGAATAAGGCTGAGCATAAGTCCTCCTTAAATGTGGGATCCGTGCCTCCAGAGGTAGACTTCTGATGCCTTTGTTGCCCTTAGGTCCCAGTGTAGCTTCACCTACCTTACAGTACCCAACACTATGGCATAATGGTCCAGGAAAGAGGTCTGAGCTTGAATCCAGGGCTCAGACTCTTGGACTGTCTAGCTGAGCTACATTGCTGACCTAATTGCTTCAAATTCCAGTCCTCCTTAGTGGGTGGATTTCAGGGAGAGCCTTGACTTTCCCTCCTTCTCTACAATGTTTCTGAAAATGGACTATAAGCTTCATACTGATATCAAATTATTTCACTTTGTGAAGTATTGAAGTTATGACTAAAACACTATTCCACTCATAGGAGGTATACAATCTAGTGAGTAATTAAAATAGTTTATAGAAAGTGAAGTCTTCATTCACTGATTGATTCTGAAAATGCATACTGAGTACTTGAGAAGGAAGTACTGTGGCAGCCCCCATAGGAGGAGATGTTTGCCAAGAGTGTCAGGGAATCATTTCTTTAGAAGATCAGATTGCCATATAGGTGAAGGGAAGAGGGAAGTTATGCCTGTCCTAAAATGCCATTACAGAGATTTACACACCAATGCCAAAGCCTTCAGGGTAAAGAATATCTATGTTACAGCACATGTAGAAATCTGTTCATTTTCAGTGCGACAAAACTGTCTGCAAATAGCCAGATGATCACAGATTGGCTGTAAAACATACATTATCAACTCAAGGGTCAACAGAGTTTGCATTATTAATTGCCACCTGTCCAAGTTCGCATGGCATCTGACTTGTGCAAAATTAGCATGACTACCTGCAACTGGAAACACCTATTCATGAGCACTGTATAGTTTCCCTTAGTTGAAAATAGGGTACCCATATGCATTCTTCCTGATATATCTTATTGGCATGTTGAACATCTTAAAAAATCATTGCTGTACAGTGCCTCAATTCATTAACAACTTCATTGACGCAACATTTAATTAATAATCAAGTCACTTTTATTATGTTTTTTGTAAATGAATTTGATGCACTACTTGTATTCAAATGTCCAATGACAGCAATAAAACAATTGGCCTGGAAACTGGCTGTTTTAGAAGGTTTTAGCATTTGAGCTCAGAAATATGTTAAATCTACTTCCTTACACAATATGTCAAGATTTCTTGATTTTGAACTGTGATATTTATTTGATATTTTAGCTATTATCTCCCCTGGGTGTACAATGAAGATTTATAAAGAAATGTAGGAGAACAGAGTCTAGATTGGCAGATATTATAACATTTCTAGTTCTGAGTTACCAGTGAATCTTTGCTACAATATAATTGCACCATACAACTTCAAGGCAAGGACAGATGTGGAAATTTTTGCCGTCATCATGTAGTTCTCATTTTACTAAGGAGGAAGCTGAAGCCAAGAGATGTCAAGTACATTGCTCAGGGTCACAGGGCTAGGTAGTAGCAGAATTGAAATTGGAACTCAGGCTATCATTTCTAAAGCTACTTCACTTTAGTATAAAATAGGCTTGTATTAGAGCTCATTGGGAATTTACTCAGAAGGAACTCATTATTAAGTGGCTTTTCATGATGTGAACCTGGAAAATGATTTACGAAGTCTGATAAATTTAGAAGGGGTGTATGTGTGTGTGTGTGTGTGTGAGAGAGAGAGAGAGAGAGAGAGAGAGAGATGGCACTACATTCTTGAATAATTGTATGTGTAATGACAGAACCAAATTATAATGAGCCTTCCACATGGAGCCAACTGCAGATCTTTTTTGGATTTTCTAGATATTAGACCTTAGAGCTAAAAGAACTTTGGGTCAGTGGTTTCTAATCTCTCAGGGGTTAAGGACCTCTTTGAGTGTCAGAGAAAAGCTTTCTCCTCATGAAAATGCATATGCTCACAAAATTGTGTATATTACATCCAGGGGTTCCTGGAGCCACAGTAACTCAGGATGAGCTCCTTTCACACTTTCTCATTTGCAAAATGGGTGTGTGTGTGGGGGGAGGTTAGATCCTGCTTTATAAGGTACCTGCTCCAAGTCCTGTACTTTGTACAGAGGAAGATACATCTAAATAGAGAGGGGGAGAGACTTCCAAAGTTCACACACCCTGCCCCTAATTTGTAGAGTTTAGGCTACTGTTCTTTCCACTTAACCAATTCATTGCAGTATTTTTTTTTGTCTTTTTCCGCAGAAGATGATATGTGAGTGAAATACTATAATATTTGCTTATATATACTAGATCATGCTTTCACTGCAAAGCGTTGAGACACTAATTTTTATTCATAACTGCTAGGGCATACCTTCAAGAAAAGTTCCATATATAAAAAGCATCCAGATCTACACGTGGGACAACTCCTACAGAACACCTACTGAACGCTGGCAGAAGACCTCAGACCTCCCAAAAGGCAAGAAACTCCCCATGTACCTGGGTAGGGCAAAAGAAAAAAGAATAAACAGAGACAAAAGGATAGGGACAGGACCTGCACCAGTGGGAGGGAGCTGTGAAAGAGGAAATGTTTCCACACACTAGGAAGCCCCTTCGCGGGCGGAGACTGCGGGTGGCGGAGGGGGAAAACTTCGGAGCCGCGGAGGAGAGCACAGCAACAGGGGTGCGGAGGGCAAAGCAGAGAGATTTCTGCACAGAGGATCAGGGCCGACTGGCACTCACCAGGCAGAGAGGCTTGTCTGCTCACCCGCCGGAGGGTGGGAGGGAGGAAGACGCAAGAGATATGGGAACATATGTATATGTATAACTGATTCACTTTGTTATAAAGCAGAAACTACCACACCATTGTAAAGCAATTATACTCCAATAAAGGTGTAAAAAAAAAAAAAAAAGAAGAAGAAGAATCCATAACAGGAGCTTGTGTTATAAAGAATACTGAGTTTAGGGCTTCACACAGATCCTAATTGCAAGGTGTAATTATTTATATACTCCTTGCTGCTAGGTAAGGAAACAACCTTTGAGACTGGCACTACGAGATAGCTTTCTTTCACAGAATATCATTTCTGCCGTTATTGTATAAAGATAATTACAAGTGGTTTAGTCTTTAAGTCTCCAATGGTTAGCTTGACAATTATAAAATTAGTGTACTTTTTAGATGGCATACTTAGTTACATAATTGTCACAATTATCCAAATTACTTCCCATAAAGGCAGAAAAGTGCACGTGTTCTGAAATTCATCATTTGGCTTATTGGTGTCGTGCCCGGTTGCCCCTCACATCCATTTGTCGAACAGCTTTGCAAAGGCTTTGCCTTGACAAAGAGATCAACAAAGCACCATGACCACATGCTTGACTGGGGCGCAGAGGGAACTGTTTCATATGGCACTGCAGAGTTAACCACTCAAAACGCATTGTCCCTGGTTTAATAGGCTTCTGGCCAATCCATAAAGAAAAAAAGGCAGGAGGGGGGCTGAGAATGCTTAGCAGAGATGCAGCAGTGCTGAGAAGCCCCTGCGACACTGAGAATCTACCCTCTGCATAACCCTGAAAGCCAGTTAGCAGTCCTGCAAACATAAGAAACTAAGGACACCTGCCTTTCCAATCATTATTTTTTTTACTTTTGTGATGAAAGTGTAAAGTACAAATGTTACCAATTTAAATATTGATATTCACATTCTTTCCCCATCTAGACAGAAAACCCTTTGATTTTGCTCTAAGCAGGAAATAACTATTGCAGTAGAGACCCATGTAGGCTGATGCTTCCCCTCTCATCACATCTTACAGAGTTCCACTGAAGTGATCTTCCTAATGGCATCTGATCAGTTTATGCTCCAGCTTACAAATCTCTGTTTGCACTCTCTTGCTACTCTATCACTTACAAGATTAAGTGCATTTTCCTTAGCTTGGCAAACAAGATCTTTCATGATCTGACTTCCTTTCCAAATGCATCCTCACCTGCTCCCCTACATATGTAACCTACGCTGGAGCTCACTGAGCTATCCGAAGTGTCACCTGTCACGCCAGACTCTTGCTTCCTTTCTTCTTAATTTTCTGTCCTGTGTGCTAGAACTGCCATCTCCTCCTCGGCCATGTAAAACCCATTCCACAAGACTGCATATTATTGAAGACTTCCCTAACATGTTCCTTCCGCTATGACAGTTAATTAATCTGCTTTATGTTCACCAGTACGTAGAGGGCTTTGGTACTACCAAGTGGTAGTGCAGCTTACGTGTATTTCTTTCTCCATCAGACCCAAGGTCAGGAAATGTGTTTCGTTTAACTTCGTTTTCTTTATCTATGCCACCAGATTCATACTTTTAAAAAGTTGGTAAATTCTCATTCCTGCTCTTCCCCCTTCCAGATGGAACACAAGCAAATTGGTGACTTTGTTCTCATTAAGATATCTAAAATATTTACTTTCAGCCCTCAGGACAACTATATATTTAGCCATTTATTTTTCTACCATTAAAAAAGTGACAATAGAATAATTAGTGTTTGATAAGTCAGCCAAAATGGCTTGATCATTTTTTATAATTCCACCTGTTCCTTGATGGTTTTATTGCTTTAAGTGGTACAACAGAATAATATCCAGTCTTAAAAATGCAGATGCCTCAGACTCAGCCCCCAGAGATTAGATTTCAATTAGCCTGGGGTGGGGCTCAGATATCAGAATTTTTTAAAAGCTCCTCAGGGTATTGAAATACGCAGCCAGGGTCAAGAATCAGTTGTGTAGAAGCTGGAATTGACAGTTGAATCAATGTCAACAGTTTCTACTTGTCCTTCATTGGAAAGGATTGTTTCTTTAGAATATTTACTTACACGGAGCACTTTTCATATCTTATATGCACATTACATACTCTCACATACACTTTACATATAATACATTACATATTTTATCATTATATATATCCATTAGGTGCCATTTGATAGATGAGCTGGCCATGGCAGCGGGCATCTGTAGTAATAATTAGAGCTGAGTTTGAACATGTAGCAATGTGTTGGGCTTCACTCTGCAAGCCTGCAAGCCCTGTACTTGCCCAGCCTCAAGACTGAAGAAAGAGCCCGGAGTCAGTGATAGAGACATCAATGGCTTAATGGATGGGGGATATTACACGTCTGAAGCAAGATCCTGCAGCGACATTCCCCCTGCTCCCCCGTGTGCTGCAGAAGACGGGCAGGACATGGCAGCAGTGTTCGCTCCCTGGGGCAGGGTGAGGTTACCAGTTATACGGGGAACTGACATCAGGTTGGCTCATCTATTACCAGGGAAACCAGCAGAGGGGCATGCCCCTCACAGCCCCTTTGATAAGCTATCATGCTGGAGATAGTTCTGATCTAAAGATTAGAATAGTCACTAGCTAGGGCCTGGGGCAAGTATGTAGGTCAGTCATGTGCATAGGCTGTAGATGAAGCAGGCACTGGTCGGGCAGGGGATGTACAGAGAGCAAGAGAACAGCCATCTTGGGTAGCCTGACCATACACAATGGTTTCTAGTGATCCATCTGGTTTGGACATGGGTACAAAAAAAATAGGGTCTAACCCAGGGATTCTAAATAAGTTTCACCTCAGCAGCTGCTTGGAGATCTGAGCTGTGAAGGCTCCTAAGAATTCAAGAGGGCTCAACAGAAAAGAGTGCTGTGGTACTAGCGTCAACTAGGCATAATGCCATAGTCCTGGGCTGGGACAGTAAACCGATACGTGTGTGTAGGTACTTTAAATATTTCTCTAGATATTTGTTTTTTCAGATGTCTTTTCACCATCCAGCCAATGGAAACTGATGCATTCATCAGTGACCTGGAACAGAGCTTGACTCAACGACCTGTGCTGAGGTATCAAATAGCTTTTGCAAATTAATGTCATGTAGTTCATGGCTGCAAGAGGTTTGTCTCTTATTTCCAGAAAGGCTGAGAACTGAAGGTTATATCACATCTCTTCATGACCCCCACTGAAAGTAGGTTTGGTGGTATTGCTGAAGCAGCTGAAACCACCAGAGCTTGGGGATGTCGTAGGTATAGATAAGAATTTGCCTGCCAGTAAAAATATTATAAGACCTCTTTGTCTCTAAGAGAGAGCACATATTGCCCCTTCTTTCACTGCCTATGAAAAAAGAAAACTGATCTATAAAATGAAATTGGATCTGTGCACTTCTGAGATCCATTCCTATCTGATTTATGCCTTCTGTACACACTGGAATATGGGAGTAAGATATAAATTTCTCAGGTATTCTAATAAATTTCCCTTCTCATCATTTAAGACTAGTGCTATTGCTGGGAGAATACATTCTCTTAAAGGGCATCTAACACTAATCTTTCACTGCATATTTGAAACTATAATCCTAGGGTTTGTTAGCATTTTTCCAACCTTTGTGATACCTCTCTGAAGGGCAGTATAAGAGATTATATTTATTTCTTTGATTGCAAAATATTATGAGTTGTAAGGAGTAAAACTAACTTAGTCAAAGATTTGGGGGCAAAAATAAAAGCAGTGACACTACATATACACATTAAGTTTATAGCATAACTCAGTTCAGAAACATTAAAGTGTAAAAAAGATATAGGTATACTTAGAATCAAAGAAATATTGAAGTACCATCTTCTTGCCTTTATATAGACATTAGAGTTTACTGAGAATTTCTATAGTTTCCATTTCATGAGATCTTTAAATAGAAATCCGGGGAGTTGGGCTCAGAGGGGGAAAAGATCACTCATACCAATGGGAGTGAGGAGAAGGGATCAGGAAGAAGGGTCTGGGGCACATGACTGCTGATGTCCTTCTCCACGTGGGCTTTTCTCCCTGGATCTCTCCCTGCCATCAGTTCTAAAGCTGCATGCTGATGAAGGAACTCAGAAACACCTGGAAGATTCTCCTGAGAATCCTTCCAGAGGAAATTTTTGGCACATATGAGTGCCAGAGTCACTTGTTCTAGTGAAAGGATGATTAAATGTGGGGATAAAAAACGACGTTTTGTTTTTTAGAAGTTTTATTACACTGTTTTTTTTGCTGTTTTCTTTTTAACTAAATGGAAAAGGGAATCATGATTAGTCAAGTAGTGATATTATGAGCGTATGATGGATATTCTCTACAGAGTACAGTAAATTTTCTTTAAAATGGTATATTGCTTTTACCATCAATTCAATAATGTTGGACAGTAAATTAAATAGAGAAAATAATTTAATATCTTACTTTAGACCAAATAATAACAGATGTATTGTTCAGTGCAAACTAATGACTTCCAATTTTTGAATCCTTCCTGCTATAGAAGTAAAATTATTCATTATGACCGTTTTTATATTTAAATATTGAATTCATTTATTTAGGTTTATTGGAAGGAGTACTGATATGACTACATTTCCTCCAGTGTTTAATCATGCTTATTGAACAGATTTCTATTTACTCAATTTGAATTGCCTATATATATATATTTTAATGTGGTGAGAACACTTAACATGAGATCCATCCTCTTAACAATTTTGAAATGCATAATACAGTATTGTTAACTTTTGACACCATGTTGTACAGCAGGTCCCTAGAACTTATTCATCTTGCATACCTAAAACGTTATACCCATTGAGCAGGAACACCCCATTTCCCCCTCCCTCCAGCAACTCAAGATGACCACTCTACTCTGCTTCTATGAGTTTGACTATTTTAGATTTCTCATATAAGTGAAATCATGCAGTATTTTTCCTCCTGTGACTTGCTTATTCACTTTAACGCCTTTCAGATTCACCCATGTTATTGCATATGGCAGCCTGGTTTTGAAGGCTGAATAATATTCCATTGTGTGTGTCTATTCATTTTTTGTATCCATTCATCTGTTGATAGATATTTAGTTAGTTTCTATATCTTGGCCAATGTGAATAATGCTGCAATGAACATAGAAATGCAGATATCTCCTCAAGATACTGATTTAAAATTCTTTTGTATGTATACTGAGGAGTGGGATTTCTAGATCATATTTTAGTTCTATTTTTAATTTTTGAGGAATCACCATACTGTTTTCCATAGCAGCTGTGCCATTTTGCATGCCTGCCAACAGTGCACAAGAGTTCCCTTTTTGCCCTATTCTCACCAACACTTGTTATCAGGTGTGAGGTGATATCTTATTATGATTTTGATTTTCATTTCCCTGATGATTAGTGATGTGGAGCCCATTTCATACACATGTGGGCCATTTTTATGTCTTCGTTATTCCATTCCTTTGCCCATTTTTTAATCAGGTTAGTTGCTTTTTTTCTTTTGAGTTGCATGGGTACCCTATATATTTGGGGTATTAATCCCTTATCATGTATATGGTTTGCAAATATTTTCTCCCATTCTGTAAGTTGCCTTTTCATTCTGTTTATCGATTGTTTCCTTTACAAGGCAGAAGCTTTTCAGTTCCCCGTAGTCCCACTTGTCTATTTGTTGTTGTTGTTCAACACGTCTTTATAACAGGGGCGGAGCGGGCGCACGTTAGTGCGCGACGCTGAGCATGAGTCTGTTCGCGCGAGAGCTTGAGCGCTGTGGCGAGAGGTGCTGCTCCGCTCACAGCCTGGCAGGGGTCCTCGCAGCAGAGAGTGTGGTAAGAGGTGGATCGGCTGTCTCGGAGCCCTCTAGGCTCTCGGGCCTTGGGCCGGTGGGCGAGCTGAGGGGCCTCGGGACAGGCTGAGGACTGTGTCCCGCAGAGCTCCAGAGCCCTCGCCACGGCTGTGCACTGGCCGGGCCCTGGCTTGGAAGCAGTGGCGAACCTCTCCACCTCCCCACCTCCGCAACGTAATGGCGTCCGTCTCCATGGGTCGCCGACTATAGAGGCCTCAGCAACTGCAGTATACGGGACCCTGACATTAAGGTAACAGCTTCAACCAGCTTCAGTCTCTCGGTTCAAGTTTCAAAACTTGGTTCGGCTTAGATCAGTTGTCTACCCCTAGGAGGTGGTTAGAGGTCAGGGTTAAGTGGCCAGGACATTGAACATCATTACTTCAGGTCCACCTCTGTGGTGGAGCTATTCTCAAAGAAGGGCAATTGTCGTGAGCTGGGAATTAACGTGACTGGTATTTGCTACAACATGTATTCCTATCGATCCTATACAGATGATTTTCTCCAGTTTACATGAAAAGCCTGAGGGCCGGTAGGGTCCTGGGAGCCCAGTTCCCTCGGTGGTGATGGCTGGGCAGGGTCTGGGGACCTGGCCCTGAGGGCGCCGCCAGCTGAGATCAGTGCTGGACGGATGCTCCCGGGCAGGCCCCCCCCCTCCTCTTAGCCAGGGCCTGGACGTCGGAGGGTGAAAGTTGAGCGTTGGGACCTTGCCCTTTCTTGTCAGAACAGAGGATATTTGTTTGGTGGAGGTTTACAGGAACATTGTGACCTGACCATGACCTGACCGTGACCTGACCTCAAGAAGAAATGATCTGACACCAAGAAGTTTGCAACAATTAACTATGCCCCTCCCTCACCTTTCCTATAAAAGGGCTTTGCTGAAACCTTTTGGGGAGTTTGGGATTTTAAGGCCTGAGCCACCCGTCTCCTTGCATTGCTCTGCAGTAAACATTTCTCTGCTCCTCACTCTGACGTTTTGGTACTATTTGGCCTCACTGTGTTACCGAGTCCAAGCTCGCTCTGCTCACCGCAGCACAGGCCAATGAATCAGAGACGAGATGTTGAGGCACGGAAGAGCCGGCTGACGGAGAAGGTGGCCGACTAAAGTCTCAAAATAACCATCTTATCAGGGTCTGGATGCCAGTTTCTTCTATAGCACAGAGAGGGGGAGGAGATGAGGAAGTAAAGTAAAAAGGCCGTAAGTTTTGCAAATATCCCCTGGAATGGCCAGCCTCAGGGAGGGGATGTGTTAATTTCTTCTTTCTTGTAGCCATCCACAGGTGGACAAGGTCCGGATGTTTTCCTGAACAAAGGCACTTTGGTTTAACATTCAGGCGGAGGGGCAGGGTTCCCCGAGGCAGGCCATTATGTATAGACAGTATCTTTAGTGAACAAAAGCAGGGGAAAGCAAAGTTTAAAATAAAAGAAACAGATCCAGCATGTAGTCAGATTTGGCTCTTCCTTGTTACAACTGTGTGTGGGGCACATGGACTTTAGTTTAGTAACATCTTGGCTTTCATATCCCCATCTCCTAAGAAAGATATTGAGTCAGAGACCTTTCCCTAGATCTTCTCATATAGCAAACCTTGGGTTCTCCTATGCAGAAAGAAACCAGTGATTACTCCATATACAGCTGCAGTAGTCTAAAATTAGCTGAAATTGATTAGTCCATTCTCATTTACTGAAGTTTCCTGTCTTAGGCTGCTATAACAAAATACCATAGACTGAGTGGCTTAAATAACAAGACATTTAATATTTCTCACAGTACTTGAGGTTCTTGGCTTACAGATGGCCACATCATCTTGCTGTATTCTCACATGGCAGAGAAAGAGGGCTCTTGGATTTTCCCCTCTTCTTATAAGGTATTAATTCCATCATGAGAGCACCCTCATGACCTCATCTAAGCCTGATTATATCCCAAATGCTCCATAGTAATAATGGTAATGCCCCATATGTAGTAGTTATATCCACATACTATCACATTGGAGGTTACAGCTTCAAAATATGAATTCTGGGAGGACACAATTCACTCCATAGTCCTAAGTAAACTATCTGCTGGCCAGGAGAACCAGCCCAGTTTTGTAGTATGCAATGTTCTTCATTCACCAGGGACTCAAACTAGACTTCTCAATTTTCTTGATTTTATTTCATGTATTAAACTGAAGTTGTGTCCTAATTAAAATGTGGTAGTAGGTAGACAATAAATATAGAAATTATGACTTCTTTTTCTTTCTTTTAATTAACAGAAATATTTTATAAATTATTTGTTGGTGAGCTTTTGATTCAATACTTCTTTGAAAAAGAATTCTCTTGTTGTCATGGAAAACCAGAAAGACTGATCTGCAACAGTCATTGTATATTATCTATTATTGTGAAACAAATTACTTCAAAACAGTGGCTTAAAACATTAAGCTATTATTGCCTGCTTTCTGTGAATTAGGAATCTGAGAGTGGCTTATTTCGGTGCCTCTTGTTCAAGGTCTCTCATGAGATTACAATCAAGTTTTATACCAGATGCAGTCTCATCTGAAGGCTTGTTGGGAGTGGGGGCAGATAATTTACTTCCAACTCACTTATGTAGTTTTCAGCAGGTCTTGGTCCCTTGCTTGTGAGCCTCCTCAAAAGATTGCCTCAAGGCATAGCAGGTAGCTTTTATCAAGGCAATTACTGCAGGACAGAGTGAGAGAAAGCTCCAAGATGGAAGTCACAGTCTTTTTATAACCAAAATGGCCAATAAACACATGAAAAAATACTCAACATCATAAGCCATTTGTGAAATTCAAATCAAAACCACAATGAGATACAACTTCTGACCCATTAGAATGGCTAAAATTTAAAAAAAAGAGAGAGAAAGAGAGAGAGACTATAAAAAGTGTTGGTGAGTGTTTGGGGCAATTGGAACCATTGCTGGTGGGAATGTAAAATGGTATGACCACTGTGGAAAACATTTTGACATTCCTTAAAAAAGTTAAACATAGAATTTTCGTATGACCCAGCAATTCCACATCTAAGTATACATGCAAGCTAATTAAAAACATGTCCACAGGAAAAATTGTACATGAATATTCATAGAAGCATTATTCATAGCAGCCAAGAAGTGGAAACCACCCAGATGTCCATCAGTCGATTAAACAATAAACATATGTTTGTATTTCCATTCAATGAAATATTACTTACACCCCAAATGAATGAAGTACTGATAAATATTATAACATGCACTAAGAGAAAAAATCCTAGGTTAATTAAAAGAAACTAGACAAAAAGTAGACAAAAAAGTATGCATATCCTATCATTTAATTTATATTAAATTTCGAAAATAGGAAAATCCATTAAATCAAAAGTTGATTAGTGTTTGCCAGGGGCTGGAGGAGGAGGAAATAGAGAGTGACTGCTAATGGGTATAGATTTTCTCGGGCTGGTGAACATGTACTGGAATTACATAGAGGTGATGGTTGTATAACTCTATGAATATATTAACACTCGGTGAATTATACACCCTAAAAAGGTGAACTTTATATTTGTGAACTATATCTCAATAAAGCTATCAGTAAATAAAAGTGAATAAAAATGACTATGAATGCAATCATGAGTCTACTACAGACTCCAAAAGAAGAGATGAGTAAGAAACATCAGAATGATGTTTATTTTTTAGTGAACGTAAGTATGGGTGGTATAGTTGCTGATCCCAGGATAATTCCAGTAAATGTACATAATCATAGAGAGAATGATTAGAGATTGAGGTGTAGTCTGGTTTAGATTAGCTTCTTTTTTTTTTTTTAGAAAAAAATTGGATTGATTTTGGATCTTGATAAATTGATAATAAAGTTACTCTACAACAGTGTTTGTCAACCTTGCCACTATTGACATTTGGGGCCATATAATTCGTCATCATAGGGGACTGTCCTGTTCATTGTAGGACTTTAGCCACATCCTAGGCCTCTACCCACCAAATACCAGTAGCCATCCCTCACAGTCATAACCATAAAAAATGCCCCTAGACAGTGCTTAACGTCCCCTGGAGAGCAAAATTGCCCCTTTGAGAACCACTGATTTTTAATTTTTTTTATTAAGGTATAGTTGATTTACAATATTATATTAGTTTCAGGTGAACAACATAGTGATTCAAAATTTTATAGATTATACTCTATTTATATTCATTATAAAATATTGGCTATATTCCCCATGTTGTACAACATATCCTTATAGCTTATGTATTTTATACATAGTAGTTTGTACCTCTTAATCCCCTACACCTCTTGCGCCCCTTCCCCCATCCCTCTCCCAACTGGTAATCACTAGTTTGTTCTCTACATCTGAAAGACTTTTCTTTTTTGTTATATTTGCTAGTATGTTTTATTTTTTAGATTCCACATACAAGTAATAACACACAGATTTGTCTTTTTCTGTCTGATCTATTTCACTAAGCATAATACCTTCCAGGTCCATCCATGTTGTTGCAAATGGCAAAATTTCATTCTTTTTTTTTTTTTTTTTTTTTTTTTTGCGGTACACAGGCCTCTCACTTTTGTGGCCTCTCCCGTTGCGGAGCACAGGCTCTGGATGCGCAGGCTCAGCGGCCATGGCTCACAGGCCTAGCCGCGACATGTGGGATCTTCCCAGACTGGGGCACGAACCCGTGTCCCCTGCATCGGCAGGCGGACTCTCAACCACTGCGCCACCAGGGAAGCCCGTCATTCTTTTTTTATGGCTGAGTAGTATTCCACTGTGTGTGTGTATATATATATCTTCTTTATCCATTCATCTGTTGATGGACACTTAGGTTGCTTCCATATCTTAACTACTGTAAATAATGCTGCTACGAATGCTGGGATGCATGTCTTTTTGAAGTAGTGTTTTCATTTTCTTCAGACATATACCCAGAAGTGGAATTGCTGTATCATATGGTAGTTCTACTTTTAGTTTTTTGAGGAACCTCCATACTGTTTTCCACAGTGGCTGCACCAATTTACATTCCCACCAACAGTGGAAGAGGGTTTCCTTTTCTCTACAACCTTGTCACCATTTGTTATTTGTGGTCTTTTTGTTGATAGCCATTCTGACGGGTGTGAGGTGATATCTTATTGTGGTTTTGACTTGCATTTATTTGATGATTAGTGATGTTGAACATCTTTTCAGGTGCCTGTTGGCCATCTGTATGTCTTCTTTGAGAAAACAGTTATTCAGGTCTTCTGCCCATTTTTAATAGGGTTGTTTGTTTTATTTTGAGGTATATGAGTTGTTTATATATTTTGGATATTAACCCCTTATTGGTCATATCATTTGCAAATATGTTCTCCCAACAAGTAAGTTGCCTTTTCATATTGTCAGTGGTTTCCTTTGCTGTGCAAAAGTTTTTTTATTTAATTCGACGCCATTTCTTTATACTTGCTTTTGTTTGCTTTGCCTTAGAAAACATCCAAAAAAACATTACTAGGATTTACGTCAAAGAGTGTTCTGCCTATGTTCTCTTCTAATAGTTTTATTGTTTCAGGTCTTACATTTGGGTCTTTAATCGATTTTGAGTTTATTTTTGTATATGGTGTGTGAAAATGTTCTTTCATTGTTTTACATGTAGCTGTCCAGTTTTCCCAGTACCATTTATTGAAGAGACTGTCTTTTCTCCATTGTATATTTTTGCCTCCTTTGTCATAGATTAATTGACCATAAGTGTATGTGTTTATTTCTGGGCTCTCTAATCTGTTTCATTGATCTGTGTGTCTGTTTTTGTGTCAGTACCACACAGTTTGATTACTGTAGCTTTGTAGTATAGTCTACAGTCAGGTAGCATCATACCTCCAGCTCTGTTCTTCTTTCTCAAGACTGTTTTGGCTCTTCAGGGTCATTTGTGTTTCCATATAAATTTTAAAATTATTTTTTTCCAGCTTCAAGAAAAATGCCATTGGCATTTTGATAGGAATTGCATTGAATTTGTCGACTGCCTTGGGTTGTATGGTCATTTTAACAATATTAATTCTTCTAATCTATGAACACAGTACATCTTTCCATCTGTGTCATCTTCCATTTCTTTTATCAGTGTCTTACAGTTTTCCAGTTACAGGTCTTTTACATCCTTAGGTAGGTTTATCCGTAGGTATTTTATTCTTTTTGATACAATTGTAAATGGGGTTGTTTCCTTAATTTCTCTTTCTGGTGCCTTTCCACTGGTATGTGGACCTGGGTCTCAGGATCTCTGGCTCAGGGCCCTGGGGGTCCCAGGTCTAGTGCCTGCTGTACTGTATGGGGCAGTGTCCTGGGCCCTCTGGTGGGCAGGGCCATGTCCAGGGGTGACTGTGGGCTCAGGGTGTCTTTAAGGCAGCCTGTCTGCTAGTGGGGGAGGCTGTGTCCCTGTCCAGTTAGTTGCTTGGTCTGAGGCATTCCAGTGCCTACAGGCTGATGGGCAAGGGCAGGGCTGGGTTGTGAGGCTAATAAGCTAGAGGTAGGATTCCAAAATGTCACCTACTGGCAGTAGTGTCCCCATGGTAGAATGAGCTCCCCCAAATGGCTCCCACCAATGTCTATGTCCGCAGGGTGTTGCCTCCTGCCTCTCTGCTAGATTTTTTGAGATCAGCAGGTAAGTTAGACCCAGGCCTCTTTAAAATGACTGCTTCTGCCCTGGGTCCCAGAGCCTGTGAGATTTTGTGTGCACTCTTTAAGAGTGGACTCTCTATTCCCCCAGCCCTCTGTCTCTCTGGAAAGTAAGCCCTGCTGGCCTTCAAAGCCAAATGTTCTGGGGGCTCACCTTCCCAGTGTAGGACCCTCCTCCCCCTGGGGAGCCCATTGTGGGGATTAAACCCCTCATTCCTTGGGAAGGACATATGAAATTGTAATTATCCTCCCATTTGTGCATTGCCCACCTAGCAGTATGGGTCTTGACTATACCACGTCTCCGCCCCTCCTACCTGTGTTGTTGTGGTATCTTCTTTATATCTTTAGTTATAGAAGGTCTTTTATGATAAGTTCTGGTCGTTTTCATTGATAGTTGTTCTGTAAATACTTGTAATTTTGGTGTGCCTGTGAGAGGAGGTGAGCTCAGTTTCTTTCTACTCTACCATCTTTAAATTAACTTCTAAAAGATTAATTTCTTGTTCTTAACTTCTTTTCTGAAAAGCTCATGGATAAAACTAGTGGGAACCGGCTCTCCACGTCCTTGCTGCTTCTTGTTGAGAGGACGCATTATTTCTTCTTATGTAATATATTGGTGTCTGATTAAGATGCATATCTGGAAGTAGCAATGGCTCCCACTTCTTAAACTTTAAGTTTCTTAGGTCATTGCTGGTTCTTCTCTGGGATTGTTTTTTCTCATAAAAATAAACAAGCAACACAAGCCTACTGGTTCTACAGTGCTGGCCATCACCATCACTTGCATGTTTTGCAAACATGATTCTGAGCCCTTAAGCTCTCTTCTCTGGCAGGCTTTCATACTTTAACATTATGGTTTCTATTCATTTACTCAGTGTTCACTGCTTTTATCTAACTCACCTTATTTTCATCAAAAATCTTAACATCAAGTAGTGCTCTAGTCAGAATGAATGCTGTTTTTTGTGTCATGCAAATACAATATAGGAAAATATAACGGAGAACCATGTTTCTATTTCAGAGGGTGCCAAAATTTCATTTAATTGCTATATAAACCCAAGAGTCGGTCAGGTGTGTTCAGTATAAACCTTCTCTGGTGTTGAAGAAAATTTCCAGCTGAATAGAATTTGACATTTTAATAAAAGGAAGTGTGGCATTATGCTGCAGTCTGCATGCCTGACTAGAAACAGCCAACCATGCCGAGAAGATTATAAAGTTTTTCCTCATGCCCTTTAACTTGAATCCAGTCATCAAAAGATTGATTTAGTTCTCAAACTTAATTTGCAGCTCTAATTTTATTATGTTTTAAAACCAGCTAGATCTTTTTAATCTGTTGGATCAGCTGCAGCTGTGTCTCTGCTTGCACTGTGGGATATAACTTACTTCTCTGTTATCTCTAATCATAATGAGAGAAAGAAAAAACAAGTTCAGAGTCATTGCCCTCCTTAGAGTCAAATCACGTCCTTGACTCCAGGAACTGGAATAATCTTTGTCCTTCAGATAGAAGGATGTAGGGTTTAAGGATTAGGAAAATTTCAATAACTCAGAAAGTTCTCTTCATCAGTTTAGGGGAAAAAGTATGTAGGGCTGTTTGCCTAATGCACACCAGAGTCCAAAGGCAAAACAAAAAAAAGAATATTGAGACTCATAAAAAGGATCATTGACCTGGAGTAAACATCACTTTTAAAAGCATGGCTCTTAGCCTTTCTTCTAAACAAAGACAGAGGTACATCCATTTGCTGTATACATTCTGGTACTCTGGAAAACCCTGTTGTTAGACTACTGACATGCATTGCTTAGCTAACAGCCATTTATTGTAAAGCCAAGATACTCAGTTTTTCTCAGATGATGTAGAAGCTATTTTAACATAAGCTAGCTGTTGGGAAAGAAGTTTAACTGCTTGGAGCACCCAGTCTTCCATTACCTACTTCCTTTCTTCCTCTCAAGCTAAGGGATGAGATTCAGGCTGCACTAGTTGTGTCTCTAGGAACTAAGGAGGACTCTCTAGGAAGTAAGGAAGACTTGAGGAGAGGGGTAAAACCTTTTGAGCACCTGAATTGTGCTGTGGTATGTTTTCTGGGGACATGGACACTAGAAAGCTGCCAGCTGACCTAATCTCTGTTGATCTTTCTTTTTCTCTTTCTCATGCCACCTGCCTCACTGCTCACTCAGTTCTCTTTTTCTCTCCTTTTATGCTTTGTATTTCTATATTTCCAGTGTGTATTAGATAATTTAGATATTTGAGAAAAGAAAAAATATATATATATCTTAGGATTTTACCTCAAACACTGTTAGCATTTTTTTGTAGTCTCCTTACTTCTGCAGCCTCTTGTCATAGCCATTGTGTAATGTATTGATATCTCCAGTTATAACTATACACGTTTACATCCTGTTTTTTCTATTCAACATGTCTGTACAAGCCAAACTGCCCCCATCCACCAAGATTCCTCAACTATTCAAAAGGTCTAAAATTTTGCTCTGGTCCATCTGGCCTTAAGTCATAATTTAATGTGATCGAGGCTTGGTGGCATGTTTGGCCCAGGTTTTATGTCCTCCTGTTTTCTCAGTCCTGAGTAAACATTCTCTATGTTTGATAATGTCATCTAATTTCTCTACTTCTCTAGAATGATTAAGTATTCAATATGGAATAAAGGTACTTAATCCCACTCTTGAAAAACTTTCTGAGGGTTCAGAAATTTTTTTAAAAGGTCAGCTCAGTCTGTCTCTGTCTGTCTCTCTCTCAGACACAGAGCACAGAAAAACAAACATTACCTGCCCAGCACAGAACAACTTTTTAGAAATGGTGTTTTGTTGTATATTTGGAATCCAGACCCTAATAACTACACGTCATGGGGCATTGTTCTCACAGCAAAATGTTAGTCATAGGAGTGAGCACAATATGTTACCGTTCCCTAACCCATACTCTGTTCCCAAGTCCCACCAAAGCATATATTGCAAAGAGCATAATTTGTTAAACATCTTCCCCCCCCCAAAAAAAAAAAACATTTGGGATGGAGATTTTGGTTTTCATTGACATCCCATTACATTCTCAGCCCCAGTCCCTCACGCCATGAATTTCTTTGCCTTGTTCAGTCCTATATCCTTCAGGCCTGAAATAGCCTCCTTTGCTTTGGGAGTTTGGGGTATTGATAAAAATCCTGTGTGTTCCTGCGGGTGGACCCTCCTTTTTCCCCAGGCTATGTTGTCCCTGATGGGGCTTCTGCACCCAAGCAGAATTGGAAGGTGAGTTCTGGGGGAAAGCCTCTTGTGGTGTTCTAATCCTCCCTCTTGAGCACAGGCAAGCACCGAGCACCTGCTTTGAATGGCAAATCACCTGGAGTGCTGCCTGGGCCTGTTCCCAGGTGGGCTGGACAGAGATCCTGAGTTCCACGGAAGGAAGCCATAAGGGAGATTGAGAGTTAATGCAGCAGACAATACTGACTCTCAAGTACAGGCTTAAGCCAGGGCACCAAAAGGAGAATGCAAGACGATCACATTTCATGATTAGAAAACAAATACACTTAGCAAGGCATTCAGTACTTAGTTTGATCCTAGGTAAAATAAAATGAGGGAAATTTTCTACAGCAGAGGCAGTACCTGTACTTCACCCAATTATTTTTTCCAAGGAAATGCAAAGACCTTCTTACCTAACTTCACGCCCCATGGCATCCCTCACTTATGCTGTCCTAGCTGCTCTGCATGACCTAGGAATACCAGCATTAGACTCAGTCTTTGAGTGAACAGAAGGGGGTGGGGTATGAGAGACATTGACATACTCGTTACCTTTTGCCAAAATATGCATTTTCAGGTATCTTTTATAAGCACAGTTAGTTACTCTAAGTATGTATTAGTACCTTGGAAGGCACAGAGAGTCAGAGGGGAAATACTATTTTATCAGAAGTTGTTTTAGGGGAAGGGAGAATCATGGTATAAGCAAGTTTGGGTAATAACCATGTCATGGGCTAATACCAGAGTCCTGGCCTCAGTTGGTAAAACACCTGGAGCCTTCACATGAGGAAAGAGATGAGGCAGTGAGCTTGAACTTCCTAATAATATGTAGCATTATGTCAGAATTACAGAAAAATGAGTCAGACATTGATTTGTTAGTGGCAAATGCATATTACCAGATGACTTTCAAAGATGGAAGCAGGGACAAGAGCAAATGCAACTTTAGTTCAAAGGGGAAAACAGAGGCAGGCTCTAAGTTGCTGAGATGGAATTTAGCTTCCTAGGCATGTGATTATTCATTCCTATACACATTTGCTGTACAAGGGCTGCATGGGAGGAGGTAAAAGTGGCAGAGGAGCTAAGACAAGCTAGCTAAGGCATGCTGAGGAGATAGATAGATAGATAGATAGATAGATATACCACTCGTGTCCCTGACCATCTTCTGCCTGACATTAAAAGGTGCTGGCTAACACAATGGCCTCAGCCTCAGCAGATTGAGGTTCTAGTACTCTCTCAGTTGTGGTGGCTGGAAAGGCAAATTCCTTCTCTCTAGCTAGATCTTGATTTAAGTGTAACCATAGATAAAGTTGCTGGAAAGTCATGACTTGAATATTAATTACATCATGATGAATGAAAAATGTTTCTTCAAAATGCAGATGTATTTCAGCAGAAATTATACTTGAAAGTTTGCCCCATTGAAAACCACTTAAATGATTTGGTCTCAAATAAATTATTTTATTCTTTATTTGAATTATTTTAGGAACATGGTTATATGGCAAAGTTTTCCTTGTAGGTTTAAAAATAGTTGGTCATTAACTGCCGGCAATCTGATTCCTCCTAGAATGATTTCATTAGTGTTCACACTTTTGGAAGAGGTGACTTGATATACTGTTCAGCCATAATTATCTGATGACTGTTGACCTTCAAGGCCAGAAGCATACAGCTCCAGAATCCTGATAGGAGTGTTGCTTTCCATGCCAGCAGAGGATAGAAGTGCTGCAGAAGTGATGTTTGCAGTGTCCTAAAGGATAGTGGCTGGTTGAGTAGCTATTGGACATGTCCTACGTGAAGGAAGCTTAATTTGTAATGTGCATCATAAATGTGATAGAAGAACTAGTGTGAGCCAAATGATTAAAAAGAAAAATAGGCATGACTTGTTGATTTTGAGGTTGGCCTGTCTGTACTACTAACCTCTGACTGATTTTTTTTAGACCAGGTTTCTTAGGAACTTAGAAGAATTGCCCTCAGGCCTTGTTTATATTAGGCAAGAGACAGAGATTCCACAGTGTAGTAGTATGGTTAAAGTCTCTTAGAACTGCACATAGGAGAAAATACAAAGAATGAACAAACATACAGAGAAATTCCATCTTTGCAGGTAAAAAAAGAAAGGGAGATGAAAACAACCACAGTATCATTTTTACCCATCAAATTAGTGGCAACAAATAAAAAGAAAGCTAAGATCCATGAACAGTGAAGTTGCATTAAAAAATGACACTGATACACTGTTAGAGGTAGAAATTGTTCCCTTTAATAGGGAAAGCAGTACAGCAATACTTTGTAGAATCCTGTGGATGGGTCGTCAAGTTGAGTATTTTCTTTCTGTCAGGTATGTCAAAGGCCAAATGTTTAATAGATAAATTTATCCTTTGTGGCATCAACTTCAAAAAATTATTAGTGTCCCCCAAGCAATCCTCAAGCCTGTCACCTGCCATTATGGATTTGTTTTCTTATGACATTTTGCAGACCTAGATTCCCAGAAGACAGGGCTCAGACTTCCCTGTACCTGCAAAACAGCTAGCACATGGTTTAAGGTAGTAAACATGTAATGCATATATTATAATTAAATGTATAGTCTCAATTCATATCACCTCTTAGTGTCAAGAAATTGTGTGTGTGTGTATGTGTGTGTGTGTTTAAAGTCATTGGTCAACAGCTGGCAAATAATAAATATTTGTTCACTCATTCATTCACTCAAAACAAAATATAATAAGTGCCAGATATAGATACAACAGCAGAGTTTCAATTCTAGTGAAGGGGAAATGGACAATAAACATGAAAAGTGGTTTATGTAATGTTGTTACAAGGTGATAAGAGATGTGTACAAAATAGAGAACAGAATAAGAGATTGGAATTGCTGGTGGTAGTTGGCAACCTTAAATAAGGTAATCAGGGCATGGATCACTGGAAAGGTGTCACTTGAATAAAGACTTAAATGAGATGAAGGAGTGAATTATGTGGACAACTGAGAGAAGAGTATTCCAGGTAGAGGGAGAAAGGACAAAAGCTCTGAGGCCAAGATGTGTCTAGAAGGTTTGAACAACTGCAAGGAGGTCAGTGTAGCTGTAGTAGAGCAAGGGGAGAGTAAATTTAAGTATTAAGATACAGGATGAAAGATATAATAGAAGGACACATAAATAGGATATTGTTGACCTTGTTGTTGGATAGACCATGAGAAAAATGGGGCACCGCTGGGGAGGTTTGAACAGATAAATGCCATGATCTGATTTACATTGTGATATGATCATTCTGGCTGCTCCATTAAGAAGATACTCCAGAAGGGCAAGGGTGGAGGCAAGGAGATGAATGGGAGGCAACTGCAATAATCCAGGTGACAGGTGATATGGCTTAGACCAAAATGATGACAGTGAAGGTGATGAAAAGAGACCAGACACTGGATGCATTTATTGAAGGACTGAATAAATTAATAATATCATGGTATAAAACTAATAGTAAATCATAAAATAAGCCATGAATCTGCTATATGCTTATATTATCAAATGAATACTAGATATCTAAGTCAAAGTTACAATATTTTCAAATCATGAATTTTATTAATATTATTACAGCATAAATTTTTAATGGAAATTTTCTACTAATCTTTTTTGACACTGCACAAGAGTTACGGCATATACAGAAACAAATAAAGAACAATCTAGCCTGGCTGACCTGTGGATACTATAGGGTCACGTAGATTTATTCACTGCCTGGGATCCTATGCACGAGAAGCTTTGCAGGGCCAATGATTTTAAACTATCAACTCTTTAAAGTAGCAAAATGCTCAGGGTCGCTGATAAATAGCTAAATATTGGAAAATCCCTGAATGACAACTCTCTATATGACCCAAGATTTTGAAAGAATTCTGTCCTGACATTTAAAATTTTCTTGATCATTTGTAAAAATTTGTCCACTTTGGAGATCCACAGACCTAAAGATTTGGGGAACATGGAGAGGGTTCAGAAGACTGCCACCAAGATGATTAAATCATTGGAAAATAAGGGCTATGAAGAAAGGTTAATGAAACTGGGATTGTTCAGCTTCGAAACTAGAAGACCAAGAGGGGATTTAATAATGGTCTTTAAGTGTATAAAGAGCTATTATACAGAGAATGCTCACCAGCTGGTCTCAGTTTTCTCTTTGCACAGAACAAGGAGAATGTGGTGTAAATTGCACCATGAGGGATTTAGGCAAAATACTAAGAAGGATTTTTCTGATAAAAAGTGTTGTTAAACACTGAGGTAGGCTACCAGTCCAAAGTTCATCTGACTCTGCCTCCTAGCAGTGTACCTACAATTCCAAGTATATAATCCATTAATATCAATTCCATCTGTATTTCCTGACAGCTTACTGTGTGCAAGGTACTATAGGTTGGGTTATTTTCTGTGGAAGGTCATTGTTGCAATTCACCTATTGACTTAGAAGGAAAAGCAGTATAATTTGGATTATATAACAAGTGAGTTATAAATTCAGAAAACAGAAAGCAGCTACTTAAGGTGGCATGACATAAGACCAGTTAACTTTGATATGCAGGTATTGTTGTAATATGATAGAGGAAAAAAAGTCGAGTGGAAGTGTAGGCCTGAAAGAAGGGGTGCAGGTAGGCTTTGGGAGGTTGCTGAATGGAATTGAGTCATGAGGAGCATTCTGCTCAAGGGCAAAGGCGATGTGACTGTTCTTGCCTCCTTGCTCTTTGGAGTAGGGCAGAGCAGTGGCGGTGAGGCTTGTACTGCACCAGCCAGTCCCATAGGTGAGAGGAATGTAAAACAAACAAACAAAAAAGACAGGAATACAATGAACATTTTTTCCTAGTCCAGTTTAAATTCTAATCATGATCTTTACTTCTCCCACTATAAATTTCTTTCCCTTGGGGGGTGGGATGAGGTTTGGCCCAATCGTTTTCTTAGATACTTTATTACTGCAGTTGGGCTGAGAAAGCAAAGGTCCTGATTTTCTGTTTGATACTTATCTTGACTCATTCCCTGTAAGTTTAACTCATCTGTTTAATCTCTATTATGCTATAGTAGAAGAAATATGTGTCCTTCTGAGTTTATATCTGGTGTCCTTAACGGCTGTGAGATATTTAACATTTCTTTATCACCCTGAACTTTAAATTTCCTTGTCTGTAAAGCAGAGATAGTTATTACCTCAAGGAGTTTCTGTGAGAATTAAAATGTTTAGCAAAGTGTTCAGCGCCTAGTGGGTACTTGTCATAAGCTAATTCTCTATACCTTTTCCAGGTAACGAACCATCAGTTATGGAATGACATCATTCCATGTCTTTTCTCTGCTGAGCACCTGAAATCTTTGCTTCAGTCTAAACCTCTCCATTTAGTTACCTTAACTCTTGTTCATATGGTAAGACACCTGGGTTGCTCTCGTTAAATAAGATACTCTCAAAAGTATGAGTATCTTCCTTGAGAAATGGGTTGTTCAGAATGGAACACATGATCATAAATATTATCCCGTCTGTACAGAGTATAAAAATGTCCTTATTATGACCTCCCATGAAGTGGAAAATATCTTTCTATTAGTACATCCTGAAATTGCACTGCTTTCTTTCTTTTTTTTTTTTTTTTTTTGTGGTACGCGGGCCTCTCACTGTTGTGGCCTCTCCCGTTGCGGAGCACAGGCTCCGGATGTGCAGGCTCAGCGGCCATGGCTCACCGGCCCAGCCGCTCCGCGGCATGTGGGATCTTCCCGGACCGGGGCACGAACCCGTGTCCCCTGCATCGGCAGGTGGACTCTCAACCACTGCGCCACCAGGGAAGCCCCCTGCATTGCTTTCTTTACAGGCACATTCTGTTGATACTTTTAACACACATTTTGATGAATTTTTAGAACCTGGTTTTCTTTGGAGATGCTCTAAGTCTGGTTCTGTCTGAAGGTAATGCACTAGAGCAAATGATCACACAAGACTGTTTTGAGCTCACTGTATCTGTGATTCTCAGAGACTGGGCAATCCTGAATGAGTAATTTAACGTCCCAAATACCTAACTGACTTTCCAAATAAAATGAAACAAAACATAACGTAACATAACCCAACACAATATAAAACATTCCTACGAGTCTTCCTTTCAGGTTACTACAATAACCTCTTTCTTACTGTTAGACTTCTTGGAAAAGCTACTTGTATTTGCTACTTTCAGTTCCTCACCCATCAATTATTCATCTCAAAGAAATCTGGCTTTCCCCTCAAACTGCTTTCCCAAAGGTCACCCAAGAACTAATTGTAAAACCCATTGGTTTATTCCCAATTATTTTCCTCTCTAATCACTCTGCAGCATTTGACATTATTGACCATTTGTATCTGTACAATTCTAACCCAGAAAAACAAAACACACATGAATAGGAATATTTAAAACAAAAGTTTGAATGCAAGGAATTGCTTACATGGGCAATGAAAGAACTGAGAAGTCAGAGCGGACAGTGAGGTCACTCAAAATTAGCAATATCAGAAATGATGACAGCCTTAGGCTGGAGGACAAAGGGAAGAGGCAGGGTTACCAAAGCCCAGGAGAGGAGGTAACTTCACTAAAACTAGAATGACAGGGAGAACTAAAACCACAGAGGAGAAGAGATTGCCACTTAAGATACTATTTGAGGCAAAGTGAGAGGAATAAATACTCTGGTTTCTCCCCTCTTCCCACCCTCCAATCTTCTGTTAGTGCCCTGAATTGGCTGAATCCAGGTTGAAGTTAGATATCCATAGAGACTGGGAAACAAACTGCAGAGACCACCCCACCTCCACCTTGTCATACAGAATGGAGCAGGGGAAAGTAAGGAATGGGTATGAAGTAAAACAGACCCAGGATTGGCACAGCACCGTTGCCATTTGACATTCATTCTCACATTTCTACCTATGCACAACATCTTTACCCTTTGACCCAATATGAAGCAAGTATCTTTTATACAAACACTCACATCTCTATTCAACTAGGGAAGACAAAAAAGATCATCAGTCATTGTGTTCATCCCAATTAAAGAATCTTTAGATGACACTGTAGGGGAGCAAAATTTTGCCAAACCAAAATGTATCTTTGACATGAGGATTATTTCAAGCTGAAAAAAATCAAAGCCCAAAAGATGCAAGAAGAAGCTTTGAACTTCTCCCTAACTGCCTTAAAATGTAGATAGAGGACATATTCCAGGAAAGAGCCATCACCATAGATAACTATAGCATGAATTAGGTGTGTGGACAGGGATGGACCTAGATAAATTTGTTGGTTAAAAGTCCATTCCATGTCCCATTGCCTCTGCCTGGCCCAGCAAACATTTATTTACCAAACCTTTGCTTTTCCATCTCCATGTCAATTGCCTTCCTCCCCTTTTAATCCCAAGCCACTACCCTCAACATCCTCTTTTGTCTTTAGCTAAGATGGTGTTTAAGGTGCTGTTTTGGCCATTTTAATGAGTTAATTTTCCTGGGTCTCTCCCATGTATACATGTTATTAAACTTTTGTTTTATTTTCTCCTGTTAATCTGCCTTATGGCAATTTAGTTCTTAAACAAACCAGAAGAACCTAGAAGGGTAGAGGAAAGTGTCTTCCTCCCCAACAATACAAATTTCACCTCATCAGATTCAGGTATGATTCCTCATGCTCAGGAGACTAACTTGCAAAACTGCACACCTCTAACTCTCCTCACACAAAATATAGCAGGACTATCCTAATTTCTTAGTTGACATTTATTACTTCATTGAATAGAACTAAATCTGCTCAGTTACAAAACTAGAAAACTACAAGTCACCCTAGAGTCCTCTTTCGTTTTCTGCAATAAGTCTATCATGATTACTACTGATTTCGCTGTTTTAGCATCTCTCAAATATTCCACTAGCACATTGATAATTCAGGCTTTCATTATCTCTCATTTGGATACCTGAAATAGTCTGCTAATTGGTCTCCTTGCTTTCACATACTATGGATTTTTCCACCTTTAAATCTTTGATAATTCTGTGTCCTTTACCTGTAAAGCATGTTTCCCTCTTTACTTGTTGAAATTCAATTCATTCTTTAAAGTTTAATTCAAATATCACCTCTCTTGTGAAACCTTTTTTGGTTCTCTACTTTCCTATCCATCATAAGATTTAATCACTACTTTATTCTTTTTTACCCTTAATGCACTTTGTATATACTTTTATTATATCTCAGATTGCGTTCTGTAACTTTCTGCTTTTTTCTTGGTCTCTACAACTAGAACAACTTTGCTCCAGTCCCTACCAGAACGTTAGGGAAAAAGTTGGTGATTGGAACATATATGGTGAATAGAAGTCTATCTGAATGAATATGTGAATTAATCAGACACTTGATGGATGAGGGCAAAATGCTTTAACATTGGCTTTAGATTTCATTGTGGGTATTAACAATTCTATGTTTAAGTTAAAATCATGTCTGAAGAGTACATTGTGGAGAGAGTGTACTTCCTTAACCCTGAACTCTGGGAGCTCAATTGTCTAGATTGCTTCTATGGAAAACATGTTAGAATGAACTGTAGTAGAAGTTTATGGGTAAGAATAAAAGGCCTAGAGTGGTTCATGTTAGAGAGACAATGTGAATTACTGGAAAGAGCACTTGGCCTACAATTTGATAAACCTGGGTTGATTTTCTGGCTCTGCTTCAAGCCTCAGAGATTTGGCACAAAAATCAAAAGGAAATTATGAGGTAAAATAGGTGAAAATCTTACATAAATGAGTAAATGCTACTATACAAAAATAAGTGAGATAGTATAATGAAATTGTTAGAAGTGCAGTATTTGGAGTCAGAGAGTCCTGGGTATATGTTTTGTGTCTGTTCCTTAAATCTCATGTGAATTTTGTCAAGTCATATAACCTCTTTGAGCCTCAGTTTCCTCCTATGTAATATGAGGATTGTGTGGTACATGCTTTCCAAGATGGTAGCTGTGATTAAAGGATAAAATGAATGCAAATAACATACCAAAATGCAAGGTAATTAGATTAGCTCTCAATGACAATTCTAACAATTATTATTTTTACTCATAAACAGAGCGTCAAATCATGCCAGTGCAGAGACATATCAACATGGAAACTCATCAAGATGCATTCATTTTTCAGTTGTCTGGAAAAATTGTCCAAGGTCTATACTTCCACTTACTTTCATATCATGCTCTGAAATGCTATTCAGAATTCACAGTGTGTTTCTAATCTAATGCATTGCGACACAGTGAACACTACTATGCTGTGTGCTATGGAAACATTGTAGAATGCCAGCATGGATAACCACCATGCTGAGTCAGGCATGGTGGGGCACAGGGAAAGCTTTTTCTAATGTAATAATGAAGAAGGGACTTTTCTGATCAAATAAGTGTTTATAAAACTCAATTATGACACAGAATATGATTCTTAATGCTACATTCAAAGTTGGATCTCCAATTCTCCCTAATTTTATAGATTATGAGATCAACTTGAACTGTTTTTTTTGAAATTCATTATCTGACAAAGGAAGACATGAAGTTAACAAGTCCTTTCTCATTCTTTGTGTGCTGTTTAGACATTAAGCTATACTGATCAGCATCTGAATTTCTAGTTGCTCTCTATGATAAGTACTATACTTATAGATAAGTACTATACTATAAGTTGCAGAACTGCCTAGTAGAGACATGCACTATGGAATTTTATGGTTTGATATAAGATGAGAATGAGTTCATTTCTGAGTGACTTTAAGCCCAGAAACTAATATATCTCTAATATGAATAGGAGAGCTTAGTAACAATGTAAAAAATATTCTTTATATTATCTCTCTGAGGACAATTTTAGAGGTTATTTTGCTTAATCATAAAGATTTCCTGAAAGAAATCTGAGTTTTTATAATTATTTACCAGAAAATGTATAGAAAAATCTGAGCATCAGACAGGGTGAGGAGCAAGCTTAAAAGGGCAACATTAAGATTTCTTAACTGTGAAGTAGCCTAAATATATTTTACTTTTAAAACAAAGAAATAGTAAACACTATGAGCTGGAAAACAAAATTCTGTTTTCCCCCTGCTACTGAAATTCAGAGTCTTTTATTTTTGTCAGGTTTCTTGCAGAAAGGGAGTAGACAAATAACATGTTTTTAAAAGAAAAGGTCTTCAAAACTCTTTGGCTAAAATAAACTACTGTTTTTGACTATGATGGTGTAACTCATACCAGACTAGCTCTCCCAAAATAAACAACCCAAAAAACTGGACAAATTATATGAAGAAATGCTTTTCAGGCACTGGCAGCTAGAGAGCTATAACTGCTAGAGGAGAGAAAAACATAACTGAGCTCCCCAATATCTTATTTCCTCGACTGGAGCAATTTTTAAAATACAATGCATTGAGCTGGATATAAGAAAGCATGAGAGTCTGCTCAGCTGTGGATACAGAGATCAGACTTCTGGGCAGCTGAAGATGCTAGATTCTGCATGTCAGGTAATAAGGGAGGAGGAAGATGTGCAAAGGGAGGCCCCGAAAATATGTGTGGGACAGCACTATGAGCATTTGGCAGTGTGAAATGGAAAATTTGAAAGGAGCAAGTATGAAATATCTGTTATTAACCAAAATGTAAGAAGTATGAAGTAGAAAATGTGAAAGGGAAAGTGTAAAATGTAAAGTGTGATGTTACAGTATCGATTAGATTTTGTTAACATATCATTAGCCCTAATACAATCACTAAAAAATAAAGGAAGCATATCTAAGAAGCCAATATAAAGCATAAAATTGGACATAAAATTGGAACTGAGCAGAACTCTTCAGGGCTCCCCCAAGTACAAAAGCCCCTCTATGTCCCCTGCCCCTTGTTTGTAGAAAAGCTAAAGTCTCCCAGGCCTCCCAGAGTCACAAAAGAGCAGGCTTGTGCAGTTAATGATTAGGATAATAGAGTCACAGTCTCAGTGTCTGATGCACATTCGTGAATTGTTTTACAGATACTATAACTGCCACCAGAGGAAAAAAGCTAACTGTATGATGACCAGGCAATAGTCATGACATAAGTTGCTCCATCTTGAGCAGTACTGAGGCAATGGCTAGCACAATTCCAAGAACTGGCCCCAAGAGAACGGGATTAACATTATTGCTCATAATAATCTATATATTTGTGGGCATCAAAATAATTATAGCTTGCTCTGCTCATATAGGTAAGCAGGCAACAAAAATTTCCAGCAAAGAGATGCTACAGACCCATGTCAACATCTTCCACTCTGTGAATATGGCACCCTAGGTCGGCATGAAGAAGTTATAGAAGATGGATCTTCACTCATGATCCCATAGAAATGGAATGATATTTGATTGTGGGGAATTGAAAGCAGCTCTTTTGCCCCTTTCTTCTTTGCCCATTTCTCTTCCCCTCTAACCTTAAAAAAACCTAATCATAAGAATGAGATCACTAGGCAGTTTAACCTAACTCCTGACTTACGCTCTACTGAATGCACACCATGCCTTGCCTAACCTGTTGATTCTTTTCCTAGATTAAAAAGAAGTAAGAATGAAGAATTAAGTAGCTAAAAAATGGCTAGTTCTCTACTCCCAACAGCCCCATTAGCAATCCTGCAGGCAGATCATGTGGGCAAGATAGCATCTGAAGAGAGAGTCAGCAGGTCTGCACGCAATGGAGAATGATGTAGAATCCAACCTCCTGCCTTGATGATTCACTGAGCTTCTTACCCCTTTTTTCCCTTTAAAAACTATCATAGCTGACCAGAATCTTTGGAGTTGGTCTCAGAACATGAGTCTACCTTCTCCCCAGATTGCCAGCTTTTCTGATGAAAGCATCTTTCCTTTCTACTGACACTTGCCCCTCAATTATTGGCTTTTGGGTGGCAAGCAGCTGAACCTGAGTTCAGTGACAAAATATAAAAAACATTTAATTCAACCAAAAGATGAGAAGAAATGAGTAATGAGGAACAAAAAAAGAGAGAGAGAGAGAAAGAGAGAGAAGCAAGTGGAAACTCATATATAATCAAAGTTAAACCGAACCATTTCAATAATTTCATCAAAGGTAAATAGACCAAACCCTTTAATTAGAAGATAGGGATTGTCAGATTGGATGAAAGGATAACAAACTAACTAGGGATTGTTTACAGGAAACACAAGAGACTTTAAAGATACAAATAGGTTGAAAGTAAAAGGAAAGGAAATACACATACTATGTATACAGTAAGAGTAATAAGGCTGGAGAGTCTATATTAATATCAGACAAATTGAACTTTAAGGCAGGGAGTATTATAAGAGATGAAGAGAAACATTTCATAATGATAAAATGGGCAGGTCAGTATAGAGGCAAAAAAGTCCTAAATATGTATGTACCTAATAACAACATCAAACTTCATAAATAAAAAATTGATAGGGGCTTCCCTGGTGGCGCAGTGGTTGAGAGTCCGCCTGCCGATGCAGGAGACGTGGGTTCGTGCCCCAGTCTGGGAGGATCCCACATGCCTCGGAGCGGCTGGGCCCGTGAGCCATGGCCGCTGAGCCTGCGCCTCCGGAGCCTGCGCGTCTGGAGCCTGTGCTCCGCAGCGGGAGAGGCCACAACAGTGAGGGGCCCGCATACTGGAAAAAAATTAAAATAAAAAAAAAATAAATAAATTGATAGAATTACACACATCAACAGGTAGTCACAGTTATAACTGGAGAGTTTTATACCTCTCAGTAATTAATAGAAGTAGACAAAATCAGTAAAAATATGGAAGATACAAAGAACACTGGTGATCATAAGTAATGTCTACAAAATATGTCTGTAATAATTTATGAATGTTTATAATGCACTTTTTACATTATTTTTTGAATATTGTCAACAGTAAGCCATAGACAGGCAGAATGACTCAGAACTGCCAACCTACCCTCACGTCCCTACCCATCTTCATTTATCAGCAAGCATCTAAGCCACCTCTTGCACAAAATCTTTGATTTTGGGTAAATTTGGTCCCTGGTCGGATTTTTATATTATTGTAACTCATTCTACATCTTCTAACCAGTATCATAATGTACTAGACAAAGCCTTTTTTCTGCCATTGGGAAATTTCTAATCGTCAGGGGTGGAAAGTGGAGTCATCCTAGTAGATGTAAACCTAGAGACCATCTGGATATCCCTGCCTCTTGGATAGTTTAGTGAGGACACTTGTGATTATCCACCAACTAAAAAGTCATGGAGATATCTGTACCACAAATAATCCTTATTGGCTTGTTATCAACCAAGAACCCTGAATACCTCTCCCCAGGTCACTTTCTAAAGACTTGTGCCTTTCATAGAACAGGTAGCTAACAGTAGTGATTACTATATGTGACAGTATAATGTCAACTGAAACTGTATTCCTGATCCTAAGGCCCACATTCAGAAGGTGAGTCCAAATTGCCTTTCCTTTGACGCCTACGATTTGCATCGTCTCTGTCTATTTGGCTGATGTAATAAACACTGTCGCTACCTCTGAGGAGAATGAAATAATTATATGTCACAAAATACAGCCATCTACATCAGTGTCTGTCTTGGATTAGTGTGGTAGAAGCACTGTTCTTAATGTTTTATTTGAAACCTACCTGTATCTGAGTCATTTTAGGATTGCTTTGTATGAATTCATCATAATTTCAAATATTCCATAAATTTGCATTGCTGTTGTTACTTCCATTTGTATTAACAGTGCTATCTGGATGTCTTATGTAGGTATGCTGGTATACATGTATACTAATACGGGGTGCAATAGCTCATCCAAGGCAATGCCAGCTTTCTTGATGAATAGATAATGATGAAAAAATACGTTAAGCTCCTCAGCTATGAGGCATAAAACGCCATTACAAAACCATCAAGAAGCAAACTTTGCTTAAATGTCAACTATAGATGAAATTTTGTGGTTGTTTTTGAGGAATGTCTAATGCCTAAAAGCACTTCATTGAAAGAAGGTGGCCGCCAAAGGTTTTAATCCTTGTTATTTCTAAGTTGCCAAACAACTTTAAAACATATTATTACTTCAAGAACTGGCAAGGATTGTAATGTCACTTGGATTTAATTTGCTCCAGGAAGCATCTTGCTTTAGGGTAGAGACTGGGAGGCATTAACACAACGTTTGGAGCTCTGAGTTAGAAGGAGGTATGATAAGATAGAGAGATAGGAGCATTCCATCCTCATGACCTCACTGAGCAAATGAAAGATTATCCAAAAGACTTGCAGTAAAAAAGCTTTCCTGTCAGACTAAATGGAATTCAGACCTTATTTTCAGAGATACAATATGCCATATTAATGTGCATGGCTATCGGGTTCAATTCACTCTGAAGGATTTATTGAGTTACCTGAAAATGTATGTATGTACACACATATACACGTGTATACACACCCTGAGGTTATGTTGTGCTGTGCAAACACATAAATACAAGCATTATTAATCCATATCAACAATATAAAACCGCAAAAAAAAAAAAAAAAAAAAAGACTGTCATCTTTTTTTTACCAGCCAGAACCTGTATTTCAATTATACATTAGGTTTGGGACTTCCCTGGTGGCACAGTGGTTAAGAATCCGCCAGCCAATGCAGGAGACACGGGTTTGAGGCCTGGTCCGGGAAGATCCCACATGCCGTGGAGCAACTAAGCCCGTGCACCACAACTACTGAGCCTGCGCTCTAGAGCCTGTGAGCCACAACTACTAAAGCCCGTGTGCCTAGAGCCCGTGCTCCACAACAACAGAAACCACTGCAATGAGAAGCCCACGCACCGCAACGAAGAGTAGCCCCTGCTCGCTGCAACTAGAGAAAGCCTGTACGCAGCAATGAAGACCCAGTGCAGCCAAAAATCAATGAATTTTTATTTATTTATTTATTTGTTTGTTTGTTTGTTTTTGCGGTATGCGGGCCTCTCACTGTTGTGGCCTCTCCCGTTGTGGAGCACAGGCTCCGGACGTGCAGGCTCAGCGGCCATGGCTCACGGGCCCAGCCGCTCCGTGGCACGTGGGATCCTCCCAGACCGGGGCACGAACCCGCGTCCCCTGCATCGGCAGGCGGACTCTCAACCACTGTGCCACCAGGGAAGCCCAATCAATGAATTTTTAAAAAAATTAAAAAAAAATTATACATTAGGTTTTATTTTGGGGTGTGTGTGTGTGTGTGTGTGTGTGTGGTGGGGGGGGGTGGTTGCTGTATTACATTCTTGAGTTCTGCTGAGCTCTCTGTTTACATAATTCCTGAGCTGCTACTTAATTTCCCCATCCTTCAACTATGAAGTTGAGGTCTTTGGTTCCAAGTTCCAGGCCTTGTCATATCTTATATACCAGGCCCCACGACGTTAGATTCATAGATTTCACCATATTAGATTCATTCTTTTGTTCCATTTGTTCTGTTATTTTTTAAAGTATTCTAACAGTCAATATTTTTCTATTTTTAAATCACCCGTAGATTTGTTAAATATGTCTTCTAGGTTTTCATCCAACTAATTAAGAAAAAAACATTGAATAAGAAAAGTCTTCCAACAGAGCTTTGTATCATGGTACTGTAGACTTTTTTCCAGTTTGATACCTGTGGTTAAATTGCACATCTTAAGTATACTTGCTTATACAGGGACTTAGTCATACATCAACTTAGTCATCCTAGCTCTCAGTTCATATATTTTCATCTTACCTTCAAGGGTCTCACGACAAGGCTTGTCAGATGCTTTGCTGAATCCAGGATCATGTTGACATCTATAGATTCTGTCTTTGCATCATTAGGTCAAAGAGTTTCTATGTCCTATGAATTTCAAAACTTGGTCCTGTTCTTAGGATCTGGGGAGGCCATGGTCATGAATTAGTCCTAGGCATTCCAAAGGGAGTCTGATTTGGTCTGGAACTAACTAGGAGAGACTTACTTATCTGGAGTGGGCTTATTTGAGAAGATTTAGATGACCTCTGGCTGATAATGTTGGTGCTTCTTATTTTTAGCTTTATCATTTATCCTGAAATCTCTTACACTAAGTTATGCCATGTTATAACATTTAGATCACATTTCATTTTGTGCTGTGATAGATAAATTATGTGGTGGAGGTGACACCCTGGAACTAAATAATGCAATAGTTTGCTAGCTTTTTGAAACCAAGATCTGAATGATTCTTCCTGTATTTAAGGAATAGATTATTATTCAAGAGTTGTAGTCATTTAATTTATTCTGAAGGTTCTCCAGTTTGCTCTAGGAAGAAGCTAAGTAAGCTGATACCACCTTTGACGAGTTCTGATGTTAGTCTGAGAGCAGTGATGACTTGAAGTGACTGATTATCAGGATTCAAGTGGAGAATACGAGTTCACATTTTAAGTACCTTTTTCTTCCTGGTAGCCCAGTCACATAAATATGTAAGAAATTGTTTACCTTCATCGTAAAACAATTGCAATTCCCTGTTCCTGAGAGTACATGACAACAGGTATCCAAATGTAATTTTTAAAAATCTCTTTAACCAACTGACCAAATGTGTCAATCTGTCTCTTTTCAAGAAACTTCTGGTCCTTGGAACTTCTGCTGTTTCAAAAGAAGTGAGAGTCCTTAGGGAAACAGGAACTTAACTCATGGTCTGGGTATGAATTCAGTTTTTGTTGTTAAAGAAATTGATGGAAGTTTCTGGTGCCAATACTTAAAATCATGCTACAGTATGGGAGTGATTGCTTGACTATATGGGAAAAAAAAACTAAATACTTATATAGTCGTATTTTAAATAAATTGAAATTTGTGGAGTAAAACATCAGATATTATAGCTTACCACTTCTCAAGTTTTGTTTAGTTAGTTGTATACTTTGCCCTGTTGCCTGGAATTCTCTGTCATAGTTGTCAATTTCAGTATATCCTCTAGATGCCATGAGGATCAAGTACAGCTTTGTAAGTTGCTTGCTATCGCATATATTATGTTACAGTGGAAAATTACTTGAGTCAACTTTGACTTCTTCCTCACTTTGGCTCGCATGCAGATTGTTGAAAATTCTATTTCCATCTACAGAACATCATCCTTGCATTTCCTCTTTAATGGTTAATGTCCTTCATTTAAATATCAGTGAGTCTGACACCTCTAGTCAAGAAAGCTGCTCTCTCTCCTGTCTCTTTGTGTGTGTCTCTGTATTTATTGCTCTTTTTTTGGATCCTACACTCATGTGCTCATTTTTCTTCATTGAAATGATAAATACTTCTGTAGTTTTCAAAGTTCTGTGGGTGATTCTTATGTTTAGACAACATTAATAATCCTCAGACTAACCTATTAACCAGGATTATAGCTATTTAAGCTTATAAAAGAGATGTTTCATTAAGTATAGTAAGACATGTCTGGCCTTCCAATCCCATATTTAATGATTTACATCTTTGAGTCAACCTTGTTGAAGTCTAGCAGCTGTAAGAGTGGTACTCTGTCATATATGTATCCATACATTCAGTTTATTGTATATCAGACATTTATTGAACGCTATGATGGCATACTCCATGTCTCTTTTGAATGTGATTAGCTATGCTGTTCTTAATTTCAATTCAACAACTTTCATTTACTCTTCTATGGAAATATGACTCTGAACTTCTGTGTTCCTCTACCCTAAAGACCTTCTGCCAGACTATGGAGTACATTTTGGAAATCCTGGCTTCCTAGAGCTGAGTTCCTCAATGTTAATGAATATGTAAATCCCCTGGGGATCTTGCTAAAATTTAAATTCTGATTCAGGAGGTCTGGAGCAGGACCTAAGATGCCACATTTCTAACAAGCTTCCAATTGATGTTCGTGCTGATGGTCTGTGGATCCTGCTTTGAATAGTGAGGCTAGAGTTTTCTGGGTGGTAGTGTCATTACTGAACAGGGATTATAATAAGTATTCTCCCTCCATTCCTTCACTGGTAACTTTTGATTTGGTGACTGAGGAAAAGCTGATGGTTGCATAATTGAGGTCTCTATTTCTCCGGGCTTTCAGAGTGCTGCTAGCTTGTCAGGAGCAGCTTATTCCAATATCCTGGTTGTGTGTCGTTACCTTCTCCCTGTGAAGAGGAGAGGTCAATTTCTTGCTCTTACTTCCTCTTGCTTTGCTGATTTTGTTTTGTACAACCAATGCATAATTAAATACCCCCAATTTTGTTTTACTTTTGTCCCCCTAAAGCTGGTTGATTTTAAATAAATACACCACTGAGATTTTATGCTCTGCTGCAGGAGCAGGCAAGGTTTCCATTAGCCAGGGAATGAAGCCTCGACCATAAGTTGCTTAGGTAATTACTCAAGGTCAGTGAAAGGTGTCTTGATATTTTGTCACCTGAATATGTAATGAGAGCTCTTTAAATTCCCCAAGACTAAAAACAAGATTGGTTTAGGGTTAGAGATAGGACCAAGCATAGATATGAAGTGAAATATAGCTCCAGCTGTGTAGAAAGAGACTGTATGAGCAGAAATCTAGGCAGAGTTAGGGAGTCTAGAGGTGTTATCGTCCTTTATTGTGCATTGACAACAACTTCAGAGCTTATTTAAAATGTAGATTCTTGGATGTCACTCCCCCAAAATCAGAAGACATATACATAGGGTGGGACCCAGGAATATGTATTTTTAATGAGCATAAATTATATTCTGACATATTCTATAGCACCCACATTATGAGAAATGGTGGTTTTTATGCAATATCCAAAGGCAAAGTTTTCGAGCATTTGAAAGGAAGGTTTGGTCATTACAGAATAGACATGTTTAAGAATTATCTTAACTATAGAATACTCTCCTCCATAAGCAAAAAGTATTTCACTCAGAGTGTGAATGGAAACATTAATTCAATTGCCAGTGGGTAAATTTTCAAGGAAAGGTAACTATAATTGTGTCACAAAAATTATTGGATCTATTTGCTTGGAGCCTGTCCTCTTTCACTCTAACAAATGGCAAAACTTTCTAAAGGGTGAGCTTATTAGAAGTCTTAGGTACTAGCAAAGCTTAGTACTTTCCAGTGACACCCAAATGACCTTCAGAAGTGTAAGAAAGGAAGAATAAAGCTAGAGAATAAAATCTATGGCAGCAAAATAAAACTTGAGTAACCTCTCCTAAATGTTATGGAAAAAGTACAAAGAAATGGAAATAAAAAGAGATGTATCATAGGTCTGGAGGACAAAGAAATGAGATTCAATGCAAGGGTTACAAGTGGGTATCCCTTAAGTGCAGAAGGAAAAGAATATAAAAGAAAATTGGGGTGCAGGAGTGATGTCAGCAAGATGGCACCAAAATAACTCTGGGAGAGCTCTGGTGTCCAGTTAAGAAGCTGCAGCAACACAGTGGAGAAAAGAAACCCAAGAATAAGCACACACAAAGGGTAGGAAGAACAGTTTCCTTTTGTCTACATCATCCCACGCTTTAGGCCAGCATGGCTCAGGGCCAGGAGGGATCTCCTTGGTCAGCAAGTTCTTCTCACTGGGGAAAAGGAGATCAGGGTGAGTGTCCAGCTTCTTCAGCCTTTCAGGGCACTGCGGAAGGACCTACTTGAAATTCATCCCCCAGGGATAGCTAAAGGGACTGGCATAGCGGAGACATCTGTCAATACCTGTGAATAGAAAAGAAGGGCAGGGGGCTTCCCTGGTGGCGCAGTGGTTGAGAGTCCGCCTGCCGATGCAGGGGACATGGGTTCGTGCCCCGGTCCGGGAAGATCCCACATGCCACGGAGCGGCTGGGCCCGTGAGCCATGGCCGCTGAGCCTGCGCATCCAGAGCCTGTGCTCCGCAACGTGAGAGGCCTGCGTATCGCAAAAAAAAAAAAAAAAAAAAAGAAGGGCAGGGCATTCGGTACCAACCACGCAGCAGGTACCGCCATGGTCCCCAGTGGCCTTCTTTGCAAAGTACCCCAGCAACCTCCACCACTGAAGACCTCAACAGCCCTCACAGCCACCACACCCTTCCTGCAAACATCACCTCTGAGGATCCTGCAGTGTTGACCATCGCAGACCCCAGAGGCCTGCTCTGCAGATCCCAGAAGCTTTCACTGCTGAGGAACCCAACAGCCATTGCAACCACTGCAGATGCCCCAGAGTTTTCACTGCCGAGGGCACTGCAGTTTTCCCCTTCATGGACTCCAGCTGCCTGAGCCGTCACCCACCCGGTCACTCCACCATGCTTTGGACCTGTTCCAGCCAGCGCTGCTGTGGGTACCTTGGTCTCAGGAGCCAACTTGGTCACGGCCCACCTCCACCATCACTAGGGCACCAGCCTGCTGCTCACCCCAGACCCCACTGCTGGCTTCTGCTCCCACCGCTGAGGACAACCTGAAGACCGCCACCGCGGCTGAGTGCATGCCACGAACCTCCACCCACGCTGATGGCTCTGTTCCCCTCTATCGCATGCACTCGGGGGACAGCCAGCCCCAGCCCCACCACAAGCCCCCTCAACCATGAGCTACTGGCCCCACCACCACCAGCCGTGGTGCGTGTGATCTGCCGGTACGTTCGACACTGGACCCAGAGGCACTTGCAGCAACTGTCACCTCCCCGAAGCTCTGCCGCTGAGGCCCACACAGTTGTGGCGGATTGGTACAGTCTGAGAACACGTATCCAATTCTTTAAAATTATCCATACATTTATTTTTTTAAACAATTCCATTCTTAGGAAACAAAGATTTGCAGAAAGATGGATGTGGAGGGATATTTCCTAAATTATATATAATGAAATGCTTTATTTTTCCTTTATATTTTGTCTTTCATTCTACTCTCACATGCTGTCACCTGTCATATCTCCTAACACTCAATAAGCTGTCACTAATAACATTAACCTTTCCTTACCAAATTATTGTTAGGACAGCTTGATTTTTGAAGAGGCATTGTTTGTTTTCTCAGTAGTCTCTGGGAAGCTGACCCCTAGTTAAGGGAGGTATTACTGTAGATAGTTCAAATGGATTCCACGGTAAAAGTGCCTGATGACGCTGACAGCTATGACATTTACAGCTATAATGGCCTAACCATGTAGTGTCATGAATCGTATATAATAGGGATGCATTTTTCCATGAGAGAATGAAAAAGATGTATTAATGAGCTATTAAGAACTAGGAACATCAGTTTTAAAGAAAGACTTCCTATGCTAATGTTCAGTTGAATTAGCTCAAGTGTGGAATTAGCTCAAGGGTGGAAATATTTTTGTGGTCTGCAATATCATTTATTTGAAAACTTAAACTTACTTATTTTGGAAGCAGGCCAACCAACCAATACATCATTCATGTCGTACCAATATATTAGCAATTCTGTGAAACTGAAGTAACAATGTTAATTTTCTCTCAAAGTGAATGCCGTATCAGTGATTTAAATGAGTAATTAGGTACTGTCAAATTAAATTCATTTTGATTTCTGAAATGCACTCCATGTTATACTATATTTCCTCATTAGAAGCATATGTCCTTAAACATTTTAAATTATGCAGTTTGGGAATTATACACCATATCTCTAAACATTTTCATTCAGTACTGTTCATATCAGGACATTTGAATCCAAATGTGATATTTTATATACTCTGAAAACTGCATGTATTACTTACTTCTTTTATTTTTATTCCATTTCTTTTCTGCTGCTTTAGCAGGCTCCAGCTCCATCTCTCTTGTCTTGCCCCTCTTTTATATACCAACTTTCAGTAGCTGTCATCTATTACCTGTATGACTCAGTTCTTTCTGCTCTATGCCCCTCCTTAAAATGACTTGACAAAATGTCATGCCTATGATTGTCACTATGTGAAGCTTTTAAAACTTTTATAGGTTTCATGAGACTGTGTAGGTATATAAAATTTCTATAGGTTTTAGAACACATAAATTTAAGGAAGATAATATATTGGCATATGAAACGAACATATTTTCATCCTTGGTAATTTCTGGTTTTGGTTTTCCACTACTCCAACCCCCTTAACAAAGGCCAAGCCTGCCTGATGAACCTTAAACATCAAGGTTGCTATTATAAGCCAAGCATAGTGAAAACTCAAGGCATCCCTTTCCTTCTGGCCCTTGTAGAGTATTATGAAATAGAATAAAAGCTCAGGCAGTGTAAAGATGTTAAAAGCATGCATCCTTGTGTCCTCTTGTCAATATGGAAACTCAAGGTGGGGTGGATTGGGCATCACTGTAGAAATACCCAGATAGGAATAATAGAACTTGATAATACCCAAGTTAGCAGGCTGCTGGAGGAAGCTTAAATCCAGGTTTGTTTCTGAGCCATGTCCAAAATGGTGGACAAGGAATAATAATGTAGCTTCAGTAGAGAGAGGTGATTGGATAGATGAGCATGTGTCGGCACTCCTGTGTCACCAAGACCTGCTTGTGGTGTACAGGGGAACTGCTTCCACGTGCCTCAAGGAGTGCACAATTTCTTTCCCTTTTACCTAAATACCATTTGGGCAGGAGGAGAAAGAAAAAGTCTTTTTAAGGGGTTGAATTTTAAATTGACGATTTCCCCAAAGAGACTGTTTAAACCCCTGGATATTGAGACACCAAGACTTGTGAAAGCTTGGGAGCAGCAAAGTCACGGACTCTGTAAAATAGAGTATGAATTATTGTTTCCACTGTGTGTGTGTACGTGTGTGTATATTATGGATAGCTCTTTAAAAGAGTACATAAGAGATTATCACCAAGTGAAATAATTTGAACAAAGAATAAGCAATGGCTGTGAATGGAAACGCTTGGATAGGAAATGCATTTGTCTTCAGAAATCTATTACACCAAAAATATTTGAAAAATAATGAATACCACTTGTTTTTCCTGAAGTATTTCTTGATGCATCCTAGTCAGCATTACATTTATAACTTCTTCTCTAAAGAATTATAAAATAATTGGACAATCTCACACTAAGGAATATAATTTTCCTAAAAGAATGAGAAAGATAAACTGATTACCATTAAGTATAGCCTCACTGCATCTCCAAGAATAAATTAAAAGATTCTTTAATATTTTGGAAATATATTATACAGCTGCTGAAGCAAGAGTCATCACCTCTGTGTTCCAAGCAGGGAGCAGAATTCAGGCAAAAGGATTGGTCTTGGTCAACAGTTCCCCTTTTAAGGATTCTTCCTGGATGTCTCCCCCAACAACTGGTGCTTATATCTCATTAGAAATATCTTGGTCACATGGTCACCGGAGCTGTAAGAGAAGCTGAAAATATGGTATTTGGTACCCTGAATAAAATTGGAATTCTATTACTAAGAAAGAAGTAAAAAAAAAAAAAAAAAAAGATATTGGCTAGGTAACTAGCAGTTTCTGGCATCCTGTCTTATAAGATGGTGTTTTTGTTAAAAAAACAAAAAACAAAAAACAAAAAAACTTGGCTTGGGGCTTTAGTTTCCAAGTGTAGAACAAGTGGCTAAGCAGATAAATATATATAAGTGCTGCATAAACCGTAGAAAGCTATATGCATGAAAGCTCTCATTACTACCAGGCTTCATGTGAATTTTTTAAAGCCAAGAGTAGACATAATCTATGCCCCTTCAGGGGTTTGTAATCTTAGAGAATAATTATATTCATGCTACATTAATTAGAGCATGGAATAAAAACAAAGCTAAACAAATAAAACAGGAAGAATAATCCTAGATTCTAATCCTTTATTTTTAAAATCACTTGTGGAGATAATTTTTCAAAATACCACTTAAGGACCAGATCTAGCCCAGCCTTCAGACCAGATTGTTAATTATGTTAGTCAAGACCTGTTCTGGCCTTTGAATAATTCTCAGAGGGCAAGCTTCTTTTCAGCATTTTAGGGAGGCACCTTGCTGCCTCCCCAGAAATAACTTACAGTCAGAATTTATTTATAGTATGTCTGGGGTCTTATTAATAGATTTTTATTTTTAGAGCAGTTTTAGGTTTATAGAAAAATTGAGCAGAAAGTACAGGGTTCCCATATACCCAGTCTTCTCCTGTCTGCAGTTTGCCCTATTAATAACATCTTTCTTTAATGTGGTACATTTGTTAAACTTGATAAATCTCTGTTGATACATTATTTTAACTAATATCCATAGTTCATATTAATTAGGGTTCACTCTTTGTGTTGTAGAGTACTCTGGATTTTGGCAAAATGTCATGTATCCACCATTACAGCGTCAAACAGAATAGTTTCACTGCCCTAAAAATTCCCTGTGTTCCACCTATTCATTCCTTCCCAACTTTGTGTCTGGTTTTGACATACTTTTACCATTTGGCATTGAAGATGGGGTAAAAAGGCTAAGGGGATGCTGACGTTGAACTTGATGGTTCCTTTAAAGTTGGTAACATTGTTCCCAATGTAATCTGAGTTTGACCTCCTCATAAAGGCTTTCCAGTAATGTCTGTAATTAAGAAAATTTAATAAGCATTCAGTAAATATTATCATCATCATCATTGTTATTATGCAGCAGACCCTGTGTCAAGTATACTAACTCTTTTAGTCTTCACAAGAAGACTATGAGGTAGTAGAAATTATCCTTGTTTTCAAAATTAGAAACTGAGGCCAAGTCTCGCAAAGCTGTCTTCCCAGGATCGTATGGTTATCTCAGGGCAGAGCCCAGGCTGGCTTCCTGGGAATATGATCAGTGCATTCGCAGAGCCCCAACACTAAGAAGCACCTGACACTTGATTTAACGCCCAGCTCTCGACATACTGAAATTCTTACTACAGTTTTCTTTGACCTTGTGTTTTGTAAGTAAATCATAACTGGACAATGGAACATGAATGTGAGCAGAGGAGATATGAACAATGTGGGTCTGCTGCTGGTCCTTGCTTTTGCCTTTATACTTAGCATTTGTGATGTCCACCATGCATCTTCCCTAACAGCTAACCTAGTACTCAGGACCCATGCTTGGTTTAATGCTCTGCTGTTGCCATCTTGAAAGTCTTAATAATTTTATCTGTGAACTTGTGTTTTGTATGTGGAGTCCAAAGGGATAATGGAGCATGTATGTGACCAGAGGAGATACACACAATATGTTGATCCATAGCTACTCCTTGCCTCCCAACTTGCATATAGTGGTTGTGATGCCACATGAGTTCAGAATTCTGGTTGACCCATGATGCGTGGGAGTTGAATAAGACTCAGTTGAGTACAATGATCAGCGTGTTATGTCTATGAGTAAGCCACGTGCTAACGTTGTTGAGAGGCTGCACTTTCCTTTCCTGTTTGCAATGCAGAAAGAAGGTCATGGTATTATAAGAAATAGAAACAATTAATCCTATCATATTCTTTCTTACTCTTACTCCCCAGTATTAGCCAATCCTTTACACTGAAGATGATAACCTGGAAGGAGAGGGAAAGATAAGGCAATCCATAGTTCCTTTTCCTTTCATTCGTTCTTTCCTTATCAGTCAGCCAAAGCTAATGTGTGTGTATTAAGAATTTAAAGAAAAATTGATGAGTTGGCTTTGTGAACTGTTTCCACTGTTCTGGCAAGAACAAATTACATACGCATATATGAGCTATGAAATATGAATTGTGTGTTTTTGATGACTCCACATACAAGTTAAATGCTTATGCTTTTATTTTAAATGGGCATTGCACAATATAAAGATGAACAGTAAAATTCATGCTAACCATTTAAAATTTTAATTTTTTTTAACTTGTATTGATTTTAAGTAGCACATAAAAAATACCATAAGTCAAGAAGAGATTACAGAGGAAAGGGAAAAAGCTTTATATTTTAAGCGCTTTAAAGACACTTTTTTCCTGGATACCCTTCATTTCATTTTGCATTGGGTCCCACAAATTATGTATCCTTCCCAGGACAGACAACTGATTCACAACCAGGTCTGCCAGACTCCATGGCTCATGCTCCAAACTAGAGGTTCCCAACCCTTTCACCTTATGGCCACACAGAGAAAATGATGTTTATAAGGAATGCTAACTCTGTGGTAAATTGAGGAGACTGGTTTTGGCCAGCGATGGCCAACTCGCAGGCCCAGGCCTCCCCGGTCCTGGCCTGGCAGCCTTGAAGGCTGAGGAGATCAATATCTCATTGCACTTGGAAGGGCCTCTACATCGCAACTACCACATAGGAATGCCTTGATGGCACATCGTGCTGTCTACCCATATCTTCTTTTTGGATTTAGTACTTAAAATAGTTACTCAGTTTTTGTCAAGCAATAATAATGATAGCAAAAATATAAAATGTGTATTTATTTTTTCTATGTACCAGATATGTTTCTCAGCACTTCATATATATTAACTCCTTTAATCTTCAAAACTCTATGAGGAAAATACTATTATTATTCCCATTTTGTATTAATTGAATTACATGAAATTGCAGACTGACTGTTTTGCACCTACAAAAAAGGCAAGTTCATATATTTAAACTCAAGAGATGAGGAGACTGACAGAGAGATTAAGTACATTACCCAAGGTCACTCAGCTAGTAAATGCCAGAGCCGAGATAAAATTCTCTACTAGTTCAGACACTGGCAGTCCAACTCTGAAGCCTGGGACCTAAGTCACTGTACAATGTCATCTTTCAAAGAGAATTAAATTATGTGTTATATTGGAAATAGTTATTGAAAACATGGGGGCATGGAGTTAAGACAGCAATTTTTAACAATCTCAGACATTCAACTTGTATTTGTCAATTTCCTGTGCTGTGTTGTGGTATGGTAGTGAGCCAAACACAGCTTTCCCTTCATACAACTTGTAGTCCAATCTGTTTCAATATCTTTTTTTTAAGCCTGCTAGGAATAGCAGATGCCACTTACAGTGCCCTGGCTGCATTTGGACTGGGCCTGTTGCTAATCCACTCCATGCCCTATTGTATTCAATACTCAACAATCCTTTGTCATCATTGTCATTATTCTTATCAGTTTGCAGATGAGGAATCTGGGACTCAAAAAGATTATATAATTTACACAAGGTGACCCAGATAGTAAGTGGTAAAACCAGGCCTCAATACCAGGGCTGTTTGATGTCAGACGCATGCCTTTTCCACTAGTACACGTCCACATGAGAATTTCCTCTTGTCTGCTCATAGACTGAGGGATGGTCATCTGCTGATTTTATGGTATTCCAGCAAATAGTCTCTACCGACTTCTCAGGCCCCATTCTGTGGCTGAAATGATTATTTTGCTTACAATAAAGAGTGAGCTGTGCAGCTGGAGAAATTTCTATCCAGATGCTGGTATGTCACTTTGAATTGTTATTACAATATAAAGTTCCTGTTCATATTTGTTCCTATTTGCATATGTACAGGAGCCACAGTTGTTCAGCTAAACTAAGCCATTTAGCAAAAATGCAGCCCAAGATTCACAAAGCAGTTCTGAAAATAGCCCATTTGGGGCTTCTTGCTGAGAAGACTGCATAAAATATGCAGACTCTTTGATTTATCTCTGAACAGTCCCACACCTTTTATCTGTAGTCAACCTTCCCTCCCTTGTCCCTGCTTCCTTCCCTCCTTTCCTCCTTTCTTAAAGTAGACCCTGGGAATCCACTCTGTGCCAGGGACTAGAGAGACAAAGAATAAAACGTAACACTTTTTGCCCAAAAGGAGCTCAAATGCTGGGTTCAAAAGAGTTCACTCAAGAAACAGCATTGTTCCCAGAAAGAGAACTGTAGAAAAAAAGGAATCTACTTGAGGTCGCTGCTTGTGTTATCCATCCCCTTTCTTTGTTCACAGTTTGATTTTTTTCAATCTCTTTTACCTGGTAGTCTGTATGCTAGAGCCTAAAATGGGACCTGGCACAGAATAGCTACCCAACTGAATGCCTATATCTAACTGAATTGTCAGCATTGATACTTCATGCTTTTTTGTGTGGGAGAGAGTGCGCAATAGAGTTCCTCCCTCAGGCAGAATTTCTTAAGTAGTCCCTTTCCCTATCCTCCTTTCACAAACTGATTATGTTTATATATTTCATTATCCTGGGATATTGTACACGAGTTTTAACTTTGGCCCTGTCCACTCATAGACATTGTTATTATTCAGATAATATTCATATTGTTACACAGCATTTGGTTAGGTCCTGTGTTTCACTATATTATCCAGAGGGATTCTAAAAATTATAATAAAGAGCAAGCAATATGAATGATATTGTCCTCCTCTTGCAAAAGTTAATTGATTTGCCCAAGCTTAGGGAGTCAATTAGAAGGAGTCAAGTTTTGTGCTTCCTACTCCCATGTTTTTCCTTTCCTCTTTCTAGACCATCATTGCTAGGGCATGCATTTCATTGTTTTAATCACAGAGGGAGATTTTCAGTAATGCTGACACAGGTACTGTGCTATGCTCTGTGTATGTGTTATCTCATTATCCCCATTAGGTGAGAATTGTTATTATTTCTATTTTATAGATGAATAAAATAAGGCCAAGAGAAGTCAAGTAATACACCCAATGGTATTTGATCCAAGGCTATCTGATTCCAGAAATTGTGCTATTAAGAATTAATAATTAACATTTAGGGAGTGCTTTCTATGTACCAGGCAGCATACTAAGTATTTTACATGCAGTAGTCTATTTATATAGTCATAACACAAATTTTAATAGGCACATACCACAATTGCTTTCATTTTACAGAGGAAGAAAATTTGATTTAGAGAGCATATTAGTGATCTTTAGAGAAATAGAATAGAGAGGAAGGGGGGGAGAGAGAGAGAGAGAGAGAGAGAGAGAGATTTCTTATAGGAATTGGCTTATGCAGTCATGGAGGCTGAGAAGTCCCATCCCACAATCTGCTGTCTGCAAGCTGGAGGATCAGAAAAGCTGGTGGTCTAATTCAGTCTGGGTCTGAAAGCCTGAGCATCAGAGGACTGATGATCTAAGTCCAGATCTGAGTCAAAAGCCTGAGAACCAGAAGCACTGATGTCTGAGGGCAGGAGAACCTGGCTGTGTCAACTCAAGCAAAGAGAGTGAATTCTTCCTTCCTCCAGCTTTTTGCTCTATTCAGGCCTTCAATGGATGATGCCCACCCACATGGATGAGGGGATCTTCTTTATCCAGTCTGCTTATTCAAATGCTAATCGCTTCAGGAAACACTCTCACAGACACAGAGAGTGTGTTTTACCAGCTATCTGGGCATCCCTTAGCCCAGCCAGTTTGACACATAAAATTAAACACCACAGAGAAGTTACATGACTCAAGTTCAAACTGCAAGTGCATATTTCCTCCTCCACATCTACTCATTCCCATCCTGTTACTATGTACCCATTACATATCATTTCTATGGATAACTGACTTGCTCCTGAGGTCAGCCTCTCCACTTTAGAGAGATCCCATCCCCATCACCTCCGCAAGTATACCAACTTCAACAATTCTCACCCCTTTCCTATATTATATTTCCCCTCTCTACTGGGTCACTCTCAACTGCAGAAAACATACTATCATTTCTCTCATTCTCAAAGCAGTCAAACAAATAAACAAAAACTTTTGAAAACTTCTTTTTCATTTAGCTAGTGCCTCAGTTCCCTGATACTGTTTAGAGCAAAACTTCTTCAGAAGAGCTGTCACTAATCACTGACTGCCTCAAATTCTTTTGTCCTCATTCACTCCTAACTCCAAAGTAGTTAGGTAAAACCCACAACTTCACTGACATTGTTATTGTCAAGGTCACCAATGAGCTCTGCACTGCTAAATCCAATGGTCCATTCTCAGTCCTTATCTAACAACATTGGCATCTGACACAGTTTACCACTACATACTCGTGGAAATACTTTTTCACTCAACTTCCAGAACATCACAATCTCCTGGTTTTACTCCTACTTGACCACCCATGCATCTTAGTCTCCTTTACCAGATTCCTGTTCATCACCTAAGCTTTTAATGGTGGAATACCCCAGGACCCAGTTCTTAGACCCCCTTCTCATCAGCGCTCACTCCTTCGATAATCTCATACAATTACACAGTTTTAAATACCATCATAAATCCCTGATTCCCAAATGTATATCTTCAGGCCATACCTTTCCATTCAACTCCATGTAAGTATATCCAGCTGCCTGCTTGTATCTCCACTTGGATGACCAATAAATATCTCAGACATGATCTTTCAAAATAGAGTTCTTGGTTTTCTTTTCAAAACCTGCTCCACCCACAGGCTTCCCCAGTTTAATTAATGACAACTTCATTCTATTTGCTTGGACCTGAATCCTCAAAGTTCATCATTTATCCCTCTTCTCATATGTCCTACATTTAATCTGTTGGAAAAATCTTTTTAGTTCTATCTTCAAAATTTATCTAGAATTACACCACTTATTGTCACTTCCATAGCTACCTCTCTGGTCCAAACCACCACTGTGTTTTCTCTGGATGACTGCTGTAGTCTCCTAACTGATAATCCTTGTTTCCACCCTGTATCCCCCTTTAGTTTACCCAACAGAACAACCAGAGTGATTTTGTTAAAATGTAAGGCAATTCCTACCATTCCTTTGTTCAAGATCCTCCAATGACTTGCCATTTTTTTCAGAGTGAAATCCAATACCCTTGCAATGCCCTACAATTATCTTCCATCTGCACCCCATCACTTCTTTGAGCTCATCACCTTATACTCTCCCCTTCCTCCACTTTGCTCCGGGAAAATTGTTCTTCTCACTGTTTCTCAAATATGCCAACCATTGTCTAATTTCATAGCCTTTCCAGTTGGTATTTGCTTTGTCTGAAATGTACCTCCTGCTAGTATATGCTTAGGTTACTCCCTTACTGCTTTCAAGTTTTTGTTCAAATGTCAACTTTTCCATGAAGCCTACCTGATCATCCTGTGTAAAATTATACTTTATTCCTTATACTCATGATCATGCTTAATCTGCTCTATGTTTTTCTGCATAGCATTTATTATCTTCTAGTGAGCTGTATGATTTACTTATGTGCTGTGTTTATTGTTTATTCACCTGTCTTTTCCAGTGGAATTGAAGCTCCACACAGGCAGGGATTTTTATATGTTTTATTCACTAGTATTTCTGGAGTGTCTAGACTATTTCCTGATGCATACTTGGCATTCCATAGTTCTTGAATGAATGGATGGGTGAATAAATAAGTGAATGAAATAGTGAAACTGGAATTGAAAACTAGTCACTGTGGCTTAGAGACTCAAAATTCATTTTCTCTAGCACTAACTATATTGCATTTTGCTTAAACACTGCTCTGCTCGTCTGAGTTCACCCATCTTAGGATCCAGCTCCAGAGCTACTTCTATAGCTCTTATTGCCAGACTGCTACTTTTAGCAGTTACTCATCACATCATCAAATTCTAATGAGCACCAGTAATTGTCAAAGCGTTGATTAAGTATATATTCTAATTCTACACTGTATTGTTCTAGTATGGAGCTGTTACTTACTTTTCACGTGACCTAGAGAAAATCATTTTCATTTTGAGACTTCAGTTTGCTCATCTACAAAATGAAAGCTATTAGATATTCTCTAAGAATGCTTTAATTAGATATTCTCTAAGAACGCTTTTCTCTGTGGAAGTTTGGGTCTAAGCTACCACAGCAACATTCCCATAATCCACATAGTGGAAAGAGCACAAGTTTTAGAATCAGAGAGATGTGAATTCAAATCTGGGATTCAACACAATTGAACAAGGCTGTTCAGTTTTCTGTACCCTCTGTAGATAACTTATCTGTAAAATGTGAATTATCATCTTCTCTATGTTACAACTTTTAACACTAGTCTAAGGATAAAATTAGAGAATATATTTGGAAATGACTAGCACAGTGTGTGATACATTGTAATAATACAATATGTGGTGTTTTGTATGTAAAATATAATAAATCATATTCACATCTCTATAAGCTTGTAAAATGATGGGCTGGGGGAAGAATACAATATGGGACTGTGCAACACAGCACAGTGGTCAGTGACAGGGTAGGGCCTATCATTACATTGGCATAGGACCTAATCAGGTCCCAGTAGGAGCAAACGGCCAAAATGTCATGCGCTCTTTGTATATTCAGCTGCCACACCACTTTCATGGTTATGTTTCAAATAAGATGCCATCTTACATGTTGTGAATGTTTGGAAGGAAACAATTCACAGACACAAATATACACCTGGCTTATAGTCTCAGTGTTTCATGCACGAATCCCTCATTCATAAAACGGGAATGCTTTCCAGAGGCAGGGGATGAATACCGTGCCTTCTTTGCATTACCTACAACTTATAGACCAGTGCTGTGAACACAGCAGTAGGGGAGAGATGCTTAACTATTGATAATTATGATTCTAGTTTGTATAATGCTTTAGCCAACAGAAACTTTTATATCTATTTTATCTTTACAACAGTCTCATGAGGTAGGTACTGTGATAACCCCCAAATCACAGATGAATAAATTAAGGAAACTGAGATGGAGTGATTTCTGTAATGAAACTCAGCTAGCAAGGACAGAAGTATGATCTAATTCCCTGTCTTCTGTCTTTAAAGTCACCCCTGAAAGATGGAGTTAATTTGCTTCCAGAAGGCAGCAGGCTAATCATACTCTCTTTCTAAATTCTGCTCTTGTTAGCTCTTAGCACAATATCTATCACAAATGTTAATAAACATTGGTAAGTACTTTGGAAATCCTGCCATTTGCTCTGTTATCTATTGGACTGTCTGAAGCCACTCACTGGGTTCCTCTTTAGCCAAGGGCTTCCCTGTAAGCAAACTGGATCTGGGAGTCATTTGCTTGGATGCATACCATGTGTCCCAAATCAGGCTCTGTGCTTAGGTAAATGAGACCTTCAGCTTCCCTCATTAGACCTCACATGTATAAACATGTGTGTGAGGACGGTTTTAGAGCTACCAAGAAGATTTAAAGCTAGAGAAAGTAGAAAGAGAAATAAAGGACAAAATTAAGAAAGATATGCAAAAAGAGGACAGAACTTAAGAGTAAGAAGATGTGGGTTCCTTTCTGGCCCTTCACATTAATGTGCCACGCAGTCTTGGGCACATCACCTAACATCTCAAGCTGTTTTCTCACTTTTAGGATGGAGGTTGTGTTAGAGTACTCCAGAGAAACAAAAACAGTAAGATACACACACACACACACACACACACACACACACACACATCCTAAGAGATTTATTTTGAGGAATTGGTGTATACAATTGTGGAGACTGGTGTGAAATCCATAGAGCAGGTCATCAGTCTGGAAACTCTTGGGCTGCAATCTTGAGGCAAAATTTCTTCTCCTCCAGGGAGACCTGTTTTTGCTCTTAAGATGTTTCAACTGATTGAATGAGGCCCACCCACATTATCGAAGTAATCTCCTTTACTTAAAGTCAAATGATCATACATGATAACAACAACTAAAAATACTTTCCTAGGAACATCCAGATTAGTGTTTGAATAACTGGGTACTATAACCTAGTTAAATTGACGCATAAAACTAACAATCACAGGGATGATGATGATGGTGGTTGTGGTGGTGGAAATAGCTATCTTTCAAAGTCATGAAAAACAGATGTAAGCACCCATTTTAGGTATCTAGTACAATGTCTAGCATATAGTAGAATCTCAAATGTTACTTCAATATGAACAAAAGCAAATGTATGGAGTGAGGACTTATTTATTTATCTTGGACCTTTTTTTTTTTTTTTAATCCCAGTAACTTCTCTAAATTCATTTGATTCTGGCATAACTCAACTATATTTTCTTATGGCTCTAAAGCTAAGCTGACTTAGGATAAAAGTGTCACTTCAGAGTGATTTTCAGGTAGATATATTGTGCTTGAAAGAGAGCTCTGTACTTCCCTTGTAGAGATAACAATTCTCATTACTTCCAACCTGGCACCTAAATTCTAATATATCATTATATTTCCATTATGCTATTTTTGTTTTTACTTTCCTGTAGGCTGTAGCAATATATTACTGTTAAAAGAAGAAATCCTCTGAGGTTTTTGAGGCTAAATGTGGCTAACCTCCTAACTTTGTCAATTAAAAATAAGGACAATTACATATGCAGAAAGTACACATTTTATTGTTACTTACTTCTCACTGCATATGTATATAGACTGTTGTGGTAAAGTAGAAGTAGCATTGGCCTTGGGATCTGGAAAACAGAGCTTTCATAGTGGTTCTGTTACATACTATGTGACCTTGAACATCTTAACTAACCTCTGAATGCCCATTTCCCTAGCCATTATATTTTAAAAGTAGCCTTGTCCATCCTGCACATTTATGGGCTTTTAAAAACAGATAACACATGAAAAACTATCTCAAACAATGCCTAGCTCACTGACAATGCTTGATAAATGTTGATTGAATCAGAATCTAAACACAACGTGGATATTAAATCAGAACTTCACCTAGATAATATGAATATCTAAAAGACTGAAGAGTGAGTTAGCTCTGCAACAAACTAAACACAGCATTTTCCATGCTAGAAAACCTTCAATTTTTCATTGGCATTCACACTAGAATTTTCAAATTCCATTTGGAGCATAGGTCTCTCTTACACATAATAACATTTTCCTGGTAATTCATTTTTGTCAGATGAAGGTATTTGGGTACTTTTTCAGCAGAGCCAGTGTGATAAGGTTAAGCAGACTTGGGTAGAGACCAGGGTATAGAACATTGAATGAACACTATCAAGACAAAGGAGCAATAAATAATCAAGATCAACTTGGCAGTGAAGGACCAGTCACTGGCAACAGGAAGCAGGGTTAGAAACATTGGAGGTTAGATTCAATTGATAGATAAGATCAATTACGTTCCAAGGGATTGGGATCTAGCTACAAGAGCAAGATGAAAAACATTTTAAAAATGATGGATCAAGTTGCCAATTTTAGAACAGTAAAAAAAATCCAGGGTGAGGAGCACAGCACCGACAGTGATACCTGCCTCCTCCTTGCCCCAGTGCTGGGCCACAGTTTAACCTCATGCATTCCCAGTTTACCTTCTGCCTCATGGGTCTTCATAAATATCTTAGCTCTGAACGTGAACCAAGAGTTTTATTTTCTTAGTTAATAAAAAGTTGCAAATTTCCAGGGTAGGAAGAATGTTCATATGCTTTCATATGCTTTAATAAGCATTAATTAGGAAAGACATAAAATGAGCTTCTGCTTGAGTTTACACACATTGATGAAAATTAAAATGACACATTTTCAAAATTTTCATAATATCTACATTTTATATTGCTCATTTATCGTGATGAGTAAAATGTTGCCATCTCAACATTTACACAAATCCTTTCAGATTTTATTCCATTATTTTTTCTCTCAATTTTTGTTTGCAATAGTATTTTTCACTCCTTTCCTTTTGATATGGAATTTTCCCAGATAATCCTCTTGAGAAGCAAAGCTTGATAGATGTAAATGTAAAAGGCGGTTATGTAGAGTAGAGACAAGTGGGCAAAGAGGTAACACACAATAATCCAGGTACCATTATTCCTTATTGACAACTTGGATCCTTTCTGACAAGGATGACATACTGTGACTTAATCCACTTTCAGTGACCAGCAAAGCAGGATGAATAATAATCAAACTCTGGACCAAGATTTCATGAAATAATAGACCAGAGAAAAGCACAGGTTAACTTAGAGGTATTTTTTCCATTACTATTCACAACACATCATCCCAAGGTAACAGGTGATGAGATGTCAAATCTCCAAACTATCTTTCAGGACAAATAAAACCATCAGATGTTAGACATTGCACAAAATGACATAATCATCGCTCTAATAATTGAACTCCAATTAAGCTGCCTATATACTCATTACATAACGACTGTGCAGTATTTGCAACAAAGATCATATCATGCTCTAAACACACACACATACACACACACCCTAAACGCAAAACCTCTCTGATATATCCTTTAAATATAATTCTCGCACAGGATTCTTAAGGCAATTGATTTGTTGTGAGGTAGACTGGTTTGAACCATAGCTTCCTTATCTAGGTTAGTCACTTAGTACCTTTAAGCCTCAGTATTCATGTCTATAAAATGGTAGTAATAATACATCATTATTTTCTGTCTGGGTTCAAATAAGAGAATGTATGGGAAAGATAATTGTAAGTGATAAGGTGCTGTACAGATTATTATTACATACAGTAATTAATGTATTCATTACAATTCCATCTGTTAATTCTAAAAAAACCCCTGTGGTTAAAAACAAAAATGAAATAACCATTACTTTACCATCAGTTTTATCCATATTCAAATTATAACTATAGTATTGTTACAAATACACTGGAACTTCAGCATCTAAATGTAAGTTACCCCTTCAAAGTAGTTATCTTTGGAGTTTGTATTTAAATGGGCATTTATCGAGCAATTAATACTTATAAGATATTTTGCTAAGTATTTTATAAATATTACTTAAATTAATCCTTACACCATTCTGATGCATAGATATAATTAACCCTATTTTGCAAAGAAATAATTGAAGGGTGAGAGATGTCTCCAAGTTCATGGCGTGTTTGCTGGTATAGCTGCTGTCATTATTCAAATTGGGGGGAAATGATTGCATAGGCAAAACCTAAGAAAGTAGTTGTTAATACTATAGTGTGTGTGTCCGGACACAAGAAAGGAGACAGTCTTCTATGTCAGGGAGATAAGAAAGAAAATGGATTGCCAAAATAAGATGCTACATTTTGACTCAAATTTAGAAAACAAATGAGGCAACAAAGATTCAGCAAGGTACTAAGATTGATGGCCTTTAAAGTTAAGCTGAAGAATTTGACCTTAGTTCGTGAGCACTGTAAGTTATTGAAAAAGGTAATGCCTTGATGAAACCAGTAATTTGGGAAGACGAGGCTGACAGTGGTTTCTAGGATTTTGAACAATTTAAAAATTTATTCATAGAACTTGAGAATTGATATAATGTTGCAAATATGCATATAAAAGTCAAGGTTCTTTAAAAATATCAATGTACAGTTTTTAACAGGTATTTATTTTAATATATTTGAGGCATGTACCATTACTTAATGTGAACATTGGTATGTTTTGATAAATTGAACCTGTCTGAAGCCAACCAATCTTTAGGGCTATTTATTTATTCATGAGCAATTATGTATTTTCCATTTTGGGCCTCTTTCTTATTTTATATTTCATGCCTTTATTTATATTTACTTTTTTATGTTTGTATTATTCTCCCTTTTTTGATGTACACCAAAATACAAGTAGTGAAAAATTAACCATATGAATGGTAAAAGACTGTTTTGTCTTCAGGGAAAATGTATAGAGTTTTCTTTGCAATGGATATACCAAATAAATTAGGAGAAGGGAAACCATGTGTTAGACAAGTAAGGGGAGAATTTATCACTTTGCAGTTGTTTGTGTTGTGTGTGTGTGGAGAGACCCAGAGTCAAAGACAGAGAAAGACAGACACAGAGAGACTGATTTCATTTCAAATCCAAGGCTTTACAGTTTCTCCCTGAAAGTATGAAAAATCCAGTTGGAGTAACAGTGCAATGGAAAACTTTACATTAACATTGATAATATAGTGTTTTGAAAATAGAAAACATCCATTAAATGGTACTTTACATTGCCCAGTTCTTTTGAATTGATTTTTGTTTACACAGGCCTACTTTTCACTTTCATGTATGTATCACTTCTTATATCTTAAATATCTGATAATTACTGTTAAAATTTGTTTTATATCCAGAGACAAAAGTTTATGTTCATATTCTTTTAAATAATTTGGAATATGACTATGACAAAACCAATTATAAAGGGAGTACTTTTACTGGAAGTCTAAATGTGAAGAACTGGGGACACATACCTCCAAACTCAATGCTCCATAGAAATTATTGAAAGTATCCATACATTCATAATGGCATGACTACCCCAGACGTGTAAATGAGAAAGGGTCCTTATATCTTGGAAGACAGAAGCAAATGGCTCTAAATGGTGTTAGAATAAAGCCATTTTAATTGAAATCAAGGTGCCTATATAAGTAGGGAGAAAATGCTGAAGGGAATACATCAGTTAATGATTATTGTTTACTTCTGTGTGTGCTGGGGGGCTACTGGGTGAGGAGTGAAGGGCAAAGGAAGACTAAGAAAAAAAAATAAAAAGGTGTTCATGGCAAACACAGCATGTATATAATCCCAGTTATGTTAATATGTTGGTGTTTTCTGTGTGTTTGTGTCCATGTGTGTGTATTTGTACCTGTATGACTGCAGAGATGCATAAGATGGTAGTCCCCCATGTCTGATAGGAAAAGATACCTGAACACCCATGACCTGCCATTAGTCCTGAACTTCTCCCACAGTTATCAGAGGCATACTATGATGATTCAGACCTGAATCTTCCATCACGCCAACAGCTAACCTTATTTGACACTAATATTCTAGATTATTTCAATATGGGAGGTTGTGGGAGTTGGAGGAGAGATGAGAAAAATTCTTAAAATTTTTGAATGGGAGTTTTAGGTGGAGATTCACTTAGGTGTTGATAGAATAATATGTTTAATTATGAGGGTAAAAAAAGCCACTAATATAATATTAGAAATTAGATATATAGTTTAAAAAACAAGTCAGGAAGATAATAGTAATAGAATAAAAAACAAAATAAATTTAACAAAAAATAGAAAAGAAGAGATAAAAAAAAAAACCAAGAAAGTAGAATGCCAGATGCTGAGGGGGAGGGGAAAATGGGGAGTTGTTGTTCACGCTGTATGAAAGTTCAATTATGTAAGATGAAACGTTCTAGAAATCTATTGACAACATTGTGCTTATAGTTGACAATACTGTACTGAACAGATAAAAATTTGTAAGGTAGATCTCATGTAATGTGTCTTTTACCACAATAAAAAAAAAAGAAAGAGCATTGGACTTCAAATGAAAAATAGTTTCAACATAACAAATCAAAACAAATATGATTGGATTAAAGTCCATTACAAATACAAGGGTATGTAATCACATGCCACACTAGAAATCAATTAATTGTGTGGGCAAAAAATAAGTAAAGTTTATAAAACTTTCTCCAAAGAATACCGTTCATCCTCATTATTCACAGATTCCGTATTTGCAAATTCACTTACTTAAATTTATTGGTAACCCCAAGATTGATACTTGCAGTACCTTTACAGTTACTCACAGACATGAATAGACTGGCAGAAAATTTGAGTTGTCTGATATGCACTTTTCCAGCTGAGGTCAAACAAGTTTTTCTTGTTTTAATTCTCATACTATAAACAAATGTCCTTTTTGTAGTATAATTAATGCCACATTTTTTGCATTTTTGGTCTTTTTTTTGGTGGTTTCACTGTTTAAAATGCACCACAAGCATACTGCTGAAGCTAAAAAGGCTGTGATGCTTCTTATGGAGAATACGCCTGTGTTAGATAAGCTTTATCCAGGCATGCATTTTAGAGCTGTTGGTTGTGAGGCCAGTGTTAATAAATCAACACTATATTTTAAGTAAGGTGTCTTTAAACAGAAACACATTAAAGAAGGTTATGTTTTGAATACTTAATGAAAACACTGTGACCAGAGGCTTGTAAGAACCCAATCCGGTAATTCTCCTAGGAGCAATGACTCAGTATTTGCTAATGCAGTGTTCAAGGTGACTTTAATAGAACATAATTACTGTGAATAATAAGAATCGACTATATATATGCATGTGGAAATTTGTACCAAATAATAGAACAATACTATTTTCAGAAACCAATGAAATATTCACACACCTAAAAATATAATGTAAGTCAGAAAAATCTCAATTATTCTAAAATTTTACATCATATGTGTCACAATCTGTTGCTACAATGCAAAAAAAATAGAAGTTAATAATCAAAGGGCATTCCACAAAATTATACATTGTTTTAAATTAAAAAATATTTTTCTGATACTGCTAAACATTCACTAGACCAAAGAAATTTTAAAAGATTGACAACACAGCATGCTCACAAGGATGTGGAGTAACTGAAACTCTCACTCATTTCTGGAAAGAATGTAAAATGGTACAACCACACTAAGAAATGTTTCAGTAATTTCTTAGAAAATTAAACATACCTCTACCCTTGACTGAGTAATTGCAATCTTAGTATTTATTGAAGGTATATAAAAACATCTGTCCACAGAGGGACATTTATAAAAATGTTTATAATAAATTTGTTTACAACAGTCAAAAACCTATTGTAGGGCTTCACTGGTGGCACAGTGGTTAAAAATCCACCTGCCAATGCAGGGGACACGGGTTCTAGCCCTGGTCCGGGAAGATCCCACATGCCGCAGAGCAACTAAGCCCATGTGCCACAACTACTGAGCCTGCGCTCTAGAGCCCACGAACCACAACTACTGAGCCCAAGTGCCACAACTACTGAAGCCCATGTGCCTAGAGCCCGTGCTCTGCAACAAGAGAAGCCACCCAATGAGAAGCCTGCACACGGCAAGGAAGAGTAACCCCCGCTCGCCGCAAGTAGAGAAAAGCCTGCGTGCAGCAACAAAGACCCAATGCAGCCAAAAATAAATGTAAATAAATAAAATTTAAAAAAACAAAAAAACCCTATTGTAAAGAGCCCAGGTGTCCATTGACAGAATAATGACTAAAAAACTGTAGTATATTCATACAATGCATATTCTACATACTCTACGAAGCAATAAAAAGGAAAAAAAATTGATACGTGAAACACCATGTATGAATCTCATAAAGTGTGGTTCTATTTATAAGAAGTCCTAAAACAGGCAAAATTGATCTAACATTAAAAAAATTAGACCTGTGGTGGCCTCTAGTCGGGGTGGGGATTGACTGGGAAGGTATATGCAGGAGCATTCTAGAGAGAGTTTATGTATCATGATAGGGATATAGGTTTTTTTGGTGTATATATTTTTCAAATTGTGCAGCTAAGATTTGTGCATTTTTATGTTTGTAAGTATCACCAAATAAGAACTTCTAAAATAATTGTATTATTGATTGGGGAATAAACAGAAAATGGAAGTTTATATTATACTGTTTGTTTTACTTTGGTTATGTTTGAAATTTTCAGTAAAAACCTAAAAACTACTTTTCTTTTTAAAAAAATATTTATTTATTTATTTTTGGCTGCATTGGGTCTTCGTTGCTGCACGTGGGCTTCCTCTAGTTGCGGTGAGCAGGGGCTACTCCTCGTTGAGAAGCACGGGCACTAGGCATGCGGGCTTCAGTAGTTATGGCACGTGGGCTCAGTAGTTGTGGCTCGCAGGCTCTAGAGCACAGGCTCAGCAGTTGTGGAACACGGGCTTAGTTGCTCCACGACATGTGGGATCCTCCTGGACCAGGGTTCGAACCCATGTCCCCTGCACTGGAAGGCAGATTCTTAACCACTGCACCACCAGGGAAGTCCCAAAAGTATTTTTCTTAATAATGTTTGTTTTAAAGAAGATATCAAACCTGAAACTACAGAGCAATTACAAATGAACAACTTATATCAAAACCCTGAAAGTTATTCTGTTCTCTATATCTCATTTTCCAACATCCAACTGGCCAACAAGTTTTGTCAATTACATTTCCTTACTACTTCTCAAGTTGATCCTCTCCCTTCTTTTCCAACTATTAGTAACCTAGGCCAAGACTTTATCTTTTCTTACCTGCATTATTGTAGTAAATTTCTAACCTAACTCTTTCTTCACTCTTGCTCCATTTATTCCAGTGTGATCTTTCTAAAGTACAGATCTGACCATGTTATTTCCCTGTTTAAAACCTTTCAAATATGTCCATTTTTCTACATGATAAAGACCAATCTCCTTATCCTTTATAATTGTGTCCATTTCACTGATAACAAATGGCAATCTGCATTGGAGAAATGTCATTTGTTCAGCAGATAAATGTAGCAGTTGATGTGTAATGGTGACTGCAGGATTTACCATATACCAAAACTTCCCTAAATTCTGAAAAATGCTTATTAAAGACACTTAAATATAGTACTATAAGGTACTAAATATCTAAGGATCAGCCAACTTGTTAACACTTTCTTCTACACTTGGAAAAATTGTAGATTTTTTTTTCCTTTAGCACACACTTAAAATGCAGTGTGCATCAATGAAAAAGAATTGGCTTTATAACTTTCATTGCTATAATAGGAAAATGTATACCAAATGTCATTACCAGAATCACAACTACTACTGCAGTGAATTCTATGTTATTTTTGCTTCTTGTGTCATTCACTTAAGATTAAAAGTTCCAGGTTTCAGCATTCTCTTGGCTAAGCTTGGATCATGTGCTGTACCAGGGATAAGAGACAGTATCTGACCTTCACTTCTCACAGTGATTGATTTTCTACCTCAGAGGGAAGTTTCAAATGATGGGAAACCTAAATAAAACAAAGACCAACATCAATTCATGCCTTAGGTCTTTTGATAATCACTTCAACCATAAGACCAACACCAATTCATGCCTTAGGTCTTTTGATAATCACTTCAACCATAATAGAAAGATACTATGGTTATTTCCATTTTCAGATGAAGAAACTGAGGCTTAGAGAGGTTAAGTCGTTGCCCTAAATAATTATGTGTCTGGCCCTATATTTGAACCTAGGTAATCTTACTCCAGAGAGCAGCCACTGAATATCTCAACAGCAAAATAGTATCAATGTCTTGATATGTATGATGCTTTGAATGTTTTTTCTTCATATTCAGATTTATTGTGTTCATTTGTTGGAATTAGTGCTTATTTTTAAGAATGATCATTTTATTTGTGTATAAAGGAAGCATTTGGCATTTTTAGAAATCTACATGTAAGATATAATGAGTAAAAAAATTCCCTTAGGGGCTCAGAAGTTGAGTCCTGGAGATGTGTACAAAACAAAATTCAATCATTGGAATAATAAAAACTGAAATTTTGTAGGGCATTTGGAGTGAAGTCAACATTTTCTTGCCTTATTCAATAATGCATGGTAAGAAAAGTGATATTAAGGTGGAAAAACAGCTGTCAATTTGTACAAATAATGTCAAGGGCTGTCTTAATTGAAGAGCGTGTCTTGAGTTTCATCAGTGTTGAAGAGACAACTGGGACATATTTATCCAAGGTTATAAAAACTGAGCCTTAGAAAATCAGAATTGATTTGAATAAAATGTACATCCAGGCCTATGATAACATAGTTAATGTGAGTGGAAAATGTAATCAAATTGTAACAAAATTTAAAGAGGAAAAATCAAAAGCATTATAAACACATTGTCATGCACATTCTGTTTGGATTTATCTGTGGTAGGGTATTTATGAGGAAAGAACTCTGAATCTGTCTGAATTTTATCATTTATTTGCATGGTGCTGTATATCCATCTGTGGAAATATTAGCAATGTTTCAAACACATCTAAGCAGAGTAAAGTTGTAACACTAGGAAACTAATTTGTTAACCTGATGAACTTCACTATTGTGTGTTATGTTCTGTGATGGAGTTCCTGAGATTACTGAACCTTTGGATCTTGAATCAACTACTTTCAATGTGCATGTGGCCTGTGAATTGAGTGGTTTCCTGACACTGGTTCCCATTTCTGAAATTCTGTTTCTTTAAATTATATGTTATATGTTACAGGAATCCTTTATACGGAGCCTTATAGTAATAGAATTTGTAGATGGTTTCTTTGCTTCTAAAAATAGAAGCAATGCTTGCTTCATTTTTTATCATCTGAAGGACAAGATGAACATTTCAAAATTTGTGATAGTGGGGATGATGCCAATTAATTTTCTCTAAATCAGCACTGTCCTGTAGAATGTTTTCAATCATGGAAATTTTCTGTCTCTGTACCTTCCCATACATTAACCACTAGGCACAAATGGCTACTAAGGACTTGAAATGTGACTAAGGGATTAAATTTTTTATGCTATTTAACATGAAGTAATTTGAATATAAATTTAAGTAACACATGTGGCTAATGGCATTGATCAATGCTACTTTCTAATTTTCAAATAAGAAAATCTTGTTTTGCAGAGGACAAGAAACCTTCCCCATTCATCAAAAATAGGTCATGGCAATTAAGATGTGTGTTTTACCCTAGTCAGATGAAATGATATTCAATTAATATTTAATATGAAAGATTGGATACAGTATTCCTAAATTTATATCTATACTTTCAAAAGGAAATCCTCCAGACTGACAGTGCCTTTAAAAATGTCTTTATTTCTCACTGCAAAACCCTCAACATTTAACACAATGCTTACCAGGCAGAGTAGACAGAGTAGACACTTGATAAATATTCATTCAATGGATGAATGATAAAACAAAATTAAATGAATATCAGAAGCACTATTTAAATGGAGCAAACCATTAAATCAGTGGTCAGAAAATGTCCAATGATAGTACAGACTTAAATGCAAATGTTATTCCAGAATTTTGATTTTATTGGAACTATCCAAAACTCAATCCTGTCCATGAATGTTTCAACTAAATCCATTTTGACTGTTTGTTTATTCTTCAATAATGCTCATCTCATTTCAGAGCTACTGCATATTGCTTTGGCAACTGTGCAATGCTCATTTTCATTAAACAAATATTTGTTGGACTTGTACCGTCTTCCAGGCACTGTGTTAGAAAGACATTGTGTTGATTAAGGCTGTGAGCTCTGAGTCTGATCTCAGTTGGAATCCTGCCTTTCTGCTTACTGTGTAAGCTTGGGCAAAGTTACTTACCCTTGTCATGCCTCAGTTTCTGTTTCTGTAAAATGGGGTAATTATAGGACATGTTCATAGGGTTATTTTGAGGCTTAAGTGGTTTAATGCATGTACAGAATTTAGAATACTCCCCAGTATATAGTAGGCATTTAATAGATGTTAGGTATTAGATGCTAAGGAGTCAGCAATAAAACAAACAGGGTCTGCGTCCTTGTAGGGCTTAATTTGGCCCTCAGTATAACAGGGAAACTAGTCCTTGACATTTACTAACTGTGTCCAATGGACCCCTTTTTTTTTTTTTTGCGGTACGCGGGCCTCTCACTGTTGTGGCCTCTCCCGTTGCGGAGCACAGGCTCAGGACGCGCAGGCTCAGCGGCCATGGCTCACGGGCCTAGTCGCTCCGCGGCATGTGGGATCTTCCCAGACCGGGGCACGAACCTGTGTCCCCTGCATCGGCAGGCAGACTCTTAACCACTGTGCCACCAGGGAAGCCCCAATGGACCCTTTTTATTTGATTTTTTTTTACATTTTACAGGCACTTTAAAAATAATTTACAGAAGTAAGAATAAAGGGACAGTGAAAACCAAGTTCATTAGAAACTTTCATAAGAATTTAAACATAGTAAACTTCTTTGTACCAAGTACAAACATCTTGAAATATGAAAGAATTTTGTCCTATATCTTTTTAGCAAAATTTTATGGGTCAGGTACTTGTATAAAAATATTGAGTGATGAAGTTCTTCCTGTTGAAGGACTGGAAGACAATATCATATTTCCTTTTTGTCTTTAAAAATATATTATTTACTTATGAATTCTTGAATTTGAGAAAATTCAGCTTGAATAATGTCACATGAAGATTACTGTAGTCTGAAATTTCTCTTTTTATATGATTAATTTCACCATCACCTTTAGAGTCTAAAGTGCTGTTATCCATTTCTTTCCATTCGTCTTCTGATTTGTCTAATGACTGTGAGATGCCATCGTCTGTCAATTTTCTTCTCTTTGCCTTTATCGATGGAAAAAAATCCAAATTCATGGTTATGATCAATGTATGGTAAAAACAAACTATAAGGGTATTGCACCTGATCTTCTTCTATACTTTACTGAAAGACAATTCAGTACTTTGGAAATACATTAAGAAAACTGAAAGTTGACAATTTATTTCACTGTTGTATCATTTTCTTGGTGATTGTATTTTCATATTTTATTCTATTTTTATATTTTCTTAGTCTTTTTTCTATTTTCATATTTTCTTGGTCTCTTTTGGACATAGTTCATAATTATTGTTGTGTAATCATGAGTAATGATTAAATCATTTCTGGGATGATGAAATATAAACTCTTTCAAGATATTGAAAAAATAAGTTAACTAAGATCCCATAATGTTGTGTTAGATTTATTAAAGTGTCCAATGGATCCACAAGGTAATTTCAAGATAGAATGAGTTTTATTTTTTAAAAAAGTAAAGTTTCTGTTTAATCTTCAGAAGACCTCTAAGAATGAATAGAAGACATGAAGTATCAACTCTTACAAATCATTAAGACTGCTCAAAGAAGAAACTCAAAACCAAAAATCTGGTCCAGTCGACCATAATAGTATCTAATGGGTAAGATGCAGAGAGGGAGACAGATGTTAAACAATTGCATAAATTAGATAATATGAAAAGTTATAAATGCACTAAAGAAAACTTTTAATTGCTATGACAGAATAAAACAGGTTTCTTAATTTGAATTGATGTGTCAGGGAGGTTTCCCTGAAGAAGTGAGATAGAATTTATGATCTGAAGGATGAGTAGGAAATAACCTGGTGAAAAGTCGATTTAGGAGGATGCCAGCATGAGCCAAGACTCTGAGGCAAGGCACAGATGGACACACTTGAGGAACGGAAGTAAGGATTGTGTGGTTGTGAGCAGAGAGAAAGTGTTCCAGTGACATGAGAGGAAGCTGGAGAGTCAAGCTTCAGCCCAGTCAAAAGAAGCCCTTCTAGGTCATAGTAAAGAGGTTGAATTTTACCCTACATACAGTGAGAAACCACTATAGGGCACAAAGCATGGAGAAAACATAATCATATTTGCTTTTAAAAGTCACTAAAGAAGTATATGCTCATTAAAAAAAATTAGACAATGCAGAAATGTAGGAAAACAAATAGTGAAAGAGTTCTCTTGAGTCCATGCTGCAATATTAAGTTTGGTGTGTTGTCCCAGGCTCTTTTAATAAATATGCAAGAATGACTACAGATAAGAACAATACTAATATTAACTATGATTATACTCATGATAATCCTCTGAAACTTGCATTCAACATTACATTTTGGACATGTTTCCATGCCAATGTCCATATTGACCTACTTTATCCTGCCAATGGCTGTGTAGCATTTCTTTTTTTTTTTTTAATAAAACTTCTTTTATATATAAATTTATTTTATTTATTTTTATTTTTGGCTGCGTTGGGTCTTCGTTGTTGCATGCAGGCTTTCTCTAGTTGTGGTAAGCGGGGGCTACTCTTTATTGTGGTGCGCAGGCTTCTCATTGTGGGGGCTTCTCTTGTGGAGCACGGGCTCTAGGCGCACTGGCTTCAGTAGCTGTAGCAAGCTGGCTCAGTAGTTTGTAACTCACGGGCTCTGGAGCGCAGGCTCAGTAGCTGTGGCACGTGGGCTTAGTTGCTCCGTGACATGTGGGGTCTTCCTAGACCAGGGACCAGGGCTTGAACCCATGTCCCGGGCATTGGCAGGTGGATTCTTAACCACTGCACCACCAGGGAAGCCCGCTAGCATTTCATTGTGAGAATACACCAGGGATTGCCAAAATTTTTCTGAAAAGAGCCAGGCAGTAAATATTTTAGGCTTCACAGCTCAAAAAACCATATATTCTGCTATTGTATAAAAGCAGCCATATACGACAGATAAACAAATGATGGTGGCTATGTTCACAGGTTGTGTACGAAAGAGTGTGAGCAGGATTTGGCCTATGGATTGTAGTTTGTCACTCCTGGAACCTAGTACAGTTTATTGATCATAGAATTTATGATCTGAAGGATGAATAGGAATTAACCTGGTGAAAAGTAGGTATAGGAGGATACCAGCATGAGCCAAGACTCTGAGGCAAGAGAGAACTTGACACACTTGAGGAACTGAAGTAAAGATTATGTGGTTGTGAGCAGAGAGAAAGTGTTCCAGTGACATGAGATGAAGCTGGAGAGGCAGAAGAGGGTGCCATTTATTTTTTTAAAACCCCAACTTGTTAAAACTAGATACCCATACATTTTTTTTAAAATTGAAACTTTATAGAAGAGTCTAAAATTAAAAGGAATAATTTTTTCTCCACCTTCATTCTGTAGTCCCATTCAACAAATGTAAGCATTTTGCCAGTTTCTATCTTTTAATTCTTTAGGTGGTTATCATTATATTTTTGAATAATATTCTTATATTGTTATTTCTTGATTTAGGCGCATGTTGATTACATAATGCTAAAAAGGTAAAAAAAATGCATGTTGACTTTCTAATGTTGAAAAGAGGAAGGGTTTACTTCATTGTTACTTCCTACCTCCTGTCTTCCTCTCAACATTGTTATATTATTATTTTATTTCTACTGAGGTTTTGTATTATCTACACTTTATTCAGTGACTGTAATGAAGTACTCTGTGCCTTGTTTCTAGGTTAATTCTTTAAAAATTAAAATAACATTATTATGCATTAACATTATTCTGATTCTGTAAGTATATTTACTGCAGAACCAAGTACCGACATCATACTGGCCATATTCCAAATCTGTCTTCTTGTATGTCTTTGACATTATTTTGGTCTAACTCCCAAATTAACAAATACATATGCTGATATATGCACAGAGTATATAAATGACACATACATGAAAAGTATACATTTATTTTTCCTCAAACATTTAATGAAATCTTTGCCCTCATTTTAGAAGGCAAAGTTTAAAATAATTTACCTTCTGAATTTGAAAGCCATTATTTCATTACCTTCAAGTATTCGGTGCCACAGCTGGGAAGTCTGAGGTCAGTCTGATGTTCAAAGTAACCTATGGGTATTTTTAAAAATTTAATTTTGGATGCTTTTTTTATGTTTAGCAATTTGAAGGTTTTTAGAATGTTTTAAGGTGTTGGATCCTGTTTTTAAAATTACTACTCTTCATTTAGCTCTAGTTAAATAGGTGTTAGGGCTTAAACACTGTCTTTCTCTATTCTGTGAATTTTAATTTTAAGTTAGACTGAAAATCCATAAAACATAAATGTACAGCTTAATACATTGTTAAAAAGAAAACGCTCACTTAACCACTACTCAGGTTAAGAAATACACTGAAAGCAACACAGAAGCACCCCATATGCTCCTTCGCAATCACAGCTCCCCTCCCACTCCACTAAAGTAAACCAGTATTCTATGTTTTATCACAAATCACAATTTTCAAAATGTTTTCCCCACCCAAGTATGCATGAAAACTACAGATTTATTTTTCCCTGTTTTTGAACTTTACATAGATGAAGTCATACAATATGCATCTTGTGTCTGAATTCGATTACTTAATATTATGTTTGTGAAATTCATCCTTTTAATTCCTACGTAGTCCTCTAATATATGAATGTACCACAATTTACTGATTGATTCTATGACTGATGGGCATTAGGGTATTTCTAGTTTGGGACTCTTATGAATGATGCTGTTATAAATATTATCTTACACACCTTGTGTTGAACATCTGTTCACAGGTCTGTTGAGTGTGACTTTGCTAGATAATAGAATATGCAAATGTTCAACTTCTGCAGGCAAGGTCAAAATGTTTTTCAAAGTTTACACTCCCACTGGAAATATATGGGAATTATATTACTATTGCTCTACATCCTTACCAGCACTTTTTATTGTCAGTTTTCTCTTTTTTCATTTTCTTTCCTTTTCTTTTTTGACTCTTCTGGTGGATATGTAGCATATTGTGGGGGAAACAGCTGTGTTGGACTTGGTGGGACCAATCTACAGACTATCTGTTGTGTAAAGAAATAAGAAAAGTTTTACAGGGTTTCAAGGCAAGAAGAAGTTACTCTTGGATGGGCAAATGAGGAATGGCATCCTGGAGAAGGTCATTTGACCAAGAATTGGAAGAAGATAATAGGGATAATCATGAGTATTAAGTAAATTACATCTTTTAAGTAGCATGGAATGTTTCAAAGGAATAATTCACTGAAGTACCTCAATGAGAAGCACAGCTGCTTTTCTGTTTTACAGAGAAAATTGAGACTCAGAGAGATGACTCTCCCAAAGGCACACAGCAGAAAGGTGACAGAGTCAGTGTCTTAACCTAGGTGCATGTGCCTACAGAGCTTATACTCTGGAAGGAGAAGTATAGGTAATAAATTTAATTGAAGATTGACTGTATGTGATGATTTATATGTGTTGTGGTTGATTTCACAACAGTCGTACAAGGATTGCGTTGATATCTTGATTTCAGAGCTGAGGAAATTGAGACTCAGACAGTTTAACCTATTTACTTGTTTCACTGTGCTATACTTTCACCTAGGTAAGTAAAAATACCTGAGCAAAGCAGGTAAAGATTACAGCACATTCAACATATTTACTGAGATTGCGTCTTTTAGTGTAAGTTGGATGATTGGCCAAAGCAGAGTGTAAGGTAAAAGTATAGGTTGAAACTATGCTGGTTATGGCTTTGACTACCAAATTAAGAGGTGTTAATACCATTCAGTAGTTAGTTGGGAACCATTAACTTTTGAAAACCTATAAGATAATAACATTTTGTAGAGGTAACTTTGGTGGTGGTGTGTAATATCAGTTGGGGTGTTGAGATTGGATTTTGGAAAACTGGAAAGGAAGCTACTGCCTAAACTCCAGGGAAGAGATAAAGGGGACATGGTGGAAAGGAAAATGGGGATCAAGTGTTACAGAGTAGATCTGTTGCAGAAATAGGAGAGGGAATTCACATCTTCACTCCCTAGTCTGATTCATAGTCTATATTTTCTTTTCTTGAATCAAACACAATTTTAAGTAAAAATTATTGAAAAGGGGAAAGCTATATCAAGTTTTACTGGTATTTTTGGAAAATTACTTTTTCTACACATATGTCCGAATGGTTCATTTCCCTTGTAATGTGAAGCACTTATGGTAGGAGAAGAGCACAACATTAATCAAAAAAAAAATCCTGAAAAATGTGTATATGTAGGTTCTTTCACACAAGTACAAGATTTGGCTATAAAGTTACATACTTAAATGACATCCAAAGGACCAGGAATTAGGGGGTTAGTGAAATGGTACGTGAATCATGAGGAAATGGCTAAGAAGAGCATCTTAATTCTGCAGTGGTCATTCACATAAATAATACTGGACAATTTCCCATCTGTCAAATTCTATGAAGATTTGCCATACCCTTTGCTCAGATGAGTTGTCCTTGAAGTACAGTTAGCATTGTGGTGTGGAATATTAACTGTCTTGCCATGACAGAATGAGTCTAGGCAGCAAGCATCTGATACTGTGAGAGAGAGCCTTATGGTTGGTGAAGATCAAATGTGGCTACAGCTATATCCTGGAGGCAGAATCGCTGCTTAGAGCTGCCAAAACAGGATGCTGAGAACATTTGATTAAACGTCCTGTCAATGAATTTTAATGAAACAGTATAGCAACTAATTAACTTCATTAAGTGTCTCCTTCTGATAAAATAATAATTTAATCAGTTTTGGACACCTATCAGATTTTCCCTTGAAGATACACACACACACACACACACACACACACACACACACGTATAGATACATATATTTTGCAAATATATGTGTATACACATACACATATACTCATACATAAATATTGATATATTACTTTATGAACTGTGGTCCATTTAATTTTATATTATAATTGAGTTCCAGCTTCATGACAAGAGATGCTATTTCCTAGTTCTTAGGATGAGTTTTAATCTAATTTTTGTGGGATTATTGGAATGATGGAATGGATCAACCTATGTGGTTTTCTCAAATATATATTGCTGAGTGCTAACAATGTCCCAGATATTGAGTTAGGCAGTGGAATCCAATGAACATACAATCCTTTGTAAAGGTGTATCATCCTGCTCTTGGACTTTATATGGATTTCCCAACAGTCCTTGTGTCCAGACTGAGATTAAGTGATAAGTAATCCTGGAACCTTGATGGCTAGAGGGGGTGGATGAGTTTGGGGCTATCATTTTAAATACCCAGATGGTTTTACTTTATCATTGTGAAAGAAGGTTGCATTTTTACTGGAAGTTAGAAACTATTTTTTCCAGGTTTATTGAGATATAATTGCCATAAAGCATTGTGTAAGTGTAAGGTGTATATGTTGATTTGATGATTAGTGATGTTGAGCACCTTTTTATGCACCTGCTGGTCATTTGTATGTCTTCTTTGGAATAAATATCCATTCAGTCTCTACCCACGTTTTAATTGGTTGCTTTTTTTGTCATTGAGCTATATGAGGTCTTTTTTACATATTTTGGATATTTAGCTCTTATCGGATGTATGAATTGAAAATATTTTCTCCCATTCCATGGGTTGCCTTTTCATTTTGTTGATGGTTTCCTTTGCCATGCAGAAGTTTTTTGGTTTGATGTAGTTCCATTGTTTATTTTTGCTTTTGTTGCCTTTGCTGTTGGTGTCAAATCCAAGCAATCATTTTCAGGACCAGTTTCAGGGAGCTTACCCCCTTTGTTTTTCTCTGGGAGGTTTATGGTTTCAGATCTTACATTGAAGTCTTTAATGTATTTTGAGTTGATTTTTGTGTATGCTGTTAAGATAGAGGTCCAATTTCATTATTTTCCATGTAGCTGTCCAGTTTTCCCAGCACCATTTATCGAAGAGACTATACTTTCCTAGAAGGCAGATCCTATTTGTTTTTTGTTACTTTTTGAGAAATACATCAGTTGGCATTCGGATTTGAAAACACAACACAAAAAAAATTCTATTTGTAATGTGATTAAACTGGATTACCTAAAGTAAAGGATTGTCATCGATGTGGACAAAATTAAACCTGTGTAGATTAAGTTTCCGTTGGGAAGAATAAAGGACTTGATTTTGGCTAGAAAAGACATGTCTCTCAAGAAGTTTACTTTTGGGAGGCAGCCATGATTGTATTTGGGTCTGCTCATACTGGTTGCTACATTTTCAGGAATTTTGTGAGCTGGTTAGCATCATGTTGGTAGCTTGGAAAAACACCATGGAAGTCAGCAAATGCTACAAATCAGCCACCTCCCTACCCCGCCCAAGAGAGCCAGCTTTTGAACATTTACCAGCAAACCATGGGAGGCAAGATATCATATGTGGTTAATATTATGGGCTCTGCTACTTCCTTGCTGAGTGATCTTTGGAATTACTAAATATGTCTGTGCTTTGGTTTCCTCATCTGAAAATGGAAATGATTTTTCTATTTACCACCTAAGATTGCAGTGGATATTAGATTAATCAATAGAAAGCACTTTGAGCTTTATGTATTCTAGACATTGCTTATATATTATATAATGATATTAATAAGTTATTTTTACTATCGTTGAGAGGCAATAAAGAGGTGTCTGCAACGCTGTAGCAGACAAGGACTCAGAGAGGTGTCCAGTGGCTGTATGGAGTCTGCAGAGAGCTATATGATGTTCAGGTTTAGAGTTCTGTATTATAATTCCATTTACAAACTCTTAGTCTGTTCTCAGCTTTCATGATGAGGAATTAAGGAAAAGTCTTGTCAGAATTATTGTTTTTATTATCTATTTCTCCCAAACTACAATGAGTTAGGTGAGGGCAGCAATTTTTTTTTTCGTTACGCGCGCCTCTCACTACTGTGACCTCTCCCGTCGCGGAGCACAGGCTCCGGACGCGCAGGCCCAGCGGCCATGGCTCACCGGCCCAGCCGCTCCGCACGTGAGATCCTCCCGGACTGGGGCACGAGCCCGCGTCCCCTGCATCGGCAGGCGGACTCTCAACCACTGCACCACCAGGGAAGGAGGGCAGCAATTTTTGCCTTTTTGTTTTGTACTGAATCCCCAACACCTTGAAAAGTGCCTGGCACCCAATAAGTATTTAAAACGTATTTGTTGGGTTGTATGAAGAATGAAGAGAAGGGCATACTGCGTGGAGGAACATGGTGAATTATGCAAGCGTGATAGTGAGTAAATCAGTTTAGCTAGAAGATTGGGTAATGAAAAGAAGTAGTGGAGGAATTATATGTGTTAAGATAGTTGCATTATTTCCAACAGTGAAATAAGTCAATGAATACAAACTTGTGTTTTGGCTGTTTCCAAATATATTTACAGAAAAATAAATGCCTTCAGATGAGTTCAAGCTGTCCATACCATGCTTCAGCTTCACCAGACTGTGTGATAACTTTGGCCAAATGTTATTTCCTTTGTATCCTTACGCTAGTATTATGTGGTTCTGAATGTATTCAAAGCATCATCTCTACTTGTTCAGAAGTGTATGTGATCTACAAGGTGAATTAGTTGATAGTTATTGCAGTGTGATTCAACAACATGATGTTAGACTCTTAAAATTTATTTACAGATGTTATTTATTTGTTATTTTTAAAATTCAAATATAGTGGACATCCAATATTATGTTAGTTTCAGGTGTATTATATAGTGGTTTGACATTTGCGTGTACTATGAAATGATCACCACAATAAATCTAGTAACTATCTATGCCCATAGAAAGTTATTAGAATATGATTGATCTTATTGTTTATGTAGTATATTACATCCCATGCCTTATTTATTTTATAACTGGAGGTTTGTACCTGTTAATCCTCTTCATCTATTTCACCCCTCCCAACCCCTCTGGCAACCATCAGTTTGTTTCCTGTATCTATGAGTCTGTTTTCCTTTGTTTTGTTTGTTTTACTTTTAGATTCTACATATAAGTGACATCATATGGTATCTATCTTTCTGTCTGACTTATTTCACTTAGCATAATAATACCTTCTAGATCCATTAATGTTTTTCACAAATGGCAAGATTTCATTTTTTATGGCTGAGCAGTATTCCATTGTGTGTATATATATATATATATATATATATACACACACCACATATTCTTTATTCATTCTACTGATGGGCACATGAATTGCTTCTATATCTAAGCTATTGTAAACAATGCAGCAATGAACACTGGTATGCATATATCTTTCAAATTAGTGTTTTTGTTTTCTTCAGATAAATACCCAGAAAAGAAATTACTGGATCATATAATAGTGCTATTTTTAATTTTTTGAGGAAACTTCATAATGTTTTGTATAGTGGCTGCACAAATTTACAGTGCCACCACAGTACACAAGGGTTTCCTATTCTCCACGTCCTCACCAACACTTGTTATTTGTTGTCTTTTTGATAATAGCCATTCTGACAGGTGTAAGGTGATATCTCATTGTGGCTTTGATTTGCATTTCCCTGATGATCAGGAATATTGAGCATCTTTTCATATACCTGTTGGCCATCTGTATGTCTTGTTTGGAAAAATGTCTATTCAGGTCCTCAGTCCATTTTTTAAAAAAATTTTTTAATCTTTACTTGTAATCTATTTTTAAAATAAATTTATTTATTTATTTATTTATTTATTTATTATTGGCTGCATTGGGTCTTTTTTGCTGTTTGTGGGCTTTCTCTAGTTGCAGTGAGTGGGGGCTACCCTTCGTTGTGGTGCGTGGGCTTCTCATTGTGGTGGCTTCTCTTGTTGTGGAGCATGGGCTCTAGGCATGCGGGCTTCAGTAGTTGTGGCATGCAGTCTCAGTACTTGTGGCTCATGGGCTCTAGAGCACAGGCTCAGTAGTTGTGGTACACGGGCTTAGTTGTTCCGCGGCATGTGGGATCTTCCCAGACCAGGGCTCAAACCTGTGTCTCCTGCATTGACAGGCAGATTCTTAACCACTGCGCCACCAGGGAAGTCCCCCTCAGCCCATTTTTAAATCAGGGGTTTGGTTTTTTGGTTTTTGTTTTTGTTTTTGCGGTACGCGGGCCTCTCACTGTTGTGGCCTCTCCCGTTGCGGAGCACAGGCTCCGGACGCACAGGCTCAGCGGCCATGGCTCACGGGCCCAGCTGCTCCACGGCATGTGGGATCTTCCTGGACCAGGGCACGAACCCGTGTCCCCTGCATCAGCAGGTGGACTCTCAACCACTGCACCACCAGGGAAGCCCGGTTTGGTTTTTTGATGCTGAGTTTTATGAGTTATTTGCATATTCTGGATATTAACTCCTTATCAGATATATAATTTGTAAATATTTTCTCCAATTCAATTATTTGCCTTTTCATTTTGTTGATAGTTTCCTTCATAGTACAAAAACTTTTTAGTCTGATGTAGTCCCATTTGTTTGTTTTTGCTTTTGTTTCCCTTGCCTGAAGAGACAGATTAAAAATATATTGCTAAGACCAATATCAAAGAGTCTACTGTCTATGTTTTCTTCTACAAGTTTTATCGTTTCAGGTCTTACACTTAAGCCTTTAAGCCTTTAATTCATTTTGAGTTTATTTTTATATATGGTGTGAGAAAGTAAATCAGTTTGATTCTTTTGCATGTAGCTTTCCAGTTTTCCCAATACCATTTAATGAAGAGGCTGTCTTTTCCCCATTGTATATTCTTACCTCCTTTGTCATATGTTAGTTGACCTCATAAACATGGGTGTGTTTCTGGACTTTCTATTCTGTCCCATTGATCTATTTGTCTTTTTTGTGCCAGTAACAAACTGTTTTGTTGACTGTAACTCTGTAATATAGTTTCAAATCTGGGAGTGTGATACCTCCAGCTTTGTTCTTCTTTCTCAAGATTGCTTTGGCTATTCAGGGTGTTTTATGTTTCCATATACATTTTAGAGCTATTTGTTCTAGTTCTGTGAAAAATGCCTTTGGCATTTTGATAGAGATTACTTTGAATCTGTAGATTGCCGTGGGTAGTATGGTCATTTTAACAATATTCTTTCAATCCATGAGCACAAGATGTCTTTCCATTTGTGTGTGTTGTGTTAAATTTCTTTCATCAATATCTTAAAGTTTTCAGAGTACAAGTCTAAAGTCTTTTACCTCTTTGTGTAGATTTATTCCTAGATTTTTTTTTTTTTTTTTTTTTTTGCGGTACACGGGCCTCTCACCATTGTGGCCTCTCCCGTTGCGGAGCACAGGCTCCAGACGCGCAGGCTCAGCGGCCATGGCTCACGGGCCCAGCCGCTCCACAGCATGTGGGATCTTCCCGGACCGGGGCACGAACCCGCGTCCCCTGCATCGGCAGGCGGACTCACAACCACTGCGCCACCGGGAAGCCCATATTCCTAGATATTTTATTCTTTTTGATGAAATTGTCAATGGGATTATTTTCTTAATTTTACTTTCTGATACCATTGTGGTCAGAAAAGAGGCATGATATGCTTTCAGTCTTCTTAAATTTATGGAGATTTGTTTTATGGCCTAGCATGTGAGTTATCTTGGAGAATGTTCCATGTGCACTTGAAAAGAATGTGTATTCTGCTGCTTTTGAATGCAATATTTGGATTATCTGTACACAGATGTAAATGGGGTGTTAAATTCCACTACTATTATTTTGGTACTGTCAATTTATCCCTTTATGTTTGCTAATATTTTCTGTGCCACTGGTGGGTGGTGGCAGGTCCCTACATGGCTGCCTATGTGGTCTGGGGGTCTCAGGGCTGGTGCCAGCCCACTGGTGGGTAGGTAATCCCCTGGTGCTAAGAGAGTAGAAGGAGGATTCCAAAATGTCAGTGGTCAAGCTCTCCAAAATGGCTGCCGCTAGTGTCTCTCTCCCCATGGGGAGGCTCAGCTGCCTCTTGCCTCACTGGCAGGCTCTCCAAGTTGTCTGACACAGGCTCCTTTCAAACTACTGCCTCTGTGCCGGAACTTGGAGTGTGTGAGATTTTGTGCGTACCTTTTAAGAGTGGGATCTCTGTTTCCTACAGCCCTCTGGCTCTCCTGAAAATAAGCCCTGCTGGTTTTGAAATACAGACATTTTGGGGACTCATCTTCCCAATGTAGGTCCGTGGGCTGGGGAGCCTGACGTGGGGCTCAGACCCCTCACTCTTTGGGGTGGCCTCCTATGATTGTGATATTCCTCCCATTTGTGTGTCGTTGACCCAGGGGTTTAGGTCTTGACAATACCACATCTCTGCCCCTCCTACCTGTCTTGTCATAATTTCATCGTTAGTCATTAGTTGTAGAAAATCTTTCTGTTAGTCTTCAGGTGGTTCTCATAGATAGTTGCTCTGTAAATAGTTGTAATTTGGTGTGTCCATGGGAGAAGGTGGATTCAGGGTCTTCCTACTCCACCTTCTTGGCCACCTCCTCTAAAGGTAAGTTATTTAAAAGAAGGCAGTAAGTATCCTCTTCTACTTTTTACAGTTCATAACTTACCAAGCATGTTATGTTCATTTCTATATAGAAAAATGGCTTCTCAACATAAGGAGTACTTTCTGATACACAGTACCCTCTTCAGATGGAGTGGGATGCCTTTGGGCTTTTAAGTTCTCTATCGTTTAAACTGTTCAATGGGATAATGGTGTTTTAGAATTTTCAGTTCTTAAGTAGGATATTTTTTGATACATGAAGCATTCCACCCCCCCCAAACCAACATTAAACATGTGCAATTATTTATAGAATTTCCATTTGTAATATTTTAAATTCCTGTGAGTCAAAACAACACTTCCATCTCCACCTCCATCAGGTATTTAGGCTCTGAAACATCAAAGAGACACACCGAAAGGAAAGAAGAGAAAGAGTTAAAAAGTAAAGAATGTTTTGAGGTCTGGGGGAATTGGCTTCTCTTCCTTGAGCACTGTTCATACCGAGTAATAATGCTAAGAAAAAAATGAAAAGTGTTCTCGCAACTGAACAAAACTTTCTTTTTGTTTTTTATTGTGTAGTTCTCTTTGATTATATTTATTGGATGAGAAAGAACAATATGGCTAAACTTTTCAGAGTGGTCTCTGCACTACCAATGCCCAGTACAAGAGCACTTCCATGACATACACACTGTGCTGGTGGCATTAGTAAGACTTCAGAGCCTAGGCAAATGACTCCCACAAATTCCTGATGGCATGAGGCAACAGCCTTTGGCATGAAATTTAAGTTTTGTCACACTTATCATTTAGAGTATAGGTGATCTGTTGTATGAAGAACTCCACCAGATCAGAAGAATCAATATACAGTCATTGTCTAGTCAGGCATCTTTACAGTGAGGATCTAGAAAGGTCAGGCAGTAAAGGTGGGGGATTTTTTGCACAGATTAATTTCTTTTAAAATGGTCTTCATGGTCATTTCCTAAGTGCACGAGCATCATTTAACCTGTCTTAAAGGTACTTATGTATTGTGTAAGAGATGAAATTTTGATTGTTGAGTTTATGATTTTAAAATATTCTTGAAGATCAAAATGTGACTTTACCATGAACTCCTTCAGAAACAGAAATTCAAAAGACAAATTTTAATTTATACCCATTTTCAAGTCTTTAACTGTGAATCTGTTTCCTTTATCAAAGGAAACAAAAAACCCAAATATCATTTTTTTAAAACCACTCCAAAAGACTCTTATTGAGAGTCGTAAAAGAGATATGCACTGGTTTCTGCCAGTATTGACATCTCTTCAGATAATTTCCGAGATGTTTTGAAAGCCGACCTTCCAATCTGTTTTTTACATAGGATTTCTACTGGTAATCACTGTCTTTGTCATCTTATATACAAGAAATCACTTCTTAGCTATTTAGACAGTATAATTATTTTATAATGTCTAGGCAAAGTGTCCAAAGCTTGATTGTGTTTTATTTTCTCACACCTGGGCTAACTTTCAGTAAACATTGCAGCTAGAGAATGCTAATCAGCCTGGCGCTGATGGGCTGCTACTATTTAGAGTCACTCAAGTGTTTCTTCAAGTGACAATGATGTTCAAATATGCTTTGGGTCAGCTTATATAAGGTTCATTACTATTCTAACATTTTACAGTTTAGCTTCTCCATTAGGAATAGATGTATTTTGTCTATTTCTACACTATGCCACCAAACATCTATACAAAGGAATTTTGGATATCCAGTAAACACAAGTTTTGTCAAATGATACCAAACAGCTGGGCATTTCCACTTATATAAGCACTTCCCATCTTGTAGACAAAGGTCTCTTCTTTAAAAAAAAATTATTGAAGTATAGTTGGTTTACAATGTTGTGTTAGTTTCTGGTGTACAGCAAAGTGATCCAGTTATATATTCTTTTTCAGATTCTTTTCCATTAGAGTTTATCACAAGATTTTGAACAAAGGTCTCTTTTTATGTTTGGTGTCATGTGTTTCTCTTTTAAATTAGAGCAAATATTAATAGCAGCTATTTTTATTAGCCTATACGAGAGTAATGAGGGTTGAAAGCAATTTCTTTATGTCTTCTATTTCGATTTGATTCTAGCTGTTACTCAGTGCTTTGCAAAATCCAAGATCCCCTTTGTACCAGTGAATATGGTGGTTACTCACTGAAGAGTAAAGTTTTGCATATTTAAGTAGGTTTTTTTTTTTCCATAGCCACATTAAAGGCACTGGTTGCTTAAGAAAATCAAGAAGAAAATGATGTGTGCTGATCAAGCTTTGGAACTGGCAGTGGTCAGAACATTAAAGCAAGCAGTGTTAGCAACAGTAAAATAAACTCATACTGAAGGTCTCTTTTACACAGCAGGAAGCACAGCTTTGAGGAATTTGACCCAGGAGGAGACATTATCTTAATATATGAAGAGTTTCAAACAAGTTAATGGAAGCCATGGGCCTTTCTACAATACGTCTCTTATTGCCTCTGTCAGAGACAGTCAAAGATCGGCTGGTTCATGTGACTGACCCAGGAAGTAGTATGTAAAGTAATAGGGGTAAAATTTTAGAGTATTTGTGAAAGATACACCTAAAGAAGAAGGCATATACTTTCTTCTATTCAATAGGTATTTATTGGGTACCTAATACATACTGTGCTGAGCACTGTGAGAAGTGAAGCACAGAGAAATGAATACTGAGTGGTTGAGTGCATGAAAGGTATAAAAAGGCATGGTGTGGGATTAGACTGACAAGAATAAAATGTCTGGCTATAAAGTGTAGAGATGCTCCAGTGTTGAACATTGCATACCCAGATTGTTCATCAGTCTTTTCTCAGTTTAGCACTTTCTATTTTTCTAACATTTTCCCATTTCTTCCTTATTTAGCTTGAGAGTCACTTCATTAACCCACTGGGCCATGGTTTAGCCAGGATACATTCACCATGGCTTTATAATCTCAAATAATAGGCTCATGCAAATTCTCCTTGGCAGGAGTTAGTAGATGTACTATGATCCTCAAAAGCCATTTAGTAAGCGTGAAACAGTTGATGTTACCATAGATTTTCATGCATTGGTCATAAAGGATATAGGAACCAAGCAACACAGGCTCTGCTGTGAAGATTAGGCTGAATGTCAAGGTTGAGATATTGTTTCTTTTACAGATGAGAAGGTGGTTTTGTAATGGAGTAGACAGAAGAGTCATTGGTATAGAGTGGTATAGATACCTAACACTCCCAATAAAAGATGTTCTAAATAATTTAGCTTCACAGCCTATGGCCTGTCAACTGAGAGAGTAAGGAGATAAGACAAGGAAAAGAAAAACAGAAAATTAGGCAGCAGAATACAGATACACATATATCTGATTCTTTTCAATAGAGTTATTTTCAATATATTTTATAAAGTGTTCTATGATAAATTTTACCATGAAATATATAAAGTTTCTTCCTTACAGGAAATATTGAGGGAACCATAGCATAAATATGTTTCCTTTCCACTGCCCATGGGTAATTCGAACAAATTTGAAGAGAAGTTATATCTTCAGTGAATAAAGTAAACACTAATGTTATATTCTGTCAAATCTAAATTTAAATTTGGGCTAATTGACGGAGAAATTAGCTCTGTGATTCTGGATCTTTACTTTAAATCTGTATTTCCTAGCCTGGAGATGTGGCAAGTTAGGAATGAGGTCAGCAGTATGCATAACCAGGGTTATCTGCAGACTGCAAGGGATTGTTCCGTACCATTCTCTCTGATCAATTCTCAAATGGTGCAGGAGCTGCTTACTGATCCTCTGCATGCTTTGAAGACCATGGATTCCATCAAGGGCTTGTAAAATTTCTGAAACCTCACGGGTAGAATCTGGGCCAAAGGCAACCAAAGGGCCAGAGAAATGATTGGTGTTGCATTGATTTCTCTATAGGATAGTAACATTTTATGGACTTCTATCTTAGCATTGTTAGAAGAGCAATAACTAAGATGCTATTAAGAATTAACTTAAATAGACCAAAAAGTTGATATAGTTATCAGTCTCCACAGTATTTTGAGGGACAATATCTGTACTTACATGGGATTAATATATTTTTTCCATACTGTTCCATGATTACTTCACATAGACATTTCTCACTGTTGCTATGAAACATTATTGAATTCATTATATGTATCTTTCCTTATTGACAGCTACCCATCCAATCCATCTATTTTCCTAGGTTCTTGGTGCTAATAAATTTTATTTCACTGAATTATCACATACAAGATAAATATTAATATATGCTCCACCTTATACATGAGGAAACTGAGGTTTCGGAATAAAAGGTTTGCACAAGGTCACAGAGTGGGGAAAGGCTGAGATTTTGTAGATTTATTTGACTCTAATACTCATCTGTACCTCTGATCTCCATACAGTCCTACAATCATTTCTCTTATTTGTCCCATCTGTTCATTCTCCACACAAATAATAGGTTGTTTTAACACACTAATTTGACCAAATCATTTTCATTCTTAAAAAGTCCTTGAGGGAGTTCCCTGGCGGTCCAGTGGTTAGGACTTGGCACTTTCACTGCTGAGGGCACAGGTTTGATCCTTGGTTGGGGAACTAAGATCCTGCAAGCCTGCTCAGTGTGACCCCCCAAAAAAGTCCTTAAATGGTTTCCTTTTGCCAACAGATGAATTTTAAAGCCAAGTTCTTACCTTTCCTCTTCTGATTAAACCTTTGAAGATTGAGATGAGAGACTGGTACGTCACACCTCACACAGATATTGCTACAGCTGTACAAACTTCTTGCCACTTTCTGGTATGCCGTGTTCTTTCTCAACATGCTGCTTCTTTGCTATTCCCTTTTCCTGCACCTTCACCATTCTCATTTCTAGGGACATCCCCAAACACCTCAGTCTCCATTCAACAGATGTCACATGTTCTTTTACACATGCAAGTCTTTGAACTCGGTATATTCTTTGCCAGCAGTGCCCCTTCTCATTCTCTGGGTGACAAATTTCTACTATTCCTTCAAGAATCAACTTATATGCTACCTCATCATGAAAGTCTTTCTAGATATTTCCTTCAAATATTGCCACTCTGTAGTACACCATAACACATAGACTACAATGTAAATTGTGTCTCCGGAACTAATACAGAGAGACGTAGCCTTGCTGACCTTCTCTACTGACATAAGAATACACCATCCTCTGGGTTCCCATAGCAATTTGGACATACTTAACTTTGTTTATTTTTTGTCCTACTATGTGATTACTTGTTTAAAAATTGGTCTGCTTTCCTCTGTACATTGAGCTTTTTTTTTTTTTTTTTTTTTTTTTTTTTGCAGTACGTGGGCCTCTCACTGTTGTGGGCCTCTCCCGTTGCGGAGCACAGGCTCCGGACACGCAGGCTCAGCGGCCATGGCTTACGGGCCCAGCCACTCCACGGCACGTGGGATCTTCCCGGACCAGGGCACGAACCCGTGTCCCCTGCATCGGCAGGCGGACTCTCAACCACTGCACCACCAGGGAAGCCCACGTTGAGCTTTTTCAGGTAGGCACTGAGACGTAACACATTTTTTTTTTAATTTTATTGAACTATAGTTGATTTACAATGTTGTGTTAATTTCCACTGTACAGCAAAGTGATTAAGTTATACACATATATATTCCTTTTCATATTCTTTTCCATTATGGTTTATCACAGGATATTGAATATAGTTCCCTATGCTTTACAGTAGGACCTTGTTGTTTATCCATTCTCTACATACTAGTTTGCATCTGCTAATCCCAAACTCCCAATCCATCCCTCCCTCACCCTCTTTCCCCTTGGCAACCACAAGTCTCTTCTCTATGTCTGTGACTCTGTTTCTGTTTCATAGCTATGTTCATTTGTGTCGTATTTTAGATTCCACATATGAGTGATATCATACAGTATTTGTCTATCTCTTTCTGACTTACTTTGCTTAGTATGATAATCTCTAGGTCAATCCATGTTGCTGCAAATGACATTATTTCATTCTTTTTTATGGCTGAGTAATATTCCACATATATATGTGGAACACTCTGTATTTGTTATACTGCTTAGCACAAGGCTTGGCATATTGTTATGGCATGAATAAACGTACAGAATGAATCTTTAACTTCAAATTCAGACAGTGAAGGAGGCTCAGCCTCAAGTGGACTTCGATTCATAAAAAGAAGTTTCAGAAAAGTAAAATGCATTTTATAAGCTTTCTGAAAATAAAATTACAGAATGTATTCACAAATTATCTGATATATATACACTATACAAACACTTGAAGGGGTAAGCCAAAATTAAGATGAATGGATGAACTAATGAATGAACAAACATATAAAACAAGTCTCCCTTAAGTATCCTGTAACATTGAGAAACTAGTATCACCTCTTTTCACGTATCCATTCAGCCATTCAGAAACATTCAGGTTTTTTTTCACGTTATCTGAAGCCTAAGGTTAACAAATCATTTGATAAAATGACAGATCCAGACTCTTCCCACAGTCTTCATTAGCCACTTGTCCCACTTAATGGCTAAGAATGAACTTCTAGTGAATGGGAAGTTTTCACTTGACCAATAGGAGCGCAAGCAAAAGGCAAAAGCCAACAGACAATTTAGCAATCCCTTGAGTCCTTTATGATCAGTCTGGTTCTGGAACTGCCAACCTATGAAAAAAGAATAATAATTGGGGCCACTTACTGGCTTTTGAGTGCTGTTGTCAGATTTAATGAGAATCTTGTATAGTCTTCAAGATCCTTTCAAGTAACACTTCTGCAAAATGCTCAAAGGAATGTGGCTCTCTAGTCTTTGAGAGAAAGATTACACATTTCCATTTAAGAGTTAATATGAAACTATATAATTGGAAAGGAAAACTCCATAGATTATAATCAAATCCCAGGTGAATTCATTGTAATTATATTTAATTCATCAAATGACAAGAAATTTAATAAAGACTAGGACCTGGCACCTCTCCTGAATAGAGAAAGATTCTGATCAGTCTAGGTTTTGCATTTTTCTTTCCTCACTTTAAATTTCAAATAGGAAAACTGAAAATTAATAGATTTGACCTGAGATCCACTGTGAAGACAGAGGTTCTGAAATTTTGTGTGTCTTACTTTAAGGAATCCATGGTTCATTTAAAGTGATATACTGGAAGTCTATTCAGAGTCACCTTCCAATGTCCTATTGTTGATTATTGTTGGGGAAATGAAGTCTGGGTATCTCACAAAGAGTTTTTATTATAGTCAAAGAAAAAGATAACCTAAAATGTGTTTTCACAATCAGGAAAATTAGGAAAAAATACCAATTCCACATTGATGAATTCTATTTAATTAAACCTTGTGGTACCTACATCTACATCTTGGCTTAGGTACTTTCCCTTTCAGGAAATATCCTCATGCTGCCTCTTGTCTGGTCAAATCACATTCAAAAAGATCCAGCTCAGCTACCTTATCATCTTCCTTTATTAAGCTTTTCATAGCCATGATAAGAACATAGACTTTCAGAGTTGGAATGAACTATATATACCATCCATGATAACCATAGCTTTCATTTAATAAATGAAGTGATTACAAGAAAAGAAAATGGATTTTTGTAGGTCATACAACTAATCAGTAACAAAACTAGAAATGGAAAACTCCTTCTGCCTACTTGACTGGTGCTCTATTCAATATACCACCCATTCCTCCCAATGACTTTTCTCTCATTTGAAATCCTGGAGTCAATTTCTGCAACTCATTTGACAAGGCAGTCATGAACTGCCTTGTCACCTCTCTTATAGTTGTATTTTTAAGTCATTGTTTCATCTTCACATCGATAATTCCCTTTTCTTTGTTGATGATAACTCTTTTATTGCAAACTACTTAAGAACCAGGACTCTATCCTTCCTTGTTTGTGCCCTTTCTTCAGGATGTATCAACAAGCAGGTGCATATTACATGGAAATTCAGTGTCAGCCTAATTTTGATTTAATATTTTCAAAGAGGTAGCCACTAACTTTTTAGGATGGTGGCTGTGTGGAAGTACTTACATTTAAGGTTGCACAAAATATTTTCTTGCAGAAAGAGAAACACTTTAAAATATTATCTGAGCTTATTTAGATAGGGAAAATTTATCTTTTAAAGTAAATAGGTATACTTTTTGCTTTATGAGTTTCCACTCTATGAACAGGTATACAAATAAGTAGGTTCCATTAATTGATATTTACAGCTCATCTTCCTCCTTTTCCTAATAGTACTGCAATTCTATATAAGATGTACATTTTATTAATTGCTTCAGACTTAGAGGTTGCTGTTGAGCTGAACTTTCAAATATAATGAAACCCTGTCCTTTGAAGAAGTATGCTAAAATAGCCATTTTACATGGTTTAGGCCTCATATGCATTCTCTATTGAATGGTTCTTGCTTTCCTGAAAGTAAAATCTAGGTTCTTGCAATTAGTTACTGCATCTTTTATTTAGTCTAAATTAGTGAAAAGAAATGCTTCATTTACAAAAACCAGTATGTTTCTACAAAACACCTGCTTGTTTGTATTTTAAATTATGTAACTATTTAATTTTTCATGGTAGCTTCGTATTTCCTCAAGCATGCTTCCTCTATTTTATATGTTTGATAAAATCAGTTCAGGGATAAAGGTGAGGTTGTACATTGGCGATTCTCAGAGCTAAAATTCAACTTATTAAATAGCAATGCAGTATCCGCGACCTGATTAAAAAAGAACAAAATCAATGAATAACGGTAAATTAAACACAGTGCATACCTCTTCAGCTAGTTTAACCAACTTTCTGAGGTTCAGACCTAGAGTTATTGCCAACTAACATTCGACTAGAAGAGAAATTATATTAATGAATAAAATGGTTTCTTATTCTGTCAAAGGGGGGTAGATGTTGATAGAAAGTAAATAAAAAAGAGAGAATGTATGTGTCCTTGTATCTGTTCATTAAAGTTCTGTCATTCACAAAGAATTTGAGGTAACATGTTCCATAGCCACATTTGACTGCATGTAGCAGGAACTCACTGTGATGGACGTACCCTAAATTGACCCCTAATGAATCGCACCCTTAAATAATACCCTCCCCTTGAGTGCAGCAGGACCTGTAACTTGCTATTAACCAATATAGTATGGCAAAGATGATGGGATACCTCCCATTATATCAGCCTACATCTTAGTAGCCAGGAGCAAGAAATTCTCTTCTTGATCTTGAAGAATCAAATATCCATGTTGTGAATTGCCCATGGAGTAGACCATGTGGCAGAGAAACGTGAGGGCTCTAGGAACTCAGAATGTCCCCTGACCTACAACTAGCAAAAAATAGGAATGTCAGGTCTACAGCTACAAGGAACTGAGTTGTTTCAGCAACATCAATGGGAAGAGAGCTCCTAGCTACAGAATGGAATGCAGCCTGGCCAACTCCTTGACTGTTACTTTTGAGATGCTGAGGAAAAGTTGTATTTAAGTTAGATTCAGACTACTGACCTACAGAACTGTAAAATTATGTGTGTGTTTTGAGGCTGCTATGTTTGTGGCAATATGTTGTTCAGTAATAGAAAACTACTGATTTCATTTAACTTACTGCAACAATATGGTGGTTCTTTGTGGACCAGGGCAGGAATTCAAAAGTTGGCAAGGACTGAAATTTATGTGGGAACTCGTAACACTTATTCATGGGTCCTCTGCTTCTCTCTGGGTTTATCCTCTGTTCTGTGATCTACTGAATAGCTTCCATGACAACTTGAGCTTGCAATAGGTCAATTCTGGTCAAATCTCAGATTTACTCACATGCTTTAAGCTGTGGCTTTCACCAGTAACTGTCTCAATTAACTTTTCCTTTTGTTCTTTTAAATTTCAATTGTAAGTTTCGATTCCCAAGCAAGAAATTCCCCTGAGCTATCTCATCTTTTCATATCAGGTTGTACCTTAATTCATCACCTAGTCTATGGATTGGCAGCTGTTGTGTCAAGGGTCTCTCTGTGGTCTAATTAGCCAGAAGATAATGAGTAAGTGGGTAAAAATCATATCCATCAATGGTTTTGCCTTGAGGACCTATGTACTGGGTAGTTTCTTTTAGAAGGAGTTGAGAGTAGACCAGTGGTAAACTTGAAAGCTCTAGTAGATATGATTGAAAGGGTCATAAAATATTTAGGGATAATGGATTATATATCAAGTTACAGACTGAACTCACTTCTCTATGCTAAATTTCATATAATGAAATGTAAGAAGACATAATACAAAGAAACAACTAATGACTCCATACAACAATGCTGGAAGACAAGAGAGCCATTAGGAGATCACATATTTGGAAAGATTCAAAGAGAAAGAGAAAGAGAAAGAGAGAGAGAGAGAGAGAGAGAGAGAGCACGCATGTAAACAAGAATAGATATATTAGAATCTATAGTATAGATTCTATGTATGGACAGCTAAGTGAATGCTTCCCCTTCATACTTGTGCTCTGCAGTGGACGAGAGCTCTATTTTCCTTCTCCTTTGAATTGTCTGCTCATGATTTCTGCTTATTTTTTCTATTGGACTAATTCTATTTTCTTATTGAGTTACAACAGTTCTTTATATATTAGATCAGTAAGATTTTGTCATATATGTTTTAAACATTTTCCAAGTTTATTATTTGCCTTTAATTAGTTCTATACAATGTTTTCAACTAATAGCATTAATAACAGCTACTACTTCTAAGAATAAGTAGATAAAATATACACGTTGATATTTGGGGTTTATGTAGCTCAACTTAGAGATCTTTTTCTTTGTGGTTTCTGTTTTCGCTTGTATGCTTGGAAATGTTTTTTCCAACTTGAGATCATATAAACAGTAACTTATTTTTTCTATTTAGTTCTTTTGATTTATGGTTTAATTATCTATATATTTTTAATGAATCTAGAATTTATTTTGGTATGTGGTACATTTATCATGTTTATATACTACTACATAAACATACATATATATATTATATATAATGATTCTTAAAAATCAATCCATAACACCTTAAAAAACCCCATCCTTTTCTTGTGATTTTAAGTCATTTTTATTATATACATAATTCTTATAAGAATGAAGATTTGGGGAGTATTTCTTTTTTTTTTTTTTTTTTTTATTTTATTTTATTTATTTTTTTTAACATCTTTATTGGGGTATAATTGCTTTACAATGGTGTGTTAGTTTCTGCTTTATAACAAAGTGAATCAGTCATACATAAACATATGTTCCCATATGTCTTCCCTGTTGCGTCTCCCTCCCTCCCACCCTCCCCATCCCACCCCTCCAGGCTGTCACAAAGCACCGAGCCAATATCCCTGTGCCATGCGGCTGCTTCCCACTAGCTATCTACCTTACTGCGTTTGTTAGTGTGTATATGCCCATGACTCTCTCTCGCCCTGTCACAGCTCACCCTTCCCCCTCCCCATAACCTCAAGTCCGTTCTCTAAGAGGTCTGCGTCTTTATTCCTGCTTTACCCCTAGGTTCTTCATGACATTTTTTTCTTAAATTCCATATATATGTGTTAGCATACGGTATTTGTCTTTTTCTTTCTGACTTACTTCACTCTGTATGACAGACTCTAGGTCTATCCACCTCATTACAAATAGCTCAATTTCGTTTCTTTTTATGGCTGAGTAATATTCCATTGTATATATGTGCCACATCTTCTTTATCCATTCATCCGATGACGGGCACTTAGGTTGTTTCCATCTCCGGGCTATTGTAAATAGAGCTGCAATGAACATTTTGGTACATGACTCTTTTTGAATTTTGGTTTTCTCAGGGTATATGCCCAGTAGTGGGATTGCTGGGTCATATGGTAGTTCTATTTGTAGTTTTTTAAGGAACCTCCATACTGTTCTCCATAGTGGCTGAACCAATTCACATTCCCACCAGCAGTGCAAGAGTGTTCCCTTTTCTCCACATCCTCTCCAGCATTTATTGTTTCTAGATTTTTTGATGATGGCCATTCTGACTGGTGTGAGATGATATCTCATTGTAGTTTTGATTTGCATTTCTCTAATGATTAATGATGTTGAGCATTCTTTCATGTGTTTGTTGGCAGTCTGTATATCTTCTTTGGAGAAATGTCTATTTAGGTCTTCTGCCCATTTTTGGATTGGGTTGTTTGTTTTCTTGTTATTGAGCTGCATGAGCTGCTTGTAAATTTTGGAGATTAATCCTTTGTCGGTTGCTTCATTTGCAAATATTTTCTCCCATTCTGAGGGTTGTCTTTTGGTCTTGTTTATGGTTTCCTTTGCTGTGCAAAAGCTTTGAAGTTTCATTAGGTCCCATTTGTTTATTTTTGTTTTTATTTCCATTACTCTAGGAGGTGGGTCGGAAAGGATCTTGCTTTGATTTATGTCATAGAGTGTTCTGCCTATGTTTTCCTCTAAGAGTTTGATAGTTTCTGGCCTTACATTTAGGTCTTTAATCCATTTTGAGCTTATTTTTGTGTATGGTGTTAGGGAGTGATCTAATCTCATACTTTTACATGTACCTGTCCAGTTTTCCCAGCACCACTTATTGAAGAGGCTGTCCTTTCTCCATTGTACATTACTGCCACCTTTATCAAAGATAAGGTGTCCATATGTGCATGGGTTTATCTCTGGGCTTTCTATCCTGTTCCATTGATCTATCTTTCTGTTTTTGTGCCAGTACCATACCGTCTTGATGACTGTAGCTTTGTAGTATAGTCTGAAGTCAGGGAGCCTGATTCCTCCAGTTCCTTCTTTCGTTCTCAAGATTGCTTCGGCTATTCGGGGTCTTTTGTGTTTCCATACAAATTGTGAAATTTTTTGTTCTAGTTCTGTGAAAAATGCCAGTGGTAGTTTGATAGGGATTGCATTGAATCTATAGATTGCTTTGGGTAGTATAGTCATTTTCACAATGTTGATTCTTCCAATCCAAGAACATGGTATATCTCTCCATCTATTTATATCATCTTTAATTTCTTTCATCAGTGTCTTATAATTTTCTGCATACAGGTCTTTTGTCTCCTTAGGTAGGTTTATTCCTAGATATTTTATTCTTTTTGTTGCAATGGTAAATGGGAGTGTTTTCTTGATTTCACTTTCAGATTTTTCATCATTAGTATATAGGAATGCCAGAGATTTCTGTGCATTAATTTTGTATCCTGCCACTTTACCAAATTCATTGATTAGCTCTAGTAGTTTTCTGGTAGCATCTTTAGGGTTCTCTGTGTATAGGATCATGTCATCTGCAAACAGTGACAGCTTTACTTCTTCTTTTCCAATTTGGATTCCTTTTATTTCCTTTTCTTCTCTGATTGCTGTGGCTAAAACTTCCAAAACAATGTTGAATAATAGTGGTGAGAGTGGGCAACCTTGTCTTGTTCCTGATCTTAGTGGAAATGATTTCAGTTTTTCACCATTGAGGATGATGTTTGCTGTGGGCTTGTCATATATGGCCTTTATTATGTTGAGGAAAGTTCCCTCTATGCCTGCTTTCTGCAGGGTTTTTATCATAAATGGGTGTTGAATTTTGTCAAAAGCTTTCTCTGCATCTATTGAGATGATCATATGGTTTTTCTCCTTCAATTTGTTAATATGGTTTATCACATTGATAGATTTGCGTATATTGAAGGATCCTTGCATTCCTGGAATAAACCCCACTTGATCATGGTGTATGATCCTTTTAATGTGCTGTTGGATTCTGTTTGCTAGTATTTTGTTGAGGATTTTTGCATCTATGTTCATCAGTGATATTGGCCTGTAGTTTTCTTTCTTTGTGACATCCTTGTCTGGTTTTGGTATCAAGGTGATGGTGGCCTCGTAGAAGGAGTTAGGGAGTGGTCCTCCCTCTGCTATATTTTGGAATGGGGAGTATTTCTTATTGTCTTCTTTCATTTGTCTATTATTTTATATTTTTGCAAAGTATTCTGGGTTTTTTTAAGATCACCTGCAACTTTTTTCAGGTTTATTGAGGTATAATTGACAAAATTGTAATATATTTTAAGTGTACAACATGATTTGATATATGTATATATTGTAAAAGAGTTCTGACCATTGAGTTAATTAATGAGTTAACACATTAATTACTTCACATACCCTTTTATTGGTTAAAAAAAAAAGTTGACATCTACTCTCTTTGCAAATTTCAATTATACAATACAGTATTATAGACTATAGTCACCATGTCATATATTAGATCCTCAGACCTCATTCAACTTATAACTAAAAATTTGTACCCTTTTGCCAGCCTCCACCACTCCAGCCCCTGGCAACTGCAACCATCATTCTATTTTCCTTTTCTATGAGTTTGACATTTTTTCCCTTTTTTTCCAGACTCCACATGTAAGTGATACTGTGCATTATCTGTCTTTCTCTTTCTGGCTTGTTTCACTGAGCATAATGCCCTGCAGGTTCATTCCATGTTGTTGCAAATGGCAGTACTTACTTCTTTTTTAAGGCTGAATAATAGTCATTCATAGATCGATCTATCGATCAACAGATAGTTATATAGATATATATCACATTTTCTGTATTTATCTGTCAGTAGAAACAAATTTTTACAAACCTTGGCTATTGTGAATAATGCTGCAATGAACATGGATATACAGATATCTCTTTAAGATAGTGATTTCATTTCTTTTGAATATATACCCAGAAGTGGGATTGCTGGATCATGTGGTAGTTCTACTTTTAATTTCTTAAGGACACTCCAATCTGTTTTCCATAGTCGCTGCATCAATTTGCATTCCCACTAACAGCTACAAGAGTTCCCTTTTCTCCATATCCTTACCAGCATTTCTCATCGCTTGTCTTTTGGACAACAGATTTCATAACAACTATGAGGTGACATCTCACTGTGGTTTAATTTGCACTTCCCTGATGATTAGTGATATTGAGCCTTTTTCATGTACCTGTTGGCCATTTTTATGTCTCCTTTGGAAGAATATCTATTTGGATCATTTGCCCATTTTTAATTGGTTTATTATTATTCCTTATATATTTTGGATATTAACCACTTATCAGATATATGGTCTGCATATGTTTTCTATCATTTAGTAGGCTGCATTGTGCCTGCCTGGGATGGGAGGGTGCTATGATCAGAGTGTAGCTGCACCTCTCTCCCTTCTAATATGGTTCTTCTCCTTCTCTGTGGTCCAGGGCTGGGGGATACTTTGACCTCACCCCTGGGTTCTGCGATTTTCACAAAGGTGTCTTGTCTATGGATAGTTGCTAGTTGATCTTGTGAGGGGGGCCAAAGTTGAGAACAATCTATGTCACCACCTTGATGACCTATACTTATTTATTTATGATTTCCTGTGATCTGTCATATTCTGATAGTGATATGCACAATCTCCACTGCACTTCACTTGGTATTTTTTCTTTCTTTCTTTCTTTTGTTCATTCATTCCTTTCTTTCTTCCTTCCTATGTTTCTTTTTTTAATTCAGTTGAGAAGAACTTCTGGCTTTTGTATACTTTCATGTTATGATAGCACATAGAGCCCCATAATTGTTCATTTTTCATTAGAGATAATATACTTTATTGATATAAATTAATGTTTTAATTCCAGTTAGCACTGTGCCTAATTTTTTTTCCTTGTGTTGATTGCCTGAAATATTGCTGCCCATTGTTGTATGTGTGTGTGTGTGTGTGTGTGTGTGGCCTTTCTACATCTTATTGTCACTGTTTCTCTTGTAAGTAGCTCATTAATGGATAAAACAACTGAGAGCCTGAGAATATTTTTCTTTTAATAAGAAATTTAATTAATTTTCATTTATTATCACTAATACTATGTTTGATTTTACTTCTTCCATCTTCTTATAAAGCTCTCTGTTTTTTATCATTTCTTGTTGTTTTATTCCCACTTAGTTTTTTATAGACTATTTCTATTTATTATTATTTTCTGCAGTGATTTAAAGGACAGACATTCTGCTTTTAATTCCAGAAGTAGTTATCAAAAAGCTTTTCAAAGCATTCTCAAATTTATATTGAACTTGCAAGAAAGCAAAAAAATAAAACAATGTTTTTATTGCCCATTTTAGAAAAGCAGTTAATCACTTTTATTAACCCCCTTTCTCCATTTCCCCAGTCTTTTATTTATTCTGTGATTATCACTTTTTTTTTACAGAGAGCATCTCTTTCAAAGATTAAAATATCAGATTTATAACCATATTTAGAAAAAAATATTTATACTCAGTCCCATATATTTAATTGGATCCTATGCTTAATACACAGATCCTTCTAGAGACAATTTTCTCAGTTTATAGTTCTTGAATGATTCTTTTTTCATTCTTCCGGCAAGGTATTCAAGTTATTTTTTTCAGGAAGTGTAATTTCTGAAAGTTTGAATGTCCGATTATGCCACTCTTCTGCTCCTATCCCTCCAGGCATTTCCCATCTCACTCAGAGTAAAAGCCACGAGGCTCTCTGACCTACAAGGCCCTCTATGATCTGACCCCCTCTACCTCTGATCTCATCACCTGCCCTCCTATCCTTTTCTCACAGTGTTTCAGTCATACTATCTCCCTTGCTGTTCCTTAAACACACTAGGCATGGTCCTGTCTCATGGTTTTTTTCTCTCACTGTTCCCTATGACTGGGATGATCTTCCCCAGAGATCTCATTGCTTTCTCCCTCACTTAATTCTGATCTCTACTCACATGAGAGCATATCAGAGAAGTCTTCATTTCCATTCTGTATAAAATAACAATTCCCCATCCTTCACTCTGGTATACACTTATGTTCTTGCACTGCTTTACTTTCCCTTACAGCACTTACACTACTTGACATCATTTGTTTGTTGTCTATCTCCCTCCACTGCAAGTAGAGTCCATAAGAGCAGGGACATTATCTGCCAATTTCACTGAGGTATTGTTAGTGTCTAGGACAGTACCTGACATATGATAGGGTCACAGTAAATATGTGTTGAATAAAATGTTAAGTGAATTGCTTTCCATGGCCTCCACACAGGAGGGGCGACTTGACTTAGATGGAGAATTTGGGGCAATCTCTTGAGCAATCCTTGGCAGGATGCTTTGATGCTAAACCCATTCAAGTTTTATCATGATGAAACAGAGAGTTTGGAAGGAGGCTACTATTTCAACTTATGTAATTTCTTTGATAAAAAATCAAACATTCACTCAGTAAACAATTAATGAACTTACGCTAGGGGCTGGGTGGTATTTTATCACTGAAGACACAGAAATTAATCTGATACTATCTCTGTCCTCAAGGAATTCACATTTTAGCAGGAAAGATAAACCCTTTACATCAATAATATTAATAAAATAATAAGTGTAAAGTTCAGAGGAGAGAAAATGTGCAAGTAAAATTCAAATTTCAGTATGAGAGTTTAGAGGAAGATGAATTCCCTTCTAACTATGTGATTAGGGAGCGCCAGTGTGGAGTGTGGCATAAAAAAAACAGAAACTTGTTTTTAATCCTAGTGGAGAGGCCTCATGAAAGCCACTGAATGCTCTGGTGTATTACTTAACTCATTTATAAAATTGTCATAGAAATACTTAAGCATCCAATCCCCCCAACATATTTCTCTAAATGCAGTGCACTGTTCTTCATTCACCTTCACATATGTTGTAGTTCTGATTAAGGAATTGCGTGAGCTACTTAATTTTTTTCAATTATACTTGACTTAATTTCATGATGGTGGTGGTGTGCTATAATCCAATTATCTTAAATTTTACCACTAGTCATTATTAATTAAGCAAGCACATACTTCTTTTCCACAAACCAAATATGAATCCTATTGTTTAAATGGCTATATTTTAGCCCCTCTCTTGGAATCTCCAAAGGACTGCCTCATAAGCATGCACAAACCAGTCTGTTACCTGTCACCAACCTGTGGCTGTGCAATATACCTGGTTATTTGTCCCTTGCTCTGACACCCATTTGTCCACACCTGCTGCATATGGGTCCACTTGGAGAAATCTTACACAGGCCTTGACCAGTTGTGAGAAAAATCAATGATTATACTAAGGATGCTGAATGTAGGTGTTTACAGTCCTCAGGGTGGCAGAACATGTCTCGATTCTGTGGGGAAACGTTGTTATAATTTGTTACTGGAACCTGACGCTGCTCTGCTTGTGCCTAGCTTCTCAGTTTCCTTTCAAATTTGTATCTACTCTTTTTCTCAACCCTTGCCCACATCACGAGCAGTTTTCTCATGAAAATATGTACCATAAATATCTGGTCCTCCTAACACGAGGAGCTCAAAGCAGCCCATAGATCTGGACCATAACTGGATGCCTTACTAACCTGTATTTCTTCCTTATTTTTCTTCTGACATTCTTCCCCATTCAACCCTTCCTCCTCTACCCATAACAGTCAAATGGTCCCAATTTGTTGAGATACTAAGTAATGGAGTGTAGAAGTATAGTGTCTAGTTAACAAGGCCCCAGCTCAGTGAGAAAAAAATTAAAATGTCCTTTGTCTGGAAAATCACAAGATATAATGATATTTACAAAAGTGTCAAGACGTATCCTTCATGGCTATCAAGGCGCATTTTTGGTTGTTGTTGTTGTCCTCAACAGTCTCATCATCAGAGTCAATTCAACATTAATTCACATCTCTGAGACTAATTGGTACTACTCTATAATCATTGATAATCTCATTTGTCAAATTGAAACAAATTTGCTTGAGTTATTAAGCAAGGGGTATTTAAAGTAACACGAGCTACTGAACAGGAAGAAAAAAATCACAGTGGACTAACACAGCAGGAATTTCTTACCCATGTCAAGCGCAAAACAAGTGTTCCTGATGGGCAGGGAGTTCTCCTTACAAGCAGGCATTCAGAGCTCCTGACGTCTTCAGTCTTCAATCCTTCAATCTAGAGTATATTCTGATTACAGTGCAAAGTATCAGGATTCTGAAGTTCTTCTCAGGTCATGAGGACATGTCTAAAGACACTGTGTCCCATTTAATCAATGTCCTTTCCTTCCTTTATTTCCTGTAAGAAATATTTATTGAGGGTCTGCAGTGTGCCAGGTACTGGGCTAGGTGCTGAGGATAAAAGCTTTAAACAGACAATAAGTCACTGTCTTCATTGAGTTTTATAGTTGGAAAATGACTGACATTAAAAGAAATAATTTCCAAATTACTTAAAAGACATCATTATTTAATTACTGGTGATGATTGATATGAAAAATAAGTACATGTGAATGTATAAGAAAAGACATATGGCCTTCTTTGGAGAAGTGATATTTGCATTGGAATGGCAGGCAGTGTCCCAGACAGGAAAAATGCAGATGTGCAGCATGTGGGTGTCTGGAAGGTAGTTAACAAAAGGTAGAATCAGCTACAAAATGAGATTAAAAATAAAGGTAGGGAGGTAATAGAGATTTTGTTCTTTACCCTGAATTCAATTAAAATCACTAAAGAGTTTTCAACAAGATGGTGATTTAGTGAGATTTACAGAGATCATTCTGACTGCTGTTTGGAAGAAGAAACTGATGTGTGTAGGGGGAGAATGAAGTTTGGGAGCACAGTTAGGAGACAGATGCAGTCATTCTGGTGAGACAGGTTGGTTGGCTAGACTTGGGCAGTATGACTCAAGGTACATTTAGAATGTGGTTTAGAGCTTTTGGTGGTCGTTTGACAATAAGGATATGTCAGAGAAGAAGGATTCAAGGTTGAGTGACAGGTTTATGGCTTCCACAACTAGATAGATAGGAGAGACAGCAAATTAAATTCAATTTGGGCCATACTGAGCTTGGGAGAGATCAGGTTGGAGTTACTGAGCCCACAGTTCAACATACGTGTCAGTAGCTCAGAAAAAAAAGTGCCAAGTTAGAGAAAGATTGGGGAGTCATCAACATATATATGTGCTATTTAATGCTTCAACACTGAATGAGGTCACCTAGAAAAAGGGTGATCATAGCATTTATGGTCCAAACCCAGACTCTTTTGAGAGTTAAAGGGGACACAATTAAGAATTATGCCAGGATGGCAAGCATAAACCAGAATTGTCCTGTGTCAACCATGATTGTCCTTGGCAAATATTTAAAGGTCAAACAGAGAAAGTAACAGAAAGAGCAGTCAGTAAGAAGGGAGGAAAGCCAAGGAAGTATAGTGTCTCAGAAGCCAAATGCTGCTGCAAGGTCAACTGATTCCCCACGATTAAGTCAAGTTCTTCGTTGTATGCTTCCACAGTGCCCTGTTCATTTTATTCATTGCACTTATTATCACTGCAATTATATGATTTAATTGATATCTGTCTTTCTATTCTGGAAGGGAGTCCCTGGCATATGGTTTTCAATCAACAAATATTTATTGAACAAATGAAAGAAGAATGATGAAACAAAAATATCCACTGAATTTAGCCAAACAGAGATCATCAGTGCTCTTCTCATAAACAGTTTAGATGAAGCAGTGGGGAACTGAGTCAATTTGCATTGAGAAGAGAAGTGAATGGGAGGTGAGTTAGGGAAGACAGTAAAAATTGGTAACTCTTTCAGGAAGTTTGACTGTGAGCCATTGGCTTAATGGTTACCTGTTCTAAGTGGGTTGATTGTCCCTTTGGGTCCTGGGAAATGTCAGGTTTTTTTTTTTTGAGACACTTCACTAGATAAGGGCAGACATGCCTCATTTATGAGCTTTTATATGGCTATAAGGTGGTTCCATATATATTATATATTTTGCCTAGAGTTTGCATAGGTCCCTTAAGAATATAATATTTTAATTTAAGATATAATAAAGGATTTCTACTGTATCAAAAAACATGTTTAGGGAAAGTATTTTAAGGGCCATGTATTTTATGTCTATTCCACCTGATACCTCACATCCTATACTGAAAGCAAGTGAAATCGCCAGAAAGTTGCATGATTTGGCTAGTCCTTTGTCAGACAACAAGGGATTTTATTCCCTCTGTGCTCACTAATGGCAGTTTGGAGTAATAGCTGTGTGGATTTTAACTCCCTTTTTCTCTGATAACATCACTGTTGAGGATAATTTATTTCATATTAGTCAGTGTCTCCTATATCAAACACTTCATAATCTATTTCTCTTTGAATTTAGTGCTGGAAAAACTGTACCTCTAGAGGAATGTTAGTATTTCTTCTTTCCTCTAACAGGATCTTTTAGATCCAGCTGTGTCTCCTTTCTTCCATGTCTGTCAGGAAACACAACTGAACTTGTGGTCAGCACAATTTTAGCTTCCGTTTTTTTGTTTGTTTTTCTATTCCTGTTTTATTAGAGATTTTATTTTTGTGAAATTTGCCTAAATCCTCTGTAGAAACACATGAGTTGGACTTCTGTTTTTGTCTTTTTTTTAAAATTTATTTTATTGAAGTATTGTTGATTTACAATGTTGTGTCAGCTTCTAGTATAGAGCAAAGTGATTCAGTTATACCTATATATAATAGTTTGCATCAACTAATCTCAGACTCCCACTCCATCCTTCGCCCATGCCCTCTCACCCTTGGCAACCACAAGTCTGTTCTCTAGGTCTGTGATTCTGTTTCTGCTTCATAGATAGGTTCATTTGTGTCATATTTTAGATTCCACATTTAAGTGATATTATATGGTATTTGTCTTTCTCTGTCTGACTTACTTCACTTAGTATTATAATCTCTAGGTCCGTCCATGTTGCTGCAAATGGCATTATTTCATTCTTTTTTATGGCTGAGTAGTATTCCATTGTGTGTATATGTGTGTGTGTGTACATCATATTGTCTTTATTTTATTTTTTTAACATCTTTATTGGAGTATAATTGCTTTACAATGTTGTGTTAGTTGCTGCTGTATAACAAAGTGAATCAGCTATATGTATACCTATATCCCCATATCCCCTCCCTCTTGCGTCTCCCTCCCACCCTCCCTATCCCACCCTAGGTGGCCACAAAGCATCAAGCTGATCTCCCTGTGCTATGCCGCTGCTTCCCACTAGCTATCTATTTTATATTTGGTAGTGTATATATGTCAATGCTACTCTCTCACTTCATCCCATCTTACCCTTCCCCCTCCCTGTGATTGAACCATTGAACCTGAATGAGATCCTTGCTGGGGAGAGTAATCTTGGTTGTAGGTTTTTCCCTTTCATCACTTTAAATATGTCCTGCCACTCTCTTCTGGCTTGCAGAGTTTCTGCTGATAGATCAGCTGTTAACGTTATGGGGATTCCCTTGTATGTTATTTGTTGCTTTTCCCTTGCTGCTTTTAATATTTTTCCTTGGTATTTAATTTTTGATATTTTGATTAACGTGTGTCTTGGCATGTTTCTCCTTGGATTTATCTTGTATGGGAATCTCTGTGCTTCCTGGACTTGATTGACTATTTCCTTTCCCATGTTAGGGAAGTTTTCAACTAAAATCTCTTCAAATATTTTCTCAGACACTTTCTTTTTCTCTTCTACTTCTGGGACCCCTATAATTTGAATGCTGGTGTGTTTAATGTTGTCCCAGAGGTCTCTGATACTGTCCTCAATTCTTTTCATTCTTTTTTCTTTATTCTGCTCTGTGGAAGTTATTTCCACTGTTTTATCTTCCAGGTCACTTATTCGTTCTTCTGCCTCAGTTATTGTGCTATTGATTCCTTCTAGAGAATTTTTAATTTCATGTATTGCATTGTTTATCATTGTTTCTTTGCTCTTTAGTTTTTCTCTGTCCTTGTTAAATGTTTCTTGTATTTTCTTCATTCTATTTCCAAGATTTTGGATCATCTTTACTATCATTACTGTGAATTCTCTTTCAGGGAGACTGCCTATTTCCTCTTCATTTGTTTGATCTGGTGGGTTTTTACTTTGCTCCTTCATCTGCTGCGTATTTCTCTGTTTTCTCATTTTGCTTATCTTACTGTGTTTGGGGTCTCCTTTTTGCAGGCTGCAGGTTCGTAGTTCCCATTGTTTTTGGTGTCAGTCCCCAGTGGGTGAGGTTGGTTCAGTGGCTTGTATAGGCTTCCTGGTGGAGGGGACTCGTCCCTGTGTTCTGGTGGGTGGGGGACTGTATCTTATCTTTCTGGTGGGCAGGGCTGCATCCGGTGGTGTGTTTTGGGCTGTCTGTGAACTTAGTATGACTTTAGGCAGCCTCTCTGCTAATGGGTGGGGTTGTGTTCCTGTCTTGGTAGTTGTTTGGCATGGGGCTTCCAGCACTGGAGCTTGAGGGCTGTTGAGTGGAGCTGGGTCTTAGTGTTGAGATGGAGATCTCTCGGAGAGCTCTCGCCAATTGATATTACGTGGGGCCGGGATGTCTCTGGTGGTCTAGTGTCCTGGACTCGGCTCTCCCACCTCAGAGGCTCAGGCCTGACACCTGGCCAGAGCACCAAGACCCTGCCAGCCACATGGCTCAGAAGAAAAGGAAGGAAAAAAAAAGGGGAAAAAAATAATAATAAAAAAAATAAAAATAAAGAAGAGAGCAACCAAACCAATAAACAATTCCACCAATGATAATAAGCATTAAAACTAGACTAAGATAAACACAAAAATCAGAACCAAGTCAGTCACAGACAGCAAACCCCAAGTCTACAGTTGCTCCCAACGTCCACCATCTCAGTTTTGGGAACATTTGTTTTCTGTTCAGGTGTTCCACAGATGCAGGGTTCATCAAGTTGATTGTGGGGGTTTAGTCTGCTTTTCCTGAGGCTGCATGGAGAAATTTCCCTTTCTCTTCTTTGTTTGTGCAGCTCCTGGGGTTCAGCTTTGGTTTTGGCCCTGCCTCTGCGTGTAGGTCGCCCTCAGGCATCTGTTCCCCACACAGATGGGAAGGGATTAAAGCAGCGGCTGATTCGGCCTCCCTTGCTCACTCAGGCCAGGGAGAGGGAGGGCTACAGTAGTCATAATTGGAATGTGGGGTGAGCCTGCAGCGGCAGAGGCCAGCATGACATTGCAACAATCTGAGGTGTGCCGTGTGTTCTCCCGGGGCAGTTGTCCCTGGATCTCAGGACCCTGGCATTGGCGGGCTGCACAGGCTCCCAGGACAGTGTGGGTAGTGACCTGTGTTTGCACACAGGATTGTTGGTGGCAGCAACAGCAGTGTTAGTGTTTCATGCCCATCTCTGGTATCTGAGCTGATAGTCACAGCTCGCCTCTGTCTCTGGAGCTCGCTTAAGCAGTGCTCTGCCTTCTTTGGGCACACAGGGAAAGAATTCCCTCTCCTCTCACACCCCGAAACAAAGGTCTCTTGCCTCTTAGGCAGGTCCAGACCTTTTACTGGACTCCCTCCCAGCTAGCTGTGGTGCACCAGCCCCCTTCAGGCTGTGTTCACGCCGCCAACCCCAGTCCTCTCCCTGGGGTCTGACCTCTGAAGCCCGAGCCTCAGCTCCCAGCCCCCACCCACCCCGGCGGGTGAGCAGACAACCCTCTCAGGCTGGTGAGTGCTGTCGGCACTGATCCTCTGTGCGGGAATCTCTCCGCTTTGCCCTCCGCACCCCTGTTGCTGCGCTCTCCTCCATGGCTCCAAAGCTTCCCCCCTTGCAACCCCCCTCATCTCCACCAGTGAAGGGGCTTCCTAGTGTGTGGAAACCTTTCCTCCTTCATAGCTCCCTCCCACTGGTGTGGGTCCCATCCCTATTCTTTTGTCTCTGTTTTTTCTTTTTTCTTTTGCCCTACCCAGGTACTTGGGGTGTTTCTTGCCTTTTGGGAAGTCTGAGGTCTTCTGCTGGCGTTCGGTGGGTGTTCTGTAGGAGTTGTTCCACATGTAGATGTATTTCTGATGTATTTGTAGGGAAGAATGTGATCTCCGCATCTTACTCCTCCATCATCTTGAAGGTCTCTTCTGTCTTATTCAATTAGCTATCTCTCTCCCTCACCTCAAATAAAATTACAGGGTCATCATTGCCAGGAAAAACTGAATGATAGGCAAGAAAGCAATGTAACTGTTACAGATGATATTCATTATTAGGAATTTAAAAGTGAATTACACATATATACACACACACATAAATGTATATGTATATGCATGTGTGTGTATGATGGAAAGATAATTTCACATTTTCCAGTTATTTTCCAAATAGATATTACTGTCCTTGAAGCTAACCACCTGCAATTTGCTGAAACAGTCACTTACCAAGTCATGTGATCTCATATAATTTCTGCTAGTCCCTTCTCCAGCTTGTGGGTTTTACAAATATCTCTGAAAAAATAACCAAATAAAAACCAAACAAAGAAACAAACAAAAAAGAAGAAACATACTACTTCTCATTGGGTATACATACGAGAATATAATTATGTACATGTATAATGTAAATTGATTTCCCCTAAATAAGTCAAGCCAATATCTGCAAAAAAAGAGGTTCCAGTAGAATATGACAGTGTATAGCTGGGTAAACAGAGCACATTCTCTTCTTTAGGGATATATCAGGGCCTTACGATGGTTTGCGGTTCAAGTCAATACAAATTACTGCTTTACCCAGCTATCAATTTATTGTAATTCCAAGGACAATGTGATATTATATTTTGTTATTTCTTTTAAAATATTTATTTTTGTGTTGACAGTCTTAGGCCAACATCAAAAATTGCTTCGCTATCTTTAAATCACTATTTATAACGAAGGTGTCTTTGTTTTTTTTTATTTTTAAATCTCCTTGTATTCAGTTAACAGAATATTAATAGAAACTGTCAGTTTCTTAGCTCTTTATACCACTGTCTGTCTAGTTGTTCACCAAAACACTACATTTAGATATCGTCCTGCTAGATTACCTCCATTAAGTACTTTGGTATTTTGCAGACAACTAATTAGCCTTTTGAACCTCATTAAGGAATAGTAAGGAGGAAGACAATTACTGAGTCTGGAATTTGGTCAGACTACTGAGGCTAATACATTATTATTAGGAAAGAAAAAAAAAACAACCCTTAATCTTTTTAATGACTACAGATGATCAGAACATACAGTGTTAAATATTTGTTTAAGAGAACCCATATCTGGAGGAGAGGGCTCCAACAAAGGGCCAGGTCACAGACTCTGCCTAACCCAGAGGACAATGGCCGCCTCAAATTCACTAACTCCAATCCTTGCTACAGTGGCTACAATGACACTTTCTTGCATTGATATAACACTTCACAGTTTTCAGAATGCTGTCACCTACATTATTTCAGTTGATCCTTGGAACATTTCCTTGAGGTACATGGCTCAATATTATCATCTTTATTTGAGAGACAAATAAGGTGCCAAAAGAATAAATGATGTCTAAAGTATCACGAAGCTATCTAGTGTTGGAGCCTGGATTCAAACGATTCCCCCCACTGCAGTTTTTCTGACAACGCAACTTGATGGTTGTGTATTTATTAACCAAGGACCCTCTCTGAACTCAGTCTAGTCACTTTTCCTTTATAAGCCTCAGTCATGTTTTCTCTGAATTCACTAAGGGGTGGCATTAGGACATCTCTGAGGACTGTTTTTAGCTCTGATGGTCTGCAGATCTTTGCAAAGTACACACTCTTGGCCTCTTGAGATTCATCAGGCCCTAGAACATAAGATGTGGCTTGCTTTTTCTTTCTCTTCCAGAAAGTTCCTGATGATTGCCACCCTGAGTGACCTGCTAAACTCCTGTTATGAGAAAAATGTATTGCCTAAACATATCCCCAGAAAGAACATTATGAGCACACCTATAAAATTTGGCAATCAAATCTTTACTGAGTATTAACTACCTAAAGAGCCATGTGCTCAGAATTGAAGCAGGGAAAAGAGTAGAAATTAAGAAGCTTGTTCTCTAGATGGGGAACCCAGTTAAACTGAGAAGTTGCAGTTTTCTTTTAATCCTCGTAAATTGTAACTTGTTGAGAGATGAGAGAGTGGAAAGGGCTGAGGAAAGAGAGAGGAGGGCATAGGCATAGGAGAGATGAGGAGGCATACATGTGTGGTACCAAAATGAGCTGAGATTAAGAGAAAAAATTGTGCTGTACTATGTAAAAGGAGGTAGAAGACCCACTTAGAAGGGACTAGCAAAGCAGAAATAGGAGACAAAAATAGTTACCCACAGCTTACTAGGATAGGAAATGAGGAGTTGACTGTCAGGCCTGTGACAGAGGAAAGGGGAAACTGTCTCCGTACTCTGAAGTTTGGGAATTTGGGAAACTAGATTTTGTTTAGTTGCCAGATTTAGCAAATAAAATTACAGGATGTTCAGTTAAATTGGAATTTTGTAAAAAAACTAAATACGTTTTTAGTGCATCTTCCCTGCAATATTTGAGAAATATTTATATTCAGCAATCATTTGCTGTTTATCTGAAATTCAAGTTTAACTAGTTGCCTTGTATTTTTTTTTTAAATCTGGCAACCCTATTAACAGGAGAAATGTTACCTAAGAGCACTACTGTTGGGAGGAGATAAAGCAGTCCCCAAAATATTGTAGCAGACGGTGGGGCAGGGAGGAGGGTGGTGAGTACCACCCTCTCCAGCCTCCAGTTTTAAGTTCCACCACATGGAGACCTTGAAGACAGTACTTATTTTACCAGGACTTAGTATCCTCTTTTTAATATATTGTGACACTAAATCATTGGGACATTCTGAGTATTAAATAAGTATACACACATACAGACACATGCACACGTGAATATAGGGATACATAGACATTTCATATAGTTGCATATGTAAAATATATGTAAACAGTCCCTGGAATATGGCAGTCGTTCAATAAATTTTAACCATTGTTATCCAAATATCTTGTGATATGAGCTTTCTCCTGGGTAACACCCAGGAATGGTTTCTGGAACACATGACAATTTCCTGATGATCCCATATATTTGAGGGACAAGCCAGAACTTCCAGCAGTCATATGGACAGATACTATTTTAATTTGGGAATTAAAAGGAAGTGTGAACTTAAAACTTGATGATATCTGAGTTATTCATTCTTTCTGGGCTAACAATATTGATTAATTTATTCCTTCCTTCATCCGTCCATTCAACAAACATTCATTTAGCAGGTAGTATAGTACCTGGTACATGATGATTGCTCAGTATATTAGTCCTTACCATGGGATCATTTTTAAGTATTATGAAGGCCATTTGCTAAGAGAGTAGATGACGGGGTTTATATCTGACCTAGTCAGGAGTACCAAGAAAGTGATATTTTAGCTAAGCTTTTGAAGCATGAATAAAAATAAGCCAGTCAAAGTTTAGTGGGAAGAATATTCTGAGCATAAAAAAAGGGTACATAAAGACCTAGATGTGGGAAATAAGGTATATTTCTGGTACCCGCAAGAACCCCAGTCTAGGGGAAGTAGAGAAAGCAGATTGGAAATTTCGTAGAATGAAGTGAAGACTCAGGTCGTGCAAGGTCTTGTAGGTGTGTTAAGATTTGGGGACTTTTTGCCAAAAATCAGAGAGAAAAAATAAGTAGAGTGACAGTATCAGGTCTTTGTTTCCAAAAGATCCCTCTAGCTGCTGGGAGAGTGACTTGCAGTATATCTGTGGCATCTGAATTATATGTATTAAGATGTTAAATATATTACATACTTGTCATTCTGCTTTCCTTAGCCTGACCTTGAAGAACTTATGCAATGTGCTTCCAACTTAAGTTACCTTCAGCCCATTCAATAAAACCTCTCTCTGGAACACCTGTCCCCAAGCTTGATGTGTGTCTGTCTGACCCATGAATTGGAGCTGTACTCAGAGCCACCTTTGCCATGAGCCCATTCCGGTGCCTCTCAACTACAAGTGATAGCTTGCTTTGAGTTCTCAGAAAACAGGTTTCACCTCTTTTCATTTTTCCTTTTTCTTTCTTTCTTTTTTATTCATTTATTTATTTTTTCATATACATGTATCTATTCTTTTTCAAATTCTTTTCCCATTTAGGTTATTACAGAGTACTGAGCAGAGTTCCCTGTGCTATACAGTAAGTCCTTGTTGGTTATCTATTTTAAATATAGCAATGTGTTATACATGTCAATCCCAATCTCCCAATCTATCCCTCCTCTCACACTTCTCCCCGGTAACCATAAATTCATTCTCTAAGGCTGTGAGTCTGTTTCTATTTTGTAAATAAGTTCATTTGTAACCTTTTTTTAGATTCCACATATAAGCAATGTCATATGATATTTGTCTTTCTTTGTCTGACTTACTTCTCTTAGTCTGATAATCTCTAGGTCCATCCATGTTGCTGCAGATGGCATATTTCATTCTATTTATGGCCAAGTAATATTTCATTGTATATATGTACCACATCTTCTTTATCCATTCCTCTGTTGATGGACATTTAGGTTGCTTCCATGTCTTGGCTACTGTAAATAGTACTGCAGTGAACATTGGGTACATGTATCTTTTCGAATTATGGTTTTCTCCAGATATATGCCCAGGAGTGGGATTACTGGATCATATGGTAGCTCTGTTTGCAGTTTCTTAAAGAACCTCCATACTGTTCTCCATAGTGGTTGTACCACTTTACATTCCCTCCAACAGTGTAGGAGGGTTCCCTTTTCTCCACATCCTCTCCAGTAATTATTGTTTGTAGATTTTTTGATGATGGCCATTCTGACTGGTGTGAGGTGATATCTCATTGTAGTTTTAATTTGCATTTCTCTAATAATTAGTGATGTTGAGCATCTTTTCATGTGCCTCTTGGCCATCTGTATGTCTTCTTTAGAGAAATGTGTATTTAGTTCTTCTGCCCATTTTTTGATTGGGTTGTTTGTTTATTTTTTTGATATTGAGCCACATGAGCTGTTTGTAAATTTTGGAGACTAATCCCTTGTCGGTTGCATCGTTTGCAAATATTTTCTTAAGTAGTATATTCTAGATTTAAAATCCATTCTTAGGGCTTCCCTGGTGGCGCAGTGGTTGGGAGTCTGCCTGCCGATGCGGGGGACACGGGTTCATGCCCCAGTCCGGGAGGATCCCACATGCCGCGGAGCAGCTGGGCCCGTGAGCCATGGCCACTGAGCCTACGCATCCGGAGCCTGTGCTCCGCAATGGGAGAGGCCACAACAGTGAGAGGCCCGTGTACCGCTAAAAAAAAAAAAAAAAATCCATTCTTAGCTCTCTCACTGGACTGTCAGTTCCTTGAAGGCAATCACTGGTGTCCTCTATCAACCTCCTAGATGTGCTATGCACAGTACAATTTGTGTCAAAAATAAGTGAGTAAATACTTATTCTCTAAGCAAATGAATACAAGTAAATAAATAAAAGGCTGAATTGGTATGATTTATTTCAAATCTCAGTGCCCTCTATTACTGATCATTTTATTTTAGCAAGGCTAAGTTATATTACTTTCAATGTAAAATAATTTGTAATAACTCTGAGGCTTTGAGAATAAAAGAATGATTGTTTTCTTTTTTAAAAAATTAAAAAAATTTTTATGCAATTTTTAAAGGTTACTTTCCATTTACAGTTATTACAAAATATTGGCTATATTCCCCGTGTTGTACATTACATCCTTGAGCCTATCTTAATCTTTTTAAAGGACCATTTTGTTTTTGCCTGAAAAGTACCACTTTCTATTCGGAGGTTCTATCCATTTGCTTACTGGACAGAACAAGAGAAATTGTCTAATCTCTCCCACACATGCACAGGTATAATCTTTAAAGCTGCTAAAAGAATGGAATAGTGCAATGTGTAATTATCTATCCTAGATTCAAGTTCCAGATAAGTAGCTATCATGTATAAACTAACTTTTGTTAAGGCTTTAGTAAACCAGATCTATAATTCTACGAGAGAGAAAATTTTGATATTCATGAAGTTATGTGCTGTGTGCCCTTTCACTGTCAAACTCATCCTCCTATCACAGACACATACATCATCATCATCATCATCATCCTTTTCCATCATCCACAGCTGAAGTGACAGTTTATTTCCATGCTCAAAATTGTGTGTTCCTTTCTGAGTTTACTGTTATCTTCTGGAGACTACATATCAAAGGATGAAGGAAAGGACATCAGGCCATCCCTCTGGAAGCCTGCACCTCTCAGTAGGACATTTCCAACTATAAGTGTAAGATGCTAGGAAGAATGTTTGAACATCTACTACTTTCCAGACCTCCTTAATAGGAACTAATGGAGAGGGGAGATAGAAATGATTATGTGTAACTCCTATTATCCAGATGCTTAGTATCTAGTCTTCTTGAGATATATTGATATCTATAATTTTAATCTGTAACTTATGAAAGACAGCTGGGACTTACGTTGTTTGTATTATCCTTCTCCCTCCCCGTGCCCTTTGGGGATGATAGTGTATAATTCTCACTTCTAAGTCTGGTCCAGCAGATGAAAGTTTTGAGATAGTTTCTCCATGGGATTACCATACCAAGACATGCACTGAGTTCTCTAAACCAATTTGTCAAAGATTTAAAAAAATAAGTTAACCATCTAAAGTTATCTCCCAAAATGAAGAAGGTCAAAGACAGCATGTCACTCTAACTAGGACCAGCAATTCACAACTGATGTTCCTCTGATATGCCAAAACCATTTTAGCATCTTTCCCAGATCATAAATAACTTGATAAGTAATATGATAAAAAGGAGACATAGGGATCATTACTTGGCTGAAAAATTAGGTTCAAGGATAATGTGTCCCAACTTGAAACAAGAATTACCTTTTTCCTCCAATGTAATATCTGGAGCCAGATTTATATATGAATATGTAACTCAAAATGACAGCAACATTTTTTTAACCTCTTCATATATTGTAAATGAGATCCACATGTTTGTACCAAATGTAGTAAAATCTACATGTCATATCTCACAACATTTTAAAAAATGCCTAAACGTTTTTCTGACTCAAGTGCAACTTGTTGTCAGTGTAGGGAACTCTACTGGTGGTCTGTCCATACACATTGTAGAGGACTTCCCCTCTTCATCTGAGTTGCAATATGTTTAAAAACAAAAAGCATTCCTAGACACCATGTGTTTTACCATCTAATAGACAGTGGATAATTAGATATGAAAGGTATGGTTACATCAACAGGACTAGAAACGTAAAGTGAAGGAAACAGGTAATATTAGGAGATTTTAGCTGAATGTAAAAAGGCTTTCTTGAATTTGGATTTCCTAGATTCTGTTAGAAGAGAGCAGTGGTGAAGGATTATGACTAGAGGCTCTATCGTATGTAGAATAGGTTACTGGAGAGCTTGTGCAGAGCCTTGACTGAGAGCAGTGTTACAGGATGTGGTTTAGAGAACATGTTGCGGGAAAGAGAAAAGTAGATCCAACTGCTCAAATATGGCAAGCTGAAGTGGGAGGTCCTTAGACATACAAGCAGAAGAAACATTGTAGTCCTACTGTAGACCTTCCAGAAGTTCAGCAAATATTGGATAAAACATCATTTTTTTTTTTTTTGCCGGACACTTCACATGCATTGACTCATATTGACTCATTTAGTGTTCTCAAAAACCCCAGGTAGTATTATTGTAACGATTATACAGGTGGAGAGACCAAGATGCAGAAAATGGTGTAAGATCATAGCAGGGCTGGAATTCAAACCCAAGCTTGTTTTATTCTAATGCCCTTATGCTTTCCAGTCTAACACCACTGGCTCTCAGCACCTATGGCATGTTATTTTGAATAACCCTTAATGGTTATATTTCTTGGTTAAGGGTAGAATTTTTTTGAAAATCAGTTCTGAAAAATACGGTAGATGGCAATATGGCTTTTGGTAAACAATAACAACAAAACAAAACGAGGCATCATCAGAAGGTACTAAACACATGTGCATCCAAAACTGGTTCTAAGGTTTGCAATTTTTTAATTTATTTTATTTTTAATTGAAGTATAGTTAATTTACAATGTTGTGTTAGTTTCAAGTGTACAGCAAAGTGATTCAGTTATACATAAATATATATATGTATATTTTTTTGAGATTTTTTCCATTATTGGTTATTACAAATATTGAACATAGGACAATAAGGACCTACTGCATAGAACAGGGAACTATACTGAGGTCTGTAATTTAAGAACTACCATACGATAGTATGGTAGCAATCCCACTACTGGGCATATACCCTGAGAAAACCATAATTCAAAAAGAGTCATGTACCACGATGTTCATTGCAGCTCTATTTACAATAGCCAGGACATGGAAGCAACCTAAGGGTCCATCGACAGATGAATGGATAAAGAAGATGTGGCACATATATACAATGGAATATTACTCAGCCATAAAAAGAAACGAAATTGAGTTATTTGTAGTGAGGTGGATGGACCTAGAGTCTGTCATACAGAGTGAAGTAAGTCAGAAAGAGCAAAACAAATACTGTATGCTAACACATATATATGGAATCTACAAAAAAAATAATAAAATGGTTTTGAAGAACCTAGGGGGCAGGACAGGAATAATGACACAGACGTAGAGAATGAACTTGAGGACATGGGGAGTGGGAAGGGTAAACTGGGACGAAGTGAGAGAGTGGCGTGGACATATATACACTACCAAATGTTAAATAGATAGCTAGTGGGAAGCAGCTGCATAGCACAGGGAGATCAGCTCGGTGCTTTGTGGCCACCTAGGGTGGGATAGGGAGGGTGGGAGGGAGGCGTAAGAGGGAGGAGCTATGGGGATATATGTATATGTATAGCTGATTCACTTTGTTATAAAGCAGAAACTAACACCATTGTAAAGCAATTATACTCCAATAAAGATGTTAAAAAATTAGAAAATATACAGCTGGGCAAGTACAGGGCTTGTAGGCCTGCAGGTGCAGCCCAAAAGGTATCTTTTCAGAAATGCTTATTATGTATCTGCAATCCTGTGAGAACATTTAGCAAATTGAGGCTTGTAATGCTCAATAGTGCTAATCAATCACTCAGTCACACTTAGGTGACTGCTAATTAGTTGCAGCAGATAAGCAGCATAAGCACAAAGAGTAGACCACTTGTTTAGCTACAAAGGGGAAACAAAAACAGAAGAAAAGCTTCTATATAAATAGTCCAGATTGATATTGATTAATCAGGCAGCAGGAAAAAAGGTTTTCAACACATAATGGTGAGTACAGGTATGTCTAAATAGATGCAACTGTAGGTCCAATATTTAAGTGGGATTATACCTGTCCCTGTGCTCTCTCCAAAGACAGCTTATTTGGATGCCAGGGGCACCTCCATGGGAAAGAGGGACATGATAATCTTTCTGACACTTGCAGGAGGAATGCTTTTTTAAATTATTCAAAATTAAGATAATTCTGGATCTTCTTTTGTTTCTTTCCTCTCCCTGTGGTTTCCATATTGAAGTAGGTTTAATATAATGTCTCATCATCGTTTCACTTTTTACGTTATTCATGCAAGTCAAACAGTTATTCACAACCAGTCGTCTCTTGGGGAAGACTGGGGCAAGAAGGTAGAGCAGGCAGGAAGTTACCACTAGAGTTTCAAGAGCTCTGAGTAAGGTGTGGGTGTGGGTCCTTTACTGAGCAACAAAACCACAAGAGTAAGTTTCTTTCAAGTCTCAATATTTACTCCATAGAGAAAGTGACAATAGTCCTTCAAGGAGCTAGATCCTGGAGCATAACTTCCAAATCTAATCTAGCCTAATAGTTTAAGGGAAAGGAAAAATGTTTCAATAGACATTTCATACAGTGCAATCAATATCCAGTCTGTGTGAAAGCAACAATTGTTAACTGGTTTTCAGAGAAGAGCGTGCATCATACTCAGGCTGTTTTGATTGTTTTGACTGACCAGGGCATTCATTCATTTTGATCTTTTTCACTAAATGGTCAAGTCAGTGAAAATAAGGCACATGGTATGGTACGGTGCGTAGTGGTACATACCTGGGTTTATTATTCAAGTTCCACCACTTACTTGCCAGGTGATATTGAGTAATTGACTTTAAACTCCGAGTCTCAGTTTCCTCACCTTTAAAATCCTAATAATATAATCTGACTGTAAGGGTTAAATTAGATGATGTATACAAAGATCCTACTAGAGTACCTGGCACATACAGATGCTCAATAAAAATCAGCCTCCCCATTCTTTCCTCAGCCCACTGGGTGTTTATGGACACAAACATAAATGGATTAAAGAGTTTCATATTAACTTTTGGCCAGTATACTCATTACTGTTATGCTCAGTTTATAATCTGGTCTTAAAATAATATTTGTGTGGCCAATTCATCCAAAGAAATCTAGATTAATAGTTGATTTGGGTAACATTATTCTAATTAGAGGGATTTATTCTAAGCATTATTAGTCTCTGTTTTTCTGGAATCAAGTAGATTATGTTGTTCCAAGTTCAACTGAGTATTTTCAAATAAAACACTTCATAGTGTGTGAATGTAAGTGATATGTTCTAGTATTCTCCCATATATAGATATATCACAAAAATTTACACATTGCCCGTTTCTGGTATTATAATTTCTAGGAAAAATAAGATCAAGCTGGTATGTGGAGAGTAGGAAGGACATTAACATTGGATGTCATGGATAGAGAAATTTCATGGGATCATAGGCAGCAGGATAAATGAATGAGGAAGGGAAGCAAGAGGAAGAAATGGAGAAGAGAAACCAACAAAAGTAGTAAAAACATCCCCATCCAAAATAAACAAATAATAAAAGTTATCATTTATCAGTAACTCTTTAAACCACACTTTCAAGTGAACACTGTTTTAATTTTGTTGAAAGTGCTATTATTGTCTGTATTCCACAGATGATGAAACAGAGGCCCACGAGGGGATTAAACAAACTGCTGAAGATAGTGGAGCTAGCTAGTAATAGATCTAGGATTTAAATCTGTGACTAGAAAAAGGCCAAGTCTATTTTCTTTTCTCCGTGCAATGCTTTGCCTTGTGTTCTAAGACAGAGGTCAACAAACTATGACTGCAGGCCAGATCTGGCCCTGTGGACATTTTATTTGTAAATAAAGTTTTATTGGAACATAGCCAGGCCCACTCACTTATGTGTTGCCTATAGCTGCTTTCTTGCTACAATAGCACAGTGGATAAGTTGCATCAGAGACCACAGGACCCACAAAGCTGACAATATTCACTGTATTATCCAACCAAAAATATTGCCAACTTCCTGTTCTAAGAGCAAATATATGAGTTTAGCTACCAAGAAGATATTTTTCTGGAAAGATAGCTAAAGTAATCATTGGTTACTGAAATGGAAAAATAAATGGTTTAGAAATCAAATCCAATTAACATTTTAGGGCACTGTAACCTGTCGTTCTCTCATTTCAACCCTCACAATAACCCTATGTAGTGGGTGTGACTAACTATTTTATACAAAGTTGGAAACTGAAGCTCAAAGATCTGAAGGTACTCATTTGCCCAGAGTTGCAGTTAGGCAGTGAATAAGGCTGATATTTGAACCCAGACCTGTCTTACATCAAGTCTAGTGCTATTTACACCACATTTAGAAATCTAACTAGGAATATAGGTATAGGTGATGAGCAGCAGGGGGAATATGAAGCCAAATTTCCTGATTTCTTTATCTGGAAGGATTTCCTGTTTTCTCAGTACTCAGCAAGAACAAGTAGAAAAGAAAGACTGTGTAAAGTCCCTGTTGGGAAGAGAGCAAAGAGCAGAGTTGTTCTTAAAGAAGAAGCATGGTAAGTATCTGATTTATGCATGAAATCTGTAAATGTTGCCATAGGAAAAACATGGTAGGAACTGTGATCATGAATTCATTAGGAAACCTGTGAAGGAAGGGGTCATGAAGAGTCTTGATCCCAGGGTTGGTGCAGGAAAGGGATTAGGGATCAAAGGAAAGATTTTTTGGAAAGTCACCTTAGTATAGACCTCTCACACTCAAGATCAGGAGATCGGGGGACACTGCTGCAGGAATGGCTTCTTGGGAATTCCCTGGTGGTCCAGTGGTTAGGATTCCACGCTCTCAGTGCCAAGGGCCCCGGTTCGATCCCTGGTAGAGGAAGTAAGATCCCACAAGCCATGAGGCGCGGCAAAAAAAAGAGAAAAAAAAAGGGGTGGCTTCTTTGTCATTCATGTTGCTTGTTATTGGTTCAGTCAAGTTCCACTATGTTAGCTCTCCAAATTCCAGGGCTATTTGGGGCTGGGGTGGAGCCTCAGGTGATTTTTTTTTTTTTTTTTAGGTAAGAAGTGGATTTATTTAGAGAGAAACACACTCCACAGAGTGTGGGCCATCTCAGAAGGTGAGAAAGGCACCAGGGTATGGGGTTGTCAGTTTTTATAGGAGTAGGTAATTTCATAGGCTAATGAGTGGGAGGAATATTCCAGCTATTTCAGGAAGGGGCGGGGATTTCCAAGCATTGGGCGACCACCCACTTTTTGATCCTTATGGTTGGCCTTGGAACTGGCATGGCGCCTGTGGGTGTGTCATTTAGCTTGCTGATGTGTTACAGTGAGCTTGTATACTGAGGCTCAAGGTCTAGTGGAAGTTGACTTGTTGGCCATCATGGACCCATTTGATTCTAATCAGTTTATGTCATGTCCTTGGGCTATGTCATTCTTTCAAAGGTTGTGCCCTGCCCCTTTCCCTCCTGTTTCATTCCCACGTCAGAGATTTTACTCCCATATTCTTACAGGAAGCAGAAGGGCAATGGTCCGTCTTCTGTAACTGCTTCAAGGCTGAGTAAGGGCATCACCCTGCTTGTCAGGGAGTAAAAATCCCTGGATGCCAGATCTAGGGGCCCCAGGGGCAGGACAGCTCCTTGTTTTAAGTCAGCATAGTCTGAAATCCTCGCATAGCCATCATCTTGGTGTGGAACTGTTGTAACTGCTTTCATAGACTTTCTATGAATCTCCTTGATGATGAAGCACTTTTTGTAACAGCCTCAGAGTAAAAAAAAATCTATAAATGACAAAAGACTTAAAAGGCATGGTAAAAATCTGATTACCGTGTAATCGATAAAGAAACTTGGTTACAATAACCAGAATTACGAATGATTACATTTAACTTAACATACCAAATAATCCTAGTTAAATATTTCTCTTTTAAGATACCTCAGGGGACCTCTAAAGTACCCCAGGGTTCACTGGAAATCAAAAGAAACTTAATTAAAATTTGATATTTGGGAAGTTTGTTAAAAAGTTTTAAAACACTTGGTCAAATAAGATCATAGGTCACTGTGACCTATGAATAAGAATAAGACAATACTTATTGTCTTATTTGAATAAGAATAAGACAATACTTATTCTTTAACCAAAGTTACAAAAGATCTCAAAAGCAAATACAGATCACTTAAAGTCAAAGAAACTCATACTATCTGTTATCAAAAGCAGCATTTCAGGGCTTCCCTAGTGGCGCAGTGGTTAAGAATCTGCCTGCCAATGCAGGGGACACGGGTTCAAGCCCTGGTCCGGGAAGATCCCACATGCTGTGGAGCAGCTAAGCCCATGGGCCACAAGTACTGAGCTCGTGCTCTAGAGCCTGCAAGCCACAACTACTGAAGCCTGTGTACTGCAACTACTGAAGCCTGCACGCCTAGAACCTGTGCTCTGCAACAAGAGAAGCCACTGCAACGAGAAGCCCTCACACCACAACGAAGAGTAGCCCCCGCTCACCACAACTAGAGAAAGCCCGCACACAGCAATGGAAGACCCAACGCAGCCAAAAATAAATAAATAAATAAATCTAAAAAAAAAAAAAGCATCATTTCAAGAAAACTTTGCAGGGAGAAACCAAATCCAGTCTTGTCCCAGCCTACTCCCAACAAAATCCATTTTCCCAACTAAATTTAATCCAGTCTTAAAAAATCCTGATCATGCTGACAACTCTTTTCAGTATGTTTTCTCTCATTCCTCCTACCTTCTTTTACTGAAAACATACAAATTTATAACATAGAATAAGGTTTTATTTCATCTCTAGTAAACCTAGGTACAACAGAAGTGTTATACTCAACATTGATGACTCTAAAGACATGTATATATTAATCAAACCAACAAGTTTAAGCCACCTTCAATACCCGATATCAGTTTAATACTGAATATTTTCCAGATGACATGAACCTGAAATTCATTCTGGCCAGATTATTTTCTGAGTATTTATATAAGCACTTAATTTTTTTAAAAGCCAATTAAGTAGAGCTCTTTTACAAATTAATTTTTGGCAATACCATACACCTACAACACACATATAGATACATATAAACACACAAACAAACACAAAGCCTTCATAGTTCCCATTCCAAAATTTCAGTCCTGAGTCAGGTACAACATAAAACCCATCAGTTACAAGGGGTTGGATTCAAATTGGGCTTCTGGCAGATGGAACAAATCAAGGTCACCTATCTAGATGGCTAAACCCATTTTACTAGTGTTTACAGAAAAGACACTTAGGATTTCTATTTATCTTGACAAGTTAAGTTCTAAATTACTTTACACTCTTTTTTCTTAACTTATTTTTATTTATTTAGTTTTGGCTGTATTGGGTCTTTGCTGCTGTGCATGGTCTTCCTCTAGTTGTGGTGAGTGGGGGCTACTCTTCATTGTGGTGCACGGGCTTCTCATTGCAGTGGCTTCTCTTGTTGCAGAGCACAGACTCTAGGTGTGCGGGCTTCAGTAGTTGTGGCATGAGGGCTCAGTAGTTGTGGCTTGTGGGCTCTAGAGCTCAGGCTCGGTAGTTGTGGTGTACAGGCTTAGTTGCTCCGCAGCATGTGGGATCTTCCCAGACCAGGGCTTGAACCCGGATTCCTAACCACTGCACCACCTGGGAAGTCCCTACCCTCTTTTTTAAAATTTGCATTTAAAAAGATGGCAGAGATAAGGGTTCCTGAGAAGACCAGATAGGACATATTCATCTGAAAGGTACAGGCAGGTTCCTCCTAGGATGACTTTGTTTCCCATTTGTTTAATATTTACAAGCCTCTTAAGAGAAATAGGGAAGGTTTGGGGAGTGGTAAAAGGATGGATGGGCTTTGGATTATTTTTGGAGCCACACCTCTGGTCCTGTAAAGACTACATTTGTAAAACAAGGACAGTTTTGTTTTCTTTTTCAAAGAATTGGGTGGTTACCTCAATGATATTGAAGGACTGATATAACCCATTCACCTATGTTGGAAAGTTTTACTTTTTCTCATTTAGTTTAGGGGGCCTCAGGTGATTCTACTATGTGGCAGATTGAGATCCACAGTCTCAAGCAGAAAGTATCATTCTGGAGCCTGCATCAGTGATTTTGCACAGGCTCTCTTGAATGCACTCTACTCTTCTTCAGTCTGTCAAAACCCCCTTATCCTCCAAGACCAAAATCAAATATTGTCCCTGACCTTTCTAGAGTGGATATATTTCTAGAGTGGATATATTATATATGAGTGTGTATGGCCTTTTATCTTATTTTATCCAACAGTTGCTCACCCCAAACTGAATTCTTTGAGGGCAGGGACTGATTCTTACTAAATTTTTTTTTTAATGTTAGCCTCTAGAGCAAGGCTATACACATAGTAAACATTCTATAAATACTTTTAATGACAACCCTTTTGAAATAGAATTATATGTTTAGGCAGACTAAATACAGGCTCCTTTATTAAATTGGAACTAACACTTTGCCCATTCAGTCATGTGAATTTCAGGTATCCCCTATACCTAACCCCCACCACATGTGTACAGTGCATAAAGCTTTCTCAGGGCCACATCTATTTGGCCAGGATTGGTTGAGGTTAACCTATCCTTATTTCTTAACACAGTGCCTGACAAATACTACAAATTAAATAAATATTTCATAAGACATTTGTTGAATAAAGGAATCAGCAGAAGTAATTTAAAGGTAAGAGGCAAATACCATTGTCTTTGACAATATATAAAAGCAGAATTAGGAATCCAAAGAGTGATCCTTTACTAACTCCGTAATGTTCCCTAACAGACTATCTGAAAGGGAGATAGAGTTTGTGGATACAGAGCAGGTTGCTAATAGGGAATCACAAATCTGGCAGAAATCAAAATGAAGATAGGCTGCAAAGGTAAATGTTTTTGTCTAGCACAGACTCTGGTAATGCAGGCAGTGACTCTATTTAAGAGTTACTTGACACATTAAGCTTGCTTCTCTGGAAAGTGTCTGAGAAGTATTTGATTAAAGTTCTAGGCTTCATTTTCAATTGAATAAAATGTACCTTAAATTTCCACACCCATTTTGCTGCACTGTAATGCTGTAATGACAGTTACTCCTCAGACAGACTATATCGGGGCTTACTGGAAAGAAGACAAAGGCATATCTTCTTAGACACTATTCCAAGAGTGAGCAAGATGTCAACAACATTTATTGAAAATCTTCTGTGTGAGAATCCTTCACCATCAGCCTCATTCAGATCAGGCCATTGATTCTCTCTACCTGAAAACTTAACCTTTGCACAGTGCCTGAATTAGGTTTGAACGGCGCTTATTGAATTGCCACCATACCCGGGATGGGAGTGGTGGTGAATCATTCTGTCTAGTATAATCTAACTACATGGTAGAGCTACAACCCTGGTTTTCAAGCAGAGTTTTGTATCAGAATTGTCTAGAGAACATTTAAATCAAAGCTTATTGAAAAATCTCTAATCTTTAACCATTCCCCGCCATCCCCTCCCAAGGGGAGATTCTAATACACCCTTGTTGAAGAGGGAAGTGAAATTTTAAAACGTAAACTTTTAAATGCTCCTCAGGTGATTAAGGCATGCTTTCTTTGCCCCTCTGCTCCTCGAGAACAATTAGCACAGTGTGAGGATTCTTACAGGGCTCCCATAATCTTGCCTGTGTTGCTCACACCCATACCATTACTCTCATAGGCAGTTTTGAATGGTAGGAAAGAGTATGATCTCCATATTTGAATCCATGTTGAGGAATCTATTTGTTGAATGACCCTGGGCAAATCAGTTAAGCTTTCTGAGCTCAATTTCTTCATTTCTCAAATGGAAATAATAACACCAATGTCATGGGCTTAACAGGATGATTAAAGTGTCCAAAACTCTTAGGAGATGCCCAGAAGAGTCTTTGTATCAGCAAGAATTTAGTCAGGAAAACCACAAGCAAAAAGAATGGCTTTTCTTTCTCTTCATCCTTCTAAATCTTACACAAAATCCTCCCATTAGTAGATTCTAAATTAGAACCCTTCTGGCAAGAGGATCTGGGAAATGTTTCCAGCCTTCCTGCCCCAAAGATACAGGGAAGAGCATGGAAAGGAGTGAAGATAGTATTGAGATGCCAAATGCCAATCTAATATAACACTCAATAAATGGTCAATAGAAATGATCATTTATATTTATTGGTCTGCCTGTGGATTAGCACTGGGTCTTGGTACTCTACCCTGGATCCAGTCCTATTTGACTGAGGTGTGATGACTTCTCACTAGCCTGATGTAGCAGAAAGAACACAAACTATGGAGGCAGGCATAATGGGGTTGGGACCCTTACTCTAGCTGACGTGTGATGCACGTCCCTGAACAAGACTGGATTGCTGGTGATCTCTCTAGGGCCCAAACGTTTCTATCTGAGCTTCTCTCTTTCTCTTGGTTTCAGCTTTAGACCATTTATGACTTCCTTCTACTATTACATTCCTGTACGTCCTCCAGCAAATCCCATCCAATTACAATATCTATAATTTCCTTTTTTAGATTTCATTAAGTGAGGCTGCTTGGAGAAACAGAAAAAAACGATAGACTGGGAATCAGATCTCAGTTGCAGCACACAGAAGCTGTGCACCGTTTAAAGTTTTACTTAATCTTGTTGCACTTTTGTTTCATTATTTGTAAAATGGCCCCTAGAGAAGTTTATTCAGACAATCATGACGTATTCATTCACTCTTGTCACTTTGCTATGGCTTTGATTCCCTGTACTATATGGTATATCCTTGCTGCTTATCTGTTTTATACATAGTAGTTTGTTAATCCCATAACCCTAATTTGTTTCTCCCGCCTTCCTTCTTTCCTTTGGTAATCACAAGTTTGTTTTCTATATCTGTGAGTCTGTTCCTGTTTTGCATACACATTCACTTCTGTTGTTTTTTAGATTACACTTATAAGTGATATTTGTTTTTCTCTGTCTAATATCACTAAGCATAATATTCTCTGGGTCCATCCACATTGCTGCAAATGGCAGTATTTCATTTTTTATGGCTAAGTAATATCCTACTGTATATCTATCTATCTATCTATCTATCTATCTATCTATACCATCTATAGATAGTTTCTACACTATATCTTAATCCAATCATTTGTTATTGGGCACTTGGATTTCTTCCATGTCTTGGCTATTATAAATAGTGCTGCTATGAACATTGGGGTGCATGTGTCTTTTTGAATTATTGTTTTTGATTTTTCCAGATATATACCCAGGAGTGGAATTGCTGGATCATATGGTAGTTCTATTTTTAGTTTTTTGAGGAACCTCCATACTGTTTTCCATAGTAGCTGCACTGATATGCATTCCCACCAACAGTGTATAAAGGTTCCCTTTTCTCCACACCCTCTCCAATATTTGTTATTTGTAGACTTTTTGATAATAGCCATTCTGACAGGCATAACATGATACCTCATTGTGGTTTTGGTTTGCATTTCTCTAATAATTAGCGATGTAGAGCATCTTTTCATGTGCCTGTTAGCCACATGTATGTATTCTTCAGAAAAATGTCTATTCAGGTATTCTCCCCATTTTTTAATTGGGCTGTTTGTTTTTTTGATATTGAGTTGCATGAGCTGTTTGCATATTTTGGATAGTAACTCCTTGTCCATTGCATCATTTGCACATATTTTCTCCCAGACAGTAGGTTGTCTTTTTGTTTTGTCGATGGTTTCCTTTGCTGCACAGAAGTTTTATTTTGTTTTGTTTTGTTTTTATTAACTCCAGACTTCATTTGAATTTTACCAATTTTTCCATTGATATCCTCGTTCTGTTCCAGAAGCCAATCTCTGGTACCATTTTGCATTTGGTTGTCTTTTTCATCAGTCTGCTCTGGTCTCTGACAGTGTCTCAGATTTTCCTTGTTTTCCATGATAGTCCCAGCCAGGTATCCTGGAAAATGTCTCCAGATCTGGGTTTTTCTGATGTTTATTTCATGAAGGGATCCATGTTATGTCTAAGTTTTGGAAAGAATACCACAGGGGTGAAGTGCCCTTCTTGGTATAATCTCCATTTCTGAGAACACCTGCTCTAGTTTTTTTTGTTTTTAAATTAATTTTTATTGGAACATAGTTGCTTTTCAATGTTGTGTTAGTTTCTGCTGTACAGCAAAGTGAATCAGCTATATGTATACATATATCCCCTCTTTTTTGGATTTCCTTCCCATTTAGGTCACCACAGAGCATTGAGTAGAGTTCCCTGTGCTATACAGTAGGTTCTCATTAGTTACCTGTTTTATACATAGTAGAGTATATATGTCAATCCCAATTTCCCAATTCATCCCACCCCCCCCTTCCCCCTTTGGTACCTGTGCAAAAAGTTTTTAAGTTTAATTAGGTCCCATTTGTTTATTTTTGCTTTTATTTCTTTTGCCTTAGGAGACATGCAAAAAAATATTGCTACTATTTATGTCAAGGTGTGTTCTGCCTGTGTTCTGTTCTAGCAGTCATGGTCGTTTATCTTAAAGATGGCTGCTCTCAGTTCCTTCCCACCCTATATGTACAAGTCTTGCCTCTAACAAGAAATGGAGCTCTTCCCTCCAGTTTCTTGAATTCTGATTAGCCCAGACTACTTGGGCCAGTAGAATATGGCAGAAGTGATGCTGTGTAACTTCTGAGGCTAAATCATAAGTAGCCATGCAACTTCTTCCTGGGTTTTTGGAACACTCCATCTAGAAAAAGCCAACAGCCATGTAAGAAGTCTGATTTCTCTGAGACAACCATGCTGTGAGGAAGCCCATGAGAGCCATATGGAGAAAGAGGTTCCCAAGCAGCTCCAGCTGTTCCAACTGTCCCAGCGCAGGCACCAAACATAAGAATGAAGAAGCCACTTTTATGAGACACCCCAGTGAGAACCACTCAGCTGATCCCATTAAATAATAGAACTATCAGAAATAAGGATTAATTTTGTTTTATGCCACAGATTTATAAGGTAGTTCGTTATGCAATAATAGATAAATGGAAACAAGCTCTTCTTTCCAAGACACATAATTACCACTAAGGTACTGGTTTAGGAATGATTCAGGTGTATCATATACTCTTTCAGGAACTATTTTCCCCTTCCTATGAAAGCAAAAGATATTATATTGGAGGACTGAATTGTATTAGTTTACATAATAAGTACATAGAATGTATTTGGTTAATGGTAATGGCAAGTTATAATTATGTAATTATACATGCTCAGAAATATTTTGTGTGTTCCATTAGCTGAAACAGAATGTGTTAAATTGGTGGATTTAGGAGAATTGGCCTTGGCCAGTTAGACAAATGAAAATACATGTAAGATGAAGAATGGAAGAGGGAGGATAAGGAATGTTTACATTTTTGTGATCCAAAGGCAAGCCAAGAACTAAAATTTTACTGAGTAGAGAAGAAGACGCAGGTAATAATAAACTTTCCCCCATACTCCCCTGTTTTGGAAACCCCTCTTCATGATAATGCTATTGTAATTAGGGGAAAAAAACATGGAAATGAGATAATTAGTAATCCTGGACAGAAGTATATGTGATTTTGTCAGCACTAGCTTTCAGAGAAAATTAAGATGGATTGTGAGAGGATTAGAAGAAAACATAGAACTTGAAATCATATATGGGGAGTCTTGGGTGGTAGATAAAAGTGATACACTGAGCCAGGGTGCTCTAGATCCTCGTCACTTTAAGTGTGGTCCCTGGACCAACATCACCTGAAAGCTTGTTAGAAATACAGAATTTTGGGCCCCACTCCAGACATACTGACTCAGAAGCTGCATGTTAAAACAACCCCAGGTCATTCATATGACACTAGTATTTGAGAAGCATTTATCTAGAGCACTTTAAGCATGATATCTACCTGCCATTTTTTTCCTACCTCCATGGTCACAAGAAGTATAAATAAATCAAGTATGCCTGAATTCAAGTTGCCCTACCTGTCCTGTTTGTTGTCATTACTGAATGGGAGGAATTTTGGACTAGGAGAGAATAGAACTCATTATTTTGGTCACTTTTGTGAGTTGGCTTAGGTTTCAAGCTATTGTGGCAACTGCTACTGGAATTGTTTCCCTTGTCTCTTTCTGCTGACACAAAGTACAGTAGTGTCCCCTCCTCCACTCACCCGGCTTATCTGTGGTTTTGCTTTCTTCGGTTTCAGTTACTGTGGCCAACCATGGTCCAAAAATATTAAATAAGAAATTCCAGAAATAAATAATTCAGAGTTTTAAATTGCACGGTGTTCTGAGTAGGGTGATGAAATCTCACGCCATCCCGCACTGTCCCACCTGGAATGTGAGTTGAATCACCCCTTTGTCCAGCAGATCCTGCCCGTTAGACACTCAGTATCAGATCAACTGCCGAAGTATCACAGTGCTTGTGTCCAAGTAACTCTTATTTTACTTAATACTGGCCCTGAAGCGCAAGAGTAGTGAAGCTGGCAATTCAGATATGCCAAAGAGAAGCCATAAAGTGTTTCTTTTAAGTGAAAATGTGAAAGTTCTTGACTTAATAAGCAAAGAAAAAAATTGTATGCTGCATTTGCTAAGATATACAGTAAGAATGAATCTTCTATTTGTAAATTTGTGAAGAAGGAAAAAGAAATGTGTGCTAGTTTTTGCTGTTGCACCTCAAACTGCAAAGTTACAGCCACAGTAAGTGCTAAGTGCTTAGTTAAGATGGAAAAGACGTAAAATTTGTACAATAAGATATTTTGAGAGAGACAGAACACATTCACATAACATGTATTTCAGTATACTGTTAAAGTTGTTCTATTTATTATTAGTTATTGCTGTTAATCTATTACAGTGCTTAATTTATACATTGAACTTTATCATAGGTATGTATGTATAGGAAAAAACAGTATATGTAGGCTTTGGTGCTATCTGCAGTTTCAGGCAGCCAGTAGGGGGCCTTGGAACGTATCCCCTGTGGATAAGGGGGGACTAGTACATAATATTGCACAGAGGGAGAAGTGGGGGAGGGTCAACATCCATGTTACATCCATGTCTTTCTGCTGTAGACCACTTTCCAGTGTCCTTCCAAAGTAAACTACCAGAAACCAAGCAGGGATGGGTATGATAACAAGCAGCAGGTCCCCCCCGTGGTAACAAGATCCCCAGATGCGGCTTTACATACCAAGGTCTCTGGCTGTGGTTCATTAGTCATGGGGTTCCAGAAAATGAAATCAACACATGCCTCATTAAGAAGCTAACTGATTTGTATAACTGGATCTTGTCAACAGAAGCTGAACTTGAGCCACCACAACAGACAGATGTGAACCATGGCTCAGTTCTCAAATCTAAGCTATTTTGTAGATCCAGAGCCCCATGAATGAAGAAATAATCTGGCATTGCTAAGGAAAGACACAAGTACATTGTGAGCTTTCTCCTCATAGTCTTCCCCAAAGAAGGCTTATAGGTATTTATTGGGATAACAGTACTCTGGGGAAAGGTGAGAATCAGAAATTTCAGGCAAGACTGAACATTGACATGAAACTGATTCTAGTTTCTGGGAAGCCAGAACATAATTATAGCCCACTAGTAATTGAAGTTTATAAGGGTCAGGTGATAAATATAATTCTGACCAACATCTATATCATGGCAAGTCCAATTAGACTCTGAATGCATGGTGTGTATGTGTGTATGTGTGTGTACAGGTGTGTGTGCATGTGTACACTCTACCTTTATTATAAATTCATATTTGGGGTTCTATCTTGGCTCTCTGTTATTCTATATTTGATCATTTTGACATGATTATTACACTGCTTTATCCACTCTAACCTATTAATAATTTTAATATCTACCATGGCTAGCCCTTTATTTTCAGTTTTGTTCCCCATCTCCACCTCAGTTGTATGTTCACATTTTAATTTTTCCAAAATCAGTTTGCACATATTTTTAGAGTCACATTATCATTTTGATTAGGATGAAATTAAATTTATAGATTAATTTAAGGACATTGACAGCTTTACAATATGGAGTCTTCCTAACCAAGGACAAGATTTGTCTTTCCATTTATTTAAGTATGATTTGCGTCCCTTAGAGTTTCAAAGTTTTCTCTAAGTAAGTTCTGCACATTTCTTGTAAAGTTAATTTCTGGTTATTTTGTCCTCTTGCTGCTATTGCAAATGGTACATTATGTCTTTGATTTTCTGCAATTTGAATATGATAAGACTAGTATTTTTTAAAATTTATTTGCTTTTTTGTTTTGTATTTTTCTTGATTGATGTTCTCGTTCTCCAGGCTTCCTGGATCTGTGGTTTGTTGTCTCAAATTATTTTTGCAAAGTTTTCATCCAGTTTTAATTCAAACATTTTTTCTGTACTATTCTCCTTTGATTCTCTTTCTGGTTTTCCATTTATTCATATTGTACACTTTTTGGAATTTTCTCACAATTCTTCGATGTTCTATTCTTTCATTCCTTTTTTCCCCTTTTAATTCCCGTTTTAGAAGTTTCTATTGACCTATCTTTAAACTCACAGATTCTTTCCTCAGCCATGTCAAGTCTATTGATGAGTCCATCAGAGGCATTTCTTATTTTTGTTACAGTGTTTTGATTTCTAGCATTTCTTTTTGGTTCTATCTTAAGAGTTTCTATTTCTCTGCCTCCATTACCCATCTGTTCTTTCATGTTGTCCTGTTTTTCCATTACAGCCCTTTATGTATTAATCATAGTTATTTAAAATTCCCCATCTGATAATAACAAAATCTGTGCCATATCTGACTCTGATAGTTTTGTTTCTTCAGACTGTTTTTATTAATTTTTTTTCCTTTCAGCATGCATTGCAATTTTTAGTTAAATGTCTCACATGATATACTGGGTTATAGGGACTGAAGTAAATAGGCTTTTTGTGTGAGGTTTTATGTTTATCTGGCTAGGAATTCAGCTTGTGTTTTATATTTGCTGTAGATATAAGGGACAGAGACATCAATTTCCCCTAGCATACTTGCTTTTATCTCCCCTCCTGACTTAGGATTTGTCTGCCTACTCTTCCGCAAGGAGTCTGTATCTCGCAGCTCTTTCACCTATTGCACTGGAGCCCCAATGATGAGGTAGTAAGGTGTTGGGGAGAGGGGCATTCCATAATCTTCTGATTATATCTCAGCCCATTGGCTGGCCTGTCTCTGGGCTGTGACCTTCAAAAGAATTTTTCCAGGCGTACCGATTTTTTTCTCTCCCTGTCTTCTTCTCCATTCCCTGGCTACAGCATTTCCAGTTTATTTCCTTGAAACCCTGAGCCCTCTTGACTATTTTTTTTCCTCCCTTAGGTGAGGTAGGAAGATTGGAAGAGGCTGGAGTGGGGAGGAATTATCTTCTGCCTCTAGGCTAAAGCTCTGGCAAAGTGATTTTTCCTGGAAATTTGGTTTTTGTTATGGAAAAGATGATGGACATATTTCACAATGATTATTCTTCTTCCCAAGCCAGAGCCAAGAGAGGATCTTTCTCAGATCCTCATCTTGAGAATGTGGTAGAATTCCTATGGTGAAAGTCCATGTAAACATGAGAGTTCCCCCTAAGTTTGTGATCCCCCCAGGAATTTCTCACTCCTATTCTAGTCCATACTCAGTTTATAGCAATTTATCCAAACTACCATTTAAATGTTCCTACAGCATATGGATTTCAGTGGTTTTTTCTCCAGGTAAGTAAACCTTGGGTCCTGTCTCTCTCTGGATGTTCTTGTCTTTCTGGGTTTTGCAGTGACATCTCATCTTGAGAGCTCAGTTCTCTGAAAGTCATTGATTTTAAGCTTGTCCAGCTTTTTCACACTGTAAAGACAGGAGTGATGAATTTCAAGCACTTTACATGTCAGAACAGAAACTGGAAGTCCTGGTACATTGACTTTTGCTGCCTCTAGGATTTTTCCAAGCAATGCCTACTTTTTAAAGCACTGTTCTTTCTGAATTGCTCAGTTAAAATCTTCATGGGTGATTTGATTTTATCCCCTGAATAAGCCATTTATGTTTCATTTATTTTCCTTTAGTATTCTTGGTTACTATTAATATGAATTGAACTGGCCAATTACAAAACAGCTTGCTTTATATGCTAACTAACCCACATTTTCAAAGGTGAATTCATTTGCATATATGAATATAAACTCTATACAACCTGAGGTAAGAAGATCATCACATTCTTCTATACATTCAACTAAATGGAACGTGGTCAGTTTTGCAGAGCATTTGTATCCTAGGTCATTCTCACTTCCCACAATCGCAAGCCAAGAATTCTCCCTTCCAAAAACTTTCATCTCTTCTTTGTCTACTTTCTAGTATAGTTTCATTAAGAATTACCTTTGGACTTGGAAAAAAAAGAATTACTTTTGATTAAAGTGATATTAATCCTAAGACTTTATTACCATGCTAAATTAATTGAAATATTACTTAGGTTAATAACAACCAGGAGCATTTAAAAACTAGCAAAATGAAGCATTAATCAAGTGGCTTAGATTTTCAGTCATTTTTTGCTTAATAAAATCTTAAATATGATGATCTTTGCAGATATCATCCTCTATAAAATGCTACCATACAATTACCTAAAATTGGCTCCTGACACATCAGCACCTAAATATTGGGGAAATAATACACTATGGCAATTAATGGCATGTGTTTTGGAGTCAGTCAAGCCAGAGTTGAAACACAGCTCAAGCACATGGTAAATAAAGACAAATACTTGTAATGTCTGTACTACCTCATTTTCCCCACATATTAAGTAGAAACAATACATATCTTTAGGCTTGTCACAAATTAAAGTTTTAACACTTAAGGTGCCAAGTACACAATAGATGATCAGTAAATGGTATGGTACACAGGATTTCTAAAATCCTAAAGATACTCTACCCTTATTCTGTAACCTGTGAATATGATGAGGTATTACTTGCCATGATTGTATGATGTTATATGGCACAACTGACCTTCAAATAGGGATATTACCTCAATGGGCCTTATCTATTCACATGGGCCCTTAAAAGCAGAGCGTCTTCTCTAACTGGTGGTAGAAAGGGAGGTCAGAAAGATTCAAAACCCAAGGGGGGTGTTTAATGCACCATTGCTGACTTGAAGCTGGAAGAGGCCAACATTGTGAATGTACTTAATGCCACTGAATTGTACTCTTTAAAATAGTTAAAATGGTGAATTTTATCTTATATGTATTTTATTTCAATAAAAACATGAAAGAAAATAACTATACATGTAACAAAGCAAGAAAATGTGACTTATTATGGTGGTGGTGGGGACAGCAGTCAATGGAAACATTCCCTGAGGTAGCTTAAAGAATTGAATTAGAAGATAGAGACTTTAAAACACCTATTATAAGTATGTTCAAGTGCTTAAAGGAAACGATGGGCATAATGAGAAAAATGCATGTGGAATCTCAGCAGGGAAGTGAGAACTATTAAAAACAGAATAAATGGAAATTTAAGAACTGAAAGATAGAATATTTGAAATAAAAATAAAGCACTGCATAGGATTAACAGAAGAATGGAGATGGCAGAAGAAAGGATCAATGGAAGGGAAGATAAATCAATGAATTTTTTTAAAAATCTGAAGAAGAGAGGAAGAATTGAAAAATAAAACAAAGAGACCCTCAGTGATTTGTGAGATAATGTCATCGAACATACATATATACATATATGTACATACATATACCTCTCCCAATGGACAAGAGAGAGAGAATAGGTGAGAAAAAGAAATGTTTGCAAAGAAAATAATGGCAAAAAATTTCCCATATTGGTTGAAAAACATCAAACTACATTGTTAAACTGTGTAGCATGAATTATGAGTAGAACATTTTCAAAGCAGCCAGAGGAAAATGGCAAATTGCATACAGGGAAACAATGGTATGAATTGTTCATATTCATACCAAAAATGGTATGAATACCAAATTAATGACTGAATGAATGGTATGAATACAAAAATGGTATGAATATCAGCAGATTTCACATTAGAAATAATGGAGACCCTAAAACAAGTTGATAGAGAAGCCTCCAGTTGTAGCAACCAAAAATGTCTCTAGAGATTGTCAAACGTCCCCTCAGGGACAAAGTCACCACCTAACTGAAAACCATTTTATTAAATATTTATGCTAGAATAGGAAAAGGTTTAAAATTGTTCATCTAATCTTTTACATTAAGAAGCTAGGAAGAGAAAAGCAATTTAAAACCAAAATATATAAAAGGAAGTAAATTATCCAGCATAAATAAATGAAATAGAAAACCAAAATCAGTAAAAGTAATCCATACTTGATTCTTTGAAAAAAATTAACAAAATAGTTAATCTCCTAGCAATATCGACCAACAACAGTAAGAGCCAACATAAATTACAAATACCAGGAATGAAGGAAGAAACATTACCATGAATCCTACACTGATTAAAATGATGATAAGGAGATTTTATGCACAACTTCACACTAATAAATGTAGCAATTTAGATAAAATGGACACAGTCCTTGGGAAACACAACTTACCAGAACTGACTCAATATGAAAAGAAAATCCAAGTAACACTGTATCTAATACAGAGATTGAATTCATTATTAAAAATCTTCTCAGAAAAACAAAGCAAAACTCCAGGTCCAGATAGGTTTAATGGTGAATACTATGAAACACAGAATGTAGAAACAACATCAGTCTTACACAAAATGTTTGTGAAGATAGAATAATTAAAACATCTCAATTTGTTTTCTGAGGACAACATAATCTTGATACCCAAATCTGATAGACTTGTCATGAAAAAAAAACTATAGATTAATATCTCTCCTGAACATAGATGCAAAAATCCTTAATAAAATACTATCAAATTAGAAATGATAATTCTTCATGTCTGAGTGGAATTTGTCCCAGGAATACAATTTCAATTTAATATAAGAAGAGCAATCATTGTAACTCCAAACATTAAAAAAAGAAAGGAGAAAAACCATATTGTTATCTCAAAAGATGGAGGAAAAAACATTGGAAAAATTAAACAACAATCTGTGATAAAAAATACTTAGCAGGCTTCCCTGGTGGCACAGTGGTTGAGAGTCCGCCTGCCGATGCAGGGGACACGGGTTCGTGCCCCGGTCCGGGAAGATCCCACATGCCGCGGAGCGGCTGGGCCCGTGAGCCATGGCCGCTGAGCCTGCGCGTCCAGAGCCTGTGCTCCGCAACGGGAGAGGCCACAACAGTGAGAGGCCCGTGTACCGCAAAAAAAAAAAAGAAAAAAAAATACTTAGCAATCTATGAATATAAGGGGACTTCTTTACCCTGATCAAAGGCACTCAAGGAATTTGTAGCACTAACTTCATACTTAATGACTAATAGCTAACACTTTCGCTTTGAGATCAGGGACAAGACAAAAATGCATGCTCTCACCACTTTCGTTCAATATTGTACTGGATATTCTAGCCAATGCAGTATAGCCAGAAACAAAATGTTAAAGAGGACAGATTGAAAAGAGAGAAGTAAAATTATCTTTATTTTCAAATTTATTGATTGTATGGAAAATCCTAAGAAATCTACAAAAACTTAAAGCTAACAAGTAAATATATTACATTTGCAGGATATGAGGTCAGTATAAAAATATTCATATATTTTTATTCTAGCAGAGGACAGTTGAAAAAACTACAATAACTAGCACTTATAATAGCATCAAATAATAAACAGTAAAGCACTTAGAACTAAATCTAGAAGAAGGCACCCAAGACCTCTATCTTGAAAACTGCATAACATTGCTGCAAAAAAGAAGAATCAAGTAAATGGAGAGACAAATCCTGTACAAGATTTGGAAGATTCAGTGTGGGTAAGATGCCTGTTATTTTCAAATTGATCTATATACCTCTCACCATCTTAATCAAAATCCCACCTTGTTTTTTGGTACAAATTGGAAAACTGATTCTAAATGTATATGGGAATGCAATGGATCTTGAGTAATGAGAACAATTTTAAAAAGATGGTTTGAAAATTCGCACTCTCTGATTTTAATACTTACCATAAAGCTATAGTAATTAAGATTGCATTGTCCTAAGGATATAGATATGAAACAAGATTAAAGGAACAGTATAGAGTACAGAAATATACTCATGGACATGGTGAAGTGATTTTGTTAAAAATTTTCTAGGCAATTTGGCTAGAACCATACAGTATGTTCAACAAATGGTGCTAGAAAAGCTAGATATTTATGTATGGAAGAAAAAATACTTTAAATTTTACATATCACCCTAGGCAAAAATTAATTTGAGATTAATCATGGACCTAATTATAAAAACTAAAACTATAGTTTGTAAAAAATATGTAGTAAAGCATCTTCACAAGTTAAGCAAAGATTTCTTAGGATACACAAACACTTCGTATAAAATAAAAAGTAATAAAATGAACTCCATTAAATAAGGAACTTCTATTTATCAAAAGTCATAATTAAGAAAATGAAAAGATAATCCATGGAGTGGGACAAGATATTTTCAATATATAACTAATAAAGTACTCATAACTATAGTACGTAAAGTATTCCTCCATTAAATTAGAAAAGCCAGACAACTCTGGCTTTTTGACAGAATACATAAAGATGCACTTTACCAAAAAAGCCATATAAGTTGGCCATAAGTTCATGAAAAGTTGCTCAATATCATTAGTCATCAGGGAATGCAAATTCACAATATAATGAGATACCACTTCACACCCACTGGAATGGTTAAAATTAAAAAGACTGACAACTCTGAATGTTGGCAAAGATGTGAAGTATCCACATCTTTAATACTTTGCTGATGGGAATGCAGAATGTTATCCTCATTGGGGGAAACTATTTGGCATTTTCTTAGAAAGTTAAACATGTGCTTTATACCTGATCCTGGAAATCCTCATAGTAGTATCTCTCCTAGAGAAATGAAAGTATCTGCCCACAAAGAGACTCTTACAAATATGATTTATTCATCATGCTTGAAAACTGAAAAAAAGTCCATCAACAGGATTAACAACTTGTTATATATTCATGTAATGAAAATAATACTCAGCAATATAGAAAGAGTTAACTACTGATATATACAAAGGCATGAAGAAACCTTGAAAATATCTTGTTAGGTAGAGAAGCTGACAATAGAGATGTATGTGTATATAGATACAGATATCGATATAGATAGATATAGATATATAGTGTGAATACGTTTTTATGGACTTCAAGAACAGAGGACACTAATGTACAGTTACGGAAATCAGAACAGGGATTACTTATGGGGGTAGGAATTGGCTAGAATGAGGCATTGGGTAACTTTCTAGTTGATGAAACTATTTCTTAAGTTAATTCATATTAGGTTATGTGGATGTATATAAGGGTGTGCTGGCACTGGCTCTTACCAACTTGAGAAAGCCAATTGTGTGCATCTTTTTCCAACTCTCCTTTCAAAGTTATCACATCAGTAGCTTGAAGTAGGCCATTGGTGGGAGTGTTTTCACCATGGAAATCAGCAAATGTTACATATCATGGCTTTGTTATTCAGAGAGCTGTGTTTTTCATCACATCACTGGATTCTATAAAGTTGTAAGCTGTTTATCAAACTGTTCACTTAAGATTTATGATATTGAACACATAGTGACTATTTACCAACTCAAACAGTTCAATACATTCTAAATTCTTTCCACCTTAGACGGACAAATGATATCTCTGCCCCTCAGTTCTTACATAGTTCATCTTGGGCTAAACATCAAGTTTGTACTCAAACCAGGATTGTGCTTTGTTCAAGGAAAAGAAGTGTGAGATCATATTTTTAAGTTATTTTTTCTCCTCCATATACATAGCTGCATGTGTACTGGAGTTTCTGACTCTCTCTTGTTGATCAGGGTGTTGACTAAGCTCCCATCTCCTTTCTCCTTCATTTATCTTTATTCTCTTGCTTCATATATTTAAAATAAATAGGTGTTTCATCTCGAATCCTATACAGTAAACACTCTCTTTGCAACATATTAAATCACTGTAAGGGGTGAATGTATGTGTGTGTGTGTGTGTGTGTGTGTTCTTAATTGCACAAAGCAGGATGATTAGGAAACATTTAACCAAAGTAGTGTTGCTATTTATATTACCACACTTTGAGCAAGTAACAAGCATAGCTTTGTTTGTTGATTTTTTTTAAATTGGATCCAGTATTTTCCAAAGAAGAATTAAAGCCTTTTTAAAATAGTGCCTCTAATTGCACTTGAGCCTGGAAAAAGCTCGTATTGATTTTACTGCTTTGCTAAAATTATGCTTAAAATTAGTTTGAACAGAGCATTCTCTGCAAGTGATTGCTCTTACTGTTCACTTCAAGTTCAAAATCAGACAGACTGAAACAAGGAGACCTATGGTCCACAAATGAGATGCTTTCAGAAAATAACTATAGATTGAAATGGGCCAAGATGTGTTTTCAGCCTTAATAAAAATAAAAAGCGTTGGAAAAATATTAAGATTGATAATGGTATTATTAATGAATTTCATATTTTTTATTTCAGATGGACAGGCTTAATTTACTCATTGAAGCAGATGACATATAAATTGTTTGCTGAATTAGAGATCATTTGCTTCTGTTACAGCCTACAGACAATGCATGTTTGAGCCTAATGTCTCTAAGGAATGCTGTTTGAGAATTGGAATTGGTCAGCAACGTTACTTTTTGTGACTTTGTATGGGAAAAATCAGTAGGGCCCTTTTGTTACACAAAGACATGTTTCCTTGACAAAGATTTCTTCTAGTGCTGCAGTAACTGTGGACTGGGTATATATCTTAGTGTTTAGTAACGTGTGATTGGGAGTTTATTAGACCTGGGCTTGAATCTATGCTCAGTCACTTTCAAGTTCTGTGGCATTATTCAAGTCAGTGAAGTTCTCTGAGCCTCTGTTATGGAGATAACAGGGTCATAATGAGGTTTAAATGAGATCACATAGTCCTGGCACATACTAAGTGATCTATAAGTATTTTATAACTTACTAGTGTTTTAATTAAATCCACTAAGTTATTAACTCTTTTCACACTAGTATAGTGGCTTATTTAGCTTTTCCTCAGTGCCCAGAACAGGGTCTGAGACATTTTAAATGCTCAATAAATGTCATGTGCTCATGTGCTGTAGACTGTGGTTCATTTAGGTTTTGAAATGACTTTATATTATGGAGAATTTCAAACATATAAAACTGTAAAGAGAATAGTATAGTGACCTTCCATGTACCCATCACGCAGCTTCACCAATTCTCGACTCACAGTAAGTTTTGTTTCACCTGTACTCCTCCCCTTCCCATCTTTCCTGAAGCAAATTGAGTTCATTTTTAATCCTCTCTGCCATGGGCTCCACTGCCCTTCCTCTGCTGGCATGCTCAGGAGATACAAAGACATTTGAAAAAGGCATATAAACAAAACAAAATAGTGAAGTGATATCTACTGCCATGATCATGGAAAGCGTTTCCAAAGCTTAAGAGAAAATATGGATTTTCTGTTGCTGTTTTTGTCCCTTAGGGTAGATATCCGAGGCTCAATCAGGAAACAAGGGACAGCTGGTTAGAGGTTCGAGTCTTTCTGAAAATGACACATACAGTACAGTGATCAGTTTTTCTCTCTTGGATTGAAAGGAACTAGCTGCTTTCCTTGTACGTGCACATAGAGAATATGGAATTTACCCAGCAGTCAAAGAGCTAAATTAATTTACAGGTATTTATAGCAGATGAAGTAGCTATTCACCATACAGCTGTGAGCTGAGAGAAAGGTTAAGGATGTTCTAGTTGGTACCAGTCATTTAATATAAAAGCAATAAAAACATCTCAAATTAGTCCTGATGATTATTACCTACCAAGTTCCCTCTTTCTCATGAAATTCATGTTGCTGTTGTTTATTAGGCTCCATTTCTTTTAGCGCCAGTAAATAGATTCCATTAGTTGTATGTAAGAAGGGTGGGACACAGCAGAAGTCCCAGTAGCAATATTATCCTAATCACATGCAGTATTCTGATGGCTCCAATTTGCTTGCAGAGAGGCAGGTGGTAATGGTGGTAGCGACTGTGTAATGGTTTATTGAGAAGTTTGACATTATTTCTTGATGTAATAGCATATTTCCTTAAAGGTTATTTGACCTTGCCTTGTGTGATACAAGGAAAAGGCAGAGTAATTTTTGTTGTGGCAGGATTCATTGATTTGGGGTAGCACTATCGATTTCATGTGGATCTGAGATTATTACAAATAGCAACCTTGCAAGCATTTCTTGGTTGTATTGGCAGGCTGTCTAACATGCCAACAGGAATCTCCAAGCAACACAGAAAACAAGCTTACATTATAACTTTAGCAAGATGTTAAAGTGCCTACCTAGTCTTCATTCTTTTACACATTGATATCCATATTAATATTCATTTTATCATTCAGTTATTTCTCTAATAAGTAGTTACTGCTGATTTATGCTGTACTTAGTCTTGTAGTAGGCTGTGGGAATGTACATGAATCAAGTGCGGTTCCTACCCTTAAGGATCACACAGTCTAGTCGAGGAGGCAGGTATCTATACAGAAAACAGTCATAGTTTGACAAATAGAGGACCAAATGAACCTTACTTTGAGCTAATTTGGAAATAATCGTATGGTGTCTTATTATTAGTAGAACATTTAATATCCACATAGACTGATTTTGAGAAGAATTGCATCATAGAATTAAAAAAATTAAAGGAGATATTGTTAATTAATACTTGACATTTAACAAAGCATTTTCAAATTGGAGCCTCATGGTAAGCCTATAAAATAAATCTTAGTATATTTTGATCTCTATTTTTCTGCTGCCTTTTCCAAAAAACAAACAATAACAACAACAAAAACCTCCTTCAGTTATCTACACCCACTGATTTACACTTCACTTTTTTTCTTTATATCATTTCAATCAGGATTTCACCAACACTGCTCTGCAAAATATGCTGTTATCATGCCACCAACAACCTCTCTGTCATCCAATCCAATGTTCAATTCTTAGTCTTCAACTCACTTTCTCCTCCTTGTTACACTTTATTTAGCTCTCAGGACCCATTCTCGGCGGTCCTCTTCCTACCACACTGGCGGTGACTTCTGTCTCCTTTGCTGGATTCTCGTCTTCTCCCCAACCTCTTAATATTGGGGGGCCAAGGCTCAGTCATCAGATTCTTTTTCTTTTTTATTCACATTTGATACCTACATGACCTAATCCAGTTCTATTACTTTAAGTGTCATGTATATGCTGCTGACAGCTCCCTAATATATATCTTCAATACAGACCTCTTCACTGAAATCCCAATTCATATATTTAACTGTCTACTTGATACTCCATTTAAATTTCTAATAGACACTTCAAAGCTAACATGTATAAGGCAGATATCTTAATTTCCAATCCCCCCAAGGTATGCAATAACCTTAGTGACCCTCATCTTCATAAATGGCAGTTTTATTCTTTTACTTGCTCTAATCAATAACTACAGTTATATTTGACTCTTCACGTTCACATAAAATTCATATTTCATCAATTAGCCTGTTAGTTTGGCTCTTCATTCAACTAACATATTTATTGAGTGCTTACTAAGTGCCAGGCACTGTTTGACTTACTGGGGATAAGGCAGTACCAAAAAGGACAAATTTCTCAGCTCTCATGGAGCTCACATTCTAGTGGGTAGCTTATATTTGAGTGTCTCTACCTTCAAAATATATTCAGAAACTGACTATATATATTCTCACCACTTCCACCACCATGTCCCTAGTGTGAACCATCACCTCTTACTGTAACGACTCTCTAACTGGTCTCCCTGCTTCTGCCCTTGACCTTCTACCATCTATTCTCAACAGAGCAGTCAGAGTGATCCTATAAAAACACGAGTCAGATAATTTCATTTCTATGCTCAAAATCAAGAATATTCTGCCTCCACATATTCACTTGGCTCACCCCCTCACTTCCTTTTGTTTCTGCTCAAATGCCATCTAATCGGAGCTGTCTACCTAGATCACACTGTAAAAGTAGCACATGGATATCTATATACACATGCACACACAGACACCAGTTACTCATTGTCCCTTTAACTTGATTTAGTTTATCTTCTGAGAACATATCACAGAGCAGTTTGTTTAGTTGTTAATGTTTTTCTTCCCTTCCTGGAATGTAAACTTCATGAAAGCAGGGACGTTTTCTGTTTTGTTTAATCAAGTGTCTACCCCCAAGGAGAAATCCATCTAGTGGCAGAGCTAGTCATATATTTTGTAACACAAAGCAGAATGGAATTATAGAAGCAGGAATTCTTTATTCTCACAAAGAGGCCCAAGGAAAACTGTCACTCACTTACTAGGAGGCACCTTGACTTTGAAGGATACTAATCATTTTTTTTCTTTTTTTAAAATTAATTTTTATTGGAGTATAGTTGCTTTACAAGGTTGTGTTAGTTTCTGCAGTACAGCAAATTGAATCAGTTATACGTATACATATACCCACTCTTCTATAGATTTCCTTCCCATTTAGGTAATTTCCTTCCCATTTAGGTCACCACAGAGCATTGAGTAGAGTTCCCTGTGCTATACAGTACATTCTCATTAGTTATCTATTTTATACATAGTAGTGTGTATATGTCAATCCCAATCTCCCAATTCATCCCACCCCACCTTCCCCCCTTGGTATCCATACATTTGTTCTCTACATCTGTGTCTCTATTTCTGCTTTGCAAATAACTTCATCTGTACCATTTTTCTAGATTCCACATATAAGCAATATTATACGATATTTGTTTTTCTCTTTCTGACTTACTTCACTCTGTATGACAGTCTCTGTCATACATCCAAATACTAATCATTTTGATAGCTAGAGAATGATGGCAAAATCATCCCAGGTCAAAGAAAAAACAATAGGGAAAGAGAGTACAAGAATTCATTAACACATCATTCATTCAGGGTTGGTGGACTGGAGAGTCATAAATAAATATGGAAGAACTTAGGGAAAACAATGCTGAAAGTATAGATGAGGTGATACTAAGGAGGGCCCTGTGTGACTTTTTAGAAGTTTGGACATTATTTTATAGGCAATGAGAATCTATTATTGGGTTTTACAGGAAGGGGATAGGCATAATTTCATTTGTATAGTAGGAAGATTAATCTAACAATAAGGCCAAAGCTGAATTAGAGAAGCAAGATGGATGTTATGAGCCTTTGAAATAGTCTAGATGGAAAAAATGAGAATCTCAATTCCTCTGCTCACGGGCTGTGCGACCTTTGCTTTCTGGTCCTTCCTAACTCAGATGGTATATATTTTCTTATATTAGCAGTGGGGGATGTGAGTTCAGCTTTGTGCTTGCCTCTTTCTGACCAGGCATGGTATACTCCTGTTTTGCAATATTGGGTGGAAAGGAGGGAGAGGGGAGAAAGATATATTTGCCTTAGAAGAAAGTATATATAATGGAATAATTTAAAAATACATATGTCAATATCAAGTACAAATCTAAAACAGAGGAATGGTTAGGTAAATTGTAATCACTCCATTTGTGGAATTTTATGCAACCACTAGAAAGTTTATGAAGAATTATTATAGATGTAAAACATCAATTCATTCAACCATTCATTCAGCAAATATGTATTTAGATGCTATTATGTGTCTGGCACTATTATAGATGCTGGGGATGTACTGATGATTAAAACAAAGTCTCTGCATTCATGGAACTCACTTCCTAGGGGTAGAAAGCTTATGCTATGACTATCTGTGAGAATACAGAATGCAAATTTGCAAATGCACTTTCTAAGATAGACTAAGATAGATATAGACTATGTATAGGAGAAACTCTAAAATTGTACTAAAATGTTTAAAATAATAAATAGTTTCTGCATATCAGAATTATAAATGATTTATTTTCTTATCTAAACATTTCTGAATTTTCAACAAATGCTGTTTTTATAGACAGTGCATTCATTTTCTATGGTTGTATAACAAATTGCCCCCAAATCAGTAGCTTAAATACATACATTTATTATATCACAATTTGTGAGGATCAGGAGATCAGGTCTGGCATAGCTAGCTCTTCTGCTCAGGGTCTCCCAATTGCAGGGGACACGGATTCGATCCCTGTCCGGGAAGATCCCACATGCTGCGGAGCAAGTAAGTCCGTGTGCCACAACTACTGAGCCCACATGCCACAACTACTGAAGCCCACACACCTAGAGCCTGTGCTCCGCAACAAGAGAAGCCACCGCAATGAGAAGCCCGTGTACCACAATGAAGAGTAGCCCCGGCTCACCGCAACTAGAGAAAGCCTGCCTGCAGCAACAAAGACCCAACGCAGCCAAAAATAAATAAATTAAACAACAACAACAACAAAGATGAGACTTTGGGAAATTTTTAGATAGACCCTTGTCCCCTGCTTGCTAGGAGAATAGATTACAGGAAAAGGAGAATAAAGGCATCTATAAACCCAAATTCACTGTCTTTCATCTTTTAAGTGGTCTTTGTAACTTGTGATCATTACTTATCCATTTTGAGAAAACATTTAAATGTTGCTATCAACTAATCCCTAAGTAAGTCTTTCCTAAAGTGTGATTTAGGCTCTGGCTAAGTACTAAATCAGAAGATTAGAAATCTGCAAACACCAAGGAGGTGGATGAATAAAGGAGATGGGCACAAAGAATCCAAATGTATTCTGATCTAAGAATCAAACACATTGCAATTCTATATATTTCTTTCAGTCCTTAGGAATATTCATGAATATTTGTATTCTTTATTATTCTCCTTACAAATAATAGTACTCTGAGATGAAGACTGACTTCCTGAAATGCGCTAACTTTTAGAATTGTTCTCTAACACAGCAGTCTCCAACCTTTTTGGCACCAGGGACTGGTTTGGTGGAAGACAATTTTTCCACAGATGCCGGGGGAGAGAGAATGGTTCAGGCGGTAATGCGAGCGATGGGGAGCTGCAGGTGAAGCTTCCCTTGCTTGCCTGCCGCTCACCTCCTGCTGTGCGGCCCGCTTCCTAACAGGCTGCGGACCATCACTGGTCCGCAGCCCAGGGGTTGGGGACCCCTGCTCTAACAAATATTCAAAGTCAGATAGAACATCTTGGCGATCATCTAATGATATCTTTATTTTATAGATGAGGAAACTGAGGCACATTGGAGAAGCTGGGACCCAGTCATCTGATCCTTTGTTCAGTGCACATGGCCCAACACTAATAGAAATGTATAACACTCGACCCTAAGGTCACGGGGGTGCTTAGTTTAGCTTGTCTATAGAAGTTATAATATTTATAAAAATACATTAAATATCACGAGTTATTTTATTTAAATGCATATCTGTCGGCACTGAAAATGATAAAAAGTAAACTGTGACAAGCTGATGTGAAAGTTATTTTAATATATTCAGTTTGACATATTTCCATAAAAGCAAGCTGTTCATAACTGCAGATTTATTGCTCATGTCTCAATGTTGTGTGTCACTGAAATCTGCAGTTTCAAACTCAAGAATAGGAAGGAAGCTAATCATCATTAGGTAATGATAATGCAGATCTACTTGGAAATTTTCTTCAGGGACAGGAGGAGAGGGTGGAGATGAGTGTGTGCTAATTCCAAAACAGCGTGTGCCTGTGTTTCCAATGGTGTATTATTGCTTGCTTGCCAAAGGCGCCAAAGTAGTTCTCCTTGGAGCTAAATTGAAAACAGTGTATATGTATTTGCAATGCTAATGTTCAGAGCTCATAACTTTTTAACTGTGTGCAAAAGGAAGTCTTTAGTGAATTTCTATCCATGATTATGTGTCTGTGTGTATACACTTTTTGCTTTGCTTTGCTTTTTAAAATAAAATAGGGAGTGTAATCCATCAGGTTTGCTATAGAATCTGTACCTAAGGAAAATTATTCTTTCTGGGCATTTATAACGCTGGCTCTGGTTTTGAATAATCAAATTTTTATAAAGTGAGATAGTTGCTTGAGATAATTTTCTGGTTAATTCATATCAGTTAAAAATAGTGTTTGAAAGCAAAAAAAAAAACAGTAAGACAGATCAAAATTCCTATGAGGGCTTGTCTACATTGATTAAAATCATAACTTATTATGATTGTTGCATAACTTATTACATACTTGTTTTTAAGTTGCATAACTTATTACATACTTGTTTTTAAGCAGGGACTGGTTTTGGAATCCTGGGTACCACCATGCTGTTTTGAAGGTTGGTCAGACTATCAAAGTTCTCAACTTGGTATCCTCTGCTGAAGTGTCAAGGATTGTTTATGGGATCTGTGAGCGAACTCTACTGGGGACGGTTTAGGTCGGAGGTTCTCAATGAAGGAGGGAGTACTTTGACAAATACTTGAGAACTTATTTTTTGGTTTTCTTCAGTGATGTTGGGGTGTGCTACTAGCCTTTTAGAGGACAGTAACCACAAGAAAATGTTGACTTCAAATATCCTACTGCACCTTATAATTTCCTCCTAATTACCTCAGTCTAGAAGCTAACTCAATTTTACTGATAAACATTAAGTATTTTTGCATGGATTTACTATTCCTGTGCTGAAATTTCTAGGGATGCAACTACTGTGTAAAGCAATGGAAGATAATACATTGCTAAGAGTTTTGTGTACTATTTAAGAAAATGATGTTCCTGATAATAGTACTGCTCATGGTATTGAATTACACAGTCCAGTACAACTGCATTAGTCTGCATTTTAAGCTATCATTTTGTCAGCGATTCTAGATGTAGGTGCAAGCTTATAACTACTTCATCTTCATGATTTTCTCTACTATAGTTGTGTATGAGCACACATATGAAAGTATACATATGTGTTTAAAAATATTTTTCTTTTATCTTACAGTTAGAGTAATATGTTAATGTTTATGAACTCATTTATACATTCAACCAGTATTTCTTGAGTAGCCACTTCATGCCAGACATTGCCCTACACACTGGGATATACAATTAAAACCAACAGAAATCCTTGCCCTTGTTCTAGTAAGGAGACACCTATCATAGAGAGTAAATGTAAAGAATGAGTAATATATATATAATATGTTAGAAAGTGATTAGTGCTATGGAAAAAAAGAAATAAGCAGGGTGAGAGTGACAAGGAATGCCAAGCTTGGGCAGAGTGCAAACACTGCAATCTTAAATAAGCGGGTCCTGGCTGGCTTCACTGAGAAGGTGACATTCATGCAAAGGTTTGAAGGAGGCTGAGGGAGTGACTCATGCAGATAGTTTAAAACAGATATGTTCCCAGTAGGTGCTATCTTTCTGCTATTCCTTACCTTAAGTGTCCTTTTCTCTCTTCTGTCAGCCTTGGTAGTTTCCTTTCCATTTCTCTCTCTTCTTTGGTTTTCCATTTTTCTTTCAGGCCTTACACTGGCTACTAGGCGTCATCTTAGGCAGTGCCTATATCCCTTTGGATTGAAGAAGTTACTGACCTCCTGCTTAAAATAGCTTTACATTAATTAAAGCTGCAGATTATTTTGAAAACATAGATCTTTCTTGTGTGATCATATGAACTGTAAGTTGTGTAAGGGTGAAATCAGTTTTGTGTCAAAGACTGAAGTAGGCCACCCTCAGTGTCATTCCCCTGTTACTCCCTCAGTGTCTGCTTAGTCCTTTGCTCATAGAACGTCTTCAAGAGGTTTTTGATGAGTTACTTTCCACTTCACTTCACCCATTAATTTGAAAAATAACTTCCTTATTATACTTAGTAGATGATGCAATCATGTTTATACTTCCAATATTTCTTATACACCACCCAAAAAACATAGCTATATAGAAGTAAGCTTATTGCCTCCCAAGTTTATTTTGTTGTTAAGCAACTTTGTTCAGAATCCTATCTTCTAGGCTCCAAAGAGTGAAACGAAGGAAAAACCTTGCAGTTAAAGTCAAGAGGTTTATATTTCAGATGTATGAAGGGAATCACAAAGTAATCAGTGAAAACACATAACCAAGATTAGTATTTTCAATATGAGAGGAATTTTGTTGGCTGGCCACACACACACAATTTAAAGAGCTTGTGTCAGGTTTTTTGGCAGTAAGGATTGTATGCTACACGTAAGAAACCGTATTCCAAAGAGATCCTATCGCAGTTTGCTTCAATTTGTGAGTGTACAACCAAAAATAACACTCATTTTTTTCCAAAAGATGTTTCCATCAAATCAATAAAACCCAAAGAAAAAGAATAGAATGTTGAATAGTTTATAATAAACCTGAAGCTGTCTGTCCAATCATCCTCCTCTGTCAGTTAATGGGAGGTGTTTTGTAGGAACAGAAACAGTTGCCTCTTACCCATGACAGTTTTATGTATGGCTGACAAGCAAATATCAAGACCACCGTCAGAACCAGGGTAACTAGTTAAAATCCAGGTCATCCTTTTGAGATACATAGATGTGGTACTGAACCAAACCAATTTAGGAGAAAACAATAAAGCTGATATGCTGTGAGTATGGAAACAGGTGGACAAAAGGTAAGACATAAAGTATGTTTAAGTCGGTGTGCTGGTACCCATGGTGGCATTTAATGAGGCCCTCGTGGCATTGGAGTGTTGGCTTGCAATGCTGTGCTCCCTGCTATTGAAGGGGCTGATCACTGGAACTAGTGGTTTCAGTACCTCATTTCTTCATTAACCATTTGGGTGACCTTAAGTAATTTATTTTAATTATTTGAGTCTCAGTTTCTTTATCTGTAAAATGGGAATCATGATGTATCCAGAACACAAATCAGGGGTTTTTGAGAAGACTGGATGAGATGATACCAGGAGGTACTTTAAAAGCTTTGAGTTGCTTCAGAATTAAGAAGCATTTTTATATGAGGTTATTAGTCCTTGAACATAGGACAGGTAGAACAGTGTTTGTACTGGGTACATTTATTGTCTTGCAGATATCTTTGCTATGACTTAGTTATGAGTTGTCAACATGTATGTATATAACACCGAACTTATTGTACTCTTTCCCAAGTACATCTACAATGGGTTTTCATGGAGTACTGTCTTTGCCATCATTTATTCCTTCCTCTGTCATAACTACTGAAATACCCAAAATGTGACACAGGAATTGTTGCCAGATTTTTGCTGACATGCTTTGCACAAGCTTATCAAAATAGATGTTTATTTGACAGTAAATAACGTGAAAAAAACCTCAGTATTCAGATGGAATTTGACATATCTGCCCCAGGACCCCAATATTCCAGTCAATGGCAGTCAAAATGGCAACTATACAAGTCAGTGTCTTGGGTCATTTCTTCAGGTTCCTCAGTTGTCAGATTTACTCCCCATCCTTCCAGGATGTCTCTGGGTCTGCTCTCAGGGTCTATCTTCAACTTGGTGCTTGGTACTCTGGCATATCATAAGTGCTGTTCACATCTCAGTCTCACATGGGAGACAAAAAGAGAGTCACTGTTTCCATTCTTCTTACCACTGCATATTACTGTCTTCCCCATCACTCTACTACTTTTCATTAGATGCTCTGATAGGTACTTCTGGCCTTCCTTGGCAGTGTATGTTCCCAATGAATATTCCAACTCCACATAGCCTCTACTTACTCAAAACCCAACTCGTTTAATAACCAATCATGAATTTGCTTAATTTTGACCACTTATCTTGGTGTTATATGTAATTCCACTTACAGTCGCGTGCATATATAAGCTGTGAGAATGGGTCCTAATCCAGATAATTTTCCATCAATTATTGAGGCCATCTTTAGAATATGAAGCTATGTCAAATCCAGCAAAGAACATATTTTTGCCTATGGGGCCTGTTACAATTAACCTTCCTCTGCCATTCAAATGAGGGGAGATACAGCTATCCTTTAAATGGACCAGATATTCTGAAGTGGCAATAAAGGTTCTAGCTAAACAGAGTGATTTAGCTGACAAAAGAAAGTTGAGTGTTTCCACTGCCAACTCAATTAAAAGATGCTAAGTTTCTACTTGAGAAGAGTTTGTGAGCTGCACAAAAGAATGATTGCAATGCTATGACAAATCAAAAGACACTTTTGGCCAGACTTAGATGTGCACCGTATGCAGACATATGCTTGACTGTGTTAGACTGGAAAAACGTCAAATGGTAAGTCATAAAACTGACATGGTGAGACTTCAAAGCTTTTCCTGAACTCATGACTGTGTTCGAAACAGAGAGAAGCTTCCCTATTCTCTGAAATGCTTTTATTACCCACCTCAGTCAACATGTCACGTGATAGATGCTGTGCATTTTGAAAAGCTTAAGCATGGCAAGTAGTTTTGAGGTTGAAATGAAGGCTCTCAGACTGGCCACTTTGATCTGAGCCTCACCAAAATAGATGGTACGAGCTTAGGCTTGGTGAATCGTTGACAACTATTGATTGTCCATTTGAGAGGAGCACAAGTAGTGCAATTTGTCAAGCCATGTGTAATCTAAAGTGGAAATCCTAAATGGGAAATGGGGGAAAATAGGTAGCTAAAGTGAGCCTGTCTCCTGTGATTTTTTTTAACTTTATGTAAGTCTAGAAAACATAGGCATTAAGAAGGAAACAACATTGTCATCAGTTCCCCTTGCCAGTTGCCATTACATTGAATGGTGGCTGATTTAGGCAATTTCAGATGTAGTTTTTGTCTGTGTTTACCTAGATCCAGGGCCTGTGCAGTATCTATGCCCATTGTGCTTGAGTGCTGCCTTTATTTTGCTAATGCGAACAAGAAGACAGTACCCTTGTTATTCATCTTACTATTTAGATATTTTTAAACAAGTTAATAACAGTCATCACGTGAGGATATATAACTGTATTTTCTACATATAGATTTATCAATGGTTAGAAAAATAATTAGCAACTTGTTACAAAATAGAAGTACAATATGCACTTCTATTAATAATACGGGCATGTACATCATTTCTTTATATCATCAAAAGAATTTGGGATTCAAGTGCAGACATCCAAACATCATCTCCTGGAATGCATTCGTACCATAAGCAATTGACAAAACACAAATGGCTTGTGTTTCGAATATTCATTTGTGATCATCACAGCTAACCTTTGAACAGCACTTTAGAAAATGCATTTGCTGAGCACTTTAGAAAGCAGTGGCACACTTGTCACCTTATTGTCCTCTCACTGTACCTCTCTGAGGAATGAATGGTGGATATTATCATACCCATTGTAAAAGGACGTATACGAAGTCCTGCATTATTTTTCCACCCCATACTATTTCTGTGAATTCATATACAAAAGAATCAGTATCATAAATTGTGATTGAAAACCCAAGATTATAAAAATTTAGAATCCTTAATTTTTGACAAATTACACATGTATTGACATGGAAAGTAATTGTTTTAAACTGCCTAACACTTTAGCTACACTATTACTGACTCTTCCGTGGCGTTGATTAATGAAACATGTCATTGCATTCCCCAAATAGCCATACCATAGTGAATAGTTTGAGTCACAATTCTGACCGTGGGCAACGTGAGCAATACCCCGCTGTGGGTTGGGATCTCAGACTCCAAAATGTCAGCCGCCATCCTGGATAATTTTACCAACCCTATTCATCTCATGTTTCTGGAAGTGGCTGGATCTCTCCTCTTCCGTGACCGCATCCTCTCTTCCTCTGCTCCATCGCTTACCAGGCTCTGACAAAGCAGTTCTTTTCCCTTTTCCTTTCATGTCTATGGGTGGGAAGGGCTTCTCACTTTTGCTAGTCCTTGAGTTACTTCCACATTCGTTGTTGCTTCCCTTAACCCTGCGCTCAACTCTGAATAGTCCTTAAGTAAATTATCTTTGAATCACAGCTGAGTCTGCCTTTATGTTTCTTACTGATACCCTGACTAATGGTGTTCTGGTCCATTTATTTAAGCTTCTTTTATATCCCATAGCAAAGTTCTATGTTTTTTACATAAAAGATTGCATTAGATTAAATTTTGTGTATTTTATAATGATGTTTTAATTAATGGAATATTTTCTTTTTATTTTCTAACTGGTTATATTGATATATAGTCCTGAATAGATGTAGTGACATTGAGAAGTGCTCACAATGTGATGCAAAGCCAGAATAAAAGAGAATTACAAGCTATATAAACATATATAATATAAAATACCATCCCAAGGAAAAACTCACCAACATTTTTAAAAGTAGGTTTTAATAATTAGATTTGGGATGGTTTTTAAATAGAAATATCTATTATTTAAAAATTGACCACTGAAAACAGCTGCAACCCAAATTGTAGAAAAATATGCAGGGCACATAATGACCTGTATGTGGAAAATTGTTAAGTTGGAACTTCTACTTTCCTGGCTATACCCAACCACTAAAGACTTGACACTGAATCAAGTGGGAGCTGGAAGGGAAAATACCTTGCCATCCTACACTTTTTGTCAGTTCTTCCCCTTGGCTAAACCCAATCAGAAGCCAGAGGGTAAGGCTGCCCGATTCATAAGTCTCCTGGCAGAAAGCAGTGTAGAAATGGGTAGAGCATGGGGTGGGAGGTAGCACAAACAAGGGTGAAACAAGAGGGATTTAATAATCAATTATTTTAAAGATGTCAGTTCTCTACCAATTTAATTTAGATATTTAACACTATCATAATCCAAGTCCCAACGGGGAAAAGAAATTGGGAGGTGGGGGAGGGAAGAACTTAACAAAAATGTTTCCAAAGTTTACTACTAAGAAATGGGAATATTCCAGAAAATACTGAGGGAACAAAAAAATCAACAGTAATGAGAGGGGAATTTTCCTTCCTACACAATAAAAGATGTTATAGAGTAGGCTTGTTCTAATGGCTAATGAAACAATAGAAAATTCATTTACATTTCCTCCTTTATTCAGTTAATAATAATGAATGTTTATCCTCTGTCAGGCACAGAGACAAGTGCTGAGCATGCAGTTGGGAACAAAAAGGGCAGGGTACCTGCCCTCATGGTGTATTCAGTCTTACAATTCAGGAAAATATTAACCCAAGAGAAGAAATGCAAACTGAAGAAACACTTTGAAGCTGACAGAGATTACAGAAAATAATAAATCCCAGAAACAGAGGGTCCAGGAAAACATGTTCTGGCATGCATCTTTACATGCTGGCTGCAGAACAAATTCTCATTGCATAATATAAACTTTATTTAAAACATGCATCTCCTTTGGCCCAAGGAATACTCTTCTGGTAATATCAGTGTATCAGTCAGGGTACATTGAAGAAAACAGAGCCAGGGGATTCGTTACAAAGGTATTGGATAGCTGAAAAGCTGAAAAGACAAATGGGAAAGTGAGAAAATCTAAGGATTTGCAACAGCAAGAAGCTGCTACCAGCTCTAGGGCTGGAGGGACACAGAGCAGAGGTGGTGTTGGTACAGCTCAGGCTACTGATGGGAACTGCAGTCATAAAGGTAGAGATAGTGCAGGTGGAGCTGGAAAAATCGAGATGAACCACTGCCAGAGAGACCACCTGAAGCAGGGAGAGAGAGCAAGAAATGCCCTGACTTCTCCCCTCTTTCTACGTTCCACGTTCCTCTAGTATCACCCATTAGCTAACCCAACTGGAAGCTAGTTGGCAAGGGAGCCTTGAAAACGCAGTTTTCCGGGATTAGCCTCCTCCTCATACCCCCACCTCCCCACCCTGTGCCATGTACCGTACAGAACTGGTCAGGGGGAGGGTGAGAAATGGATACCAGAGCAAACTAATAAGTGACTAGCAGTACCCCTTATGGAAGTAATTGAAGAACACCGCTAGCATGTAGAATTAGAAAAATTTTAGCTTTTTTTAATAATGAGGATCAAATGTTGTTATAAAATAATAATCTAGCTTATTTTAAATGGCTAGAAAAGCATATATACTAGAAAGAATATACATATATTTAATGTTATATAATAATATTTAGGTATCATCATCATCATTACCATCATCATCAAGAATGGAAGAAATGAGGAAATTAGGATGGATAGTCACCAGATTAACACAAACTGTTGCTAGGTGGGATTACGTGTGACTTTCATTTTCTTCTGTGCGTTTTTATATGTATCCTCCAAATGATTTTCAAAAGAATATGTAGTGACTTTATTATGAGGTAAAGTAACTCTTGTTTTATCTTAACGCTTTATTACCTTTCTATTATTCATTTGTATGTATATTTAATTATTTAATTGCTCACTTTTTGTTGGGCCTTTCAGCTGATCCCAACACTTTGCTGTTATAAACAATATTCTTTCACAAAGAGAGGTTAAAGTTACCTGAAGGTTTGTAGGTAAATTTCTGTCCCCAGCATCTTCCCAATTAAATTTGTAGAGTTTGTAGAATTTGTGAGCTGAGTTGCCTTCTTATATGACAACATAATCTCAGACAATAATTCTCAACTATGACCATATATATTTGAATCACCTGGGCAGCTTTTTAAAAGTACCAGTGCCTAGGACACACTGCAGACCAATTGAATCAGAATCTCTAAATCGAATCTGGGAATCAGTATATTTTAAAAATTACCTAGATTACTTGAATATGCAGTTAGGATGAGAACCCCTGCTTCAGGCTTCAACTAGAACAGAACTGAATGTCTTCTAAACTGCAGGGAAATAGTTGTGCTGAAAGGAATTTCATGCCCCAAGAACAGATGTCTCTAGCCAAGTTAAGTAGAAGACATGCACTGATGCAATGACAATTATCTATTCCTAAAGCAGAACAGGGATTTGAGAAAGTACCTACATGTACCAGGGTAGGTTAAAGATAAATGTTTTTAAATAATTATGGAAGGCCCAAAATGACCCACGTATCAGGAAATTCCTGAATTATAAGTGATTACGTACTGATTTAATAAGATTCCCTTTCCTTTTACTAAAAAAAAACAAAAACGAAAACAAAAATGAATAAACCACAAACGATTCATGGTTTTCAGTCCAAAGAGCTTATTTGAGTAAAAGCCAACCTGTTTTTCAGGTTTCCCAGAGCTTACTTCATTAGTAATTAACTTAGTTGAAGAATAGTTGCTGGTCAGACTGTTCAGGCAACCAAATAACTGAAAGTCTTGAATCTTTGGGAAGCAAAAAGCTTTACATTCCTTTTAGATGTAAAAGTTTTAATTCCTATGAGAACTACTTTATAATCCCCAAAGCATCTTAAATTGTTCTAACCTTGTACATCCCCTTTCCGGGATCTTTTGATCTAAGTGGGTGATATTTGATGGTTATCTGTTTCACAGAAGGTTTGAAATATCTCAGAGCATGAATGCCTAATCCCATTAATTTAAGTTCCCACAATGGATTCTTTTTTTGAAAACATCATAATTTTTTGTGAAAACATCATAAGTACAAAATAAAAATAATGAATCCCAGATCCGTCTCTGGGATGTGTACATTTTAGGTAAGTTATTTAAACCCTGAGCTTCAGCTTTCTCATTTGTGAAATGAAGATGATATTAGTATCTGGCTCTTTGATAGTCAAGAGCTTTTTAGATAAAATCATGTATGTAAAGCCTCAAGTACAATACCTGGAATGTAGAACGTGCTCAAAACTGTTAAATTCCTGCCTAATCCTACTACCTAAATAAGACTGGAGAGATTTATCTGGAAACGGTGACATACCTAGTGGGAAGGTTATCCTTAGACTTATCTATCCCCTGGACATCCCTCAAATCATCCCCATAGAAAGAGCAGGTTTCCTTCATTCTGAGTTGACCTTGCCATGATTAGGTGCATATTTTTCTGTCTCTATCTAATATATTCCTTTGATGTATAAGTTACATGTTTTTCTAGCTGGAATTTGAGTTTCTTGAGAGTAAGGGCTGTCTTTTTCTTTCATATCCTTCAGATTTGTTGAAATTGTGATAGATGCTCAATAAATATATACTGAAGATTTGTCTACAATGAAACGCACAAAATTATAGGGCTTGTAGGAAACTTTAAAATCAATTTTTACAATAACTTCACTTTACAAATGAGGAAACTGAGGCTTAGAGATGTTACAAGCGTTGCCCAATGTCACAGAGCTAGAAAGTAGCAGAGGTAGCATTGAAACTCAGATTGGTCCAGTTCCCATGCCAGTGCTCTTTTCGTTAACCCAATACTCTTTTTCTTTTAATATGATGAAGTCAGTGGATTGGAAATTGATTGGAAATTGTAGACTATTATCACTTGTCAGTATTTTGGAGAAAAAAAATCTTCTTTGGGGAGGATCATTTATCTAGATTGGTGGTTTTTCCATATTAGCTCGCATTCAGAATCTTCTAGAAAGCTTGTTAAAACACAGAATATAGAACCCCACTCCCAGAGTTTCTGATGTAGTAGGTTAGGTGGGCTCAAGGTTCTATATTTCTAACAAATTCCCAGGTGAAGCTGATGCTTCATCTTTTGAGAGAAGCTGAACTAGAATTATTATGGATTCATTTTTTCTCTTCTCTTAAAACCAAACTTGATCCAAGAGGGCATTGTGTAATCTGAGCTTCCTACAATGTACAAAGAACATGACAGTACATGGGACTAGCCTTTCCTTGAAAGCATTTTTCTTTTGTTTGAAAGAGAGTTGGTGAGCACCTAATCTGTAGTACACGGTGCTATGAGGATATTAAGGTGTATAAGACCCAATGCCTGTCCTCAAGGCGGCCCTGTGACTTCATGCAGGAGGAAGTGTCCACTTCTAGGATGGGCCAGGAATGAGCTATGGTTTAAGAAGTGGTGGGGTTGAGGAAGCTTCAATACATTTGTAGATGTTTTCCAGAGGTAGTTATATTGACCAGTTTCTGTTGATTGTCAACTTACTTCTAATAACTTTGGGCACATGTAAGTAACTTCTGAAATGCTAAATATTATTTTTAATATAATTCAGTACAGTAATAGAACATCTTGGAGTCTTTTCTAATTTACTTTTCATCTGGGCTGTTATTAATTACAATGGTGCTTGAGGCCTGAGGAGATAATTAACAGTCTTTGTAAGTGGGAAAAAGCGTTCTATGGGCTGGAATTTCTGCCAGTTCATTTGGCAGAAGTGGAACTAATTCCAAACATGGGGAAGCCAATGACTAATACTTAAGCAAGTTAATGATTTTAGCCAGGATTCTTTTTGGCTGTCTTTTAGACGTTTGTAACTAGGGTCCATGGACCCCTAGGGACTGTATATATGAGCCCTAGGGATCCTGACCCCACGAAACAGCATGCAAAAATGCCTGGGTACAAATTTCCTTTTTTTTTTTTTTTTTTTTTTTTTTGCTTTAGAAGGTCCAGTGCTTTTATCAGATTCCCAAAGGAGTTAACCACTTTCCTACAGGAATACCAGGAGAGAAACAAAATAATTGTAGCCCAAAGACTTAAATTTTGTTTTTGTATCCCATCTATGACATTTCCCACCTAGGAGTTTTCCTCTTGTATCTTCACCATATGTCATGAGGGACATTTTCCTTACTATTTTCTTGGAAGGAAGGGGTAGAGGAATCTTAGGAAATAGAAACCATCCCCAGAAGGCAACCCAGATCTTTTTTACCATCTGCATCCTCAGCTGGGCTAGTTGCTTGCTGATCTCATATGTTCACTTACTCACCATTCATTTGACTATCATTTAATATAGATAATTAATAACTATAGCAGCCAGAAAACTCCCTGGCCAAAGTAGATGCAGATCTGTGATTTTGAATGACTGTTCCTGGAACGAATACCTATGTAGTTCTGTTTTCCTCATCCCTTCTATCTATCTAAATTGTACCATCTGTCAAGACCCAGCTCAAATCCCTCTTCCCCAGTGAAGTCTTCTTCAGTAGCTAGACACAGAACTCTTTTGTCCACTTCATGATAGTACAGCATTCTTTGAGACTGTATCAGCCATTTTGCTACTTAGTTATATTCAGTTTAACACTCCTTTATACAAGGAGAATGAATGGTTCACATGTGCATGCTGTCATTCAAGCACAGTGACATGAACAGAGCAGGCACTTAAAAATCATTGTTGAACAAATGCAGGGAATGGTCTCAGTTTGTCAACATTATTCTCCATATTTGAGAAGTAAAAACCCTGCCATTCTCAATTTGCTTCCCTCAGCACTTATCAGTAGGTTTAACCACATTGATGTCCGATGAATTCACGGAAGTAAAACAGTTGGCAAAAAAACTGGAGTGTGGCACAGAAATTGTGACTTCTAGGGAGAATGACTGAGTCAGCAGCTGACGTTGCCAATTTCTTCTGTATCCATTGCAATCCAGTAGCTTCTACATTACGGATTCATCCAGCAGTTTCAGTGGATAAGAAGCGTTTGAATTTTCAGCTTTGCTGCTGGGAGTCGTATGGACACCTTTAATCTCCAAAGAATGTGTTTCTGGACATGATATGAGCTAGATGTTGAAGATGTTTGCTCACCGAAATCTCATTAATTCAGAAGCATATAGTCATCATCCACCATTGAAAATGCAGACTCACACTAAATGACTTAACACTTGAAGTACAGCAGACACTTTTACCTGCTTTATCTCATTTCATTTTTATAAGAGCCCAGCAAGATATACAAGTGAGTTGCTCAAGATCATTCAAGGACTTCATGACCTTTCCAGTAAACTAGGCTACCATTTGATTCCATATATCCCTGCCTATTAAACGCCAAGTTCAAAAGGAAAATTCTCTTCTCCTGAAAATCACCATTCTTTGGCAACTGTATGATATAACTCTACCACGTTAAAACAACAGAATGAAGATAAAGCACAGACAAAATTAGATTTGACAACCTAATGGAGCACCCTTCTTTTTTATTTGAAAATAACATTATTCAAGCATCATCATTCAACAGTCTTGAGTTTCAGCAAGTATGCGACATGTTTATTTGGCATTTGAAGGAGAGTTGAAACCACCAAATTACACGGTAGAAGGCAACATGGAATTCCACTTTGATTAGTTATGTTTCCTACTGGCCCTTGGTTTGAAAGGCCTCTCTAAGATTCCAGTAGACAGTACCTTATATATTCCCTTTAATTGTTGAGAAACAAAAACTTTCCAACAATCCAACTTTATTACATTTTATTATTTATTACACATTTACTTATTTTTTGGTAGTTCTCATTTTACATAGGCTTGCAAAAGAGTTTTTTAGTAAGTCCCTTGGCCTGGATAGTTTAGGGTCTTCTGCCTGAAGACAGCTTATGTGAGCCTAAGAACTCCCAATGCTGATTGCCCCCTCTGAGGTATTATTTTCCTAAAGCTTATGGACAAATGAAAAACAAAACTCTTATAATCCTATCCTTTTTGTACCTGTTATTTCTGCCAGGAATGTCTTTCCTTTTCATCTAGTAATGTCTAAATTATCCTCATGACCCATGTTAGGGCCTCAGTGAAGCTCATTGATTCCTACAAGCAAAATTACCTTTTCCTGCTCTGTGTTTCCACAATATTTTATTCATTCTTTTATCCTATGCTTGCTGAATTCTACTGTGGACAAAGAGTGTCGCCTGCCATATCAGTAAACAAAGGATGTTGCAGCCATCAAGCCAGCAGCCACTGCAGCCACCCCCAACTGTGCCTCCTGAGGGGATTCAGGATGGGGAAAAGTGGATACTGGCCCTAGATAGTTAAGGTGCACATCAAGGAAATATTTTCAATGAGCCCAGACTCTTGCATCTTCCCATACATAGAAAAGTGGTAAATTCATTAACTTGAGATGTCCGGGTTTTCTTTAATTAACAGTAATATTCTCATGTTCCTACTATTTGTTTTTTGTTTTTAGGTTTTTTGTTTTGTTTTGTTTTTTGCAAAAACTCCTATATATCCTGGCTCCTCCCTTACCTCTTTGGAATAGTCCCTCAGAGCTATCTAAGAGGCTGTCTCCTGGGCTTAAGTTCTCGGAAAGTCTGCCAAATAAAACATAATTCTCAACTTGTAGGTGGTGCATTTTTTTTCGGAGGACACTATTAAAACTCAGTGTTTACTTCTCTGTTTCCTCATATTGACCATGAACAACTTGAGGTCAGGACTGATTTCTGACTTCTTTTTGTTTCCCACATTGCCCAAGGCATCATCACTCCTTTCTTCACCCCCATATAGCATTGATCAAGTGTCAGATGTCATGTTAAGGACCTTACAGAGGTTATTAATGAGGCAAATAGTGTTATCCCAATTTATACTGTTGAGAAGGAAGAGATTTTCCTCTACTCTTCTAGGTTCTTCTGGCTGGTCTAAGAATTAAATTCACATGGAACAGACTGACAGGAGAAAATCACAAAGTTCAGTAACACGTATACATGGGAGAGACCCAGGAAAACTGAGTAGCTTGCCAAAATGGCTGAAATCCTCACCTTAAATATCATCTTCAGCTAAAGACAAAAGAGGATGTTGGGGGTAATGGTTTGGGGCTTCAAAGGGGAAGAAGGCAATTGACATGGACATGGAAAAGGAAATGTTTGGTAAGCAAATGTTGGCTGGGCCAGGCCAAGACAGTGGGACAGAGGGTGGACTCTGATCTCTAGGCCCTGTTCCCCCACCACATGTAGCCCATATTCTTTGCAGTTATCTCTGGAGATAGCTCTATTCTGGGAACAGGCCCTTTATCTAAACTTTTTAGGCAGTTAGGGGAAAGTCAAAGTTTCTTCCTCTTTTGGGCCTTCATTGTTTTCAGCTCAAAATAATCCACATGCCAAAGAGATATTTAGCAGTGGCAAGTTTTGCTCCCCTACAATACTCCGAGAAAAACTTTTCTAAGATCATTCAACTACATGGTTGACAAGTCTGGATTTTAAACTAGAAAAACATTTTTTTGGAATAAAATTCACTTAACATAAAATTAACCATTTTAAAATCAACATTTCAGTGACATTTAGTTCACTTACAGTTTTGTGCAACCATCACATCTATCTAGTTTCAAAACATTTTCATCACCACAAAAAGAAACTCTTCCCCCATTGAGCAGTCAATGTCCATCCCCCTCCCCTACCCCTGGCACCAAGGGATCTGCTCTCTGTCTCTAGGGATGTGTCAATTCTGGATATTCATATAAATGGAACCATGCAAGATAAGACCTTTTGTGTCTGAAAAGCCTGCATCTTATTTCAATTCTCCCTAAATTTAGAGTCCATTCCCTTACTTACTACATTTTTTGGTTTTACATGATAGTGTTAGCGCAAGTTCCTGTGCGCCACACACAATGAGGTCAAATGGAAGCATCGGAGTTTGGAACAAAGAAAGGTTTATTGCCAGGCCATGCAAGGAGATGGGTGGCTCATGCTCTAAAAAAACCTGAGCTCCCTGAAGAGTTTCAGCAAAGCATTTTTAAAAGCCAGGTGAGGGAGCCGAGTCGCAGAGTATGTGATCAGCATGTGCACAATTCTCTGATTGGCTGATGGTGAGGTAATAGGGCGATGTCACAGGAGTTAACATTCAGTCCTTAGGCTCCAGGAGGCCTGGGGCTATGTGCTCATGGTCATCAAGTGATAACATCTTCCATTTGGTGGGGGGTCTTCACATCTATAAAATAACTCAGGAAATGTGCATCAAATACTGTTATCTAGGTACTTCAGAGAGGAGCTAAAGCAGAGGATATGGGGGAAAGCCCCATAGGGTCCTACTCAGTTATAATAGGTGACCACTGTATATTGGATGAATGAATAAATGAAGGCTTATAGAGAAGACACCAATCAGGCAACTTATTTTCTACTTAACCTAGTTATTTATGATTTGATTTACCTTCATAAAAGATCCTTTGGGAGCTTTTAAAGTGTCAGTCTAAGGGACAGCAGCTTAGTGGTAGCTGAACAGAATGGCAGGTAGTAAGGGACACACATTTGCAGTTGGCTCTCTATTCAGGGTCCATGTTACTTCAAATTGACACCTACAATCGATTTACTCATTATCACAGTTTTCGGATAAATGCAGAGGAGACTAGGTGATTGGAGTGAAGCTCACCAGCTACATTGTATGTGAAAGGATTGTTATCAATTTGGTTGCCAGGACTAGAGGCTGGGCTCCTGCAGGGGAAATGAATGCAGGTTTTCCCCAGCAACTACTTTTCTCCAACATGTGAGCTATTTTTTGGACAAAAACTGGGTTGGGGGAGCCGGTTTCTATGGGCTGCCAAGAAGATTTAAGAAGTGCTTCCTTGCTTGAAGGCAGTTTCATTTGTTAGTAGGGCTGTTAAGAGTGTCGATTTTCTTTTTTTTTTTTTTTGGATTCACAATGTGGGAGGTGACTTTTGATACTACTTGAAAAGTAATTAAATGCATGACATTTAATCTTTAATGACTGACTTGTCTAGTTATAACTAAGGAAATTCCAAATAGATAGTTCTTAGTTTCTGTCCAAATGCACATTATTTTTATATTCCCTACATGCAGTGTGTCTCAGGAAGCTTTCTTAATGTCTCTGTTTTTATTGGAAATTTAATTATACCTTCACAGATATGACAGCAGAAAATTAGTACACTTAACTCTTAGACCATCTTAGTGCTCTTTGGAGCACTATTTCAAATCTGACACTTCATGTTTTGTGGTACCAAGAAGGGAAATTCAGTTTTAGTTACATTTATTTCCAGGAAAAAAGGAAATAAAATGCAGGGTCATAATTTTAAATGGTTTTCTGTTTATGTATGGATTTGGGAAAAGGACAATTATCATCACAGTTTTAGGCATGGCTAGTTGTTTATATATGCCTATCTGTACTACTGTACATATAGAAAGGCCTTACCTTTTACTTAAGTTCAAATTTTTATTGTGAGGTTATTGTAGATTCACTTGCAATTATAAGAAATAATACAGAGAAACCCAGTCTACTTTTCACATAATTTACCCCAGTGTCTTGCAAAGCTATAGTACAGTATCCCAACCAGAACACAGACATTTATCCAGTCAAGATACAGAACAGTTCCATCACCACAAGGATCCCTTTGCATTACCCATTTATAACCACACTCACCTTCCCCCAATCTCCATCTGTAATCTCTAGCAACCATTAATCTGTTCTTTCTATAATTTTGGAATTTCATTATTTCTATATAAATGCAATCATACACTATGTAACCTTTTGAAATTGGCTTTTTTACTCATTATAATTCTCTGGAGATTCATCCAAGTTGTCGTGTGTGGCATTATCTTTTATTTGGAAACCAAATTACAGACATTTTATAAGCAAAAATGAGATAATTGGAAATAAGCCTCAATATTATTGTTTTCCAGAATTTCTTCATTATAAACCAATTTTTAAAGGGAAATTAATCATATTCTTTATGCACATGTGTCTAATCCATCCTTCCATTCCATTTCTGTGTGACACTTATTCCAGGAACATAAACTCTTCAAGGGCAGTGACCATGCTGTGCTTACCCATAGGTATTGATTTTCTGTTGTGGACTGCCCTTACCACAAAATCAAAAAACTACAAAAATAATCTGAAGGTTTGAAAAGTGGCAAGTTGTGTTTGCTGTCATGGTTGACACTCAGAAGAAGAATCTGTTAAGGGTCATTTATCATGTGTAGTTTTCCACTGGGACTGTAAAAATAGATCTAAGGGTCTTAGTATGATATATGAATTAAATAAAGCAAGGGATAAAAATGTAAGTTCTGTCCCCCTACTATTTTTAAGTCAATCAAAAGGTTTTGTTGAGATTATGTGGATAAACCAAATGCAATACAGAGCTTTCAGATTCAGCAGATTCACTAGTTATTTCCTGTGTTCTGTTTTCTCAGCTCTGTTTAATAAAGGCACTATATGCCTTGATTAATAATGTAACTGGTTGAAAACTTAATTTTCCTTCCTGGAATAGCATGTAAAAGGAAATACTGTCATAGGATTAAAATGGCTTTTGTATGCTTAAGGCCAGGTTTTCAGGCTGACTGTTCAGACACATACTGCACCATAGTGTAGTGGAAAGAATAGGAGATTTGAGATCATAAAGACTTGGATTTGAGTCCCATATCTATAGCTTACTAACAGTCTGACGTTGGCAAGATACTCCAAGCCTCAGTTCTACACATATGATATGGGATATTCTTAACATTTATCCTATTCTAGTGTTATCCCCATTTCTCTGATGTTCTTTGAAGCAACATTTCTTGAAAGAGTTGCCTAGAGTTTTCTGTCTTCCTTCACTTCCTCTCAGCCCACTCAGAAATGTTTCAATATCTGCCATTCTAGTGAGATTTATCTTATCGAGGTCATCAAGATTCAGCTTGATCTCAAAGTTTCAGCTTGGCAACTGTAGCCTGTCTAGAGGACCGATAGGGCCAGGTCCACGAAGGGTCTATTTGCTTGAGAAACTGTGTGGCATCTTGGCAAAGAACACTTCTAGTAAAAGGAGAGCTGTGCTTTTCAAATGTTGTCCAATGTCAGTTTGGGAGGGGAAAGGAGAAGATGAGGGAAAGATTCTAAGATCTACAAATTGTCCTCAAGCCCAGCTCTCAAAGACCTGAGTCCTGGGGTGTGAAAATCATCATAATATGGTGATAAAAGATAGAAATATAAAAAATGTATCACTCAAGTCTATGTAGGATGTGAAGAGCAGAAACCCGTGGTGTTTTGTAGTCTATGCATGTACTAGAGTATAACACCTAAGTGCTAGGGTGCAGTACCTAGAGGGACAAGATGGGGCACCTTCCTCATCTGGGGTGACTTTGGAGCACAGCATTGCAGATACTGGAGCACAGAACAGATAACAGCTGTGTTGAGTCAGAACCATTTGGAGTGCCAACAGGCCGTCACTCTTTAGTGCCTGGTAATCAGTTTTGCTAGCCTTGTGTTTGTGACATGGTGGTATTACTGTGGTCATTTCTGTTATAGGTTCAACTATAGCAGCTGGAGCAGGAAAGGACAGGAAAAAACGGGAGATGCCATATGGGAGCCGAGAGGGCTAACTGACAAGCACACAGGAAACACATCCTTTGACATTTCCTAGAACTCTCTCTAAGGAATTTGGGAAGGAGCGAAGATGACGTTGGCTTTCTATTTAATTGAAAAAGAAATCTGCAGTCCTTCCCCTGACTTCCCAGGATCTGCATAACCTAACCTGTACAGTACTTACCTCTCTAAGCTCATCTCATACAACCTTCTTCGTCCCTTGTAACATTCCATTCACCTTGTCCTTCTTTAGGTTTCTTGAACATGTTAAGCTTGTTTATACCCTGTGGCCTTAAACTCTCAGTTTATGTGCCCGGAATGCTCTTCTGACTGTCCTCTTGTCATTCATGTCTCATCTCAAATGTCGCTTCTACAGAAAGGCCTAAACTAAACACCCCATCTAAAGTGCCTCCCTTCTTACTTCCTCACTCTGAAGTTAATCTCTATTATATTTCCAGGTTTTGTTTTACTACATAAACTTTTTAAAACTGTACCTGCTTATTATCTGCTTCCCTCGCCACAACTGTAAAGCTTAACGAGGGCAGGGTTCTTGCCTGACCCGTTCAAGAGAGTACACCCAGCACTAAGAACAGTGTTTGATAAGGAGCAGGCACTCAATAAGTGCTTAATAAATAATTACTTATAACTAATAATTATTTTGTAAGTATATAGTATATGTTATAATATACAATATAAGTGTGTTTGATATATGAAACTATGTATTATCTGATTGCATAGTATAGATATATGATTATAAACGTGATCATTTTATGGGTTGTGCTTATAATCAATTATAATTGATTAATAATTAATTTTAAATTAATGGGGTGAGTATTCATGGTATACTATGAATCCCAATATTATGTGGATGCTTTTTTTTTTTTTTTTTTGCGGTACGCGGGCCTCTCACTGTTGTGGGCCTCTGCCGTTGCGGAGCACAGGCTCCGGACGCACAGGCTCAGCGGCCATGGCTCACGGGCCCAGCCGCTCCACGGCACGTGGGATCCTCCCGGACCGGGGAATGAACCCGCGCCCCCTGCATCCGCAGGTGGACTCCCAACCACTGCGCCACCAGGGAAGCCCTATGTGGATGCTTTTGATGTCATAGTAATGAAGTGTACTGCTATCTGGCTTCTGCCTAGCTTCCTGGCCAGACTGAACAATGAGCTCCTCCTTGTGTCTTTACCATATGCTGTCCCTCTTCACTGAAAACTCTTGCTTCCTTATCCCCATGCCTCCTCTGACTGACTCAATTTTAGTCAGCTTTCAGCTGAGATATCACATTTTTAGGAGACCTGGGTTACACATACAGAGAAAGATTCCTTGCATCCATGTCACGCAGATAAAGAGCTCACTTGAATATCCAGACTTCCTGAGCTATCCTGCCTAGTATAAGGTCACTTTTTCATTGGCTGTACCTCTATCCACTCAACTTGTCAAGGGCATTGTTCTCTTTGCTTCTGACCTGGTTAGCTTACAGAGTCCTGTGTTGGCTCCTCTTCTTGTGTCTTAGAATCTTTTTCCAGATGTGAGAATAGAAGGACTTTCACCAAACACAGAAATGACTGATATCAGTGCCATGAATGGCATTACTTTCTCTCTGATGTCTCTGATCTCTTTCATCACTTGTCTTTATATCTGCACACTCTACGTGTTGCCAACAGGACTCTTCCCGATAAATAGAGATGGCTCTCTCTCCTTTTAATGGAAAGAGAAGAGGTTGTTTATTTGCCCTCTAGAGGGACCCCTATTTTCTCTGCAAGTTGTGCTTCAAGGGGATCCATTTGGGAATTTGAAACAAATATTTTCGTGTTTCATTTCCTGGTTTCCTTCTTGTGGGGAAAAGCAGGATCAAAGGGACACTCTGCCCCAGGGATTGCAGCTGTGGCTTAGGGTTCTGTGAAGCAGCTACCTTTTAACTCTTTTCTCCCTCAGGCTTTATGATTGCAAGTGAATCTGTCCACTATATAGTCCTTGGAGCTTGACAGATTTACTATAATAGCCTTTGATACAGTAAGACCTTGATGTGCAAATGAGAGTTGATTGGCCATGAACTGAATTGTTCCACTGAGGCTGATGACCTACCTTGTAATGCTTCCTCGAAGGGCATCCTTATCTTTGTAGACTCTAAAATCTCTAGACAGTTTCTGGACACTCATTGATGATGTTCATGATAATGTTGATGATAGCAACAAGGACTATGTTGATAATGAACATTTTTACTCACTAGGATGCAACCTTCATGAGAGCAAAGATTTTTGATGCTTGGGTTAGTTGTGTACCCCAAATGCCTAAAACAGTGTCCAGTATGTAGCCTAGAATCAGCAAATATTTTTGAATGAATGAATGTGCATGTACTACGTACTAGAACCTGTGCTGAACGTCTTACAAACAAACACTTTCTTTGTTAATCTGCATAGCAACATCATGAAGTGCTATTTATAAACTCATTTTACAGATAAGGAAACTAAAGCTTAGACATGTTAAAGATGGCTTTTCCAAGAACTTAGAGCTAATAAGTGATGGAAAAGGAATTCAAAACCAAGCAGTAGAACTTCACACCTTATACCCTTAGCCTCTATATTCTATTTGGAGATTGATATATTTTATGTCAATAAAATGCAAATTAAATGAATAATTCATAAAGAAAGCATTTTGGTTTTAGCATAAAATGTTTATGTGTGAATATGTATTCTGCAAACTAGGAAGGGTGAGTAACCTTGGGGACAGGTGTAGGGAAAGCTCTATAATCTCTTCAGGTTACATTGGTTGCCTCTCAAGAGAATAAAATATCTTCCTCAAGAAATTCAAATTCATTCAGAATGTTCTGTGTACCCGTTGTCTGTGAGAGAGGTTTGAATTGTGTTTCTAGTGCCCAACTAAAATTAATAATTAGTTCAGAGTATAAAGGTGCAGTAATGGCTCTTCAGTTAAAAACCTATATGTTTTATGGTTTCTCAGTTTATTGTTCAGTGTGTATGTTTTCCTGTACCTTAGACTTTTAGTTATTATGTTTAATCTGTGAATTGTGTAGCTAAATGCTTCATGTGGAATCTTTACTCTTGAGAAAGGCTCTGTGGTGTACTGTTTGAAAGCGTAGATTTGGGAACTAGAATTTGAATTTTGTTTCTGCCCCTAACTATTTGACCTGGGCAAGTCACTTCATCTATCTGCTGTTCAATTGTTTTATCTGTGGAGTGGGAAAAACAATAGTATCTACTTGTCAGAGTTGTAAGATTAAAATGAAGCAAATAATATGAATCACTTGAAATAGGTTTTGATATGTAGTGAGAGTTTAAGAAATTGTCTATGTAACTTTTTCTCACCAAATTCCCGAGGAAGACTAGTATTTTATATGCCATGCATTCACATTCATTCTCTTGGACTTTGATTATAAAAGTAAATCAGTACCAACCAAATAGAAAGTGCACTAGCTCTTGAGCCAAAAAAAAAATAAGATTCAAGTCTTGGCTCCATATCATTTGATCTCTGTGATCTTATACCTTTGCGAGTTGGGCATGCTTTTCTTAAGAATTACATTTTCCCTGCTATGGGATGGACACATGACAAGTTTGGACATATGCTTTCATTTTTAAGGTCTTTACATTGTAGGGGAGGAAAAGTTTCTCCGCTACCCTCTTAAGGTCTCTGACTGGACCTAAGAATTAAGCTGACATAAGACAGATAAACAGGAGAAAAGCATAACAAGTTTTAATTATTTTTTTATATGTTTATGAGAGTCTTCAGCAGAAAAATGAAGACCTAAAGAAGCAGTTAGGGTTGAATGCTATATACTGAGCTGGACAAGGAGAGTAAATTGTGTAGACCTGACAAGGCAAAGGGTTTAGGCTAGGGTAGTTAATTTGGTGGAGAAGTAACTAGGAAGATAAAGGTTAGGTATGTTTGAGCAGATTTTTTTCGACCTCAGCTTCTAATCCGTGGTGATAAAAATGTCACATTCCTTCTCTTGTAGGGAGGACATCTTTCACAGGGTAGTCTCATCTCCTGCTTTTAAGAAAAAGAAGGAAGGTCAGAGTGTTCTTTTTGTATTTGCTGCTTTTCAAGGGCTTTTAACTCAAAATAGTTAATATGCTAGAGTGGCATATTTTGGGGTGATGTGTTCTGAAGTCTTTCACAATGCTTCATTATTCCACATACCCCATGGAGGAGCTAACCGTTTTAGGGAACTTGAACCCCACATTTGGTGGAAGTGTCTTCCTTACCTGGAGTTGCTGAGGAAGAGTGCTTTCACACAGGAAATGTCTTTCAGGAGACTTGTATAAAAAAGTACTATGATAGGTGTCTTTTTCCCCAAGATCTTGAGTTGAGTCAGGAGAAAAAACTGTATTTAGGAAAAGTATTTGTTAACGAACTGATAGGCCTTACAGGTTGTCAACTCTATGCTCAGCTATTGGTTACAGCAAATAAGGTAGTTTAACTGGCAAAATAAAGGAGCTACATTCAGAACACATGTCAAGAAATATGATCTTAAAATCATCGCTGCCCAATACACACTAGAAAATTGGTTGAGAGGAGCAGTACTTGACAGGAACTGTTTTGAGGATATATATTCCTACTATTGCTCAAGATATACTAAAGAAGGTGCCATAATTAAATTAAACCAGTGAGGAGCTAATTACCTGGCTCATTTTGTCAGAGCTCACCACAGATCTGTTTTCACTGAGGTTCCCTTTGGGGATTTCATTTTATAGGAGGGGCCCCAAAGAAGTAGCCCTTGGAAACTCTTGTTTCATGTATTGTGAGGATGTTTGTTAACTTGCAGTGTATCATCTGTGGGAAGACTCGAGAGAAATTCTTATCTGATCTCTGTGTCAAGTGCAGTTGCAGTTCTGAACAATTGATCTGGGTACTATGAACTTTAGCTGGCTGAATTTCCCTTTTTTACAGTGACTTATGGAGAGCTTAGAGCGAAGGTGATGACCCACATAAGGCAAAATAAAGTCCATTATGACATGCACTTCTTATTATGAACCTTAACCCATTTTATATCCTGATTCTAGATATTCTCTCCTCTTTCATCCATGCTTTTAATCTATGCTCTCTTGTTATATTTTATTTTTTCTTCCTGGCTTAAATTGTTTCCCATTTAAGGTGAGAAATAGGTAAATACACATATTTTAGCCTTAAACAAACAATTAACTCTTCTGGAGAGAGTTTATCATAATAGCATAGGCTCATGAATCAGAAATATTTGGTTTCTGAGCCTGACTCGTCTACTTACCAGCTGTCTCAGTTTTTGCATTTTAAATGGAAACTGATAACTGTAGCTACTCCATGAGGTTGTTGTGAGGAGAAAATTAGCTAATACATATAAAGCGCCTGATACCTAGTAAGTGCTCAATGGAAAGTACTGTTATGATCTAAGTACCTTTTCTCATGAATAAAGTGGTGATAACAATACCTATTCTATCTAATTTTCAGAGTTATTATGAATAGTTAATGAGTTAATTAATGTAGATATGCTTTTTGAATCTTGAAAATTGTACAGTGCTCTCCCTATGAGTTAGACATATATATGTGTTATATATGTATGTATACACACATAAGTACATATACACACATATGTACACACAAACACTATACATGTGAGTATATATGTATTATATTTATACGTATATATGTATATATCAATACTTAATGTTTGTAGCTGCAGATGTAAGCTTCATGAAGACAGAGACCTTGCCTGAGTTCTTCAAGGGAATACACCCAGCCCCTAGCATCTAGCACCTATAACAGTGTTTGGGATAGAGTACGCACTCAAAAAATATTTTATGAATAATGAATGATTGCTGGACCCCATATCCAGAGTTTCTGATTCTGCAGGTTCCTGATGGTGTTGTTGCTGCTGGTTCGGGAACCATCTTTAAGAGCTAGGGGCTTAGTGGAAAGGGTGAAGTCTTTGGAATGAGACACATCTGGATGCAAATTTGGGCTCTGCTGCTTGTATCTATCTACAAGTTATCTATCCTGAGATTTACAAGTTATCTATCCTCAGATTCAGTTTACACATCTGCAAAATTAAGATGATGGTGATATCTACCTCAAAGGATTCCTGCGAGTTTTGAGTGAGATGAGATACACAAAGTCCCTCACCTAGTGCCTGGGATATACAGAGTTGGTGCTCAGTAAATATTAGTTTATTTTCCTTTCATTTTAATAGACAATGATTTTCTCTTTTTATCTTCTTCTTTTATCTATTAAAAATACTCTGCGTGGGTTTTTCTCTATAAGCAGGTTAATTGATTTGAGGGTAGAGTGAAAGCAATTGTATTGGAGTTTAATTCATTAAGCAGTGTTTGTTCACATTTAATGTCTGAAAGTAGATTGCAGATATATGTAAATAGGTCTTGATAGGTAAGAGGTTAACTTTAAAAATATCTCTAGAGAGCTCTTCCAGATGTTGTCTAAGTAATGACAAAGCGGGTTTACATCAACCACATTATCCTTAAGCTGTTTATAGATTGAATGGGTAGAGTGAATGTGGAGTCAGGAGAAGCTCTGTGTCATCTTGGTGAAAGATTTTTAGACTCACTTAAAATACTTTAAAAAATTGAAACTGGGGCTTCCGTGGTGGCGCAGTGGTTGGGAGTCCGCCTGCTGATGCAGGGGACACGGGTTCGTGCCCCGGTCCGGGAAGATCCCACATACCGCAGAGCGGCTGGGCCCGTGAGCCATGGCCGCTGAGCCTGCGCGTCCGGAGCCTGTGCTCCGCAGTGGGAGGGGCCACAACAGTGAGAGGCCCGTGTACCGCAAAAAAAAAAAAAAAAAAAAAAAATTGAAACTGGGTGATTTTCTATTCATAGACTAAGATTTCTGCCTCACGGGACCAAATCTGTGATGGAATTTGGACTCTGGAACTTCTCCATGGTGTCAGATGGGGCCAGTCTGTAGCTGAAACTACATTCTCGCTGAACTTCCCTTCCCCTTTATTATCCTGCTTCCCTCACATTGCTTCTTCTGAGAGCATCTCACCCCACAAGAAATCACTTGAACAAGAATACCCACCTCAGACTCTGCTTCTTGGGAACTTGACTACATACAAAGCTTAAAAATTTTTTTTGACTGTGTCATTTAAATTTTTAAAGATATATTGACAAAAATTGTATATGTTTAAGGTGTACAACATGGTGTTTTAATATAAATGTACCGTAAGTAATAATTACTACAATCAAGGTAGTTAACGTATCCATCACCTCACATAGTTACCATTTAGTGTGTGTGTATGTTGAGAACACTTAAGATCCACTCTTTTAGCAAATTTCAAGTATACAATACATAATTATTTACTACAGTTACCATGTTGTATATTAGATCTCTAGTATTTATTCATCTTCTAACTAAAATTTTGTACCCTATGACCACCGTATCCCCATTTCCTCCACCCCCCAGCTGCTGGCAACCACCATTCTACTCTCTGTTTTTCTAAGTTTGTCTTTCTTAGATTTCACATACAAATAATACCATGAAGTATTTCTCTTTCTGTGTGTCTGGCATACATATGTAGATAAAGAAATTGTAAATATCTCTCTATCTATTTAGATATATTTATTTATTTATTTTTGGCTGTGTTGGGTCTTCGTTGCTGTACGCAGGCTTTCTCTAGTTGCGGCGAGCGGGAGCTACTCTTCGTTGCAGTGCGCGGGCTTCTCATTGTGGTCACTTCTTTAGTTGCAGAGCACTGGCTCTAGGATTCAGTAGTTGTGGCACATGGGCTCAGTAGTTGTGGCTCGTGGGCTCTAGAGCGCAGGCTCAGTAGCTGTGGCGCATGGGTTTAGTTGCTCCGCAGCATGTGGGATCTTCCCAGACCAGGGCTCGAACCTGTGTCCCCTGCATTGGCAGGCGGATTCTTAACCACTGTGCCACCAGGGAAGTCCCCTCTATTTAGCTATAAATATTAGAACTTCAGTGACAGATTGTTTCCATATTTTGGCTATCGCGATGAACATGGGAGTGTAAATATCTCCTTGAGATACTGATTTCACTTCCTTTGGATATATACCAATAAGTGGGATTTCTAGATCATATGCTAGTTCTATTTTTAGATTTTTGAGAAGATCTATACTGTTTTCTATAGTGGCTGCACCAATTTACATTCCCACCACCAATGCACAAGTGTTGCAAAAATGTTCCCTTTTCTCCACATCCTCTCAACATTTGTTATCTCTTGTCATTTTGATGGTAGCCATTTTGACAGGTGTGAGGTGATATCTCATCGTGGTTTTGATTTGCATTTCCCTGATGATTAGGGATATTGAGCACCTTTTCATGTGCCTGTTGGCCATTTGTCAATCTCCCTTAGGGAAATGTCTGTACTCTTCCTTTGCCCATTTTATAATTTTATTCGTTTTTTGCTGTTGAGTTGTATGAGTTCCTTACATATTTTGGATAGTAACTCTTTATCAGATAGATGGTTTGCTGGCATTCTTGTGGTGGCAGTGGCGCTGGTGTTTGGGGTGTAGGCGTTCATAGTGACAGGAGAGCTGAGGTCCTGGGCTCAGCACTACATGGAACTAGCTCAGCACCTGGGGCCTGGGGCACTGGTGCACCTGCTCTGGTGGTGGCACCAGTGTCTGAAGTGTGGGCATGTGCACATCACCCATGGAGCCAGGGTCTGAGTGACTCAGGCCCCGAGGGAGGTTAGACACAGCAGCGGCACAGAACTAAGGCTGCCAGGTTGCAGCGGTGTCCTGGGCCCCCGGGGCAGGGTGCAGTGGCAGAGTGGTCCCAGGGATGAGTATCAACTGCAGCTCAGGCTCAGGTTTGGAACATAGTCAGCAGCAGCTCAGGTCTGGGAAATGGCAAGGCACCCTGCTTTCTTGTTCTCAGAGAGTTGTATGCAGCAGAGACTCAGACACAGCTTTTATTCCAAACATTTCTGACATTTGCAAGTGCTCTTTGCAATCATTACTAAATTTTTAGATTATGTTTTGTGGGCTAGTTTTACTTTGGATAATACCCAATTATTTAGAGCCAACTATGAAGAATACAATGTGTAAGAAAATTGAGTGTTGCTCTTGCTTTAGTGTTAATAGGAAAATATGTTGGCTATGTCTGATTTGGGGAATGGATTTTAAACTGGGAAGTGTAGCTTATTTACTTATATGCCAGAATTCTGATATATGTTGAAAACCAAGTCCTGTTACTTGCTAACATTTCATGTCTCTGTTGTTTCATGGTTATTAACTTGCCAGTTCTAAAAGTATTTTCTAAATGGCTATAAAATGATATTAGCCTAATAGTACATTAAAGTCGTGTTTCCTTCCCGATTAGGAGGAAATGCAGTATGTAGAAAGATGAGTGCCAGCCCAGTTCTTTCCCTGTTGATAGGGAATCAAGCTTGTCGCTTTGCTTTACACACTTTCAAAGTTCGTCCAATCCTTAAATTTCAAAACATCTCCAAGATAAGCAATTAGCATGCTTAAGCATTGTTGATCTTTTTAAAATAACTTTCAATATTTGACAACAGACATGAAATAAACATGTCTTTAATATTGTTTAAAGGTATTTAAAATAAAAATTTTCATGCTTTACTTGTATTTGTATAATTATTTAGAAATTATCTTCTTTAGAAATGCCATCATCTTTAGAAATGCCACTTGATTCAGTGGAATGGGCCCCCATCCACCAGGTCTGTAGCAGAAGAGCCTAGCCTCCAGCCATTGCTGTTAAGACCAGGAAGAGCCATCTGACCAGGCTGGACCAGTCACATTATCCTCTGATTTTCAGATTTGGATAGGGAAATTCTAATTTTGTCTGGTTAAGTGAAATGGTTGAAAACAACTTGTGACTCATCCAATGGCCATCTCTCCCAAGCAGACCAAGTCCCAGTTCTTCCTGAGTCTTTACTGCATTTTGCTATTAGTTTCCATGAAATTGTTCTGATTCCTTATGCACCAGAATATAGCTGTTCCTCATTTTCTTTCTCTTTGGGAGGATGAAAAAGAGGATCATAAACTGTACATAGACTTGTAGTTGAGGGTGAAAATTTGAACTGCGCACACCAGAGGGTCCTAATCTTGAAAAATGAGAAGTGACTAATGTTCCATTTATATTAGAGTGTTCCCTTCACATTTTCCTTTTTTTATTTAATTGCTTTGGAATTTGCCTGTTATTTGCAACCTAAAATTTATAGTTAATATTCAATGGCTCTGGCAATGAAATTTATTTCAACAACAACAAAAAATTATAGCGAGCATAGTAAAAACTACAAAATATATTAATATTTTCTTTTTGGTTCATCAACTTTATTTTTTTATTTTATTTTTTCCAGCTCTATTGATTGACATTTAACATTGATTAATAATTTTAAAAAGCACAAAACATCAAACAATACCAACCCATTAAACAGCATTCCTGATGATTAACCAACCTGTCTTTTTGCTTGACCACTTCTGATAGAGGAGGGATTGCCTTACAAGGCAGCCTATTCCATTTTCAGACAACTCTAATTGGTAGAAAGTTCTTTGACCCTTCCTCTTACTGAATTATGCTCTGATCTCTGGAAAAACACCTTTTTGACATGTTCTGCTCTTGGGATCTAATAGAATTAGTATACTGATTGTTGTCTTAAGCACCTTTTCAGATATTAGAAGCCAACTGTTTGTACCTGCCAAGTCTTTCCTCCTCTGGTCTGTATATCCCACGTTATCCCTACTGCTACTCATATCAGAGCATTTCTGGACTTTTCACTCTCCTGTATACAGCTTTCTATCTATACCTACATATCCATAAATATGGCTATGCTTTAATATTTTTCACCAGTTTTGGAAGGAATTCTGAAACAAAGTGAAAATCCTGCACACGTTTACAAGTTAATACATAAAATCTCAGCTTTATCTTTTAATACTGCTGGTGTTTCTTTGAGGCAGAAAAGTCCACACATTTTTCAAATAGTTAATGAAAATGTATAAGATTTTGCTAAATTTTCTAACATCGGCCTTAAATCTACACCACAAATGTGTATCTACATTTTCATGCATATTTCGTCATACATTCAATTACTGCACTCATTTCACACATGAAAATTGATGTGTCTTTAAATTAGCTAAGCTATTTGAAAATATGATCCTTCATGTTTACTCTCCTGGCAGGGAGAAATACTATACTGGATCATCTCTCATTATTATTATTTTTTTTTGCGGTACACGGGCCTCTCACTGTTGTGGCCTCTCCTGCTGCAGAGCACAGGCTCCGGACGCGCAGGCCCAGTGGCCATGGCTCACGGACCTAGCCGCTCCGCGGCATGTGGGATCTTCCCGGACCGGGACACGAATCTGTATACCCTGCATCGGCAGGTGGACTCTCAACCACTGTGCCACCAGGGAAGCCCTGGATCATCTCTTGATGAGAAGGCAAGAACATCTAGATGACATTTTATTTTTTTTAATTTATTTTTTTTTAAAAAGTATCCAGTTTTCTTTTTTTTTACATTTATTCATTTATTTTATTTATTTAATTTTTGGCTGCGTTGGGTCTTTGTTGCTGTGCGTGGGCTTTCTCTAGTTGCGGCAAGCAGGGGCTACTCTTTGTTGTGGTGTGTGGGCTTCTCATTGCGGTGGCTTCTCTTGTTGCAGAGCATGGGCTCTGGGCACATGGGCTTCAGTAGTTGTGGCTCGTGGGCTCTAGAGTGCAGGCTCAGTAGTTGTGGCACACGGGCTTAGTTGCTCTGCGGCATGTGGGATCTTCCTGGACCAGGTCTCGAACCCGTGTACCCTGCATTGGCAGGTGGATTCTTAACCACTGCGCCACCAGGGAAGCCCAAATAATGTGTTTCTAATTGCCAATGTTAGTTGTTTTGTGTGGTGAGATTTGGAGGATTTTTTTTTTTTTTGCTAGAAAATGAAAGAATCTGTGCTTTTCATTCTTGATGCTGCTACTATATCATTTTTACAGAAACATTAAACTGATTTTTCTTAAAAACAGTAGTGTGAAATAAAGATAGGCAGAGTCTTCTAGTTGAAGAGCATTGAATGGAAGTCAAGACCCAGTTCAAGTTTCAGATCTTCCTCTACTGAGCAGTGAGACCTTAGGCAATGCAACTGAACTCGATATAAATTAATTTTCACATTAGTAAAGTGATTCATTCTAGCTCTAAGATTACTACAACTTCATAGATTCACCAGTACATTTTTAGCCTGAGTTTTCCCAGAAAAAAAGAGCATGAGAGAGAAGCTTTTGCGCAGGCTGTTTTTTAAGGATGTGATCCCAGGGAAAAAGAATGGGAATTCAGTGAGTGTGAATTGGGAAGGAAGGAAAATAGTACAGGCGTATGACATTGAGCTAGTTATGGTTGGGGGCAACTGTAGCTTCATCCCACCAGGATCTTCCAAGTTGCTGTGTAGAATACATCTCAGAATTTTTCACCCATAAGACAGAAAAAGGAGTATTGATTCAAAGCCAGTTTCCTGAACTGGGCAAGTGTTAATACACAGGCAAGATTGGCATATAGCACACTACTATATATAAAATAGGTAAACAACAAGGACCTACTGTATAGCACAGGGAACTATATTCAATATCTTGTAATGAACTAAATGGAAAAATAATCTGAGAAAGAATATATATATATATTCAGTATATATATATATGTATAACTGAATCACTTTGCTGTACACTTGAAACTAACACAGCACTGTAAATTAACTATAGTTCAATAATTTTTTTTAAAAAAAATGGCGTATAAAATGCAGGACACCTAGTTAAATTTGAATTTCAGATAAAAAGCATTTTTTTAGTATAAGTGTATCCCATATATTGCATGGGGCATACTTATACTAAACAGTTATTCACGGTTTATCTGAAATTCAAATTTAACTGGGTCTCATGTATTTTTATTTGTGAAATCTAGCAACTCCACCCATGAAATGTGAATACTCTCACACTTCCAATTGTGCATGAATGAGTACAGATGTCTTGTACTACAGCATCAGAGCAGCCCCACTACAGAAACCAAGAGGTACAGAGTACAGGTTCAGATGCTGCCAAGGTGAGATGCAAGACACATGAATCTCTTGGTAAGGAGATTCAATGGTAAAATCTCTTCTGCATAAGTATTTTTGTCTTTCTTTGTTGTCTGTTCACCCTCCAATGAGTACTTTTTCCATTCAGTATTAGAGATGATAAATTATTATCCTTTTCCTCGAAATGCACAACCATCAATGCACAGTCAATTGTCAGGAAGAACTTCCATATTATTTCTGAACTCACTAGATTCTTCTATTGCATCCATTATTTTCTCAAGGTGTATGACTTATAGATTCCTGCAGAACACTTTTACTGTCTGGCCTAGGAGGTCAACCTACCAGAAGAACTATCATTCCCTTGATTTTATTTTTCCTTGCAAGGTTTATACATAGTTCTTTTAGGGACTTTTGCCCTCACCCCCTCGGTCTTCCAGTACTTTAACTCTTCTACAGAAGTGTGGCTTTTTATCATCATAATCTGAAAACCCTGTCTTATCTACTACTTGCAAACTCATATGCTATGTTTTGGAGTATAATGGACATTGGCTAGTAAGAACATGTCTTTTTTAAAAATCAGGGACTTATTTTCAGTAGTCAAGCTGAATTAACTATAAATTCATTATATGTATTTAAAATTCAGATCTGATTTCATAGATAACCTAGAAAATATTTACTGTAGAAGATAAAAAATTCCAGTTATTACAGAGCATCTGCCCTGAGCCAATAGACTTTGCAATATGCATAGTGCCAGTAAAATGTCTTTTATAGATATTGTTACATATTTCTGCATTATTGCTATTTAATGGTCAATGAATTATTCCCCCCAAAAGTAATTTGTTTTAGTGAGAGAGCGTTGGCCTTTGGTGCAATAATTATGCCATTTCATAAGGAATCTATTTGATATAACTGTTAAACTAGTATTTCCATTAATTATGCCAACCTATTACCATATTCTATCAGCTTAGTTTCAGCAATGACATTAAAGTGTATTTTGTGACTAGATGGATGTAAGACTACAAGAGAAGGCCCATATTTAACCATATTCCATATCACTTAGCATCCTGCAATTAATTAATGCCCATTAATGTGTAGGTTTTTTGGAAATGAATGGACAGCTATTGTGTGATAACACATTTTATAAATTGCCGCACTATAAACTAAATGAGCACTTTAAAATAATGTAATAGATATTTGGATTCCAAATTATAATGCCAGCATGATGCTCTACTCAAGGAACATGGCGGGCTGAGATATGGCTGCTCTCAATGCAGTACAATGTTAACCTAGACCTCCAGTCACATGCCTTGACTGCATCCTCCACCTGGGTGTGGGCTGGAATTTTGAGTTCAGGAGAGAAAAAAATTATAAAATTTCCAGCTGACTCCTAGCTGTCCAGTTCTGACATGGCAATGTTTTACCTTTTTTCTTTCATTCCCTTTACATTTTTTTCTTTCCTCTACCTTTGGCTGCCTTGTAAACTATCAACTACCAATATTATTAATATCTTTGAAAATTGGATTCTTGTTTACATACCATCTTTTAGCTTTTTAAAACTTAGCACCACAGCATGAACATATGTTGATATTCTTAAATAGTCCCCTCAAAGCAAGAATTTGAAGAGCTGTCTAGTATTCCATCATATATATTCCATATGTTCTTTTTCCATTTTCTTGGCACCATCTCCTAAAAACTGTATGTCAGAGTTCTTAGAGCCTTGAATATACTTTGACGAATTGTCTCTGAGAAAAGTTTCATTAGTTTACATCTAAACCAAAAGTCCTTGGAATTGTGAGTGCTTGTTTAGTCCCATCAACCAAAATTGTGTTTTAAAAAGTCAGTAGCTTTGGAATAAAACCAGTCTCTTGGACAAGACTAAGGTATTACACAGTTTCATTTATTCTAAAAACATTCCAAAGAGATACCATTGTAGTCATCTTAGCCCTGGTTTTCAGGCCCAGACCTGCTATTGAACCTGTGAAACCATGTTTGGCACATCTGAACAATCACAGCAAATGCTATCTTAAGATATTCCCTGATAGGAGAGGAAGATGTTCTCTGGTATCTTTCTCTTGTTCTACCACCTTAGCCTAATGCACCTCAGTAGGGAGCCTAATAGAGCTGTGCTGGCCTCAGCCTGATCAGTAGATGAGGTGAGAGGCAGTTTAATAGAGTGATTCTCTTTAGTCTGTCAAATATGGGTTAAAATCAGGGCTCTGCTCCTAAGCTGTTTGACCTTGGAACCTTCACATAACCCCATCTGAGCCTCACTTTCCCTGTCTATAACTCAGGGGTAATACCTGACTCACAAGGATGTTGTGAGGATTAAATGAACTAACTTTTACAATGTGATTGGCCTTTTATAAGCATTCGATGAATGCTAGCTGTTGTTACTTATATTATTATTATTATTCTACTCCCAGATTTGCTATAGATCCCATGGGCAATTGGGCAGAAGAATTTGAATGGCTCTGGGAAAATCCCCTCCTTACTGTTGACACAAAAGAACAATATGGGAGGGACTTCCCTGGTGGCACGGTGGTTAAGAATCTGCCTGCCAGTGCAGGAGACACGAGTTCAAGCCCTGGTCCGGGAAGATCCCACAAGCCGTGGAGCAACTAAGCCTGTGCGCCACAACTACTGAGCCTGCTCTCTAGAACCCGCGTGCCTAGAGCCCGTGCTCTGCAACAAGAGAAGCCACCGCAGTGAGAAGCCTTCTTACCACAACAAAGAGTCCCCGTTCGCCACAACTAGAGACCGCCCATGCACAGCAATGAAGACCCAGTGCAGCCAAAAATAAATAAATTTATATTAAAAAAAAAGAAGAACAATATGGGAATTGAATGCCAAGAATGAATCTCCTCAATTCCACCCCTGGAACCCTCAGAGCATTTAAGTACAGTTTCTCTTAGCTACTTTCTATGACCTGTTTGCATGGCTGTGCTCTTCACTGGAGCATGAGTTCTTTAAAGATAACTATGTTTGGCAACTGTGACCCATTCATATATCTCTCTCTTCTAGGTGCTAGGTGGCTTTTCCCATATCAAACTGCTGTTGCCATTCTAATGTTTTCTCTCTCTCTGTCTGTCTCTTTCTTTCCTTCCCTTCTGCCTCTTGTGTTCTGTGTGTGTAGTTAAATTATTCTTCTTTGTGTGAACTGAAGTTCGGTTTGGAACGGTAGGTAATGAAGTTTGGGCCAATCAGGCTTAGTCATATAATGCAAATCTTTCAATAAGCGAATGTGGTGCTATAAAGCAGACACTGCACCACACCTCAGATTGAAGAAGCTGCAGTTTATCTGGAATTTTTAGCCTGGCTTCTTATCTTCCTTTTTCAAGTCTATCAAATCATGAATGAACTCATCATGACAAGTTTGTCTTCTCTCACAGCCATTGACAAGAATGCCACTACCCTAGTCTGTGCCAAAATACCGATTTATTGTTAAGAGTTGCCATTAATATTGTACATCTTCTACCCTGATGAAAAATTCATGATAGAATTTGGTGTTCATTTTAAAGGTAAGGAGATTATTCCACTGGGACCTAATCGGTGTACTTGAGTTATATCAGATCAATACATCAACAAAATCAGCCAGTCATGCTGGCCAAAAAGAAAGTTCTGTACTTATACCTTTTCATTTTGCTTTTAGCTTTCAGAAGCAATAAATATACAGGAAAGCCTCATTTTATTGTGCTTCACTTTATTGCACTTGGCAGAATTTGTGTTCTTTACAAATTGAAGATTTATGGCGACTCTGTGTAGAACAGTCTATCATTGACATTTTTCCAACAGCATTTGCTTACTTCATTTCTGTGTCACATTTTGTTAATTCTTGCAATATTTCAAACCTTTTCATTATTATTATATTTGTTATGTAATCTGTGATCAGTGATCTTTGATGTTACCATTGTAATTGTTTTTTGTTTTGTATTTTTTAGTTAAGATATGCACATTACTATTTTAGACATAATGCTATTGTACACTTAATAGACTACAGTATAGTACAAACATAACTTTTATATGCACTGGGAAAGCAAAAAATTCAGGTGACTGACTTTATTGCAGTATTAGCTTTATTGTGGTGGTCTGGAACTGAACCCGAGTTATCGCCAAGGTCTGCCTGTATAGTAATAAAGCATTTGTGCATTCAGTTAACCTTTCATTCATTTATCAAATATGTGTTGAACCCCTACTCTGTGCCAGGCAGTGTTTTAGTCACTAAGGAGCCCTTATTGAAGAAGATAGACAAGGGACTTGCTCTCCTGAAGTTTAAATTCCATTTGGGAGATATATATGATCAGGAAACTGATAAACTGACTTTACAGATGGACAATTGCCAAACCGTATATAAAAGTAGAATTTTGACCCTTAATATGGAGCAACTTGCATAGGAACCAGCTCCTTATCTACAATAAACAGCCCAGGAAGCCAGCCTGCTGTAAGTGTGACTGGTAGGAAGTCAGGCTGCTGTCTCTAGTAATTGACCCCAAATGTCCAAGACTTGACTAATTAACTGACAAGTTCCCTTATTTTGCCTCTACTTCCAACTTAGGACCAACCAGAGAAAATCAAATATATACCCATCATCAATCACATAACATGCCCGGCTTCAGGTTACCATCCAGCAGCTTCCCCATGCCAACAGCTTCCAATCAGGTCATACCAGAAGTCTGCCATTTTTGCCACTACAAAGCTTTCCCACTCCTCTCTCTGACTTTCAGTCTCTGACAAAACACGAATGATGGTGGCTGACTCCCTTGCTTATACTAAGCTCTGAATAAGTAGCCTTTGCTTTTCTCATTTGGGTGGTCTTCATCTCTTTCCGCAAAACAAATAAGTGAGCGAGATGATTTCCAATAATGATAACTGCTTTGAAGAAAACACATTTAGATGATATCACAGAAGGTAATGGAATGGAGACAGGAGATAACTTAAAGTAAATGATCAGGGAAGGGTTCATTAAGGTGGGGTTTGAGCTGATCTGAATGACAATTATGAAAGAACTTTGTAAAGATCTGGTTCAGAGTCGTCCAGGTATTGCTAACAGCATGTTCAAAGACAGGAACATGTTGGCAGGTTTAAGAAAGCAAAAGAGGGTCAATGTTGCTATAACCTGGTTCATGAGGAGAGCAGTTGGAGATAAGGTCAGAAAGGTATATAGGAACCAGGCCATGGAGGGCCTTGTTGGTCCCTTAATGACTTTGTGTTTTATTGTAAGAAGCATGGAAAACCATTCAATGGTTATATGGATGAGAATATTATGAAAGCATTATTCAAGTTGTATGTAGAGACAAGAGTGGAATCAGGAGATCATTTGAGAAGCTTTTGCAGTAATTCAATAGGGAGATGATGGTGCTAGCTCAAGTGTGGTAGAACTGGAGATGGAGGAAAAGTGGTAGGCTTTAAGATATATTGTGGAGGAAGAAGTGACAGACATGAACAGATGACAAGTTGGATGTGCCAGGTGAGAGAGAGACATGAGTCAAGACTGAGTTCTAGATTTTTGGATGTATTTTGTTTGGTTTGATCCACTGGGTGGATGATGGTATCATTTACAGAGATACTTATGACTGGGTCTGAAGCAGGTTTTAGCAATAAGGAGAGGAGTGGCAGGATCAGGACTTTTTTTTTTTAACATCTTTATTGGAGTATAATTGCTTTACAATGGTGTGTTAGTTTCTGCTGTATAACAAAGTGAATCAGCTATACATATACATATATCCCGATATCCCCTCCCTCTTGTGTCTCCCTCCCACCCTCCCTATCCCACCCCTCTAGGTGGTCACAGGATCAGGACTTTAATTTGGGCATATGAAGTTTAAGATCCCTTTAGATATCCAAGTAAGAACACTCACTATAATAGTTTAGAACTCAGCAGTGTCTCAAGGCTGAAAAAGGTGGGTTCTGCCATCTAGTGGCTGTGTGACTTTGAGCAAGTTATTTCACCTCTCTGAGCCTCTGTGTCCTTTTTAGTAAAAAGGAGATGACGAGAGTATCAGTTTATTGGGAGATTGTGGGGTTACTTCTTAAGCTTCACAATTACTTTCTTCAATTTAGTTTAGGAGTTACTAGAAACATTTACTGAATTTTCTCTATATGTTACTGTAATTCCTAGTACTTAATGATACTGTGAGATTTCATCTTTTGTCTATGTCTTTTTTTTGTAAGGTGTTAGAAAAGCTGTATCAGGGGCTGCTGAACAATCATCATTTTAAACCTGAAGCCCTCATTATTTCTTTTTAAATCATGAAAATATCAACCTCTCTCCAAGGGCAGGGTTGCACTAGATAAACTGATCAATCAGGTAATAGCACTGATCTAAGATTTCTTGCTAACCCTGACAATTTTATGATAAGACCTGTATCATTTTGACCCTTTAACTCCAAGGCTATGAATTCTGGGAGCACTGGAGACTTCCAAGGTCCAGAGATATTGAAGGGTAAAACGTATCAAATGTTTTGGAATATCTTATTTAGATAATCATGCTAAATCTACGTGTCAGGGAGTAAGTATCAAAAGATTGATTTCCTAGGGACTAGTTGAAAGAAGACAAGAATTTCTTCAGACAACCTGTGCCAAAGTGGGAAGCTTTAGTATAGTTATTTCCCTTTGAATATAGTAAAATTCTTACTAAAGTATTCCCAATAATATTAATAGAGTATAACATAAACTATTTGATAATATATACTGTAATTACTATTTTCCAGGTAATATTGCTAAGTAATTTACATGAATTTTCTCATTTAATCTAACTCTTTGGGGTAGAAACTATTATAACGCCCATTTTACATGAAGAAATTGAAGCTTTGGAACATTCAGTGATTAGTCCAAAGTCACTGAGCTGGTTAGTGGTGGAGTCATGATTTAAATCCTGCTACTGCCTTGGTATTGCTCATACATAGCTGTCAACCTCCTTTTTTCTACTCCCTTACCTCCTCCTTCCAGCCAGTTACCATCCTTACTAATGCTTGCTAAGTTCATTTCCAGTCTTGACCACTGTCAACTGAAGAAAAAAGCACAAACTAGAAGTTGAGAACTGCTCCAAAGAGCAACAAAATCCAGGTAGTCAGAACATCAGAAGATTACTGTTAATTAAAGAAAACCAGACATGTCAAGTTAATGAATTTAGCACTTGGGCTCATTGAAATCTTTCTTTTGATACGCACCTTAGCTATCTAGGGCCAGTATCCTGTTCTTTCCCATCCTGAGCCCCTTTAGGGTACACCGTTGGGGGTGGCTGCAGTGGCTGAGGGCTTGGCAGTGGGCAGCCCATTTGTCTCCATCCTGAGTTCCCTCAGGGCTCACCATCGGGGTGGGGATAGTGGCTGATGGCTTGATTGCCACACCATCCTTTTTTTGCTGTTATGGCAGGCAACATTTTTCATCCATACCACATTTACACACAATTTACAACACATTTACAAACAATGGGAAGAGAAACCTGGGATTGTTCAATTTCCTGGACTCTTTTTCAAATAAAGGAATTGGTATTCACCAGTGTTGTAAAGATTCAGGATCTGAATACTAGTTTTCTGATTCCAAGTGCAATGTCATTTCCACCCTGACATCTCACCTTCAAGAAGTTTATAGATTATGGTTTCTTTCATTCATTAAAAAGAAAAGGAGTATTTGGTTTTGTTGGCTTGCTTGGGAAACAATCCTTCATCTGGAACATTCTTTCCATGGTAATTTATATTTTGCATCCCCCAAAACCTATTCATAAACCAGCTTTGAGAAAACAATGGAATGCTGCCTGTATGATGAAGCAGCATCTTTCTCATACATACATATGTATACACACTTGGGCACATATACATCCAAAGGGTTTGACCCTCTAGCTTTGTAGTTGGTGGTCATTGGTCTCAAAAAATGGATTGTTTTTTTTTAGTTCAATATATTTTCAAAGCATAAATTAAATTTGAGAAATAAAGATTATGAAATTAAGAGGAATAAAGAATAAGGTTAGGGCTTCCCTGGTGGCACAGTGGTTGAGAATCCGCCTGCCAATGCAGGGGACATGGGTTCGAGCCCTGGTCCGGGAAGATCCCACATGCCACGGAGCAACTAAGCCCGTGCGCCACAACTACTGAGCCTGCACTCTAGAGCCCGTGTGCCACAACTACTGAAGCCTGCGCACGTAGAGCCCATGCTGTGCAACAAGAGAAGCCACCGCAATGAGAAGTCCGCACACCGCAATGAAGAGTGGCCCCCACTCGCTGCAACTAGAGAAAGCCCGCGTGCAGCAACGGAGACCCAATGCAGCCAAAAATAAATTAATTAAAAAATAAATTTTTTAAAAAGAATAAGGTTAGCAGCTGGTCTATTTTTTTTCCTTTCTGCAAAACTGTTCCCTATTCTCCATGCCAGTGAAGTCAGTGTAATGCTCATTGCTTCAAGCATTTTGATCAAGATCCTCCTCTGTAGCAAACAGCTCAAGATTATGTGTTTGTAATTCTCCTTTTAAATGAATGTCATTCTATTCACATGGTTGCTTTGATCATTTCTTAAAGGTTTTTAGTATGTTTCCAGCTGAGGCCCTTTCACTGAAGGGGTGGAGGCCTTACTGAATGTCTTCCCAATATTTTACCTCTGCCCTGACAAGCTGTCAGTTCTTATGTTGACATCTCTCTTATGTTGAGACAGGGGTGTGGCAGATGTCACTTTAGACTTCGAGGTGGACAAATAAAGTTGTTTAGAAAATAGTAACTGCATTTTGGTGTTGTATCAATGAGCTTAAAGTAAATGAAAAGTATGAAAGAATTTCTCCACTAAGGCAGTGAGAGAAACCTCAGCAGGGTAGTGGTTGCACTTATGGTTTTCAAAACTCAAAAATGTGATCATCTCCTTTACAAAGACTTCCCTGAACTTTTAACCTCTTTCTATCTATACCTTTTTCATGCTTTCATGCTTCTCTACCCCTTTTTAAACTGAGACCAGCCTCTATCATGACAATTAGCACTTAGTATTCTAACTAGTTTTTGCTTAATTCTTTGAAATTGTGACTAATAGACTGTTGGTTTGACTGCAAAGCTGTTTTTCATGCTTTCCCCTTTTGTGTATTATGAACTATTTCAAACAGTAATAATAGACAACACATATAATACATATTTTATATATATATATATAAAATACATATAATACTCTGTGTTGGGCAAGGTTCTAAGTTCTTTATATCATTACTCTCAGAACAAACTTAAGAGGTCTGTGCTCAGATGAGGAAAGTAGGGATCAGAGAGTAAATAAAATGCCCAAGACCACACAGATAATAAATGTTGCCACTGAGACTCGATCTCTTGACAGTCTAGTCCCAAAGCCCATGATTTTAACCTCTGTGCTATATTGCTTGTTTAATAAGCACAAATATAAGAGACTAGATTTATGACAGTATAACATCAAACCGTATCTGCTCCAAATCTTCTTTTTTAAAATAATAAAATATTACCAAAGCAGTTGATGTGTCCTCTGTATGCCTTTCCTATCCAATTATCTTTCTTCTCTTGTTAGAGGTAAATACTATTCAGAAGTTGATGTGTACAATATTTGTTTTTCTCTTTCTGACTTACTTCACTCTGTATGACAGTCTCTAGGTCTATCCACGTCTCTACAAATGACCCAATTTCGTTCCTTTTTATGGCTGAGGTAATATTCCATTGTATATATATATACCACATCTTCTTTATCCATTCCTCTGTTGATGGACAGTTAGGTTGCTCCATGTCTTGGCTATTGTAAATACTGCTCCCATGAACATTGGAGTGCATATGTCTTTTTGAATTATGTTTTTTTCTGGGTATATGCGTAGTAGTATTAACACATATATGTGGAATCTAGAAAAATGGTATAGATAATCTTATTTGCAAAGCAGAAATAGAGATACAGTTGTAGAGATCAAATGTATGGATACCAAGGGGGAAAGGGGGGAGGTGGGATGAATTGGGAGATTGGGAATGACATATATACACTATTGATACTATGTGTAAAATAGGTAATTAATGAGAACCTACTGTATAGCACAGGGAACACTACTCAATGCTCTGTGGTGACCTCAATGGGAAAGAAATCCAAAAAAGAGGGGATATATGTATACGTATAGCTGATTCACTTTGCTGTATAGTAGAAACTAACACAACATTGTAAAGCAACTATACTCCAATAAAACTTAATTTAAAAATATTTATTTACTTAGTCTTTGATTCAACAAACAGAATCTGGGGCAGGGCCAGTGAAAAATGAAAGCTCAGGGCTCCTTGGTCAACGCATGGGAAAAAAGTGCTGTTAAAGAAAGGTACATAGGAAGTTTCTTCTTTCTTCCATGGTGTCTATCTTCACTTACGGTGCTTTTCATTTATTTGGTGTCGTTCTAAGTAAAGAAAAATACAAATAAAAAAAAAGAAGTTGATGTGTATCTCTCATCATAAATAATTTTACAATTTTACCAGATATTTTTGTGCTCATAACAATATAAGATGTTTTTGTATTTTCAAAATTTATACACATTCTTTCTCACTGTAATATCCTTCTGTAACTCCCTCACCTCCCTCATTCAATACTGTTTTCTAGATTTATCCAAGTGAATAGATGTAGATCTAATTTATTCCCTTTAAAAGAGGGTAGGTAGTTCGATTCAGGAATATACTACGATTTATTATTCATCAGCTCTCCTAGCTGTACCCACGTTGCTTTTGACTTTCCCCATTTGAAATGAAATTGCAACAGAAAACCAACTTCATGTCTCCTTGGCCATGCATGCAAGCATTTCTCTATGTTTTTCTACAAGTGAAATTGCTGAGTCATACTCTGTGCTAGAAATTGCAAATTATTTTCCAAGGTGATTACACCAATTTATAATTACACTGGCACTCTAAGAAAGTTGTTACTTGTATTAATCCTCAGGAAAATTGGGGATAATTTTTTTAATTGCAAATCATATTTGCCAATTCTCTTGTTTATACATAGGCATTAGAATCCTATCCTTGGCACCTAGTGCCTAGAGCCTGTATTTGGGACAGAAACTGCTGTGGACAGCAGTTAGTGCATACCACTTTGGCTTTACTCTCTCTTTGATGTGCAATTTTTACTTGAATTTTGTCAAAATGATCATTCTGATTTATAGTTTGTATTTTTTTTTTTTTTTTTTTTTTTTGCAGTACGTGGGCCTCTCACTGTTGTGGCCTCTCCCTTTGCGGAGCACAGGCTCCAGACTCGCAGGCTCAATGGCCATGGCTCATGGGCCCAGCCGCTCCGCGACATGTGGGATCTTCCTGGACCGGGGCACGAACCCATATCCCCTGCCTCGGTAGGCGGACTCATAACCACTGCGCCACCAGGGAAGCCCTATAGTTTGTATTTTTTTATCTTATCTAAGAAATCATTATCTATCTTGATGTGCTAGGGATATTCTGATACAGTCTCTTCTAAGAGTTTCAAAGTTTTTTCTTTTCCCTTTACTTCCTTAACTCATGTGGAATTGATTTTTAATGCATGGTGTGAATCCAATTTTGTATTTTTCTCATTTGAATAACCAATGTTCTCAGCACCATTTTTTGGTGCCCATTTTTTCCCTGCTGATGTTTAATGTGATCCTTCTCATAGATCAAGTGTTAATACACATATTCCTATAACTCTGTATTTTATTATTTCATTCATTCATTCATTCACCAAATATCAAAAAACTATATGTTAGCAAAATTCTTGTTTGGGATATAGCAAACAAAATAGGCAAAAGTCTTTATCTTCTTATGGCTTAAATTCTTGGACTGAGGGTGGGACAAACTATATACATTATATAAGAAAAAAGTATATCATATAGTGTGTATTTTTTCAAAGTTTTCTTTGTATTTTTACATACTTTACATTCCCATATGAATTTTATAAACAGCTAGTTAGTTTCTACAAAATATCTGCTAGAATTTTTATTGAGATTGCCTGAAATCTATAGGCATCTTAACAATTTGGGGAGAATTGACATCTTAACAATATTGAGTCATGATATAATATCTGAGATAAAGTAGGCAATATATATGTATATATACATATATATAATTATAAATATTAGAAATGCATCAGAAAATTTAGTGATACCTTAAAAAGCATGAGGGATTTAGACCCTTTGCTTTTCCAGTTGATACATTTCTAATATACAATTAATATATTCATATCACAGAATGTTCAGCTTGAAAAAAGTAAACAGCACTGAATTTTTGAAACATCTTGGAGACGTATAAAAATTTGATTATTTTAAAACATTACATTTAATCATTCAAAATCTTTTTATTTTGATGAACATCTGACTATACATTTCGATTGCCAAGTCTAAACTTTTGCCTCGGTTTTTGCTACTTTTGCCACATTTTAAGAAACAACTACAAACCTTCTTGAGGTTATAACATGAAAAACCTAATTAAAATGCAATAGTAACTTTTGCCAGACTGCATTTTTCTCATCGTTTATGGAAGTTGAAACATATGCACACACACATCAAAAATCTGTATTATGAGAAAACATGCATTTGCTGTGGTGATTACTTTTTCAGAAGACAGTCTCTGGCATTCACACTTTTTACAGCATCCTCACAGCAATTTTGCTCTTCTCAGAAATACAAAACTTGTCTGAAAAGAAATGAGACTGGTTATTGAAAGAGCCTACTAGAAATTATACATATAAATGACTGTTTTCCTTCAAAGTAGGTGCTAATTGTAAAGGCAAGTTGTATTTATTTATTTATCTATTTTTGAGCTTTGTCTTAAAAGCCAATCATGTACTTAACAGAAAACAGCCTATATTATTCTTTTTTTATTTCTCTCACTCAAATTTTTATTTTGAGAAACATGAAAACTTTGGAAAAGATAAAAGGCTGATACAATGAACAGCATATACTCCTCACCTAGATTCACCAATTGTTAAAATTTTTCCACACTGGAAATTAAGTTTGAGACAATATGACATTTCACTGTAAATACTTCCCCAAATATTCATACTCATATATATGAGATCATATAGATAAGAGCATCCACAGTACCATTCTTGCACCTAAGAACACAAGTAATATTTTACATATACATGTAATATTATATATATAACACATGCAATATGCTAAAAAATAGAATGATTTCTTTGTCTTTTGTTATTTTTTTACTCCAGGTTACAAATAAAGGTCATGTACTGAACACAGTTGATGTGTATCTTTTTATGTGGGACAGTGACCCAAAAAGTCTTGGCCAGTCATACAATATCCCACATAATGGATGTGTCCTATTATTTCATTTTGAAGTAAATTATTTGCTCCTCTGTTGTTTTTTAACAGCTTTATTGGAGTATAATTGCTTTACAGTGTTGTGCAGTTTCTGCTGTATAACAAAGTGAATCAGTTATATGTATACATATATCCCCATATCCCCTCTTTCTTGCGTCTCCCTCCCACCCTCCCTATCCCACCCTTCTAAGTGGTCACAAAGCACCAAGCTGATCTTCCTGTGCTATGCAGCTCCTTCCCACTAGCTATTTTACATTTCGTAGTGTATATATGTCCATGCTACTCTCTCACTTGGTCCCAGCTTACCCTTCCCCCTCCCCGTGTCCTCAGGTCCATTCTCTATGTCTGTGTCTTTATTCCTGTCCTGCCCGTAGGTTCTTCAGAACCTTTTTTTTTTTAGATTACATATATATGTGTAACATACGATATTTGTATTTCCCTTTCTGACTTACTTCACTCTGTATGACAGACTCTAGGTCCATCCACTTCACTACAAATGGCCCAATTTCATTTCCTTTTATGGCTAAGTAATATTCCATTGTATATATGTGCCACATCTTCTTTATTGATTCACCTGTCAATGGACACTTACGTTCCTTCCATGTCCTGGCTATTGTAAATAGAGCTGCATTGAACATTGTGGTACATGACTCTTTTTGAATTATGGTTTTCTCAGGGTATATGCCCAGTAATGGGATTGCTGGGTCATGTGGTTGTTCTATTTTTAGTTTCTTAAGGAACCTCCATAATGTTCTCCATAGTGGATGTAACAATATACATTCCCACCAACAGTGGAAGAGGGTTCCCTTTTCTCCACACCCTCTCCAGCATTTATTGTTTGTAGATTTTTTGATGATGGTCATTCTGACTGGTGTGAGATGATACCTCATTGTAGTTTTGATTTGCATTTCTCTAATGATTAGTGATGTTGAGGATTCTTTCATGTGTTTGCTGGCAATCTGTATATTTTCTTTGGAGAAATGTCTATTTAGGTCTTCTGCCCATTTTTAGATTGGGTTGTTTGTTTTCTTGATATTGAGCTGCAGGAGCTGCTTGTATATTTTGGAGATTAATCCTTTGTCAGTTGCTTTATTTGCAATTTTTTTCTCCCATTCTGAGGGTTGTCTTTTCACCTCCTTTATGGTTTCCTTTGCTGTGCAAAAGGTTTTAAGTTTCATTAGGTCCCATTTGTTTATTTTTGTTTTTATTTCCATTTCTCCAGGAGGTGGGTCAAAGAGGATCTTGCTGTGATTTATGTCATAGAGTGTTCTGCCTATGTTTTCCTCTAAGAGTTTGATTGTTTCTGGCCTTACATTTAGGTCTTTAATCCATTTTTTTTCTTTTTATTTTAACATCTGTATTGGAGTATAATTGCTTTACAATGGTGTTAGTTTCTGCTTTACAACAAAATGAATCAGTTATATATATACATATGTTCCCATATCTCTTCCCTCTTGCATCTCCCTCCCTGCCACCCTCCCTATCCCACCCCTCCAGGTGGTCACAAAGCACCGAGCTGATCTCGCTTTGCTATGCGGCTGCTTCCCACTAGCTATCTACCTTACGTTTGGTAGTGTATATATGTCCATGCCTCTCTCTTGCTTTGTCACAGCTTACACTTCCCCCTCTCCATATCCTCAAGTCCATTCTCTAGTAGGTCTGGGTCTTTATTCCTGTCTTACCCCTAGGCTCTTCATGACATTTTTTTTCTTAAATTCCATATATATGTGTTAGCATACGGTCTTTGTCTCTCTCTTTCTGACTTACTTCACTCTGTATGACAGACTCTAGGTCTATCCATCTCATTACAAATAGTTCAATTTCGTTTCTTTTTATGGCTGAGTAATATTCCATTGTATATATGTGCCACATCTTCTTTATCCATTCATCCGATGATGGACATTTAGTTTGTTTCCATCTCCGGGCTATTGTAAATAGAGCTGCAGTGCACATTTTGGTACATGACTCTTTTTTTTTTTTTTTTTTTTTTAAACATCTTTATTGGGGTATAATTGCTTTACAATGGTGTGTTAGTTTCTGCTTTATAACAAAGTGAATCAGTTATACATATACATATGTTCCCATATCTCTCATGACTCTTTTTGAATTATGGTTTTCTCAGGGTATATGCCCAGTAGTGGGATTGCTGGGTCATATGGTTCTATTTGTAGTTTTTTAAGGAACCTCCATACTGTTCTCCACAGTGGCTGTGTCAATTTACATTCCCACCAACAGTGCAAGAGGGTTCTCTTTTCTCCATACCCTCTCCAGCATTTATTGTTTCTAGATTTTTTGATGATGGCCATTCTGACTGCTGTGAGATGATATCTCATTGTAGTTTTGATTTGCATTTCTCTAATGATTAGTGATGTTGAGCATTCTTTCATGTGTTTGTTGGCAGTCCGTATATCTTCTTTAGAGAAATATCTATTTAGATCTTCTGCCCATTTTTGTACTGGGTTGTTTGTTTTTTTGTTATTAAGCTGCATGAGCTGCTTATAAATTTTGGAGATTCATCCTTTGTCAGTTGCTTCATTTGCAAATATTTTCTCCCATTCTGAGGGTTGTCTTTTGGTCTTGTTTATAGTTTCCTTTGCTGTGCAAAAGCTTTGAAGTTTCACTAGGTCCCATTTGTTTATTTTTGTTTTTATTTCCATTTCTCTAGGAGGTGGGTCACAAAGGATCTTGCTGTGATTTATGTCATAGAGTGTCCTGCCTATGTTTTCCTCTAAGAGTTTGATAGTTTCTGGCCTTACATTTAGGTCTTTAATCCATTTTGAGCTTATTTTTGTGTATGGTGTTAGGGAGTGATCTAATCTCATACTTTTACATGTACCTGTCCAGTTTTCCCAGCACCACTTATTGAAGAGGCTGTCTTTTCTCCATTGTATATTCTTGCCTCCTTTATCAAAGACAAGGTGACCATATGTGCCTCGGCTGATATCTGGGCTTTCTATCCTGTTCCATTGATCTATATTTCTATTTTTGTGCGAGTACCATACTGTCTTGATTACTGTAGCTTAATATAGTCTGAAGTCAGAGAGCCTGACTCCTCCAGCCCTGTTTTTCTTTCTCAAGATTGCTTTGGCTATTCAAGGTCTTTTCTGTTTCCATACAAATTGTGAAATTTTTTGTTCTAGTTCTGTGAAAAATGACACTGGTAGTTTGATAGGGATTGCGCTGAATCTGTACATTGCTTTGGGTAGTAGAGTCATTTTCACCATATTGATTCTTCCAATCCAAGAACATGGTATATCTCTCCATCTATTTGTATAATCTTTAATTTCTTTCATCAGTGTCTTATACTTTTCTGCATACAGGTCTTCTGTTTCCTTATGTAGGTTTATTCCTAGGTATTTTATTCTATTTGTTGCAGTGGTAAATGGGAGTGTTCCCTTAATATCTCTTTCATATTTTTCATCGTAAGTGTATAGGAATGCAAGAGATTTCTGTGGATTAGTTTTGTATCTTGCTACTTTAGCAAATTCATAGATTAGCTGTAGAAATTTTCTAGTAGCATTTTTAGGATTCTCTATATATATTATCATGTCATCTACAAACAGTGATAGTTTTACTCCTTTTCCGATTTGGATTCCTTTTATTTCTTTTCTTCCCCGTTTGCTGTGGCTAAAACTTTCAAAATTATGTTGAATAATAGCAGTGAGAATGGGCAACCTTGTCTTGTTCCTGATCTTAGAGGAAATGGTTTCAGTTTTTCACTGTTGAGAACGATGTTGGCCGTGAGTTTGTCATATATGGCCTTTATTATGTTGAGCTGCGTTCCCTCTATGCCGACTTTGTGGAGAGTTTTTATCATAAGTGGGTGTTGAATTTTGTCCAGAGCTTTTTATGCATATATTGAGATTATCATGTGGTTTTTATCCTTCTATTTGTTAATATGGTGTATCATATTGATTGATTTGCATAGAATGAGTTTGGGAGTGTTCCTCCCTCTGCTATATTTTAGAAGAGTTTGAGAAGGATAGCTGTTAGCTTTTCTCTAAATGTTTGATAGAATTTGCCTTTGAAGCCATCAGGTCCTGGGCTTTTGCTTCTTGGAAGATTTTTAATCACAGTCTCAATTTCAGTGCTAGTGATTGGTCTGTTTATATTTTCTGTTTCTTCCTGGTTCAGTCTCGGAAGGTTGTGCTTTTCTAAGAATTTGTCTATTTCTTCCAGGTTGTCCATTTTATTAGCATATAGTTGCTTGTAGTAATCTCTCATGATCCTTTGTATTTCTTTAGTGCCAGTTGTTACTTTTCCTTTCTAATTCTATTGATTTGAGTCTTCTCCCTTTTTCTCTTGATCAGTCTGGCTAATGGTTTATCAGGTTTGTTTTCTTCTCAAAGAACAAGCTTTTAGTTTTATTGATCTTTGCTATTGTTTCCTTCATTTCTTTTTCATTTATTTCTGATCTGATCTTTATGATTTCTTTTCTTCTGCTAACTTGGTTTTTTTTTGTTCTTCTTTCTCTAATTGCCTTAGGTGTAAGGTTAGGTTGTTTATTCGAGATGTTTCTTGTTTCTTAAGGTAGGATTGTATTGCTATAAACTTCCCTCTTAGAACTGCTTTTGCTGCATCCCATAGGTTTTGAGTCATCGTGTTTTCATTGTCATTTTTTTCTAGGTATTTTTTGATTTCTTCTTTGATTTCTTCTGTGATCTCTTGGTTATTTAGTAGCATATCGTTTAGCCTTCATGTGTTTGTATTTTTTACAGCTTTTTTCTTCGAATTGATATCTAGTCTCATAGCACTGTGGTTGGAAATGATACTTTATACGATTTCAATTTTCTTAAATTTACTGAGGCTTGATTTGTGACCCAAGATATGATCTATCCAGAAGAATGTTCTGTGAGCACTTGAGAAGAAAGTGTGTTCTGTTGGTTTTGGATGGAATGTCCTATAAATATCAATTAAGTCCATCTTGTTTAATGTGTCATTTAAAGCTGTGTTTCCTTATTAATTTTCATTTTGGATGATCTGTCCATTGGTGAAAATGGGGTGTTAAAGTCCCCTACTATTATTGTGTTACTGTCAATTTCTCCTTTTATGGCTGTTAGCATTTGCCTTATGTATTGAGGTGCTCCTATGTTGGGTGCATATATATTTATAATTGTTATATCTTCTCGGATTGATCTTGGTCGTAGATGTTTCCCTTTCAACACTTAAAATATGTCCTGCCAGTCCCTTCAGGCTTGCAGAGTTTCTGCTGAAAGATCAGCTGTTAACCTTATGGGGATTCCCTTGTAGTTATCTGTTGCTTTTCCCTTGCTCCTTTTAATGTTTTTCTTTGTATTTAATTTTTAATAGTTTAATCAGTATGTGTCTTGGCGTCTTTCTCCTTTGGTTTATCTTGTATGGGACTCTCTGTGCTTCATGGACTTGATTGACTATTTCCTTTCCCATATTTGGGACGTTTTCAACTATAATCTCTTCAAATATTTTCTCAGTCCCTTTCTTTTTCTCTTCCTCTGGGACCCCTTAGATTTGAATATTGGTGCATTAAATGTTGTCCCAGACGTCTCTGAGACTGTCCTCAATTCTTTTCATTCTTTTTTCTTTATTCTGCTCTGCAGTAGTTATTTCCACTGTTTTATCTTCTAGGTCACTTATCTGTTTCTGCTTCAGTTATTCTGCTATTGATTCCTTGTAGAGAATTTTTAATTTCATTTATTGTGTTGTTCATCAATGTTTGTTTGCTGTTTAGTTCTTCTAGGTCCTTGTTAAATGTTTCTTGTATTTTCTCCATTCTATTTCCAAGATTTTTTTTTTTTTTTGCAGTACGCAGGCCTCTCACTGTTGTGGCCTCTCCCGTTGTGGAGCACAGGCTCCGGACGCGCAGGCTCAGCGGCCATGGCTCACAGGCCCAGCCACTCCGCGGCATGTGGAATCTTCCTGGACCAGGGCACAGACCCGTGTCCCCTGCATCGGCAGGCGGACTCCCAACCACTGCGCCACCAGGGAAGCCCTATTTCCAAGATTTTTGATCATCTTTACTATCATTATTCTGAATTCTTTTTCAGGTAGAGTGCCTATTTCCTCTTCATTTCTTTGGTCTGGTGGATTTTTACCTTGCTCCTTCATCTGCTGTGTAGTTCTCTGTCTTCTCACTTTGCTTAGCTTACTGTGTTTGGGGTCTCCTTTTTGCAGGCTGCAGGTTTGTAGTTCCTGTTGTTTTTGGTGTCTGCCCCCAGTGGCTAAGTGTGGTTCAGTGGATCATGTAGGCTTCCTGGTGGAGGGGACTGGTTCCTGTGTTCTGGTGGGTGGGGCTGGATCTTGTGTTTCTGGTGCATAGGGCCGCATCTGGCAGTGTGTTTTGGGGTGTCTGTGAAGTTAGTATGATTTTAGGCAGCCTCTCTGCTCAAGGGAGGGGTAGTGTTCCTATCTTGCTAGTTGTTTGCCATGGGGCATCCAGCACTGGAGCTTTCTGGCTATTGGGTGGAGCTGGTTCTTAGTGTTGAGACGGAGATCTCTGGGAGAGTTCTTGCCAATTGATATTACGTGAGGCCAGGAGGTCTCTGGTGGTCCAGTGTCCTGAATTTGGCTCTCTCACCTCAGAGTCTCAGGCCTGACACCCCGCTGGAGCACCAAGACCCTGTAAGCCACACAACCAGGTACGTGGGCAGTTTCTTGCCTTTTGGGAAGTCTGAGGTCTTCTGCCAGCATTCAGTAGGTGTTCTGTTGGAGTTGTTCCACATGTAGATGTATTTTTGATGTATTTGTGAGGAGGAAGGTGATCCCTACATTTTACTCCTCTGCCATCTTGAAGGTCCTCTGCCTATATTATTCTTTCATTCAACATATTTTATCTGAGTTTTTACTAGTACTGTGCTAAATACTGGGGACATGTTGTTATATAAATCACAGTCCATCCCTGCTTTCACAGGACTTAGCACAGAGTCTAAGATGGAGAGTCAGATGGATAAGTAATAAAGGACAATTCAACCTGATAAGTGGTTTAATGTGGGAAGCAATGGAAACCAGTGAAGTACAGAGAAGAGAAAAACCATCACAAATTTAGGGGATCAGGGAAGATTTCCTATGGAAGATGACAGCTGATCTGAGATCTGAACAATGAGAAGGTGTTAGAAGTGAAAGAATTTTAGAAACAGGAAGTGAACATGTTTCCAGCATAGTGAAGAGCATGTTCATTGTCCTGGAAGTGTAGAACATCAAAGAGGCTTGGGGAAATGCAAATATCACTCTGTAGAAGAGGCATGTGTATTGTGATTGAAATATGCTGGGCCATGAAGCTGAAAAATGTCAAGGTCCAAATCATGGCTGGTTCTTTATACCACATGAAGGAGTTTGGGTTTTTTGTATAGGTAATGGGGAGCATTCTGTGATTTTCAGAAAGGAAGTATCTTGTTGAGAATCATATTTTTGATAGATCATGTCAGAAGCTTTTTCGTGGCTGGGTTGTAGTGGTACATGAATGGCATCCGTTGTTTTAAGGGCTGAATCGAAATTATGAGGGCTGAATAGAAAAAAAATTATTAGGAGTGGAGAATATGAAATATATTCAAGATGCATTCAGTTAAAAGAATATATACTCTTTCATATACCATATAAATATATAATGCTGGAAATGAGAAGGAAAGAGTATCTACCATGACTTCCAGGTTCTTTACATGGGTTACTGGGTATATAGTCTTGCCATTCATCAACTATGGGAACACAGGAGCAGAACGAGTTTTATGATAAAGAGATGATGAGCTTGGTTTCAGTCACTTTGAGTTTAAGGTGTGCATGAGACATTCAGATGGAAATGTGCCATATGTATTCAGGCGTCTTGAGGTTGGGACAGGGAACTGAACTGCAACCAAACGTTTGAGAGGAATCATCATAAATTTGGTAAGCAAAGCTATTAGAAGTTGTGGTATCATTTAGGGAGTATGCAGAATGAGAGTAAACAGAAGAGGGTCTAGGACTGAGCCCTAAAACAACTCCAACATTTAAAGGATTATAGAAGAAGAGGAATTCATTTGTAAAAGAATAAAGATAAAAGTCTTATTTATTTCCTGCCCTAGTCTCATTCTTTTTCTTCCTTTCTTTCCCATAAACAGCTAAGATCATATTTTGTGCATATAGAGTGTTCTTTTATCATGTGTGTGTGTTTTATTTTTTAGTCTTTCAATTTACCAAAAAGGTAGCAAACAATTTATCTTTCAGAAATTGTCCTTTTTGCACATCATTGTTTTGCCATTTATTTTCATTAATACATACCTAGTTCATTCATTTTAATTGTACGAAAATATGACGATTTAATTATGCATTCTCTTATCGGTGGTTTCCAGTTCTTCACTAACATAAACAAGAATGCAGTAAATACCTGTGTACCATCTCCTTCATCTCCTTTTGTATGAATGCAAGAGTTTTGGTTCTCTGGGGTACATAATTAAAAGTGAAGTTCCTGAGTCACGGGGTGTATGCATTTTAAATGATAGTAACTACTGAAAATTATTTTCCAAATGGTCTGTACCAATTTATATTCCCAAGATTATCATTTGACAGTTATCATTTTCTAACACCTTTCAAAACTTATTGCAGTCCAGTTTTAAAGTTAGCTAATCTAATGTGTGAAAGTTTCTCATTTTTATTTTTTACTTCACATTTACTTAATTATTAGAAGATTGGTAGTCTTTTTTGTATTAAATGATTTTTATTGTTTTCTGTTTATATATATTATCAGCTTATGTTGTTTGTCCTTTTTGTGATTCATATGCCTTCTTTATATACTTCAAATGCTAATAATTTGGTTATATATACTACAAATATCTTCTCTGAGTCTATGGTCACTTTGTTTATGGTATATTTTGAAGGGGATGGTCTTGTTTTAAGAACTTGTTTATTATTTCAAGGACATAAATATATGTTACATATTTTCATTTTTTAAAAAAAATCTTACTGTTTTCTTATATAGTCTTTAATCTCTCTAGAATGTATTCTTTGCATAAGGAGTGCTATTTTTTTTTCAATGTGGAAAATTAGTCATTTTTCCACCAAGTTCACACATATGTCTGGATCTGATTCTGGGCTTTTTACTGTGTTCTATTTATCTGTTTTGTCTATCTTTGTTTTGGTTTGACACTGGCCTAATTGTTGCATGATAAGTTTATATATGTAGTGAGACAAGTCTCTCATCTTTTTTTCCTCTCCCATCTCAGAAATGTCTTCAGTGACCTTTATATTACAAGTGACATCAGTTTCTCAAGGAATGCAATGTGGTCATCCCTAAAACACACAAGATATTGCCAAGGGTTTTCATTGATAAGTTAAAATAAAATAATCCATTTACTAGATAAAATAGCACTTTTCAAAGGAATATCAGGCTCAGAAAGGCAAACCTTGTTCACATGATGTTGATAATGACAGCTGATATCAAGAAGACACTAGGTTCCAGCCCTTTAATAAGAGTCTTACATACACTATCATCTTTAATCCACACAATAATCCTGTTGGATACTATTCCCCTATTTTACAGATTCTTTGAGTCAACTCTAGTCATCTGTGGTCAGTGGTAGAACTGTTTATCCACTACAGTTTACAGCCTTTAAAGTTATTGAACATATATTACTGCATTTGTAAAATCCCAACAGATGGTGAGCTGCCCAGCTGCTGGAATTTCAACATTGTTAGTCTGGAGGCCTTTGTCCCCACTTTTAAAAAACGCTAGTGTTTAATCTTTGCCTCCTGGGACCAACCACATTTCCTCAAAACATGTCATTTGTCACTAAAAAGCAGAATTATGAATCCACTGTGGGTAGTTCAGCATATGGGATAGGTTCACAACCTCTCAAGAACACTACTTTCAAGAAGTATGACCTCTTCATTTTGATGGAGATGAAGCAGTTTATTGCGTTGTATAGGCAAACCTGATAGAATCTAAAATATGGATTAAATGTCATTGGCAGATGCATATAAACATAACAAATATTACCCAGTACATCTCTTTCCTCAGCAGTGGTTCTAACCAAAAGCATTTGGAGCATATCCTATAATTTTTTTTTAAATTTTGGATTTCCAACCATATTGTACATTCCCTGAAAAGATAGAAGAATTCATGAAATTGCTTTGACTTATTTTGAGGTCTAAGAGATCAACGCATAAATGACTCACCTCAAAACCTTATGTTTCAAGGTCTACTTGTTTGTTAATTAATGTATTTGAGAAATAGTGTTTTAACAAACTTATGATAACAAGGGTTTTATCAGTCTACATTTTTAAAAAAAGAAAAGAAAAATGAGTATGAGTTAGAAAGAGAAGGAGAGAGAATGCTAGATCTTTTCAGGAACATCAACAATCAATCACTTCAGATTGCTGGGCCTAATTCTCACAGTCCTGTATCTAGATGAGTTAGATTGACTGCCTGCTTCAAGCTTCTGCATGATCGTCTCAGTAGCTGAACTGGTGTGCAAAGAATTGGCTCAAGAGTAATACAGGTGGAAATCAAATTACACAGAACATACCTACCAAAGAAGATGTATTTTGTGGAGAGGAGTGGGCTGTGCGATTGGACTCTATCAAGAATTTATTGTAGGGGTCCTTTAAATAGATCCTGTGGTCAAGCAGTGCTTCTAGAAGTGTGATCCTATGACAATCTGCATTGTCATTGCCTGAGGGGAGTTAATAAAAATGCAGATTCCTTATTCCTTCCCCAGACTAACCCCCCAGGTCATTCTGAGGCATATTTAAGCTTGAGAACCACATCTAAATCAGAGAACTACATTTAAATTGCACTAGCTTTATAACATAAATGCTTTTCAGGGACACTTTATGGACTTTTTGGGTTTTTTTGGGTTTTTTGTTTTCCAAAGGGAGATCTTCTGTGTAACTTTTAGAGTAACCTGAACATCTGTGTGGAATGAATTGTCCCCATTGGAAAGAAAGAGTCAGCCTTGATTCTTGTCCTACCATTATTCCTCCAAAGTACACAATTGGCCCTGCTTATATAATTGATATTCCCTATAAGGGTAGCTTTAGGGATTTTTTTTAAAGGATTTTTCTTGTGATACTGTTAAAAGGATTCTTTTACAGATCTACCAGTGTTACAATGATCTCATCAAGCGTACTGGAAAATTCTTGTGAACCCAGTCCCCCAAAAATGAGTGTTAGGTTAAATGCAATGAGTGCACATGACCTCTAAGATTAGAGAGGTCATGATGCAACAAAAATATTGTTGGAGCAATCCTGTTTTGTGTCCAGTGAATCCAGCTTTCATTTGATTTTCAGTTTCCATATATGCGGTTAATATTGTTGCTTCCATAGTCAAAGTAGAATCACAGGCTAATAAGAGGGTTAGACTAAAACATGCAGCCACCATTTGGTTTGGCATGTGCCTGAGTGTATGCGTGCTTGTGTGTGTGTGTGTGTGTGTGGTACAGGGAGGTTGGGATGGGAGGTTGAGTTATCTTTATCTGGATAGTAAAGTAGGGATTTCCAGATGCTTTGTGTGTATCATGAACATTCCCATGAGCTGTGGGCTTTAGGGAGTGGATGCTAGTGCTCATAGGATTCTATATGTGTTATCTAATTAGAGTATTTGCATGATGAGGATGGATTAGATGCAGAGTCCATATCATCACTGAATCATCAGCATCTTGGGTGAGAACAGAGGTGAGTTATGAAGGGAAGCTTCTCACACACATTTTCTGATATACAGGGATAACCTAACAGAGAAACACTTAGACTGATTAGCATCACCGCCGTTGATTAGCAGTTATTTATAAATAGTATATAGGTTTCTTGAAAATGTATGTATCTACATTTATATTGAAACAATGTAAATGTCTAAATAATTTTTGAAAAATAGAGTTTGTTCTAAATGCCAAATGACTAAACCCACAGATTAAATTCAGATGCGTGGCAATCGTGAATATATCCTCTGTTCAATGTATCTTCCATGAGACTATAGCCTTTGGAAAAGCAGGTCTTAACAAGTTTTGCTTTTTACTTATCTACATTGTTATCATTTTATCACTCCCCCCACTATAAGAGGTGCTTAATGAATGAGTTTTATTGACTGGTCTCACCTTAGTTTGTTATTGGCAATTTATTTTCTGTATCTGAAGAGTAAGAACAAGAAAGGAACCAACACTGATAAAACCACCTCTTCTGTGATAGGCACTTATACACAATTACCCTTCACAGCAGTCCAGTTAGGTGGCTTTTATAAAAGATTAGGTATTTTCCTGTTATAGGAGGATTGAAGCAAAATAAGAAAAAACTCTAAATTAAAGTGAGAAATAGTCTCCTGAGATTGAATATGGGGACAATGTGTGTGTCAGTGTGTATGTACGTACCTGTGCAAACCTACATTTATATGTATCTGTGTACTGCATTCAAATGGCTTTTTGATTGTGGGCCTCAATCTGATAGGTGTAAAATATTGCAAATTGCATGATGCACAAAGCATGGGAAAGTCATGTTCAAAGGTATTAGGAAACTCCAGAGGAAACTACCAGATGCACAACTGTTGTCTTGATTGACTATGTCTATCATTACTTATCCAAAAACAGCATTTGTTTTATTAGAATCCTATGATAAAACATGGGGGAAGCCTGAGGACACCATGAACTTATTACTTTGCAGTTGGAGTAACCAAAATACTACCTTCTTGCTCATCTAATTTTATTTCTTTTACTTTATTTTATTTTTATTTCTACCCAGCTATACCTGCGGCCCTAGATACCACTTATTAGTGTTATTGCACCAGTGATTGAGCTGGTGAGCTGTTTTTCACCTGATCACAAGATAGCCACCAACAAAATATTTCTTAAGTTTTACCTAGATAAACAAATCACTTTGTATGGGTGCCCCCAACCATCAACAATGCTACATATTCTGATCTTGAAAGATTCACTTCAGCATTTATGACTCTGGATTTTCTAGAATAATTGATAGATCTCAACCGAAACATATAACATCGCTCAAATCTATTTCCTCCACTTCAATTGACCCCAGATGAGAGCTTTTATTTTCTTAACACCTTTATTGGAGTATAATTGCTTTACAGTGTGTGTTACTTTCTGCTGTATAACAAAGTGAATCATTCTATGTATACATATATCCACATATCCCCTCCTTCTTGCGTCTCCCTCCCACTCTCCCTAACCCACACCTCTAAGTGGTCACCAAGAACTGAGCTGATCTCCCTCTGCTATGCGGCTGCTTCCCACTAGCTATCTGTTTTATGTTTGGTAGTGTATATATGTCTATGCCAATCTCTCACTTTGTCCCACCTTACCCTTCCCCCTCCCCGTATCCTCAAGTCCATTCTCTATGTCTGTATCCTTATTCCTGTCCTGCCCCTAGGTTCTTCAGAACCATTATTATTTTTTTAAATTCCATATATATGGGTTAGCATATGGTATTTGTTTTTCTCTTTCTGACGTATTTCACTCTGTATGACAGACTCTAGGTCCATCCACCTCAGTACATAACTCAATTTCATTTATTTTTATGGCTGAGTAATATTATATTGTATATATGTGCCACATCTTCTTTATTCATCTGTCAATGGACACATAGGTTGCTTCAGTGTCCTGGGTATTGTAAATAGTGCTGCAATGAACATTATGGTACATGACTCTTTTTGAATTATGGTTTTCTCAGGGTATATGCCCAGTAGTGGGATTGCTGGGTCATATGGTTGTTCTATTTGTAGTTTTTTAAGGAACCTTCATACTGTTCTCCATAGTGGCTGTATCAATTTACATTCCCACCAACAGTGCAAGAGGATTCCCTTTTCTCCACACCCTCTTCAGCATTTATTGTTTGTAGATTTCTTGATGATGGCCATTCTGACCGGTGTGAGGTGATACCTCATTGTAGTTTTGATTTGCATTTCTCTAATGATTAGTGATGTTGAGCATCCTTTCATGTGTTTGTTGGCAATCTGTATATCTTCTTTGGAGAAATGTCTATTTAGGTCTTCTGCCCATTTTTGGATTGGGCTGTTTGTTTTTCTGATATTGAGCTGCATGAGCTACTTGTATATTTGGAGAATGATCCTTTGTCATTTGCTTCGTTTGGCAAATATTTTCTCCCATTCTGAGGGTTGTCTTTTGGTCTTGTTTATGGTTTCCTTTGCTGTGCAAAAGGTTTTAACTTTCATTAGGTCCCATTTGTTTATTTTTGTTTATATTTCCATTTCTCTAAGAGGTGGGTCAAAAAGGATCTTGCTGTGATTTATGTCATAGAGTCTTCTGCCTATGTTTCCCTCTAAGAGTTTGGTAGTGTTTGGCCTTACATTTAGGTCTTGAATCCATTTTGAGTTTATTTTTCTATATGGTGTTAGGGAGTGTTCTAATTTCATTCCTTTACATGTAGCTGTCTAGTTTTCCCAACACCAATTATTGAAGATGCTCTCTTTTCTCCTTTGTATATTCTTGCCTCCTTTATCAAAGGTAAATGACCATATGTGCGTGGGTTTATCTCTGGGCTTTCTAGACTGTTCCATTGATCTGTATTTCTGTTTTTGTGCCAGTACCATACTGTCTTGATTACTGTATCTTAGTATAGTCTGAAGTCAGGGAGCCTGTTTCCTCCAGCTCCGTTTTGATTTCTCAAGACTGATTTGGCTATTTGGGGTCTTTTCTGTTTACATACATATTGTGATTTTTTTTGTTGTAGTTCTGTGAAAAATGCCATTGAGAGTTTGATAGGGATTGCATTGAATCTTTACATGGTTTTGTGTAGTATAGTCATTTACACAATGTTGATTCTTCCAATCCAATAACATGGTATATCTCTCCAATGGATTGTATCATCTTTAATTTCTTTCATCAGTGTCTTATAATTTTCTGCATACAGGTATTTTGTCTCCTTATGTAGGTTTATTCCTAGGTATTTATTCTTTTTGTTGCAGTGGTAAATGGGAGTGTTTCCTTAATTTCTCTTTCAGATTTTTCACTGTTAGTGTATAGGAATGCAAGAGATTTCTGTGCATTAATTTGTTCCTGCTACTTTACCAAATTTGTTGATTAGCTCTAGTAGTTTTCTGGTAGCATCTTTAGGATTCTCTATGTACAGTATCATGTCATCAGCAAACAGTGACGGTTTTACTTCTTTTCTGATTTGGATTCCTTTTATTTCTTTTTCTTCCCTGATTGCTGTGGCTAAAACTTCCAAAACTATGTTGAATAATAGCAGTGAGAGTGGACAGCCTGGCCTTGTTCCTAATCTTAGAGGAAACGGTTTCAGTTTTCACCATGGAGAATGATGTTTCCTGTGGGTTTGTCATATATGTCCTTTGTTATGTTGAGGTAGGTTGCCTCTATGTCTACTTTCTAGAGAGTTTTTACCATAAATGGGTCTTGAATTTTGTCGAAAGCTTTTTCTGCAACTATTGAGATTATCATATGGTTTTTATCCTTTGATTTGTTAATATGGTGTATCACATTGATTGATTTGCGTATATTGAAGAATCCTTGAATTCCTGGGATAAACCCCACTTGATCATGGTGTATGATCCTTTTAATGTGCTGCTGGATTCTGTTTGGTAGTATTTTGTTGAGGATTTTTTACATCTATGTTTGTCAGGGATATTGGCCTGTAGTTTTCTTTTTTTTGACATCTTTGTCTGGTTTTGGTATCAGGGTGATGGTGGCCTCGTAAAATGAGGTTAGGAGTGTTCCTCCCTCTGCTATATTTTGGAAGAGTTTGAGAAGGATAGGTGTTAGCTCTTCTCTAAATGTTTGATAGAATTCGCCTATGAAGCCATCTGGTCCTGGGCTTTTGTTTGTTGCAAGATTTTTAATCACAGTTTCAATTTCAGTGCTTGTGATTGGTCTTTTTATATTTCCTATTTCTTCGTGGTTCAGTCTCGGAAGGTTGTGCTGTTCTAAGAATTTGTCCATTTCTTCCAGGTTGTCCCTTTTATTGGCATATAGTTGCTTGTAGTAATCTTACATGATCCTTTCTATTTCTGCAGTGTCAGCTGTTACCTCTCCTTTTTCATTTCTAATTCTGTTGATTTGAGCCTTCTCCCTTTTTTTCTTGATCAGTCTCGCTAATGGTTTATCAATTTTGTTTATCTTCTCAAAGAACAATCTTTCAGTTTTATCGAGGTTTGCTATTGTTTCCTTCATTTCTTTTTCATTTATTTCTGATCTGATCTTTATGATTTCTTTCCTTCTACTAACTTTGGGTTTTTTTGTTCTTCTTTCTCTAATTGCTTTAGGTGTAAGGTTAGGTTGTGTATTCGAGATGTTTCCTGCTTCTTAAGGTGGACTTGTATTGCTATAAACTTCCCCCTTAGAACTGCTTTTGCTGCATCCCATAGGTTTTGGGTCGTCGTGTCTCCATTGTCATTTGTTTCTAGGTATTTTTTGATTTCCTCTTTGATTTCTTCAGTGATCACTTCATTATTAAGTAGTGTATTGTTTAGCCTCCATGTGTTTGTATTTTTTACAGATCTTTTCCTGTAATTGATATCTAGTCTCATGGCGTTGTGGTCAGAAAAGATACTTGATACAATTTCAATTTTCTTAAATTTACCAAGGCTTGGTTTGTGACCCAAGATATGATCTATCCTGGAGAATGTTCCATGAGCACTTGAGAAAAATGTGTATTCTGTTGTTTTTGGATGGAGTGTCCTATAAATATCAATTAAGTCCATCTTGTTTAATGTGTCATTTAAAGCTTGTGTTTCCTTATTTATTTTCATTTTGGGTGATCTGTCCATTGGTGAAGGTGGGGTGTTAAAGTCCCCTACTATGATTGTGTTACTGTTGATTTCCCCTTTTAGGGCTGTTAGCATTTGCCTTATGTATTGAGGTGGTCCTATGTTGGGTGCATAAATATTTACACTTGTTATATCTTCTTCTCGGATTGATCCCTTGATCGTTACATAGTGTCCTTCTTTGTCTCTTGTAATAGTCTTTATTTCAAAGTCTATTTTGCCTGATATGAGAATTGCTACTCCAGCTTTCTTTTGGTTTCCATTTGCATGGAATATCTTTTTCCATCCCTCACTTTCAGTCTGTATGTGTCCCTAAGTCTGAGGTGGGCCTCTTGTACACAACACATATATGGATCTTGTTTTTGTATCCATTCAGCCAGTCTGTGGCTTTTGGTTGGAGCATTTAATCCATTTAAATTTAAGGTAATTATCGATATGTATGTTCCTATTACCATTTTCTTAATTGTTTTGGGTTTATTGTTGTAGATCTTTTCCTTCTCTTGTGTTTCCTGTCTAGCGAAGTTCCTTTAGCATTTGTTGTAAAGCTGGTTTGGTGGTGCTGAATTCTCTTAGCTTTTGCTTGTCTGTAAAGCTTTTAATTTCTCTGTTGAATCTGAATGAGATCCTTTCTGGGTAGTGTAATGTTTGTTGTAGGTTTCTCCCTTTCATCACTTTACATATGTCCTGCCAGTCCCTTCTGGCTTGCAGAGTTTCTGCTGAAAGATCAGCTGTTAACCTTATGGGGATTCCCTTGTATGTTATTTGTTGTTTTTGCCTTGCTGCTTTTAATATTTTTTCTTTGTATTTAATTTTTGATAATTTGATTAATATGTGTCTTGCTGTGTTTCTCCTTGGATTTATCCTTTCTGGGACTGTCTGCACTTCCTGGACTTGATTAACTATATCCTTTCACATATTAGGGACGTTTTCAACTATAATCTCTTCAAATATTTTCTCAAACTCTTTTTCTCTTTTTTTGGGACCCCTATATTTTGAATGTTGGTGCATTTAATGTTGTCCCAGAAGTCTCTGAGACTGTCCTCAATTCTTTTCATTGTTTTTTCTTTATTCTGGTCTGCAGTAGTTATTTCCACTATTTTATCTTCCAGATCACTTATCTGTTCTTCTGCCTCAGTTATTCTGTTATTGATTCCTTCTAAGAATTTTTAATTTCATTTATTGTGTTGTTCAGTGTTGTTTGTTTGCTCTTTAGTGCCTCTAGGTCCTTGTTAAACATTTCTTGCATTTTCTCCATTTTATATCCAAGATTTTTGATCATTTTTACTATCATTATTCTGAATTCTTTTTGAGATAGACTGCCTATTTCCTCTTCATTTGTTTGGTGTGGTGGGTTCTTACCTTGCTCCTTCATCTGCTGCGTATTTCTCTGTCTTCTTATTTTGCTTAACTTACTGTGTTTGGGGTCTCCTTTTCACAGGCTGCAAGTTCATAGCTCCCATTGTTTTTGGTGTCTGACCCTAGTGTGTAAGGTTGGTTCAGTAGCTTGTGTAGACTTCCTGATGGAGGGGACTGGGCCTGTTTTCTGGTGGGTGTGGCTGGATCTTGTCTTTCTCGTGGGTAAGGCAATGTCTGGTGTTGTGTTTTGTGGTGTCTGTGAACTTAGTATGATTTTGGCATCCTATCTGCTTACGGGTGGGGTAATGTTCCTGTCTTACTAGTTGTTTGGCATGGGGCTTCCAGCACTGGAGCTTGCTGGCTGTTGGGTGGAGCTGGGTCTTAGCTTTGAGACGGAGATCTCTGGGAGAGCTCTCACCAATTGATATTACATGAGGCTGGGAGGTCTCTGGTGGTCCAATGTCCTGAAGTCAGCGCTGTCACCTCAGAGGCTCAGGCTAACACCAGGCCAGAGCACCAAGATCCTGTCAGCCACATGGCTCAGAGGAAAAGGGAGAAAAAAGAAATAAAATTAGATTTAAAAAGTAATAAGTTAAAAAATTATTAAAATTGAAATAATTATTAAAATTTTAAAAAAGAAGAGGGTAACCAAATCAATAAACAAATCCACCAATGATAACAAGCGCTGAAAACTCTACTAGGTAAATATAAAAATCAGAGATAAATCAGTCACAGACAGCAAACGCGAAGTCTACAGTTGCTCCCAAAATCCACTGCCTCAGTTTTGCGAACATGCCTTGTCTCTCACATATTCCACAGGTGCAGGGTACATCAAGTGGATTGTGTGTATTTAATTTGCTGCTCCTGGGCTGCATGGAGAAATTTCTGTTTCTCTTCTTTGTTTGCACAGCTCCTGGGGTTCATATTTGGTTTTAGCTCCACCTCTGTATGTAAATCCCCCCTCAGGCATCTGTTCCCTGTCTAGACTAGATGGGGTTAAAACAGCGGCTGATTAGGGGCCTCTGGCTCACTCAGGCCAAGGGGAGGGAGATGTATTGTAGTTATAATTGGAATGTGAGGTGAGCCTGTGGTGGCAGAGGCAGCGTGACATTGCAACAGCATGAGGCACGCTGTGTGTTCTCCCAGGGAAGTTGTCCCTGGATCATGGGACCCTGGCAGTGGCGTGCTGCACAGGCTCCCAAGGGGGTGTGGATAGTGACCTGTGCTTGCACACAGGATTCTTGATGACTGCAGCAGCAGCATTAGTGTTTAATGCCTGTCTCTGCAGTCCGAGCTGATAGCCGCAGCTCGCCTCCATCTCTGGAGCTCATTTAGGCAGTGCTCTGCCTTCTGTGGGCAGACAGGGAAGGAATCCCCTCTCCTTGCACACCCTGAAACAGTGGTCTCTTACCTCATAGGCAGGTCCATACATTTTCCCGGACTCCCTCCCGGCTAGCTGTGGCACACTAGCCCCCTCAAGCTGTCTTCATGCAGCCAACTCCAGTCCTCTCTCGGGTCTGACCTCCAAAGCCCAAGCCTCAGCTCCCAGCCCCCACCAGCCCTGGTGGATGAGCAGACAAGCCTCTCGGGCTGGTGAGTGCTGGTCGGCACCGATCCTCTGTGCAGGAATCTCTCCGCTTTGCCCTCTGCACCCCTGTTGCTGCACTCTCCACTGTGGCTTCGAAGCTTCCCCCCTCCGCTACCCACAGTCTCCACCCGTGAAGGGGCTTCCTAGTGTGTGGAAACCTTTCCTCCTTCACAGCTCCCTCCCACTGGTGCAGGTCTCATCCCTATTCTTTGTCTCTGTCTTTTCTTTTTTCTTTTGCCCTACCCAGGTACGTGGGGAGTTTCTTCCCTTTTGGGAGGTCTGAGGTCTTCTGCCAGCGTTCAGTAGGTGTTCTGTGGGAGTTGTTCTACATGTAGATGTATTTCTGATGTATTTGTGGGGAAGAAGGTGATCTCCTCCTCTTACTCCTCTGTCATCTTGAAGGTCTCCTCTCAAGAGGTTTTTTTTTTTTGGCTGTGTTGTCTTCGTTGCTGTGCACAGGCTTTCTCAGGTTGTGGCGAGTGGGGGCTACTCTTTGTTGAGGTGTGCAGGCTTCTCATTGCAGTGGTTTCTCTTACTGCAGAGCACGGGCTCTAGGTGCACGGGCTTCAGTAGTTGTGGTGCAAGGGCTCAGTACTGGTGGCTCACGGGCTCTAGAGTACAGGCTCAGTAGTTGTAGCATATGGATTTAGTTACTCTGCAACACGTGGGATCTTCCCAGACCATGGATGGAACCCATGTCCCCTGCATTGGCAGGCAGATTTTTAACCACTGTGATACCAGGGAAGTCCCAGATGAGAGCATTTTATGGATGCTAAAAGGGATGTGGTATCAGTTTAGTGTCCAGCAACGTGGTATTGTAAACAATTCAGGGCCTTTCCTCAATCTGTGTTTTTAACCTCATCCCTTCTGCTCCCAGCTGAGCAGGTTGTATTCAGTCTGGTTGGAATTAGGCTTGCTGAGAACACTGCTCAGGACATAGGGCTCCTGAAAAGAAGGTCTCCAGAATAAGGCTTTCCCAGAGGTAAGAAAAGGCAAAAAAGGATCCAAATCAAAGTATGAGATGAGTTCTAAAAAAGAAAAGGCTAACACAGCTAGAATCTAAGGACTTGAGACTAAGTAAGTGGTAAGATGCAAGGTGTAGGGTAGGTCAGGTGGACCTTGAATGCATGCTGAGAGCCAGAGATGAAACCCCACACCCCTGTAACTCAGGCCTCACCAAGCTATACTCAATTCCTCTAGCTGATTGTACATTTTGATTCCCAAGATCATACAGCTCAGTCTCCCTGGTGTTCCCTTTCTTGTTTTTTTTTGTAATTTGGGAAGCTTTTCATCCTTTGGAGCCCAACTCAGATACTACCTGCTCTCCAAAGATTTCCCTGATGTTACCATGCAGTTATTCATTGTCTGCTCTGTGTTCTCTAAGTTTCATTTAAAGCTATTTTAACTAAACTGTCAGCTGGCTATATGTTGTGAACTGCTCCATACATGTCTATGACCATAGGTACCACTTAAACAATCTGTCGTCCTCAATCAAGACTCAAGGCCTTCCTTCAAGTTTTACCTTTCTACCACTTCCCTTAAAACCAAGCTTTAACCTCTTTTATTCCTATCTCCCCAGCCTTAGATTCTTGACCTGCTTGGTTTTTAACTTTAAGCCTCCATCCTCCTATTTCCATATAGAGATTTGGTAGTCTTCTGCTATGCTGTTTACTCTGAGTTGATCTGGAAACTCAGTGGGATGAAACTTTTCCTGAGCTCCATGCCCCACAATAGTAGCAAGAAACCGTTATAATTTTTCTCCAGCTTAGGCTCCTGGGATCCTGTGAACTGAGTCCCAGGGGACGTCCATGAACATGAAAGAGAGATTAGACATGGCATACAGTAACCCTCCGTAAAAATTCACTGGCTGAGAGTGGAAATGGATTAAGTTCCAGTTGTTAATTTTTTCTCAAAATCTTCGACTTTCATAAATACCACAAATGAAAATAAGAATAAATGAATATATGTTATAAGATGTATTAAACTAATATATGTGACCATAATTAAATACATTTTGAACTATTGTTAAAAACTAAACAAAAATACAAAGATCTAAATGTATCTATACTTAATTGCATTTTTATTTTAAAACTACAGCCATAATTGAGTGGCCTTTTGATTTAGCAGCCACAACAGAACAGCTGGTCAGCTGGAGTAGTTTCCTGAAGTGTTGTGATCTGAAAAAACCTGAAGAATGACTAAGTAAAGCAGGTGTAATGTGTTTTATGAATTTTTATTCTACTCATTAAATATTCATGGACCCAAAGTCAACATGCCATCAAAACGCTTTATTCGTTTCTTTTATGTGACCTCCTCTAACTGTGGGATAGCTTCACTACCTTGGAAACAAATTTCTCAACTTCTCTGACAAACCCTAAGAGAATTCATCAGGTATGAAATACACCTAATACCTCGACAAGAAGACGTGATGCTTTTCTTGATTAACAGGATTAAGAAGGTTATATGTTTATAGACCTTTGCTCCAGAAAAAAACAAAACAAAAACAGAAAACAACTGCATAACTTTTCTCTGTTATACTGTCACTAGACCAACCAGGAGATTCAGATAAGGCTTCCTAGCGATTAGAAGTTACACTAAAGCAACATTGTATATATAGCAAATATGAAAATATCACCCTACCTAATTCAGCTATTGAATAAGTAATAGAAGAAATGACTTTTCACAAATGTAGATTGCTGAAATTAACAATATGACTTTTTGGGAAAAGGCAAGTTATAATTTTCTGCTGCTTAGAAGACTCAAAAAATATTTTTCTCAAGGTCATTTTGGTATTGTCATTTTGTTAATGTGTTTCTTCCCCTCAGCAAAGTGAATAAATCAAATATATACTTTTAGATCCAGAGCTACTTTAAAACAAAACAAACAAAAAATACTGCTATGACTCTGGTTTTTAAATTCTCTTCACTCTTTTCATTTTTCAATGCTTTGACAAACCAACGACTGTGCTGTCAAGTTTAGAATTTAAATAGAGTTTCACAAAACACTTTCACGAACACCAGCTGTAATGCCAGCAACCAACTCCATCTTTATTTTCTGTCTTTAAACAGAAAGCAGACTCAAGATGGCTCTTGCCAGCCACAGCTTGGGAGGTAGGCTGTAAGGGCGGTGCTTCCCATCTGTGAGAAACCAAACAGAATCATAGGACAAAACGTGTGGTGGACAAAGTGTCTACATCCCTGCAAAGTTGGATTGATACTACTTTGGGGAAGATAATGTTATTGTTTTAAAATTATCCTTGTTATGTAATGCAATTTAAGCTGGGTATGACACGGAATTCAGTCACTGAGCACAAATGCATATTGCTAATAAGGCCACTTTCTGGAATTTGGAACATTTGTGGAAATTCCAAAAGCTAGTACTACTTCATTGGCGAGGTGAAGGCAGAAAAGAAGACAGGAAGCTGGGAAGAGATTGCAAGTGTGACAAACCAACAATCCTCTGCTGGGTGGTTTGCCAGAGGAACGGATACAAGAAGACAAGACTCAAGACAGAATTGAGGGAGGAAAGGAGCTACCATAGGGAGAGGAAAGTCAGATTTGGCTGGAGAGGCAAAAGGGTTTTGGAACTCTGTAAATATTTTAAAACATACAGTCAGAGCTGGTGGAGAAACTCAACTAGGAGGAAAGAGAATGAATAAATTTATACATTGTGAAGAGGAAACATTGAAATAAAGCATTGGACAAAGTGAAAATGATATAGAATTTTGTACTGAGGGAAGAGAGAGACTAAAGAACATTTAAATATGTGAAGCGTTCCCATTTATACCTGTAGAAATATTTTTTAATTGGTACATTGAACAGAACTGTTTGTAAGAATAACGAACTGTTGGTTGTATTCTCTTATGATTGTATTTCTGTGATATTGGTTGTGATTTCTGACCTGTTTTTTTTCTTATTTTATTTGTGTCCTCTCTTTTTTCTAATGAGCTTGGCTAAAGACTTATCAATTTGTTTATCTTTTCAAAAAACACAATAGCATGTTTCATGTGCACTTGAAAAGAATGTGTATTCTGCTGTTTTTGGATGGAATGTCCTGTAGTTATTAATCTAACTTTACTAATGTGTCATTTAAGGTCACAGTTTCTTTACTGCTTTTCTGTCATGACAATCTGTCCATTGATGTAAGTGGAGTATTTAAGTCCCCTAGTTTTATTGTATTATTGTCAATTTCTCCCTTTATGTCTGTTAATACTTGCTTTATAAATTTAGGTGTTCCTATATTAGGTGCATATATATTTATGAATGGTTGTATCTTGTTCTTGTATTCATCCCTTTATCATTATGTAATTTTTTGTCTTTTATTATACCTTTTGTTTTAAAGTCTACTTTGTCTGACATGAATATTGCTACCCCAGCTTTCTTTTTGTTTACATTTGCATGGAATATCATTTTCCATCCCTTCACTTTCAGTCTGTGTATGTTTTTAGCTCTGAAGTGTCTTGTAGACAGCATATTAAAGAGTCTTCTTTTTAATCCAATCAGCCACCCTATGTATTTTGATAGGAGCATTCAGCCCATTGACATTTAAAGTGATTATTGATAGGTATGTACTTACTGCCATTTTGTTGTTTGTTTCCTGGTTGTTTTTGTAGTTGTCTCTGTTCTTTTCTTCTTCTTTTACTGTCTTCCCTTGTGGTTTGATGATTTTCTTTAGTGGTATGCTTGTGTTTCTTTCTCTCTAGTTTATGTTTATCTATCTTAGGTTTTTCATGTGTGGTTGCCATGGAGTTTATATATGTTACCTATAACTATATGTATTTATTTTAAACTGATAGTCATTTAAGTTCAAGCACATTCTAAAAGACCTACATTTTTTACTCCCCTGCCACGTTTTGTGGTTTTGATATCACATTTTACATCTTCATGTTTATCCTTTCACTGTTTATTATAGTTACAGTTGATTTTACAATTTTTTGCCTTTTAACATTCATACTAGCTTTGTTGAGTGGTTGATCCACAGCCTTTACTAGATATTTGCTTTTACCAGTGAACTTTTCCATTTCCTATAATTTCTTATTTCTTGTTGTACCTTTTCTTTTTCACTTAAAGGAGCCCATTTAACACTTCTTGTAAGGTTGATTTAGTATTGATGAAATCTTTCAGTTTTTGTTTGTGTAAGAAGCTCTTTATGTCTCCTTCAATTCTGAATGATAACCTTGGGAGGTAAAGTATCCTGAGTTGTAGGATTTTTCCCTTTCAGCATTTTAGATATATCATGCCACTCTCTTCTGGCCTGCAGTGTTTCTGCTGAAAAATTAACTGATAGCTATGGGGGAGGGTCCCTTTTATGTGACTCTGTTTTTCTCTTGCTGCCTTTAAAATTCTGTCTTTAACTTTTGCCACTTCAGTTATGATATGTTGGCATTGATCTTTTGGGTTCATCCTGTTTGAGACTCTCTATGCTTCTTGTACCTGGATATCTGTTTCCTTCTTCAGGTTCAGGAAGTTTTCAGCCATAATTTTATAAAACACAGTTTTATTCCTTTTCTCTCTCTCTCTCTCCTCCTTCTGGGACCCCTATAATGCAAATGTTAGTATGCTTGATGTTGTCACAGAGGTCCCTTAAACTATCCTCATTTTTAAATTGTCTTTTCCTTTTGTTGTTCTGATTGGGTGATTTCGATTATTCTGTCATCCAGATCACTTAGGCATTCTTCTGTATCACCTAATCTGCTATTAATTCCTTCTTGTGTGTTTTTCATTTCAGTTATTGTATTCTTCAGCTCTGACTGCTTCTTTTTTATATTTTCTAATTATTTGTTAAAATTCTCATGGTGTCCATCTTTTCTTTTCCTCAGTTCAATTAGCATTTTTATTATATTGCTTTGAACACTTTATAAGATAAATTATTTTTCTCTGTTTCATTAGGGGTTATTTTTCAGGTTTATTTTTCTTGTTCTTTCATTTGAAACATATTCCTCTGTCTTCTCATTTTGTTTAACTTTCTCTGCCTCTGTGCAATAAGGTGAAACAGTTACCTATCCCCATCTTGAAAGCATGTCTTCGTGTGCAAGCATCCTTATTCAGTTTGAATGTGTTTAGTAGCTTTGGTGGGAGAGCTGAATCCAAAGTGAGCAAGGGCAGCATCTTCCCTCAGGGTGTACTGGCAGCCACCGCCTTGGTAGGAGGTAAGGCTGGAGTTGGAGGGGCTAGAGCTAGAATCAGGTGTGAGCCGGAGCTTCTTTTATACTCTGTGGTATTCACCACCCTATCAGGGTCAGGGTTGGGGCCTTAGGAGCTGGAGCAGGAGCCCTGAGAGAGTTGGGTTTCTCTCAGGTGTGATGGCATATTTCCCATTGTTTGGGACTTGGCCAGGGCCTGAGGCTTAGGCTGCACTTCTAAGCTGGTTTCACTTTTTCCCTGATCTGTGTACCTTGTTTAGAGACTGGGTTAAGCCAGAGGGGCTGCAGTGAAAGTAATGAGCTGATTTTACTCCTTCCAAGTGTGTGTCTGCAATGGCTGTCTCCACGCTGGAGCTGATTTCGCTCCCTCTGGAATGTGTGTATGGATGCATGCCCTGGCAGTGGCTGCCTCCACTCTGGTCAGAGGCAGGACCAGGGCCCAAGTGGTCCTGGCAAGCTTCCCAGAGCACCAGGCTGTTTTCAATCTGCTGCCTCCACACTGTGACTGGGAGTAAGCAAGTCTGTGTGGGTGCCCTTTAAGATGGAGGCTCAGTTTCCTAGCCTTCTGGTAAACCCCACTGGTTTTCAAAGTAGCTAAGGGGGCTCATTTTCCCAGTGTCAGATCTCAGGGCTTCAGTGTCTAATATTTGGCTCAAACCCCTCACTCCCAAGGGAGGATCCTGAAGACTGCGATATCCCCTCCTCTTCTGGGTCCCCCACTAGGTGTGCAGGTCCTGACTAGATCACTTCACCTCCCTACCTGCCAGACTCTGAGTGAATCTTTCTTTATAGCCTTGCTTGTAGAAGAGCTGTTCTGGTAGTCTTCAGGTTGATTTCAGCAAGAGTTTTTCTATTTGTAGTTGTAGCTGTGCTGTTTTCATGAGGGGAGGTGATCTCAGAGTCCTCCTGCTCTGCCATCTTGATCCTGCCTCTTAGAGAATTGAAAATTGCAGATATGGCTCACATTTGTGGCATGCATAATAATTTTGTTGGACAATGCTACTGTAGAAGGTAAGACAAGGATGAAAATTTTCCCTTTCTCTACACCATGAATCCTATTCCAATCCAGGTGTTATACCCTCAGTGTAAAATATAGCATTTTCTATATTGACATGGGTTTATGCAGGGGAATGTACATTAGAAAATGGTCTTTTTGTGAAGTCAATGGCAATCATTTTTATAGAAAGAAGACCTTGTATATAAGTTAGTTTCATGATTCAAGGGCACACTGTAAGTGAATCAAAGAGGCAGGACCTAAAAATAAACTATTTCATTTGATTATTCAGTAGCTGGTTTATCTTGACATCTTCATTGTGATTTCGGCTTTTCAATTTTATCTATTTTTTTCTTTCTACCTGTCAATATCTGCTGCATGGGGCACAGCAATAATCATTAAGCTTGAATTAAAATGTGGGACTGAGCTCATAAGGAACTTTACATTTCAAAGCCATCCCAGCTTTCCCTAAATAATATAGCCAAACAGGTCTGAAGGGTTTGTTGCAAAATCTGTTCAGGAATTGGTTTATGGGCATTATCTTACTTTAGCTGTGTGCATCTGTATTCATTGATAGGATTCCCGAGTGGTGCCAGGATCAAATTGGAAGAATAACATTATCTTTATAGTGACACCCCAGTGTATCATGTACTTTTTATGCTGTGATGAACCAAGAACCATGCTGTCAATGATATGGAAAACCCAGAGCTCTTTTAGTTTGCACATGCAAGAAAAATTGTTTCACTGTAAAGCTAACAATAGTCATTAAAATGCCTTTGAATTCGAAGTGAGATTTTCTAAAGCAGAATGCATCTTCTAACTATATACACCTTTTCATTATAATAGTGACCTTCAGACACAAAAGTAGATAAAAGCATAAGAAGTTGTTTTTTATCCAACTAATATTTAATTCGACTTTTCTGTTGGAGGATGCATTGTGGGATTGCAAGAAAGTAAGGCTTTATGAAGATTATAATCTAATTGGAGAGATCTACTTCCTACACAGGCAAAGTTAACTATTAGTTTAGTTATAAATTCTGAGGGAAAAATGGGCAGTTCAGATGAGAAGCATTGTAGAGGTCACAGGAAGGACAATTGCCTAACAAGATGATGTGTGGTAGTAAAAAAGAATGAAGAATTTTAAGTCTAGAGATCTGGGATTAAGTTAGGGTTCTATTACTTCAAAATCTGAGTAGATGAACTGATCTCCCTGAGCCTAGGTGCCCAGGGTTGTTGGTCTTTCTGGTTTATCCTCCTATAATATTACTGTAATAGACATTATTCAGATCCTTTTACTTCTTTAAGTATCACTAAGTAAAGGCTATGCACATGACAGAATTTATTAAAACCTGGGACAGTAGAAAGAAGGTATGTGCCAGAGGAAAATGATAAAAATATAAACTATTTAAAATTAACATCCTCTACTCATAAAAGTCCTCTGATAATTTTCTTCAGTGGAGAATTTCCAAAGGCTCTTTGGAAATTCTGATCATATTACAAGCTTCTCCTCTGTCTTATCCTCAAAATTTTCCTTCCCTCCCCTACATGGTTTCCCATTTCCAAAGTCTCCTTCATTCCTGTGTTAGGCAGAGCAATTTAGTTCCACTTTTGCCTCATCCTTAGCTCAGTAAACATGTAGATGGAGGAGCACTGAAAAGGCCTCCTACCTATTTACTCTAATACAGGTGGCAAATTCTTGTGTAATTTTGCCCTAGTGTTTTCTAATAAAACTCCATCCTGGAACATTCACCAAATGTGCAAAATGGTGTTGCCCAGGTCCCAACCTACCTGTATTACTTTGTCTGTATTACTTTGTCATGAGTGTCAGAAGTTAGATCTCAAAATTTCCCTCTTTAGTCAATTTGAATACAGTAAGTCTCCTGCATACGAATGAGTTCTGTTCCAAGAGCACATTCTTTTTTTTTTTAACATCTTTATTGGAGTATAATTGCTTTACAATGGTGTGTTACTTTCTGCTTTATAACAAAGTGAATCAGTTACACATATACATATGTTCCCATACCTCTTCCCTCTTGTCTCCCTCCCTCCCACCCTCCCTATCCCACACCTCTAGGTGGTCACAAACCACCGACCTAATCTCCTTGTGCTATGCAACTGCTTCCCACTAGCTATCTATTTTACGTTTGGTAGTGTACATATGCCCATGCCACTCTCTCACTTTGTCACAGCTTACCCTTCCGCCTCCCCATATCATCAAGTCCATTCTCTAGTAGGCCTGTGTCTTTATTCCCGTCTTACCCCTAGGTTCTTCATGACCTTTTTTTCCCCTTAGATTCCATATATATGTGTAAGCATATGGTATTTGTTTTTCTCTTTCTGACTTACTACCCTCTGTATGACAGACTCTAAGTCCATCCACCTGACAACAAATAACTCAATTTCGTTTCTTTTTATGGCTGAGTAATATTCCATTGTATATATGTGCCACATCTTCTTTATCCATTCAGCTGTTGATGGACACTTAGGTTGCTTCCATGTCCTGGCTATTGTAAATAGAGCTGCAAAGAACATTTTGGTACATGACTCTTTTTGAATTATGGTTTTCTCAGGGTATATGCCCAGTAGTGGGATTGCTGGGTCGTATGGTAGTTCTATTTGTAGTTTTTTAAGGAACCTCCATACTGTTCTCCATAGTGGCTGTATCAATTTACATTCCCACCAACAGTGCAAGAGTGTTCCCTTTTCTCCACACCCTCTCTAACATTTATTGTTTCTAGATTTTTTGATGATGGCCATTCTGACCGGTGTGAGATGATATCTCATTGTAGTTTTGAGTTGCATTTCTCTAGTGATTAATGATGTTGAGCATCCTTTCATGTGTTTGTTGGCAATCTGTATATCTTCTTTGGAGAAATGTCTATTTAGGTCTTCTGCCCATTTTTGGATTGGATTGTTTGTTTTTTTGTTATTGAGCTTCATGAGCTGCTTGTAAATTTTCAAGATTAATCCTTTGTCAGTTGCTTCATTTGCAAATATTTTCTCCCATTCTGAGGGTTGTCTTTTGGTCTTGCTTATGGTTTCCTTTGCTGTGCAAAAGCTTTGAAGTTTCATTAGGTCCCATTTGTTTATTTTTATTTCCATTTCTCTAGGAGATGGGTCAAAAAGGATCTTGCTGTGATTTATGTCATAGAGTGTTCTGCCTATGTTTTCCTTTAAGAGTTTGATAGTGTCTGGCCTTACATTTAGGTCTTTAATCCATTTTGAGTTTATTTTTGTGTATGGTGTTAGGGAGTGTTCTAATTTCATTCTTTTACATGTAGCTGTCCAGTTTTCCCAGCACCACTTATGGAAGAGGCTGTCTTTTCTCCAATGTATATTCTTGCCTCCTTTATCAAAGATAAGGTGACCATATGTGCGTGAGTTTATCTCTGGGCTTTCTATCCTGTTCCATTGATCTATATTTCTGTTTTTGTGCCAGTACCATACTGTCTTGAATACTGTAGCTTTGTAGTATAGTCTGAAGTCAGGGAGCCTGACTCCTCCAGCCCTGTATTTCTTTGTCAAGATTACTTTGGCTATTTGGGGTCTTTTGTGTTTCCATACAAATTGTGAAATTTTTGTTCCAGTTCGGTGAAAAATGCCAGTGGTAGTTGGATAGGGATTGCATTGAATCTGTAGATTGCTTTAGGTAGTACAGTCATTTTCACAATGTTGATTCTTCCAATCCAAGAACATGGTATATCTCTCCATCTATTTGTATCATCTTTAATTTCTTTCATCAGTGTCATAATTTTCTGCCTACAGGTCTCTTGTCTCCTTAGGTAGGTTTATTCCTAGATATTTTATTCTTTTTGTTGCAATGGTAAATGGGAATGTTTTCTTAATTTCACTTTAAGATTTTTCATCACTAGTGTATAAGAATGCCAGAGGTTTCTGTGCATTAATTTTGTATCCTGCTACTTTACCAAATTCATTAGCTCTGGTAGTTTTCTGATAGCATGTTTAGGTTTCTCTATGTATCGTATCATGTCATCTGCAAACAGTGACAGTTTTACTTATTCTTTTCCAATTTGGATTCCTTTTATTTCTTTTTCTTCTCTGATTGCTGTGGCTAAAACTTCCAAAGCTATGTTGAATAATAGTGGTGAGAATGGGCAACCTTGTCTTGTTCCTGATCTTAGTGGAAATGGTTTCAGTTTTTCACCATTGAGGATGATGTTGGCTGTGGGTTTGTCATATATGGCCTGTATTATGTTGAGGAAATTTCCCTCTATGCCTACTTTCTGCAGGGTTTTTATCATAAATGGGTGTTGAATTTTGTCAAAAGCTTTCTCTGCATCTATTGAGATGATCATATGGTTTTTCTCCTTCAGTTTGTTAATATGGTGTATCACGTTGATTGATTTGCGTATATTGAATAATCCCTGCATTCCTGGAATAAACCCCACTTGATCATGGTGTATGATCCTTTTAATGTGTTGTTGGATTCTGTTTGCTAGTATTTTGTTGAGGATTTTTGCATCTATGTTCATTATTGATATTAGCCTGTAGTTTTCCTTCTTTTTGACATCTTTGTCTGGTTTTGGTATCAGGGTGATGGTGGCCTCGTAGAATGAGTTTGGGAGTGTTCCTCCCTCTGCTATATTTTGCAAGAGTTTGAGAAGGAGAGATGTTAGCTCTTCTGTAAATGTTTGATAGAATTCACCTGTGAAGGCATCTGTTCCTGGGCTTTTGTTTGTTGGAAGATTTTTAATCACAGTTTTAATTTCAGTGCTTGTGATTGGTCTGTTCGTATTTTCTATTTCTTCCTGATTCAGTCTCGGCAGGTTGTGCATTTATAAAAATTTGTCCATTTCTTCCAGGTTGTCCATTTTATTGGCATAGAGTTGCTTGTAGTAATCTCTCATGATCCTTTGTATTTCTGCAGTGTCAGTTGTTACTTCTCCTTTTTCACTTCTAATTCTATTGATTTGAGTCTTCTCCCTTTTTTTTCTTGATGAGTCTGGCTGATGGTTTATCAATTTTGTTTATCTTCTCAAAGAACCAGCTTTTCATTTTATTGATCTTTGCTATTGTTTCCTTCATTTCTTTTTCATTCATTTCTGATCTGATCTTTATGATTTCTTTCCTTCTGCTAACTTTGGGGTTTTTTTGTTCTTCTTTCTCTAATTGCTTTAGGTGCAAGGTTACGTTGTTTATTTGAGATGTTTCCTGTTTCTGAAGGTAGGATTGTATTGCTATAAACTTCCCCCTTAGAACTGCTTTTGCTGCATCCCATAGGTTTTGGGTCGTCGTGTCTCCATTGTCATTTGTTTCTAGGTATTTTTTGATTTCCTCTTTGATTTCTTCAGTGATCACTTCATTATTAAGTAGTGTATTGTTTAGCCTCCATGTGTTTGTATTTTTTACCGATCTTTTCCTGTAATTGATATCTAGTCTCATAGCATTGTGTTTGGAAAAGATACTTGATACGATTTCAATTTTCTTAAATTTACCGTGGCTTGGTTTGTGACCCAAGATATGATCTATCCTGGAGGATGTTCCGTGAGCAGTTGAGAAAAATGTGTATTCTGTTGTTTTTGGATGGAATGTCCTATAAATATCAATTAAGTCCATCTTGTTTAATGTATCATTTAAAGCTTGTATTTCCTTATCTATTTTCATTTTGGATGATCTATCCATTGGTGAAAGTGGGGTGTTAAATTCCCCTACTATGATTGTGTTACTGTCAATTTCCCCTTTTATGGCTGTTAGTATTTGCGTTATGTATTGAGGTGCTCCTATGTTGGGTGCATAAATATTTACACTTGTTATATCTTCTTGTTGGATCGATCCCTTGATCATTATGTAGTGTCCTTCTTTGTCTCTTGTAGTAGTCTTTATTTTAAAGTCTATTTTGCAGGAGCACATTCTTAAGTCCCCTTTGTTCCTAAGTCCAACAAAGTTAGCCTGCGTACCCCACTAACACAATCTGCTATATAGTACTATACTGTAATTGTTTTATAATACTTTTCACACAAATAATACATAAGAAGCAAAAAAACAAAAATAAAGAGAATATTTTTAATCTTACAGTACAGTACCTTGAAAAGTACAGTAGTTCATTACAACAGCTGGCATACAGGAGCTGACATCGAATGAACAGGGGAGTAGAGTTACTGACTGGAGGAGGGAGAGGAGGTTGGAAATGGTAGAGCTGAAGGATCATCAGCAATAGGAGACGGAGGGCAAACTGCAGTTTCAGTCATGCCTGATGTTGATGGCCCAGGTTCTGGTTCCTTGCTGGATTCAGTTCTATGTACCCTCTTGAAAAAACGATCCAGTGATATCTGGGTAGTAGCTCTTTTTTTCTCATCATAGATGACATGGTAGCCCTGGATTGTATTCTGAACAGCTGCTGCAACCTTCGTGTACCATTATACATTCGGGTCCTGTGGGTCCTGTGCCTCAAAAACTAACAGTGCCTCCTCAAATAAAGAAAATCCCCTTGCCATTTCCTGTGTCATGAATCTCTTCGGTTCTTCAGTTACTTTTTCTTCTTCTTGTCTCACTTCGTCCTTCCTATGGGCCTCCAATTCCATCAGGTCTTCATTAGTAGGCTCCTTGTATTGCACAGCACAGTACTATACAGTAAAGTACACAAAAGCACAACCACTTGTAGAGGGTGCACGCACGTGACAACGTACGCCAGACACATGAACTAACATGTGATTGGACATGCGAACACATGTTCACATCTTTGAAAGTTCGCAAATTGAAAGTTCATATGTAGGGAACTTACTGTGCTGAATGTAGTATATATTTAGAATACTTTTATCAATTTTTTATACCTTTCTGAAGTAATATCATTTAATTCTCACAACAGTCCTATAAGGCAGGATCCTCAATTAGTCACATGTTACCAATAAAGAAATTGAGGATTCGAGTAGTGAAGTCATTTATTTAATGTCACGTGACGGGTAAGTGGCAGAGCCAGAATTCAAAATTAGGTGTGTCTGAGTGCAAAGCCCACACTCATTACCCAATTCTGCCTCTCAGCAGATGGGCTGGGAAAGACTACATGGAGAAGATGGCATCTGAGCTGGGTTTTGAATAATAATGAGCAGGATTTCGATAGATAGAGACATAGAGATGGAAGTTCAGAGAGAACATTCCAGACTGAGAGCACCACAGGAAAAAAAGGCATCCTCAGGAGATGATGCATCATACAAGTCTGTGGTGACACTTCCAGGAAATTAGTTAGCAGCAAGATATTTTCCATCATGAGCCTAAGATTATTGGCAAAGTATACTTAACTAGCCTCTGTCAACCATTGTCTTATATATGAGTCTACACTTCAGATCTTGTCATACCAAATAACTTCAACACAACAGATGAAGCTTATAGCTATTTCTTTTTCATAAAAGGTAACTTTTTGAGTCATGAAGTGAAGTTAAAAAGTAGGATCAGGTAAAAATCAGAGAAACCTAGAAAACACTAAAATTATTAAGAAAAAACTGAATTTTACCTTTTGTAATAGAGAAAACTGGCTAAGGATGCTAACGCTTTTCATAAATATTGCCAAATTGCCTTATATAAATGTTGTATTTTATATGAGAATACTCCTTTTGTCACATCATCATCAACACCAGGTTCTAATCAGATGTCATTGTTGGTGGAAGTTCACTAAATATTTAGACAAAATTGATTGAACTCAAACATTTTATTAATGATTGTGGGGTATTGTTTTAAACTTCAATGACTTTTCTTGGTTATCATACATTGATGGTTTATCCCTACACTAAGTATCCTCAGAAAATATTTTTGACTTCTTTTGCGTGACATATTTATGGCTTTCCTGTATTATTAATTCTAGTCAGGCTGTCAGAATCCTCTCTTTATAACCCCCTTCTACTTTCGATCTGCAGCAGCTTATTAAAGCTTATTATAATTCCGTGTAAAGTTAAACTACCTCTGAGTGAGAGCCTGGAATGTTCCCTCATGCATAAACTTATGACATCTATTTTGGTTGCTAAAGGCATTTGTTTGTGTGTTTTTTTATATTCTGTTTTTTATATGTTTTGTGAATACTTAAGGAAGCTATGGACATGAGAGCTGGATAAGGAGGGAGGGATATAAGTATTCAAAAGTAGAATCATTAAAGGTACTTTTAAGAAGAGCTAAAGCAGAGAATCTTTTCAATCAAAGCACAGAAAATGAAGAGAATTCATATTTTATTTATGTGTGTTCCATATTAAATCAACTCTGAAGAATTAGAAAGTCATGTTTTAAAACTGTAAATTTTAAAATGTTTAAAAGGCATAAAGTAAGTACATAAAATATATTGTATGAAAATAGGAAAACATTTCACCCTATTCCAGAGGTAGTCTAGAACAGTGGTTAAGAGTACGAGTTCAAGAGCCAGATTCACTGGGTTTGAAACTCAGTCTCTCTGCTTTGTAACTGTATGACACTGAAGAATTCACTTCATATCTCTATGCTTTAGTATCCACATCTGTAAAATGGAAATAATTTAATACTACCTTCCTCTTAGGGTTGTTGGTAGGATGAAATGAGTTAATGTATATGCATAAAAAAGAAGTAGAATATCATTTGGTCTATAGTAAATGCAATTTAAATGAGTCCTTTTATTTACACAAGAGTTGTTTTACATTTTCTTTTGTTTTTATTTTTAATGTTGAAACAAGTCCATTCTATCTAGTTTATACTCTTGTAAAACACTGTAAGCTCTGTAAGACTTTGCTGGTCTTATTTGTTTCAGTGCCTAGCATAATGTTTGGTACAGTAGGAACTCAGTATATGTTTTATGAAAGAATGACTGGATGGATCATGGTTGAAAATTTATGATTTTAGATGTAGTATAGGCAATGCTATTGTAGATGGTGGACTGAAATTATTTCTGCTATAGTAAAGAGTAAAGTGTCAGTGTTGGCAGGGCCAGATTCAATTTTGATGAGTTTTGCGATAAATACCTTTTTCTTTTGAAGACTATTCCTTGGTATTTAACTTAACCTGATGATGTGTTACTGCCAAGAATGATGAGCTAGCAGCCATGTTACAATTAAATTGTTCATTTTATCATTACAAAAATGTAATAAATGGAAGGCAATACAAGTATATCACATAGGTGCTGTTTTGACTTATAATATTCGCAGTATATAGGGGGACATTTTGTAGGCGATATTGAAAATTATAGTAAATGGAAATCCTTAGACTGTTTCTTTCTGATATCAGTACAATTACCTGAAGAGATTTTTAAAATTCACACAAATGTATTAACATATCTGTCCATGAAAATACCATCATAACAAGTAAAACGGCAAGCTTAGAGAAATTTTGCAGTGTATTTTAATGTCAAACGCATACAACCTTAATATACAGAAGATGTGTGTAGGGGGAAAAAAGCACATATAAAGAGAAAATGGACAAAAAGTGTAACAGGTAGATACAGAAGAAAAAACGCAACTGGTCAATAAATCTCACTAGCAATAAAAATGCAAATTAAAATAAGAGATACATTTCCCCCCAGTGGAATTGGCAGGGTTTTTAATAAGTATTCAGTGCTGACAACATCATGGGAAATAAGTACTCTCACACCCTGCTGGTGGTAGTGTAAATTGGTACACCCCGTCTGCAGAGCAATTTGGCAGAACAGAATGTCTTGAAAATGTTCATACCCTTTGACTCAGGGAGTTTACTTCTAGTAATATATTCTACAAAAAATAATTGAACAAATAGGCACCTATAAATGCACAAGGATATTCATCATATAATTTTCTTCTAATATTGAGAAAACAAAGTCATTTAATGTTGGTTGGGTTGGCTTTGAGTTGGTTAAGTAAATTGAGATACGTTATATACCAGGAAATGCTACCTAATTTGTTGGTTACTCATTATATGCTACTTATTTGCATTTCATTTCCTCCTCACCACAACACTAGGGGCTAATTATTTCCCCATATTGCACATGATAAAATTGATCATCAGAATAAGTGACTTGTCCCAAAACTCAAAACTAGGTCTATCAAATGCCAAGGCTCAGTCTCTCAGCATTATGCCATATTGTAATATTTGGTAACTTGGAAAGAAGTGAAAAGAGCAGGAGGCCAAATAGTGCATAAGTAAGATCCTATTTTTCTTGTAATCATAGATATAGATATATAGTCAAGTGGTAGTGTTGCAGGGGATTTTAATGGCCTACTTTTGCACATACGTTTACTTCAATAAGTATATTTGTTCGTGTAATATTTCAAGTTATATTTTCAAATTGACTTTATCTTAATTGCTAAGTCACTAGAGTCATATTTAGGAACTCAATTAAAATCAAAGATAGTTCTAGGACAAGAGAAAAGTGTGTGTGTGTGTGTGTGTGTGTGTGTGTGCACATACATGCTTTTGTGTCTACTGCAAGTACTGGAAATGGAAAGGAATGGAAAGTAGTTAGCTGACTTTACCATTTAGTACCTAATGTGTTCCACTAAGTTTATTTTAATAATTGAAATAGCTCACTTCTTACACAGAACAGTTCCATCCCATGACTCATAAAGGTCTGTCCAAAGAGAATACAGTTAATTAGAGCATAGTCAACTCTTCACTCAGTTTCAAATTTGTCTTTGCCATAACAAGACTGAAATAATTCCATAATAATGTTAATAGTGAACCCACTGTCTCTTTCTTGATCATTCAGTTACCAGAGAGATCATCATAACATTGAATTCATAAATTTAATTCAGTTTATGTTTGTGAAGCATATCCTCTATGCCAGTTAAGGGAGAAATAATGACACGCTCCTTGCTTCTGTGAAGCACACTGTCTGGTGATGGAAAGGGTTATTCCATGCAAATTGATCATGTAGTAAAAAATACATTATGGAAAGTTGAAAAGTGATCAAAGAAATGGCATTCATTCTTTTATTCAGTTCCAGTTACTGGGTGCCAGATTGTGTCCTACATACTGCAGATACAACAGCAAATGAAACATAGTTCTTGATCCCAAATGGCTCATGGTCTAGCAGGGTACTCACAAAATGATTAACAGAATAATTTTTGTGAAAGGTGTAGTGAAGCCTTAACTAATTGAGGCGATAGGAGAAGAGTTGAAAAATTGTTTCATCTATGGCAAGCAGAATGTGGTGGAGTGAGGAACTGTCCTCTTGAAAATGTTTCAGTGAGCTAGTACGTCAAATATTATGGCCTGATGTATTTCCACACCATTTTTATGCATTATTAGTTAAATCTGGTCCACATTCTCCTTTTCATAGGCCAAGGCTGCCACTAGAAGTATCATAATATCACAATTCTGTAGTCCAAAATGTTTCCTTCTATCTTGAAATTACTGAAGCATTTTTCCTTGTAGTCAGAAAGTAAAAAGCAAAAGATCCATGTCAGTGTAAGTCAGAAAGCAGTCTTGCAAATGGGTTTGCCCTAGTGATGAAACACTGAAACTTTTAAGCCAGTCTCCAGACTCTCCAAGAAACTCCTTGGGAAAAACTTTAGCCTTGATATTTCCATTCTGGGGCCTGAGAACCAATGTTATTGAGGACTGAATCATCACAATTGGAGATCATCTCAACAAATCAAAACTCAACATGGCCCCCATTACTGACTATCCCTGGCCTTCTTGCAGGCCTCATGTGTCGTTTCTAAAGAGTGAAATGAAAAAAAAAAAAAAAAAGAGTGAAATGGTCGTGAAGATGGATTAGAAATGGATAACAAAGGAAGGATCATTAATGTCAGCAACACCTATGGCTGATTATTGCAAGTGCAACAACCTCACTTCCTCTAGTCTTGCTCTACCTCCTCCATCTCATCTGATGATGAGTTTTCTTACTTCAAATCTGTTTATCAGACTAGTAAAATTTTCAGACACCTTAATCCATTTTTCTGGGCAAAAAAGTCCAAATTCTTTATTATGGCACAGAAAATTCTTTATGCCAACCTCTCTAGCCATAACTCTCACCATCTCTTTCCTTGCACCACAGGCTCTACCTCATTCTATCCTCCTGGGACCACTTACCTATCTTGCATTACAAGCAGACCTCAGAGATAGTGTGAGTTTGTTTCCAGACCACCGCAATAAAGCAAATGTAGCAATAAAGCGAGTTGCGTGAATTTTGTGCTTTCAAAGTGCATATCAAAGTCATGTTTAATAGACTATACTGTTTTCTATTAAGTGTGTCATAGCATTATGTCTAAAAATCAATGTACGTACCTTATTTTAAAAAATACTTTATCACTAAAAATTGCTAACGAACATCTGACAATGCAGGGTTGCTACAAATACTCAATTTGTAAAAAATGTGATATCTTAGAACTGCAATAAAGTCAAGCGCAATAAAACAAGGTCTGCCTTGTTTGCAAGGTCTGCCTGTACTTAGTTTGATGGTTAACTGAAGCAGCCCCCAAAATAATCTTACTCCTTTGTAACCCTACCCTCTGCCTACATTTATTGATAAAATGTTTGACCCTCTCTATTCAACTAATAGCTCCATAAAAGGAGGGTTTTTTTCCTTAGCTGTCTTCAAAAAATTGTTCCTAGCACTATACCTACAACATAGTTGGTGCTCAGTAGACTTTTACTGAATGAATTAATGAAAACACTGAGCAGGTATTGATTGAATCTAAAGATTTGGCATAAAAGGATGTCTAAGCAGAGAAAGAAGAAAAAAATTCTGGGCCTGTCTGTGTAAGCAAAATTCTCACAGAAAAGATATAAAGGTCATATTAGAGTATCCTAAGGCAAAATGTGGGCTTTTGAGAAAAATTTAAAAATGTAGTATGATAAGCAAAGAAGATAGATTATAATAGGCCTATTTTTTTCTTTTTGTACTTGGCTCTTCACATGTCAAGAGAAAAGAGCATATAAAATTGAAGGGATAATGGTTTGGGAAAATAGTAAATATAATTGCTTCTTATTACTAAGGTAGTAACAAGAAATGATCATCTGGCAATTGGAGCACAGCTCCAGGCTTATTACTTCACACAATGCAAATATTTCTGACGCAGTTGTGGCAGGACTCCCGTAATAGATGTTCTTTCCAGTAAAGACCCCATATGTACACAGAAATACAAATCACTCCCTTAAATACTTCAGTGTGATGAGATTGGCTATTGAATGCAGGAGCTAACTCCTCGTGAACAGAAAGAAAACAGGCATTCGGAACTCAAATCTTGGTGAATAAAGCCCCAACAAGATGAGCTCCCTTCCTCTGTGGCCCGTGCGTTCTAAAACTGAAAGAAATAATCAGGTTTAAGAGGTGAGACCTTAAAATTTTTATTGTACACTTTTTTTTTTTTTTTTTTACTGTTGTTGGTACTATTTTTGCATCCACACTTGACTGCAAATTAAACTAGTATATCTCATGGAGGACAAAGACCAAAAGACTTTGCCCTCATCTAGTGGATGGAGCTAAGCAAATAAATGAGTAAATGCCCTCATCTAGTGGATGGAGCTAAGCAAATAAATGAGTAAAATACATAGTGTATCACTTGTTGAAAACGGGGGGGAAATAAAGTGGTGAGGAGTGGAGGAGAGTTCAAGGTGGGCATTTCCTCGGTGCTCCAGAGCCATACATAGACTAGAGTCCTGAGCAGTCCTAGCCCTCGTGGTATTTATTGTAAATCAAGAAAATGGACGTAATACCATTGGTCTTGAGATCTCAAGGGAAATGATAGATGTGAGGCTGTGAAGGAGGAAGAGAGGGGATCTGAGGGGGTCTGAGACTCCACAGTCTTAACTAGATTTAGGGCATCTTCTGGACTTCTGCTACGGAGGCAGGAGGGGCCTTGGGAGGAATGTTCTTATCCAAATCTCATGGAGGTCAAGGACTCTCCCTTGGTCAAGTTCAAAAAGTCTGGAAGATAAGGTATTGGAAGAAAACACACTGTGAAAACTTTGCAATTTCTTGTGATATTATTCAGTTTCAAATTTTCAAACTTCAAAAACGAGGTCTTCCAATTCAAAAATCGTCTTTAATTGAGACAATAGCTGAGTCACAGAAATGAGAAATCAACTCAGGGAGCAGAGCATGGGGGCAGGCTACTGCTATGCTCCCAAGAGTCCTTGCTGGCACTGAAAATAACTGTGAATAGAATTGATGGAGAATTTAGAGACTTCCCTGGTGGTCCTGTGGTTGGAACTCTGCGCTTCCATTGCAGGGGGCATGGGTTTGACACATGGTCAGGGAACTAAGATCCCACAAGTCATGTGGCATGGTTAAAACAAAACAAAACAAAAAAGGAATTGATAGAGATATTTTCATATATCTTTCTCTGTGAGAGAAGTCTATTACTAAAGTTGTATCAACAAAACCCATAATTTATGCTTTCTATCTAGTCTCTGTACACTCTAAGCCCATAATTTTGGAAATAAGCCTCAGGAATCAGGTAGGTGAAGTAAGAAATTATATTCTCTATCAAAGCTCATCCAGAGTTGACAGTTTAGGAAAATAAATGAGACATGTAACCAAATAACTAAAAAGCCAGCTGTTGCCAGCGTCAGGGTACCCTTTCGAGCAGCTGCAGTTCCTTGAGGCCCTTGAGAAACTTCGGGACAGTCAAATACCAATGTGGTTTTCTTTAACTTGGGAGATTTTATTATTCTCATGAAGGTATATTTGAAATGAAGCTGTCATTCATGAATCTGTCAACAAGGAAGACAAAGCAGGCAAAAACTCAGGACTGCTCAATGATTTAGATCTTTGACCAAGATTTATGAAGTTCCAAGAAATCATTTTTCCTACATTTGACAATCCTTTCCCACTTTCATCTTCTACGTCACACACCACCGTAATCCCTCCCATTACCAAGAAAGATGGGGTGAATTTACGTACCACTACGACATTAAAGCCCTTGAGAAATGTGTGTTGTCGGCTTCTGGCACCTGACCTCTGGCTGTCCTCTATGAATCAGCACTACAGCTTTCTGCACCTTTCTAGACATCTTGACACTTGCATCTCTCTTCCATGTACAGAATGATTACAAGATCACAGATATACTACATATCAACTAAGAAGACGGTAAAAATCGTTGTAAGCAGAAGGAAGGTAGGTTATCGGGGAAAGGTTCATTTTATTGTTTAAGGAAGTGCAGGATAGACTATGGTATTGCCTTATCCAAGAACAAATGACTTCACAGCTATGATGCTTAGTGAAGTATCCAGACTTCCAGTTTAGATTGAAATGAAACTAACACTAGACTGTTTTGTCTCATGTGAAATGAAAGATGCATGTCGCCTTTACAGGGAGGATATGGCAGTGGCACCTCCTTTGAGAAGGTTTCAGCTTTTATCTGGCAGAAATAGGAGGGCCAGAATGGGAGTAGGGGCAAGATTTGGGGTGTGGGTGTGACAAGGACATGCCAGAAAGAAGTGTGCAGAAAAGAGGTGTAGCATTGGAAAGGTATAAATCATGCCAGGAGACAGTAATTTGATTACTTTTACTAGAGTGAAAGTTTCAAACAGGGGAACTGTTAAAAATGAAACTGGAAAAGTAAATTAGGGATAGATTGTATGAGTCTTTGAATGCCAGACGTTGTAAACTAGATTTAAGGTTTTTCAGTTATAAGTGATCAATGACAGATCTGATTCTTGTGCCTTATTTATCATTACACAGTGAATATCACATCTTTTTCTAAACAAAAGCTACCTCTAGAAATCACTTTAGATAATAGAAAGCATTGATATCAAAAGGTCCTATGCCTTTTATAGTGTGTTTAAATACTTTTAGATATAGCATATATTCTCTGTACTAACCAACTATGCTATATCTTTCTATGTGTCCTTACTACTGGTGGCTTCAGAACATTTTCCATCACTTGAAAGTCCTCCTACTTGAAGTTCATAAGAATGGCCATCGAAAATACACACATAGATGTATTAGAGTAAGATGGGGAAAACTAACTTCGTATTTCAAAAGGGTAACAAGGCCATTCCACCGTTAATTCTTCCCCTGCAAGCTGAAATAATTTAACTCTCAGGAGTACCATTAATTGACAAACACACAGTGACAGGATGTGTTATCTGCTCTTTGAGTTAATTTGTATTGATCCCCCAAATGTCAGTGGAAACTGCTGTTGCAAAACCATCTCCCTCAAGCTGCTGATGAATTTTATGTCAGGACATCTAAAGATGATAATCTGAAGAATGAAACTTGAAATCTGGCAACTTTTAAATGGAAAGGTTCTCTCGTGATAAATCATGGGTATCACAATGGCTTTAGAGGATCCAAGTACGTATTTATACATCATAAACTTGAAGTCAGAAGAAGAGGAACTCTAGCTTGTTTGTTTGTATTGGAGAAGGACTGTAACCGTTTTTATATGAAAAAATGATTCTAGGCTAGGCTCTGAACTTCTAACTGGGTTTTGCACAAGTTGAAAATTCAAGGCCACCTTGCCTATAAAAAGAAATTGGGGATAATAATTAATAGCGGGCCTGTATATGTCACCAGTCATGAGACTTAAAAATAATATGTATACCAGTGTTTTGTAAATCTTAAAGTATTATATATATATGTCATTATTATTATGAATTACCATATCCATAAAGCTCTCCAAATTGCAATGTATAATAATCAACTATGGAACTTGCTTATTTTTTGATAAATGTGGTTGATTGCTTATCTCTTTTTCATGAATGTTCATTAGGACAGGGGTCTAAGTCTGTTTTTCAACTATGTATCCTAAATATCTAAAACACTGCCTGTCACATAATAAGTGCTCAAAAAATATTTGTTGAACAGAATAAAACATTATAGTTTACCATCTTGTGATGATATTCTTATACACCTACCTGATTTCTTAAAATCAAGATATAGTATGTCATTTAGGGTTCCTCCCCTTTAAAAACTCTGTTAATGTTTCTATATAGATTTATCATACTATGCAGTATCAACATAAAACTCGAAGGGGCCATTGGCACAGAATTGGCATTTACCGATGTACCCATCCATATACCACTTTGTCTCCTTCCTCAACCCTTTAAAATTTTTAACAACTTTCAAATACACAATACAGTATTATTAACTGTAGTCACCATGCTGTACATTATATCCCCTGGCTTATTCATTTTGTAACTCTAAGTTTGTACCTTTTCATCCCCTTCACCTATGTTGCCTACCTCCTACCCCTACATCTGGCAACTACCAATCTAAGCTCTGTTTCTGTGAGTTCAGGTTTTTAGATTCCACATATAAGTGAGATCATAGGTATTTGTCTTTGGCTGGAGTATTTCATTCAACATAATTCCTTCAAGGTCCATCCATGTTGTCCCAAATGGCGGGATTTCTTTCTTTTTTAAGACTGAATGATATTCCATTGAGTGTATACAACATATATTCTTTATCCATTCATCCAGTGATGGTCACTTAATTTGAGCCCATGTCTTACCTATTGTAAATAATGCTGCAATAGACACTGGGTGAATACATCTTTTCAATTTGGTATTTTCATTTCCTTTGAATAAACACCAAAAGTAGAATTGCTGGATCATATGGTAGTTCTATTATTAAGTTTTTGAATTTTTTCCACAGGGGCTACACCAATTTACATTCCCACCAAGAGTGCACAAGTGTTCCCTTTTTTCCATATCTTTGCCAACACTTGTTATTTCTTTTTTTTAGCATCTTTATTGGAGTATAATTGCTTTACAATGGTGTGTTAGCTTCTGCTTTATGACAAAGTGAATCAGCTATACACGTATATATACTCCCATATCACTTCCCTCTTGTGTCTCCCTCCCTCCCACCCTCCCTATCCCACCCCTCTAGGTGGTCACAAACCACCTAGCTGATCTCCCTCTGCTATGCGGCTACCTCCCACCAACCATCCATTTTACTCTTGGTAGTGTATATATGTCCATGCCACTCTCTCACTTTGTCATAACTTACCCTTTGCCCTCCCCATATGCTCAAGTCCATGCTCTAGTAGGTCTGTGTCTTTATTCCCATCTTACCCCTAGGTTCTTCATGACCTTTTTTTTCCCTTAGATTCCAAATATATGTGTAAGCATACGGTATTTGTTTTTCTCTTTCTGACTTACTACCCTCTGTATGACAGACTCTAGGTCCATCCACCTGACAACAAATAACTCAATTTCGTTTCTTTTTATGGCTGAGTAATATTCCATTGTATATATGTGCCACATCTTCTTTATCCATTCAGCTGTTGATGGACACTTAGGTTGCGTCCATGTCCTGGCTATTGTAAATAGAGCTGCAAAGAACATTTTGGTACATGACTCTTTTTGAATTATGGTTTTCTCAGGGTATATGCCCAGTAGTGGGATTGCTGGGTCGTATGGTAGTTCTATTTGTATTTTTTTAAGGAACCTCCATACTGTTCTCCATAGTGGCTGTATCAATTTACATTCCCACCAACAGTGCAAGAGTGTTCCCTTTTCTCCACACCCACCCTCTCCATCATTTATTGTTTCTAGACTTTTTGATGATGGCCATTCTGACCGGTGTGAGATGATATCTCATTGTAGTTTTGAGTTGCATTTCTCTAGTGATTAATGATGTTGAGCATTCTTTCATGTGTTTGTTGGCAATCTGTATATCTTCTTTGGAGAAACGTCTATTTAGGTCTTCTGCCCATTTTTGGATTGGGTTGTTTGATTTTTTGTTATTGAGCTTCATGAGCTGCTTGTAAATCTTGGAGATTAATGCTTTGTCAGTTGCTTCATTTGCAAATATTTTCTCCCATTCTGAGGGTTGTCTTTTGGTCTTGTTTATGGTTTCCTTTGCTGTGCAAAAGGTTTTAACTTTCATTAGGTCCCATTTGTTTATTTTTGTTTTTATTTCCATTTCTCTAGGAGGTGGGTCAAAAAGGATCTTGCCGTGATTTATGTCATAGAGTGTTCTGCCTATGTTTTCCTCTAAGAGTTTGATAGTTTCTGGCCTTACATTTAGGTCTTTAATCCATTTTGAGTTTATTTTTGTGTATGGTGTTAGGGAGTGTTCTAATTTCATACTTTTACATGTACCTGTCCAGTTTTCCCAGCACCACTTATTGAAGAGGCTGTCTTTTCTCCACTATGTATTCTTGCCTCCTTTATCAAAGATAAGGTAACCATATGAGTGTGGGTTTATCTCTGGGCTTTCTATCCTGTTCCATTGATCTATATTTCTGTTTTTGTGCCAGTACCATACTGTCTTCATTACTGTAGCTTTGTAGTATAGTCTTAAGTCAGGGAGCCTGATTCCTCCAGCTCCATTTTTCGTTCTCAAGATTGCTTTGGCTATTTGGGGTCTTTTGTGTTCCCATACAAATTGTGAAATTCTTTGTTCTAGTTCTGTGAAAAATGCCAGTGGTAGTTTGATAGGGATTACATTGAATCTGTAGATTGCTTTGGGTAGTAGAGTCATTTTCACAATGTTGATTCTTCCAATCTAAGAACATGGTATATCTCTCCATCTACTTGTATCATCTTTAATTTCTTTCATCAGTGTCTTATAATTTTCTGCATACAGGTCTTTTTTCTCCTTAGGTAGGTTTATTCCTAGATATTTATTCTTTCTGTTGCAATGGTAAATGGCAGTGTTTTCTTAATTTCACTTTCAGATTTTTCATCATTAGTGTATAAGAATGCCAGAGATTTCTGTGCATTAATTTTGTATCCTGCTACTTTACCAAATTCATTGATTAGCTCTAGTAGTTTTCTGGTAGCATCTTTAGAATTCTCTATGTGTAGTATCATGTTATCTGCAAACAGTGACAGCTTTACTTCTTCTTTTCCAATTTGGATTCCTATTATTTCTTTTTCTTCTCTGATTGCTGTGGCTAGAACTTCCAAAACTATGTTGAATAAGAGTGGTGAGAGTGGGCAACCTTGTCTTGTTCCTGATCTTAGTGGAAATGGTTTCAGTTTTTCACCATTGAGGATGATGTTGGCTGTGGGTTTGTCATATATGGCCTTTATGATGTTGAGGAAAGTTCCCTCTATGCCTACTTTCTGCAGGGTTTTCTCAAGTGCTCATGGAACATTCTCCAGGATAGATCATATCTTGGGTCACAAATCAAGCCTTGGTAAATTTAAGAAAACTGAAATCATATGAACTATCTTTTCTGACCACAACGCTATGAGACTAGATATCAATTGCAGGAAAAAAATCTGTAAAAAATACAAACACATGGAGGGTAAACAATACACTACCTAATAACCAAGTGATCACTGAAGAAATCAAAGAGGAAATCAAAAAATACCTAGAAACAAATGACAATGGAGACACGACGACCCAAAACCTATGGGATGCAGAAAAAGCAGTTCTAAGAGGGAAGTTTATAGCAATAGAATGCTACCTTAAGAAACAGGAAACATCTCAAATAAACTACCTAACCTTGCACCTAAAGCAATTAGAGAAAGAAGACCAAAAAACCCCAAAGTTAGCAGAAGGAAAGTAATCATAAAGATCAGATCAGAAGTAAATGAAAAAGAAATGAAGGAAACGATAGCAAAGATCAATAAAACTAAAAGCTTGTTCTTTGAGAAGGTAAACAAAATTGATAAACCATTAGCCAGACTCATCAAGAAAAGAAGGGAGAAAACTCAAATCACTAGAATTAGAAGTGAAAAAGGAGAAGTAACAACTGACACTGCAGAAATACCAAAGAGCATGAGAGATTACTACAAGCAACTCTATGCCAATAAAATGGACAACCTGGAAGAAATGGACAAATTCTTAGAAATGCACAACTTGCCGAACCTGAACCAGGAAGAAATGGAAAATATGAACAACCCAATCACAAACACTTGTTATTCCTTGTCTTTTTGATAATAGTCTTTCTAACAGGTATGAGATATATCACATTGTCATTTTGATTTGCAAATCAGTGCTTCCTTTTTTGGCTTAAAATATTTTTTTAATTATAAAATATTTCATATAAAGAAAGTTGAAAATACAAAAGATACTTTAAGGTTTAAGTAATAATACAGAAGATGCTGCCATAGCCATCAATTTCTCTAAAAATTAATGATGTTTTCTTATTTTCAAATTATTAGTATTGAAACCCAACTGTGTGCCCCTCCACAATCACCACCCTCTGCCCTCACCCCTCTGTTAAGGTTAGCCATTTTGTCCTTAACCTCAACTTGCTTATTATATTTTGACTATATACATATGCATATCTAATGTACTTTAAAACTATATATAAATAACATCATACTGCATACATTCTGTTGTTACTTACTTTTATCTACTCATTATGCTTGTGAAATATATACATGCAGATATATGCATGCATATATCAACATGTATATATCAATTACTATCTATATATCAATATCTATCTATTGATCTACTAATGGATGGATGCATTAATCTATATATGCATATAACTTCAGTGCTTTCAATTTTACTTTTATACAGAAATCCAGTGATGAAGATAGTTATTTGGTTTGTAAAAAAAAAATTGCTATCACAAATGATGCTACTATGAACATTACTCTCCATGTGCAATAGTATTTTTAATGCCGTTGTTCTTAAATGGGGGTGATTTTTACCTTAAGGGGACATTTCACTATGTTTGGAGACCATTTTGGTTAACATGACTGGGGGTGGGGTGCTACTATGCTTCTGGTATCTATTTGGCAGATGTCTGGTACATTCTATAATGCACAAGAGAGCCCATACAACATAGGCTTTTCTGGTCAAAAACATCAGCAATGCACAGGTTGAGAAACCCTGCTCTAGGTTATATACCAATGAGTGGAAATTGTGGGTTTTATGATATATTCATATTAAGCTTTATAAGATAATGCCAAATTGTATCCCAAATCAGTTATCCCAATATGCGCAATGTATAAGGGTTCATTTTTCTAGGACAATTTTGCTTATAGTTATAAAACTTTATGTATATGGCAGGTATAAAGTGGTATATCTGTATAATTTAAATTTACATTTCCCTAATTACAGATGACATTGATATAATTTTACATGCTTATTGGACATTTGGAGTTTTACTTGTGCAAAGCCTATCCCTTTTTTTTTTTTTTTACCATTTTCCATTGTATATATCTTTTTTTCTTATTAAATTGTAAGGAACTCAGTATGTTATGGGTATTTACATTTTAATGTCAATGAATTGTAATTTATCACTCTCTTTCATGGTTTGTCCTTTGGGTGCCCTGCTTAAGAAATCCTTGATATTATGTTTGGTATTATAAAGGCATTCTTCTATATTTTATTCTAGAACTATTAAAATTCTGTTTTTAATATGTATCTCTGTAATATGTATGGAATTGATTTTTGAGTGTGGTGTTAGGAGGGATTCAATTTCAGCTATTTTTTGTAAATGGTAGCCAATGGTCTGAGAATTATTTACCAAATAGTCAATGATTTCCCATTGATCAGCAATGCCGGTTCTATCATAAATCATTGCCTTTGTAAGTGTGGGCTGGTATCTGGGCTCTTTACTTAGTTATTTTAATCTGCTATCTATGTACCAAATTGCAATGTCTTCATTACTATACTATATAATTATATTACTATATAATTATTATACTACTATAATAATTCTTGATGTCAGGTTGGGCAAACCCCTCTATCTTGTTCTTTTTCTTTAGGATTGTCTTTGGTATTTTGCTCATTTGTTCATCCATATGAACCTGAAATCCAGTTTGTCCAGCTCCATGAAAAATTTTGTTGGGATTTTGATCAATTTGAGAACTGATGTCCTGAATAAAGTAAACTCCAGTAGTGATAGTATATCAGTGGACAGACTATATAGCTCTGTTTATCTAAGTCTTATTTAGCATCTTAATAAAGCTAATTTTTTTCCAATGGATTTTACAAATCTTTGGTTAAATTTATTTCTAAGAACTTTATATTTGTTGTTAGTATCTTAAATGGTAACTTTTTTAAAGTGAAAATTTCCATTGATGGTGGTATATGGAAATGTAATATATTTTATATTGATTGTAGTCACATCAAGTTGCCACATTCTCTTATCAATTCTAGTAATTTCTTCTAATAATTTTCCTTTTGGGTTTTCTACATAGACAATCATATAGCCTAAAGATAATATGAGTTTTGTTTCTTCCTTTCTTGTCCTTATGCTTTTTATTTTGTTCTCTTTTACTACTTTGCACTGGATTTAGAACACAGTATTGAATGAAAATTGACAAAGAATGTCCTTGTCATGCTTTTGATTTTGAGAGCATTGCTCCAAACTTTCACCATTAAGTGTGATTTTTGCCATAGATTTTTGATGCATATCCTTTATCATTTTAAGGAGATGTCTTTCCATTTTTAGTTTGCTAGAAGTCTTGTTTTGCTTTGTTCTGTTTTGTTTAATCATTAATGGGTGTTGTATTTTAGCAAATGCTCTTTTTAATCTACTGAAATGATAATATGTGTTTCTCCGTTAATAAGTTGGGATGAACTATATTAATAGATTTCCTGATGCATTCCTTGAATAAATATAAATCAATCATAATACTTAGATAGATACATAGGTACATAAATATTTAGATAGCATAGATAGAATTTCATTTACAAATATTTTCTTTAGCATGTTATATTCATGGTCATGAATGATATTGGCCTGTTTCTTTTATAGAAACCTTGTCTACTTTGGGTATCAAGGTTATACTGGTTCCTAAAATGAATTTGTATCTGTTCTTTATCTGTTTTTTGAAAAAAAAATTGTGTAATATTGAGATGATAAATTTCTTGAAAATTTTGTAGAACCATCTAGTTATTTTTTGTTTTGTTTTGTTATAGAAGTAGTTTTCAGGTAAAACCATTTAGTCCTAGTCTTTTATTTGCAGGGATATTTATAAACTCTTAATTTCTTTATTTTGTTAAAATATTTTTCTAGAAAGTAATCCATTGTATATAATTTTTTAATGTATTATTTCTCATTTCTTATTTTTATTCTGCTGCATGTGTAGTTATGTCAAACTTATCATTAGTAATATATGGTATCTCTCATTTTTATCCTTACTAAATATTGCCAGAGACATTTTCTATTATATATTAAAATTATTGGGGTTATTGATTTTTTCCATTGTCCTTTGTTTTCTCCTGCATTGATTTCTACTGTGATCCTTATTATTTACTTTTTTTCTTTGCATTTATTTTGTTGTTCTTTTTATAATGCCTTAAGAAATACATTTAGCTCATTGAATTTGGGGTTCCATCTTTTCTAATATCAAGATATAGATTTCTCTTTGCCTTGTACTTTTCATCAAATTATATTTGAAAATGTAGAATATTCATTACATTAAGTTCTACTCTTAATAAATATTCATTATGATGTATTCTTTAATACACAGCCTTCAAAAATTGTTCATTAATTTCAAAATATATTGGCTTTTTTAGATATATTTTTGTCATTACTTTATAGTTGTTGAATTTTAGTCAGATAATTTTATCTGTATAATACTGATTTTTAAAAAATTTATTAGATTCACTTTATGGATTAGTGTACAGCCAAATTTTGTAAAACTTCTATGTGTTTTTGAGAAAAATGTGTTTTCTTTCATTGCTAAGTGTAGCAGGAATTCAGAAATTCCTGTTTGGAAATTGTGCTGTTCACAAAATTCTCAGTATTCTAGCTAGTTTGTTCTTTTGTTTGTTTTCTGCTTAACATTTGAAATATTGAGGGAGATGTCCCAAAATCATGATGTGTTTTTCAGTTTCTCCTTGGAGTTCTGTCATTTTTTTATGTATTTTGAATCTACATTTTACTTGCATTTACATTGAATCTTGCCTTTGAATTATACCTTTTATCTCTATGTAGTTAACACTTCTTGAGAACTTACCATATTCTAGACTTTATTCTAAAATATGTATACACATTTAATCTTTAACACAACCCTATCAAGCAAGTACTAATTGCACTGAAATTTTACGGATGAAGAAATAAGCAGAACAAGCAACTTGTCCAAGGTCACAGAGCTGGTATGGGCCTGAACAGTGTGACATAAATAGTCCATATTCATAATAGATCATACTCTCTGTGCTTCTTATAATGATGCTTTATGCTTAATATTTGGCCTAAATTTCTATCTCTCTGTGATAATGTAATTACCTCAATTGTTTCTTGGTTAGTATTTCCCTGATATATCTTTTACTATCAATTTTTCTGTACCATTATGTTTTAGGTATATCTGTTATAAACAACGGATTGCTATGTTTTGTTCCACTGCCCAATTTGACTATTTATACCTTAAAACATGTAACTATGAAGGGTTTCTGTGTGTGTGTGTCTTGGTGTGAGTTTGTGTGTGTGTGTGTGTGTGTGTGAGAGAGAGAGAGAGAGAGAGAGAGAGAGAGAGAGAGAAAGAGTACAGGGAATACAGATAATAAAGAGAAGAGGTCGCTAAGAATTATTTTCATCTCTTGTATGTAGCAGTGAAGTAGGTGATGATATGGCATTTTGCAGTGTGGACTTTTACAACTTATTTATTCAAAAATACTTATTATGAGCCTACTATGTTCCAGATGCTGAGCTACAGGCCAGTGTTATAGAGATGAATGATGTGGTCTTAGAGCCCAAGGAGTCACAGCCTAAGGGAGAAGTAGCTAGAGTGTTGACCTCCAATGCACCAGGAGATATAATGAAGTGATACGTGAATTAACATATTGAATCCTCCCAACAACCAAAAGGAGAAGGTGCAATTATTACTCCTATTTTTCACATGAGGAAACTGAGGGGCAGGAAGGCTAAGTCCATCAAGATAATGCTAGTAAGCCATAAAACCAGGTTGTGAATATTAGTCTTTCTGACTGCAAAGTTTCATTTTCTTAATTATTATGCCTCAGAGTCATCTGTTTTTGAGAGAAGTCAAGCCGTAAAATTCCATGTGGTCACATAGTACCAGCACTGATAGTATGGCTTAAGCCCCTGTAGCTCACCTCTAGGTGCGTTGCCACGGTGATGGAGAAAATGGATGTTTTTGTAGCTGTAAGAACTCTTCTATCTCATCTATTGGAATGTGAGACCTAGAGTGGTTATGAAAACTGGGAGTGTCATATTTCATACTTTTCCTCAGACATCAGCAAAATTTGCTTAAAATGACCTATTCTTGCTCCATACACAAAACCAAAAGAAGACGACTAAGTAGATTGGAACAATTACGGTCTGAGCACAAATCAAGCAAAGCTTTATTATTTTACTTTAGGGTCCTACGTGATTTCTAAGGCTCATCGTGATGTGGGCCCTGACAGTCTCTCCAGTCACATTTACCATCATACCCCTAGTCTCTAAAGTGACATTCCCAAATCCACATGATTACGTAGACATTATATATTTTCACATATCTAAGATTTTGTACATTCTAGCAACCTGCCTGTGTTGCCTCCCCGAGCTTTGCCTGTGAAATTTCTTTTCTCAGGCTCAGCCTAAACAGCAAGGGAGTCCCCCAGAGAAAAACAGTGTCCCTGTCTCTGTTGTCCCACAGCCCATGCACCATTCCTTGAAGCACACTTTATTGTAAACAGGACAAGCTACGTAATTTGCACAACCATTAAGAATTTGAAGACAGCAGCAGCAGAACATTAAACTAAGTGAAAGACCCTTTGAAGCCTGGGCTCCGTGCCCGTGAGGTTGACACTGACTGTAAATTGCTTTAAGTTTCCTTCTCTTTCTCTTAGATTTGTGGGGGATGATACTTTAATTCATCTCTGCATTCCACCCCAAACACATAGCAAGTTCTCAATAAATATTTGCTAAAAGTCATGGAATGGGTTAAGTTTGGCTCTCTGGGGTGGGTGACCATGCGTGCTATTATGTTTTTCCTTGTCCTAGCATTTTTTTCTTGGATATACAGTATGACATTATTCTCAGTAGTTGGACAGGCTGCAGAGAAGGGATATAGTTTTCTCCTTCCACTAAGCAAAATATGGTGCTGTCGGAGCCTTCGTGGCATCCAAGACAAAAATCTTGGAGGGAGATTGGGATTGACATATATACACTAATATGTATAAAATGGATAACTAATAAGAACCTGCTGTATAAAAAAATAAATAAAATTCTAAAATTAAAAAGAAAAACAAGCTTTTTGTTTTATTTTGATTTTTTTTTCTTTTGTCAATCTGTGTCCAGGAATCTCATAGAGAGCAACCCTTTGGTATGTCATGGTACCCAAGAAACTTGAATTAAATACCTTGGAATATGGAAAGCTGAAGTCATTACATTCTGTACATTTACATGTTGCACAACCATCACCACTATCTAGTTCCAAAATAATTTCATCACCCCAAAATGGAACTCTACTGTTTACTCATGAATCCCCATTCTCTCATCTTTTTAGCCCCTGGAAACCACCAATCTGCTTTCTGTCTCTATGGATTTTCTTATTTTTTTATATTTTTTATTTATTTATTTTGGCCACACCACGTGGCTTGTGGGATCTATGGATTTTCTTATTCTAGGTATTTCATATAAATGAAATCAACTAGTGTGTGTCTTCCAGCTCTGTTCCTTCTCAAGATGTTTGCTTTCTGGTCCCTTGCAACTCCATAAAAATATTAAGATCAACTTTTCAATTTCTGAAAAAAAGATCATTGAGATTTTGATAAGGATGGCATTGAATCTGCAGATGACTTTAGGGAGTATTACCATTTTAACAATATTAAGTCTTCCAATCCACACAAATATCAATGTCTTTCCCTATATTTAGTTATTTTATTTAGTTCAGCAATAATTTGCAGTCTTCATTGTATAAGTTTTGCATCTCTTAGGTTAAATATATTTCTAAGTATATTATTCTTTCTGATGATACTGTAAATGGAATTTATTTCTTAATTTCCTTTTAGATTGTTCATTTTCAATGTATAGAAATAAAACTAAACTTTGAATACTGATTTATATCCTGCAACTTTGCTGAATTTATTAGCTATAATAGTTTTTTTTTAATCCATGTGTATATATGGATTCTTTAGGGTAATCTGCAAATAGAGATAGTTTTACTTCTTTTCCGATTTGGATGACTTTTATTTATTTTTCTTGCCAATATTCTCAGCCCAATATTAAACATTCATGGTCAAAGCAGGCATCCTGGTCTTGTTCCTAACCTTAGGAGTTTTTATGAATGCTTTTAGTCATGTTGACACACTATTCCTATTTTTGTTTGTTTTTTGGGTTTTTTTGGCGGTACGCGGGCCTCTTACTGCTGTGGGCTGTCCTGTTGCGGAGCACAGGCTCCAGACGCGCAGGCTCAGTGGCCCTGGCTCACAGGCCCAGCCACTCCGCGGCATGTGGGCTCTTCCCAGACCAGGGCACGAACCCGTGTCCCCTGCATCAGCAGGCGGACTCTCAACCACTGTGCCACCAGGGAAGCCCACTATTCCTATTTTGTTGAATATTTTTATGATTAAAAGGTTGAATTTTGTTAAGTGTTTTTTATGCATCAATTGAAATTATCATTTTTCCCATAATTCCATTAATATGATGTGTTACATAGATTAATTTTTGTATGTGGAACTACCCTCACATTCCTGGAATAAATTACAATTGTTTATGGTGGGTAATCTTTTTAATATTCTGCAGGATTCTGTTTGCTAGTACTTTTGTTGAGGATTTGCACAACAATATTCATAAGGGATATTATTTTATAATTTCCTCTTCTTGTGATGTCTTTGGTTTTGGTATCAAAGTAATGCTGACCTCATAGACTGAGTTAGGAATGAGTTCACTTCTAATTTTTGGAAGATTTTGAGAAGGATTTGTGTTAATTCTTCTTTAAATATTTAGTAGAATTCACCAGTAAGGCCATCTGGCCCTGGGATTTTTTGGTTGGGAGTTTTTTGATTGCTGACTCAATCTTCTTACTCATTGTTGATCTGTTCAGATTTTCTGTTTCTTCATAATTCAGTTTTGATAGTTTGTGTGATTCCAGGAATTTTTTTCTATTTTATTTAAGTTATCTAATTCATATACAATTGTTTGTAGTACTCTCTTATAATACCTATTATTTCTGTTAGGTTGATAATAATGTCCTCATTTTCATTTCTGATTTTAATAATTTGAATCTTCTTTTCTCCTTGTCAGTCTAGGTGAATGTTAGTCAATTTTGATGACAATTAAAAGAACCAATTTCTGGTTCTATTCTGTATTTCTTTTATCTCCTCTCCAATCTTTATTATTTCCTACTTCTACTAGCTTTGGGTTTAGTTTGCTCTTATTTTTCTAGTTCCTTAAGGTGTAAAGTTGGGTTAGTAATTTAGGATCTTTCTTCTTTTAAATGTAGGTGTTTATTGCTATAAATTTCTCTCTCTTTTTTCCTGCATCCCATAGTTTTGTTATGTTGTATTTTCATTTTCATTTGTCTCAAATTATTTTCTAAATTCCCTTGTGATTTCTTCTTTAATTCATTGGTTGTTTAAGAGTGTGTTGTGTACTTATCCACATATTTGTGAATTTTCCAAATTTCCTTCCATTATTCAAAAAACTCTGCCTTAGCCTTTACTTCTTGGTTGCACAGAGCCTGAAGGTCAGCCAGTGGTGAGAACTTAGTGTCTCCTCAGGTCATTTTTGAGGATATATTCTTCCCTAGGCATTCATGCAGACTTCTAGAGTCTTCAGAATTTGTGGGAGTTTTTCAAAGTCTTTATTCTCCAAGTATTTCCTTCCCAAGTCTCTTCTTTCCTAGGCTTTTTGTTATATTTCTTAACCCAATGGGTATCTTTTGTGCCAGGCAGCATCTAATATATTTGCCTTTAAAATTTTTTGACAGACACTGCCCTGGGAGCCACTGCAGTTCTAGGGATGCTATGAGACAGGCAAAACAAAAGGAAACACTTAAGCCAATTCTTCAGGGAGCCATAAGCAAGGTCAAAACATACAATGACAATTCTTTGAGAAGAAAATCCATATTGCTTCCTGTGGTATCAGCAACCTGCACTGGGAAGTTGCCCGGCCATTTAAAGCCACTGCCTCACTGGTGTGTGGTAGATGGTAACAGGGTAAATTAAAATGTCACAGAGCTCTTCCACCAAAATGCAGCAGTCTTTTTTTTTTTTTCATTAAGCAGTTCCTTCGTTGTTGTAAGTTTAGATTCCTGAGTTCCAAAAAAGTTGAATCTGACAGTTTTTGTCAGCTTCTCTATTGCTCTTGTGAAGGTTTGGCATTTTAGCCTTCCTTCCTTCAGACATCACTTTTATTACTTTCAAGTATTTGTACGTTGGAAAACAACATAGACAGCTATGATCTGAAATGGCTTCAAATTCCAAATATTTACTGATTACCTTCTATTGTGTGTTTCAGTCTCTGGTAAAAGGAATGGGGATACACTAATGAGGTTATTAGCCAACTTTTATTGAGGGCTTACAGGTCAGGCATTGTTCTGAGTGAGTTATGTGTCTTCACCCAGTCAATATACACAACAATCCTGGGAGGTGGCTATTTTATGTAAATTTTACAGATTATAAAACTAAAGTGCAGTGATGTTGAGTGACTTGCTTCTAGTAAAGATATGGCACCAAGATTTTAATTCAAAAACACTGGCTCCAGAGCTTGTGCTCTGGACTACTACCCTCTACTACCAACACTATAGAGAAATAGTTATCAATGAAGAATAATAACATTGAGAGTAATAACAATGAGTCATTTGTTTTCTGTGTCATAGATATACAGTAGAATAAAGAGTTCCGGTCTCATGGAAGAGAATTGATTGATTCGTATGCTCCTTCCTTTTCAGTCTTCACATACTATCTTGGTGTAGTTTAATTACTTTTTGCTTTGCTTTTGCCCTTGTCAATACTTTTGAGATGAACCTAGGGCTAGCACTGATTTTATCTATTTTGACTTATTTTGATACATTTCCATTTGGTGGCCAACAATTACTTTAAGTGTCTTTTTGAAATCACATTTCTTCTTAATTGGCCCATAATTCTAGGTTGTGACATTTGTGGGTATCGATTTAGTTGTTTTCTTGTGCTAATGTCTGGGATAACTTTTACAAAATTAAATAATAATTCCCCAAATTAAAGCGAATTTGGTGCCACTCCACTGCCATGTGTAAGAATAGATTTGAAATCTCTTTGACAGCAGCTGAAATGGACCCTTAAACTCAGCTGCATTAATGTCACGAGTCTGGAGAAGAACATTAAAACTCCTAAGTGGAAGATTAACTAAAGATTATAACAAACGTCACAAAAAATGAAAGAGGATTTGTGGATTTAGAGAATTTGATACTGTAAGCACAACGTAAGAAAATGACATGGTGCTTAAATTGCAAGGCTCTGAGACACAGCTGATTTTCTTTTTTAACCCCTTGAAATGAATTGAAGTTCATAGATGAGCTCATGAAAAAAATAACATTCATGAAATACACATGCCAGTTTTCCTTCTAAAATCATAGCACTGCCATGTTTTCTCCCTGATAAGTAATTTGCTACAGGTCATTTGGACAACTCTCTAAAATATTTTGTGGTGTAAACCTTAATTGGGTAAATTTGAGACGTTGTTTTTTTTTTTTAATTGCAGCTATGTCTCCACATTCCGTTGAAAACAATGCTCTGCTAGGTAAGTGCTTAATTGCTAAACAAAATAAATATATGTTAAATTCCAAACAAAAGAACTCTGCATTAAATTACTATAAAAATGAGGAAAGTCTAAACCCCGTTTTCTCAAGACCTGACATGTGACAGGTCTGACATGTGACAAGAGGAAGGTCATTAGCACCTATAAGCCAAAAGCATGTTTGTCTTAATCCATTTGGGCTACTATAAAAAAATACTAGAGACTGGGTAACTTATAAACAAAATAAACTTATTTCTCACAGTTGTAGAGTTTGGGAAGTCCAAAAATAGAATCCTGCAAATTTGGTGTGGTGTCTGGCGAGGGCCAACTTCCTGGTTCATAGCTGGTGCCTTCTTACTATACTCTCACATGGTGAAAGAGGCTGGGGAGCTCTGTGAGATCTCTTTTATAAGGCCATTAATTCTGTTTATGAAGGCACCTCCCCATGATCTAATCACCCCCAAAAGGTCCCATCTCCTAATACAACATCTTTGGGGGTTAGGGTTTCAACATATGAAATTTGGGGGGACACAAACATTCAGGCCATAGCAATATCTATGAGGTTTTTATTATTCTCATCCCAGCTTTTACTGCAAAGCCCTACCCTAAGACGCAGTCATGGGAGCACTCAAACACACACACACACACACACACACACACACACACACACACACACACACACACACACACACACACACACACACACACACACTCTTCCCAAACCCATTTGCCCTCAAGAGGCTAACTGATAAAATCAGTCTATGAGTTAGTGAGGGATTGTCAGGGCATTAGATTTTAATCAAAAAGAATACGTTCTCTGATTTTATGTTCCCAGAGTTCTGTTGCGTTTTATTTGGATACATCAAATAAACATCATATGTTGAGTTAGATAAGGAGATGCTTATTTAAAAGAATCATTGTAATAAGGGAAGGTTTACTGTTGAAATAAGGGAAGGGGGGCTGTTGCAATAATGAGGACACTCCAAACATGAGATTTGCAAATGTCTCAGAGATCAGGCAGAAGGAATTTTCTTTTATAGAGAGGGGTAAACAAGGTTAGAAAGAACCAAACATAGTATGGTGGAGTGGGAAGAGTGGGTAACATGATAATACAGTTGAGCAGGAAATGTTTTTCCTTTGGGTCAAGGTTAGCTTATTCTTGGGTGGGACACTTAAGGAGGGGTTGTTTTGCATTCCACTGCTGGCTCTGGGTAAATAAAAATTCATGGGGCTGGGAGAAGTGAAAATTAACTAAAGTCTGATCAAGTCATGTTAGCAGGTATTTTGTCCAGATTTGTCAGTGGCAACAAACAATTCAGCTAATCATTAATAAGACAAAATATGGGAATTTGGTAGATCTGTGAATGGCCTGGGCCTAGGTAAAACAAATGGGTCATCTGTGGGTCTTATCTAAGTCATGTGAGGAAGGGTGGTTCTTTTCAGTAACTTTTGGGAACACAAAAGAGGATTTCTTAATCTGGATGTTTTCCAGGAGAAAAGTAAACTGTACTGGGCTCAAGTAAAGTTCAACATTGTCAGATATAAATGAAAAGATAACAAACCAAGCAGTGTGTTGGCTAATCAGCCACTTTGAATATCCCTTGTACATCATGTACACACATTCTGTATCAAGCCTTCTGATCCTACTACTACTCTCATAATTTCCCCTTGAGTCAAGTAACTTGACCTCAGAGGTCACTGCTTTGGGGCTTCCTGTTTCACCAAAATCAAGAGGTCTTGCTTATCCTCCCATTTCACCTTTCTATCACTGTAATAATCAAGATCGATGCCTGGATCCAACTCAAGTTCCATGAGTAGTTTTCACATAATTTTCACCTTAGAGGCCTAGTATTAAGGGAAGATTGGGAAACCATTTGGTAAGACAATTAAACAATCAGTAAAGCTTAACAAATTTTCATGCTGTGAAGAGCAAGTTATTAACTGAGACCATCTGGGGGTCAGATGTTCAGCCTTCAGCCAGGATTCAAAACTGACAAATTTGTTTAGTGCCTTTGACCTCTCAGGCATTGTCTTCATATTATTTCAGCAATACCCAACAAGTCCATTTACTCCTGCTGTTATATCAATTCTATCAAAACTAACCCTCAGTGACTCAAAGCATCCCAAAACAGATCTGCAGAAAATGTGCTGATGAAGTCAGTCACATGTATATAAAATGACTGGCAGGGCTTAATACGTGAGCCTTCTGAGACACAATTTTATGGTGATTGTAGTTGTTATTTTGTTTGTTGCTTACCCCTCCCCCCTTCCAAGGACAGGATAAGAAGATGTTTTATGTTACTTAATGAATAGTAGTGTGGTCTGTTAGATCTTTAGCTGGTCTGACCATTTTTGGTGCTTCACACACTACTGGAAGGCACCATGCTCATGAAGACCCATTCTGAAAAATTACAGTGTTTATATCAAATCAATTCTATGAACTTGTGTCCAGGCAGAAGCCCTCCTACTAGGTCAGGCCAGGGTGTGCAGAGGGCAGACTCACCAGCAGGCTTCTGTATTTGAGTTTGGTGGTTTACCAGAAGTCTGTGCCCTGGCGAGTCCTGCCTGCCCACTTTCCCATGGCTTCCTGTTATCACGCTTTTTTTTTTTAACAGCTTTATTGGAGTATAATTGCTTTACAATGGTGTTACTTTCTGCTTTATAACAAAGTGAATCGCTGTACATATACATATATCCCCATATCTCCTCCCTCTTTCATCTCCCTCCCACTGTCCCTATCCCACCCCTCTAGGTAGTCACAAAGCACTGAGCTGATCTGCCTGTGCTATGCGGCTGCTTCCCACTAACTATCTATTTTACATTTGGTAGTATATATAAGTCCATGCCACTCTCTCACTTCGTCCCAGCTTACCCTTCCCCCTCCCCATGTCCTCAAGTCCATTCTCTCGTAGGTCTGCATCTTTGTTCCTGTCCTGCCCCTAGGTTCTTTATAACCATTTATTTTAGATTCCATATATATGTGTTAGCATACGGTATTTGTTTTTCTCTTTCTGACTTACTTCACTCTGTATGACAGATGCTAGGTCCATCTACCTCACTACAAATAACTCAATTTTGTTTCTTTTTATGGCTGAGTAATATTCCATTGTATATATTGCCACATCTTCTTTATCCGTTCTTCTGTCGATGGACACTTAGGTTACTTCCATGTCCTGGCTATTGTAAATAGAGCTGCAATGAACATTGTGGCACATGACTCTTTGAATTATGGTTTTCTCAGGGTATATGCCCAGTAGTGGGATTGCTGGGTCATATGGTAGTTCTATTTGTAGTTTTTTAAGGAACCTCCATACTGTTCTCCATAGTGCTGTATCAATTCACATTCCCACCAACAGTGGAAGAGTGGTCCCTTTTCTCCACACCCTGTCCAGCATTTATTGTTTCTAGATTTTTTGATGATGGCCATTCTGAGTGGTGTGAGGTGATACCTCATTGTAGTTTTGATTTGCATTTCTCTAATTATTAGTGATGTTGAGCATCCTTTCATGTGTTTGTTGACAATCTGTATATCTTCTTAGGTCTTCTACCCATTTTGGGTTTGGGTTGTTTGTGTTTTTGATATTGAGCTGCATGAGCTGCTTGTAAATTTTGGAGATTAATCCTTTGTCAGTTGCTTCATTTGCAAATATTTTCTCCCATTCTGAGGGTTGTCTTTTGGTCTTGTTTATGGTTTCCTTTGCTGTGCAAAAGCTTTGACGTTTCATTAGGTCCCATTTGTTTATTTTTGTTTTTATTTCCATTTCTCTAGGAGGTGGGTCAAAAAGGATCTTGCTGTAATTTATGTCATAGAGTGTTCTGCCTATGTTTTCCTCTAAGAGTTTGATAGTGTCTGGCCTTACATTGAGGTCTCTAATCCATTTTGAGTTTATTTTTGACTTCAATTTTTAATGCTGTCCCACTCATTCACTTCACTCTGCTTCCCTGAGTATGACAGGCATTCTCCTGCCTTAGGGCCTTTTATTAGTCATGTCCTTTGCCTGGTTTGTTCCTTCCTCTGATAGCCACTTAACTATTCCATCATCTCCTTTATGTCTTTGTTCAAATGTCTTTTTCTTGGTTAGAACTACCCTGAATACCCTAATTAAAATTGCAACCTGCATCTCTCTGCTCCTACCCCTACTCTCCTAATGTTACCCGAAAACGGGGTTTGCCCATTGGTGGGTGTTGAGCCAAAAAACACAACCAAGCCAAAGAGCTGGAGAAGGAAGGGTGTATTACTTGCAGCCAATAAGGAGAACACCAGGGATCTTTCCCAAAGCAGTGTCTCCTCGAACAGCAAAATGCAGTACCTGCATATTCATGAAGGGGCTTGAGCAAAGGAGAATTCAGCATAGAATTGGTGCAGAGGTGACAGAGTCCAGGCTCTAGTTGATTAAAGTCACGAGGGTCAGAGAAGGTCAGCATCATCATTCCTTAGGTTCCAGTTTATCTGGTGGTTGAGTGATCCAGGGGGTTTGAATTTTTCAAAACAGCTCAAGAATGTGCTTCAAGCTAATCTTTACCTTTGAAATGGAACTGGGAGTCTTTACAACTGATATATTGTTTCCCATATGGTTAAGTTGTCTCACTGGCCTGGTAATAGCTATTTTTACCTTCTTTTGTCCCTTTAAACTCATTAACTACTGAGACCTATTCTTCTGCAAGGGCAAGCATTGTAGCCAGGCTTAGATCACAAAATGGCTTAGGCCTAACATGGCTTCTCTTATGTCAAGAAATCCATGCCTGGCTCTTTTTCCAGGGACCACCCCCCATCCTATCTGCTTACACTCATCTTCCTTACCATGTTCTACTTGCTGTTACACAGCAGTTATCATATTCAAGCAACCCATATAATTTATTTATTATGTTCACTGTCTTTCTCCAGTTAAAAAGTGAGATTTTGACATTTTTCTATTGTTATATCTTGGCACCTGAAATCATGCTCAGCACACCGTAGGTAATCAATAATTGTGTGTTAAATTAGCTCTATGTTAAATAAAATGATTTTTATCAATAGATAATAAAATGGCATACAATATAATTAAATACTCTTCCATGATATAAAACTATTCCTAATATATGTGTTCAACCTGAGTTATGCTCTATTTCAAATTAATAGCCAATATTACTGTTGTCCTTTTGGTATGAAATAATAATTGAATGTGGTCAGATGAAAAGCCTTGCCAGTCTTTTTGTTTATCCTGGAGGTGGAAACACTTTCTCATGTATTGCAAATCATTCTTCCATCATTACCAGTTGTCACAAATATTATGTATTTTTCTATTTTAGATGTCTTTTTTGATGATAGGAATGGTTAAAACTTAGATTCTAATAGAATCTCCAATATCCTTGTAAACAAAAAATGAAAATTGTTTTCTCCCCTTCCACTAGTCAGATATACTTAGTCATGACTCTTTTATCCCATAAATACACTTCTCTCTTCTTGCTCAAGGCAGTCCTTTCTTATAATATCTTGCTATCATTTAAGATGGCTGACCTAAGTCAGAGAACTGTGAAGGAGAGGAGACTTGCAACTGTAGAGTTAATGGCATGCAAACTCCCACTTTGTTTTCACTCTCTTGTAGAGAAGACTGATTATATTTGAAGAAAGGTAGTAAATGATTGTCATAAGGAAAAGGAAAAAAGGATCAATTCCAACCATCTCTAAGGAGCAGAGAAAATCTGAAAAACAAACGTTCATTCAGGGTTCCCAGCCCCAAGAGAGTGCATGAGGAGAGTCGCAGTCTGCTAATCCCAGAGATACCAATCCCACAGAGTGAGAGATTCAGGAGAACCATATTGTTAAGAACCTACTGAAATAACGTTCAGAGCAAACACTGAAAATGAATGCTGGCTGTGAACTGTTCATTTGAATGGAGCCTTGGAAGTGTAAATGCTACAAATCCAAGAAAGCTCAAAGGTAAGGCTAAAGGCTAAATGGAGCAGGGCCTGTGCCCACACAGGCGGATAGTGACTACACTGTCCTTGCTTCCTCTTTCCAAAGCCCTAACATAAAAATCAAGAGAGAAGCCACCACAGTGATTACAGAATTACTCAAAATGAAATGTAAGAAAGAAGAGTTAGTGGAAATCATTCAGGCTGGAGGGAAGAATGGTCAGATTTCTGCAGTGCATAGGAACTATTTCATGGACAATTAAAAGAAAGATGGTGACTTACTGTTCTCCACTGAAGAGAGACAGAATTAAGCTGAAGGATAAAGTAGAAATGTTAAGAAGGAGGATCTTCTTTCTTTTAGAGATTAGTAAATCCTCAGGTTTTCTGATTTAGCAACTTCTGGGTACCTCTTTCCCTGGGAAGTAACTTGAACAGTTTCCTCCATGTCCCTGGAATTGAATGTGAAACCATGAAGAGAATGAATGCATAGGTACTCTTGATATAACCGAGGCATTTGTGTTACACAGCACTCCCATCGCTCCCTGCTTGGTTTCTTTCACTGCTTCTAGTAAGTGCTGCTGTTGGGGAGGAAGAAATTTCCCTCTCCCCTTCTAGGTTCTTCTGGCTGGCCTAAGAATTAAATTGACATGAGACAGATTAACAGGAGATCACACAAAAGTTTAATAACATGTATACATGGGAGAGACCCAGGAGAACTGAGTAACTCTACAAAATGGTCAAAACCCTCACCTTGAATACCATCTTCAGCTAAATACAAAAGAGGATATTGGGGGTATTAATTTTGAAATCAAGAAGGACCCTGTGGGGCCCACCCAGGTACAAATCCTTTCCTTGTCTCCCCCATTTCTTGTTTGTAGAAAAAAGGCTTCATTCAGCCTCCTTGACCTTCCCTGAGTTCCAAAGGACAGATTCAAATAATTGCTAATCAGAAAAGTGAGGAACTGCAGAGGCAAAGGAGGAGCAATCAAGAAACAATGGTGCAGTGATGGGCCAGGGTCCTGGTTCCTCCTCAAGGGATATACAAAACAATATCTTTGAGTTCTTCTGCAGGAACTAAGGGCCCCCTCTCAGATGGAGGACGGTTACTTCAGGCTGAGCACAAGATTCCTGGAACACCATCCTTTTACCTCACCACCAACCAATCAGAAGAAAGTGTGTACACAGTGGAAGATAACGGAGACTCTGACCCCTTCCCCGAATGAGTAACTGTGATCTCTTTCTCCCTTTAAAAACTGTCATGGTCAGCAGAATCTTCAGAGTTGGTTCTTGGATATGAGTCCACCTTTTCCCCAAGTTACCAGCCTCCTGAATAAAGCAACCTTTACTTTCCAACCAACACTTGTCTCTCGAGAAATTGGCTTTTGAGTGGCAAGCAGCCCAACCTGAGTTCTGTAACAGTTTGGGACTTCAAAGGGGAGGAAGGCAATTCACATAGGGATGGAAAAGCAAAGGTTTGGTAAAGAAATGTTTCCTGGGCCAGGCAGAGACAATGGGATGCAGAGTGGACTCTGATCTCTAAGACCTAACCCCACCGCACCTAGCCCATATTCTTTGCAGATGTCTCTGGTGATAGCTCTGTTCCTGGAATAGGTCCTCTATCTAAATTCTTCAGGAAGTTAGGGGGAAAGTCAAAGCTTTTTTCTGAATCTTTTGGATCTTGATTCTTTTTGGCTCGAAATAATCCACTTGCCAAAGATTCATTTTGGGGTGGCAAATTTTGTTCCCTACACTAGCATCACCTTTGTGATATGCCACTCTCAAGTTGTTTGATGCCATTATTCAAAAACCTGTTTACTGAGTACCACCCATGTGCCTAGATAGACAATGAATATATAGAAGTAAGTAAAAACAGAACTCTGTCATCATGGGGCTTATGCAAGGAGAAGAGGGAACAGAAAAGGAAATAAATATGATTTCATATAGTAAGTAGTGCTATGAAGAAGATCAGGGTGCTGAGTTAGTCAGTGATTTTGTGTGTGTGTGTGCATGAGATAGGGACTTAGGGAAGGCCTCTCTGAGGAAGTCACTGGTGAGCTGAGACCTGAAGGCCAAAGCAAGCAGGAAGAAGCTTTACAAAGAAATGGGTCCGAAGAAACAGCAAACATAAAAGGCCTGGATGGGACCCATTGGCCTGCAGTCCTGGGCCTCTTCAACACCAGTGCCTGTTTACTTAGTCTTTAAAGAACAAAGCAAAACAAAACAAAACAAAACTACATGAATCTTCTGATAAAAAGAATAGAAAGCTTTGACATTTTCCCAAATGGCAACCAGTCACCCCAAACAAAAATTAAGATTAGATGGTAGAAATTAATATTTTTATCAAGTCAAACATTCAGAGGTCATTGCTAATCATATCACACCAGGTCTCACTGGCAGGAAGCGCTGCAGCAGAGATTTGAAGATTCACTTTTTCATACTGATCTGAACATAGGATGATAGTTGAATACAATATGAGACATGTCTAATGGTGGCTAAGAGTCAGCACTCTGGAGCCAAATTGCCTGAATTTGGATCCTGGCTCTACCATTTACCAAATCTGTGACTCTGAGCGAGTTACGTAAAACTGCTCTGAGTTTTAATGACCTCATCTGTAAATCATAGATAAAAATAGTATTCACTCCAGAGAGTAGTTATAATGATTAATTGCATTCATATTTGTAAAGCACATAGAACAGTGCCTGACTCCTAGTATTAAATAAGTTTTGGTTAAATAAAAATAAAATTAAATAATTATTATGGATAACCTGAGCTAAATGTTGACATTAACTGTAAGAATGTCTTCATAATACTTGCTGCAGAAGAATCATTCCATACATTGTGGATTAAATACATTGTGGATTTGCATCAGTGCAAATTTATAATTCCTTATGAGTTGAATGAAAGTTTCCTTTTTGGATTACCCGTGAAGGGTATGCTAAGTCAATTGTTAGTATAAAGAACTTTGTCATGTATGTTAAAGTTTCTTAAGGGATTACATTTTTTTCCTCAAGCATTTTAACACTATCTCTTTGTAAGTGCACATTTGAAGTACTAATTATTACTCTTAATTTTTTATTTACTTTATAATAATTATACCTAGAAACATCATGCAAATGCATTTAAAACATACATATAATTTAATAAGTCAATCTAACTTTATTTTCCTCCTCTGTTTATTCCCTTCTCTTTCTATGTCTTATGTGTAATAAAACAGAAGGCAGGATACCTCAGGTAGGCAATTTCCAATGTGGTGTGTTTTCTAAATAAAAAGTAGACCTTTAGATTCTCTTCTTCCTTCCAACCCAACCCTACACACAACATAAGGATTATAGAATTTCCTAACTACTGAGAAGTACTGTCCCTAACATATGCTTCATGAAACTCTCAGACTTTGTGTTGTTGTTCAACATTCATGCCCTGGTGTTAGTGCCATGTATCAGGGAGCGTCTAAACATCTCACCATGTTCTTTTATATGTATATATATATATATTTTTTTTTTCAGAAATAAGAAGCTGACACGTAGTACTGTATATGGAGTGGCCACACTGTTCTTTGCTTAATATTGTTAGCAACTGATTTGCAGATATTTGTACAATTACTTGTCTTTTTCTGTTTCTCAGATGATCTCTACAAAGAAACACTATGTAAATTCAGCAGGTCTCAAATTTTAGTCCCCAGTACTTGCTTTTGTGAGCAGTCCATTTTATATCACTTACTATGATGTCAGTACCAAACTGTGCATATAAATTTTGCTCATGTGCCCTATGTAGTACTGTGATGACACTTCTGTTCCTGTTTATTGAGACTATTATGGCTGCAATTCTATCCTGCATCTTATATCGAATCCCCCATCATGTGTGGGCCTCCACGTCTGGTGACGTGTCACCACTCAAGTGTTCGCAACTCCTCAAACAAGCTTCTTCACACCGAGTCATCTGCCTACTTCAAACCCTCAAAATATATTCAGATTTTTCCCCTGTTTCTTGTTAAATTAAAACAAAACAAAACAAAAAACTGCTTGTCAATCAGTTGTAGCTACATACACCAAAAGACACTAGATGCAAAAGATACCTTGTGTTTATCCATTCATCCGATGATGGACACTTAGGTTGTTTCCATCTCCGGGCTATTGTAAATAGAGCTGCAATGAACTTTTTTGGTACATGACTCTTTTTGAATTATGGTTTTCTCAGGGTATATGCCCAGTAGTGGGGTTGCTGGCTGGGGACCATGAGTATAAACACTGTGACCTGAGGAATTTTTCTTGCAAAGAATTCCCACTGTCATTATCTGTAGGGAACTAATGCCTCGTCTCTGACTCTTCTGGGAAGCTCCCCTACACACCACATGTGGGCTGGCAGACCTGGAACCAGATCAGTGCATAGCTGCAAAAGCTTTCTAGTCCATGTTGTAATTTTTGTGCAGTTTTGTTTTCAGTGCCAGTCATTTCATACTTACACCATTTAACCTCAAAAAATATTTATTGGGTCTCTATTACATTTCAAGCACTTAGCTGGGTATAATGATGAACAAGACATGGTCTCTGCATTCCACAAGTTCCATGGATACCAAAGATGAAAAGTGGGTAAACAGTCTAATTCACAGTACAGAGCAGTGAATGCTAAGCTATGGAAGCTCAGAAAGCAAGCAAGTTCCTTAAGGCAAGGTCAGAGAGGATGGGGGAGGAGACAGTAGGGGTCATGATGGCATTTCCTGAGAGCATGAGGCTAAATGAGTCTAAGAGTTTCTTTCCAGCTCTGTTTCTGTGATATTTCTCACCCCATATGTTAACTCTAATCACTGCTGACTTCCCATTGTACAGTGTTCATATACTTGAACCCTAGTATTAAAGCTCTAGGAGAATAGTAGGGGTTACCAGTAATTGAGAAGTGTGATGAGTGTGATGACTTCAGAGCAAGTGTGCAACACTTAGCCTCTGTTTCATTAAACCTCAACTAGGTTGGAAAGAAGAGAGAAGAGAAAGATAATTAAGGAATTCCAACTTGATAAGCTTTGGGGAGGTCGGAGTAAAGGAGATCATTTGGTAGCCAAAGGTATGAGATAACAAGATGCTTTAAGAAGACAGTGATGCTGTTCAGTAATAGAAGAGTGACAAGAAGGGGAAGGGAAAAGGTGTGCAGCATGAGGAGTCATCATAGGAAAGAGGAGAGTGGAGCAATGCATCTCCAAAGAAACTGATGAGCCGGCATTTATATGAATCCTTAGGAAACATGCTTACTCTTCTGCCACACTATGATGAGGCACTTTTCCCAGGTTGTTTCTAAAACAGATATTTTAAACATTCCAGATGGCATGTGTTTCAGCATCCCAAAATTATTGATAATTATAATCTACAGACATTATCACATTAATTTATGATAAAACTCTTTCAATGTGATGAAAAAGAAAGTGCCCCTTAGTAATTTACTTCAGATGCAATATTTACTCATGCATAGGGCTGATGTACTCTGCTATCACACATTAGGGGCATCCCCAATTATGTGTTCCTTTCTGCCTCATAACTTGCCTCCATCCTCTGGGACTGCATTAACACCACCCTTCCTCTCTATTCTGCATGCCTAACTCTTAGTCATTTCTCAGGTCCTGAATTCAATGTCATTTCCTGATAAGCCTTCCCTGGCCCACAAGTATAGGTCAGACACTCCTTTAATAGGCTATCCTAACACTATAATTTTCTTTTATAATACTACAACCGTAATTATAAAATCATTTGTGTTATCGTTTAGTGTCTTCCCTCCACCACTTTCCTAGTTAGAATGTAATTTCCATAAAGGCAGGGGTCACCATATTCCCAGGCATTGTCAGAAAGTCTAACACATGGTAGGTAGTCATTAAATCTTTGCCAAGTGAATAGATGATTCAATTTAAATGAAATTATTAGACCAAATATGTATAGAAATATCTGAGGTTCCTGATACACAGTTGCTAGGAACCTATAGAATAGATTATATATTTTTTCATTTAGGACAAACTCCTTTTTGATATTGCTAAGATTCATCTGTGATATTCTGTTTATTTAGTTATTGGCCACACAATGCAGCTTGCGGGATTTCAGTTCCCCCACAAGGGATTGAACCCCTTGAAGCTGGGCCACAGCAGTGACAGCGCCTAATCCTAACCACTAGACCACCAGGGAACTTCCCTCTGATATTTTAACATACACATGACTGTAGCAACATTATTCAAACTGGTCAAATGCCACTCTAACCAATACTTGGCATTTCCCATTTGCTTCAGTGAAAATGAAATCAAACTTCCTAAAGCATTGTGTACATATTTGGTTTAACTGAGATTACTACGTTGAGCATAACATGCCCTGGCTAATTAAATTTTCTATGTACTAAGAGTTAAATGGAAAATTACTTTTGTCTCACCTCCTTTACAACTTTTTGAAAATATTATATGATAGAAGAAAATTTAGATCCCAACCTCAGACTGTAAATCAACATGGGTGTTGTATAAAATAAAAAGTTAAAGTTCAGAAAAGAATAATTAGAGGAATAGATGACTTTCTAAGTATGCTACTTCATTATGCACAGAACATCGTGACAGTATAAATTTCAAATCATTTAAAAAGTAAATGTGTTTTCCATCAAAAGAAGAAAAATAGTTACAACATATATGATTGGAAAAGAGTTGATTTCTTTATTATAGAAAAACTCTTAAAAACAATAATTAGCAATAACAGGAAAAAATGACAGATGATGGAAATAATTTCACAATGAATTTAAATAAATGACTTGAACATGAAATCATGTATAAATCATGTGAATGAAAATCATGTGTAATCAAGTGAATACAAATTAAATATTTTTGCTATAAAATTATCAAGTTAAGATAGATTATATTATCTAGCATTTATGGGTGTCCAGGAAAACAAGAACTCACTCATACTGATGGTGGGAGATTCATATCAATACAACTCTTCTACTGGGAAAAATTAGGTATTGTATATCAAAAGGTACTAGACTAAAACCTCACATACTGCTAGTGGGAATGTAAAATGTACAGTTACTTTGAAAAGCAGTATGGCAGTTCCTCAAAAGGTTAAACATTAAAGCTTAGCATATGACCAGGCAAGTCCAGTCCTAAGTATGTACCTAAGAGAAATGAAAAAAAATCATGCCCATTCAAAATCTTGTTACATGAATGTTCATAACAATATTAATCATAATAGCCAAAAAGTGGAAGCAACTTAAATGTCCATCAGTTGATAAATGGATAAATAAGAAATGGTGTATCCCTACAATGGAATATGTGTCTAGTTGTGGCGTATCATTGAGACAAGGTCAAAACTCTCAGTCTTTAACTTAAAAGGTTAATGCTATTTTAGCTTCTTAATGACTTTATAATAAAATATACCAATAAAAGCAAATGAAGTAATGAAACATACACAACAAGGATGATCCTTGAAAACATTATGCTTAAGAAAGAAGTCAGTCACAAAAGACCACATATTGTATGATCCCATTTATATTCCATATTAAATGTCCACTTTAGGCAAACGTATAGTGGCTAAATAGTGGCTGCCTAGTACTAGACTGGTGGACGGTGTTGAGAGAAATTGTGGGGAGGGAGACTATTAAAGGGTATGTGCTTTATTTGGGGGATAATGGAAATTTTCTAAAATTGATTGTGGCGATGGTTGCACAACTCTGTAAGTGCATTAAAACTATTAAACTATAAAATTTAAATGGTAGACTTTTATTATATATCAATTGTATGTAAATATGTTATAAAAAGAAATGATACAAAATTAACAAAATAAAACTTTCCAAAGGCAGGAAGGAAGAAAAAAGCTGCTAGGCTAAAGGTGTCAGTTTGAATGAAGCTTAAAGCCTGCATACAGTTTAATGTATTTTATAATATAGAAATACTATTCAATCAACAAATATATGTTGAAGGTCTACATAGAGCCCATATTTTAGTCAGAAAGCTAGACCTTAGCCATATATGTAAAAAGATTGAAAATTGTACATGTGATATTTACTTATTTATTTTTATAAAATAAGCATGGTATTATTAGAACATGATCATTTAATATAGGTGTTGGGGTTATAACAGTGATCAAAAGAGGCAAGCAATCTCTGCCATCATGAAATTACAACCTAGTGGAGAAAAAAAGAATGCAAAAAGTAAATTAGTAAATTATATATGTGATTTGTAAACTTCTATTTTGAAGAACAAAGTGGGGTATAAGAAATACGGGTCTTGGGACTTCCCTGGTGGCACAATGGTTAAGAATCCGCCTGCCAATCCAGGGGACACGGGTTCGATCCCTGGTCTGGAAGGATCCCACATGCACGGAGCAACTAAGCCCATGCACCACAACTACTGAGCCTGCGCTCTAGAGCCTGCGAGCCACAACTACTGAGCCCACATGCCACAACTACTGAGCCTGTGTGCCACAACTACTGAAGCCCGTGCGCCTAGAGCCTGTGCTCAGCAATGAGAAGCCCACGCACCGCAATGAAGAGTAGCTCCCGCTCGCCACAACCAGAGAAAGCCTGTGCACAGAAATGAAGACCCAACACAGCCAAAAATAAATAAATAAAATAAATTTATTTTTTTTAATTACCAAAAAAAAAGAAATACGGGTCTTTGTTTAAAATAGGAGGCTTGGAGGGGGCTTTTCTGAGGTGCAAAAAATCTGAGGAAGGTGAGGCAGCTAGCCATGAAGATATCTAGTGGCAGCATTCCAAGTAGAAGAAAGGGCTAGTGCAAAGGCCCTAAGAAAGGAGTATGCCTGATCAATTAGGAAAATATCAAGAAGGCCAGTGTAGCTGGACCAGAGAGCATGATGGAAGGTTATAATAGAATTTTGAGGTCAGAGAGCAAACAAAGACGGGGCAGATTTTGTAGTCTCTACTGCAATAAGTTAATTTTACTCTGAATGAGATGGGAAGCCATTGGATCATTGCATCGTTTTCAGCACAGGGATATGAACTGTTTTATGATCATTCTGGTTGCTGTATTGAGAACAAACTTTGTGGGGGGAGTGCAGGGGAAAAACAGGAAGATCTGTTAGGAGACTATTGGAGTAACCCAGGAGGGAGATGGTGGTGGCTTGTATTAGAGTGGTAATAGTTCAGGTGGATTAAGGATATCATTTGAAGATGGAGCCAATATCATGTACTACCTTGTGATAAAGAAGAGGCAAGAATTAATCTAAGTTTGGGCTGGAGCAACTAGAAGCATGAAGTTGGTGATTACTGATATAGAGAAGTCTGAGGTAGTCATGTGTTTTGTTGGAAAAGCAAGATTTTAGTTTTGGGAATGTTGATTTTCAATTGCTTGTTAGACTTCCAAGTTATGAGGTGTAGAAGGAGGCAGTAAAGTATATAATTCTGGAGGACACTGGAAGTTCTGAGCTGAGTATATGAATCTGGGAGTTATCAGTGTAGAAATGATACTTAAATCCATATGATCCAATGTTTTTTCATCAAGGGAGATAAAACATTTTGAGGACTATGCCTCTTGGTTAACAAATTAGCAAAATAAGGAAGAACAGCTGAGGAAAATGAGCAGGAATCCTAGAACATTCACAAGGGTGTTTGAACTAATCAGGGTATAATATAGACTTAATTACAGTATTGTTTATTGCTTTATTATTTATTGTCATGAAAAATTAGAAGCAATCATGATGTCCAACAACAGTAAATTCTGGTGGACCGATTTAATAGAATACAATGTAATGATAAAAAAGTGCTAATAATGACATGGATAAAGGCTTATTGCATACTATTAAAAGAGGAAAAAACAAAGTATTCAGGGTAATTAGATTATAAGGTATGATGTAGTTCTGAGGAAATGATAGACCATCTTGAATGTTAGGTTGAGGAGTTTAGGAAAGACCTCATTTAATATAAGAGCCATTCAAGGTAGATATTATTATCATTTTTATGATAAGCCATTTGAGGATCCAAGATGTCCTAAAGTATCCTCACTAATTCTGTAGCACAGGTTAAGGGCCAAGCAATATATTCTTGTTGACAAGTTCAGAGGTGTTCAGAGTGTTAAAAGTAAGAATGTGACCTCAGGTCGAACTTATGGCTGATAGAACACATTTCAAGCCCTATATGATAGTTCTTGACAGATATAACCACACACAGATTATTTTAATCACAGGCCCCATTCAAGTTATGACTGGCATCACCAAGAGAGGATCAATCATTACACCAGTTGACTCCAACTCTAGAGCTCTTGGAGAAGAGTGAGTGGGAAGGAGTTTCATCCTTGGGGGCTCTAGCTCATGTCAGGGTTCAGAAGAAGTAACTGATGATTGAGGGAGCATGGAGAGAACTCTCATTTTCTCCTGGATAGCTCAGGGAGCTCTGGGATAACTGACTCTGGTTTTACTGCTCTCCATCAGACCTGAAACAGAACAAAAGACCCCTACTTGAATTCCAGCTCCATGAGGATGGTAAAGTTTGTTATGTTGCTCATAGTTGTATCCCCTTATCTAAAACAGTACCTGCAGCCCAATAAACTCTTAGTAAATATTTAGTGCATGCATTCGTGTCCGTGGGAATCTGAAACAAGACCAAGGACCAGGCAGTGTTTGTTCTTCTAGGTCAGTGGTTCTCAGCTCTAGCTGCACGTTAAAATGAGAGACCACTTTAAAAGCACAGATGCCTTGGGAACACCCTCCAGAGGTTCCAATTTAGTTACAAAAGGGTAGGTTCCATGCCTCAGGAAGACTTCAATGAGTACCCAGAATTGAGAACAAATGTTTTAAGCAGCCACCGTACACTCAGGCTTCTCAAAGGACAGAGATGCCAATTTTAGTCCTTAGGACTTGGGTGGTTTTTTTTTTTTTTTTTTTTTTGCATTACACGGGCCTGTCGGTGTTGTGGCCTCACCCATTGCGGAGCACAGACTCCGGACGCGCAGGTCCAGCGGCCTTAGGCTCACGGGCCCAGCCGCTCTGCGGCATGTGGGATCTTCCCAGACCGGGGCACGAACCCGTGTCCCCTGCATCGGCAGGCGGACTCTCAACCACTGCGCCACCAGGGAAGCCCCTTTGGGTGGCTTTTTTATGCCTCCTGGGTTTGGAGTCTGTTGCCTCCTCTGCAGGGTTCTGGTTTTAGAGCCATGTCTGGTCCGGGGCAGCTGTCAGGGTCTTTGTCCTGAAAGTCCAGATAAGGCTCATCCCAAAGGGCTAGAAGAAAAGAATAATTCCAGTTGGGAACTTAGGTATTTGAGCAGATTTGAGGGGCTTTGAGAGTACAGTGATGTGAACTTGCAACCATTGAAGACCAGCGTGACAATGTGGTCTGCCTCCTTTGTGGGGAGAAAAAGGATTCAGAAGCCGAAAAGGCAACAGGGCCTAACATCTATTTTTTTTATGCATTGACATTTCCTTTGCTGGAGAAAGGAAAAGTACACATTCTTTTCATAACACATAAATTATTATGATTATAGGACCAAGTAATATTACATATAATCACAAATCTCTTCTGATATAAAAATGCTCCAGAGTGTCACACGCATAATTTAAACTACAATTTAAAGGGATGTGTTAGGTCACATTCCTACTTATCCATATCAGAGACAAACATAGAATAGACTATGAAAGGAAACCTTGCAAAAGTTGTTGCTAACATTACAGTCCAATTTCCCTTTATTTCCCCAGAAAAAATGTCTATCTCAATCTACAGATAAACATATAGCACTTTATTTTGCTTTTTCCAACTTCATGAATAGAATAGAAAATGCCTCTGTGTTCTTTATGGATTATGGATTATCCCTTTAGAATGCTCTCGCTGGAAGTATTTCATGGCAAGAAGGTTATTGTGAAGGGACATTTTTTGCCCTTTGAAGTAAGGATATAACAGTGAAAATAACTTTTATGAGACCTTGTGGGAATCTTACTCATGGTGACAGTGGATGAGTATCTTCAGAGGTAGAAAAATCATTGAGGTATCCTTTTGAAACAAAAAGAAAACAAACCTCTATATTGAGGTGAGGCAGACACGTGCTTTCTGTTTGTTTCTTTGTGTTTTTTGCCCAGTTTGGCATCTTTAACTACTGTTTTTTTTTTTTTTTTTGCGGTACGCGGGCCTCTCACCGCTGTGGCCTCTCCCGTTGCGGAGCACAGGCTCCGGACGTGCAGGCTCAGCGGCCATGGCCCACGGGCCCAGCCGCTCCGCGGCATGTGGGATCTTCCCGGACCGGGGCACGAACCCGTGTCCCCTGCATCGGCAGGCGGACTCTCAACCACTGCGCCACCAGGGAAGCCCCTTAACTACCGTTTTTAAAAATGAGATCTTCAGGCACTTCTTTATATTTGCAGCTTGGAGTCCATAGGCCTGCTTTTCCTAAATACAATTTGGGGCAGTTTTAGCCAAAATCAGCTAATTAAATTTTCCCAATAACGTTGACCTAGAAAGGCTTCAGGTTAAAGCTGATTATTTAATTGAAAGATGCAGCAGAAAGATGCCATTTATTTGAATTTCACTTGTAGTCTGCAATATATTTTATAAAATGAGAACAACTGTTCTTAATGATATTAATTAGGTCAGCAAAGATCAAATATTACTCAAATAAATATAGAAGAGAGCTATGCATGTGTCTCACGCTTCATCAAAAAAGTTATGTAAGAAGTTGGATAATCTGTATCAGAAAACATTGGTGACTGTTATTCTTGGCTACTTAAGGAACTGGCAGATATCCCAGGCAAACCACAAGCTGTTATTTTTAGGAGACCATGGCTTCCCAGAGCATTAGTAAGAGGCAAATTTAGAGCCTATATATGCCAAAGGAAAAAATTAGTCCCATGTAATAACAAACTGATCAGGTTCATATTATCACCTGGAAAGATGTGGTCCACATTGATTTTGGTAGGGCTCTCAATTACATTTCACATAACTTTCTAATAAAAAATAAAATTATGATAATGATTATTTTACTTTGAATAAAAACAGGGAATATGTTATTGCAGGTGTTGGGGTCAATTTTGGTGATTATGCCATATAATAACCCCTGAAGAATGGCCTTGGTAGCATTCAACACTTATTGACCCTTACTATAAAGTATTTGAAATTATACCCAGCAGAATTTCAGAGGAAATTAAGTTATTTGGAGTTTCCATCATTCTATAAGATATAAATGCAATTTTAAGTAATCATGATAAATTGGAAAAAATTCATCCAAGCAAGATAAAATTTGGTTAAGGTATGTACAAAATGGCCTACAACTGAGGTAGAAAGAGATTTCAAGGTTGAACTGAATGCCTGCAAGCAACATTTCTACTCTGAATCAAAAGTCAGTGTGACACCGAGTATAGCAAGAGGCAAATACAGTAAATGAGAAAGAATGTCCTGTCTTAGTTTGAAGAGTATGAGAATATTAGATTAGTTTGAGTCCTGACCTTTGCACAGGAGATAGGATGTTAGAGTGGGTCCAGAGAACAATGATAAGATTGACTTAAAAATATATAAAATAGGTCTGATGACTAGTGGTAAAAGATGTATGATTTTTAAGAAAAGTTTGTTAAGGGAGGATTTAATGTTTTTTGAATGTATGAAAAAATATTTTATTATAAGGATAGTGATTACTCAATTTCTGTGTTCTCTGAACTATTTTATGTGATCAATGTTTAAACTTAGGCAACACCTATATTTTTATTTCTAGCATAGATTGTTAGTTGATGCTTGATAATGCTAACCAGCTATTATCTGTTTGGAATTAAAAATAGAAAAATACACTTTCTTATGCAAAATCAATTTCCACACCCCTTGGCCTCTTCCCTTTTGTCCTCAAATTTATTTGGTGTTTCCTATCTTAAGAAAACAAACAAACAAAAAACAAGAAAGAGAAACTTTTACACAATCCTCTTTATTATTTCCTTTTCAAATTCCTTTAGTACCTACTAGCTAAACTGCAAATTAACACATTATATTTTGTTCTATTTTTCTACCTGCCACTGATAATTTAACACTTTTTTATATCAGCATGTAGCACTATTGTTCATAAAACTTTCTAATTTATTTACTCATTCACCAAGACTTTATCCAGCTCTTATTAAGTGCTGACTACTGTGCTGGCACTGGGGATACAGACAAGAACAAGACAGATACAACCCCTATATAATCTTGGACAGAGAGACACAGACCCTTACAGGTGAGTGGAGTAAATAGGCAATACTCAAATAGGACACAAAAAATATACAAATGCAATGGCTGAAAGTACTATGAGGTTCTGTAGATCCATCCAACAAATGGCCTAACCTATTGAGAGTGTAAAGTTAATATTTTCTGTATGTAGCATGTCTAATATCAACTAGATAGTAAATTTATAAGAGAAAAGATGTCCAAGCTTGTTTTAAAGAAGTTATAGCACAGTTATAAATATATAGGTATGCAATAAATACTGATTGATTTAATATCTTACAAAACTAATCAGATATTATTGGTCATGAGACATCAAAATGAAAATTATATGGGGCAATCAGGTTCTGGTCCAGCATGTAAGAAATTTGGAATTTGCCACTCTGTCCTATAAAGTAAAAAGCTGAAGAAACTGAAAAGTCAACAACTCTTATTACGTCCATAAGAGAAATGAGATCATAGGACCACCTGCTTCCCCCCAAATTGGAGAGACTGACAAGTAAAAACAGAGAATCACAATTTACCACAGCAGAAAACTCTGAGGAAATGAGTGCTGGGTACGTCATATCCAGCTACCAAGAAAAATTACAAGAAGCATTAAAAGGCAAAAAACAGTTTGAAGAGAGACGGCAAGCGTTAGAACCCCACTCAGATATGACAGAGATGTTAGAATTGTCAGACAAGGAATTTGAAACTATGATTATTATCTAAGGGCTCTAATGGATAAAGTTGACAGCATACAAAAACAGATGGGCAGTGAAGCAGAGAGATGGAAATTCTGCGAAAGACCAAAGAGAAATGCTAGATATCATAAACACTGTAATAGAAATGAAGGATGCATGTGATTGGCTTATTAGTAGACTGAACATGATTGAGGGAAAAAAAAATCTTTGAGCTTGTGGATATCTCAATAGAAACTTCAAAAACTGAAAAGCAAAGAGAACAAAGACAAAACAAAACAAAATATCCAAGAAACATAGGACAACTACAAAAGATGTAACATATATGTAATGGAAATACCAGAGAAAGAAAGACTGGAACAGAAGAAATATTTGAAACAATGATGACTGAGAATTTCCCCCAAATTGATGTCTGCTACTAAACCACAGATTGAGGAAGCTCAGAGAATACCAAGCAAGATAAATTCTAAAAAAAACCCCAAGACCTAAGCATATCATTTCCAAATTACAGAAAATTAAGGAAAAAAAGTCCTGAATATAGTTAGAGAGTGTGAGGTGGGAAACCTTGTCTACAGAGAAGCAAAGATAAGAATTACATCCCATTTCTCCTCAGAAACCACGCAGGACCCTGTGGGGCCCTCCCAGGTAACAAAAGCCTTTTTGTTTCCCTGTTTCCTCTTTGTAGGAAAAAGGCTTCAGCCTCCTAGAACTTCCCTGAGTTCCAAAGGGCAGATTCAAACATTTGCTAATCAGAGAAGGGAGGGAATGCAGAAACAAAGGAGGAACAGTTAAGAAATAATAGTGCAGTGATAAAGCAGGGTCCTGGTTCCTCCTCAAGGGATATATATATAACAACGTATATCTGAGTTCTTCTACAGGAACTAAGACCCCGCACCCAGGTGGAGGATGGTACCTTCAGGCTGAACACAAGCATGTGGACTCTAGACTGGTTAGAACCAGAAGGCTGATGAATGAGATTCCTAGAACTCCACTTTGTTATCTCCCCACCAACCAATCAGAGGAAGGTCACACACCCTGCAGACCTTCCCCCAAATTTTGCCTATAAAACCTCTTCCTCCAAAAGCCATTGGGGAGGTCAGGTCTTTGAACATAAGCCAGCTGCCTGTTCTCCTTGCATGGCAATGGCAATAAACCTTTCTTTGCTCCTAAGAGTTCTCATCACAAGGAAAAATGTTATTTTCTATTTCTTGTATCTATTTGAGATGACAGATGTTCACTAAACCTATTGTGGTAATCATTTCATTGATGTAAGTCAATGTAAGTCAAATCATTACACTCTACACCTTAAATTTATACACAGTGCTGTATGTAAATTATATCTCAATAAAACTGGAAGAAAAAAATCTGAATTAAGTAGGCGAAAAGAAATAATAAAAATTAGAGCAGAAATGAATGAAAATAAAAAATGGCAAATCAATAGAAATTGACAGCAAAACCAAAGAATGATTCTTTTAAAACATCAATAAAATCAGTAAGCCTCTAGCTACACTAAGAAAAAAAAGAGAGGACACAAATTACTAATATGAGAAAGAAAGACAGGACAACACTAAAGATCCCATGGACATTAAAAGAATAATACAGGAATATTATGAACAGCACTACCAGCAAATTTGATAACCTAGATGAAATGGGCAAATTTCTTGAAAGATACCTTTGCTAAAACTCACAACAGGAGAAATAGACAATCTATGTGGACATATATCTAGTAAGTAAATTAAATAAATAATTAAATAGAAAGCATCAGGCCCAGATGGGATTATTGATGAATTCTACCAAACATTTAAGGAAGAAATTATACTAATTATTGCAAAACTACTTTATATGATACTATAAAGGAGGTACATGCCATTATACATTTGTTCAAACCTATAGAATGTAAAACACCAAAATTGAACCTTACGTAAACTGTGACCATTGAGTTGATAATAAAGTATCAATATATGTTCATTAATTCTAAGAAAGGTACCACTCTGGTGGGGGTTGCTGATAATGCTGAAGGCTATGCATGTGGTGGGACAGGAGGTATATGGGAAATATCTGTACCTTCTGCTCAATTGCTGTGAACCTAAAACTGCTCTATAAATAGTCTATTAATAAAGAAAAATGAAAAAATGTATATCACAGACCCTTGGTATCTGTGGATTCCATATTTATGATTTTGACTATGCATTAGAACTTTGTTAATCTTCGGTTTCATGTTTACTGTGGGAAATGTACACAAGAGCCAATCTCTTAATGAGCAATCTTAGTGGCCAATCAACATACATATTCCCAAGTAGTGTTACTATTCTCTTCTCATTATCCATGTGATTAATCATTCTCATCAAGTAATCTAAAGTAAAACATACCATTTATTTGTATAAACCAAATGGCTGCCATACTTTTGGTAAGATCAATGCCCCATCAAGTTTTTCCACAAATTCCTGTAGCTGGTTCTAATTTCATAGTACTTTGACTGTGATTCCCTGCTTCTACCTTATTTCTTATTCTCTTCTCTGAATCTTTCAGCCTTTATCTCCAAACTGGAATTGTCTCAAACATAAGTTTTAAGCTATTCTCTTTTCGCACCCCTTTCAAAGCAACCTCTAACACAGGACTGTTTTGTATAGATTTGTTTGTATAGACTGTTTTGTATACGATTAATGATTGTTGGCATGTAATCAATACAATGTTACATTGTTTGATCAAACAAAAAATAACTTGATTGTTCACATTAGAAGTTACTATTATTGGACATTCAGCCATTGAGTATTCCTCACAGACCACACTACCTCATGTGGCACTCTGACCTCTCACCAATTTATTGATCCCACTCTGTATCTCTCATCTCTTAATTCTCTTCCTCACAAGGCTGGGCAATTGTTTTAATTCTAAAACCAAACTCAGTTCTTGGCCTACGTTCATATATAAAAACCTATCAATGTTCTTAGCTGAACAAAAGGACCATCCTTAGTTTAGAGACTTTACTTTAACAAGATCTAATCTCTTTAAAAAGTAGCTGTGATTTTAAATAGTGAATTTTTCTCCTGTATGTTTATGTGGAGGAGGAATAAAAGAGTTCTGAAGAGAAAGCGAAATGTCAGTGCTAGAGAATAAAGGGGAAGTTAGGCAAAGAGATTTCACATAATTGTGGTTCTTAACCTGAACATAGAAGTTTTAAATTAAGGAGTAAAATGTCAATTTTTTTAAGTCATTGAGATCTGTCACATTGTGTTCATCATACACTCTATACAGAATAAAGAAAAATGTTTGTGAAACCATTACATCACATGTTCAGTTCAGTGCAAAAACTGACTGTAGTCTTGTAAATATTAAATCTTTTGTGGTCTGAAGTGATCACTTATTGTTTTCATTTATATACTACTGTATTTTGTGATGAATATCATGTTATATTGGAATTTATAAGTTTTGTGATTCAAAAATATATATCCCTTATGAATGCCAAGGGTTTATTGCAATATATTTTTTATCTTCAAACAACTGAGGTTTAATTTATTAAAAAACATTTATTGGCTGTTTGTTATTTGCCAAGTACCTTGATATAGTTAGCATATTTTACTGGAATCAGAAAATATGTGTTGTAGTCCTATATTTACTACTTGCTTACTATGCGACCATTATACAATTATGTAATTCTTCTGGGTCCCAGTTTCCTCACTTCAAAAGCTTTAGGTGTTGTGATCACTGTGCCTGATTTAAAAAAATATGTAATTTTACAAAAGTGAGAGTGTTTTAAGCAGAGTTAATTACTGTCACTTATATAACTATACAAACCAAAAGGAATTTTGCTTGAACAGAAAAGACAGAAGGAGCAGACCAAGTTTTACTAATTTTTATAAAATGTAGGTTTTATAACATAAGCTCTTTACATGCTTAAGTCGTAAAGAATTTTATCAGTGATATTTGAAAACATCTGGAACTTCTAGTTCTAATTCATGAGCTATAAATGATAAACGATTTAATTTATAATTTTTTTCTCTTTCAACTATTTGACCCCATTACGTATATAGCAGACATTAGTGGAAAAGCAGCATCATGTAGTGAAAAGTATGTGAACTTTAGAGCCAAACAGTTTTATAGGGGTCGCCATTCACTGCCTCTATGACCTTGGGATAGAAATGTAAGCTTTTTTTTTTTTTTTTTGCGGTACGCGGGCCTCTCACCGCTGTGGCCTCTCCTGTTGCGGAGCACAGGCTCCGGACGTGCAGGCTCCGCGGCCATGGCTCACGGGCCCAGCCGCTCCGCGGCATGTGGGATCCTCCCGGACCAGGGCACGAACCCACGTCCCCTGCATCGGCAGGCAGACTCTCAACCACTGCGCCACCAGGGAAGCCCAAATTTTTTAGTTCTTTTATCTGTGAAATGATGACAATGCCTATATCACAATGTTGTTGACATGATTATCTTAAGTTTCTTCATTGCTGGTTAAATTCTAATCTGGTCAGTAGAGTACCATCCCAATGTCAATTTTCTGGTTTCCATAAGTGTACAAAGTGTTTGCATTAGGAGAAACTGGGTGAAGGGTATATGGGAACTCTGTGCGATTTTGCAACTATTCTGTGTTTAAAGTTATTTCAAAAGTTAAAAGTTAAAAGGAAAAGAGAAGACGTTTGGAGAACAATTGAACAGATCAGAATATAGAATAGGAATTAAATGATATTAAGGAAGTAGTGTTAATTTTTTTTTAAGAAATGTCATGATATTTTGTGATGTAGGAGACTGTCCTTACTTTTAGAATTTGTGTGCTGAAATAATTAGGGCTTAAGCATCATAAATAAATCTGTAGTTAATTTTGATGCATCGGTAAAATACATAGTGTATATTTGTATACATGTAGTATACACACATATAATGTAGATACAGCAAACTGACAACAATCATTGAATTTAAATGATGGGAATATGAATACTCATTGTATAAGTCTTATAACATTTTCATGGGTTTGAAAATTTTTAAAACTAAATGTTTAAAAGTACACATGCTTCTCTGCAACACTAATTCTATTTTTATTCAGATACTCATTATGTCTTACTGCCACAGTATCCAGGTCTTATGGCATGACTACAATGACCAGACCATAACTGATTTCTTTATTTTACCCTCTTATTCTGAATCTTGTTTACCACTTTGACTGATTACTTGGTGATCAACTTATCGGGGCTTAATCAAGTCAACCATGTGGAGTTGGCTGAACTTAGAGAAATTCCATCAGAAAGCATCTTGACTATTTCTATAATGCTCATATTCCCAGTCAGCAATTTTTCTTGGATTCTGTCTATGCATGACTGGATTTAATCAGATTAATTACCTTGAGGAATTTCATAATGGAATTCCCTAGAAGATAGGTGGAAAATTTTAAAATAATTTTCAATTTATTGTTAAAAGTAGTGAAGGAATCTCTCATGACAAGTCTGTTTCATTCAGAAAGTTCATCATTCTTTTAGGTCTCTCTTACCTCTTCTCATTTTATCTTTGATGTAATAGGGGAGAAAAATAATTCAGAATATATGGGAGGACTGTTATGAAATCTTCCCTTCTGTTACCTACTTTGCTTAAGAATCCCATTCCTTTAATCTTTGATGAAAGCTACTATTTGCCAGATCTTTAATACATTTTACTGTAAATCTTTCTAGCTTCAGCATGCTTTTCTGCTATTTGCAGAATATATGAATAGACAATATTTTTTGTATGTGTCAAAGTCATCCTGAAATCCCATACTTTAGAGGAAAGCAACATGAGATTAAAAATTTGGATCAAACCCCAGGCCTCTGACCCTTCCAAAATTCAAATGCAGTTACCTGTGCTAAACTCCTACAAAAGTCAGAGATTTGCTCTGTCTTCCACCTGGTTTAAATGTTCTCACTTTTTTTTTCATTAATAAATATTTATTGAGCACTTGCTATCTTGTAAGTAATCTACTAGATGCTAAATATACAGGGCTTAACATGACATTGTTCCTGCTCTCACAGAGCTTACAATCCAGTTTTTTTTAACATCTTTATTGGAGTATAATTGCTTTACAGTGGTATCTCACTTTGAATTATGGTTAACTAATATAGTAAATAGAGAACTGCCTTAGAAATCAGAAAGTAGAGTATTGAGTTGTATCATTGAGTCTTATGCCTGTTATCAAACACAAGTTTGTGTGCCCAATGGACAGTGAGGCCAAACAAACTGAAATGTTGGAGTTTGGGGTAGAGAAAGGATTATTGCAGGGCCATTCAAGAAGACAGGTGGTCACACCGGTCAGAATGGCCATCATCAAAAAATCTATAAACAGTAAATGCTGGAGAGGGTGTGGAGAAAAGGGAACCTTCTTGCACTGTTGGTGGGAATGTAAACTGATACAGCCACTATGGAGAACAGTATGGAGGTTCCTGAAAAAACTACAAATAGAACTACCATATGACCCAGCAGTCCCACTACTGGGCATATACCCGGAGAAAACCATAATTCAAAAAGAGTCATGTACCACAATGTTCATTGCAGCACTATTTACAATAGCCAGGACATGGAAGCAACCTAAGTGTCCATCCACAGAAGAATGGATAACGAAGATGTGGCACATATATACAATGGAATATTACTCAGGCATAAAAAGAAACGAAATTGAGTTATTTGTAGTGAGGTGGATGAACCTAGAGTCTGTCATACAGAGTGAAGTAAGTCAGAAAGAGAAAAGTAAATACCGTATGCTAGTACATATATATGGAAGCTAAAAAAAAAATTGTTCTGATGAACGTAGGGGCAAGACAGCAATAAAGACACAGATGTAGAGCATGGACTTGAGGACACAGGGAGGGGGAAGAGTAAACTGGGATGAAGTGAGAGAGTAGCATTGACATATATACACTACCAAATATAAAACCTATAGCTAGTGGGAAGCAGCTGCCTCTCACAGGGAGATCAGCTCAGTGCTTTGTGACCACCTAGAGGGGTGGGATAGGGAGGCCCCGGTTGGGTGAGCAGACAAGCCTCTCGGGCTGGTGAGTGCCGGTCGGCACCGATCCTCTGTGTGGGAATCTCTCCGCTGTGCCCTCCGCACCCCTATTGCTGTGCTCTCCTCCGTGGCCTTGAAGCTCCCCCACTCTGCCACCCGCAGTCTCCGCCTGCGAAGGGGCTTCCTAGTGTGTGGAAACCTTTCCTCCTTCACAGCTCCCTCCCACTGGTGCAGGTCCCGTCCCTATCCTTTTGTCTCTGTTTATTCTTTTTTCTTTTGCCCTACCCAGGTACGTGGGGAGTTTCTTGCCTTTTGGGAGGTCTGAGGTCTTCTGCCAGCGTTCAGTAGGTGTTCTGTAGGAGTTGTTCCACGTGTAGATGTATTTCTGGTGTATCTGTGGGGAGGAAGGTGATCTCCGTGTCTTACTCTTCCGCCATCTTCCCCTCGTCCCAGCATCTTCTTTTAAATGAATAAGAGGGATAGAACACAATAGAAAATATTAGAGTTCATCTCACATGGTAAGGATATTTCATGAACCCTTTGCTTCAGTTATATATGTGTACCCCTGAGTCACAGTAGAAAATGCATTTCTTTTCTTTTTTTAACAGCCTTATTGAGTTATAACCGATATACAAAAAACTGCATATATTTAATGTACACGGTTCAATGGTTTTCAACATATATACACACCTCTGAAGCTATCACCACAATTAAGGTAATAAACTTATCCATGACCTCCACAAGTTTCCTCCTGCCTCCCATTTTCCTGTGGTAAGAACAGGATCTTGAGATCTACCCTCCTAAATTTTTCACTGTGCAGTACAGTATTCTTAACTGTAGGCACTGTGTTGTATAGCAGGTCTCTAGAACTTATTCATCTTGCATAATTGAAACTTTATACCTGTTGAAGAACTCCCCATTTCAGTTCTCTGCTTCTATGAGTTTGACAATTTTAGATAGCTCATGTAAGTGGTATAATGCAGCATTTGTCTTTCTTTGACTGGTTTATTTCACTTAGCATAATGTCCTCCAGGTTCATCCATGTTGTTGCATATGGCAAGATTTCCTTTTTTTTAAGGCTGACTAATATTCTATTGTATGTATATAACACTTTTTCTTTATCCATTAATCTGTCAGTGAACACTTAGATTCCCCACCCCACCCCCATATCTTGGCTATTGTAAATTGTCCATGCAGTGAACACAGGAGTGAAGACCTCTCTTTGAGATTCTGATTTCCATTATTTTGGATATATATTCAGATGGGGATTGCTGGATTGTATGGTGGTTCTATTTTTAATTTTTTTGAGGAACCTCCATACTGTTTTCCATAGCTGCTGTAGGTCACGGTGAGAATCTTTTGAAAGCTCTTGCTCTGCAGTATCATCACATCCTGCTCTTCTTGCTCTGCACGCTGTAGCCTTTTGAACTTCTTTCAGTCCCTTAAATGTGCCACCCATTCTCTTTCCACCAGGCTCTTTGCACATGAGCTGTTTGATTTGCATGCATGTGTAAGCATAAACATATCCAAATATTAACACTGATTGTCTCTGAGGAGTGGAGTTGCTGGTAAAATATTTCATGCTGTGCTCTTTTCTATATTTTTCATTTCAATAATGATCCTGTATTACTTTTCAAGTCAGAGCAAAGTACAAAAAGTATATTTTAAATAAATAAGAAGCTTATAGTGTAATTGAAAAGAAGGACAAGTAAAGTACAATCATTTAAAAATTAAATACTAAGTGCCACTCTGTTGTTCACAAGGGATGAGCAACAAAAAGGCTGGGAAGGACTCTTCAGGAGAGATGACAGGTCAGCTTACCTAAAAGAAAATGGAGGAAATGATCAGACACACTCCATGCATTGGGAGTAGCATGTGCAAGGCACAGAAACCTCAAATCATGTCATGGGGATGATTTTTAATTTGCTGGGACTAGATGGTGTACTACATGGTGGATAAAGAACATCATGGGAAATGCAGATGGGAAGGTACAACCGGGTGAGATTTTACTTTACCTTGCAAGGAATAGGAAGCCACACAATATTGACAAGCAGGAACTCAGATAACCAGATCAGGATTTGGAAATGGTAACTCTGGCAGGAGTATGGAAGTTGGCATGGCTCTAGGAGAGGAGGAAATTGCAGAACTGGCTACATGTTTCCTTGCCATCTGCCTCTGACTTCATCCTTTGACACCCATATTCCTATGGAGCTCAGTAGCCCCTGGGAACCCCAATCCTGGGAGTGCTTACTGGGCTGTGGACCTGCAGGTGTGCTCTGTGCTGGGAGCCAGCCTCAGGTAGGTGGAGTTTCCATCACTCAGAGCTGGATATAATTGGCCCCTGTGGGACCTTGATGGCAGCTACTTGGGGACAGACATGGAAGATGGGAAAGAGTGAAGAGCAGAAAACCCAGGGGATGAATGATTACTTTATGCATATTTATTCTACATGCCAAAAGGACCCGATTCAGAAAGCAGCACAATGAACACACTTACTACAGTTCCTTGCGTCCTTTGCTTCCTTCATCAGGGAAAAACCCTGAATTATCTGTCAGGTCTCATAAATAGCCTTGATCTGGGTACCAAGTCAGAGTTTTTCTAACCTTGACACTCTTCCAAGGCCTCATGGCTGACAGCACAGCTGAATAATGTGGGACCTTTCCCTTTCCTTCCTCAAGAGGAGACCCGGGATTGGGATCAATGTAAGCTTTATAGTCCAACCCCAGGTGGAATACACATCAACCACTAATAAAAGTTGCTTTCTCTACCCTGGGTTAAGAATGTCTAACTCTCAGTATAGTTAGGCACATTTAATGAAATAACTGCTGTCAAATTTCCAGGGCAATAATTAGGTCACAATTAATGGTACTGATAATAATGCGAATGCTAATAATAACACTATGACTTTTAAACGCAGCAGCAACTAACTTGTATTGATACATATATGCAGCCATTATGATAGCTGCTTTACATAAAATGACCCATTTAGTACTCACATTTTAAAGGCAAGAATTTGAAGAGATTCATTTGTCTGAAGACATAAATCTATCAAGTCAGAGTCTGGTACTTGAGCCCAAAACTACGAAGTTTAACCACTCTCTGACATCACCACAGTAGCAGGGATGCACCTTTTTCCTTTTTTTTTTTTAATTTCACATTTTGTTCTTTTCTCTCATAGGTAATCTGGGTGCTTCTCCTTAGAAGATAGAAAAGATGCTTACCATTTTGCAGCTTTGATTAGTGCTATTACTAAACTTAGCTGCCTGGGTTTGTACAACCACATTTGTCACTTTAAAAACGAATTTCTAAATAAGCAGCCAGTTGGCCTATTTTGAAAAAAAAATTGATTACACTTACAGTTGCTGACAGAAATGAAAAGTTGCAGGAATATTTAATTTTCTGTTACTCTCCAGCAGCAGTTACTAAAGCCTGATCACACTTTTTCATAACTAATACATTACTGGAGAAGGGGGAAAAATCATGTCTTTTTTTTTTTGCCAGTTGGAAAGTAATTTTTATTTTAATAGCACAGGTATTGTGCTATGGAAAAGAAGTGTTCTATTAGTTTTCTGAGATTTTCTTTTCCTTTTCTTTTTTTTCCTTCTTACTCACTGCTGGTCCATCTCCTGCTCTGACACTTGAGGCATTGCTGGCCCAAACTATCCCTTTAGTATTCTTTACCCAGGTTAGGCTTTTGCAATTCTATGTTACTTTGAAAACCGTTTCTTGAGAACCCACTGAGTACCCAGTACTGTGCTATGTTGCCCTGATATCGTGTGTATTAAGCTATGATAGGGACACTCCCAGCTCAGCTAGCCAGACTGGTTGCAGGCTCAGGACAAAGCTTTGTAATGAAGAAAGCTTATAATTTGGGAGTGATTGTGGAAGACACTTGCAGCCACTTCTCACTCAGCCTAGAAGCCTTTCTTTAATGACACAGGGGTTTATAACTCTTCACTATCCGCTCTCAACAGATGGAGAGGGTACCCATTTAGTTTCTTGCTAATGTTTCTGTCTTAGAAGACCCATATCACTGAAGTTTCTGCCTACCAAAAATTTATTCAGCCCTAATTTGTCATATTATCTCATTTAATTAATTCTCACAAAATTCTAAGAGGGAGAGATGCTAGTATTATCCCCAGTTTACTAATAAGAAACCTGAAGGTCAGAAGAGTTAAGTCATTTGCCCAAGATCACACAGCCAACAAGTGACATATCTGGAATTTCAAACCAGGACTTTCTAATGTTTCTTTCCTTAATGTCTTATAGTTTCCCATGATGTCTCTCGGTTTGTCATTCACTCACACTTGGCTTATCCCTTTTATTAGGTTCCTTTTATTTCCACTTTGTGTTACAATGATACATATTTGTGTATTGTTTTTCCATTGACTTTCACCTCCTTAAAGATAAACAGTAGATCTTACTCATCTCTGTATTCTTCATAGTGCTGACCATGAGGCCTGACACTGTTGATGATGTGAAAGCATTGAACGATAGTTAGAAAGTGCCTTCTTTTTGCAATTATTTTTCTCTAAGCTTTCTTCTCCATTGAATACATTAATATTCTGAACCAAATCATCAATGAATGTCTAATTTTTTAAATAAAGCTTTTAAGTTTGGGTGCTCCCATCAGAATGAAGGAAAACGAGTGATATAAGATTTGACAGCAAAGGATGATCAGACATAAGGCTAGTCAACGAATGCCATGGTTCAGAGAGCCAATTAATAATCCCTTGCATTGGCTTCTGGAGGTTTTATAAGTATCTTGCCCTTCCACTGTTCTGTGAGTTGTATAGGACCGTGCATTTCCATTGGACAGGTGCAGAAATTGAGGCTTGTGGAGGTTAAGGAACTTGGGCAAGGTTATAGAGCTAGTATTAGTGCAGTGGAGACTAGTATCTGGGTCTTGACTCCCTGTCCACGTTGCCTTTGGGGCAGTCCATTCACCTAGTGATCCAAGCTAGAATGATGGAAGTCACTCTCATCTCTCTCTGTCCCTCCTGTTCTTTCTAAACAGCTCTGCCAGCTGTTTCCTTGGTTAACCCACTGCCAGTCCAGATGATCATAGATTCATAAAGTAGCTTCCAACTACTGGTCTTTCTGCTTCTGGTCTTCCTCTCTAATCTATTATTTGTAAAAACTTAAATCAGACTAAAATTACTCACCTGTTTGAAAGCCCTGCCAACCTCACTTAGTTCCATTCTACTCCTTTATAATTTGCTACCTCTGCATCCCCAGGATGAAACTAAATGCAGTGGTGTTCTTATTTCTAGACCATTTTGTGTGATGTTCTACCTGACTTTATAGAAATCCTATTTTTTTTTCACCTTCTACAGGCTTCTTTCCATCTGGTTTGCATCTATTTGTTCTTTATGCCTCTAAGCACATACTATCTCTTCCTAAAGGACTTCCCAGATGCTCCAAGTTCACCACAGGGGCCCTTTATCTATGGTGCAATAGCCTCTCATGCTCATTCTTGTAGCATTTATCACTGCAGTGTGAGTATCATATTGTATTTCTTATTAGGCTGTAATTGTATTCAGATCAGCAGGACCAGGTGACATGGTTCTTTAAAGCTCCTTGGGAAACTGGAAGGTATACGGCTGGAGCACAGCTATGAGAGTTGTTGGGAAGACATTTGCATCTGTGCTGTCTAAGGATAAGCAATGCTATGGACCTGACCTCTAGTCTAAGCCAGAACATGCTTGACTTACATCTGTAGTATTTGAAATTTTGACTCCTGAGTAACAGTGGATGAGTAACAACTAGACAAGAACTCATACGATTCCTTCTTTAAAATGTTCATTCTCAATTGGAATAAAACCAACTAATGGAAAAAGGGGCTGGTTTTATTTAACAAAAATGTCATCTTGTCCCCTAGCCATAACATTTCTGAAATACCACATCAATTATATTAAGAATTTACTATTTCAGTGCTGTTTCCAAAACTCAGAATTACTAATAACATAAACAATCATGACCATTGCAATAGTGCAAATATCCAGTTATTCGATACAAGTAGTTAAACTGTCATCGTGCTCTGTTGTTTATAATGGGCATTGATTGTAGGCTGCTCTTGGGTAGGAACCACTGTTTCATGCTAAATATCTAGTAAATCTTTAGATAGATTAAATAATTTATTTATATATATTATTTGATTCTAATCACAGCCCTGGCTGCCAGGGCTGATAGTTTCCAGATCCAAATACAAACAAACACACAAAAATGACAAGCAAAAAAAAAAAAAACCCCAACACTTAGAGATGTAACAAAATGGAGAAAATTCCATTTTTCAGAGCACCTCTCAGGTGGAATACTCCTTGTTGGGCTCCCTGGGAGAGTACTTGATTAAATAAATGCTAGTCATCAAATTTCCTTCAGAGGTTGGGCCTTGTTATATTCAAGACCCTTGTTTGTTTGTATAAAGATTTGGGCACAGAGCTGAAATCCTCGGAAAGATAGTGGAGGGGAAGAGAGTGGAGGGATGCAGAGACTGAGTGCTACGTAACGAAAGGGTGGAGGCATTGCTCCCCGGTTAGGCAGGATAAGTACAGAGACTGTGGAGAAAAGAAGCCAAATAGCAAAGCCTTCTTTTTCTCTCCTATGAATTCTTCAGTAAAATCTACATCTTTCCTCAATACTTTTATTATAAGTTCATTCTTTCTGAAGACCATGACGAAGTGCTGACTGTCTCAGACATTCAGCCTGACCTGAACATTTTCAGTACCTAGAGATTAAGTAAAATGCTCAGTCATTTGGACAGTGGGTGATGTTGGAAATGAGTTTATTATGCAATTATTTACTGAGTATCTTCTAGATGGCAGGCACTGGGAATATAGCTGTGAACCAGATTCTCAAGGACTCACACTGTGGTAGAAGAGCCAAAACATTTAGTACAGATACAATAAAGCTTGTAATAAGTGCTTTGAAGGAAAAAAATAGTCTTATATGACAGATAATAAAATAAAATTGGGGCACTTTCAATAGGATGGTCAGAGAAGGTCTATCTGAGGGGTGACATTCAAAGTGAGATCTAAAAAAGAGAAGGACCAACCTTTGTTAAAAGAGGGAGGAAGATAATTCCAGGTGTAGCAAAAGCATATTGAGGCAAGAGAGAGACCTGAATGTTCCAGAAATTGTTAAAGGATCATTGTGATTGGAAAAGTGGTGAGGTGGCATGAGATGATACCAAAATAGTATTTAAAATAGAAAAATATAATTCCTAGTTTAACATTTGTCTTAGTCTGTTTGGGCTGCTATATAAAAATATATTGAGTGGCTTGTAAACAACAGACATTTATTTCTCACAGTTGTGGAGACTGGTAAGTCCAAGATAAAGGTGGTGGCAGATTCTGTGTCTGGTGAGGACCTGCTTCCTGGTTCATACACAGTTGTTTTCTTGCTGTGTCTTCACATGGCAGAAAGAGGGAAGGAGCTCTTGAGGGTCTCTTTTGTAAGGGCACTAATCTCATTCAAGAGGGCTCCACCCTCATGACCTAATCACCTCCCAAAGGCCTTCATCTCCAAATACCATTACATACACTTGGGATTAGGTTTCAACACAAACATTTCCTCTATAGCAACACTCTTTCTACTTTACCTCTCTATCTCACAATGATGATAAAATGATAATAGTATTTACATTGGACTGTCCACTTGGGGTGGTAAGGAGCAATGTTGATTCTGAAATGCTACATATTTTAGTGCAAATTTTTAATAAGATAGTTTTCTGTATATCATTCTCACTATTGAAGGAATTATCCTTTTTTAGTGACACTGGCTGATGCCTTATCTCTGTACCAGTGTCTATTTTACCCTGTTGCCTTTTCCAAGAGGATGGAAAAAGTTTTATTTCTTAACTATAAATGACAGTAGAGCATTAATGTGATGAATAGCTTTAATTTCAATAAGTGTGTTCAAATCTGAAGAAGGCCAGGACTGAAGCATTCTGCTGATATATTCCAAAAGCAATGTCATTGTCCATCAATAATTACCTAATCAATCTATCTGAAAACCCCAAAAGAAAAATTGGAAATTCAGAAATAAGTGGATTTATAAAAAAAGAAACAGAGTTTTTTTCATGAGGGTCTTGGCTTTGCATATGACAAAGAAATAAATGATATTGTTCCATCTATGAACTAAACCAGGAAAGCAGGCTAGTTTCCAACAGCATCTGGCAATTTTCATGATGTTTAAAGGGAATAAAACACCACCACCTTGAAGCAGATTTCTCACAGGAACTTAAGGCAATTATAAAGCCCAGTAGGCTCCTTATTTCTGATTTTTAACCATTCTTAACAATTGAAGTGCTTAGGAAGTTGTAGACATGGGGAGAAATTAAATGCCACAATGATGTCAACTTGCACTGGAGTCAACTAAGGAATAACACTTCTCCTATATAACTCTTAACATGGCACATTTCCATAAGAACTTTCAAAATTAATCTTTATAAACATTAATGAGAATAGCATAGTCAGTGTTAATAGTATAGGTTTTGGATTTGAATCCTAGTTCTGCCCCTTGTTAGCTGTGTGACTTTGAGCAAGCTGCTTAACCACTGAGTGCCTCGGTTTCCTTATCTGTAAAATAAGGATAATAACAGCCTATAGGGTTATGAAGATTCAGTTAATACATATAAAGGGCATAGAACAGTTTCTTGGGATCTAATAAGCCCTAAGTAAATGTTAGCTATTTTTCTTATTATACTTCAATATTTTATATTTTAAGATAATCACCTACATGGTAAAAGAAATCTCCTTGCAGTAAAGAGACTCCTTGTAAATTAAACGATAATATGCTATGTCTCTGCTAAAGCTGTATTAATTGAACAGCACGCGCACACACACACACACACACACACACACACACACACACAGTATTAAGATATCTGATTATATAATCCTGAAAAAATCTTTTAGGCATCTTCAGATGACTTAGAAACACTTTTTTGAAAAAGTGTACTTTTTAAGGTGGTATCAGAATATTAAGATTCTCAAAAAAATTAAAACCTTTGAAAATACGGCAATGACTTCTTATTTGACATGACAATTGCTTATTCATGTAATCAGTTACTTTGTCTAGAAAAGTAAAGCATGTTTCTATAACAAGGAAATTACATGTCAGTTCAGTGAGGATGTATCCTTTCTCAGTCTGTTTCAAAGTATGAAGTTGTTTTAATTTGTGAAGCCTAGGACACAGAAAGCCTAAGCCTAAGATATAAAATTCAAGAGCAGAGAAAGAGTGGATGCTAAGAGAGTATGGGTAGGATAACAAAATAGCTTGAGAAGGAAAAGTAGTTTTAGAAGCAGGTCAGCTGTTAGGATAATACTGTAGGGAATTTCTGAACCAAATCAGGCAAAGAAGAGATTGTCAGTCAATGTACAAGTGGATGATAAGGCCCAGCAAAAATTTTCAGGTTTGCTTTACCTGAGAACCTGGTTGGTCACATTGGTGGACAAGTTAAAATTTATTTCATACACTTCATCCACGTTTTATATGGATATGACCGTGTCTCATTGCAGAGAGAAATTTTGGAAGCTGGAACCAATACTCTGTGTTCAGTCACAGTGCTTCCAATGATCTTAAAATTGCCATCCTCCTTGCCAAGTATTTGCAAGCTGCAGTATGTGTCAATGATGCACTGATCCTTGTGGAGACAGAGAGTACAAAGGGGAGCAGTGAACATGCATACATAATTAGCTTTTCTAATACTCATCCTTAATGCTCCCTAAAGCACCAGGAGAAAAGGTTCATTTAATTTTTATAAAATAAACTGTGATCCCAACTGAGATGTGGCTCTTTATCATTCAGACATGCCACATGGATACATCACATTCTTCAAATACCCATTCAAACTATTAGAATAATACAATGCAGTCTTTTGCCTTTGCATATACAAAATGCATGTTTGTAATCAACAAGAGGGGGAACATCCTTGCACATGACCACATCTTCCATCACTTTGGTTCCCTTCCTCTTGGAGACAATGATTACAGAGAGTGAAGAAACTCTGAAAGTCATTTAACTAGCCTATTTTTCTGGATAGAAAGATATTGTATATACTGTCTTTGATTTTACTTTAATATTTTAATCATATAACTTATACTTTATAAAACACATAAATGCTAATTGTAGAACACATGGGAAAAGTTAAAAAGTGTTAAAAATAATATAATCATCCTAAGAAAATATGCTGTTTTTTGGAAGTAACATTGGTTTATAACATTATATATGTTTCATGAGTACAACATTGTATTTTGACTTCTGTATACACTTCAGTGTGCCTAATATCCAAAATATATAAACATGACTTTTTAAAAAATAGTATCATATAAAATAGAATTTACAAGAACTTCTTCGTTTATAGGACACAAATCTGTGGCAGTACTACAAACAGTGAAAATGCTTGTAATAGTGCTTATAGAAAAGAAATGGAATAGAGGTTGTCTCAAATCGGGCAATGATTCTAAACCTTTACGTGGCATTACCAATAATAAATTGTGATGCTTGGAAAAGCATTTCTAAAGTACTACTAATTTTTTAAAATTTTGACCAACTATGCTAAAGGACAGACTAAATTATCTTTCTATAATACCGACATAAAAGGATATTACAAAATCATTGTCATATGAAGAAGCAATGAAATAGTATTCAGCTAAAAACAGAAGAGAATTAGCGAGGTGGGTCAGTAAGTTAATTAGTTTTAAAACTGTTATGTTTCTAGATTTAGTGATTTTTGTGTTATTCATCATCTTTGTAAATTTTGGAATTTTCCTGATTTCTTATTCTAAATACAAATTCACATGCTTACTTAATTTTGTGTTCATAATTTTGTATTTCCTTTTCTAATAATTGTGAAAGCTTCGGGCTTCTCAAAACTTGTATCCACCTCTTATCCTGCTGTATATATGTCACTACTTTGTCATATTTTACTCAACATTATATTGTGGATAATGTGCTGAAAACTCTGAAAATATAAAATATTGAAAATATTGATGTATACCAATGTTAATTTAATTATTAGACATTAGTTGGTTTGCATATTTTGACTCAAACTTAACATGATAATTATGACTATTTTGTTTTCTTTGTTTTTTTGTTTGTGTTGTTTTTGTTTATTTGCTTTGGGCTGTGTTGGATGTTCATTGCTGCACACGGGCTTTCTCTAGTTGCGGCGAGCAGGGTCTACTCTTTGTCGCGGTGTGCGGGCTTCTCACTGCGGTGGCTTCTCTTGTTGCAGAGCATGGCCTTTAGGTGCGCAGGATTCAGTAGTTGTGGCTCACGGGCTCTAGAGCGCAAGCTCAGTAGTTGTGGTGCATGGGCTTAGTTGCTCCGCGGCATGTGGAATCTTTCCGGACCAGGGCTCAAATCTGTGTCCCCTGCATTGGCATTCGGATTCTTAACCACTGCACCACAAGGAAAGCCCCATGATGACTATTTTTGATAAAAAATATCTTTCTGTGGACTTTGGGTGATAATGATGTGTCATTGTAGGTTCACCAATTGTAACAGATGTACCACTCTTGTGGGGGATATTGATAAAGGGGGAGGCTATGCTGTGTTGGGGCAGGGAATATACATGAAATCTCTCTACCTTTCCCACAGTTTTTCTGTGAACCTCAACTGCTTTTAAAAATAGTCTATTAAAAACAGAACAAAACAAAACAAAAACTAACTTGCAGCAAGCCATACTTAAAAGGAAAATTAATTAAAAAGGAAATAAATCTTTGCTCCTGTACATTGTTTTTCCTTAAGATTCTTAAGATTATCATCCTCTCTTGCTCTCACTCTCCCTAGCTCTCTTTCTCTAGCAAATCCTTTTCAGAATGGGTTTGACCATTTACCTTCCCATCAACACACCCTCAGTCAGCACTGTATGTTGTCATTAAAAATAACACTTGCCAATTTGATGAACAAAAGGTATCTTTTTTACATTTACATTTATTTCTTTGCTCAATACAGACTTCGAGCATTTGTATGTCCATCACTGAAATTAACTTTTCATATCTTTGGAAAGGTTTTATTGTAGTCTTTGTGCTTTTATTATTGAGCTGTATAATGTACCATCTAGGCATTTCTCTTATGGCTCAAGGTTTTCATAAAATGCTTTGTGTATAATGTGATCTATTAACTAGGCAACATAATTCACAATTGGTTTTAACATTCTGGTTATCCAAAACTGGCACCAGGTATACAGGAGGGAAAATACATCTAAAAACAAAAATCTGCTTTGTAATAGGGTCATTTTCAGTAATTTTTTTTTGTCCATAAAAATCATGAGTGATGAAAGTGATAAAAATGTGTAGGAAGATGAACTAATGGTGGTGGTAGTGATGCTAGGAAAAGAAAAGCTTAAACAAAAGCTAGATATAATAAAATAATAAAATGGGATTTGCTTAGTGATGTTTAGGTTATATAACTGTACACATGCACGGCTCTGCTAATACCTTAATTAAAATATCTCTACAGAAAAATAACTGCTACTGAGTTTAAAACTCTCTAGCTTCTAGTTTTTTTCCCTTTTCTCCTTCTGCAACAATTATTTTCATACACAATTGGTAATAAAGTAAATTGCTTAGATATATATCTATTTTGGACTACTCCAACAGATGATATTTACTAGTTAAATAATTTTTTAAACCTTTGTCATATTTGTCACAATTTCCCCTTTTTATTATTTGTCTTTCTAATTTCTGCTTTGATTAACAAAAAAATTTTGAAGGTTGTTGAATTACATTTTATTTTTAATTTTTCATGGCTTCCATAGCTTCATATGTGCTTACAGAATTCTTTCCATTTCTACATTTATATAAATATTATAAATATAAAACCAAATGGCCCATGTGTTTTGCAATTTCATATTTTAATTATAAACCATCTAAAACTTATTTTAATATACAGCTTGAAGAAATATTTTTTCAGTCAATTTACTTAATTTATTGAAGAGTCTATATACCTTGCCTTATTTCCTAAATTTTTTTTTTTTTTTTTTTTTTATGGTATGCGAGCCTCTCACTGTTGTGGCCTCTCCCGTTGCGGAGCACAGGCTCCGGATGCGCAGGCTCAGTGGCCATGGCTCACTGGCCTAGCCGCTCTGCGGCATGTGGGATCTTCCCGGACCGGGGCACAAACCCGTGTCCCCTGCATCGGCAGGCAGACTCTCAACAACTGCGCCACCAGGGAAGCCCCCTAAATTTGATATTAAAATTCTATATAAAGTAGGGTCTGCTTCTAAGCTAACTTTAAGTCTATTTTCATACCACCATCACATTTTTATAATGCCTTTACAATATATTTCCATATTTGACAGAGTTACCACTCTTGTTCCAATGTTAGGACCACAGTTGCCTGTCTTTATTTTTATTTTTTGCAATACAGGCTACCATAAGAAGAGAATTGTCAACACAATTACAACAACAAACAAACTTACAAACAAAAGCAAATCAACAACATGGTTTTTCAAGTTAAATGTAATCAAGAGGATAAAAAGAGACTATTTACCATATTTATGTCCTTTACTACTTTATCAGCCAACTAGGAGGAAAAGTAGCATTTGATTCTTTGATTTTACCCTTTCTCATTGTGGTGAACTATTTCCAAATACTTTATTAGCTAATAAAAAAAAGAGAACCCAGTGGCCTGAATTATAAGACTCAATAATTTTGCTTACCTGAACAAGAATTCTTGGCAGTTTCTAAATCTATGCCTTTACATTCTGAGAAATATTTTAAAATTTTTTCTGGATTTGTTTTATGTTTTGTTTTCATTGAACTATAGTTGACTTACAATATTATATTAGTTTCAGGTGTACAACACAGTGATTCAACATTTTTATACTTATTTTTTCTAACATCTTTATTGGAGTATAATTGCTTTACAATACTGTGTTAGTTTCTGCTTTACAAAAAAGTGAATCAATTATACATATACATATGTTCCCATATCTCTTCCCTCTTGCATCTACCTCCCTCCCACCCTCCCTATCCCACCCCTCTAGGTGGTCACAAAGCACCGAGCTGATCTCCCTGTGCTATGTGGCTGCTTCCCACTAGCTATCTATTTGACATTTGGTAGTGTATATGTGTCCATGCCACTCTCTCATGCCACTCTCTCACTTTGTCACAGCTTACCCTTCCCCCTCCCCATATCCTCAAGTCCATTCTCTAGTAGGTCTGTGTCTTTATTCCCGACTTACCTTCATGACACTTTTTTTTTCTTAGACTCCATATATATGTGTTAGCATACGGTATTTGTTTTTCTCTTTCTGACTTACTTCACTCTGTATGACAGACTCTGGGTCCATCCACCTCACTACAAATATCAATTTCGTTTCTTTTTATGGCTGAGTAATATTCCATTGTATATATGTGCCATATCTTCTTTATCCATTCATCTGACGACGGACACTTAGGTTGCTTCCATATCCTGGCTATTGTAAATAGAGCCTCAATGAACATATTGGTACATGACTCTTTTTGAATTATAGTTTTCTCAGGGTATATGCCCAGTAGTCGGATTGCTGGGTCCTATGGTAGTTCTATTTGTAGTTTTTTAAGGAACCTCCATACTGTTCTCCATAGCGACTGTATCAATTTACATTCCCACCAACAGCAAGAGGGTTCCCCTTTCTCCACACCCTGTCCAACATTTATTGTTTATAGATTTTTTGATGATGGCCATTCTGACCCGTGTGAGGTGATACCTCATTGTAGTTTTGATTTGCATTTCTCAAATGATTAATGATGTTGAGCATTCTTTCATGTGTTTGTTGGCAATCTGTGTATCTTCTCTGGAGAAACATCTATTTAGGTTTTCTGCCCATTTTTGGATTGGGTTGTTTGTTTTTTTGTTATTGAGCTGCATGAGCTGCTTGTAAATCTTGGAGATTAATCCTTTTGTCAGTTGCTTCATTTGCAAATATTTTCTCCCCTTCTGAGGGTTGTTTTTTGGTCTTGTTTATGGTTTCCTTTGCTGTGCAAAAGCTTTTACATTTCATTAGGTCCCATTTGTTTATTTTTGTTTTTATTTCCATTTCTCTAGGAGGTGGGTCAAAAAGGACATTGCTGTGATTTATGTCATAGAGTGTTCTGCCTATGTTTTCCTCTAAGAGTTTGATAGTGTTTGGCCTTACATTTAGGTCTTTAAACCATTTTGAGTTTATTTTTGTGTATGGTGTTAGGTAGTGTTCTAATTTCATACTTTTACATGTACCTGTCCAGTTCTCCCAGCACCACTTATTGAGGAGGCTGTCTTTTCTCCACTGTATATTCTTGCTTCCTTTATCAAAGATAAGGTGACCATATGTGCATGGGTTTAGCTCTGGTCTTTCTATCCTGTTCCATTGATCTATCATTCTGTTTTTGTGCCAGTACCATACTGTCTTGATTACTGTAGCTTTGTAGTATAGTCTGAAGTCAGGGAGCCTGATTCCTCCAGCTCCGTTTTTCGTTCTCAGGATTCCTTTGGCTATTCGGGGTCTTTTGTGTTTCCATACAAATTGTGAAATTTTTTGTTCTAGTTCTGTGAACTATGCCAGTGGTAGTTTGATAGGGATTACATTGAATCTGTAGATTGCTTTGGGCAGTAGAGTCATTTTCACAATGTAGGTTCTTCCAATCCAAGAACATGGCATATCTCTCGATCTGTTTGTATCATCTTTAATTTCTTTCATCAGTGTCTTATAACTTTCTGCATACAGGTCTTTTGTCTCCTTAGGTAGGTTTATTCCTAGATACTTTATTCTTTTTGTTGCAGTGGTAAATGGAGTGTTTTCTTAATTTCACTTTCAAATTTTTCATCATTAGTTTATAGGAATGCCAGAGATTTCTGTGCATTAATTTTGTATACTGCTACTTTACCAAATTCATTGATTAGCTCTAGTAGTTTTCTGGTAGCATCTTTAGGATTCTCTATGTAGATTATCATGTCATCTGCAAACAGTGACAGTTTTACTTATTCTTTTCTGATTTAGATTCCCTTTATTTCTTTTTCTTCTCTGATTGCTGTGGCTAAAACTTCCAAAACTATGTTGAATAATAGTGGTGAGAGTGAGCAACCTTGTCTTGTTCCTGATCTTAGTGGAAATGGTTTCAATTTTTCACCATTGAGGACGATGTTGGCTGTGGGTTTGTCATATATGGCCTTTATTATGTTGAGGAAAGTTCCCTCTATACTTACTTTCTGTAGGGTTTTCTCAAGTGCTTATGGAACATTCTCCAGGAAAGATCATATCTTTTGTCACAAATCAAGCCTTGGTAAATTTAAGAAAATTGAAATCATATCAAGTATCTTTTCTGACCACAATGCCATGAGACTAGATATCAATTACAGGAAAAGATCGGTAAAAAATACAAACACATGGAGGCTAAACAATACACTACTTAATAACCAAGTGATCACTGAAGAAATCAAAGAGGAAATCAAAAAATACCTAGAAACAGATGACAGTGGAGAAACGACGACCCAAAACCTATGGGATGCAGCAAAAGCAGTTCTAAGAGGGAAGTTCATAGCAATACAATCCTACCTCAAGAAACAGGAAATATCTCAAATAAACAACATAACCTTGCACCTAAAGCAATTAGAGAAAGAAGAACAAAAAAACCCCTAAGTTAGCAGAAGGAAAGATATCATAATGATCAGATCAGAAATAAATGAAAAAGAAATGAAGGAAACGATAGTAAAGATCAATAAAACTAAAAGCTGGTTCTTTGGCAAAATAAACAAAATTGAGGAACCATTAGCCAGTATCATCAAGAAAGAAAGGGGGAAGACTCAAAGCAATAGAATTAGAAGTGAAAAAGGAGAAGTAACAACTGACACTGCAGAAATACAAAGGATCATGAGAGATTACTATAAGCAGCTCTATGCCAATAAAATGGGCAACCTGGAAGAAATGGACAAATTCTTAGAAATGCACAACCTGCCGAGACTGAACTAGGAAGAAATAGAAAATATGAACAGACCAATCACAAGCACTGAAATTGAAACTGTGATTAAAAATCTTCCAATAATCAAGAGCCCAGGACCAGATGGCTTCACAGGCGACTTCTATCAAACATTTAGAGAAGAGCTAACACCTATCCTTCTCAAACTCTTCCAAAATATAGCACTCCCAAACTCATTCTACAAGGCCACCATCACCCTGATACCAAAACCACACAGAGATGTCACAAAGAAAGAAAACTACAGGCCAATATTACTGATGAACATAGATGCAAAAATCCTCAACAAAATACTAGCAAACAGAATCCAGTAGCACATTAAAAGGATCATACACCATGATCAAGTGGGGTTTATTCCAGGAATGCAAGGATTCTTCAGTGTATGCAAATCAATCAACGTGATACACCATATTAACAAATTTAAGGATAAAAACCATATGATCATCTCAATAGATGCAGAGAAAACTTTTGACAAAATTCAATACCCATTTACAATAAAAACATTTTTATACATTGTAGAATGATCACCACATTGCGTTTAGTTACTATCTGTCACCATACAAAGTTTTTACAATATTATTGACTATATTCCCTATGCTGTACGTCATATCCCTGTGACTTATTTATTTTATAACTGGAAGTTTGTACTTAATTATCTTCACCTATTTTGCCCATGCTCAGGGCTGGGGTGCCCAAGGTGGGGCTTGAACCACTCACTCCTTAGGGAGGACCTCAGAGTTTGTGATATCCCCTCCCACTTGTGGGTCACCACACTGGGGTGTATCTTCTCCTGCTCCCTGTATTGATGGGTTTTTTCCTCCTTATTTCCTTAATTGTAGAAGACTTTTATGCTAGTGTTCAGGGAGTCAGAGAAAGTAGTTGTAATTTTGGTGTGCCTATGGGAGGAGAGGTGAGCTCAGGATCTTCCTACTCTCCCATCTTGATCCCACCTCCCAGATTTTGAGAAATCTTATGAAAAGCCATTAGTGGGACAGGCTATTCTTTATAAATTCATCTCTGTGAGTGTTTCAGCATTTTATTAAATGCTGTTTGCATTTTAATAAATTTCTCTTGATGCTATTTCCATATTAATTAATTTTCCATGGTGATAAAAATTTGCCATCAAGGCATCCACATTTTCAATGGAGTCTTTTGATGAATAATTCAATAAATATGCACATAAATAATATATTTATATTACAGTAATGTGGTTTTCAAATTTAGGGAAAGTCAATGTTCGAGACTTATTCAGTTGTGAAGGAAACTGTTTTTTTATTGGTTCACCATGTCTAACTAGACAGTGAAAGACAGTAGAATTGTTGAAAATGGTTATTTCTTACATTGGACCTCAAAATAAGCTATATTAAAATATTAATGCTTGAAAATTTGTGTGTATATGTAAAAAATGTCCTGTAATACTTGAAAGTTTGACAGAAAGTAATTTAAAATTAATTGTCAGTCCTCTCAAAATGACACAGACAGCATGATCACCCTCCCACCTTTATTTTTTGAGGGATCACATTTTGTAGCAGATGCCACCTTATAAAATCACATCATGCTACCATATTACTGGGCCATAGCATATAAGTTTAGTGTAAATATATACTGGTTTATAGTTAAAACCTTATAGTTAAGGTTAGGGTCTGCAATAGAGACGAAATGTAGAAATGAAAGTGTGAACAACTTTTTTACAATCTCCTCTGCCCTCAGCAGAGTCAGACTTTACATCATTTAGAACCATGTACTCTATGGAACAAGAAGTGTCTAGATTCATCACTTTCTTTCCCCACATATCATTCTTTTCCAGATTATTATTTTTATTGCCTGCTTAGTTTGCGGGTATGCCTAGATATTCCAATGAGGTACATGATTTAAAAAGCCAATATGTAGCTTTTCTTTTTTTCAAAGCCAAACTTAAAACGATACCCATGCATGCAGGCACAACTCCAAGCACCCATTTATATTCTATGCTGACCAAGAATGATCCTACCTCTAGACATAGCCATGCTCATTAGTGTATGGTTGAACCCATACATGTGTATATATTTATCCAGACATAAGCACCTTCATACAGGGAATAAGAAACCTGTCTTTTTACTGATTGCCATGCCTTAAAATATGCTGAGGATTGTGTACAACAAATAGCCATGGCCATATCCAATCCCAAGATCCATATCTATTCCCCGAGCATCACTCATTCATATGCCTATATCTTATAGACTAATTTATGGTCAAAATATAGGACCACACAGAAATTCATTCCCTTTTCTGGTATAATGCTAGCACATACTGTGGTAGGTGGAATTTGCAGCAAATGCCTGATTGAGTTAGAGGTCCTTGTGTAATCTCTTCACCTTGAATACAGTTAGAATTTGTGACTTGCTTCTAACCAATAGAATATGTCAAAAGAGATGGGATAGACATTCCTGTTATCGCATTATGTTATATATGAATCTGTCTTAGCAGACTGAACAAGAGATTTTCCTGTTGGCTTTGTAGAAGTAAGCTGCCATGTTGCATGATGTCCACATGACTAGGACCTGAGTGCAGTTTCTATGAGTTGACAGTGAACCCCCAGCCAACAGTCAGTAAGAAAATGGGACCTCACTTCTAAACCTCAAAGAACGGAATTTCTAAACCTCAAAAAACGGAATTCTGCCACAACCATATGAGCTTGGAGGAGGCCTTGAGCTCCAGAAAGGAATGCAGCTTCACTGACACCTGGATTGTTAATGCCTGCCTAGGCACAGAAATGGGCATAAGCCTAGTCCTACCTGGGCATGTCAAGGTGTCCTCCATGTAGATCTGCCTGGTTGTGAATATGTCCAGCTAGTGGGACTGTTCAGGTATAAGTGAGTTGGACATGTTTAATGTGCTCGTCTGGGTTGTTGTGTCCAGACACATGTGTATGTGGTGCTAGGTTTGAACATGGGCACATCTAGGCTTCTACATGGCTTAAGGCATGGATAAAGTAAAGATGTTTGTCTTTTTCTTCCAGTTTTATTGAGCTATAATTGACATATAACACTGTATAAGTGTAAGGTATATGCCATAATGATGTGATATATGTATATATTGTGAAATGATTACCACAATAAGTTTAGTTAACATCCAATGTATATGTCTTGATATGTGTCTTTTAGTATGTTTTATATTATATTATACTCAAATTTCATGTTTTCTAAAACCACTTAGATAATATTATTTGTATTATTATCATTATTTTTATACTACTATCAGTAGCTTTCATTTATTGAACACCTTCTAAGATCTAGGAACTCTGCTGGAAACTTTACATAGTCATCATCTCTGATCTTTGCAACCAGCTTGATAAATTATTATTATCATCTTGATTATATGATAAGTAATCTGAGAGATAGTGAGATTAAGTAATTTGTCTAAGATAACCTGGGAGTGATCATGGCCATGGGAGTGGAGTTTAAAAGCTTTGACTACTGGCCTTGGAGCCAAGCTTTCCATCACTCTACCATACTGTTTCTCTGATATCTGCCAAACTTTATCTCCTCCTCAAACCCACCTCTGTCCTTCAAATGAGTTTTCTGTCTTCACTATGTTGCTATCCTCAGGGTCAAGCTCAGTGTCTGGCACATACTAGATATTTTATACATATTTAAGTGTAAAGCAATTGATTGTTTTATTTTTATTTCTAAATTATGAAATATTACAGATTATATATTTTTCTTTTTATTTTGAAATAATTTAAAACACAAAAATGTTAAAGGAACAGTACAAAAAATTCCAGTCCCTATTCAAATTTCACCAACCATACCAGTAATGCCCTCTGTAGTGAGACAATCCAATCAAAGGTCAGGCATTGCACCCAGGTGTCATATCTCTTCAGTCTCTTTCAGTCCAGAACAGTTCTCGAGTTATTCCTTGACCTTAGGACCATAAGACTTGTAGATTATCTGCCAATTATTTCGTAAAATGTCTCTCAGTTGCCATTTGCCTGATGTTTTCTCGCTATTAGCTTCAATTTATGTGTTTGGCAGGAACATCACAGAAGCGATGCTGTGTCCTCATAGGGTCCTATCAGGAAGCACACAGTGTACATTTATCCCATTATTGATGATAATTTGGATCACTGAATAAGGGTCTGCAGGATTCTTCATATAAAGTTTCTCTTGGCCTGTCATTAATGTGCAATTTGTGGGGAGATACTTTGAGACTGTTTAAATATTCTTTTTCTCTTCCTACTTTCACCCACTGATTTTAGTATGTATTGATTCCTGACTGAATTACTTATTACTATGATGGCTACCAAGTGGTGATTTTCTAATTCCATCATTGCTTCGGTATTTGTTGGTTTTCTACTATAAGGAAAAACTTTCCCATGTCTCCTACTTATTTATTCATTTATTTATAACAGTGGGGACTCATAGATTTATACTTTATGCAATAAGATAAACCTCTGCAATCTGTCACTAACATTATTTCGTTTTATCTTCAAATTTTCTAAGTTTGGCCAGTAGGAGTCCCTCTGAGATCCTAAGAACACGTTATGTTGATATGTTTCTATTATTCTTAGAGCACCTGCTTTCTTCTCAGCACAATGAGATAGTCCAGGCTCATTTACCTTCTTCTGCTCAACCCTGGAATCAGCTATTTCTTCAAGAAGGCTGTCTCCTTTAATGCTGAAGGGTATTTAGAAACCAAGATTTGGAAGCTACGTGTACTCATGGATTGTATACATTTACAACCCTAGAGTTATATGTATTTCTAATTCTTTCTATATATTGAAAACCATAATTTCATACCTCTGATTCTAGTCTAATACTAGACCAGAGTTCATTCTAATTTTTCTCCCTGTCCATAATGTTAAATCCTTTTAATAAAAAACCTGGATCCCATTAGCTTAATATATTTACTTCTTTACTTAATCCCCTTGAATGTGACTAATCCCCAGAACCTCTTGGTCTGCTGCCCCACTTACTGCCTTCTTTCCTATGGCCTGCCTAAAGGCTTTTTGAGTGAAATATTCAGGAAAGAAAGAGGGAAAGAAGGAAGAAGGGAGGGAAGAAGTATGTACATCCGCTTCTAGAAGATTTCTTCATTTCTTCATCTTAGGCAACAGGGCCAAATTTTAAAAGATCACTCTTCAGGACTAATATATTATATTTTGTATTAAATCATGCACACAAATACCCTAACATTGTGCAAGCACATGACAAGAATGAAATGAAAACCTTTACCTTCTTACTCCTTTTTCAGCATAGTTCTTTAGGTCCCCATACTTAGATCCCCTTAGGTACTTGAAAGTTGTATTCTATACCAAGGCTTTGCAAAAAAGAACAAAACATTTTTCCAAAACTTAAGTCTTCAAAGAGCCAATTGAAATGTGATTTTTGTTCTATCCAGTAGTATTTAGCAGAGAGCATCCAACGGGTTAAATCAGTTAGAGTTTTGCCATTCTACCCCTTTTGACACACAGGTGCTGTAATAAGAATGATTAATTGATCAGTAGGAAAAGAATGTCAATATTGTTTTGTACTGAAGTTCTATTTTTTGTTTCTTGTTTTTTTCTGTTTGATTTTGTTTTCTTCTAAATTCAAGTCATTAAACAGAGTTTGACCTTCTCATATTTCAGTAAGAAAATGTACACAGCAAACAGTGGTTCTGATTAGAATTGTGTATTGTAAATTTTATGGTGGTTGACATTTATTGTTTCATGACAGGTCACTACAAAAGCAAGCTGTTTTAGCCACGGCCAGGACCATGGGATAGAACAAGCCTGGGTAATGGCTTGGAACTCACAGGGCATATTCTGTTCTCTTGGGCCACCTCAGGGACAATTTTTTATATCATTTTTGTTAGCTTAATAAAAAGAGTGACCCCAGTTTTCCCACAAGAGCTGTACCAGTTGACGATGTACATTCCAAATGTACGTACATGTCTGATAGAGCTTCTCCATGTAGTGTAGTGATTAGCTTGCTGAGGTTCCAATCCTGACTCCACAACATGTTAATTGTGAGTGACCATATGCAAGTTTATTAAATTCTGAGCCTCAGTTTCCTCATCTGTAAAACAGAGGTGATAGTAATACCTTATTCATAGAGTGGCCATGAGGATTAAGTGAGATAATAGACATAAAGTGCTTAGAACAGTATGCAACACTTGATAATCCCTTTGGTAGCACACAGGAAGGAAACACTAACTGGGTGTATTTGTGCGCATATATGTGTGCACATGTATGTGTACTAAGGAATAGAGATAAGATTGGGTGGGAGTAGTCAGAGAAGGTTTGGGAGTATAAGTGATTCTTGAGAAATCTTGAAAAATAAGTAGTTTTTCAGGCAGACAACTTGAGGCGGAGAAAGAGCATCTCAAACAGGGGTCACTTGATGCAAAAATGTGCTGCTGTCTGTGAATTGCAGGTAATTCAGTAGAGCTGAAGGCAATGTGTTTGGGGAGAGGCAGGAGGTGTCTGCTTGGCTAAGGAGTTCATTGGGTAGCTGGTTGAGTCTGAACCCAAGTTGTGTCTAATTCTAGGACCCATGCATGTCTGGGAAAGCCTAGAGACTGGAGGCCTGAGCTCAATAAAACTATTTTGGTGGTGGGGGTCTGACTGAGGAGCTTCCTGAGATAGAATTTATTGTAAGAGAAGAAGAATCTAGGCATAATGAGTTTGATATACTTAACCAGGTCTTAGTTGGTGTGTGTGGGGGGGAATGTGATTTGAAGGTCAGCATGTAGGATGACCTCTGGGGTCTGAATGGTGATCCTGATCCTCTGGGCCTCATGTCTGGCCATAATGACACAGCCTTGAGTTTTCTCCCTGGTTACAAAGGTGTGAATAAATAGCTGCACACCTCCTCACGGAGGCCTCTATGAGGTGATTACAGTTTTCAAAGGGAATCGTCTACGGCCTGCCATACCAGATTGATGAAGGAATTCCATGCAGACTATTTGGCTGGCCACCTTCCATGCACAGCAGTAGAGGCTTTTGCCATCAATGCCAAGGTTTCAAATTGGCATTTTCATAAAAACAGGCAAAGCAGCCCATTATCTAATTGATGTCCATAAATTATGGTGGCTGAGGGAGTCAATGTCAGTGCACATGGTGTAGAGCTCTTTTTTGGAAGGCACTCAATTCTAGGCTTAGAATATTCTCTGTACAAAGAGCGGCCTAGATTCCTTTACTGAAAAAAGAATTGAAACTTCCTCATTTGAACAGCTTTCTCATACACAGTCTCTGGAAGCAAATATTAGGACTCTTTACCAAGTTCTTTCCGCAATCTACTGTAAGTAAAGGAAATGTACCATGACATTTTAAGATGAATTAGAGGTGACACATAATACAGCTGTACATATCTCTTAGCACAAACAAGCTTTCTGCCTAACAGGAGTTGTTTCTGTTTGTTTGGGTTTAATTACTCAAGAAAATGATCAGTCAGCTTCATCTTAAGCTCCTCACACTTCAATAATGACAACTATCCTTGACTTGTGCCCAGAAGAAACTTAGCGTCACAACTGATGCCCATGGTGCACCACTTAGGGGAGAAGAAGTGAGGACTGAGACAACTTTGTAAATTGGACATTGTGTTTTCATCAGCCAAAGCAGGACCATTAAGGAGTAAAAGGAATCAAATGTAATGGAAGCAGAAGACTCAACCTCTTGAGCCCTGCCCCACTGAGATTGCTTGAGCTGGCCCTGGATGGGTAGCCCAGGCAAGTTCAGAACTATGCCTCTCAGTATCCAGATTCCCCAAAATCATGCAATATATTCAGCTTCTCCCATGCAGCCTCTAAAACAAATATGTAATGTATCATACTCACATCAAATTCCACTGTGTGCCTGCCATGCACCAAACACCATGCTAGGTATTGGGAATAAAAACTAACATGTATGGACTGTTTACACGTGCCAGGTACCAGTCCAACTACTTTATGTGGATTAACTCGTAAATCTTAACCACCACCTTGGGAATTATGGACTATCACTATCTCCATTTGCAGTTGAGGAAAATGAGGCATGGAGACTAATTTGTGAATGGTCACATAGCTAAGAAGTGTTGGAGTCAAAATTTGAAACCATAAAAATTTATCATTATGCTCACCACTTTCTGCGATGGATCGGGATAGATCACTCTACCACGAAGGGACAGAGTCTAGGTAGAAAAATAGACATAAAATTGAATAAATTATCATACAATATCATATAAATTAGAGCCAGCCTTGAAGGTACAGAGGACAGAGAATAAAGCTTTCCAATTATCGGGTACCTACTAAGTGCCAGGTACTATGAAAAGTGTTATATTGACATTATTTCATTTAGTTCTTAGAGTATTAGTATTCTCTTTCTAAACATTTGAGGTCACCTTAAGCTCACCAAAATAATACAGTCAATGTAGCCTTTCAAAGGTATACCTTGGTATTCATCATTTTCCTTTTTATGCGTAGGAAACAGCTTTTCTCTCTATTTTTGTAACAATTTTATTGAGAATGTAATTCACATAAAATTAAGTTCACCCTTTTAAAGTGTGCAATCCAGTGGTGTTTAGTATATGCACAGAGTTTTGCAGCCATCACCACAATCTAACTCCAGAACGTTGTCATCTTCCTAAACAGAAATCCTATACATCATTAGCTGTCACTCTCCATCCCCCCTTCATAGAGATGCTGGGAAACAATGATCTGCTTCCTTCTTTAAAATATCACTTTTATTCAGATATAATTCACGTACTATACAACTGACACATTTAAAGTGTACAACTCATTGTTTGTTAGTACATTCCTAGGACTGTGCAATCATCATCACTGCTATCAAATACCAGAATTTCAGGTTACCACAGAGCTGAGGAGAGGGGAATGAAGAGTGCAAGTATATTGTCACAAACCTCTCTTCTTATAAAAATTCAGGCATTTTTGTTGAATAAAAGCTCCTTAGATTGTTGCAAGAACTTGGTTAATTTCCAGAGTTCTGAAATAGTTAATTTTGACAATTGTTGCCCAAGTTCTTACTGTTTTCATGGAGGACTGGATTTTCACAGTTCACTACTCTTATTCCTTTGGAAATAGTTTCTTATACACAACTAAACATACAACAGCTCTCAGATTCTCCAGGTCCATTTATAAACTACAAACTTCATCTGTCTTTCTTTTTCCACCTGGAAACGGATGAAAAGAAGGTTTTTAAAGATTTTTTAATTAATTAATTAATTAATCTATTTATATTGCTGTATAGTTGATTTACAATATTACATTAATTTCAGGTGTACAGCATTGTGATTCAGTATTTTTACAGAATATATGCCATTAAAAGTTATTACAAGATAATGGCTATACTTCCCTGTGCTGTACAATATATCCTTGTGGCTTATTTTTTTTACACATAGTAGTTTGTATCTCTTAATGCTATACCCCTATCTTACCCCTTCCCCCTTCCCTCTCCCCACTGGTAAACACTAGGTTGTTTTCTGTATCTGTGAGTCTGTTTCTATTTCTATTCTATTTCTGTATATACACTTACCTGTATTACTTTTTAGATTCCACATATAACTGATATCATACAGTATTTGTTTTTCACTGACTTATTTCACTAAGTTTAATATTATCTAGGTGCATCCACATTCCTGGAAATGGCAGGATTTTATTCTTTTCTATGACTGAGTAATATTCCAATGTATATATATATATATACCACACCTTCTTTAACCATTCTTCTGTTCGTGGGCCCTTAGGTTGCTTCCATATCTTGGCTATTGCAAATAGTGCTACTATGAACATAGGTGTGCATTTATCTTTTTGAATTAATATTTTCCCAAGAGTGGAATTGCTGGATCATTTGGTAGTTCTATTTTTAGCTTTTTGAGGAACCTCCATACTGTTTACCATAGTGGCTGTACCAATTTACATTCCCACCAACAGTATACAAGGCTTACCTTTTCTCTACATTCTCTCCACCATTTCTTATTTGTAGACATTTTTTTAACATCTTTATTGGAGTATAATTGCGTTACAATGGTGCATTAATTTCTGCTTTATAACAAAGTGAATCAGCTATACATATATATATATCCCCATATCTTCTCCCTCTTGTGTCTCCCTCCCATCCTCCCTATCCCACCCCTCTAGGTGGTCACAAAGCACTGAGGTGATTACCCTTTGCTATGTGGCTGCTTCCCACTAGCTATCCATTTTACATTTGGCAGTATATATAAGTCCATGCCACTCTCTCACTTCGTCCCAGCTTACCCTTCCCCCTCCCCGTGCCCTCCAGTCAATTCTCCACATCTGCATCTTTATTCCCGTCCTGCCCCTAGGTTCGTCAGTACCATGTTTTTTAGATTCCATATATATGTGTTAGTATATGGTATTTGTTTTTCTCTTTCTGACTGACTTCACTCTGTATGACACACTCTAGGTCAATCCACCTCACTACAAATAACTCAATTTCATTTCTTTTTATGGCTGAGTAATATTCAATTGTATATATGTGCCACATCTTCTTTATCCATTCAGCTGTTGATGGACACTTAGGTTGCTTCCATGTCCTGGCTATTGTAAATACAGCTGCAATGAACATTTTGGTACATGACTCTTTTTGAATTATGGTTTTCTCAGGGTATATGCCCAGTAGTGGGATTGCTGCTGGGTTGTATGGTAATTCTATTTTTAGTTTTTTTAAGGAACCTCCATACTGTTCTCCATAGTGGCTGTATCAATTTACATTCCCACCAACAGTGCAAGAGGGTTCCCTTTTCTCCACACTTTCTCCAGCATTTATTGTTTGTAGATTTTTTCATGATGGCCATTCTGACTGTGTGAGGTGATACCTCATTGTAGTTTTGATTTGCATTTCTTCAATGATTAATGATGTTGAGCATTCTTTCATGTGTTTGTTGGCAGTCTATATCTGCTTTGGAGAAATGTCTATTTAGGTCTTCTGCCCATTTTTCGATTGGGTTGTTTGTTTCTTTGATATTGAGCTGCATGAGCCCCTTATAAATTTTGGAGGTTAATCCTTTGTCTGTTGCTTCATTTGCAAATATTTTCCCCCATTCTGAGGGTTGTCTTTTCATCTTCTTTATGGTTTCCTTTGCTGTGCAAAAGCTTTGAAGTTTCATTAGGTCCCAATTTTTTCTTTTTATTTCCGTTTCTCTAGGAGGTGGGTCAAAAAGGATCTTGCTGTGATTTATGTCATAGAGTGCTCTGCCTATGTTTGCCTCTAAGAGTTTTAGAGTGTCTGGCCTTACATTTAGCTCTTTAGCCATTTTGAGTTTAGTTTTGTGTGTGGTGTTAGGGAGTGTTCTAATTTCATTCTTTTACATGTAGCTGTCCAGTTTTCCCAGCACCACTTATTGAAGAGGCTGTCTTTTCTCCATTGTATATCCTTGCCTCATTTTTCAAAGATAAGGTGACCATATGTGCATGGGTTTATCTCTGGGCTTTCTATCCTGTTCCATTGATCTATATTTCTGTTTTTGTGCCAGTACCATACTGTCTTGAATACTGTAGCTTACTATAATCAGAAGTCAGGGAGCCTGATTCCTCCAGCTCTGTTTTTCTTTCTCAAGTTTGCTTGGGCTATTCGGGTTCTTTTGTGTTTCCATACAAATTGCGAAATTTTTTGTTCTAGTTCTGTGAAAAATGCCAGTGGTAGTTTGATAGGGATTACATTGAATCTATAGATTGCTTTGGGTAGTATAGTCATTTTCACAATGTTGATTCTTCCAATCCAAGAACATGGTATATCTCTCCATCTGTTTGTATCATCTTTAATTTCTTTCATCAGTATCATAGTTTCCTGCATACAGGTTTTTGTCTCCTTAGGTAGGTTTATTCCTAGGTATTTTATTCTTTTTGTTGCAATGGTAAATGGGAGTGTTTCCTTAATTTCTCTTTCAGATTTTTTATCGTTAGTTTAGAGGAATGCAAGAGATTTCTGTGCATTAATATTTTTCCTGCTACTTTCCCAGATTCATTGATTAGTTTTAGTAGTTTTCTGGTATCATCTTTCGAATTCTCTATGTACAGTATCATGTCATCTGCAAACACTGGCAGTTTTACTTCTTTTCTGATTTGGATTCATTTTATTTCTTTTTCTTCCCTGATTCCTGTGGATAAAACTTCCAAAACTATGTTGAATAATAGCAGTGAGAGAAGGCAACCTTGTCTTATTCCTGTTCTTAGAGGAAATGCTTTCAGTTTTTCACCATTGAGAATGATGTTGGCTGTGGGTTTGTCATATATGGCCTTTATTATATTGAGGTAAGTTCCCTCTATGACTACTTTCTGGAGGGTTTTTTTTTTTTATCATAAATGGGTGTTGAATTTTGTCAAATGCTTTTTCTGCATATATTGAGATGATCATATGATTTTTATCCTTCGATTTGATAAACCCCACTTGATTGTGGTTTATGATCTTTTTAATGTGCTGCTGGATTGTGTTTGCTAGTATTTTGTTGAGGATTTTTTCATGTTTTTTTTTTTTTTTTTTTTTTTTGCGGTATGCGGGCCTCTCACTGCTGTGGCCTCTCCCGCTGTGGAGCACAGGCTCCAGACGCACAGGCCCAGTGGCCATGGCTCACGGGCCCAGCCGCTCCGCAGCATTTGGGATCCTCTCGGACCGGGGCACGAACCCGCGTCCCCTGCATTGGCAGGCGGACTCTCAACCACTGCGCCACCAGGGAAGCCCTCATGTATGTTAATGAGTGATATTGGTCTGCAGTTTTCTTTTTTTGTGACATCTCTGTATGGTTTTGGTATCAAGGTAATGGTGGCCTCACAGAATGAGTTTGGGAGTGTTCCTCCCTCTGCTATATTTTGGAAGAGTTTGAGAAGGATAGGTATTAGCTCTTCTCTAAATGTTTGATAAAATTCACCTGTGAAGCCATCTGGTCCTGGGCTTTTGTTTGTTGGAAGAGTTTTAATCACAGTTTCAATTTCAGTGCTTGTGACTGGTCTGTTTATATTTTCTATTTCTTCCTGGTTCAGTCTCAGAAGGTTGTGTTTCTCTAAGAATTTGTCCATTTCTTCCAGGTTGTCCATTTTATTGGCATAGAGTTGCTTGTAGTAATCTCTCATGATCCTTTGTATTTCTGCAGTGTCAGCTGTTACTTCTCCTTTTTCATTTCTAATTCTGTTGATCTGAGTCTTCTCCCTTTTTTTCTTGATGAGTCTGGCTACTGGTTTATCAATTTTGTTTATTTTCTCAAAGAACCACCTTTTAGTTTTATTGATATTTGCTATTGTTTCCTTCATTTCATTTGTTTCTGATCTGATCTCTATTTCTTTCCTTCTGCTAACTTTGCGTTCCTTTTGTTCTTCTTTCTCTAATTGCTTTAGGTGTAAGGTTAGGTTGTTTATTTGAGATGTTTCCTGTTTCTTGAGGTAGGATGGTATTTGCTATAAACTTCCCTGTTAGAACTGCTTTTGCTACATCCCATAGGTTTTGGGTCGTCGTGTTTTCATTGCCATTTGTTTCTAGGTATTTTTTGATTTCTTTGATTTTTTCAGTAATCTCTTGGTTATATAATAGCGTATTGTTTAGCCTCCATGTGTTTGTACTTTTTACAGTTTTTTTTTCTGTAATTGATGTCTAGTTTCATAGCATTGTGGTCGGAAAAGATACTTGATATGATTTCAATTTTCTAAAATTTACCGAGGCTTGATTTGTGACCCAAGATATGATCTATCCTGGAGAGTGTCCCATGAACACTTGAGAAGAAAGTGTATTCTGTTGTTTTTGGATGGAATGTCCTGTAAATATCAATTAAATCCACGTTGTTTAATATGTCACTTAAAGATTGTGTTTCCTTATTTATTTTCATTTTGGATGATCTGTCCATTGGTGAAAGTGGGGTGTTAAAGTCCCCTACTATGATTGTGTTACTGTTGATTTCCCCTTTTATGGCTGTTAGCATTTGCCTTATGTATTGAGGTGCTCCTATGTTGGGTGCATAAATATTTACAGTTGTTATATCTTCTTCTCGGATTGATCCCTTGATCGTTATGTAGTGTCCTTCTTTGTCTCTCTTAATAGTCTTTATTTTAAAGTCTATTTTGTCTGATATGATAATCGCTACTCCAGCTTTCTTTTGATTTCCATTTGCATGGAATATCTTTTTCCATCCACTCAATTTCAGTCTGTATGTGTCCCTCGGTCTGAAGTGGGTCTCTTGTAGACAGCATATATACAGGTCTTGTTTTGTATCCATTCAGCCAGTCTGTGTCTTTTGGTTGGAGCATTTAATCCATTTAAATTTAAGATAATTATCAATATGTATGTTCCTATTACCAGTTTTTAAATTGTTTTGGTTTGTTATTGTAGGTCTTTTCCTCCTCTTGTTTTTCCTACCTAGAGAAGTTCCTTTAGCATCTGTTGTAAATCTGGTTTGGTGGTGCTGAATTCTCTTAGCTTTTGCTTGTCTGTAAAGTTTTAATTTCTCTGTCGAATCTGAATCAGAACCGTGCTGGGTAGAGTAATCTTGGTTGTAAGTTTTCCCCTTTCATCACTTTACATATGTCCTGCCACTCCCCTCTGGCTTTCAGGGTTTCTGCTGGAAGATCAACTGTTAACCTTATGGGGATTCCCTTGTATGTTTGTTGTTTTTCCCTTGCTGCTTTTAATATTTTTTCCTTGTATTTAATTTTGATAGTTTGATTAATATGTGTCTTGGTGTGTTTCTCCTTTTATTTATCCTGTATGGGACTCTTTGCACTTCCTAGACTTGATTAACTGTTTCCTTTCCCATATTCGGGATGTTTTCAACAATAATCTCTTCAAATATTTCCTCAGTGTCTTTCTTTTTCTCTTCTTATTCTGGGACCCCTATAATTCGAATGTTTGTGTGTTTAATGTTGTCCCAGAGGTCTCTGAGGCTGTCCTCAATTCTTTTCATTCTTTTTTGTTTATTCTGCCTTGCAGTAGTTATTTCCACTATTTTCTCTTCCAGGTCACTTATTCATTCTTCTGCTTCAGTTTTTCTGCTATTGATTCCTTCTAGAGAATGTTTAATTTATTTATTGTTTTTCATCATTGTTTGCTCTTTAGTTCTTCTGGGTCCTTGTTAAACATTTCTCTTATTTTTCCATTCTATTTCCAAGATTTTTGATCATCTTTACTATCATTACTCTGAATTCTTTTACAGGTACACTGCCCATTTCTTCTACCTTTGTTTGTTCTGGTGGGTTTTTTCCTTGCTCCTTCATGTACTGTTTTTCTCTGTCTTCTCATTTTGCTTAACTTACTGTGTTTGGGGTCTCCTTTTCACAAGCTGCAGTTTCATAGTTCCTGTTGTTTTTGATGTCTGCCCCAAGTGGCTAAGGTTGGTTCAGTGGGTTGTGTAGGCTTCCTGGTGGAGGGTACTAGTGCCTGTGTTCTGGTGGATGAGGCTGGATCTTGTCTTTCTGTTTGGCAGGACTGCATCTGGTGGTGTGTTTTGGTGTGTCTGTGACCTTATTATGATTTTAGGCAGCCTCTCTGCTAATAGATGGGGTTGGGTTCCTGTCTTGCGAGTTGTTTGGCATAGGGTGTCCAGCACTGTGGCTTGCTGGTTGTTGAGTGGAGCTGGGTCTTAGCGTTGAGATGGAGATCTGTGGGAGAGCTTTCGCCGTTTGATATTTCATGGAGCCGGGAGGTCTCTGGTGGATCAATGTCCTGAACTCGGCTCTCCCACCTCAGAGGCACAGGCCTGACACCTGGCTGGAGCACCAAGACCCTGTCAGCCACGCGGCTCAGAAGAAAAGGGAGAAAAAAAGAAAGAAAAAATAAAAATTATCAAAATAAAAAATATTACAAATTAAAAAAAATTAGAAGTAATAGAAAAAAGAAAGAAAGAAAGAAAAAAGAGAGCAACCAAACCAAAAAACAAATCCACCAATTATAAGAAGTGCTAAAAACTATACTAAGAAAAACAAAAAAACAAAAAACGGACAGACAGAATCCTAGGACAAATGGTAAAAGCAAAGCGATACAGACAAAATCACCCAAAGAAGCATTCACATACACACTCACAAAAAGCGAAAAAGGGAAAAATGTGTATATACATATATATATATATATATATATATATATATATAAAATAAAAGTAAGAGAGCAACCAGATCAGGAAACAAATCTACCAATGATAATAAACTCCAAATACTTAACTATGATAAGCATAAAACCAGAAACAAATTAGCCGCAGAGAGCAAACCCCAAGTCTACAGTTGCTCCCAAAGTCCACCGCCTCAATTTTTGGATGATTCGTTGTCTATTCAGGTATTCCACAGATGCAGGGTACATCAAGTTGATTGTGGGGATTTAATATGCTGCTCCTGAGGGTGCTGGGAGAAATTTCCCCTTTTCTTCTTTGTTTGCACAGCTCCTGGGGTTCAGCTTTGGATTTGGCCCTGCCTCTGCCTGTAGGTCACCTGAGGGTGTCTGTTTCCGCCCAGACAGGACGGGATTAAAGTAGCAGCTGATTAGGGGGCTCTGGCTCACTCAGGCCGGGTGTGGGAGGGGTATGGAATGCGGAGTGAGCCTACGACAGTGGAGGCCAGGGTGACGTTGCAGCAGCCTGCGGCATTCCCCGTGTTCTCCTGGGGAAGTTGTCCCTGGATCATGGGACCCTGACAGTGGCGAGGTGCACAGACTCCCAGGAGGGGAGGTGTGGATAGTGACCTGTGCTTGCACACAGGCTTCTTGGTGGCTATAGCAGCAGCCTTAGCATTTCATGCCCCTCTCTCGTTTCTGCGCTGATAGCCATGGCTCACACCCGTCTCGTCAGCTTGTTTAGGCAGTGCTCTGAATCCCCTCTCCATGCGCACCCCGAAACCATTGTCTCTTGACTTTCAGGCAGGTCCAGACTTTTTCCCGGACTCCCTCCCAGGTAGCTGTGGCGCACTGGCATCCTTCAGGCTGTGTTCACATAGCCAACCCCAGTCCTCTCCCTGGAATCTGACCTCCGAAGCCCGAGCCTCAGCTCCCAGCCCCCACCCACCCCAGTGGGTGAGCAGACAAGCCTCTCAGGCTGGTGAGTGCTGTTTGGCACCGATCCTCTGTGCGGGAATCTCTCTGCTTTGCCCTCCACACCCCTGTTGCTGTGCTTTCCTCCGTGGCTCCAAAGCTTTGCCCCTGCCACCCGCCGTCTCCACAAGTCAAGGGTCTTCCTAGTGTGTGGAAACCTTTCCTCCTTCACAACTCCCTCCCAGTGGTGCAGGTCCCATCCCTATTCTTTTGTCTCTCTTTTTTCTTTTGCCCTACCTGGTTACATGGGGAGTTTCTTGCCTTTTGGGAAGTCTGAGTTCTTCTGCCAGCCTTCAGTAGGTTTTCTGTAGGAGTTGTTCCACATGTAGATGTGTTTCTGTTGTATTTGTGGGGTGGAAGGTGATCTCCACGTCTTACTCTTCCGCCATCTTGAAGGTCTCCTCTATTTGTAGACTTTTTGATGATAGCCATCTGACGGTGTGAGGTGATATCTCGTTGTTTTGATAGCATTTATCTAATAATTAGCAATGTACAGTATCTTTTCATGTGCCTCTTGGCCATCTGTATATCTTCTTTGGAATAATATCTATTCAGGTCTTCTACCCATTTTTTACTGGGTTGTTTGTTTGTTGATATTGAATTATATGAGCTGTTTACATATTTTGCATAATAACCCCTTGTATGTCCTATTACTTGCAAATATTTTCTCCCATTCCATAGGTTGTCTTTTCATTTTATAGATGATTTCCTTTGCTGTGCAAAAGCTTTTAAGTTTAATTAGGTCCCATTCTTTAATTTTTACTTTTATTCCCTTTACTTTGGGAGATGGATCCAAAAAATATATTGCTGTGATTTATGTCAAAGAGTGTTCTGCCTATGTATTCCTCTAGGAGTTTTATAGCGCCTGGTCTTATATTTATGTCTTTAATCCATTTTGAGTTTATTTTTGTATATGGTGTTAGAGAATGTTCTAATTTCATTCTTTTACATGAACCTGTCCAGTTTTCCTAGCACCACTTTTGAAAAGACTATCTTTTCTCCATTGCATATTTTTGCTTCCTTTGTCATAGATTAATTGACCATACGTGTGTGAGTTTATTACTAGGCTGTCTATTCTGTTCCATTGATCTATGTGTCTGTTTTATGCCAATACCATGTTGTTTTGATTACTATAGATCTGTCGTATAGTCTGAAGTCTGGGATCATGATACCTCCAGCTCTGTTCTTCTTTCTCAAGATTTCTCTGGCTATTTGGAGTCTTCTGTGTTTCCATATAAATTTTAGGATTATTCGTTCTAGTTCTGTGAAAATTGTCATGATTAATTTGATAGGGATTGCATTAAATCCATAGATTGTTTTGGGTAGTATCCAATTTTATCCTTCTTAATATAACAAATCTTCCCTTGACTTACCTCTGTGAACTCAATAAAATTTGCATCATATAGTATATTTAAAAGATGCTTTCTGGGCTTCCCTGGTGGCGCAGTGGTTGAGAGTCCGCCTGCCGATGCAGCGGACGCGGGTTCGTGCCCCGGTCCGGGAAGATCCCACATGCCGCGGAGCGGCTGGGCCCGTGAGCCATGGCCGCTGGGCCTGCGCGTCCGGAGCCTGTGCTCCGCAACGGGAGAGGCCACAGCAGTGAGAGGCCCGCGTACCGCAAAAAAAAAAAAAAGATGCTTTCCTTACTTACACTTTTCTTCTTCCATAGATATTTATTGAGCATCTACTATGTACTAGGATTAGAGCTAGATGCTGAGGGTAAAAAGCTAAGTAAGATAGAGTTTATGTACTCATGGATTTTCAAGTTGTGGTACAGACAATAAACATACCCAAGGACACCTAGGGCATATACTAAAGTATATGTATATATGTATGTGTACTTAGAATTAATGTTCATAGGGCAGGGGGAACTGGTGCCTATTATTATCTCCTTCTTCCATTGAAGCTTTGATGGAGAATAAGATTCTGAAATTCATTCAACAGTATATCATGTGTCATGCACTGTGCAGAATACTTAGAATGTGGCAGTGAACAAATGAGACATGGTCGCTGACTTCCTGGAGCTCATAGTCTAAGGGGGAATTTATGGAAGTTCACAATTCACCTGATTCTAGACACTGTATCCATTCACTATGGAGTTTAGAAAGCATTACAGTAGTTCCCATATGTGGAATAATACAGAAACAACATAAAGGGAGAGAACACATGGGAATCATAGAAGGAGGCTGGGTATTGAGCATAAATTCTGACTGAGCCTTGTCACAGAGTAACCAGCCATCCCAGTTTGCCTGAAACTTTCCTGGATTTAGCACTGGAAGTCCCACCTCCTGTTACACCCAGGACAGTTGATCACACTACTTGTTAATTAGTATTGGTATTGGTAACAGCAGGCAGATGTTACATATATAATAGAATTAAATTAAATTATATAAATATATATAATATTATCTGTATAATGTATATAATAGAATTAAAAACACTTTTTATTAAGGAAGATCACCAAAGTGTATGTGTGGTTGTATTGAGGCAGACAATGTAATATATACAATCAGCATTACAAGTTATATTCCATTATCCTAACAACAACAACAGATGAAAATGCTAACTTAGAAGTTTTGCTGGATTGTTTGTTTTCAATTTTGTTACCCTAGGAGCTGTATTTCTCAGAACCCCCTTCCTTGTATGGCTCAAGGTTAGAGTTAGCCAAAAGTGAAGTTGTGAGAGATTTGAGATGCAGAAGTGAAGCAACAGCCATTGTGTAGCTACAGTAAGAGACAGACACAGAGTTGCTGGCAGTTCCCAGTTTGCTTTCTGTCCTCCCCACGCTATTACCAGCTTTCTTTTCAGATTACCAGTCCTGCTGCCAGAAGTGACCTAGGCCCACCACCAGAGCATCCCTAAGAATGTACTGTACAGAGCTGGTAGACATAAATAGTAAAAAACATTTCATAGACTTCAACACTGCCTCCTTTCATGGGATCAATCCAGATTTCTCTGTAAGCTCTAATTGTTCTGTGCCAGGGCAGGTGAGTGACTTCTGTCTGATCCAACTCCCCTTTCCAAATGTTTACTTCCCAAGCTCCTTCACATGGTCTGTTTCCTATAATGAACTCCTTATTCCAAAACAGACTGATATATGGAATAGCAAAAAATTCTGATCTAAATTTTCTTTCTTGTCGGCAAAGATGTTTTGATTAAATCAGAAAATGGAGTTCCTTCTACCTTGAGTAACTGTCAGCGGTTAAATGTTAACAGTGTGTGTTTTGCACTTTACTTTAGCTGTCTTCACTCAATTCTTTGACATAAGCAGTTCCACTCCTGACCCACGTATTCTCCTGACTTTTAACTAATAATCATAATAATGATTATAATAATTATTAACATGAATTAAACATGCAGTAGTTTCCAAGAACACTGCTAAGCACTTTACATGCATAACTTCTTACTTCTTCACAACAACCCAATGAGGTAGCTTCAATTGACAGTCTGGTATTATAGAGGAGAAAGTTTAAACTTTCAGAGATATTCGGTGGCTAAAAGTCACCGAACTGTTAAGTGGTACGATAATAATTAGAACCAAGATTGACTTAGCTCTGCAATTTCAAAAAGCTAATTGTGAAAATATGCTTATGTTTTCAAGATGCTTTTTCTCTCTCCAATCTAAATATAATGTAAGTATTTCTGAGGGTCTGTGGATTACATATAAAACATCACACTTAACTAGCCCTGCATCTGTCTGTCCACATTTGATAATTCCTGTAGGCTACTATGAGTTAGGTGTTATTATTCCTATTTTATAGGTGAGGAAAACGAGGCTCAGAGAGGTTCAAACGCCTGCCAGTAACAAAATAGCCAGAAAGTAGCAGCGACTGTATTCACACTCAATCCTTGAAGCAAAGACAATTCTTGATTTGAGATACATGTGTAAAACAGTATGTCTGAAAGGCGAATAGGAATGAAGAGAATGTGGCTGTGGTGAGGCTGACTTCTGGGTTGGGAAGTGGTTAGGCAAGTTGAAGTAGAAGAGACTCGAACAGTAGGCTGGTGCCAAACCATGAAGGGCCCAGCCCGATCTGTTAAGGGATTAGGACTTTGCCTTGAACACAATGGCTTGCCTATGTTTGCACAACTAAGCTGGGATTCAAGTCTAAGCTTTTGACTCCAAAGCCTATCAGAGGATATATCTTCCATTCTATACTGTCATCACTGCTCTCTATTATACAATATACATGGAAATTCAGTTTATGAATTACATTTATAGCCATTATTTCATTCAATTCTCACATTCAACCCTGTGAGATAAGTATTACTTTTAACCTGATTTAAATATAAAAAAACCTAAAACTTGCTAATAATACATAAATAAATCCACAGACATGTAGTTAAAATGTGGCAGATCCCACAATGAATCCCCAGGAATCTCACGCAAAATGTCATGCTTTTTCACATCCAATTGCCTACTTGATAATCTATAAATCTCTCCTTTAAACACAAAATGAAAACACGTCATTTTTTCACCAAGACCTACTTCTCCTGTCACCCTTTTCTGGGTAAATACACCACTCTCCAGCAAGTTTTTCAAACCAGAAGATATCTTAAAAACCTGAACATCTGAAGAGTTCAACCTGCATCAGAGTTTAAAAGTACCATTTCCAATTAAGTCACAAAAATTGTCTATCAAAACCCTGATTTTTTTAATCTGTAATATCCCATGTTCCTAACTTGATTACCTCCCCTCTAGTTCCCTGTAGTGATTGCCAAGAAAAGTTTGATAACTGATAGAGCCTTGGATATGTGCAGTATAAGCCTTGGTCAGAGGCCATAGAACTCTATTCTACATTGTTAACAGCATTGTTAAGGCATGATTGACATACAGTAAACTGCATATCTTTTAAGGGTACAAGTTGATAACTTCTGACATATATATTTGTGTATATATATATAGATATAGATATAGATATAGATATATAGATACACCTATGAACTGATCATCACAGTCAAGATAGAGAAGACATCATTCTTTCTTGTAGTTCTTCCATACATCCTCCCACCTACTTCCTGAAAAACTGATCTGCTTTCTGTCATTATATATTAGTTTACATTTCCTATAATTTTTTATACGTGAAATTATATATTTCCAACCAAGAATCCCATACCATCCAAAGTTTCAGTCAGGTACGAGAGTAACATATGGGTAATTTCAGACATACAAGCTCTCAAAAACTTATTTCAAATTCATCCTTCCTTAACCAGTTGCTAGAAGATGTTTTTAACAAAAAATATGAAGACAAAAACTAAGAAAGTGAAAAATATAATAATCAAGAAATAGGATCCAACATAGGAAAGAGGTGAAGTAAATTTCTGGGATGATTATAAAAAGGAATTTTAGCATGACAGCTGTGTGACAGTCCCAGAGATTAACCAGTCCATTGGAGCCAGAAGACAGAAGACCACCTGAGAAATGACTTCAAGAAAAGAAATTTAACTGATTGATTATCTACTGTGTTTGTATGGAGAAGGATATACATTGCTCTAGGAGTGTTAGGGGCGTTCCTGGTAATTTGATGACTAAGCAAAGAAACAAACAAGAAATATAGGTAAGAAATCACCAACGAACAAAGAAATCTTGTATGGGAAAGAAAATATAATCAAAGTGACACACGTGCAAAAATATTTATATATTAAAATATATAAAAAAATTTTTTTAAAAAAATACTTTAAAAAAAACCTTACTTTCACCTGACTTTTAAAAAATAAAAATATATAAAAATATTTATAAAATATTTATATTAGTCATAATAAATTGAAAACCAAATTATCTATTTAAGCAAAAATTGTTGTATAACTTTATCCAAATGATGGTGATTAAAAGAATGTTGGGTGGGTGATGGGTAAGTGTGGTGATAGAACACTGATAAACTTTCTGTGCATAGTAGGGTGTCAAGACAATATATTTATTTATATCTATAAAAACTCAAAATAAATATATGAATATTACTTTAAATATGGAGGAATATACTGGAAGAAATTTTAAAAAGTCAATAGGTAAAAGAAGTTAGCTTTTGAGAGTGGGAGTCAGGAGTGGGCAAGAATATGGTTGGGGACTGGGATTGCTGTTTTGGTTAAAATCGTTAAAATAATTTGACTTTAAAATTATGTACGTATATTAATTTAATAATAATACAATTAATTGAATATATGAAAAAATTAATAATTTAGTGTAAGTAATTAACCATCAATCTTTACAAAATATCAGCCCAGTTCAGTATTCCTATTACAATATATTAGCACAAACTGTCGATAAGTGTTGGAATTTTTTCAATTTTATTATCTGTTTTTGATTCTTGAGTAATTTGGAAATAAGTTGACAATCTCTGGGCTGAGTAAGAGCCATTTTACCACCCGAGCTTGAGAATGCTAATCAATTGTTCCTCAGTGTTTTGCTTTTAAAAACATTTTCTCACCTCAGTCACTATGACTTACAAATTTACTCTTAGAAGCCACCAGGGAGTTAGTCCATGGATGTCACTGATGACAGTATTATAACACAGAATCTATGGCATAAAATTTCTATCCCTTGATTATCAATAGCTCATAGACTCTACTGAGTTTCTGCTGCCATTGGCTTTATAAAAGAATATTACAGAGGCAGTGTTTTCCTTCATTTTTAATACCCACTTATTTCCCTTTCTATGTATTTTATGCCCATTTTCTCTATGGCAATCACATCATTTTAACCCTTAAAATTTACATAGGCCTTGTATAAAAGTACCATCTTTTAAATTCTACACAGTATAAATATGAGGCCTAACTCTGGTAGATGACACTGTTGGAAATGGTCTGCTTCATTCATATGAGGCTTGGTTGGATTACAGCTGTTGGGAGTAAAGATAATAGTCATGTGGCCAAGTCTGCATTTTCTGACGTGGCTAGCTCTCCTTGGGTAGTAAGGATATATGGAAGGACATGAAGATGTGAAGAAAAAGAAACTTGTTTATCAGAGTTGATACAATTGGGAAACGTGAACTTCGTATTGTTAAAACTATGGTTACTTAATATTATTCGAACCATGTGTATCGAACAGCCAGCATTTGTAGTACAAGGTGCTAATTGTCATTGGAATGCAAAAGTGACCACGTGGATTCTCACTTCACTGGAACTTGGAGTTGGCAAAATAGCTTTACTAAAATATAATATAGGATTTAAGGCCAAAATGCTGTAATTTATATAATAATCACACAAAGTGTTTTGGGGGTGGAGACTAGGGGAATACTCTAAGCTACTGAGGGTATTTGGAGAGGCAGTCACAGAGGAATCAGTATGTGATTTGAAAATTGAAGGGAGAGAAGGGAGAAAAATTGGAAGATGTAAGAACAATCCAATGATGTAACAGAATTAGCATGATTGCAGAACTGAGGAAATCCATGATGTATTCAGACCACAGCAAATATACTGTGATTGGTGTGTGTGTGTGTGTGTGTGTGTGTGTGTGCACGTACATGAATAAAATACAATTAAATATTGAAATAAAGGGTCTTTTTATTTTTTCTAAAGGGAAAAGCTGAGATTTCACTTGTACTTGATCGGTAAAGATGACTGAGAAAGGTAAACTAATATTCTGATACCTCTAGGTATTAGATATTATCATGTTTATCCTCAGATATTGCCAATAAGACTACCCAAGAATGAGGAATAGAGTCAGATTTTAGTTACTCCTGTCCAGCACACTTGAGCCCAAGTGTATTGATTACATCTGAATGAAACTCTCTGAGATGACAAAGAAACACTTGATATTTATTCTTGTAATAAAAGGGCTTATTTCTTATATTCCATTCAGCTCAGTGGACGGGTGTTATATGACTTGTGTGCCTCAGCTCAAAGTCATGGGGACCCGGTGTAGGTCTTAGGTATCCTAGTCATCACGTGCTGAAATTAGCTAGACCAGGAAACTTTCACCTTACTTTCCATTTTTTATCCTTCTTAACTTTTAGGTTATCCAACTGTTGGTTCCTCATTTGACTCTGGTAATCCCAGGAAGTTGAAAAGTATAATGGAGTGGAAACCTTCAATAAGTTCTAAATCAAGAGGCTTGAGCCAGGAGAAGAGCAACAAGAAGAAATGAAAGAAACAACAATTGATTTTTTTAGTAATAACTAGTTCTTGTATTTTTCTCCAACCCCAGGAATATCTTAGGATGCATCAAACTTCATTTATAGTACATTTATAAAATTTTATTTAAATTAATGTAGCAGTTAAGCACTGATAAGTAATGTGTGGAGAATTATTAACATCCTTTAGACAACTTATTAGGAACCTATGTTTTACTTTATTGAATGTGACTCAACAAAACTTTTTTCAGCACCTATTATGTGCCAAACATTAGGAATACACAGATGAGCTGATATTGTGATAGACTGATAGACTTTATAAGACAATAGAAGAACTATAATACTGGTCAGATGTTGGCAAATGCAGTTAGAGGCACAGTGTGTTATGGGGGACCCTGGGGATGAATTTGGAAGTGAGAAATGATTGAAGGTGTCATGTCACAGATTAGAGGATGGCTTGTGGGTAAATATATAAGTCCTGTCATCTCTGTTGCTTTATTACTCAGAGGTATTATGTAATGAAAAAAATAACAACCTAAGTGGCAAGATATGGCTTTCTTATTTACTCTAGTAAGGTCTGAGAAGAACGAACAGGTCTATTTCATAGAAAGAAGTCTTCCAAAAAAAAAAGAGGCTTACTGCCATCTTGATTCCCGCCAAGGGGTCATGCCAGTTGATGGGTACAGTTTGTAAGGCAGCATCTGTAAGAAGACATCTGTTTCAAAGTCCAAAGGAACTTTCACTCTTCTTTTCAATTCCCTGTGAACCTAGAGGTAGGTTAGATATTTTTGGAACATGCCCCAGGCAGCCAGACAGGTTGGGGATTTCATTCCAGCCCATCTCTGTTCTGAAATAATGAAAGAAGCTCCAAGAAATTGTACCTGTCAAATCTGACAGGGACTAAAAGCAAGAGGAGATCATTTTGACAGTTTTCAGCAGCCATTCTGCTGATCATCCATGTTACTATTGCACTGTGTTCCTGGGCGAGTGATGGGTGAGCAGTGAATTATGTGTTTTAGAATTAACTCAAAAGGATCTCTCAAATGTATTGTTGCATTTCGACAAGTTTGGAAAAGCTGACTTTATATCCTAGTAAGGTTTGTATTTAGAGAGAGATGGAGAGAGACTGACTTAATACACGTTGGATATGTATAGAGCAGACAGTATGATCATGTTTTGGTGTCTTTTCTCAGTTCTTGTTTTCTTGCTTTGGGTTTGACTCTCAAATAGAGGTGAGCTTCCTGACACCCACGTGAAGTTAGGATGCATTGCATCTCTCTCATTTCCAACTTCATTGCAGGGAAAACAAACAAGCAAATAAAATGAAGCAAATATCACTGGTTAAAAAAACAAGCATCTGTGTCTAGATAATGGAGGGAGTGTTGGCAATAAAAGAAGATATTGGGTATGTTTCAAAGTCTGTTTACTTGGGGAAATTAATTTAATTACTGGATTTTTCTGAGTGTTAAATCATACACTTATTAGGCAGAAAGTTGCCTGAGTATTATCTAAGCCAGCTTTTCCTCTTGTGATACGATTGACTCATTATCCTCTTCCAAAGATTTTTTTTTGAAAAGGAGGAATTTTAATAGTTTTTCACCAATAAGTGATTGCTCACAGTTAGAACCAAGGGAATGAATTGGATTTACACAGTGAATCTGAAAAGATTCCTGAAATACTCAAGCAATTTAAGAATTTAATCTAGTTAGAATATCTTAAAGGTTACTCGCCATTATAGAATATAGCTACATGTTTTTTTCTTTAATTAAAAATTACTTTATGGCTAAAAAATGCTTACCAACAACTGGCCTTCAGCTAATTGCAATCTTTTTGCAATAGTAACAGCAAAGAACACGATCACCATAGCAAATACCATCATAATGGAAATGCTTGAAATATTGTAAGAATTACCAAAATGTGACACAGAGACACCAGTTAGCAAATGCTGTTGGAAAATGGTGCCAAAAGACTTGTTGATGCAGAGTTGCCACAAATTCAATTTGTAAAAAATGCAGTATCTGTGAAGCACCATAAAGCAAAGCACAATAAAACAAAGTGTGCCTGTAAATAAAGTCCCTACATATTTTGGGGGGGGGTTGTGTCTTATATGTGTGTTCATATTTAAAACAAAATTCTTTCTCAATGTTGTTTGTTTTTAACATCTTTATTGGAGTGTAAATGCTTTACAATGGTGTGTTAGTTTCTGCTTTATAACAAAGTTGTTGTCAAACAGATCCCATTAGACCACCATGTTTGTGTTTCTCAAGTTTGTTCTCCCCCTCTGAGAAGATCTCTTCACAAGCATGGGCATCAAATAGCACTTCTTTTTGGTGAGTCTCTTAAAAATACGTCAGGAGAGAATATTCAAACACATATTGTGAGTTGACCCCTCTTGGCTCTCATGATGTCTCTCATCATCAGCATTAAAACATCATTGTCCTACACATGGCTAGATGATTCCTCAACATTGATGAAACTACCATGGAATTTCACTGCCCAACTTTGTTGATCACCGAGCATGTTTTATTCCTTATTATTTTACATTACCTCTACTGGGTTTTCTTCTCCCTGTAAACAGGCTTTAGTCTTCACTAGCTCTTTAAAAGCCCATTATGAAGCCTACTTATAATGACCGTCCTTTGCCACACCTGGCCTTGTCTCTCCACCATGCTTTCAATAGACTCTACTGCAGTGAGCCTGCATCACAATCACCTGGAGGGCTTACAGAACCACAGGCTGCAGGCCCCACCCCCACAGTCTCTGATTGGTAGGTTTGAGCGAGGCTGAGAAGTTACATATCCTAACAGGTTCCCAGGTGATGCTGCTACTTCTGATCTGGGACCTCACTTTGAGACTCCCGGCTCTACCAGCGTGCCTCGTGCGCATACTGTTTGCCAATTTTCACAGCTAGAGCCGCTTAACTCATACGTTCTGGTTCTGCCCCACGCAGGTAGGAAGGAATACAGGCCTTTCATTGGCTCAGTACGACGTAACTTTACGGCAGATTTGACGTGGGTAGCAGAGCTGAGTGAGCCTTTGCTGAGTTTTCCGGCTCCCGTACCTCATCCCTTCCTGGATTCCTTGCTGGACGCGCTATTTCCTCTGGGACTAGGACACTTGGATTTCCCTTGCTCAGTTCCTTCTGGAAGCTGAAGATGAGCAGGTAAGTTCACTTCCTGCATCAGGGAATCCCCTGGTTGCCTTCTGGACACGTGTGACCCTATGCTCACTCTGGCGTTTTTGGTTTGCCTGCACTGATTTCTTTCTGTTGCTTGTTGTTAAGACTTTGCCGTTTGCCTTTTCTGTGCCAGTGAGTCTAGCGTCCTGGGTCTGGCATTCCCAGGCCTGACTTCAAATACCCCAGGCTACCGGCAAACATGGATTATTTATTCAGTTGAACAACATTGTTGCTTTTTCTCTGACTGTTGCCCATTCTTTCTCTCTCTTGATTTCTATACGCGTTTCTAGACCCCTCAACTCCAGGCTCCATCTCCCTCATGCTCTGAGACTCAGTGCTGGCTTGTTTTTTTCCTCTATGAATGATTACATTTCTGATAAGATCATACACCTTGTTTGGAAGGTTCTAATGCCACCTACATGCATGACTTAGATCCAAGTAAGTCAACTATATTTTTTCCTTTCTAAACCTGTGTCAAGGAGGTCTATGGGCTTTCTATGCAAAGTGTTGTCTGAGGATCAGTGGCTCTCAGCATGTCAGGGGCGCTTGTTAGAAACACTGAGCCTCAAGTCCCACCTCAGATGTACTGACTTAGAATCCAGGATGTAACAAGAGCCCCAAAAATGGCAGAGTAGGAGGACCTCGAGCTCATCTCCTCCCATGAGGACACCAAAATCACAACTAACTGCTGAACAACCACTGATTTTAAAAGAGACTGGAATCTACCAAAAAAGATATTATACGTCAAAAGACACAAAGAAGAAACCACAGCAAGATAGTAGAAGGGGTTGTATTTGCAATATAATCAAATCCCATACCACAAGAGATATCCCAAGAAACAACAAATGTGAGGTGTACACAGAGAGGCTCTGGGTTCCTGCAGAATCATCGGTTGTTGGTCATAGTTCATGTTGTCAGCTGGAAACTCACCCAACACAGGTTTGTAAAATTATGTCAGCGGTGGTAAGGAAGTTGGAAAAAAATAGTAATTGGTAAGGTTGAGAGTCACAATTAGTCTCAGGTGGAAGCAGTTCAACCTATTGGCACTATACTGTACATCAGTTCCTTACAATGTGAATGAAAATCACCTGGGGCTCTTGTTACAAATTTGGGAATCTTTAATTCTGCTGGGGCCTCTGCAAAGGGCCTAAATTGGAAGCAACCAAAATGCCCTTCGGCACACAACAATCTGGGAGAATATTAATGCAAACACAAAGTAAAAGATGTGAAAAAAATCCATTCAATCTATTAATATGAAATTCCTGAAAGTGGAAACTAATTGACAGCAACAAAATCAAATCAGTGATTGCCTGGGAATGGGGGGCAGGAAAGGTGGAGGTGATGTTTACAAAGGGGTGTGAGAGAACTTTTGGCAGTGATTGTTCTGTTCATTGTCTTGATTATGATGATGATTCACGTGTATGTGTACATATGCCAAAACTATCAAATTATGCAACTTATATATGGGAAGTTTATTGTATGTAAATTATAACTCCATAAATCTGTTAGAATTAAATTAAAAACACCACTGGTATTGATTGTTTTTTTTTTTAACATCTTTATTGGGGTATAATTGCTTTACAGTGGTGTGTTAGTTTCTGCTTTATAACAAAGTGAATCAGTTATACATATACATATGTCCCCATATCTCTTCCCTCTTGCATCTCCCTCCCTCCCACCCTCCCTATCCCACCCCTCCAGGCCGTTACAAAGCACCGAGCCAATATCCCTGTGCCATGCGGCTGCTTCCCATTAGCTATCTACCTTACTACGTTTGTTAGTGCGTATATGTCCATGACTCTCTCTCGCCCTGTCATAGCTCACCCTTCCCCCTCCCCATATCCTCAAGTCCGTTCTCCAGTAGGTCTGCGTCTTTATTCCTGTCTTACCCCTAGGTTCTTCATGACATTTTTTTTCTCTTAAATTCCATATATATGTGTTAGCATACGGTATTTGTCTTTTTCTTTCTGACTTACTTCACTCTGTATGACAGACTCTAGGTCTATCCACCTCATTACAAATAGCTCAATTTCGTTTCTTTTTATGGCTGAGTAATATTCCATTGTATATATGTGCCACATCTTCTTTATCCATTCATCCGATGATGGGCACTTAGGTTGTCTCCATCTCTGGGCTATTGTAAATAGAGCTACAATGAACATTTTGGTACATGACTCTTTGTAAATTTTGGTTTTCTCAGGGTATATGCCCAGTAGTGGGATTGCTGGGTCATATGGTAGTTCTATTTGTAGTTTTTTAAGGAACCTCCATACTGTTCTCCATAGTGGCTGAACCAATTCACATTCCCACCAGCAGTGCAAGAGTGTTCCCTTTTCTCCACACCCTCTCCAGCATTTATTGTTTCTAGATTTTTTGATGATGGCCATTCTGACTGGTGTGAGATGATATGTCATTGTAGTTTTGATTTGCATTTCTCTAATGATTAATGATGTTGAGCATTCTTTCATGTGTTTGTTGGCAGTCTGTATATCTTCTTTGGAGAAATGTCTATTTAGGACTTCTGACCATTTTTAGATTGGGTTGTTTGTTTTTTTGTTATTGAGCTGCATGAGCTGCTTGTAAATTTTGGAGATTAATCCTTTGTCAGTTGCTTCATTTGCAAATATTTTCTCCCATTCTGAGGCTTGTCTTTTGGTCTTGTTTATGGTTTCCTTTGCTGTGCAAAAGCTTTGAAGTTTCATTAGGTCCCATTTGTTTATTTTTGGTTTTATTTCCATTACTCTAGGATGTGGGTCAGAAAGGATCTTGCTGTGATTTATGTCATAGAGTGTTCTGCCTATGTTTTTCTCTAAGAGTTTGATAGTTTCTGGCCTTACATTTAGGTCTTTAATCCATTTTGAGCTTATTTTTGTGTATGGTGTTAGAGAGTGATCTAATCTCATACTTTTACATGTACCTGAGCAGTTTTCCCAGCACCACTTATTGAAGAGGCTGTCCTTTCTCCACTGTACTTCCTGCCACCTTTATCAAAGATAAGGTGTCCATATGTGAGTGGGTTTATCTCTGGGCTTTCTATCCTGTTCCCTTGATCTATATTTCTGTTTTTGTGCCAGTACCATACTGTGTTGATTACTGTAGCTTTGTAGTATAGTCTGAAGTCAGGCAGCCTGATTCCTCCAGCTCCTTTTTCGATCTCAAGATTGCTTTGGCTATTCGGGGTCTTTTGTGTTTCCATACAAATTGCGAAATTTTTTGTTCTAGTTCTGTGAAAAATGCCAGTGGTAGTTTGATAGGGATTGCATTGAATCTATAGATTGCTTTGGGTAGTAGAGTCATTTTCACAGTGTTGATTCTTCCAATCCAAAAACATGATATATCTCTCCATCTATTTGTATCATCTTTAATTTCTTTCATCAGTGTCTTATAATTTTCTGCATATGGATCTTTTGTCTCCTTAGGTAGGTTTATTCCTAGATATTTTATTCTTTTTGTTGCAGTGGTAAATGGGAGTGTTTTCTTGATTTCACTTTCAGATTTTTCATCCTTAGTATATAGGAATGCCAGAGATTTCTGTGCATTAATTTTGTATCCTGCCACTTTACCAAATTCATTGATTAGCTCTAGTAGTTTTCTGGTAGCATCTTTAGGGTTCTCTATGTATGGGATCATGTCATCTGCAAACAGTGACAGCTTTACTTCTTCTTTTCCGATTTGGATTCCTTTTATTTCCTTTTCTTCTCTGATTGCTGTGGCTAAAACTTCCAAAACTATGTTGAATAAGAGTGGTAAGAGTGGGCAACCTTGTCTTGTTCCTGATTTTAGTGGAAATGCTTTCAGTTTTTCACCATTGAGGATGATGTTTGCTGTGGGCTTGTCTTATATGGCCTTTATTATGTTGAGGAAAGTTCCCTCTATGCCTAGTTTCTGCAGGGTTTTTATCATAAATGGGTGTTGAATTTTGTCAAAAGCTTTCTCTGCATCTATTGACATGATCATATGGTTTTTCTCCGTCAATTTGTTAATATGGTTTATCCCATTGATAGATTTGCGTATATTGAAGAATCCTTGCATTCCTGGGATAAACCGCACTTGATCATGGTGTATGATCCTTTTAATGTGCTGTTGGATTCTGTTTGCTAGTATTTTGTTGAGGATTTTTGCATCTATGTTCATCAGTGATATTGGCCTGTAGTTTTCTTTCTTTGTGACAATCTTGTCTGGTTTTGGTATCAAGGTGATGGTGGCCTCGTAGAAGGAATTTGGGAGTGTTCCTCCCTCTGCTATATTTTGGAAGAGTTTGAGAAGGATAGGTGTTAGCTCTTCTCTAAATGTTTGATAGAGTTCGCCTGTGAAGCCATCTGGTCCTGGCCTTTTGTTTGTTGGAAGATTTTTAATCACAGTTTCAATTTCAGTGCTTGTGATTGGTCTGTTCATATTTTCTATTTCTTCCTGATTCAGTCTTGGCAGGTTGTGCATTTCTAAGAATTTGTCCATTTCTTCCAGATTGTCCATTTTATTGGCATAGAGTTGCTTGTAGTAATCTCTCATGATCTTTTTTATTTCTGCAGTGTCAGTTGTTACTTCTCCTTTTTCATTTCTAATTCTATTGATTTGAGTCTTCTCCCTTTTTTTCTTGATGAGTCTGGCTAGTGGTTTATCTATTTTGTTTATCTTCTCAAAGAACCAGCTTTTAATTTTATTGATCTTTGCTATTGTTTCCTTCATTTCTTTTTCATTTATTTCTGGTCTGATCTTTATGATTTCTTTCCTTCTGCTAACTTTGACTTTTTTTGTTCTTCTTTCTCTAATTGCTTGAGGTGCAAGGTTAGGTTGTGTATTCGAGATGTTTCCTGCTTCTTAAGGTGGACTTGTATTGCTATAAACTTCCCTCTTAGAACTGCTTTTGCTGCATCCCATAGGTTTTGGGTCGTCGTGTCTCCATTGTCATTTGTTTCTAGGTATTTTTTGATTTCCTCTTTGATTTCTTCAGTGATCACTTCATTATTAAGTAGTGTATTGTTTAGCCTCCATGTGTTTGTATTTTTTACAGATCTTTTCCTGTAATTGATATCTAGTCTCATGGCGTTGTGGTCAGAAAAGATACTTGATACAATTTCAATTTTCTTAAATTTACCAAGGCTTGATTTGTGACCCAAGATATGATCTATCCTGGAGAATGTTCCATGAGCACTTGAGAAAAATGTGTATTCTGTTGTTTTTGGATGGAGTGTCCTATAAATATCAATTAAGTCCATCTTGTTTAATGTATCATTTAAAGTTTGTGTTTCCTTATTTATTTTCATTTTGGATGATCTGTCCATGGGTGAAAGTGGGGTGTTAAAGTCCCCTACTATGAATGTGTTACTGTCGATTTCCCCTTTTATGGCTGTTAGTATTTGCCTTATGTATTGAGGTGCTCCTATGTTGGGTGCATAAATATTTACAATTGTTATATCTTCTTCTTGGATCTATCCCTTGATCATTATGTAGTGTCCTTCTTTGTCTCTTTTAATAGTCCTTATTTTAAAGTCTATTTTGTCTGATGTGAGAATTGCTACTCCAGCTTTCTTTCGGTTACCATTTGCATGGAATATCTTTTTTCATCCCCTTACTTTCAGTCTGTATGTGTCTCTAGGTCTGAAGTGGGTCTCTTGTAGACAGCATATATAAGGGTCTTGTTTTTGTATCCATTCAGCCAATCTGTGTCTTTTGGTGGGAGCATTTAGTCCATTTACATTTAAGGTAATTATTGATATGTCTGTTCCTATTCCCATTTTGTAAATTGTTTTGAGTTCGTTATTATAGGTCTTTTCCTTCTCTTGTGTTTCTTGTCTAGAGAAGTTCCTTTAGCATTTGTTGTAAAGCTGGTTTGGTGGTGCTGAACTCTCTCAGCTTTTGCTTGTCTGTAAAGGTTTTAATTTCTCCATCTAATCTGAATGAGATCCTTGCTGGGTAGAGTAGTCTTGGTTACAGGTGTTTCTCCTTCATCACTTTCAGTATGTCCTGCCACTCCCTGCTGGCTTGTAGGGTTTCTGCTGAGAGATCAGTTGTTAACCTTATGGGGATTCCCTTGTGTGTTATTTGTTGTTTTTCCCTTGCTGCTTTTAATATGCTTTCTTTGTATTTAATTTTTGACAGTTTGATTAATATGTGTCTTGGCATATTTCTCCTTGGATTTATCCTGTATGGGACTCTTTGTGCTTCCTGGACTTGATTAACTATTTCCTTTCCCATATTAGGGAAGTTTTCAACTATAATCTCTTCAAATATCTTCTCAGTCCCTTTCTTTTTCTCTTCTTCTTCTGGAACCCCTATAATTCGAATGTTGGTGCGTTTAATGTTGTCCCAGAGGTCTCTGAGACTGTCCTCAGTTCTTTTCATTCTTTTTTCTTTATTCTGCTCTGCAGTAGTTATTTCCACTATTTTATCTTCCAGGTCACTTATCCGTTCTTCTGGCTCAGTTATTCTGCTATTGATCCCATCTAGAGTACTTTTAATTTCATTTATTGTGTTGTTCATCGTTGCTTGTTTCATCTTTATTTCTTCTAGGTCCTTTTTTACTGTTTCTTGCATTTTGTCCATTCTATTTCCAAGATTTCGGATCATCCTTACTATCATTATTCTGAATTCTTTTTCAGGTAGATTGCCTATTTCCTCTTCATTTGTTAGGTCTGGTGCATTTTTATCTTGCTCCTTTATCTACTGTGTGTTTTTCTGTCTTCTCATTTTGCTTATCTTACTGTGTTTGGGGTCCTCTTTTTGCAGGCTGCAGGTTTGTAGTTCCCGCTGTTTTTGATGTCTGCCTCCAGTGGCTAAGGTTGTTTCAGTGGGTTGTGTAGGCTTCCTGGTGGAGGGGACTAGTGCCTGTGTTGTGGTGGATGAAGCTGGATCTTGTCTCTCTAGTGGGCAGGTTCACGTCTGGTGGTGTGTTTTGGGGTGTCTGTGGCCTTATTATGATTTTAGGCAGCCTCTCTGCTAATGGGTGGGGTTGTGTTCCTGTTTTGCTAGTTGTTTGGCATAGGTTGTCCAGCACTGTGGCTTGCTGGTCGTTGAGTGAAGCTGGGTGCTGGTGTTAAGATGGAGATTTCTGGGAGATTTTTGCCGTTTGATATTATGTGGAGTTGGGAGGTCTCTTGTTGACCAGTGTCCTGAAGTTGGCTCTCCTATCTCAGAGGCACAGCACTGACTCCTGGCTGGAGCACCAAGAGCCTTTCATCCACACGGCTCAGAATAAAAGGGAGAAAAATTAGAGAGAATTAGTAGAAGTATGAGGAAAGAAAGAAGGAAAGCAGGGAAGGAAGGAAGAAAGAAAGAAAGAAAGAAAGTGAAGAAGGAAAGAAGGCAAGGAAAGAAAGAAAGGAGGGAGGGAGGGAGGAAGGAAGGAAGGAGGGAAAGAAGGAAAAAAGACAGAAAGAAAGAAGATACAGTAAAAATAAAATAAAGTATAATAAAGTTATTGAATTAAAAAATACTTATTTAGGAAAAAAAAGGGACGGATAGAACCTTAGGACGAATGTTGGAAGCAAAGCTATACAGACAAAATCTTACACAGAAGCATACACATACACCCTCACAAAAAGAGGTAAAGGGGGAAAAATCATAAATCTTGCTGTCAGAGACCACCTCCTCAATTTGGGATGATTCGTTGTCTAAAGGAGGGAAGGAAGGAAGGAAAGAAAGAAAGAACGAAGGTAAAGTATAATAAAGTTATTAAAATTAAAATTAATTATTAAGAAAAAAATTTTTTTAAAAATCCATGGACGGATAGAACCCTAGGACAAATGGTGGAAGCAAGACTGTACAGACAAGATCTCACACAGAAGCATACACATACACATTCACAAAAAGAGGAAAAGGGAAAAAAAATCATAGATCTTGCTCCTAAAGTCCACTTCCTTAATTTGGGATGATTCGTTGTCTATTCAGGTATTCCACAGATGCAGGTACATCAAGTTGATTGTGGAGCTTTAATCCGCTGCTCCGGAGGCTGCTGGGAGAGATTTCCCTTTCTCTTCTTCGTTCTCACAGCTCACCAGGGCTCAGCTTTGGATTTGGCCCTGCCTCTGCGTGTAGGTCGCTGGAGGGCGTCTGTTTTTTTGCTCAGACAGGACGGGGTTAAAGGAGCCGCTGATTCGGGGGCTCTGGCGCACTCAGGCCGGGGGGGAGGGAGGGGCACTGCTTGCGGGGCGGGCCTGCGGCGGCAGAGGCCGGCGTGACTTTGCACCAGCCTGAGGCCCGCGGTGCGTTCTCCCGGGGAAGTTGTCCCTGGATCCCGGGACCCTGGCAGTGGCGGGCTGCATAGGCTCCGTGGAAGAGGGGTGTGGAGAGTGGCCCGTGCTCGCACACAGGCCCCTTGGTGGCGGCAGCAGCAGCCTTAGCGTCTCCCGCCCGTCTCTGGGGTCCGCGCTTTTAGCCGCGGCTCGCGCCCGTCTCTGGGGTTCGCGCTTTTAGCCGCGGCTCGCGCCCGTCTCTGGAGCTCCTTTAAGCAGCGCTCTTAAACCCCTCTCCTCGCGCACCAGGAAACAAAGAGGGAAGAAAAAGTCTCTTGCCTCTTCGGCAGGTGCAGACTTTTCCCAGTCCTCTCCCTGCGCTCCTTCCGAAACCGAAACCGGAGCCTCAGCTCGCAGCCCCGCCCGCCCCGGAGGGTGAGCAGACAAGCCTCTCGGGCTGGTGAGTGCCGGTCGGCACGGCACTGATCCTCTGTGCGGGAAACTCCCTGCTTTGCCCTCCGCACCCGTTGCTGTGCACTCCTCCGTGGCTTCGAAGCTCCCCCCTCCGCCTCCCGCAGTCTCCGCCCGCGAAGGGGCTTCCTAGCGTGTGGAAACTTTTCCTTCTTCACAGCTCCCTCCCACTGGTGCAGGTGCCATCCCTATTCTTTTGTCTCTGTTTTTTCTTTTTCCCTACCCAGGTACGTGGGGAGTTTCTTGCCTTTTGGGAGGTCTGAGGTCTTCTGCCAGCCTTCAGTAGGTGTTCTGTAGGAGTTGTTCCACGTGCAGATGTATTTCTGGTGTATCTGTGGGGAGGAAGGTGATCTCCACGTCTTACTCTTCCGCCATCTTCAAGGTCCCCCCTCTGGTATTGATTGTTGATCGATTTCCAAATTACCTAGTAAATAGGCTCTCATTGTTCTGCTTAAGTGATTAATAATTGCAGTTGACATTGATAATGCCAATGAACTAGTGTAGGTGTGCTTGAAGTTTTGTAGACATGTTATAAGCTGAATTTATATTACAGAGAACAATAGTGATAACCTTTAAAAATGGCCTTTTCACGAATATATAATTAATAAAGTTTTTGGAAATAGTCTTGATTTTCCCAAATTACAACAGTGACATGTACAAAAGCACTGTCCTGTTTATTCTGCAAACCAGAAGTAATATTTTACCTTGTTCACTGAACTCTATATCCAGTTTGTATTAAAGGTAATGTAAGCTAGACTTCTAAGTTTGGATTACTGCAATTAAAACATCCTAACTCCCTTGGGAGGAGGCTGGTTGAAAATAAAGATTGCTTTCCAGTCACTCAACCTGCAACTCAGGAAATGAAAGATTTCCATATTTACCATTAGAAGCCAACCTTTTTGGGCCTAAGTTAGCAATGATTTAATTGCTTTGTTCCACTCCAGTTGGTAATCAGCAGGTGCACAAATGATGTGTCTTGGAAATTAGCTTTCTCTTTTTTTCAAATCAATGGACCAGGTTAGCCCCATGAGTAGAACTACATTTGGAACCTTAACCTCAGAAACTCATAAAAGATGGACAAATGCCACCCAAAGGGGCTGGTACCTAGAAATGAAAGCCTATACGTAGAAGAGAAAAAAATGTGAAGCTGGTACCCCAAAGAGCCTTGCTGTTTCCTGCTCCTTTTTGTCAGTTTTCATTGAAAGTGATCATCTCTGATTTCTCATTGATCAAGACAGATTTTCATTGAGAATTTTTCTTTAGTGTTTTGGTCTAAATACATGTAAGTATTATAATGATGTGCTGAGAAATGTACCATGGTAGCACAGAGGAGAAAGCAAGAATTATTTCATGGGAAATACAATGAGGGTGGTTATGCTTAACGGCAGCTGGGTTCCTTGAAGAAATGTCATTTGATCTCTATATTGAAGTGTGGGTAGATTTCAACAAGCAGAAATAGGAAGGTTACAGGAGTGATGATGGGAAGGCAGGATGGAGAGGACATTTATAATCAGAAAAGTGGGTTTTTCAAATTATTTCTTAAAGAATAAAGAGTTACTTTGGATTCAGGCATTCACAACACTCTTTAGGAGGGACTTTCAAGGTGGCGGAGGAGGTTTCCTTTGCTGTGTAAAAGCTTTGAAGTTTCATTAGGTCCCATTTGTTTATTTTTGTTTTTATTTCCATTTCTCTAGGAGGTGGGTCAAAAAGGATCTTGCTGTGATTTATGTCATAGAGTGTCCTGCCTATGTTTTCCTCTAAGAGTTTGATAGTTTCTGGCCTTACATTTAGGTCTTTAATCCATTTTGAGCTGATTTTTGTGTATGGTGTTAGGGAGTGATCTAATCTCATACTTTTACATGTACCTGTCCAGTTTTCCCAGCACCACTTATTGAAGAGGCTGTCCTTTCTCCACTGTACATTCCTGCCACCTTTATCAAAGATAAGGTGACCATATGTGCATGGGTTTATCTCTGGGCTTTCTATCCTGTTCCCTTGATCTATATTTCTGTTTTTGTGCCAGTACCATACTGTCTTGATTACTGTAGCTTTGTAGTATAGTCTGAAGTCAGGGAGCCTGATTCCTCCAGCTCTGTTTTTCGTTCTCAAGATTGCTTTGGCTATTTGGGTTTTTTTCTGTTTCCATACAAATTGTGAAATTTTTTGTTCTAGTTCTGTGAAAAATGCCAGTGGTAGTTTGATAGGGATTGCATTGAATCTGTAGATGCAGAGAAAGCTTTCGACAAAATTCAACACCCATTTATGATAAAAACCCTGCAGAAAGTAGGCATAGAGGGAACTTTCCTCAACATAATAAAGGCCATATATGACAAACCCACAGCCAACATCATCCTCAATGGTGACAAACTGAAAGCATTTCCACTAAGATCAGGAACAAGACAAGGTTGCCCACTCTCACCACTCTTATTCAACATAGTTTTGGAAGTTTTAGCCACAGCAACAGTGGTCTTTTAAAGACTAACAAAGTGCTTTTCCCTGATTTTCAGTTAGTGTGCCTTGGATCTTTCATATTTTTCACAGGGTTATATGTTTTTAATTGCCTTTTTATTTTCAAATGTATAATAACCTGGCAGGTATCCTACAAATATTTTCTAACTGAGAAATCTGAGGTGATTTTTCATTAAATGCATATAGCATGTTATTTGGAACCAGACAGAACTTAGTTACAATACTGGCCCTGCCAGGTTTTGGGCCTGTGTCCTTGGTCAAATTACTTTATTTCAGAACTTCAGTTTCCTCATCTGTAAAATGGTGATAAAAAGAAGCTACTAGGCTTTTTGTTAGGATTAAATGAAATGATATGCAAAGTAATCAGCATAATTTCTGGCACATTGTAACTACTTAGTAAATATTGAGTTTCATTTCTTTCATCATTTTCTTTTCCTCTCCTACACTTGGAGGCAGTATAATGGGAAAAAAAATAAGGTCCAGAGCCACAATGCAGGGTTTCAAATTTTACCTTTGCAATTACCACAACTTACAAGTCCTGTGACCTTGGGCAAGTTATCTGAATTTTTTATGCTTTAGTTTATTCAACTATAAAATGGGGAAGAGCACAAAGATTTTGTGAGAAGGAAATGTGATTAATGTATGTAAAAACACTTGAAGCAGTGCCTGGAGCATGGCAAATGCTCCATATATTGTGTTTTTATTAGTTCTAACATACACTCAGGTTTGTAGTGAATGAAATGCATACACCTTTTTGAATGTGAAATTATGGTCCAATTAGTAGTGACTATGATGTTGAGTGATATATTTTATTGAAGGCAATAGTTGTGTTATCTAAGCATCAATTAGTATTCTTCAGGCTTTCTTAAAAATCATTTACACATTCATTCAAAATAATAATAACAACAATGTGTTGGATGATTAAAGCTTATGGACAAATGAAATGAATGACAGCAATGTTATAAGGGACAGGAGGGAGAACTAGGGAATATTATGTTGTAATTTACCTGTACTACCTATGAAGCAGTATAGTATTATTTGAAAGCAGACTAAGATTAGTTGTAAATGTATATTTCAAGCTCTAGGAAAATCACCAAAATAATTAAAGCAAGAAGTAAAATTGATACTCTATGAAGGACAGAAAATGGAATCATATAAAATGTTTAAAACCAGAGAAGGCAGAAAAATAGGAAAATGCACACAAAAGAAACAAAACAATGACAACATATAGAAAATAGTTTCAAGTATGGTAGACATTAATCCAAACAGGTCAATAATCATTTTAAATGTAAATGGTTAAATACACCAATTAAAAGACAGAGACTGTCAGAGTGGATCGAAAACAAGACCCTACTATATGTTGCTACAAGAAGCCCACTATATATGTAAAAACACAACTATGTTAAAAATAAAGAGATGGAAAAGGTTATATCGAGAAATTGGGAATAACTATATTAATTTCCTATAAGTCATATTTCATAATAACAAGTATCATGGATAAAGAGGGGCTTTATATAATGATAAAGGTATTAATTCTCTAGGAAGACATAACATAATGAAGATATGACTGTAAGAAGACATAAAAATCCTTAACCTGTATGAACCTAACATAACAACAGAGCATCAAAATATTTGTAGCAAAATCTGATAGAGCTGCAAGGAGAAACTGGCACATCCACTATCATATTTGGAGACTTCAACACTACTCTATCAGTAATTAGTGTATCCAGCAGGCAGAAAACCTGTAACGATATAGTTGAACTGATCAGCACTGAACTGGATTTAATTGACATTTACAGAATTCTTCAACAATAGCACAATACGTATTCTTCATAAGCTCACATAAGACATTGACCATGATAGACCAAATTCTGGACCATAAAAAAATATCTTAACAAATTTAAAAGAATAAAAATCATACAAAGCGTGTTCTCAGACAAGACAATAGTTAAAATGGTAAGACATTCTGGAAAAGATAAAACTATAGACAGTAAAAAGATCATTCGGCTGCTAGGGTTTCTGAAGGAAGGAGGAAGGAATAGATTAGTTGGCACACAGGGCATTTTTCTGAATGACCCTGTAATGGTGGATATATGATATTCATTTGTCAAAACTCATAGAAATGTACAACACAAACAGTGAACACTAATGTAAACTATGGACTTCAGTTAAAAGTGATATATCAGTATTGGTTAGTCAATTGTAACAAATGTACCACTCTAATAGAAGATGTTAATAATGGGGGAACTGCTAGGGAAAGGAGGTATATGGGAACTCCCTGTACTATCTCTTCAATTTTTTCTAAGCTTAACTCTGCTTTTAAAAAGTCTCCTAATAAAAAAAATCACTTATACACAGTATCCTTTCTTTAGAAATGATTTCCTGAGAGATATCAGTGGGAATTTAATGAAAATCAGGTATGAATATTATTCATCACTTTTCTATGCCTGGAAAGATTTTCTCTAGTGCTTTACCAAAATCCCAGTGATTTTTGAATAGAAACGCCTAGACCTTTCATTTTAACACATGTTTATACAGCATTTATTGCCTTAACCCTTAAGGACTAAAGAAAAATGCTAACAAAATATACAACCAAATAAAGGTAGTGTTGTTATCTGGGAGGGCATATGGACCATGAGTAAAGGAATGGCTGGGAGTCTGACCATGGTATGTAAACAAATATAAGGACACCAGCCTTGAGAAGACAACTGCGTGCACACACACGTACACACACACGGACACAAGATAAAAGTCCAAATATTTTATTTTCTGACATTTGAAAAAAAATCAATATGAAATTATATGCCTGTGTTCATGTATAAATTTTTTAGTCCATGAAACATTTTGTAAAAATAGAAAACTTATGTCAGTATCAGAGTGAAAACAGGAACCTAGTAAGAGGACCAGAAAGCCAGAGAACTACAGCCACATTTTAAAAAATATCAGCTTTACGGAGATATAATTCATATACCATACAATTCACAGATTTAAAGTACACGATTCAATGGTTTTTAACATATCGGCTCTTCTCCACAACATGGAACTGTAGAAAAGGCTTTCTTGTTGATGAATAGAGCTGACTATCACACATATTTGCAAACTGGTTTAGGATGATACAAGGAATCTCAAAGTATTCACTTGCTTTAAGGAATTCCAGGACTAGTATTGCTGCCAGGCACCTGGCAGATGCAAACACAAATCTTCACTGGAGCAAGGTGCTTTTTTTTTTTTTTCCCCTGCGGTATGCGGGCCTCTCACCGTTGTGGCCTCTCCCGTTGCGGAGTACAGGCTCCGGACATGCAGGCTCAGCGGCCATGGCTCACGGGCCCAGCCGCTCTGCGGCATGTGGAATCTTCCCGGACCGGGGAAGGAGCCCGCGTCCCCTGCATCGGCAGGCGGACTCTCAACCACTGCGCCACCAGGGAAGCCCAGGAGCAAGGTGATATTTCCACCCCGAAAATATCAAGGAATTTCTGTATACATTTCTATGGCTGCTTTAACAAATTACTACAAATTTAGTGGACTAAAACAACACAGATTTATCTTAAAGTTCTATAGATTAGATGAGACTAGAAGAAGCTATAGCTATAGAGTCTATGTATTAGAAGTCCAACACTAGTCTCTCTAGGCAAAAGCCATTCCCTTGCCTTTTCCATGTGCTAGACTGTACCTATGTTCCTTGGCCCATGAACATTTAGAGTCAGCAGTATTGCATCTCTTTGGCCATTTCTTTCTGACTATTCTTTCTGACAGTCGCATCGTCTCAATATTTTCTTTTGCCTCACTCTTCCAGTTTTAGAGACCTTGTGTGATTACATTAGGCCCACCTGATTAAATCATAGTGCTATCCCTATTTTCAGTTCAGCTGATTAGCAACCTTAATTCCATTTTCAGTCTTAATTGCCCATTGCCACATAACCTAACATATTCATAGGTGCCAAAGATTAGGATGTGGACATGATTGTGGAGTACAAAAATTCTCAATATTGACAGTTTTTTCAGTGCCAATAAGCATTACACAGCCAAGAATAACCTAACATGTATGTTGTTATGAACAAGAATAAACATAAATAAACATACGTAACAGAAATGGAGTAAAACAGTAAACTTCCTATGTTGGAATGATCAGATATTATAAAACAACTATGGTTATTATACAATATAACACATGAGTTTGGAATTCTCAGGAAATAGGAAATCATAAACAGAGATCTAGCAAATTTACCAAAGGAAAGGACTTCTAGAAATGAAATATACAGTAAATATAAAAGAAAAATATATATTTCTTCTTTTAATAAAAGCAGATCAGGTAATTCAGACCAGCAATAATGCTGGGAAGAAGTAGAAGGTCTGGACAACATTTTTAAATTGTTTTAAGTCACCACAGAACTAATAGGGCAGTGAAGAATTTCAGGGCCAATACTCAGGAGAAGAAACAAACCCAGAGAGGAGACCATAGGATTGAAGGTGTTTTCCAACCACGGGCATCTACCTACTATGGAAAATGCTACTGAGAGGCTAAAAAGCCTGGCATTTTAGCCTCTCAGTAAGGCCTTTACAGTGTGACCTTGACTGAAAATTTAAGCTTATCTCCCTTTACTCCCATAATACAGTGCCAAGCATTTATGCACTCATGGGAAAACTGTTACATTGAATGGTGGTTATACTTCTGCCTCAGGTTTTACCTATTATTAGTTTCGTGTCCAAGCACGTTGACTAATTACACTAAAACTCACTGGAAATAAGAAGCAGGCAACGTTAGATGAGCTCTGGTATGACTGTAAGGAAGATGACTAATTCAGTTTCTTACATTCTGATATCGGTTGTGATCTGGATCCTTATTTAAATTGTAACACAGAATTCATCATTATACTAACCAAACTACCAGCCATTTTATACAATTTTTTGTAGGAGCTGGTGTCTCCATGGGTCTTCTTATCTACCATCGTGCCTGGAAGCCAAATGTAGTCATCTTCTCTGGTCAGGATCTATTAGCCATCTGCATCAGTGAAGCACAAATCATGGTGATGAGAAAAATCCAGGATCTTGAGGGGTCTATAGAGAGCCAAGCTCAAGGGTAAGTAAATTTCTTTTAAAAAATCAAATAACAACTTTATTTGATTAGGATGCTGACAAACTGTTGATAAAATTTTGATTATTGTTGTTTGTTTTATGAAACTAAATGGGAAAACATCATGGTGGATTGTTTTCACTGTATTCGTTTGAACATCGCTAGTATCTTGATATTATAATTTAGAAAATTGTATTTTTAACAGCACATTGAAAGTTAATCTTTTCTGATACTTATTATGATAATAGATAAATGAAGGGCTAAAAAATCCAACATTGCATTACCAAATTGAAAAAAAATAGTATAAATTTTTCCCCCTCTTGGTTTGAGCATTAATCAAATTTCAATTAGACAATCTTCAATAAGTCCTAAACTTAGTTAATTATTAAGCTTTTTGTCTTTTTGAAGATAATGAAATATTTGTTTCTTGCTTTTGGTTTAAAACAATTTGAAATTTGAGGATTTTGCTGCCAAACAGATTTTAAAAAGGAAATGCAGCTGTCTTCATAAATAATTAAACATCATTGTGACTGATCTTTTCCTGGAGTGAATGTATTTTAAATTTCTTATTTTCCTAACATATCCATTTGATGCTGAATGGTTTCCAGTTATGATCAGCCTGATATATTTTTTAAATCTGAAAAATAGTTGTGCATTTGAATATATTTTCTATTCTGATTATTTATAAGGAATAGCATAGTATATCATATTATCCAAAGATGGTCTCTCTAGAACCAATACCTTTTATTTCTGGAAAGCAAAACGAAGAAAATCTCAATTAATATAAAGAAAGTCAGAATCTCTGGATGACTATTGAAGACTATGCAGTTGTCCTGCATTCTTTACAGAAAAATCCAATACCCTACCCTCTTTAGCACGATTGATTTCTTCTTCTGCTTCCCCATGTCCATTTTCAAGGTTCCCCTCATTTTCAAGTCTCCTCCTGTGCCAAATTCAGAACCTACAAAGCTGGTTATGCCGTGGTCTCCACTCTCAAAGAGTTCATGAACTAGGAAAGTATTCGATCTTGACTACACATTAAAATAATCTGGAGTGCATTTATAAAAATCCCAATGTCAAGATCACACTCCAGGACAATTAAATCAGTACTTTTGAAAGTATCCCAGGTGCCTCCAATGTATTGTCAAAGTTGAATAGCACTCACTAGATCAGTGGTTCTCAAATTATAGAGGTATGTTTGTATTAACTACAGAGCTTGTCAGAACATAGATTACTGGGTAACACTCTGAAATTTCTGATTCAGTCATCTGTGGTAGGCTTTAGAAATTTGTATTTTTAACAGTTTACTAAATGATAGATCACTGGTTCTCAATCCTACATGAACATTACAATGACCTGAAACGCTAAAAAACAAAACAACAGGAACAACAACAACAAAATACAGCAATGCCTATTCCCTACCCACTGAAATTCTGGTTAAATTGGTCTGAGATGGAAGCCAAGCATCAGTTTTTAAGAGTTCCTTAGATGATTTTCATGCCCCTCCAGCTTTGAGTACCAGTGCTCTTTCTGAACCAAAAGATGTCAAGCTCCAATGGCAAATTTGAATCACCTTGGAAAAATTTTCAAGATTCTGCTATCTAGGTCACACCTCAGACAAATAAAAATTAGGTTCTTTTGTGGTGGGACTTTGGCATTATTTTTTAAATGGCTCCCCATGTGATTCCAATACACAGCTGAGGTGGAGGACGGAGACATATGAATACATACATAGTAAAAAGATGTAATGGAATATAATGAAGGAAATGGTGGTGTGCATTAAGAAAACACACCAGCTCATCATAGTCACATTAGAAAAAGCTCCCCCAAAATAGATGCTTCAAATTAATCTTGTTGAAGTTAGCCAGATAGATGGGTACTCTAGATCCATTTGTCAATTCACCAAAAAACATTTAGCTCAATAACTTCAGCTATCCCGTTAGCTATCCTAAATTAAAATTTCATCTAGGGACTTATTTTTATATTTATAATAGTTATTAATCTGCCTTATTTCATTTTATAGATGTACAGATTTATATACTGTGGATGTCTTTTTTCCTTTTTTTAATTAAAAAATATATACGTGGGGAAGATAGCTGCCTAAATGTATGTCTCTACTGCCCTTTTCTCTGGATATTGATCTGGTTATGTCTCCTGAGTGGAGCAGCCCCTGGACTAAGGAAGCAAGTGGCCTAGGTGGTGTAAACAAGGCCTTGGGTTCTGCTGGGCCCAAATGGAGAGGGGCTGTGAAGGACTTTTTACCTTCATTTATACTAATTTTTATAAAATGCAAAACTATAGTGATATAAAGCAGGTTGGTGGTTGCCTGGAACCAAGATAAGGGTGGGGATTAATTGCAAAGGTGCAGGAGGGAACTTTTGGGGACAACTGAAATATTCTAAAACTAGGTTATTGTAATGGTGTAACCCACATACACTTCACAAAACTCATCTAACTGTAAATTCAAAATGGTTTAATGATATTGTTAATAAATAATGCCTCAGAAAAGGTGTAAAAATGATAAAGAATTTATGGTAACTGACAAGCTGATTGTTAATTTATATGGAAAAAATTTTCAAGAATAGTTCATGCAATTTTAAAGAAAAAACAAAAAATAATAGAAAAAAATGAAAGGACTTACCCTATCAGACAGTAAATCCTCTGACAATAATAAAGTAATTAAGATAGGATGGTGCTGGTATAAGCAAAATATAGACCAATGGAACAGCATAGTGGATACAGAAACAGACTCTCACATACAGAATCAACTAATTTATGAGAAAGGTGTCACTGCAGTATAATGTGGCAAGGATTATCTTTCAATAAATGGTACTGAGAAAATTAGAAATACAACACACAAACATACACACACACACAAACACACACTCATCAAACCATATACAATAATCAGTTTTGATCAATTGCAGAACTAAATGTGAAAAAGACATAAGTAATCTATGATATACAAATTCGGGCAGTAGTTTTCCTTGAGGGGAAGGCATCTGGGGTGCTGACAGTTTATGGTTTTTATTTCTTCCTGTAGGTTCTGGTTAAACAGATGTGTTCAATTAGTGAATATTCATTGAGCTGTATCCTTAATAATTTTGCATTTGGGTATGTATGTAAACTTTAGTAATAAAGTAGAACAAAAAAAAATAGAGGTTAAAAATGAAGAGATAAAGTATTAATAAATATGAAAAATATTTTATCAAAGTATAATTTTAACTACAATAAACAATGAAAGCCACATCAAGCAATAATAAAATATATAGTTTACATGGAAGCTCTGACAATCAAAATACGTATGTATCAAATCACATAGAAGTTAAATAAAGCAAAAATCATTACAAATGCCAGGAGAATTGAAAACAATGCAGTTTTACTTGAACATTGGAGTATGCTTCTTCCATAATCAAATAGACCTATCAGATGAAAAATAAGAAATAATATAGAGTGATCTCTCTATATATTGTGTGTATATATATATATATATATTTTTTTTTTTTTTTTTTTTTTTGACTGTGCCTCACAGCATGTGGGATCTTTGTTCCCTGACCAGGGATCGAAACTGCATCCCCTGCATCCCTGCATTGGAAGCTCAGAGTCTTAACCACTGGACTGCCTGGGAAGTCCCTATATTGTATATTATAATACAATAATACACATTACATCTATGCACACGTATATAATGGGTATATATATATTAATGTATTGTAATCACATAACTTGATTCATGAGAAAATAATATGTATTGTGTGGGCCAAAAAGTGCTTCGGTTTTTAAGTAAAAATAAAAGACATATTTTTCATTTTCACCAAGAACTTTATTGAACAATATATTCACCCTTTTGCTCCACTACCTTCTGCCATTTTTCAGGCAGCTTCATAATTCTGTCTTCCCAAAACTTTTTATCTTTTTGAGCAAAGAACTGTTCCAGGTGCCTTTTACAGTCTTCCAGGGAATTGAAATTTTTTCCATTAAGAGAATTTTGTAAAGACCGAAATAAATGGAAATCCAAAGGTGCCGTGTCTGATGAATACGGCAGATGAATCAGAACTTCCTAGCCAAGCTGTAACAGTGTTTGCCTGGTCATCAAAGAAACATGCGGTCTTGCGTTATTCTGATGCAAGATTATGTGTTTTCTGTTGACTAATTCTGGACGCTTTCATCAAGTGCTGCTTTCAGTTGGTCTAATTGGGAGCAGTACTTGTCAGAATTCATCGTTTGGTTTTCAGGAAGGAGCTTATAATAGAGGACTCCCTTCCAATCCCACCATATACACACCATCACCTTCTTTGAATGAAGACCAGACTTTGGTGTGGTTGGTGTTGGTTCATTTCGCTTGCACCACCATCTCTTCCATTCCATATTATTGAACAGCATCCACTTTTCATTGCCCGGCACAATCTGTTTTAAAAACGGAACATTTTCATTACATTCCAGTAGAGAATCACATGCGGAAATATGGTCAAGAAGGTTTTTTTCGCTTTTCGCTTATGTGGAACCCAAACATCAAAGTGATAAACATAACCAAGCTGGTGTAAATGATTTTCAGCACTTGATTTGGATATTTTGAGTATGTTGGCTATCTTCCGTGTGGTATAACGTTGATCGTTCTTAATTATTTTTTCAATTTGATCTCTATTAACTTCAACTGGTCTATCCGACCATGGAGCATCATCCAGTGAAAAACCTCCAGCACAAAACTTCTCAAACTACTTCTGACATGTTTGATCAGTCATAGCACCTTCTCCATACACTGCACAAATCTTTTTGTGCGTTTCAGTTGCATTTTTACCTTTCTTGAAATAATAAAGCATAATATGCTGAAAATGTTGCTTTTTTCTTCCATCTTCAATATTAAAATGGCTACACAAAAATTCACCAATTTTGATGTCTTTTTTTAAATGCACGCTGATATGACAGCCATCACATACAATCTAACAAAATTGTTTCGAATGAAGTTAAAGACAAGTGCCACTAGAGCCATCTTACAGAAAGAACGAACGAACATTTTGGCCCATTCAATATTTGAATATTTATAAAAGTAATTACTTAGCAACAAAATAAACCTTAAAAAAGATTGTAAAATTCTTTTCATGTCACATTCTCTGATGATAATCCAATAAAATTTGAAATACACAATAAGAAAAAGGTAAAGTTGAAAAAATACTTAATATTTAATGAAAGCATACTAAGAATGCCTTAAAGAGGAAATCAGTATGAATATATAAAATATCTTGACGGGAATGAATTGTAGATCTTTTCATAGTATTATGTGATCCAGCTAAATCTATACTAACTGGAAAAATCATCTTCTTTATTAAAGAATAAATACAAGATTAATGAAAGTACAAATTAGCAGAAAATCTAAATTTATTATCCTATTTAAAACTTCTGTATTGTTTTTTTAAAAAAACTACCAAACCTATATATTTCTTTTTAAAACTTCTGTATTGTTTAAAAAAACACTCCCAAGCCTATATCCCTCCTTAATATTTTTATATTTCTCTTGATTTTTAAACTTTATATCCATTTGAATTTATTTTTTGTAAGATATGAGGTAGGGATTCTGCCTCATTTTTATCTAAATTGATACACATTTCAGACAGTATCATTTTAAATAAAAAATTTCTCCTACTGAATTGACATATTATTTAGATTACATATTAAATTCTCAATTTGCACTGGGATATTTCTGCACTTCATAGTTGAAAGGACTTGAAAGATGCAGAGTTGGTGATTCCCATCACAACCTCACTCAACTACATATTTGACCTCTATAGAATACAGATGGATCTTGGATAATGACAGTGGATTTTCACAAGCTTAACCAGGTGGTAACTCCAATTATAGCCCAGGTGTGATTTCATTGCTTGAGCAAATTAAAACATCCCCTGGAACTTGGTATGCAGTTATTGATCTGCCAAATGCCTTTTTCTCTATCCCTGTCAATAAGGCACCCCAGAAGCAGTATGCCAGCAACACACTTTACTGTCCTATCTTAGGGATATAGCAATTCTCCAGGGCTATGTTGTAATTTAGTTTGTAGGAATCTTGATCACCTTTTTTCTTCACACTTGTCCATTATATTGATGACATTATGCTGACTGGACCTAGTGAGCAAGAAATAGAAACTACACTATATTTATTGGTAAGAACTTTGTACGTCAGAGAATGGGAAATACATCCAATAAAAGTTCAGAGGCCTTTTATCTCAGTGAAATTTCTAGGAGCCCATTAGTGTGGGGCATGTTGAGATATCTCTTCTAAGGTGAATGAGTTGTTGTATCTGTCCCATCCTACATCCAAAACAGAGGCACAATGCTGAGTGGATTTTGGAGGCAACATATTCCCCATTTAGATGCGTTACTCCAGTCCATTTACCAAGTGACCCAAAAAGGTACTAGTTTTGAATGGGGCCCAGAACAACAAAAAAAGGCTCTGCAACAGGTCCAGGCTGCTGTGCAAACTACTCTGCTGCTTGGGTCATATGATCCAGGCGATACCGTGGTGTTTGAAGTGTCAGTGCCAGATAGGGATGCTTTCTGGGGCCTCTGGCAAGCCCCTTTAGGTGAAGTTCAATGTAGGCCCTTAGGATTTTGAGCAAAGCCTTACCACCCTCTGTGGAAAACTACTTCACTTTTGAGAAACAGATCTTGGCCTGCTACTGGGTGTTAGTAGAGCATGAATGCTTAACTATGGGCCACCAAGTTTCCATGCAACCTGAGCTGCCCATCATGAACTGAGTGTTATATGACCCACCATGTCATACAGTCAGGCATGAACAGCAGTGCTCCATCATCAAATACAAGTGATATATATATGATTGGGCTTGAGCAACCACTGAAGGTACAAGTAAGTTACATGAAGAAGTGGCCCAAATTCCCATGGTCCCTACTCCTATTACACCACCTTCTTTCTCCCAGGCTACACCTTTGACCTTATGGGAAGTTCCCTACGATCAGTTGACAGAGGAAAGGAAGACTTGAGCTTGGTTTATAGTTGATTTTGTGTGATATGCAAGCAACACCTGCACGTGAACAGATGCAGCACTACAGCCTGTTTCTGGGACATCCCTGAAGGAAGTGGTGACAGGAAGTCCACCCAGTGGGCAGAACTCTGAGCAGTGTACCTGATTGTTCACTTTTCCTGGAAAGGGAAATGGCCAGATGAATTATTTTATATGGATTTATGATCTGTGGCCGATGGTTTGGCTGGATGATCAGGGACATGGAATGAACATGATTGGAAAATTGGTGACAGGGAAATTTGGGGAAGAGGTATATGGATAGAACTCTCTGCGCGGGGAAAAATGTGAAGATACTTGTATCCCATGTGAATAACTCACCAAAGGGTGACCTCAGCAAAGGAGGATTTTAATAAGTGGATAGGATTACCTGCTTGTGGATACTAGTTGGTCTCTTTCCCAGCCATCCCTGTCATCATCCAATGGGCTCATGAAAAAAAATGGCTATGGTGGCAGGGATGGAGGTTTTACACAGGCTCAGCAACATGGTCTTCCACTCACCACTACCGAGAGCCTTTCTGCCAGTGACATAGACCACACCAAGACCCTGATATGGCACAATTTCCCAGGACAATCAGCCATCTACCTGGTGGCAAGTTGATTGCATTGGATCACTTCTATCAGGGAAAAGGCAGCATTTTGTTCTTACTAGAATAGAAACTCTGGACATGGACTTGCCTTCCCTGCATGCAGTGCTTCTGCCAAAGCTACCATGTAGCCTTATAGAATGCCCTTATCCACTATCATGGTATTCTACACAGCATTGTTTCTGATAAAGGAACTCAGTAGCAAATGAAGTGTAGTAATAGGCCTATGTTCACAGAATTCACTGGTCTTACCATGTTCCCCACCACTCTGAAGCAGCTAGCTTGACAGAATGATGGAATGACCTTTTGAAGACTGAGTTACATAACAGTTAGGTGGCAATACCTTGCATGGCTGGGCCAGAGTTCTCCAGAAGGCTGTATATACTCTGAATCAACATCTAATATATGGTGCTATTTCTCCCATAGCCAAGATTCACAAGTTCTGGAATTAAGGGATGAAAATGAGGGTGGCACCACTCCCTATTATCTCTAGCGACCCACTAGTAAAATTTTTACTTTATATTCCTGTGACTTTATGCTGTACTGACCTAGAAGTCTTGGCTCCAAAGGGAGGAATGCTTCCACCAAGAGTTACAAAAGAGATTCCATTGAACTGGAACTTAAGAATGCTGCCTGGCCACTTTGGACTCGTCATGCTTTTGAATCAATAGGCAAAGAAGGGAGTTACTGTGCTGGCTGGGGTGACTGATCTTGTCCAATAAGAGGAAATTGACTACTACTTCACAAAGGAGGCAAGGAAGTCTATGTTTGGATTATAGGAGGTTTTTTAGGGCATCTCTTATCATTACCATGCCCTGTGATTAAAGTCGACATATAACTACAATGACCTAATACAGGCAGGACTTTTAATGGCCGAGACCCTTCAGGAATAAGGATTTGGATCATCCCACCAGGTAAAGCTCCATAAGCAGCTGAGGTATTTGCTAAAAGCAAAGGGAATATGGAATGGGTAGTGGATGAAGATAATTATAAATACCAGCTATGACCAGCTACAAGAGGGAGGACTGTAATTGTCATGAGTATTTTCTCCTTATTTTATTATAAATGTTTGCATGTGTGTGTTTATATGCCTACAGATGTCTATATCAATATCAATATCTTTATCTATCTATACATCAAATATCTTTCTTCCCTCTCTTAGTCCCTTTTCATTTAACATTAGATGTGTTGACTTTATAATATTTAAGTATTGTTAAGTTTACACCATAGTACTTAAGTTATGGGATATCAAGAAGAGTAGACATCACTCAGGGACTTTATATCCTCTTCTAGGGAAAGTGTAATGCATATTTGGTTGTGATGCCAAGAATCGGCCTCTGTACACTGGCACTGAATTGAATCTCGGAGAAAGAGTTTGGGTAAAGTAGAAGAGAATAGCTTTACTGCTTTGCCTGGAAAAGGGGGCCATGGGGGTGATAATGCCCTCAAAACTGTGTGTCCCAGTCCGGGGAGGGGGGTTGTGAGGAGTCTTATAGTCAAGAGGTAGGGTTGCTGATAAGGATCAGGGTGCCTGCAGGGCCCGAATTCCTTCAATCCGGAGATCATCTGGCATCAGGTGGTTTCATGATGGGCTTCTGTGGTTCTCGAGGTTATCAAACTGTGACCTCCTCTCTGGAATGAAGAATGCTTCATCTAGTAGTTAACATGTAATAAAACCCAGGACTAATATTGGACCCCTTTGCCAGACTTCTTTTTTATATATTAGAGCTAAGATTGCTATAAACCAAACACAAAGACTGCTGCAGTCTTTGTTGGGACCACTTAATTGACAAAGCTATTACAGTGATTAAGAAAGGGTAAGATCCCCTTCAGTTTGTTAATATGGTGTATCACATTGATTGGTTTGCGTATATTGAAGAATCCTTGCATTCCTGGGGTAAACCCCACTTGATCATGGTGTATGATCCTTTTAACGTGCTGTTGGATTCTGTTTGCTAGTATTTTGTTGAGGATTTTTGCATCTGTGTTCATCAGTGATATTGGCCTGTAGTTTTCTTTCTTTCTGACATCTTTGTCTGGTTTTGGTATCAGGGTGATGGTGGCCTCGTAGAATGAGTTTGGGAGTGTCCCTCCCTCTGCTATATTTTGGAAGCATTTGAGAAGGATAGGTGTTAGCTCTTCTCTAAATGTTTGATAGAATTCGCCTGGGAAGCCATTTGGTCCTGGACTTTTGTTTGTTGGAAGATTTTTAATCACAGTTTCAATTTCATTGCTTGTGATTGGTCTGTTCATATTTTCTATTTCTTCCTGATTCAGTCTCGGAAGGTTGTGCTTTTCTACGAATTTGTCCATTTCTTCCAGGTTGTCCATTTTATGGGCATAGAGTTGCTTGTAGTAATCTCTCATGATCCTTTGTATTTCTGCAGTGTCAGTTGTTACTTCTTTTTCATTTCTAATTCTATTGATTTGAGTCTTCTCCCCTTTTTTCTTGATGAGTCTGGCTAATGGTTTATCAATTTTGTTTATCTTCTCAAAGAACCAGCTTTTAGTTTTATTGATCTTTGCTATCGTTACCTTCATTTCTTTTTCATTTATTTCTGATCTGATCTTTATGATTTCTTTCCTTCTGCTAACTTTGGGGTTTTTTCGTTCTTCTTTCTCTAATTGCTTTAGGTGCAAGGTTAGGTTGTTTATTTGAGATGTTTTTTGTTTCTTAAGGTAGGATTGTATTTCTATAAACTTCCCTCTTAGAACTGCTTTTGCTGCATCCCATAGGTTTTGGGTCGTCGTGTCTCCATTGTCACTTGTTTCTAGGTATTTTGTGATTTCCTCTGATTTCTTCAGTGATCACTTCGTTATTAAAAAGTAGTGTATTGTTTACCCGCCATGTGTTTGTATTTTTTACAGATCTTTTCCTGTAATTGATATCTAGTCTCATAGCGTTGTGGTCAGAAAAGATACTTGATACAATTTCAATTTTCTTAAATTTACCAAGGCTTGATTTGTGACCCAAGATATGATCTATCCTGGAGAATGTTCCATGAGAACTTGAGAAGACTGTGTATTCTCTTGTTTTTGGATGGAATGTCCCATAAATATCAAGTTCATCTTGTTTAATGTATCATTTAAAGCTTGTGTTTCCTTATTTATTTTCATTTTGGATGATCTGTCCATGGGTGAAAGTTGGGTGTTAAAGTCCCCTACTATGACTGTGTTACTGTCAATTTCCCCTTTTATGGATGTTAGTATTTGCCTTATGTATTGAGGTGCTCCTATGATGGCTGTATAAATATTTACAATTGTTATATCTTCTTGGATTGATCCTTTGATCATTATGTAGTGTCCTTCTTTGTCTCTTGTAATAGTCTTTGTTTTAAAGTCTATTTTTGTCTGGTATGAGAATTGTGAGGTAAGTCAGAAAGAGAAAAACAAATACCGTATGCTAACACATATATATGGAATCTAAAAAAAAAAAAAAATGTCATGAAGAACCTAGGGGCAAGACGGGAATAAAGACACAGACCTACTAGAGAATGGACTTGAGGTTATGGGGAGGGGGAAGGGTAACCTGGGACAATATGATAGAGTGGCATGGAAATATATACACTACCAAATGTAAAATAGATAGCTAGTGGGAAGCAACTGCATAGCACAGGGAGATCAGGTCCGTGGTTTGTGACCACCTAGAGGGGTGGGATAGGGAGGGTGGGAGGGAGGGAGACGCAAGAGGGAAGAGATATGGGGACATATGTATATGTATAGCTGATTCAATTTGTTATAAAGCAGAAACTAACACACCATTGTAAAACAATTATACTCCAGTAAAGTGTTAAATAAAAGTAAAAAAAAAGAAAGGGTAAGATCCTAATAATTAGAACAGTGATATTTTCTGGTTGCATACAGAAAATAGAGATAACTCAAAAAATGCTCAGAATTTCTTATAAGCATACTTTAAATGCCTAAAGAAGTCATTTTCTCTCTTGCAAGTAAAACTTAATATTTTCCCTAAATGCCCTTCCCTTCACTACTGTTAGGCAATTATTGGAGGTTGGGCTCTCCAGAAGCCGATTTTGAGATGGATATACAGGATGTTTGTTAGAGTGACTTTTGGATCAACACCTTCAAAAAAGAGAGGAAGCAAGATTGGGCAAAGGGAGAAGTTAAGCTGTGATGCCGGCTCAATCTTAGCCAACCCCATGAGGAGTTCTAGACCTAGAATAGCCATTTGGATTGTCTCAAGTTGTGCCAAGATGACCAGACTGGTATACTTCTGCTTTAATCACTCTTTGAAGTGGGCTATGCTGGGAGGGGGCATGACCCTACATGAGACAGGTCTCTGCAGCTAAGCAATCTCAGAAAGGGTTGACAGCTGAAGGATGTTTGCTTATGTAGTATTGTAGGTGGATCAACAAGTCCTTCCTCAAAGAGGGATCTGGGAGTATCCCAGTCAAAACCTTCAGAGTCCACCCCTCGTGCTGCTTAGTTTCACTTCATATATTGATGTTTCACATGGAGCTCCTCCAGGATTCTGGTGGACCTCTCTTCCCGGAGGAAGCTTAGAAGAAGGTTAGTGGGGCGAACAACTTCCAATGCCCCAGCTGGTCTCAAGGTCACAGCTGATACTCATTGTTCCTTCCACCCTCCATTCTAGATTTCTCTCTCTCTGAAATAGAAGTTTTGCTGGTATTGATGACTTACGTGGTAGCCTGATGCAAACCATGACTCATGAGGAGTTTTAGCTCTTTATCACCATTCCCTTACCAGGCCTAGATTGCTACATTTATTATTAAAATGGGGAAAGGAAGTACCAAGTACTCTTGCTGTGTCCCCAAGCAAAAATGGTCATAATTTGGAACTGAGGGCCTCTCAACTTGCAAAACCCAGAGTTGTAGGGACCAGATCGTAAATATTTTACGATTGAGTCTCTAAGACTGTTGGTAAGAATTTCTTGGTTTCCAGATCCATGTATTCTTCCTACAGATGGCCAATATCATATAAATATCTTTGATTCAAGATATAAACTGTGTCCTGGGGATGGCACCTTATTCTTATATAGTGTCACCTCTGGACTGGCATTTAAGTTGTGTCTTTAAGAGGTTATTCCAATGTTTAGGAGGCCAGCAGCTTTTGGAGGATGACCGCTCTTTTTCCTTTGCTGTAAAGCAAATCTTCTGATTGGATATAATATTATATGGAATCCCATGCAGCTAAATTCTGATCTTGTTCCAGAATCTCTGGGCCTGTTTTGTGATTCTCCCTCTGGGTCTTTCAGTAAACACAACATGGCATCTTTTTGCCACCACTAATATCTCCAACACCGTATGTCTGCCAGATCATATATCCCAAGTGGCAGATGCACTTGTATCACAGCTTGGACTTGATATACACCCCTTACCGGTTCTGGGCCCAAATCAAAGCTCACTGTATTTAGGGTTACCCAGCATATGGGTTGGTGCAGTTTTCCCAGGTGTAGAATATGCTACTAAGAGAACATGAAAAGGCGCATCAGGCATTGTACTTCCTTGTTATTGGAAGGTGCAAATTGCGGTAATTTGTCCTTTATTTTGGATGGTGTGTTAGTTTGCTTGGGCTGCCATAACAAAATACCACAGACTGGATGGCAAAAACAACAGAAATTTATTTTCTCACAGTTATGGAGGTTAAAACTACAAGGCAGATGTGTCAGAAGGTTTATTTTCCTTTTCCTATGGCCTCTCTCCTTAGCCTGCAGATGGCCAGCTTCTTCCTGTGTCTTCACGTGGTTTTACCTTTGTGCATGCATATTCCTGCTGTTTCTCTGTGTGTCCAAAGTTCCTCTCCTTATAAGGACACCTGTCAGGTTGGATTACGTCCCACCCTAATGGCCCCATTTTAACATAATTACCCCTTCAAGACTCTAACACCAAATACAGTCATATTCTGAAGTCCTGGGGTTTAGGGTGTCAACATGTGGATTGGGGGGGAGGGCACAATTCCACCCATAGCAGATGAAATATACTGGAATGCTCCTGACCACTGGACATCTAAATTTTTATTGATAGGTCCAACTCCTTAAAATTCTTGGATGTATCTCCCCCTCTTTAGAGAGTGTGATAAAATCAAGATTTCCAATAGGCTAGCTACTTTTTGTTCATGCAGTCTGACTAGTATGACATCATAGATATAATGAATAAATTTCTTGGGGGATTATATATGGACAGTGAGCTAACATTACCTCCTGAGAACCTACCACACGATTTTAATTTATTTGTCAGGATGAGGCCATAAGGGGTCAGATGATAAGTGGAATTCTCAGTTGAGTATGCTCATATTTGACCATATAACAACAAGTGCATATTGCAGTTTCTTTCTTTTGTTTCTGAGTTTATTTAGGATCTATACCCTCAACAAATGGCAGAATTCCATTTTGGTTTCCCGACTATTGAGCCAAGTAAGGGCTACCTATTAAACAGTGTATCGCCCTAAGGAAACTGCAGAGATATTTGCCACCATGAATAACTTGAAAGATTTGAGCCCATTGATGCTTGTAATAGCACTATTTAATTCTCTCATTCAGCCAGTAAATAGTCCAATAGGTCTTGGAGAATAGTATTGGATGTTGGTACACTTAATCAAATAGAGGCTTTGAAGCTGCAGTTCAAGATATCTCCTTACTAGAGCAGATCAAAACTGCTAATGGTACTTTCTCTCTTTATGCCTAATTCAAAGGAATCTTGACTGCCTTACTATCCTACAGGACACCCATGTTGTTTGGTTACATTGTTAATATTATGTGAGAGGACAGAGGAAAACAGATACTAGTAGCTTCCCTGGGTGCCTTGGGAAAATGTGCAAATATGTGGAAAATGAATTTCAAGAATACAGAACAAAACTCCCAGGAACCCACTAATCTGAAGGTATGTCAGGACCATCTCCTTCCTGGTGAAGGAAAAGGATCTTATGACCCTAAGAAGGATGTATAACAATGTATGAGCTTCTTCATTCTTTGGAGGTAACACTACATTTTTATGCTGTCAAATTTTGGGAGGGGGGGCAGAGAAGAGAAAGGTGCTTCCAGTTGCCATTATGACATGACATATCCAAATATGATTAAAATGTCACTAGCATATTTGCATGTTCTATGGAACCTATGATAAACTCAGGTAGGGCAAATTGTATTGGGAACCATTAACATTTTGGAGCAAAGCCATACTACCTTTTAAGAATAACTTTTGATAAACAATTGATGAGTCCCTATTGGCTGCTGGTAAACATTGAAAACAAGGTAAAGAAACAGTAAGTGACCATGACATTCAAGTACCCATCAATAATTGGATTTTATCTGAGACAGCTAAACATAACTTTGGGAACTCCAAGGAGTATTTTGTTGTTAAGTGGAAGTGGTAGACCCTGAGGACATAAGTAACTTTCATAAGTATATTTTTTACATTCCCAATCTTACTTATACTACAATTATGTCTCTCCCTCAACTGCTATCTGTGGTCTCATGAGAATTTTCATATGACCAGTTCACTGAGAATTAAAAATAAGCATTTGAGGAGCCCTCTGCGAATGTAAATTGGTACAGCCACTATGGAAAACGGTATGGAGGTTCCTCAAAAAACTAAAAATAGAGCTACCATAGGATCCAGCAATTCCACTCCTGGGCACATATCCAGAGAAAACCATAATTCGAAAAGATACATACACCCCAATGTTCATTGCAGCACTATTTACAATAGCCAAGACAGGGAAGCAACCTAAATGTGCATCGACAGATGAATGGATAAAGAAGATATGAGATATATACACACACATACACACACACACACATATATATATATATAGTATATGTGTGTGTGTGTGTGTATACACACACACATGCACGCGTGCACACACACACATACATACACACAATGGGATATTACTCAGCCATTAAAAAGAGTGAAATATTGCCATGTGCAGCAATATGGATGGACCTGGAGATTATCACACTAAGTGAAGTAAGTCAGACAGAGAAAGACAAATATCATATGATATCACATATATGCATAATCTAGGAAAAAATGATACAAATGAACTTATTTACAAAACAGACTCATAGACTTAGAGAACAAACTTATGGTTACCAGGGTGGAAGAGTGGGTGGGGGGAGGGATAGACTGGAAGTTTGGTATTGACATGTACACACTGTTATATTTAAAATAGATAATCAACAAGGACCTACTGTGTAGCACAGGGAACTCTGCTCAATAGTCTGTATTAACCTAAATGGGAAAAGAATTTGAAAAAGAATAGATACATGTATATGTATAACTGATTCACTTTGCTCTACACCTGAAACTAATACAACATTGTTAATTAACTATACTCCAATATAAAATAAAAATTAAAAAAATAAGCATTTGAGCCTGTTTCACAGCTGTGTTTGTGCAATATTCCAGCATCACTCAAAGTTGAACTCTAGGATGTTATAGCCCCACCTTGAAATTACCCTGAAGGACAATAAGGGATGGAAATCCCAGTGAGCAGAAATGAGAACTGTCTAACCAGCAGAGCATTCATATTAGAAAAGAAATTTTCTCAGGCTCTGGACATATTACTTGATGTTCATGTAAATATCTGTTTCTCAGCATTTTTTGTCCTTAATCCACCAAGTTTGTTCCTTCCAAGTCCCTTATTATCCAACAAGAACAATGTCTGGTCCTTTGTGATCAGTGTAGAATCTTAGAAGAGAACATCTTTCCCTCTGGGAAAATAAACAAGAAAATACTGAGAATTCCTTTGGGATATAACAGAAAAAACAATTTTTGTTAATATTTTATATGTGTTTTCCTTATCTAATTCAGTGATCTCACAAGAAAAGTATCAATACTGGTTAGATTACAGGTTCAGTAAAATCTCAACAACACAGAATTTGTTTTACCTAAGCAGACATAGTACATACCACTATAGATAAACCAATATTCCAGTAGGAACAACCAATCTTGGTTACATGATTAGGAATTAATGAACTACCTAGTCATAGGTCATAGGTGGATTGTATTGTACCCCTTCCATTGTGGAGTGGAGAAGACTTTGTTCATAAATATAGATTTTATTTTGGATTTGCCATCCACTCTCATTCTTCTTCTTACAGCATGTATTAGTTGGTTTAGAGCTGTCATAACAAAAAACTGGTGCCTTTAACAACAGAAATGTATTTTTTCACAGTTCTGAAAGCTAGAAGTCCGTGATCAAGGTGTTTGCTGGTTTGGTTTCACCTTCAGAGATAATAGGGTTTGTGGCTTCAAAATATACATTTTGGGGAGACACAGTTTAACCCATAATACAGAGTTTATGAAACGTTTTACACAATGATGATAGCTCATACAATTTGCCTTCAACTAAGTAAATCACTTCACAGACAAATAAATAAGACATGGATCAACTGCCCATATATCTCCTTGGAAATGAATAAATGAACAGTGATTGAGGGAAGACTTATTTCACTCAGAAACAAATCAGAAAGATACAAAATTACTAGGGATATTACAGACGAATCACAAAATTAGCAAGTTTGTTGTAAGCATCATACATAGAATGCATTTTTTCAAGCACATCTGAAATATTAACAAACATTTATTGTCTACTATGTCCCAAAGGAATTCTCAATGAATATTAAAGATCCAAAATATACAGACCACAATCCCTGAGTACAGCATAATAAAATAAGAAATCGGTAATGGATACTTCTATGTATAATAAAAACATAAATTCTTTGGAAACAGTACTATACAAATGGATCAAAAAGAAACCACTATGGAAATTATAAAATATTTAGAAATAAAAGGCAAGGAATATATTACATATCAAAAAGTATTGGTAGGCAACCAAAATAGTACTTAGTGGAAAAAAGTATGGGTAAAAAATGCATATATTAGAAAATGAGAAAAATCAAAAATGAATGGGCTAATTGTTTCACTCTGGATGTTAGAAGAAAAATAACAGAAAACTCACAAGAATAAAGGAATGTTAACAGTGGAAATTAATAGCAAATAAATAATAGAGAGCTTCAACACACTAACACTAGCTACTCAAAAATTAATAAAATAGGCCAACTTCTTGCAAAAGTATTCAGAAGAAAATAATCCTAGGAATGCGAAGAAACATCATTAAACATAGCAGAGTTTTTAAAATGATAAAATATTATGAATAGTTTTGTCTTAGTAAATTTGGGAAAACTTAAAATGGACCATGTCAACTATCAAAAATGGCTCAAGAATAATTAGAAAATATGAATTAAGGAACAGAAAATTCATCTTTATTGAAATTGTTTCAGTTAAAATTAAGAGAAGGAAAATTTTATTTCATTAAAATAAAAGAAAGGAAATCTTATTTTTATTAATCTAGAAGTCTGAAATCTGACAGGGTTTAGTAGAAGGAGGAAATATTGCAGATTTATAGGTATAGATGCAAAAATCTTAAATAACATACTAACAAACTGAATCCAGTTGTATAGAATATATGTCATGACTAATAGTTTTTTTCAGGAATGAAAAGATGCTGTAACATAAAACAAATCAATGAATTCACCTTTAAGAGAATAAAGGAGAAAAACTACACGATCATATAAATGAAGGCAGAAAAAGGAATTCAATAAATCAAACAGATGTTTGTAATAAAAACTCTTAGCAATCTAGATATTCTGCAAATTTATAAAATATATCTACGAAATATCTGTAACAAGCATACATAAAGTTACAGACTTTAGCTTTCATGTCAGAACAAGACAAGGGCATTCACCCTTGCTGCTTCTTACTTATCACACTAAAATACCTAGCTAAAAATAATTGAAGCAAAGTAAGTAAAAATAAAGAAATTAGAAATATAGTTTTAATACAAAATTAGATTTTAGTTAAAATATTAATAAATTTATAAATAACTATTGCTATAACTAACAGGAAGGTCTAAGAATTGCAGATGAAGAAAAAAATTTTTGCTGGAGGATTTATCATTTGAATAAATGGAGAGACATGATATATTTCTGGAGGAAGAGTCAGAGTTCTAAAGATATCAATTCTTCCACACATTAATCTATAACTCCAATAATATCACAATCAAAACCTGAACAGGATTTTTGTAATCTTCAATTTTTAAAAAATTATGGGCCCATTATTTTTTTTTGAAAAATTAATATGTACGTAAGGTATAAAAAATCGAACAGCACAAAAGGGTACAAAGGGGAAATGTCTTCAACTCCTAAAATTAGCCCCTCCCAATTCACCTTTTCAGATAACCACTGTTTACATTTTTTGTACATTCTTCCAGAGACACCCTATATGTGTGTACATGTTTGTTTATGTGCATATAAATACACTCATTTCTATAAAAATTTTACATAATATATACACCATACTTTTTTTTCTTACTCATTACTGAGTGTATTTTGGAGATAAAAACACTCATATATCATATCAGTACATATATATCTGCCCCAACGGGTAATCCAGTACATACTAGCTTTCTATTGTTGCTGTAAAAAATTACCACAAACTTAATGGATTAAAACAGCACATATTTATTTTCTTACAGTGCTCAGGTGGGGGGTCATAAATGTGAAATCAGTTTCACTGGGCTAAATTTAAGGTGTTGGCAGGGCTGGTTCTTTCCAGAAACTCTATGGCTAGAATCCATTTCCTTGTCTTTTTCAACTTATAGTGACTGCCTTTATTCCTTGGTTTGTGGCCTCTTCCTCCGTCTTCAAAGCACATCACTCTAATCTCTGTTTCCACCATCACATTGCCTTATTTTCTATAGGAGTAGCTCTCTCTGCTTCCTTTTAGAAGGGCACTTGTGATTACATTGTGCCCACTTGGATAATCCAGGGCAATCTTCCCTTCTCAAAATCCTTAACTTAATTGCATCTTCAAAGACACTTTTTCGTTAACCAGGGGGAAAGGGGGGGAGGGATAAATTGGGAGATTCGGATTGACATATACACATTACTATATATAAAATAGATAACTAATAAGGACCTACTGTATAGCACAGGAAACTCTACTCAGTACTCTGTAATGGCCTATATGGGAAAAGAATCTTTAAAAGAGTGGTTATATGTATATGTATAATGGATTCCCTTTGCTGTACACCTGAAACTAACACAACATTGTAAATCAACTATACTCCAATAAAAATTTTTTAAAATAAAATATTAAAAATTAAAAAAATTAAAATTGCGATCTCCAAGATGTTATATTAGGTAATATATTTGCAGGGTCTGGGGATTAGAAAGTGGACATCATGGAGCCGCATTATTTAGTCAACTATACATTAACATAAGATAACAAAACATTTTAAACTACTTCCCTAATGATGGGTGTTAAGGTTGTTTCCAACCTTTTCCTGCAATAGGCATCAATGCATTGCATATTTTATGAATAAACATTTGCACATAACTGATAATATCTATGTGGACTATAAATTCCTTTTCTAGAAGTAGAATTCCTGAGTCACTGGTCAAAGGGTATGTATTATTCATAGACAGGTAGACAGATGATAGATATAGATATATACAGATATAGACATTCAGGCAAATTTTACTTACCAGAAGTTCAAAATTTATACTCCCACAAACAAATTTGAGAGTCCTAATGCCTGTTTCCCCACATTTTGTGCTTATTTTCAGGATTCTTACTATATCTAATTTTGTACATTGATTGTTGTAGATTTTTCCAGGTGAATAATCATATCATGAAAAAATGGTGACATTTTCTTCCCTTAAAATGTGTAGGCACCCACACATACCCATACATTTACACACTGACTAGTCATTATTATTACTTACACATAATTAGTCATTATTGCACTGATTTCTAGTACAATGTTCTTTTTAAAATTATTTGTTTATTTTTGACTGGGTTGGGTCTTCGTTGCTGCATGCAGGCTTTCTCTAGTTGCGGCGAGCAGGGGCTACTCTTTCTTGCAGTACGTGGACGTCTTATTGCAGTGGCTTCTCTTGTGGTGGAGCATGGGCTGTAGGTGCACCAGCTTCAGTAGTTGTGGCTTGCGGGTTCTAGAGCGCAGACTCAGTAGTTGTGGCGAACGGGCTGGGCTTAGTTGCTCCGCGGCATGTGGGATCTTCCAGGACCAGGGCTCCAACTCGTGTTCCCTGCATTGTCAAGCGGATTCTTAACCACTGCACCACCAGGGAAATCCCTCTATTACAATGTTAAATGGTCATTGAGATAGGGTGCAGTCTTACCTACCATGTTACTCTTGATATTTGCCAATCTAATGGGAAAAGATGGTATTTTATTTTCATTTCTTGAATTATGATAGAGAGAAAATTTCTTTAATATGATTAAAGTTATTTTTCTTGTATTAACTATTTGTGCATGTGAATTTGATTTCCTATTTGATCTCCAGGGTTTTTTTCTTATTTGTTTTTAAGAATTCTATGATTTTTAAACAAGTTTTGTTCATAAACAATTTGTGCTGTAAATATTTTTCTCAGTTTTTCAGTGAATTTTTTCTTGATTATAACATTTTTCTATGCAGGAAAATTATTTTGTTTATTCAAGAAACTCAAGTTTTATATAATTTATCATGTTTCTCTTTTATGGCTTCTCTGATTTTGGCTTTGCTTAGAAGAACCACCATAACATTATTTAAATAATTATCACATTTTTCCTGGTAAATTATGATTTTTACTTTGATTTCTAAACATTTGATTCATCTGAAATTTTGGTTTATTGAGTAAGATAGGGATATAGCTTTATATTTTGGTCACTAGCCAGTTCTCCCAACACCATTTAATGAATAAACCCTACAAATTAAAAATTTTACATTTAATATGTAATTACTTACATTTTTATTTCCATCTCTTTTTGGATCTATTCTGTTCATTTGTTCTATCAATCTATTAGTGCACCAATGTCAGTCAGGTTTAAGTATTGGATCTTTGTAAATTTTACATTTTGATAGGGTTAGTGCTTCCTTATTGTCTTTCAGAATTTAGTTGTCAGTCTTAAGGTTTATTTTTTATGTGAACTTTAGAATTAGCTTATCTTTATAATATTCAGTTTTATTGCCAATGTCAAGTTATGTTGTCGTACTTATCTATGATTTTTCTGAGGTCTTTTGGTAATTCAAACTCTTCTTCACATGGGTACTGAACATTTTTTTAAGTTTAATGTTCTGTATTTCCATTATAAATGGGCCATTTCTTCCATTTCTATCCTTTTCATATCTTGAAAAGTTATTTTTATATTTTAATTTTGTAACTAATCACATTATGAAATCTCTTATGATTTCTATTAGTTTTAAAATCTTTTTTTGTTTTTAAATATGAAACATATAAATGGCTAAAAGTTACAATATTGTCTACTGGTAATATAAGTGACCAGTCCCTTGACCCCTAGGCCCCTGTTTCTCAGTTTTCCTCTCCAGACACAAACATTTTGCTCAGTTTTTTTGTGTGTATGCTTCCAGGTATATTCTAATAGACAAAAGAAATATATATATAATATTTATATGTGTATACATATATGCATGTATACATATCCATATATGTAAATCAAGTCATTGTACACAGAATTTTTCACTTCAAAACTTTTTTCCCTATAAGTACATATGGAAATTAGTCATTCCATTCTATGGATGTACCATAATTTATTTAATCACTCTCTGCACCATATGGGATCTTCCCGGACCAGGGATCAAACCCATGTCCCCTGCATTGGCAGGTGGATTCTTAACCACTGCACCACCAGGGCAGTCCCTCCCTGGTAAACTGACATCAGCATTGTTGAACTATGCATATGATGCTTCTCTCCTCCACTCTGCAAACAGACTTGCCTGTTTGTTTCTTTATTCAGCCCCACTCTCCCTACTTTTTGAAACTCTTTGTCATGCTGAGTTCAGAGTAGCTTCCTCTATCAGCCTTTGTACTTGTTTCTATAATCAGTTGATTATTGTTTTTCTCTTTGGTGGTGGCCACTTAGAACTGTGGTTTATCACTGGCCTGAGATCTTTAGTCACAAAAGTCTTACCTCAGTGTTTCCTCATTCTTTTATGACCTTGGCTCTATTTGAAAGTCTTTTCTCATATACTATGCTTTGGGAATATAGATATTTCCAAATTTCATTGAAGATGAAGTTTGCATTATTTTTAAACGTTCTCCTTATTGTTTTGAAGGCTAAGATTATTTGAAGGACAATGAGAAAACTATTCTCTTTACTGTGCTATTTTAAAATTGGAAGACTTTAATAGCTTTCCATTGAATCCCTTGTGTATTTTATATGTATCATATTACCATAAACAAATAATAATATTTTCTTTCTCATTTTAGATGCTTTTACCTCAATTTCCTCACTTAGACTCATTACATTGGCTACTACATTCAGAACAAAATTAAATAGCCAAATTGAAGGTGGATATTTTTCCTTTGCTTTTGCATTTATTAGGAATGATTTTTGTGTTTCTCCATTAAGCTTGCTTTTGCTTTTTGGCTTAATATGGGTAAAATCGTATCAAGGAAGTATCCGTTTACCCCATTCTTTAAAAATATATTTTATACGATTTAAAATGTATTTAAGTATTTATATTTTATTTTCCCAAAAAACATTTAAGCAACTGAAGAGTTGATATGTGATTTTCTTCCTTTATCTATTGAAATGGTAGAAAGTATATTAGATATTCTTAATAATGTATAATAGAATTAGTAAGAATTCTTAATAATGTATCTTTTTCACATCCTGGCAAGAGCCTAATTTGTTCATTATGAATTATTTTCTCAAAAGACAGTATAATGCAATGATTAACAGTTTGAACTCTGGAACAGACTGCCTGAGTTTGAGTCCTGGTTCTGTCACTTAAAAAATAGTTAATTGACCTTACCTGGCTGTGCTTCACTTTCTCTGTCTATTAAATGGGGTTGATTCTGATACTTACCTCATAGAACTGTCATGAGAATTAAATGTGTAAACACATGTAAAGCTCTAAGAAAAGTGCCTGGCAGAAAACAAGTTGTTGCAATTATTTGTGGGTTCTTCTATTTAAAAAAATATTGTATATGTATTTTAGTTTCTATATGATTACAGAAGATTCTTATTGTTTTTTCCCATTTACTTCTTTTTTAATATAAAAATTATATATAAGTACAGAGATCCTGAAGGTGAGCTGAAGGTGAGGAGGTATTCTCCACGTTCTTTCTTTTCTTCTCCCTAGAGTGTATGTGTGTGTGTGTGTGTGTGTGTGTGTGTGTGTATTTGAATATCATGTTGTAAGATCACATCAATAACCACCATTTAGCATTTAGTGTTGCAGTCATCTAGAGACCTCAGTGTTATCCCCACTCATTCCGTAAGATTTTAAATCCTTGCTCACTCTTACCCTTTCCAGCTCACTTCTTCCTGTCATAATTACTTGTCATTTCCATATGCACTTAGATCACACTTTTAGTGTAGTGGTCTCTCAGCTCCTTTACCTCCTCTCTTCCTATGGTCATTTCCATCCTCCTTTCTTAGCTAACCACCACTCCCATGGCCATACCCTGGAGCCTGCCATTGTTAAATTACTGCAACTCCTTGAGTCCTTCAATGTTGAACGTCCCACTCTCTGTCCACCCATCCTATCATTCCAGTTCATTTTTCTAGTTCTTCAACTCCAAAAATTTTTGGATCTCTTTGAAACCTCCAATTCAATGATCCTACCATGTTTCACTGCCCCTTACCTTCCGCATCCCCTCTCTTTCTTTCTTACCTAGCTTAAGTACCATAGACCATCATTGTCAGTCCTTTGCATCTACCCTCAACTGTTTTGACCCTTTCACACCTCATTTTCCTCTCCTGGCAAAACCCCAGTTCTAATAAACTGAAACTGTGTTCACTGTTCTCATTTTAAATTCACGGTCACTACCCTCAAGTGGGTCCTTAATTGTATCTGCCAAACTTAGTATTTTCGTAGTCCATCCTTTTACTCTCCAACTAATTGTCCAATACTTTTTCCTCTCTTCTCTTACCACTCTCCCATTTCCACTCTCAGCTAATAATCTTGCTTCTTATTTCATTAGAAGAATAAAATCAATCAAAAGAGAAATTCCACAGGCTTATTCCATCACATCTACTTACCTATCATGTCTATGCCTTGAGTATGCCCTCTGTCTTTCCTCCTGTTTCTGTGGATGAACTCTTTATTCTACCCTTACACCTGTGCACTGAATTCTGTCTCTTCTCACTTACTTAAGGACTTTACTCCTGCAGCTGACTTCTCAACACATCAGCCAGACCCCCATTAAAATCCAGGCCAGAAAATGTTACTCCTCCATTTTAAACCCTGCAAGATTTTCCCATCTCACTCCAAGTAAAAGCCAAAGGTCCCTCAATGCACGATGAGGCCCTTCACAATCGGCCTTCTTTTCTCTCTGACCTCATTGTCTGTTACTATCTTCTCTAATCGCATTACTCTCCAGCCACGCTGGACTCCTTGCTATTCTTCCAACATGTGAGGTTCACTACCTCTAGGTTTTGCATTGCTCTGTCTTCTGCCTGGAGTACCTTTTCTAGTGTCTTTTAGGTCTTCAGGTTTAGGTCTCTGCTCAAATGTCACTCACTCAATGTGGCCATCTCCTACCACGCTCTTTAAAATAGCAACCTCTTTCTTCTGGCAGTGCTGAATTTTACAGGAACCCTGAGAGACTGGAAAACAGCAATGGTTAAGAAATCCCCCTCACCCATTTGTGTTCTGGGAAACAGCTTACTGAAAAAGAACCACCCTTCACCATGTGACTTAGATAATACTTAAGGAGGCTCCCCTTGTTTACCTATAACAAGGCAAGACACAGATCCATCAAATTCTCATTCTTTGCCTCTTAAAGGATTATATGGTCTATTTGTACCCACTGACCAATCTGGACAAAATTCCTGACTTGACCTAACTTTAGTTAAGTCTTCCCTCCCGTTAAGTTCCCTGAACTTTGACCTACCCTCAGCCTGAGCCAACATACAACACCCCCCTTTTTTGCCCCTCCCAGGATTAGACTGACCACAGGGAAAGACATTCCCTGACCTACTGTCATTCCATCACATCACTCACTGTCTCACACTCTGCCATTTCTGGTCTTTTTTACCCCTCCCTGTAAAAGAAAGCCCTTTTCTGCCTGACATTTGAGATGCTTGCAGCAGAACTTATCACGATCCGATTATCTGATATACTATGCATTTTACTTATTAATGCATATTCTGTCTTTTCCCACTAGAATGTAAACTATGTAAACAAAAGGAATTTTTCACCTACTCTGGTCCCTGCTGTAGTCCCAGAAACTAGAACTATGCCTGGAACAAAGTAAATATTTAATAAATATTTATTGAATGAAGAAATGGATGACAAATACCTTTCTTTCCATCACACATATTTTATCATTACTTCCTCATTCTTTTTTAATAAAATAAATAAAACATAACATAATGTTGAAACCCTATATATCCCTGCTCAAGAGTCCAACTTCCATCCTCTCCATCCCTCTTCCAATCTCTTCCTCAAGAGAAATCCCTAACAGTATAAACACTTCCATTCTGTTTTTTTCATTCTGTTTTTTTAAACCTTTATAGATAATGTGCAATCATGAACATCGTATGATGTATTCATATGTGTTTTTAAATGTATAGAAACTATATATGTAATTTCTCTATGTGTGTGTGTGTGTGTGTATATATATATATATATATATATATATATACACACACACACACACACACATACATACATATCATCTTGCATCTTTCTCTTTCCTCGACACTGGGTTTTTTGAGATCTAATAATTATAAATAAATAAATAAATCACACACAAACACACACACAGACATGTATTCCTGTATTCCTACTGGTTCTGTTTCTCCGGAGAACCCTGACTGATACGTGGGGCACACATAATTTCAAATTTAATAGATACTCTTAATTTGGACTCTAAAGTGTTTGAACTAATGAGCCAGTTTAGTTTATCCTCCATACAGCAGTATATGAGATACATGGTATTTTGACAATCTGCTGGATACGAAATGCTTTATTGGTGATTTCATTTACACTTCTGTGATTGCCAGTTAAGAGGAGCATCTTTTCATATGAATATTGGCAATTCAGTTTTCTCTTCAGGGAATTGACTTCAGTTTTTGGTTTATTTTTTTCCTACACTGTTGTTCTTTGAGAAATTATTTATCTATCCTGGATATTAATTATTTTTCCATTATTTGTGCTGCAAAGAATTTCTCATGGTCTATACATGGTTTTTAACATTTTTTCTTATAAAATGTAATTTTGTTTACTTAATTCTAAAAATCTTTTTCTTTTTTTGTATGTTGTTTATAATGTTTAAAAAATCCTTAAGTCATGAAAACTATCATAATAGTTCTAATACCTTCAAAGTTTTGTTTCTCACATTTATTTCTAAAACACATTTGTAATTTATTTTTGTGCATAGTAGTATGTAGGAATCTAATTACAACTATGACAAAACAGTTGTCCCCAAACTATTTATTGAATAGTTCATTTTTTCTACTCTGGTTGGTAATGCCAACACACTCACATGCTATGATGCGTTATTTTTATGAATTTGAACTCTATTCCCTCCAATTTTAAAAACTATCTTTGTACAAATACAACTTCAAAACAAGTCTTCAAAGTTGATATAATAAGTTTTACCCCTTTGTTCTTATTTTCAGAAGGACCGGGGCACGAACCCGCGTCCCCTGCATCAGCAGGCAGACTCTCAACCACTGCGCCACCAGGGAAGCCCTCATTGGTAGACTTTCTGATGTCCAATCATCCTTGCCTTGCTTGTATGAAGGCATTTTTTAATGTGTTAGATATGGTTTCCTAGCATGTCATTTACAATCTTTATATCTATATTCATAAGTGATTTTGGACTGAAATTTTCTTGTACTTACTTTTGGGACTTAGATTATACTTGACTCTTGAAATGAGTGTTCGTTCCTTTTCCAAACATAGTCTATATGACACTGATGTTTCAGTACTTTGTAAGGTATACTTTGAGGCCTAATAAGTGGTCTTTGTATATTGTATAAATAAGTACACATACACATGCACATAAACATATAGAAGTAGAAATATATATACATATTTCCCTTAAGCTTGAAAAGGAAATATATTTTCTATATGTTGGGTATTGTGTGTGTGTATATATATATATATAATACATATATATGTTATATATACATATAAACATATAAGATATAGATATATATAATTTCACATATATGTTCCATCAAGCCTTTTCATTCTATCCCTCATTTTTCTTAACTTGCTTTTAATAGTTTTCATCTCTCTATATAATTGTGCTGAATATTTTGTGGTTTCTTGACAGTCATTTAAAAATATTAACAATTCTCTTTTTAGCTGTGTATAGTCTGTTTTGCATTTCTAATATTTCTCTTTTGTATTTTCAAACTATTATTTTCTCATTTCATAATCTCTCATTCTTTTTATAGTTAGTTTCTTTGAAATGTCTTATTATACCTATTTTAACTCCCTTTCAGTATGTTCTATTATTTCTAAAAACTTGGGTATGAATTTCATTTTTGCTTTGCCAACTCTAAGTTAACTGTTTCTCAACATGATTCTTTTCTCCCTAATGCACTTTGTACTTTTCTTTAAATCAGCTCATGGTGAATTGTAATTCTACACGTTTTTTAATGTTAGGTGTTGACTTAGGAGTCTGCACATAGCAGATCATGTGATCTGATGCTATTGTAAATGGTATTTTCTCTATTATTATTTCCCCTAACCAGCAATATTTTATATATGAAAGCTAATAATTTCTGTACAGTAATTTTATATCCTGCTATCTTACTGAGTGCTTTTATTGTTTCAATTAGTTGTGTCACTGACTCTTTAGAGATTTTTATATATGCTATTATAGCATTTTAAAATAGAGATAGCTTCACTTTTTTTTTCCCAGTTATTATGCCTCAAATTAATTTTTTCTCCCTTGTCTAGTTTAATTGACTAATTCCTTTAGTACAATGTTAAATAGCGATGAAGAATCTGAACAGACACCTCACCAAAGAAGAAATGCAGATAGCAAATAGGCATAGGAAAGTATGTTCTACAGAATATGTCTCAGGGAAATGCAAATTACATGAAAGCTACTCCAGTTTTCTTTTGATTTCCATTTGCATGGAATATCTTTTTCCATCCGCTCACTTTCAGTCTGTATGTGTCCCTAGGTCTGAAGTGGGTCTCTTGTAGACAGCATATATATGTGTCTTGTTTTTGTATCCATTCAACCAGTCTATGTCTTTTGGTTGGAGCATTTAATCCATTTACATTTAAGGTAGTTACCAATATGTATGTTCCTATTACCATTTTCTTAATTGTTTTGGGTTTGTTATTGTAGGTCTTTTCCTTCTCTTGTGTTTCCTGCCTAGAGAAGTTCCTTTACCATTTGTTGTAAAGCTGGTTTGGTGGTGCTGAATTCTCTTAGCTTTTGATTGTCTGTAAAGGTTTCAATTTCTCTGTTGAATCTGAATGAGATCCTTGCTGAGTAGAGTAATCTTGGTTGTAGGTTTTTCCCTTTCATCACTTTAAATATGTCCTGCCAGTCCCTTCTGGCTTGCAGAGTTTCTGCTGAAAGATCAGCTGTTAACCTTAAGGGGATTCCCTTGTATGTTATTTGCTGCTTTTCCCTTGCTGCTTTTAATATTTTTTCTTTGTATTTAATTTTTGATAGTTTGATTAATATATGTCTTGTCATATTTCTCCTTGGATTTATCCTGTATGGGACTCTCTGTACCTCCTGGACTTGATTGACTATTTCCTTTGCCATGTTAGGGAAGTTTTCAACTATAATCTCTTCAAATATCTTTTCAGTCCCATTTTTTTTCTCTCTTCTTCTTCTGGGACCCCTATAATTCGAATGTTGGTGCATTTAATGTTGTCCCAGAGGTCTCTGAGACTGTCCCCAATTCTCTTTATTCTTTTTTCTTTATTCTGCTCTGTGGTAGTTACTTCCACAATTTTATCTTCCAGGTCACTTATCCATTCTTCTGCCTCAGTTATTCTGCTATTGATTCCTTCTAGAGAATTTTTAATTTCATTTATTGTGTTGTTCATCTGTGTTTGTTTGCTCTTTAGTTCTTCTAGGTCTTTGTTAATCCTTTCTTGTATTTTCTCCATTCTATTTCCAAGATTTTGGATCATCTTTACTATCATTACTCCGAATTATTTTCAGGTAGACTACCTATTTCCTCTTCATTTGTTTGGTCTGGTGGCTTTTTACCTTGCTCCTTCATCTGCTGTGTATTTCTCTGTCTTCTCATTTTGCTTAATTTACTGTGTTTGGGGTCTCCTTTTTGCAGGCTGCAGGTTCACAGTTCCCACTGTTTTTGGTGTCTTCCTCCAGTGGATAAGGTTGGTTCAGTGGGCTGTGTAGGCTTCCTGGTGGAGGCGACTGGTGCCTGTGTTCTGGTGGATGAAGCTGGATCTTGTCTTTCTGATGGGCAGGACCGTGTCTGGTGTGTGTTTTGGGGGTGTCTGTGGACTTATTATGATTTTAGGCAACCTCTCTGCTAATGGGTGGGGTTGTGTTCCTGTCCTGCTAGTTGTTTGGCATAGGGTCTCCAACACTGTGGCTTGCTGGTCATTGAGTGGAGCTGGGTTTAACGTTGAGTTGGAGATCTCTGAAAGAGCTTTTGCCATTTGATATTATGTGGGGCCAGGAGGTCTCTGGTGGACCAATGTCCTGAACTCAGCTCTCCTACCTCAGAGGCTCAGGCCTGACACCTGGCTGGAGCACCAAGACCTTGTTAGCTACATGGCTGCTTTTCTGTTTTTGAGGTGGTTTCTCCACTGTGCCAGTCAGTCTGGGGGCCAGGTGACTCCATGGCTGCTGGGGTTGCCATGCTCCTCTGACCATCCAGTCCTGCTCTGCCGTGGGAGCTGCTCCAGTGGCCACAGTGCTCACTCGTGAAGCTGACATGGCAGAGACTGGAGTAGTGGTAAATCACTCTTGAAAGACACACAAGTAGACCTGTATACATTGAAAGACATGCCCCTGTTCTTGGATAGGAGGAATAGACATCATAAAGATGTCCGTTATCTCTGCTAATTTATAAATGTAATGTGATTCTAATAAAAATTCTTACTTACCTTTAAATAGGGCTTGATAAGTTGATAAGAAAGACAAGTCATAATCAAATTTATATAGAAAGCAATCATGCAATTTGAGATAGGATAACACACAAAAAAGGAAAACTGTAAGAGGGGATTAACCCTATTAGACATTAAAACATACTGTAAAGTTTCATTAAACAAAACTGTGCTGACATATTAAAAAATCATGTGCTAGAATAGAAATGCCAGAAGGTGACCCAAATACACATTCAAATTTAATATGTGATTAATATGACATCTTAAAACACTGGGGCAAAGGTGAATTTTAAAAAATATGGTGTAGGCAACCCATGACCCAACTCATGCCAAGTTCCCACACCAGCACCACTTGCTCCAGAACTGTTCCACTCTGGGGCAAGAGTTTTGATACTGGGAGTGGGTGGAGCACATACTTAAAGGAAATAAAGCCAGCTCGGACCTAAACTTCAGGCTTCTGCTTCAGCAGCGCAGGACCTGCCCCTACCCCAAATAAGATGGTGATGGCCACTGAGCAGAGGGGAAGCACTGGCTCACGTTTTGTTTTAGCGCTACTCCTCCATATCTAGCCTAACCTCCACCAAGGTGATAGCTGCCAGCAAACCCTGAGCAAAGATGTGACTTGTGTTCATATCAGATCCAGCTGTTTCACCAAAGCCACTGGGCACATGCAGACTATATAGGGATGCTCCCACATAAGGACATTCCTTCAAGATGCAATAGGTAACTGCTTCACATAATTTCATAGAGAAAGAGAAAGTTAAGAAAAATGAGAAGACAGAGGAATTTGTCTCAATTGAAAGAGCAAGAGAAAACCCTTGGGAAAAAACAAGTAATAAAACAGAAATAAACAATTTACCAGATAAAGAGTTGAAAGCATTAGTAATAAGAATGCTAACTGAATTAAGGAAAAGACTAGGTGAACACAGTGAAAATTTTAACAAAGAGCTAGAAAATATAAAAAGAACCAGTCAGAAATGAAGAATAAAATAACCAAAATGAAAAATACAATAGAAGGAATTAATAGTAGGCTAGGTGATACAAAAAAACATATAAGTGATCTGGAAGATAGGATAATTAAAATCACCCAAATAAGAAGAGCAAGAGAAAAACAAAATTTTTTTAATGAGAACAGTTTAAGGGACCTCAGAGACAACATCAAGCATACCAACATTTGCATTTTAGCGGTCCCAGAAAGAGAAGAAAGGGGTTGAAAATGTATCTGATAAAATCATGGCTAAAAACTTCTTAAACCTGTAGAAGGAAACAGATACCCAAGTAAAGGAAGCACAGAGGGTCCCAAACAAGATGAACCTAAACAGACCCACACAAATATATATTATAATTAAACTGGCAAAGTTAAAGAGAGAATTCCAAAGGTAGCAAGAGATAAACAAAGAGTCATAAACAAGGGAACCACCATAAGTCTATCAGCTGATTTTTCTGCAAAAATTTTGCAGGTCAGAAGGGAGTGGTGTGATAAATTCAAAGTGCTGAAAGGGAAAAACATGCAACCTAGGATACTCTACCAGCAAGATTTCCATATAGAATTGAAGGTGAGATAAAGAACTTCTCAGACAAGCAAAAATTAAAAGGATTCATCAATAAACCAACCCTAAAAGAAATGTTAAAGAGTCTTCCTTAAGTGGAAAGGAAAAGGCTATAACAAGAAGTAAGAATCTATAGGAAAGAAAAACTTCCACTAGTAAAGGCAAATATACAGTAAAGGCTGAGGATCAACCACTTAAGCTAGTACAAAGTTAAAAGACAAAAAATTGTAAACTCAGCTATAAATATAATAATCAGTAAAGGGATAAACATGAAGATGTAAAATACAACATCAAAAACACAAAATTTAGGGAAGTGAGTAAAAAATGTAGATATTTTATACTGTGTTTGAACTTAAAGTACTACCTTTTTAAAACAAGTAGATATAGATCAACATATATGAGCTCCATGGTAACCACAAATCAAAAACCTATAATAGATGCACAAAAACTAGAGAGAAAAGAACACAAGCATACCAGTAAAGAAAACATCAAACCACAGGGGAAGAAACAAAGAGAAGAAAAGAAAAGAGAAGAACTACAAAAACAATCAGAAAACAAGTAATAAAATGGCAATAAGTACATACCTATCGATAATTACTTTAAATGTCAATGGACTAAATGCGCCAATCAAAATACATAAAGTGGCTGCATGGATACAAACACAAAACCTGTATATATGCTGCTTATAAGAGACTCACTTCAGAGCTAAAGCACTCACAGAAAGAAAGTGAGGGGTTGGAAAAGGATATTTCATGCAAATGGAAATGACAAGAATGTGGAGGTAGCAACACTCATATCAGACAAAATAGCCTTTAAACAAAGTCTCTAACAAAAGACAATGAAGGACATTATAGTATAGGAATCAATACAAGAAGAGGATATTACACACATTAACATATATGCACCCAATATAGGAGCACATAAATAAATAAATTAAATATTTACAGACATAAAGGGAGAAATTGACAATAATACAATAATAGTAAAGGACTTTAACACTCCAATTACATCAATGGAAAGACCATACAGATAGAAAATCAATAAGACAACAGTGATCTTAAATGACATAATAGACCAGTTCAACTTAATAGCTATCTACAGAATATTCCATCCAAAAATTCAGAATACACATTATTTTCAAGTGCACATGGAATGTTCTCCAGGATAATTAACATGTTACACCACAAAACAAGTCTTAACAAAGTTAAGAAGATAGAAATAATATTAAGCATTTTTTCCAAACACAATGGTGTGAAACTAGAAAATAACTACAGGAAGAAAAATGGGAAAATCACAATCATGTGGAGACTAAACAACATGCTACTAAAAAAAAAAATGGGTTAATGAAGAAATCAAAGAGGAAATCGGCAAACACCTCTAGACAAATGAAAATGGAAATACAACTTTCCAAAATCTGTGAGATGCAGCAAAAGTAGCTCTAAGAAGGAAATTTATAGTGATATAGGCCTACCTGAATAAACAAGAAAAATCTCAAATAAACAACCTAACCTACCATATTAAAGAATTTGAAATAGAAGGCCAAACAAAGCCCAAAGTCAGCAGAAGGAAGGGAATAATAAATATCAGAGGGGAAAAAAATACAGGCTAAAAATAATAGAAAAGATCAATAAAACCAAGAGCTGTTTTTTTTCAAAAGATAAACAAAATTGATAAGTATTTAGCCAGGTTCATCAAGAAGAAAATAGAGGAGACCCAAATAAACAACATAATAAATGAAAGAGGAGAAATAACAACTGATACCACAGAGGTACAAAAAAACCATAAGAGAATACTACAGTTATATGCCAACAAATTGGACAACCTAGAAGAATGAACAAATTTCTAAAAACATACATTTCAAGAGAGAATCAAGAAGAAATAGACAATCTGAACAGACCAACCACTGTTAGTGAAATGGAATTTGTAATAAAAATACTCACAGCAAGCAAAAGACCAGGACATGAATGCTTCACAGGGGAATTCTACCAAACATATAAAGAAGAGCCAAGACCTAGTGTTCTCAAACTATTCCAAAATATTGAAGAGGATGGAACACCCCCAAATTCATTCTACAAGGCCACAATTACCCTAATACCAAAACCAGACAAAGACACAACAAAAGAAAATTATGAACCAATATCTCTGATGAATATAGACGTAAAAATCTTCAACAAAATATTAGCAAACCTAATTCAACAACATATAAAAAGGATCATACATCATGATGAAGTGGGATTTATTCCAGGAGTGCAAGGAAGTTTCAGTATTCACAAATCAACAAGTGTGATATGCCACATTAACAAAAAGAAGAATTAAAATCATGTGATCATCTCAATAGATGCAGAAAAAGCATTTGACAGAATTCAACATCCATTCATGATAAAAACTCTCATCAGAGTTGGTATAGAGGAAACATAACAAAGGTCAATTTTTGCCAAACCCATAAATAACATTACACAGAATGATTAAAAGCTGAAAGACCTTCCTCTAAAATCAGGAACAAGACAAGGGTTCCCAAAAGAATGAAATTAGAACATTTTTTCACATATACAAACTAAACTCAAAATGTATTAAAGACCTAAATAAAACTGCTAGAAGAGAACATAGGCAGAAAACTCTTTGACATAAATCGTAGCTACATTTTTTTGGGTCTGTCTCCTAAGGCAAAAGAAACAAGAGCAAAAATAAGCAAATAGGACCTAATTAAACTTAAAAGCTTTTGCACAGCAAAGGAAACTGTTGACAAAGCAAAAAGACAACCTACTGAATGGGAGAAAATGTTTGCAAATGATGTGACTGATAAGGGGTTAACATCCAAAAATATATAAACAACTCATACAACTCAATATCAAACAAACAAAAAACCCAACAACTGAGGCCTGCCAGTTCCAGCTTGCACCCTATGTCTATGCCTGTGCCCCCTCCCCCAGGCCTGGCCATGGGCCTCACACTGTCCATGCTCTTTTCATGGAGCTTCAGGAAGAAACAGGTGCAAATCCTCATGGTTGGCTTGGATGCAGCTGGCAAGACCCAAGGGAAAAAAATGATTTAAAAATGGGTAGAAGACTTGAATAGACATTTTATCAAAACAGACATAAGGATAGCCAAAAGGTACAAAAAAGATGGCCAACAGGCACATGAAAAGATGCTCAACATCACTAATCATCAGAGAAATTCAAATCAAAACCACAATGAGATATCACCTCACACCTGTCAGGATGGCTATCACCAAAAAGAACACAAATAACAAATGTTGGAGAGAATGTAGAGAAAAGGGAACCCTTGTACACTGTTGATGGGAATATAAATCGGTGCAGCCAGTATGGAAACCAGTATGGAGGTTTCTCAAAAATTAAAAATAGAGCTACCATATGACTCAGCAATTCCACTTTGGGGTATATATCCAAAAAAAATGAAAACACTTATTTAAAAATATACATGCACCCCAATGTTCATAGAACAGTTATTTACAATTGCCAAGATAAGGAAGCAACATAAGTGTTCATCAACAGATGCACGGATAAAGAAGATATGATACACACACACACACACACACACACACTGGAATATTACTCAACCATAAAAATGAATGAAATTCTGCCATTTGCAACATCAGTGGACCTAGAATTATGCTTAGTGAAATGTCAGAGAAAGACAAATACTGTATGTTATCACTTATATGTGAAATCTAAAAAATAAAACAAACAAATGTATATTAACAAAACAGAAGCAGACTCACAGATATAGAGAACAAACTAATGGTTAGTGGGGAGAGGGAAGGGGGAAGGTACAAGATAGGGGTAGGGGATTAAGAGATACAAACTACTATGTATAAAATAAATAAGATACATGGATATATTGTCCAGGACAGGAAAATGTAACTATTATTTTATAGTAACTTTAAAAGGAGTATAATCTATAAAAATATTGAATCAGTGTTGTACACCTGAAACTAACATATAATATTGTATATCAACTATACTTCAAAAAAAATTAAACAAACAAATGAAACAAAGAAAAACAGGTACAGAGATCAGAGTAGTGGTTACCGTAGAGGAAGGAGTGGGGGGAGGACAAAATGGATGAAGGGGGCCAACTGTACAGTGACAGATAAAACTAAACTTTTGGAGTTGAGCACACTGCCGTGTATACAGAAGTCGAAATACAATGTTGAACACATGAAACATATATAATGTTGTAAACCAATGTTACTTCAATTTAAAAAAATTGATATCCCTTAGCAAGATTGATTAAGGAAAAAATGAGAGAAAACAGAATTTTCCAAAACCCAGATTGAATGAGGGGATATCACCATATATCCTACATATATTAAAAATATGATAAAGAAATATTATAAATAAGTTTATGCCAATTATGACAATTTAAATGAAATATCGTTTCTCATTAACTGCTCACAACAATCCTATAAAGTATTATTATCTCTGTTTTATCTGAGGAATGTAAGAATCAGGGAAGTTCAATGAGTTAAGGTCAGCTATTATGCCCATAGTTTTTCGATCACACCACACTGCCTTGGTGTTGTCAATTCTGTCACTTCAATTTCTTCACGTACAAAACGAGGAAAACAATGATTTAGCATAGAGCAGTACTGTATAGATTATGAAATGATAATGTAATGATTTAATGTGAATATTAAATACATCCAGAATGTTAGTGATCAATCTCCTGCCTTATATCTTCCCTTGCTCTAAGTGGATATGGTAAATAAGTATGTTTTAGTAGAAAAGTGTATTTCTTTTTCCTAAATTTTGTTCTATAAATATTTGCTCTTATTACATGAAATTTAACAAAATCTATAATTGACCAACAATTGTATTCGATTTTTCTCTCACTTGGACAAAATGAAAGTCAAAATGTTCTCTATGAAAAGACTATTCCATACAATTTATCAATCTCAGTTTTTCTTTGGAGAAATGGATCATTAAGTTCCCACTCTATGAAACACAAATATGTACCTCACTATGGGAACAATTCACACTGTAAAATCAAACAAATATTTCAACTTAAATTGGAACATGAATGAAGTTCCAATATCTATTTGAAATGAGAAATTAAGGTCAACATAGTAGCAAATGAGGTTTAAAATATTTGTCTGGAAATCAATAGAGCTGCTCTATACATAGGTACGCATTTAATACTATATGGGAGTAAAATAAAAATATTGGCTTTAAGTGAGGAATTGTACTGCAAGTATGTGGGATTTCAACAAATTTTCTGTACACCCTGCTATCGATACGTTGTGATAATACAGGGGGAAAATGTGAAGTTTATATATGGTGGATTTTTTTTTTCTCCCCATTCATTCCATGTCCACCTTCTGCCCTCTTCCCACAACAAAGTGATGACAAATGGGCTATATTCTTTTTTTTAAAAAAGCACTTTTGTTAAGCTATAGCATACATAACAAAATGTACACAATCACAATTGTACAGATTGATAAAATTTTACAAAATGACCATACCTACATAGCCAGCACCGACATTTAGAAACATAACATTACCAGCATCCTAGAGGTCTCCTGTGTGCCCTCTTCCAGTCACCACCCACTCCCATCCCTCCTCAAAGATAAATAAAATCCTGATTCCTAACAGAATAAGTTTGCTTTGTATGTCTTTGATAAATGGAATAAAAGAATATGTACTATTATGTCAGGTTTCTCTTACTCATGTTTGTGATATCTGTCCACACTGTTGTACATAATTACAAGTCATATCCTCATTGCTGTGCAACATTCATGTGATCACATCAAAATGTATTTATCCTTTCTACTCTTGATTTCAAGTTTGGGAAGTATTACAAATGGTGATGCTATGGACATTCTTTTACATGATTTTTTTGTGATGATCAGCACTTTCTTTTTGGACATATACCTAGAACTGGAATTTTTGAATTATAGAGTATACAAGTGTTCAGCTTTGTTAGATACTGCCAAACAGTATTTTCCAAATTATTTGTACTAATTTACATCCCCATCAACTGTATGTAAGAATTCTGTTGCTCCACATTCTTACTGCCACTTAGTACTGTCTGTCCTCTTCTTTCAGACATTCTGGTGGGTATGGTCCTTCCTTCGTCATCACTGCACTGCATGTTGTTATATCTACTGAGTCTGTATATTATTTTATGCTCCTGTGGCTTACAGAAAAATGAGCTGATTAAATCTAGATAAACTTTTTGATCTTGGGTAATTAACTTAGACCAACTGAACCTCACCTTCTTTGTGACACAAAATATTACCAGTTTGCCTATCTTATCAGATTGCTCTGTGGATTAAGTAAAACAAAGTACGGGAAATGTTAAAGAGGCAAAGAAATATCATTATTACTATCATTTAGTACAGTGATTCTAAAACTTATTTCTTTATAGCAATCATCATATAAAGCTCACCTCAGACCTCTGAATCAGAATTTCTAGAGAAGCTGTTTGGGAATATGGTTTTTGAACCAATATATTCAGGTGATGTCTATAATCAGACATATTTGAAAGCCATTCATCTAGACTATGTTTTAGGTTGCATACACTTTCCAAGTGTCATTATTTTCTATTATTTAGCCATGGCTGTTATCCTCAGATATTTGTACATAATGAACAATATGTAATGTATTAATAGTGTTAAGTCCAATATCAGTGCCCTTTGAAACCATTTAACACTTAAAGACCCTAAGCACTGAATTTACAGCAACACTAAACACAATCACTAATCTATGCTCTGCTTATAAATTCACTACTTCTAGGAAGTATATTAAGATTTTCATTGATTTGGTATTGAACAACAAACATTTGTATGGATATTATGGAACTTGTTCTCATTCTATACTGATATTAAACTTTTGTTAATGCAAATGTAAATTGCTTCAACTTTCCTAGGAATTAATTTGACAGTATATATCAAGTACCTTAAATTTTTTTGTATGTATTTACCATTCCAATTCTGCTTTTTGGGACTTTTCTTAAAATAATGGCCCCAAATGAGGACAATGCTTTCTACAGAAAAATGTCCACTGCAACTTTATTCATAATAAGATAAAATGGAAGCAGTCCAAATATCTAACAGTGTGAATTAGTATATAGTACTGGTATAAATTTACCATAATTTGATGGTTTCCTCATATTTTTGTCAATATTAAGCATTGCATACAAAATCACAATTTATCCTCCAATGCAATGAGGTAGGCCATACCTAAAACTATAGATATAGATAGCATTTTTAATTAGGTTAATTAGGTTGTTTTGTTTTTTGCTATTGAGTTGTATGAGTTCCTTATGTATTTTGGATATTAACCCCTTTTCAGATATATAGTTTGCAAATGTTTTCTCCAGTCCTGTAGGTTGCCTTTTCATATTGCTGTTTCCTTTGCTGTGCAGAAGCTTTTACTTTATTGTAGTTCTACTTACTAATTTTTTCTTCTTCTTGCCTGTGTTTTGATGTCGTATCCAAAATATTGCCAAGACAATGTCAAGGAAATTTCCACCTTGTTTTCTTCTTGGATTTTCATGGTTTCATGTCTTAAGTTTATGTGTTTAATCAATTTTGAGTTAACTTCTGTGTATGCTGTATGATAAGTGTCCAATTTAATTTTTTTGCATGTCGATATCCAGATTACTCAACATCATTTATTGAAGAGATTAGCCTTTCTTCATTTTTCATTCTGGATTGGATTTATTTTGGGGCTGTCAATTCTGTACCATTGGTCTATGTGTCTGTTTTTATTCCAGCACCATACTGTTTTGATTAATATAACTTTGTAATATAGTTTTAAATCAGGCAATGTGATGCCTTCAGCTTTGTTCTTTCTCAAGATTGCGTTGACTATAGGAGTCTTCGTGGTTCCTTATGAATATTAGGATTTTTTTTTCTATTTCTGTGAAAAATGACATTGGAATTTTGATAGGTATTGCACTAAATCTGTAGTTCTCCTTGGGTACTATGGACATTTTAACAATATTAATTCTTCCAATCCGTGAACACAGGCTTTCTATTTATTTGTGTCTTCTTCAAATTCTTTCATAAATGTCATATAGTTTTTAATGCACAGATTTTTCACCTCCTTGATAAAAATTTTTAGTTCCAGGATTTCAGTTTGTTTTTTTTTAAATAAAATTTCTGGGGGCTTCCCTGGTGGCGCAGTGGTTGGGAGTCCGCCTGCCGGTGCAGGGGACACAGGTTCGTGCCCCGGTCCGGGAGGATCCCACGTGCCGCAGAGCGGCTGGGCCCATGAGCCATGGCTGCTGAGCCTGTGTGTCCGGAGCCTGTGCTCTGCAGCGGGAGAGGCCACAACAGTGAGAGGCCCGCATACCGCAAAAAAAATAAATAAATAAAATAAAGTTTCTGTTTATTTATTAAATTCCTCATTTTGTTCAAGCATTGCTTTCCTGATTTTCTTCGGTTATCTATATGTGTTCTCATGTATCTCATTGAGCTTCTTTAAGATAGTTATTTTAAATTATTTCCCAAGCAATCTGTAGATATACATTTCTTTGGGGTTGGTTACTGGAGCAATATTACTTTCTTTTCACGGTGTCACATTTGCCTGATTCGTGTAGCCTTGAGTTGGTGTCTGTCCATTTTCAGGAGCAAACCTATCCCAATCTTTACAGACTGGTTTCAGCAGGTAAAGTCCTTATTTTGGGTCCCCAGGTTGATGGCATTGCCTCTGGTCTCAGTCATGTAGGGTTGGAGCCAGGTCACATGTTTGCTTCCAGGTCCACAGTGGAGACTGTATTTGGCATGTTTTTTACCAGTGGCTCATGTGTGCATGTATCCTGCCTTGTCCTTAGGGAGACAGTACTGGCTCTAGGACCTTGGTCAGTGGGGCTCTATCTGAGACAAAGGTCAAATTGAGGGACCATACAGTTAAGTCTGTATATAGCAGGCCTGTTTCCAAGTTTGTGAACAGGTGTGGCTCCCATTGGGTGTCTGAGAGGGTTTCTACCAGGTCACTGAGAGTATTCCTGGGCAGGTGGGACTGGCCCCAGTCCATGGTTGAGAGGGGCTGGAAGTGAGTCACACGTCTGCTTTGGGTCTACAGCCAAGATTTGTAGAGAAAAACATAAGGAAATTCTTGTGAACATAGTTCAGGCCAAAATTTCTCAAGACCAAGAAACACTAACTGTAAAAAAAAAAAAAAGGTAGGTTGGGATTCATAATATTTAGAATGTCTTCTCTTGAAAATATACAGTTAAGTAAATGAAGAGGCAAGCCATAGACTAGGAAAAAATATTAGCAGTACTTATATCTGACAAAGGACTTATATCTAGAATATAAAATAACTTTTACATATCAATAATAAGAAAAACAGCTCCAAAATATTGGCAAAGATTTGAACAGAATCTTTACAAAAAGAGATACATAATGTGTCAAAATGTCCATAGCTACTAATCAGGGAAATGCAGATTAAAATCACAATGGTTTGCCCTTATACACCTACTAGAATCACTAAAATTAAAAAGAGTGAAAATATTGGTGAAAAGCAACTGGAACCCTCAAACAGCTGGGACCCTCATACACTTCTGGTGGTGATGTAAAATTGTACAACCACATTGAAAACAGTTTGGCACTTTCTTAAAAGGTGAAAAATTTGCCTACCATATGATCCATTATTCTGCCACTATGAATATACTCAAGCAAAAAGGAAATACACATCCATAAAACAGCTTGTAAATATTTGTTTATAGCAGCTTTATTCATATTAGCTAAACCTAAAAATTCAAATGTCTACTAACAGATCAATATCTAAACAAGTTTTGGTGTGTCTATACAGTTGAGCACTACTGGCAAAGAAAAAGGAACAAAATACTGATATGCACAACTATATTGATGAATCTCAAAAACATGCTGTGTGAAAGAAGCCAGACGCAAAAGAGTACATACTTTATGATCACATTTGTATGACATTCTAGAAGAGACAAAACCAGTCTGTTGTACAACAAAGCAGATTCGTGGTTGCCTAGGGCTGGAGATGGTGGAGATTAAATTCAATGGGGCATAAGGGAACTCTCTGGGGTGAAGGAAATTTTCTATACTTTGGTAATGGTGTGATTTTATAGGTGTCTACAGTTGACAAAAGATTGGAATGTACAGTTTAAGTGGGCTTATTTTATTGTAGGTAAATGATTTTATAAAAAGTGACACATAAGATACATGAAAATCAGTCTTTTCATTTAATCAATCTCATATTACCTGAAAGAAATTTACAGCTTCTGAAGGGAAGCTGTTCATCCTCTCCTCACCTATCTTTTCTAACAGCTGGTTCTTTTTCAAAAAAACACTGGAACAGCTATGCCCTTAGAGAATTTTTTTAATGTGCGGATACTTTGTTATAATATCAAATTAGATTGCATTGAAAAATAAACCACCGTAGTCATGTGTATCTCAAAGGCTATTTCCTAACACCAGAGGCTACTTTCTAACAGCAGAGGCAGTTTTCAATGGTCTGCATGGTGAATTAGTTCCATAGCCCCTATTCATAATAGAAGTTTTACTTCTGTTCTATAGCTGATGAAGCTGAAAATAGGCCTTGTGCTTTGGGGGTTAGTTTCTCATTTGGACTTCATAGAGGAAAGCTTATATCACCATTTTTAAATTAAAAAATTAATTAAAAAGCAAAGATATTCCAAGTTCTTGCTTAGTGGCATGCCCAGAACACTCCACTTTTATTTGAAACTGTCTCAGCAGACTCTTTTGATTATTTAAAGAATATATGCTTGGAGAGACTCCTAGAAATCCTTTAGTAAGAGATGCACAGTACTTATAAAGCATAGGTACTGGCACCAAGGATATGAGCATCCTACTTCTCTCTTCAGACTCACTAATAATCCTTTTTTTCTTACTGGGTGTAAATATTCCAGCAAGAAAATTACAGCAAGAATGTTTACTTTGGTTACCAGGATTCTAGCTGTAAAATTATTTTCATTCTATCTAGTGTTTATTTCTCTTGATGCTGGAAGAATGACAGTGAATGTCAATCAACTTCATTGCTTTCTACATGTGTCCTCCTGGTTCAGATATTCAGAAATCTTACTGAAGGAAATAAAATAGGTGTTGCATTGTAAGTAACTATACCAGAAAAAAATGACGAGAATGTCTCTTGTGAATACCTTCACAACATAACCCTGTGTATTGGGTACCTTTTCCATTTGAAGCCTCAGATTTTCCTCTAAGACTACCAGAAATCTATTGTCATAAAGCAAGGACATACTTAATAGGCTCTAGTACTCTTTCTACTTCTTATAAGGTTTTTCATATCTGTTACATAACCTGCCCTTCTACGAATACATACGTGTGTGTGTACACCCAGACATGTGTATGCATGTGCTGTCACAGATGTGTACTAGAGAAATAATATTCAATCTGAGTTTATTTGTTCTTTTGGAATTCTTATTACTTAGTACACCTTGGGTTTCTGTAGTTAGAGATTACTGGAAATAGGAGTTTTCATCAATTTTTGTTGAAATAATGCAGTTTGGTGGCACCAACTCATCTTTGATCAGCTTACACTACCCAAAACATAGTAAATATGCTCTTCAAAGAGTAAACATAATGCTATGATAGAGTAGGTGGTCTACAAATTTAGCAGCCATTTATTGGGCATCTGTTACTGTCAAGTAAAGAGAAATGTGACATGATACTTGCTTTCAAAGGGCTAATTGATGAGAGATTTGTTTGGGAACATATAGAATTCAGGGTTTCCTAAAAATATTAGTAAAAATAATAATAATTTTTAGTTTGTCAGATTAAGTGGGGGTCTACAGGGTGCTCTTCCGTAGTGGCCCCAAGGAGTGTTCACACAGGCACTTTTTGAATATCTGTAGTGACCGAGAACTTGCTATCTCTTAAAATAGCTCATTCCATCATTGGCTACTGTTAGAAATGATTTTTCTTATATTAAATCAAAATCTATTGCTCTGTGACTTCTACACACTGGTTCTAGTTATTCCTACAGGGGCCCTCGGAAATAAATCTAAGTATACTTTTTCTTTGAAAATATTATTCACTTTAAGCTTTCACTTAATGAAATGATAAGTGGCTAAAACAACCTTTATTCATATAGTCACTATCATGGAGAGAAATCTTAATTTTTATGTTCAAAAAAGTATACTTTGATGCTTTCTAGATAGTATGAAAGAGCCCATGTTTTGAACATTTAAAATGTCAAATATTGAGCAAACTTAGTACTTAAAGTATATGGATTTGATTTTTATAAACGGAAGAAAAAGAAAGAAAGGAAAATAGCATTTATTTACTATCTCTTGGGCACTTGGAACTTGCTAACTACTTACACATATCTTATTTAGTATTGACAAACAGTGTTGCGAGGGGATATTTTATCTCCATTTTTTTTTTTGCTTTTCTTTTTTATGCTTTTTTAAATTTTCTTAAGAAAATATGTATTATTTTAGAAATAAGTCATAAGATTAAAAATTTTAGATTTATAAAGGTCTGTAGAAATAGAAATTCCTGAATGGAAAAATTTAAGTTTTATAAATTAAAAAACAATTTTGGAATGGAGTTAAGGTCAAAATTGGCCTGAAATTTTTCTCCTTAAATTAGCTCCCCAACAGTCTTTAAATGTTTTACTGAATTAAATATCTTTTGTGCTAAGTGTTGGTTGAAGTACTGTGAGGACAAGAATGTATGATTCTTTATAAAGTTCTCAGTATTTTCTAATGTCAGCAAACTATTTCTTTTGGTTTTCTTTGCCACTTATCATATATTATTTTATAACCTTATCAACTGTCTGCAAATAAAATCTATTGCTTTCAAGACAATGTTCTTAAACGCTTTTAGTCTTAATTGCAATATTTTTCATGTTGAGTTGCTTAAGCCACATACTTTGTATTCAAGCAGATGTTTACAAAATAAATAATCATATTGAGTTTATGTGGCTCATAATTCCATGCATTACAGGTTGTTTCAGGTGACTCTCCAGACCTCATTTTCTTCTGACTTAAAAGATGCACTCAGAATAATATTTAAATTACATGTATACATCTAATAAAAATATATAGTCATTTTAATACCTTTGCACTGTCAATCATTGATAGGAAAATATAACCTGACATGCTCTGGATTGATCTCTGGTGGGCAATGCATTTGAAAGTGCTATAACTTTTGGTTAGCACAGTATTTCCTGGGATGTCATCTACCATCAATATGCACTTTTGTTGTTATTGTTTGTCTCTTTGAGAGACTCTCCTGTCCCTTGTCAGGTAAAAGCACAGTTCAAATATGTACGTCTTTTCCTCTTAGCAGTCTGCTGGATCCCACAATTTGGAACAGGTAGTTTTAAATCCAAATTAATTATAGGATGATTTACAAACTTGTGTTATGAGTATTATGTAAATTTACAAGATGAAAATTTAATATAGACCAAGGGATATATTGCTTCTATGGGTTGAAATACAGCCTTCTCTGGGGTGGCATCACATTCATATTTGTAAAGACTATTTTTTAGAGTAGTTTTATATTAAATTGAGAGGAAGATATGAAGATTCTTCATATACACCCTGCCTCCACACATGCATACCTTCTCTCATTATCAACATCCCCCTGGAGTGGTACATTTGCTACAATTGATGAACCTACACAGGCATCACAATCATTGAGTCCACAGTTTATATTAGGGTTCACTCTTGTGTATTCTGGGGGTTTGGACAAATGTATAATGACATATAGCCTTCATTACAGTATCATACAGAGTATTTTCACTGCCTTCAAAATCCTATGTCCTCTGCCTCCTTATCCTTCCCTCCCCATCACCTTTGGCAACCACTGATCTTTTCCCATCTTCATAATTTTGCCTTTTCAGGAATGTCATAGTTGGCATCATACGCTATGTAGCCTTTTGAGATTGCTTCCTTCTTTCTTTTTTTTGAATTAAAAATTACTTCATGGCTGAAAAATGCTCACCAATATCTGAGGCTTCAGCGAGGTACAATCTCTTTGCAGTAGTAACATCAAGACCACTGATCACCATAACAAATATCATCATAATGACAAAGCTTGAAATATTGTGAGAATTACCAAAATGTGACCCAGAGACGTGAAATTAGCAAATGCTGTTGGAAAATGGTGCCAATATACTTGCTCGATGCAGAGTTGCCACAAACGTTCAATTTGTAAAAAAAAAAAGCAGTGTCTGTGAAGCACCATAAAGCAAGCACAATTAAACGAGGTGTGCCTATAATTAAAGCCCCTACGTGTTTGGGGGGTTTTGTGTCTTACACTTGGGTTCAGATTTAAAACAAAATTCTTTGTTTTAAATGCCCATTAGACCACCATGTTTGTGTTTCTCAAGTTTGTTTTCCCCCTCTGAGAAGATCTCTTCACAAGCATGGGCATCAAATAGCACTTCTTTTTGGTGAGTCTCTTAAAAATACGTCAGGAGAGAATATTCAAACACATATTGTGAGTTGACCCCTCTTGGCTCTCATGATGTCTCTCATCATCAGCATTAAAACATCATTGTCCTACACATGGCTAGATGATTCCTCAACATTGATGAAACTACCATGGAATTTCACTGCCCAACTTTGTTGATCACCGAGCATGTTTTATTCCTTATTATTTTACATTACCTCTACTGGGTTTTCTTCTCCCTGTAAACAGGCTTTAGTCTTCACTAGCTCTTTAAAAGCCCATTATGAAGCCTACTTATAATGACCGTCCTTTGCCACACCTGGCCTTGTCTCTCCACCATGCTTTCAATAGACTCTACTGCAGTGAGCCTGCATCACAATCACCTGGAGGGCTTACAGAACCACAGGCTGCAGGCCCCACCCCCACAGTCTCTGATTGGTAGGTTTGAGCGAGGCTGAGAAGTTACATATCCTAACAGGTTCCCAGGTGATGCTGCTACTTCTGATCTGGGACCTCACTTTGAGACTCCCGGCTCTACCAGCGTGCCTCGTGCGCATACTGTTTGCCAATTTTCACAGCTAGAGCCGCTTAACTCATACGTTCTGGTTCTGCCCCACGCAGGTAGGAAGGAATACAGGCCTTTCATTGGCTCAGTACGACGTAACTTTACGGCAGATTTGACGTGGGTAGCAGAGCTGAGTGAGCCTTTGCTGAGTTTTCCGGCTCCCGTACCTCATCCCTTCCTGGATTCCTTGCTGGACACGCTGTTTCCTCTGGGACTAGGACACTTGGATTTCCCTTGCTCGGTTCCTTCTGGAAGCTGAAGATGAGCAGGTAAGTTCACTTCCTGCATCAGGGAATCCACCTGGTTGCCTTCTGGACATGTGTGACCCTATGCTCACTCTGGCGTTTTTGGTTTGCCTGCACTGATTTCTTTCTGTTGCTTGTTGTTAAGACTTTGCCGTTTGCCTTTTCTGTGCCAGTGAGTCTAGCGTCCTGGGTCTGGCATTCCCAGGCCTGCCTTCAAATACCCCAGGCTACCTGCAAACATGGATTATTTATTCAGTTGAACAACATTGTTGCTTTTTCTCTGACTGTTGCCCATTCTTTCCCTCTCTTGATTTCTGTACGCGTTTCTAGACCCCTCAACTCCAGGCTCCATCTCCCTCATGCTCTGAGACTCAGTGCTGGCTTGTTTCTTTTCCTCTGTGAATGATTACTTTTCTGATAAGATCATGTACCTTGTTTGGAAGGTTCTAATGCCACCTACATGCATGACTTAGATCCAAGTAAGTCAACTATAGTTTTTCCTTTATAAACCTGTGTCAAGGAGGTCTATGAGCTGGCTATGCAAAGTGTCGTCTGAGGATCAGTGGCTTTCAGCATGTCAGGGGCGCTTGTTAGAAGTGCAGAGCCTCAGACCCCCCCTCAGGTGTACTGAGTTAAAATCCACGTTGTAACAAGAGCCCCAGGTGATTTTCATGCACATTGTGAAGAACTGATGTATGGTATAGCGCCTATAGGATGAACTGCTCCCACCTGAGACTAATTGTGACTCAACCCTACTAATCAGTACTTTTCCCAATTTCCTTAACACCACTGATGTAATTTTACAAAACTGTGTTGGGTGAGTTTCCCGCTGATAATGTAAACTATGACCAACAACCCACAATTCTGCAGGAACCCAGTCTTTCTACGTGCGTCTCACATTTGCTGTTTCCTGGGATATCTTGCACAAGGCCTTTTCAACTCTGTCAGCATACTAAAGGAATACTTCTTCATGCTTTTGGCCATGATCTGATCTGGGCTTGGATGACAGGCAGCTTGAGGGTCCAGGGTGGGTGAGTACCACTCAGCAATAAATTTTAGGTGCTTTATGTAATGCTGGCCCCCAGTAGGTGACCATCCAAACATCTCTCAGCAGCATTTACTATGGAGAAGGTGTGGAAAGTAGATCAGCCTGGGTGAACTCCACCCCAGAGCTTCTCAGGTGGGTGGGGCCAGCAGTACTGGTCTGGACAGTGACCAGTGTTGCCAGAAACCCATTCCTGAAGGAACAGTGCTCCATCCAGCGACTGAGTCCACAAGTCAGGTCCAACCATTGCAGGGAGGGAGCTAATAAGACATATATGAAATGTCAGAGCCTCAGTCAAGGCTGCCTACGTTCAGGATAGGGCTAGAGCCCCCAAAGGAGGAAACTGCCGTGTTAATCTAGAGACCCAGGTGGACAGGCCCTTACTCATAAGCAGTGCCATAGAAAGAACATGGGTTCTAGAATCCAAGCTGGGTTTGTGTGACCTTAAATAACTTTATCCTCAGATGGTCTTTTTTTTTTTTTTTAACATCTTTATTGGAGTATAATTGCTTTACATTGCTGTGTTAGTTTCTGCTGTATAACAAAGTGAATCAGCTATACGTATACATATATCCCCATATCCCCTCCCTCTCGTGTCTCCCTCCCACCCTCCCTATCCCACCCCTCTAGGTGGTCACAAAGCACTGAGATGATCTCCCTGTGCTATGCGGCTGCTTCCCACTAGCTATCTGTTTTACATTTGGTAGTGTATATATGTCCATGCCACTCTCTCACTTTGTCCCAGCTTACCCTTCCTCCTCCTCGTGTTCTCAAGTCCATTCTCTATGTCTGTGTCTTTATTCCTGTCCTGCCCCTAGGTCCATCAGAACCATTTTTTAAATTCCATATATATATGTTAGCATACGGTATTTGTTTTTCTCTTTCTAATTTACTTCACTCTGTATGACAGACTCTAGGTCCATCTACTTCACTACAAATAACTGTTTCTTTTTATGGCTGAGTAATATTCCGTTGTATATATGTGTCACATCTTCTTTATCCATTCGTCTGTCGATGGACACTTAGGTTGCTTCCATGTCCTGGCTGTTGTAAATAGAGGTGCAGTGAACATTGTGGTACATGACTCTTTTTGAATTATGGTTTTCTCAGGGTATATGCCCAGTAGTGGGATTGCTAACAAAAATAAATAAATAAATAAATAGAACTACCATACAACCCAAAATAAAATATTTTATTTTACCTTCTTTTATTCCTTTGATGATATTCTTCCTTTCTTTTATGCAGATCCAGTTTCTGACCCATATAAATTTTCTTCTCCCTGAAGAACTTCTTTTAATGTATCTTGCAAGGCAGGTCTACTGGCCAGGAAGGCTCTCAGTTTGTTTTTGTCTGAGAAGGTCTTTATTTCTCTCTCACTATTGAAGGATAATTTCGCTGGATATAGAAATCTATACTGTGATTTTTTTTCTTTATTTTAAGTACTTTGAAAATTTCACCTCACTCTCTTTTTGCTTGCATGATTTCTGATGAAAAGTCCATTGTAATTTTTTTCCTTATTTCTCTATAAGTAAGGTGTCTTGTTTACTTTAGCTCCTTTCAAGATGTCTCTTCGTCTTTGCTTTTTTGTTGTTTGAAAATGATATGGCTAAGTGTAGAATTTGATATATATCCTCCTTGCTGTTCTTTTAACTGCTCGGGTTTATATTTGGTGTGTTATTAATTTTGGAAAATCCTTGGCTATTATTACCTCAAATATTTCTTCTCCTCCATTTTCTCTTTTTTCACCTTCTGATATTCCCCATGGCCAGCTAATATTCTACCTTCTCACTGTCACATATCACCAAACAGCAGCAGTGACTACAGCCTCCATTTTCTTTCTCCTGCCACCAAATCTCACTCAGGCTTCTCTTCATTTGGTCAGTAACAATCATTTGAGAGAGAGGAAGAAAATAATGAAGAACTTTTCCTTGTTTCCATCCTTGTTCCATTTTGGTCACTACTGCTTCCTCTGCTCAGTCAATTTAATATCATCAGACATGGCAAGGATGTAATCTGTGCAAACTTCTTTTTGTTTCTCATACAAATGAAACCTGCATGCTCCAACCTTGGCTGATGACTTTAAACATTTCCAGAGAAGAACTCTCATGTCTTCCCAGCATCAGAGCTTCTAAAGGAAGGAGGAGGATTTCAGCTCGAGAGGCTTGTCTGCTCACACGCCGGGGCGGGCGGGGCAGGGAGTTGAGGCTCGGGCTTCGGTCGGAGCGCAGGGAGAGGCCTGGGGTTGGCGGCATGAACACAGCCTGCAGCGTGTTGGTGCACCACGGCTAGCCAAGAGGGAGTCCGGGGAAAAGTCTGGACCTGTGTATTCTGTTGATTTGGGGTCAAATTTATTGTATATATATTGTATATATCTATTAAGTCCACCTAGTTTAATGTGGCATTTAAGCTAGAGTTTCCTTATTGATTTTCTCTCTGGAGTTCCTTTAAGCAGCACTCTTAAACCCCTCTCCTCGCACACCAGGAAACAAAGAGGAACTCTCAGAAGCAAGACAAGGATGACCATTATTGCCACTTTTATTCAACATAGTACTGGAAGTCCTAGCCACAGAAATCAGACAAGAAAATGAGATAAAAGGCATTCAAATTGGAAAGAAAGAAGTAAAGCTGTCATTGTCTGTAGATGACATGACACTGTATATAGAAAACCCTAAAGAGTCCACAAAAGAAACATTAGCACTAATAAATGAATTCAGTCAAGTGGTAGGAATCAAAATTAATATGTAGAAATTTGTTTCTATACACTAGTAACAAGTTATCAGAAAGATAAATTGAGTGCAACCCCAGTTATAATTGCAACAAAAGAATAAAATACCTAGTAATAAATTTAACCAAGGAGGTAGAAGACCGGTACTCTGAAAACTATAAAACACTGATGAAACAAATTAAAGACAGCATAAATAAATGGAAAGATATACTGTGCTAATGGATTGGAAGAATTTATACTGTTAAAATATCCATACTACCCAAATCAAACTACAGATTCAATGCAATTCCCATCAAAATACCAATGGCATTTTTCACAGAACTAGAATAAAAAATCCTAAAATCTGTATGGAACTACAAAACACCCCAAATAGCCAAAACAATCCTGAGAAATAAGAACAAAGCTGGAGGTACCATGCTCCCTGATTTCAAACTACAATTGACCTTCGAACAACATAGGTTTGAACTGCACAGGTCCACTTAAATGCAAATTTGTTTTAATAAGTACATACTACAGTAGCACACACTCTTGGTTGGTTGAATCCACGAATGAGAAACCACAGATTTGAAAGGCTAACTATAAGTTATAGTCAGATTTTTGATTACATGGTGGGTCATGCATCGTTCAAGGGTCAACTGTATACAACAAATCTATAGTAATCAAAAGAGTATGATACTGGCACAGAAAACACATAGATCAATGGAACAGAATAGAGAGTTCAGATTAAACCCAGTCACCTATGGTCAGTTAATCTATGACAAAGAAGCCAAGATTATACACTTGGGAAAAGATAGTCTCTTCAATAAATGGTGTTGGGAAAACTGGACAGCTACATGCAAAAGAATGAAATTAGACACCTTACACCATATACAAAAATAAACTCAAAATGGATTAAAGACTTAAATATAAGAACTGAATCCATAAAACTCCTAGAAGAAAGCATAGGCACTATGCCCTTTGGCATGGATCTGTTTCCACAGGCAAGGGCAAAAAAGCAAAAGTAAACAAATGAGACTACAGCAAGCTAAAAAGCTTTTGCCCAGAGAAGGAAACTATCAACAGAACAAAAAGGCAGCCTACTGAATGAGAGAAGATATTTTCAAACAATATATCTGATAATCGGTTAATATTCAAAATACATAAAGAATTCTCACAACTCAATATCAAAAAAAACAGTTATATTAAAAAAAATGGGCAGAGGACTTGATTAGACATTTTTCAAGGAACACATACAGATGGCCAACAGACACTTGAAAAGATGCTCAACATCACTAATCAGGAAAATACAAATCGAAATCACAATGAGATATAACCTCATACCTGTTGGAATGGCTAACATTAAAAAGACCCCAAATGACAACTGTTGGCAAGATGTGGAGATAAGGGAGCCCTAGTACACTGCTGGTGGGAGTGTAAATTGATGTGGCTACTATGGAAAATAGTATGGAGGGTCCTCAAAAAATTAAAAATAGTACTACTATATTATCCAGAATTCCACTTCTGGGTATTTGTCCAAAGGAAAAAAACACTAATTTGAAAATACATACACACCCCTATGTTCATGGAAACACTATTTACTATAGCCAAGATATGGAAGCAACCTAAGTATGCTTTGATAGATGAATGGATAAAGAAAATGTGGTTTATGTGCATATACAATGGAATATTACACAGCCATAAAAAATGAAACCTTGCCATTTGTGATGACATGGATGGACCTAGAGGGTATTATGCTAAGTAAAACAAGTCAGACAGAGAAATACAAATACCATACGATTTCACTTATATGCTGAATATATAAAACAAAACAAATGAACAAACAAGAATGAAACAGACTCATAGATAACAGAGAACTAACAAGTAGTTGCCAGAGGGGTAGGAGTTGGGGTGTTGGGTGAAATAAATGAAGGAGATTAAGAGCTATAAACTTTCAGTTATAAAATAAGTTACAGGGATACAACATAGTGAATATAGTCAATAATATTGTAAAAATTTTGTATGGTTACTGTATTTGTGGTGACCAACTCATAATGTATATAAATGTTGAATCACAGTGTTGTACACCTGAAACTAACATAATATTGTATGTCAAATACACTTCAATTTAAAAAAATAGGAAAGAAAAGGGAAACCCAGCTCTTTGGTGGTGTTAATGTTGGTGTTCAGGTTTTATCATTTATATGTGGAATCTAAAATATGACACAAATGAACTTATCTACGAAACAGAAACAGACTCACATAGAGAGCAGACCTGTGGTTGCCAAGGGGGAGAGAAGGATGGATTGGGAGTTTGGGATTAGCAGATGTTAACTATTTTATATATATGTATAACTGAGTCACTTTGTTGTACACCAGAAACTGACACAACATTGTAAATCAACTATACTTCAATAAAAGAAGTTTTAAAAAATAAACAATAGAATATAAAAAGAAAACATCTGGTTTTCACATGTTTAGTCATGAGTACCAGGCAGAGGTGAAAAAGAAACAATCATCCTCACTTTCTTTTTTTTTTTCAAGTATGAACGCAAGTTTTAGTTACATTCTCTTCCACAGCAGAAAAAAAATATTGTCTCAAACAGCCTCTTTTTCTTCCAAGCAGTTTGAGTTTCAAAACCTCACCTCACCTCACAATCTAATGTTTTATATAGGAGTACAATCAAGGGGCCTAGGGACTTGTTCCTTTCACATATTTCTGGAGCACCTACTATATGTCAGGGTATTACCTGGGGTGGGCATTATCATCCCTAATTTATAGGTATAGGAACCGAGTTAAGGGACATAGTTTCTGAAAGCTGGCAGAGCTGGGGTTCACAGCCAGCTGTCTTCCCCTCCAAGTGCAGACTCTTCACCACATCACATTGCATAATGAAGGTACAAAGGGCGAGGTGACAGTCTTCTTTTTCTCTTGCTTCTCATTTGTGGCTGTCCACATATGCTGCAGAAAGCAGGCATCTTTTACCTGTCAGGGAGAGCTGAGGCAGCGACACTTTACGCACGCAGAGGATCCCGTGCTGCACCACGTGGGCTGCCATCTTGGAGCATACCCCCTCACTTTCTCTTACTTGTTTCTATAACCCCAGGGTTGAGGGGAGAGCTTCACCCAGAGATAAGGTATACAGAAACATAAAAATAAAACGACACCATATTTTGCTGACTTAAAATTACGTGATCTCAAGATGTGGTGGGTGGGGAGGTGGGGAAGAAAGACTATGTCCATGGCCAGTACTCCTAATGTCACTCTGTTACCTAAGATGTCAGTTATGTCCCATCCTTGAACTGTTACTTAGCCCAGAAAATACAGTGTGATTCCCTCCCATATCTTGCTGACTCTGAAAGTTGAGCATACTTGATCCTCAGATTGTAGTCTAGGATCATAGACTGACCCCAGGCTTAGGTAGGAAGAATAAAAAATCTGGGGTCAGGAGCCTAGTGCATAAGTGTCTAGTACATCTTGTGTCTGACCCACACTGACTTGCTTACCCCTATTTCCAGTGCTTACATGGTTATAGCCATCCTTGTTCCAAAAAGGATTGATAGTATTTTACAAAAGTACAGTACATACAAAACAAGTTAAATCCTACAAATTGTTTTGTTGTGGATTAATACATCAGAAACATGAAAAAATTCATATATACATGCATATATACATACATTCATATATATTTAATCAAGTTCTACAAGGTAATACCCCTCATTAAAAGTTGTTTAGTTAGAGTGGTTATGAGTTATTTTTACACTTACTATTTATATTTTATAATGTTTTATGCAACTAACAGGTATTATATAATAATGAAAATACAACTGATTTTTTAAAAGGAAGGAAGAAACTTGTGCAAATGAAAATTGAAGAAGAAAAATGAAGCCAGGGTTGAGGTTAATACACAAAATAAATTCCACGAGTCACTGTGAACTTGCATTCATTTATTTGACAAATATTTTTGTTCATCTACCATTTGTTAGGAGCTGTGCTATGAACTAGGGGGTATAGAGGTAAAGAAGATAAATACTTTTCCTGTCTTCAAAGAACTTACTCTTTAGTGGGGAGGCAGATATTCATCAAATAAACATACAAATGAATGAAAACGTACATCTGTGATAAGTAATATGGAGGAATGTGTAATTTTAGAAACATAAAAATAAATAGCTTTTTTGGTTCGGAAGTTATGCTATTCATTGACTAATTGAATGCCGTACTTTGCTATTTGTGAGCCCTGCGTTTCCCTGTGAGCTTCCTAATAGCCAAAGCAAACAAGAAATATGATTGCTTGAATGAAGCAATTCATTACAAAGGAAGCATAACTATTTCTAGGACTGAGACAAATTTTTCATAAGGGGACTTGAAAAGATGACACCTTTCAACAGCATTAATAGCATCTCTACAGTAAATATGTGTCTATTACCAATCACCAGGGATTAGGTTCTTGTCTTCCATTGATGGTGTTTTTATTCCAAAATCTCAGTTGCTCAAAGATTGTGTAAGAAATCTGAGGATCATTGTTCTCCTCCTCTTTCATTTCCACTAGTCGCATACTATCTGGACATTAGTCCATCATTTGATGCTTCCTCCCTACGTAGGTTCTTTATTTAGACCTCCCTTTGGGATTTAAGTTTTACCATTGTGTCAGAATGTTCTCATCACTTGAGTTGCTGGCCTATGGTTAAATACCCCTGCTGAAGCATATGTCCATCCCTCAATGTTCATCTCTTAATGAAACTTAACAATAAAACAGTAATGAGGACAATAGTCATTCTCATTAATAGCACTTTCTAAGGAACAGGCACTGTACTAAGCACTTTATATACGATATTTAATTTAATCCTACCATAACTCTATGAGGTAGAAAACTGGGTTTTTTTGAGATAAACCTTTTCTTATTTAAAAAAAGTTTCTTACAGTATTTCCCTGTTGTCTATTTTAAATATAGCAATGTGTACATGTCAATCCCAAACTCCCAATTTATCCCTCCCTCCCACCTTTCCCCTTTGGTAACCATAAGTTTGTTTTCTTAAGTCTGTGAGTCTGTTTCCATTTTGTAAATAAGTTTATTTGTATCATTTTTTTAAAAGATTCTGCTTGTAAGCGATATCATATGTTATTTGTCTTTCTCTGTCTGACTTCACTTAGTATGATAATCTCCAGGTCCATCCATGTTGCTGCAAATGGCATTACTTCATTCTTTTTAATGGCTGAGTAATATTTCATTGTATATATGTTCCACACCTTCTTTATCCATTCATCTGTCAATGGACATTTAGAAGGCTTCCATGTCTTGGCTATTGTAAATAGTTCTGTAATGAACATATTGGTACATGACTCTTTTGAATTATGGTTTTCTCTGGGTATATGCCCAGTAGTGGGATTGCTGGGTCGTATGGTAGTTCTATTTTTAGTTTTTTATGGAACTTCCATACTGTTCTCCATAGTGGCTGTATCAATTTATATTCCCACCAACAGTGCAAGAGGGTTCCCTTTTCTCCACACCCTCTCCAGCATTTATTGTTTGTAGATTTTTTGATGATGGCCATTCTGACTGGTGTGAAGTGATGTCTCATTGTAGTTTTGATTTGCATTTCTCTAATAATTAGTGACGTTGAGCATCTTTTCATGCACCTGTTGGTCATCTGTATGTCTTCTTTGGAGAGATGTCTATTTAGGTCTTCTGACCATTTTTTGATTGGGTTGTTTGTAGAAAACTATTGTCCCTATTTTAGGATGAGGAAATTGAGACATGGAAAAGTAACTTACTCATAATCACATATCTATTACATGGTCAGTCAGAGCTGTGAACCAAAGCTCATGCACTGAACCACCAAGCTCTCTCCAGTGCCTGTCATTACTAGTAATCTGCCAATGCCTATTTTCCATGCAAGACCCCCTGGACTGGACCAGCCCCTTGGTTATGCCATTATTCATACACTAATTCCTTCATTCAACTAACATTTGTTAAGGATGTCTTATGAGCAAGCAGTATGCTAACCTTAGGGATACGATGGTGAGCAACATATTATAGATACAGGCATACTGGCTGACCTATACTCACTAAAGCACACCATTACAAACTGTGATAGATGCTATGTAGGAGAGTCCACACAGGAGAACCCAAGATAACCGTGAAGTTAGGGACCTGAGACCTGAAAGAATGGGTAGTCATTAAATAGGCAAACTGTGGCATATTTAGGGGTGGGACAGTGGGAGAGTATCTTAAACAGAAGGAATAATTTTTGAGAAAGCTTTGAGATGGTAGGGAATGTACCCAGTTGAGTAAATGAAATAAAACCAGCACAGGTGGAGTAAGAAGACAATGAATAGAGGGGTGTAACACAAGGTAGGAGACTTTGGTAGTTACCATAACTCTGCTCACATAAGACTTATGAATTGATAGGTTATGGTGGACATTTTTTTTTTCAATCAGAAGAGTAATGGAAAGCTGTGGATGGGCTTTAGGTGGATGCCATGCAAAGACTTGTTTTGTTTCTAAACTGATAAACAATTGTGGAAAACATTAGAAAAGGACAGAATAGGTGGGGAACTACTAGGACACTACTACAGGCACCTGAGTGGCTGCAGAAACCCCTGCCTCTATTCTTTTTTTTAATTGATATATAATTGGCATATAACATTGTGCATACTTAAGGTATACAGTGTGTTGATTTTATACATTTATATATTGCCATGATTACCACAGTAGCATTAGCTAATACCTATCACATCACATAATTATCTTTTTTGTAGTGAGAACATTTAAGATCTAGTCTCTTAACATCTTTGAAGTATATAATACAGTGTTGTTGACTATGATCACAGTGCTATACGTTAGATCTCCAGAACTTGTTTATCTTCTAGTTGCAGGTTTGTGCCCTATTACCAACATCTTCACCACCTCATTGTGATGGCTGGATTTTCAGGGTAATATGACAATTGAGCAGGATTCTACTTGCATGCATCCCATTTGAATAATCTACTAATTTAGACACACCCTGTTAGAAAGAAATTGATTAAATTGGTCAAATAACTGGTTATTTTGGAAGCAATTTGGTTGGCAATAAATTGAATAGTCACAAACCAGAGCATGTAAAATGTTACTTACATATACATATAATGCAACTCATTTTGGCTTTCAAGCTTCCACATTTGCAAATGGACAGATCTATGCTTTTCTATAATATTCAATATCATTCAGTAATTTGAAAGCCGAAATCAAGTAATGGAACCTTGCCTCTATCTCTTTCATAGCTTAATTATTTGGGGTAAACCCTCAGCCCTTAATGGTTTACTTACCTCCCTTTGTCAGCCTTTCTCCATTGTGTGATCCAAATTGCTAAGCAGTGGTGGTAGGGGGTGCTTGTGCCTTCTTCTGGCATTGTGGAAGTGGTGTCTGGTCAGTGATAACTACAGATTGAGTTTTCTTATGCCTCTCAATCTTTGGGCGTTAGCAGCTCCTCAAGCACCCGATGCACACTAGGGGTTTATTGAGAGTACATCATTTGGTTAAATCAGAAACAACATTTTTGAGACCTCACTTTTAAATCTAAAACTTGTTCACATGGATTTCTAACAGACTGGACAATGTCAGAATCATTCTGTAGCATCTTACTAGAATAAGGTCTTATAAACAATAGGTATTCCACAAATATATGATGAACAGATCCTAATTAGTCTCTGAAACTTCCATAAAGTATTGTGAAGCTATTGCTTCATTTTGTTGGAAGTTAGGGGGTAAAGGTTTCAATCAACACATTATTTCCATGTACGTTCACCAGATTTGTTTTATGTCTACAATTTGTATATCTAAGCTTCACTAGGCTGTGAGAATAAAATGAGGTCTTATTGCCTTTCTTTTCTTATTTTAATGCTTAATTTACAAGAGCTCAATCCTCTACTGACTCCAATGGAGGAATCCCACAAACAAAGTACACCCAATTGTTTTTGGTGAACTACAAAGAATTATCATGCATATGTTCACAGCTCATCTACAGTGTTCTTCCTTTCCTGTTCTCATGACTCTTAGCCAGTGGCCACTATTTTAGGACATCACCTAAAGAAACTCAGTACTGCCAGGACCATAGTGTCTTTCTAGAGACATCATTGGTAACAAGAGTGCTTTATCCCAGAGTTCACAAGAAATCTGAGTGGTGCTTGATTCTCTGAAGAGCTGGGAAGATTTGCCCTTGCCATGGATTTCCACCTCATTTTGTCACCTGGGCCCTGAAGTGACACTGTTCAAGTCCAGAGTCTCAGAGATTATCTCAGGAACGTCCCTTTAACTCCTTCAAATTTATATATCACAATTTTATGCAACCAAACAAGAACACTTAATATTTTCATTTCCCATCTCCATCAACATGCACCTCTTTGAGTAAAAAACATAAAGGATATACTTGCCATAGGCATTCACAGAATGAATGCATACTGTCTTTACATATATTAACAAGAAGTGTGAGGGGCTTTATTTCCAGAATTCAAGTGGTTTTCGACCTAAGTTGAATACAGTGAATTTTGGTTAAAATTCCTTTTTTTTTTCCCTTGAATGATTTAGATAACCATTTCAACTTCTCACTAAACTGTTCAGAAATAGAGTATATTTTTTAAAAATAATAAATTAGTATATCATAGACATGTAACAATAATAAGAGCATACCAATATATAGGCCAAATGAGAAAATTATCTATATTTTATTTAGTGATATTTATATTCTTTAGAGGAAATCAAACATAAAAGAGAACATGGTGCAATTCCATTTACTAACTGCTGAGTGGAAAATAAATAGAATATTAAAGACACCAGGGGGGAAAAAAACCCTGCATGATTAACAACGTTAGTAATTCTTCTTTCTCAATTATTTTAAAGTTATAATTATTTTTCATTCTTAAAAGACTATGGAAAAATATCGTCACAGTGGAATGCATAATTTGTTTCTTCATCAGAGGAATATGTGTTTATTGAAATATTGAGATAAGCAAAAAAGAAACACTTTTACTCATTAACAATTAGAACTTCTGTACAGTAACATTAGTGTCATTAACTTCTAGTTTCTATGTTTTGTGTGCTTAGCTTGCCGAACCATGTCCTTTCTCACTGGCATTTTGTAAAGTTATGCAAAAATCAATTTCTAGAGCTTAGATTCTTAAACTTGGTGGCACATTGGAATCACATAGGAAAGCTATAAAGAAATAACTGTTGTCCTGGTCTCACACCTAGAGATTCTGGTTGAACTGGTATATGATGTGGTCTGGTTGATTTCAGTGCACAGCCAAGTTTGGGAACCTGTGTTCTAGTTAGGCAATTTCTTGGATCATTCCACCACTTCCATGTTGAGCCTTGTTAACTATATGGAGGCAGCATTTTATAAGGTTTAAGAGTACACGTTCTGAATTTTGACTGTTGAAGTCAGAGCTTCCAGTCTACCAGTCATATATATGTCACTTTATATAAATTACTGAACCTGACTAAGCTTCAGTTTCCTCATCTTTAAAATAAGAAGGGCAAGGTTACCTGTCTCAGATTTCTGATGAAGATCAAATTAAATGCATTTTGTAAAGTATTCAGCAAAGTCTGACACATAGAGTATACTTAATACCTATTAACAATTCATAATTTTTATTATTAATAAATAATGCATGTAGATCATTTATCAAAGCATCTGGCACACTAAATGTTTGCTGATATTATGTTATTATCATTATTTAAGCTGCATGGGTCATGACTGCCTTCTGTGGTCATACTACCAAATAGAAGTTCTCTGGGGCAGCCAGTTTTTAAAGAGCTTGATTAAGAGATAAATCTATTGCTGCACTTAAAATACAGACTAGAATAAAGCATCTCACCTTTTTAAAGATGAATTTGGATAACAGTTCACGTTACCTGTTTTCATTTAGGATCTCTGTTGCCTTAGTGATTTTCTGTCCGGAAGATCTGTCCATTGATGTGAGTGGGGTGTTAAAGTCTCCCATTATTATTGTATTCCCATCAATTTCTCCCTTTATGTCTGTTATTATTTTATGTATTGGGTACTTCTATATTGGGTGCATATATGTTGACAAGTGTAATATCCTCTTCTTGTATTGATCCTTTTATCATTATATTGTGCCCTTCTTTATCCTTCTTTATGGACTTAGTCTTAAAGTCTGTTCTGTCTGATATGAGTATTGCTACTCCTGTTTTCTTGTCATTTCCGTTTGCATGAAATATCTTTTTCCATCCTCTCACTTTCAATTTATGTGTGCCCTTTGCCCTAAAAGTGGATCTCTTGTAGGCAGCTTATTGTAGGCTCTTTTTTTAAAAAATCCAATCTGCCATGTCTTTTGATTGGAGCATTTGGTCCATTGACATTTAAGGTAATTTTTGATAGATATATGTTTATTGCCCTTTTAAACCTTGTTTTCCAGTTGATTCTGTATCTCTTCTTTGTTTCTTTTTCTTCTTGTTTTTCCTTCTGTGGTTTGATGAGTTCCTTTTATATTATGCTTGTGTTCTCCTTTTTTGGTTTTTGTGAATCTATTGTATGTTTTTGATTTGTGGTTACCCTGTTTTTCAAGTATGTTAACACTTTCCTATATCTACTTGCTTTAGACTATAGTCAATTAGACTCAAACACATTCCAAATAAAAGAAAAAAATCTACATTTTATTACTCTCCTCCTACATTTTATGATTTTGATGTCCTCTTTTACATCTTCATCTTTTCCATTTTGCTGTTCATTGTGGTTATCATTGTTTTCACAAGAATTAAAAAAATTTTTTTTCTTTTAATCTGTTTACTGGCTTATTTAAGTGATTCACTTTCCAGTTGCAATTTTCTCTTTCCTATAGTTTCTTGCTTCTTTTCTATTTAGAGAAGACCTTTCAATATTTCTTTTACAATAGGTTTAGTATTGCTGTAATCTTTTAGTTTTTGCTTGTCTAAGAAATTCTTTATCTCTCCTTCTATTCTAAATGATAATCTTGCTGGGTAGAGTACCCTAAGTTGCAGATTTTTCCCTTTCAGAACTTTGAATATGTCTTGCCACTCCCTTCTGGCCTGGAACATTCCTGAAGAGAAATCAGCTAAAAGCCTTATGGGGGTTCCCTTATAATTAACACCTTGTTTTTCTCTTGCTGCCTTTAGAATCCTCTCTTTGTATTTAACTTTTGCCATTTTAATTATAATGTATCTCACTGTAGGTCTGTTTGTGTTCATCTTGTTTGTGACCCTCTGCGCTTCCTATTCCTGGATATCTGTTTCCTTCTTTAGGCTTGAGAAGTTTTAAGCCATAATATCTTCAAATACATTTTCAATCCACTTTTCTCTTTCTTCTCCTTCTGTAATTCCTACTATATGTAGATTGGCATGCTTTATATTATCCCATAGGTCTCATATTCCTTTCATTTTTTTTTCATTTGGCTTTCCGTCTGCCATTCTGATTGGGTGATTTCCATTATTCTATCTTCCAGATCACTTATTCATTCTTCTGCATTATTCATTCTGCTATTCATTGCCTTTAGCTCACCTTTCATCTCAGCAAATGAGGTTTTGAATTTTTCTTGGCTCCTCTTTATAGTTTCTAGTTCCTTTTTACAATAATCTGCATTTCTATCAGTGGCCTTTCTTAATTTCTTCAGTATTTTCATTATCTCCTTTTTGAACTTGGTATCTATCAGGCTGAAGAGGTCTGTTTCATTGTTTTTTCAGGGGAGTTCTCTTGATCTTTTAACTGGGAGTGTTTCCCCTGCTTCCTCATTTTAATTATATTTCTCTTACTCTGTGAGTTTAGGAGAAACAGTTATCTACTATGGTCTTGGAGGCCTGTTTTTATGTGGGAGCATCCCTTGTAGCTGGCATGGGTTTAATATTTTGGTGTGAGGGCTGTTTTTAGTATGGATGCCTGCTGCCTGTTTCCTCAGTGTGTCCTGGCTCTTATCCCCTTGAGAAGGGGGTATGACTGATGTTGTGGTGACCAGAGCCTGCACCAGATGTTGAGCAGGGCCTCCTCTTTTCTGTGTGGTTGTCACAGCCCTGTTGGGGGCAGGGTCTGTTCCCTAGTTGTTGGAGTAGAAGCCCCGAGATCTGTTTCTGAGCTACGTTTCTGAGCTGCAGTGTGAGGTAGGTAGGATTGGAGTGCTTCCACTGGGAGAGGAGCCACTAAGTATTCCTTTGCTGGAGCTGTCCACCTAGGAGTGCACTCTGTTGTGTCACTTGTCACCCATTGCACAGGCTTACAAAGTACACTGTTGTTAGCACTGCCCTTGGCCCCAACTCAACAGTGGGAAGGTCTGGCAGTCAGCCCTGGTGTTCCTCAGGGGCTGTTTTCACAAGGCCATCAGCACAGATCCACTGATGTCAGGTCTCAGGACCACAGTCCCCACATACCTGGTCCTGCTCTGGGAGCTGTGGAGGCAGCCCAGATACTGGCCTGGCCCAGCCCCCACATGCATGTGCCCACAAAGCCCACAGTTGCTAAGGCCAGGCCCGTCCCAGCTGCAGGAGCACCCATTGTCCACTCTGATGTCTGGCGGGTGCTGAGTTTACAAAGCTGGTGGTGGCTTGCACAACCATGGGGAGAGATTTCAGCCCTGATTCCTACCTAAGTGACATGGCCCCTGGGGCTCACCTGTGATTTCAGCCCTGCCTTGTGTGTGGACAACCCACTGGAGCTTGTTTCCTGAGCCTGGCGAGGCGGTGGCTGGAGCCTGCCAAGGCAGCGGCTAGTGAGCTGAGAAAGAGGCTGCTGTGGTGGGTCCTGCCCCTCCCTTTGTGGGCCACTTAACAGTGGCACTTCACTTCTATTATGGGCCCAGCCTTCTTCAGCATACACCCCTGGTTTCAGCCGTACCATACTTCAGCCCCTTTAGGCTGTCTCCCTGGGTCTGTCCTCTAAACCCCAAGTTTCAGCACCCAGCCCCTGCCTGTACCAGTGGATGTGCACCTCAGTCTGGGGCACGCAGTGCGGTGTCACAGACCATCTGTGCAGGTCTCTCTCTGTTCTGTCTGCCATAAACCAGTAGCTGTGCTTTCCTCTGAGTTTTGAAGCTCCCTTTACATCCTGGTTTATCTCCCCACCGGTGAGGAAATTTCCCAGGGTGCAGGAGCATTTCCTCTTTCTCAGCTCCCTTCCAGGGGCACAGGTCCCATCCCACTTCCTTTTTCTTTCATTCCTTCTTCTTACCTGACTACGTGGAGATCCCTCTTCTCCTTTCAAATGCTTGAGGTCTTCTGCCCGTGTTCAGTAGGTGTTCTGTGAGAACTGTTCCACATGTAGATGTATTTTTGATGTATTTGTGGGAGGAGGTGAGTTCCACGTCCTTCTACTCCACCATCTTGATTCCAGCTGCCTTCTTTTTCTTTTTTACCTTAACTGGTTTTGAAAGGTAATTTCAGTTATTTTGTAGAATAACCTTCAGTTTGGATGTATCCGATGTTTTCTTGCAATTGGACTATGGTTATGGATTTTTAGAAAAAATCTACAGAGGCGAGGTACCCTTCTCAATGTGGCAATCAGGGGATACAAGAGGTAGATACGTCTTGTCTTATTTCTGTCCATGTTAACCTTGATCACTTTGTTAAAGTGGTGTCTAATGGATTTCTCCACTATAACATTACAATAATTCCCTTTGTAATTAATAAATATCTCAGAGTTGATACTTTGAGGCTATGCAAATATCCTGTTTCTCCTCAAACTTTTGCTCACTAACTTTAGCATTCATTGGTGGGTATTGCTTGCAATAATGATTAGTTTGTGTTGTGATGGCAAATTTCTATTTCCTTCATTCCTTCCACATTTATTAATTGGAATTCTTCAGTGAGATAGAGCTATTCTTTCTCCTGCATTTATTGATTTATTCAACTATTTATCTAAGTGTGGACTCCTCATAGATATATATTCTATTTTAAAGGTTTTAAATTATTTCTGCTTTATCCATTTGGAACTCTCTCAGGTTGATGTCTCTACCCTTTTGATGATCCTCCTTTTTCTTTGGGCACTTCCTTAATTTTTGGCACTGCAAAATGTTCCAGAATCATTTTGTATTTTCTGTTTCACTTCTACAGTCAACCACTTTTCCAAGCAACTCTGGGTCCTTCCACTAGAGAATGTATTTAGAAACCAATATCTGTATATAATGTGTGCTCACAATTACTAGGGTATCACTACATCTAGGCCTTCTCAGTGAGCAGAACTTGGAAATATATATATATAATAACCCATGCTTACACACATCTGTATTTCTCTCTCTGTCTATCTCTAGCTCTACATCTATCATCTGTGTATCTGTTAACTAAAACACAAGTTCATACTGATATCTCCAATTCCAATCCAACAGTGTGTTCTTTGTTGTAGAATTTGCCCTTTTCTTGTTTGTAGCTTCTTTTTCTGACAGTGAGAACCTGATTCTAATTTTTCTACAATATATTTACTTATGGCTTCAACTCTGGTAATGGCATACAGTAGTTTCAGAATCGCTAACCCATACCTCTGTGGGTTATTGTTAACCAGTATACTCCAGTTATTAACTGGAGTTATTTAGAGTTATTTTTGTCTTTACTTACATAGTATTTAATTAGAATATTCTTCCAAAGTAACTTTAGCTCCCAAAATATTTATCCAAATATTTGCTGATGCTTGAACCTCTTTAGTAGGTTGAGACATTTCTCTTTCCATACTCAGGATGAGATTTATCTAATACTCCATGCCTTCATTGTATCTAATAGTATGAGTTAATGTGATACCTTGAGGCAGGCCATCATATATTTGGATAGTTTTGACAATTAAACATTTCTTATATTGAAGCCAAAACTTCTCTCTCCAGTGTCTATACATTAGGTTACATGTTTATAAATTCCATATTTAAATGTTACAGAATTTGACTTATAAAAGAGTCAACTAGTTCTTACTATTTAATTCTTTATGGGTATATACTCGGACCATTGCATATACTTATTGGTACATATCAGGAATCTAGCAGAAAAAAACAGAACTTTACTCCAGTTCTACCTGCAAGCCATAGCTAATATTATATTGATACTATGAACTTATTTTTCTCACTACTAGTGAACTGTGACTTTCCAAATAATCATGTTACATAATGATATGAATATACTTATTTGGGAAGAACAGTCTGTGAATGCATGCTCTGTGACATTCCTTTTGTAGAATAATTCTAGTTGGCTTACCTGTCTTATAAAAAACTTCTCTGATATTACTGGGATTTTTTTTTCCACAAGAGCAGACACTAATAAAGCGAAAAACATGAACCTTGTGTGGGTAACTGAAGACTGTGACCCATATTCTGTTCCGTGTTAAAAAAGAAAGAAAACCAATCTTTTAAAATAAAATTATTGTATGAATCAGAGGGAGAAGAACATTTATCATTATTAGCACCACCGTCTCCATTGTAGATTTTCTCAGCTGCATGAGAGCTAGTTCATATTTATAGATTTTGCTTTCTGCATGATGGCATGGGGCCAAGACAGCAGGCAAATGAGGAAGAAGACTTGCACAAAGCCAGGAATGCCTCTCATTCTGGGCAGGCAGCAATAGGGTGATATGCAGACTTAGGAAGGCTGCCAAAATCCTTAGGCCTTGGTATTCATTGATCCCCAGTATATAGTGGGTATAGCTTTAATTAAGATGAGTGTTGTCTTCTTTAGTGTTCTTTCTTTTTTTTTTTTAATTTCTGATTAGATTCTCTCACCCTGTTGATTAACTTATAGTGCATGCTCAAAATGCATTTCTTGAATGAATGAATGAATGGTTGGTTGGCTGGCTGGCTTGTTGAGTATTAGCTGTTAAGGACCAAGGGAAACAGAACCACAACCTGAAGCTCAACAGTGAATAACAGCTACACCCATGATTTCCCAGCTGCTTTCAGGGTCAAATTTAGTAGTGAGTGGGGCAGAGGTTTCTGGAGAATCTTTTATCCACACCCTGGGCAAAGGCCTCATAAGCTCAAAGAGGATAATGAAGCTGAAACTAGTGATGAGTTTTCTCAGGAGTCTGTCTTCAGTAATTGATCATTCCTTCAACCTATTGATTTTTCCTTTAAAGAAAAATTACTTTCTTTCTCTTTTCTAGTTACTATGAATGAACAGCAGCATTAATCATTGTGAGCAACTCTTACTCCAATTTAATTTAGCTGTCATCCATAAAATATCCCAGTCTTAGGAATAAAGTAGGATTATTGTTTGCCGTCATTTCCTTATTTTTTCCATCTCTTGATTTGATCAAAACCAATATAAACTAAACGATTTCAGAGTTTCAGATGGGAAAGCTACATTCTCATAGGGATATAAACTTGCTACTTAACACTAAGTAGTTCTTTGACAGCAAATGATACTTTGGAATTAAAAAAGAAGAAGATAACAAATTTCTGCACATGCATATCTCTTTATTAGCAGCACCTATATGCCTTGAAGTTAAGATAGTTTAAGGTACATAAACTATCTTAGAGCAGTCTATTTTAAGTTGATAACTTAATTTCGATTGCATATAAAAATTCCACACTTTTTCTCACCCTCCACACACATTTTGGTTTTGTGTCACGATTTCAATATTTTTATATTGTGTATCTATTAACAAATTATTGTAGCTGTATTTATTTTAATAATTCTGTCTTTTCACTTTTATACTAAAGTTAAAAGTGATTTACACACCACTACCATCACAGCATTAGAGTTTTCTGAATTTGACTATATGCTTATCTTTACCAGCGCTGGGTTCCCAGATGGATGGGACTGTCTCCGGGATCTCAGTCCAGTGGAGCTGGAGCTGAGTTACATGACTGTTGTCAAGTCTGCGATTGGCAGGCCTGTCACCAGGGGCACAAGCATGTGTGGTTCCTCCCCAATCCCTAGGTGGATGAGACAGCTCTGGGACCACGCTGGAGTAGAGTGGGAGGCAGTTCATGGGGCCACTTCTAGGTCTGCAGTCAAGTCCATAGACAGTGGGCCTGTTACCAGGTACACAGACAGGTTTGGCTCCCACTAGGTCTGAGAGAGCTCCTACATGGTTCCTGAGTGGGTCCCTGGATGGACAGAACTGCCTCCAGGACCATGGTAGAGTGGGCTGGATCCAGGTCACAGGGCTCCTTTCAGGATCCATACTCAGGAATGAAGTCAGCAGACCTGTCATGGGGGGCTTGGACAGGTGTGTCTCCTGCGAGTTTCCTGGGTGGGTGGATATCCAGTTTTCCCAGTACCATTTGTTGAAAAGACTGTCTTTCCCCTATTTGAATGGTCTTGGCACAGTTGTTGAAAATAACTTTATTTTTTAATGAACATTGAATCTTTTGTTTTATTTATAGCAGATAAAAGGTGTTGGTCCTTATCAGACCTCAAATATGAATGTTTAATCTACCATCCCATACATCTAATGTATGTATGCATTCAGCTGACATAAAATATAATTCATTTCAATAAATATTCAGTATTTTGGAGACAGTCATATAAAATGATGTCACAGCATACTACTAGACTGGTTCATATATAGGCCACTTTTCCCAATGTTAAAATTATTCAAACTTTTGGAGCTTGAATACGTCAGGAAGAAACAAAGTAGGGTCATATATATTTTGTGTGTGATCTTAGTCAATAAACTCAAAAGAATATTGTTAATGAACATTTTTAATTGATTTCTCATTTTTCATTAAGAACCATAGATCATCTTGCCAAATCGACAAATGCTTTATATCATCAGCTATTTGGGTTTGCAGTCCTATGTTGGCAGCTTACATATTGTACTATTAAACGCATTGTCAGTAGCACTGACACCAATGATGAAACGAGGGAAAATAAATCACATTAACCTTTCCATTGAGCCATTATGAACAGTCTGTTAAAGAGAAAAAAATGTACTTTTTGAACATTTACTTAAGAACAAAAGAACAAGTCTCAGGGAAAAGCATGTCTCTGTTTGCAACCTCACCATGGGGAAATCTAATTCATGTTTGCTTAAATTTACTGTAAGAAAAGACCTTGAAAATGAGACAGTCTTTGTTCTAGTGTTCTCATTTAATCCATACATGAATGAACTGTGATAAGAACTGCACCTAAGTGATTTGTAGAAGTCCTTCCCAATTCTTCTCCTTTTAAAGGAGTTTGTTCTGTATAGTGGGAATATTCATGTTAATGATAAATGAGAACATGAAAAGTCACACAACTTTTGGGAAACATGGAAAATCCCATAGGATTTTCTCTCCAATTTTCTTATCTAGGCTGTATTTATTATAGTGTAACTGTTTATTTAGAAATAAATAATTTAGAACCTTAGAAACTTTACCATCTCCAAAAACAATATATTTAGCAGTTCTAACAAGCTTGCATTTTTTAATAGAATTCTAAATTGAAGATGAAGAAAATAAGTTAAAGGGTATCTTCTCCAATACATCAGTGAATGTGCAAAAGAAACAAATGCAAGTAAGGCAAGTTATATAAGCCATGTTGAAACTATTTAGAGAGGGATAAAGTTTTTGAGACTTGAAAGAAATTCAGTTCTTTTCTGTTTTGCAAACAAATGAAATCTAGGTTAACAAAGTGGGGCTAAATATAGGAAGAGTTTAATGACTGTCAAGAGCATCCCAATGCTTTCTATGAGAATAATTTCTAAATGCTTGAAAACAATTTGCTAGTTATACTAATTTTTTTATTGGTAGATGTATGAAATGTGGAATAAACATCAACTGGTCCTGGTTCAATTTTTTAATTAATTCCTAGTTAAAGCAGATTCTACCATCCATCTGAGTATGAGAGCAAGAAACTTCATCTGTGTTCAAACTTACAAAAAAATTCTTGTGATTTGGGGACCATATTCTCTAAATATTTCCATTTTTTGGCAGACATTTCAAGAGGCCCTACATCAATTTTGCAAGTTTAGCTTAGGTTAGCTTTATTGACTTTGTAATTTTACTTAGTTTGAAGAAGGAGAAAGAAGAAAAGGAAGAAGAGGAGAGGGGAAGGGGAAGGAGGGGGAGGGGAGGATGAGGAGGAGAAGAACAACAACAATAATAGCAATGACAGCAAGAAACCAGCTGTTTCCATGATAGTGTCCTTTTCTTAACTTGCGTTTGGGTTTAAACAGAAAATGCACTGCTCATAGAAGTATTTTTAAAGCACTGCTTGAAGCAAACAAATATCTGCAGTTGTGACTTAAAAAACATCTGGAAATGGAGGTAAGGTCAGATAGCAAAAGGAAAACAGGACTTTAAAAGGAAAAGTAAGAGAAAGTTTTTTCTCTTTCTGGTTCTTTGATGAAGAAAGTATTGGAATTCTTTCAGAACATAGTATTTTGGAGCTGTAGGCCCAATCTTCAAACTTTCCAAGGTAATAATTTGACACAGTTGGTTGTTTTGCCTTTTTCCATTTCAATTTCCTGGGTAGTCATAAAGTATTTTATCTCTAGCACAGAATGGCTAGTCTGTTATTCCAAAACACAAGAAGGTATGTGAAATCTAATCTATGACTTGATGAGCGTTTGACTTTCCTATAAAACGGGTTTCTTTCAGGTTCCTCTATACAAAATATTTATTTTTGGATAAGGCACACTAAGCAAGTACTATTTAGCTCTTGTTTAAATATGGGCAAGCATCCACTGTTAAAAAACTCATCAGGTGACATAACGGATAATCCCCAAATAATCAAGCAGTATCCATTTATCAATTCAGTTCAACAAAATTATGGAATACTTCTGGTTTGCCAAGCACAGTGTGCAGGGAGCTACAGATAGAATAGTGAGCAAAACATAAATTAAGGCTGTTACAGGTTAATGTACTTTACTGAAATTATAATCAATGAGTCATAGTCAAGGCTCAAGACAATGTCTTCTGACAATAAAGCAATGCTTTTGTCCATTATATCCATATGTAAATATTATACATCTATGCGTTCTTACTTTGAGAGGTCATCGTTGAGACTGTTCAGTAGCATTGGCCACATAGGCATGAAATATGCATAATATATATGTGGATATAAAATATGTATGCATTTTAATTGATATACTACTAAAGGAATTCATGCTATTTCTCAGACATCTTTAAAATGATTCATTTTCTCTATATGGCACAATGTAGTGATTGAGGGCATCGATCTTCTAGCCAAAAGGCCGAATTTTGTATTCTGGCTCTGCTGCTTAGTAGCTGTCCAACCTTGGACAATTTATTTAACATCTTTGTGCCTCGGTTTCCTCAGTTTTACAATTACTATAGAGTACTTACTTTACCTAGTTGCCATGAATTAAATGAGTTACTATTGATATTTACAAAATTTTTAGAATAGTGTCAGGTACCAAGAAAATATGTGTTTGTTAAATGAGTATAATAAAGAAATGTTTTAAAGGTCTTTGAGTGTATCTTTTTATAGAAAACTCAGAAGCATCTAACTGTGCCCCACTTCCCCTCCTACCTCTGTATTTAAAGAAAGAGCTTTCATGAGTTAAGTATCCTAGAGCAGTCTAGATTCTTCAGGCTGTAGTGAAGAACATTGATTAAATTAAATCAGTTGATTAAATTCTCCACATGATGGAATAGATAAGGAACACAAACAATCTTACTGTGTGTAATACAGAATAACTGAAGAAATACATATTTGTGTACAGAGCACGCTAATTTTTGTTGCATTGCCAAGATAGTCATAGATTAATACATCAATGTGGAGAAAGGAGAATATATTTTCTTGGCTTTGATTTCAATTTTGTAGGCTCAATGAAGACAGGTGCCATCATGTATACTCATTTTATATTAGAAGAAAAATGTGACGAGAACGAAATGTTATGAATGGTTTCATAGGTGAAAGCAATATTAAATCATGTCTTTCCAAAGGACTGTGTAGGATAGGAATTGAATAAGTGTGACAACTTAAGAAAGTGAAAATGTTGGTCTAGTATCTGATATTTTCCTCTGTACTTCATCATAATTTGCAGAAATTACTGTGTTCTGTGTTAGCTCTTCATAACGAAGCAGAGCCCAGAAAGTCCAAAGTCAACTTGTACCATTGTTATTCTGTTATCTCATATTACACTAAATTAACCTTTTTCATTTAGCATACAACTCTTCATATGTAGAAACTTGCATGCCAGATTTAAATAGCAAGGTTGATTTTTTTCTTTTTTTAATATTGGCTCAAACGTTTTCCTAGTGGTGGTGAAATGTAATAAAGATAAATGAAGGTTGATAATTGATACCTGATTATGTGATCTTTGGAAAATTCCTTAACATCTCCGAAGCTTTACTTTTCTCTCTTACAAAATGGGTATAATAACTATCTCCTAGAATTGTAGTGTAAGATGAAATGGTGTTCGTGAAATACTAACCATTTTCCCCTCATATTTTATAAGCTCCCATGCTTCTTCCCCTCACCTCAACTCAAGAACTGTGCTATATTTTGCCATAGTAGAAGGATGTGACAGTACAGAAATCATTTCCCAAAAGGAAGAATCCTTGAATTTGGTTGCCAAATAAGGGCTTTAGGAAAAGACAGAGAAACATTGAAAGGACAAACAAATTTTAATTTATTTCTATTGTATGTGTTACCTATTGCTGCAAAACAAATTACTCCAAAACTTAGGATCTTACAACAATGAACATTATTTTACAACATCTGTGAGTCAGTAATCTGCTGGATCCTCTGGCTCAGGGTCTCTCGTGAGGCTGTCATCATGATGTCACTTGTGGTCTCATCTCAGAGCTCAAGGAAGGAAAATGGTGCTGAGACATCAAGGGCATCTTTACTCTGATTACTAGGTGGGGGACATAAGAAGACAGCAAGATCCCATAGAGGTAATGGTTCAATAGATGGAGTGTAAACAGGCCTGCAGTGATCCCACAGTCCCAGCATGGAATGACAAATAACACAAGGGTTCCCATATCCTTGAGTATGGTGCAGAAATAGAGGCAAGAGTCACCTGAGTAGTCAATGAGGAAAAAATGAAGGATGCCTCAGTGCTTTCTTGCAAGAGTCAGATTGCCTGAGGGGACTGATGGCACCAGGAAACAGATGGCCCAGTACTCCCGCACGCCTACCCCATTCGCGACCGACTCTTTGGTGTGTTGTAAGCCCTGAGCAACTCAGACACAAGGCTGGGGAAACAGGCAGGAGAAAATCCTTCCATGAGAGTGAGTCCATTTCTGCTACCCTGGTAGGTATGGGCCACACAGTAAATTTAGGTCAAGTCATGGAAAAACAAAGAAATTTCTATTTGTTTCACATTTGGGTTTTCAGATTATCTTTACATCTCATGTATAATAAAGGGCCTAGTTCATATCTGGAAGCATTTTAGATACTTATTAAATGGTAGCTATTATTATTTTGATTATTTCCCAAACTAACTGATAATTGAAAACACCTTATAGAAGTATTTCTACGTAGAGAACATAAGCTCTACTACAACCAAGGGTCTACATTATGTTGGGGGGATGAGGGAGTGATTGAACAATGTGGCTTCAAAATTATCTATCTAGTAAACGCTAGTGATCCTATACTGAGAATGAAGTCTGGCCCACTGATAGTCATCTTCTAATACCTATTTTTAGAATGGCATTAGATCTGTGGGTATCTTATTCTCCCCACCCATAAAATGAGTACCTTAACCCTATCACCAAAATGTTATTTGGAAGTAGATGGTAGTGCTGGGATACTGCATTGATCGATCCTTTTAATAAAGGATTTAGATTTTTTAGTTATTTTTTCCATTAATCTCAGAATAAATTATACTAAAAGAGGACTGAGTTGTAAGTGTTGAATAATTATATAGGAGATGCCTAACCATCTGCCTCAGAAAATAATTTAAAAATATTTACTGAGTGATTAATGTGTATCTAACACTATTCTAATTGCTTTGTATATATTATCTCATTTAATCCTCATCACGTCCATATGAGGTATATTATAAGCTCCATTTTAAAGATGAGGAACTGCAGCCCTGTGTTAACACAGGTGGTAAATAAATGAGCCAGAATTTGGACCCATGCACACTGGCTCAAGAGTCCCTATGCCTATGCTTCATTTTCTCAAGAATAAACTTATCACGTGATCAAAGTTGGAAAAGCACCCCAACTGAGCTTGAGAAACAACTCAAAATGTATTTGATTCAGAGTTCTCCTACAGATTAGATGAATACCTTTGAGCAAGTTAGTTAACATTTGTCAGCTTCATTTTCTCATACGTAAACTAGTACCTACCTGTCAAGTTTGTAGTAAGAATTAAAAGAAGCAATACAAAGCCTGGGACATGTTATTAATTTTCTTAGAAGATCAAGTTTGCTATTTTTAAGTTTTATGTCCAGGCTTCTTAGATGATCAGTTGAGATAATTTCAGTGAAAACACTTTGAAAATTATAAGTCACAAGATAAATGAAAGAAGCGCTCTCTATTAACACTATTAATATAAATAGCTAACAATTTTAATGTACCAGGCACTAAGCCAAAAAGTTTTATATGTTAGCTAAAAAACAAAGCAAAACAAAAGACAACTTTAAAGACCTTTTTAAAAACTCTAAATCTGGGAAGTAAGTACTTTTCCACAGATAAGAACACTGAGTACCAGAAGAGCCAAGTAGCATGTTCATGGTTACAGCCCGGAAGTGCTGGAGTTTGGAGTTTTCCTCAAACATAGCTAACTCCAAAACTGCATGCTTTATATCGTAAAACACTATTGAAAACATATGGCTTCAAGCACTTCAGAAGCAGTCATTGCACTGTGAACAAAAGAGCTAATTGTAACCAGACATCCAGTTACTTTAGCTGGTGAAATGATATATTTAAGACTAGCGATTTCTATTGTGGTTGATACATTTTAGGCAGGACTTGATGTATCTTGGGAAGGGGAAGGGAGTTACAGAAAATCCCTACAAGCAATAAAAATTTGTATTTTAAAGGATGTTATATAATGCTCAGATTATTTTATTCATCTATTCTTACATCAATCCATCTATTCCTCCCTCCCTCCCTCCCTCCCTCCCTCCCTTCCTTCATCTGTATATCAGACTAGTCTTTACCCTGATAGTTGCATTACACAACATTGGTACAAAATATATCCGAGTTCGCATTGCAGCCTCAAAACTTCCCATTTGTGTGGTCTGTATAAGTTACATAATCCCAAAATGGAAAAAAATAGTATCTATCTTATATAGTTGTTAGTACTAAATGTGATAATGTATCCAAAACACTTAGCACAGCGTCTGGTATACGGCAAGCACTCAGTAATGCTTAGTTATCCTCATCATCTTTTTCATCTTATCACAGACTTTGACCAATTTATGAAACACTTTTCTATTCTAAAATTCACTGTGTCTTAATTGGTTCTCTGGGAAAAAAAGATCTATTTCTCTGGACATAATTGGTTGTCTGGAAATGGAAGCACTATTTCCCTAGAAGCAATCTTATAAACATTTCTCGGATTCCTAGGTTACCCTGTCCAATTCCATTAAAGACATCATGTAATTTTATAAATGTTATTTATCAAATTTCAGCCAAGAGAAAGGCCAGAGGTCTTCAGAGCCCTAGCTAAAAGCCTAGGAAACAAAGTAGTGGCGATAGGAGTCAAAAGGGAGGGTTGAAGCTATGTTGAAATGAGCTAGCTATGAAGGGGCATTAGATCATTAAAAAGTAAAGATTATAGGTTTGAATAAATGGATTGATTTTATACCAAGACATTACTGAAGAGGCAGAAACAACTGCAAAAGAGAGGCCAAAATGTAGGTTAGGTAGAAAGTAGAAAGTCAGTGTGGATACAGGACACTCGGTTCCAGGAATAGGGCTAGGAAGACAAATATAGGAGACATTGGGTTGGGAGAGACAGCAAGGAGAAGGCAAGACCACCATCCCTTCCCTGAGATGAGACAGGAGTGAAGTCCTGCATCTAGCTATAGTTTTCCACCTACTTTTGTGCGTCAAAGCTTGACAGCTAAGCAATGATTAGATGGAGGAGGGTTGTGTATTTCCTGCTGAGACATTTGAACAATATGCTGAAGGTCATGAAGAGTCATTAAAGAGATGTAATTCAGGGAGTCAAAGCTTTCTACTAAAATACTTGTCTCAATTTTTGTAGACTATTTTCTTTGTGGACTTAATATTATATCCTGCTTCCAGGCACCTAGACAAAATACCGTAACTCTGAGTTTTTGCTTGGAATCGTTTAGTATTTTTCACTTCTAATGAAGCAGTCACAAAGAAAGATAAACATGTAGTACACTAACATAAAAATCTTTTGGGTGATGTTATAAAGCTCAGTATTTATTAAGAACACAACGACATTATTTTTAACAAGCTGGGATGCAACATTCATTTACTCCTGTTGCCATTTTCAGAGGTCACCGGTTATGAAGGTCCCTGGCAGCATTACTAGTGGGCTAAACACTTTAATATATAATGTAAAAGCTTTTTATAGAGGAATATCAGTTTAGCTAGAGCGTCCATTCAGCACTAAGGTATGTGAATGTTTTCCCTATATTAAATCAAATTTGTTGACATGTTGCTCCATAGAGCCCATAAAGCCTGACATCTCCCCAGATTTATTGTATACTTTATGCAGAGGATTCCGAATCCCACAGAGCACTATCTGCCATGGTACTCTGTCTCCCAAAGTAGATGCTCAATAACTTCCTCTGCCTGGAAGAAGTTGGCACTCTAGAAATGACTACTTTCCTTGGCCCATTATAGGGCAATGGAAAGATGTTTAGCTAGTCTAAAATGCATCAGTTGTTTCAACGTTTTCTTTTCCTGGGTCTCAGGAGAATCTAAATGTTGGAGGCAAGGCAGAAGTAGTTATCCAGTGCACAGTGTTGTCTACCTACTGAAATTTTCTGTTAATTTCAGAGGTGAAATTTCTGAATACTTGAATTTCACAAAGTTGATTCTTTTCATAAAGTTAAGCTATATTTCAGCTGGTAGGTATCGTAAACATTTCTGCCTTCTCAGAAAAAAATGTGTGTTCAAATTTTTCTGATGCCTCAGAGTCGTTATCAGTGGTATTAAATACTGCCTGTACTAGTTTTCTATTGGTATTGCAACAAATTACCACAAACTTGGAGGTTTAACCAATACAAATTTATTAACTTCCTGTTATGTGGATCAGAAATCCCACATAGGTTTCACTGGGTTAAAATCATGACGTGGACAGGGCCACCTTCCTTTCTAGAGGATCTAGGGGAAGTTCTGTTTCCTTGCCCGCTCCAGCTTCTAGAAGCTTCTCACAATCCTTAGCTAATGGCTCTCTTCCTGCATCCTCAAGTCCAGCAGCATAAACTCTTCAAATATCCCTCTCTTCTGACCTCTGCTTCCATCACTTATTTTTCTCAGATTGACACTCTTGCCTCCTTCTTATAAGGACTGGGCCCTCCTGGATAATGCAAGAGCATCTCCCCATCTCAAGATTCTTCATTGTATCTGTTCTTAATAGCTGGTTTAACCTTTTCTCTCAATGACCAGTTGTGGTGGGCACAGGTTTCTCCCAACTAGTTTTCTCCTTCTACGTTACTATCAATAGTGAGAAGATGGTTAAAGGTGATAGATGTGAGAAGAGAGGAAAAAAAAAAAGAGAGGAGAGTGATTGAAGCCAGACTATGAGTAAAGTCTGAGGTGGTCTTCGGTGAGTAAAGCTCAGGATATCCATGCTGTCCATTTAAAGGACCTTATTGCTTGCCTCTGATTTTCGTATATGTTCAGGAGAGTTTAGTCTGCTGTTTTTAAGTTCACTCAGCTGTTCATAATCTCCCCCTTGAATTTCATTCTCATTCTTTTCTCTGTTCTTAGACTCATAGTGCCCCCCTGCTCCTTGCGATGCCCCTTCCTTACTTTTCTCTCTTCCAGAATCCTTTTCATATATAAATTCTTTTTTTGTAATTTCATTGACGTATAGTTGATACTATGTTGTGTTAATTTCTGCTGTACAGCAAAGTGATTCAGTTATACATATATATACACACATATATATTGCTATATTTCGTATTCTTTTCCATTATGGTTTATCACAGGATATTGAATATAGCTATACTATAGGACCTTATTGTTTACCCATCCTATATATAATAGCTTACATCTGCTAATCCCAAACTCCCAATCCTTCCCTCCCCTGCCCGCCACCCCCTTGGCAACCACAAGTCTGTTCTCTATGTCTGTGAGTCTGTTTCATAGACAGGTTCATTTGTGTCCTATTTTACATTCCACATATAAGTGATATGGTACTTGTCTTTCTCTTTCTGACTTACTTCACTTAGTATGACAGTCTCTAGGCCCATCCATGTTGCTGCAAATGGCATTATTTCATATTTTTTATGAAAGAGTAATGTTCCATTGTGTGTGTGTGTGTGTGTGTGTGGTGTGTGTGTGTGTGTGTGTACCACATCTTTATTTATCTGTCCATAGACATTTAGGTTGTTTCCATGTCTTGGCTATTGTAATTAATGCTGCTATGAACATAGGGGTGCATGTATCTTTTCGAATTATAGTTTCATCTTGTCTGGATATATGCCTAGGAGTGGGATTGCTCCCAATAGTGGGATCATACAGCAACTCTATTTTTAGTTTTTTGAGGTACCTACCTACTGTTTGCCATAGTGGCTGCACCAATTTACATTCCCACCAACAGTGTAGGAGGGTTCCCTTCATAAATTCTTCTTCAAGACTTTCTTACCCTGTCTCCCCAAATTAACCACTCCCTCCTTTGTGCTCTTATTGAATTATGTTCCTGTTAAAACAGTTCTCTATCAGGTGTAGTTGTTCATATGTATGTCTTGCCCTGCTGCTAATCTGTGAGTTCCTCAGTGATGGGGCTGCATGCTCCTCAGTTTTGCATTCCAACACATATCACAGTCCATAGTACAGAGTAAATTGCTGGGGAAATGAACACATAGTATGCTGAGTATGTAGCCAATATAGAGGGTCAAGAGGCTGTGCTGGTTAGTGGAATGGACACTCGCTAGTTCTGGGCTCTGGTTACCACTACTTCATTGCTTTTCATTTGTTGAAAGTCTATGAGAAATATCTGATGAATAGCTGAATAAATGAGGGTAAAGTAGTGATTGTGTATTATCACTTTAGTGCTGATTTGCCTTGTCCTCCAAAAAGGGAACCTCATGAATACTAATAGCCACCTCTTAGTACACTCTGTATCAAACCACTTAGTGCTGAACTGGCCTTATCTTATTTACAATTCCAAATAGTTCTGTAAAGTAGTCATTTTAAAAAATAAATTTATTTATTTTAGGCTGCATTGGGTCTTTGTTGCTGCGCAGAGGCTTTCTCTAGTTGCGGTGAGCAGGGGCTACTCTTTGTTGTGGTGAACGCGCTTCTCACTGTGGTGGCTTCTCTTGTTGTGGAGCACAGGCTCTAGGTGCGTGGGCTTCAGTAGTTGTGGCTCGTGGGCTCTAGAGCACAGGCTCAGTAGTTGTGGCACATGGGCTTAGTTGCTCCGGGGCATGTGGGATCTTCCCGGACCAGGGCTCGAACCCGTGTCTCCTGCATTGGAAGGTGGATTCATAACCACTGCACCACCTAGGAAGCCCAAAGTAGTCATTTTTATCCACTTTTGACCGTCAGGAAACCAATGCTGAAAAAGTCTTTTGCCCAAGATCACACTATTATTAAGTGTCAGAACTGGAATACGAACCCAGATCTAAGTGTCCTCTTAACTACTATGTTATACAACTCCTCATGTTTACTGTTTATGCTGCCAATGTAGTTTGCAGAACCTTGTCCCATTTATGAGCTGGAAGGGACAGTGTAACGTGATGGTTCATCACAGAGGCTCTGGGGTCAGACAGATAGTTTACAATATCTGACTCATACACTTAGAATCTGAAATCCTTGCAAAACTTACTTAACTTTCCTGAACCTCAGATTCCTTATTCCTAAGAATGGGAATAATAATATTTCCTACCTTGAAATTTCATTGTGACAAATGAATAAGATGAAATATATAATGTGTTAATTACAGTACCAGCCTGTGTTCTTCCTAGTATTGCTGTGAAGAGTAAATTAGGTAATATGTCTAGCAAATAGTAAAAATTAAAAATGGCAGCTCATATGAAATAATAATATATAATATTTAATGTTTGTTATATATGCAATATATACATATATGCAATATATGTATATGCAACATTATACATAATTTATAATATTACTATGATACAGTAATGTCATATATGATGTTTCACAATAAACAATGATAAGTGTGGTCTTTCCCATTTGTTGAAAACTACTTATTTACTTAACAGACTCACTTTCCCCAAGAGGGAAGCTTCCACTTAGTTTAATCATCAGAAATTCTGAAACAGCATAATCTATAAGAACAGTATTTTATGATTGAAAAGTAGCTTGTTTTTGCCTTAAAAAGAATGTAAACACAAGACCCAAGTTCTTACTTAACTCAAGACCCTCAAAGTGTCCCAATCTAGAGAAATCACATACATGATAGGCAGACCAGACCCTCCCCATAGACCAGCATAAACCTGCAGAGGAGGTGAAACCAGTCAGTGAAGCATATCTGCAGGATATTTGCTATCAAGAGCAGCTTGGATGAGAAATTCAAGCAGTGGACTCCAGTGTATGGATTGCCTCAAAAATGTTCTAGAGAATAAGCTCCCTTTTGTCTATGCTAAGATTTCTTTATACCATGATGTGGTGGGGCATAGTTTAATTGATTTAAGAATTGGAGCCAGCTAATTAATGTGCATAAACTTACTAAATTATGAGAAGGATAGATCAGGACAAAGTGATAAGAAGAGTATCAAAGAATACTTTTGTTATTTTTAGGTCCCATTTGTTTATTTTTGTTTTTATTTCCATTACTCTAAGAGATGGATCCAAAAAGATATGGCTACAATTTATGTCAAAGAGTGTTCTAAGTTTTCCTCTAAGAGTTTTATAGTGTCCAGCCTTACATTTAAGTCTTTAATCCACTTTGAGTTTATTTTTGTATATGGTGTTATAGAATGTTCTAATTTCATTCTTTTACATGTAGCTGTCCAGTTTCCCCAGCACCACTTATTGAAGAGACTGTCTTTTCTCCTTTATATATATTCTTGCCTGCTTTGTCATAGATTAATTGACCATAGGTGCGTGGGTTTATTTCTGGGCTCTCTATTATGTTCCATTGTTCTGTATTTCTGTTTTTGTGCCAGTACCATACTGTTTTGATGACTGTGGCTTTGTAGTATGGTCTGAAGTCAGGGAGTGTGATTCCTCCTCCAGTCTTTCTCAGGATTGCTTTGGCTATTCAGGGTCTTTTGTGTTTACATACTAATTATAAAATTTTTTGTTCTAGTTCTCTGAAAAATGCCATTGGTAATTTGATAGGGATTGTATTGAATTTGTAGATTGCCTTGGGTAGTATAGTCATTTTGACAATATGGATTCTTCCAATCCAAGAACACAGTATATCTTTCCATCTGTTTGCATCCTTTGTGATTTCTTTCATCAGCATCTTATAGTTTTTGGAGTACAGAAGACACCATATTTTTGAATGGTGAAGCAAACAGGATAAAATGTCTTTGTATACCTTATATACAATAAGGGAAATGGAATTCATTTCTTTAAGCTTCATAGGAAAAAGCATAGCTGACTGTTTAGGAAGCAAGTGGTGATAAATGGAAATTTTTTGGTACTATTATTACTTTGTTATGTAAATATATTTTATGTTCTCTTTAATTAATATAATATCTTTATTGATTTTATTGAACAAAAAGATAATAGGTTTCACGGTTACAGTCATGATCATGGTCCCTTTGGCTGAATATTTTCTATATGATCTGAAGTTCTTTAGCCTTGATGTTCCTGCATTGGATGTGTTCAGGCAACTAAGCCTTACTGTTGGAGAGGAATTACTGTATTTGGAAATTACAATGTTGTTTAATGGGGAAAAGAGCATTCAATTGCAGAGATACATTTGTAAAATTTATTTGAGTGGGGCATATGAACCACACATGTTGTGAATGTAAGAGGAAAGACAAGGTGATTTTGACCTCTTGTCAAGGGTTTTCTCTGTCACAAAATAATCCAGAATTTTATGATGAATCAGTAATAGTGTATAAGCATTTTATATAGAATAACATTTCTATATAAGGACAGAGCTGTGAGTCATACAACGGGTTTCTAATTTTTTATTCTTTTGACACAATTTTGTGATTAAAAAGCTTCCTCTCTTGCCTCAGTTCCCCATCTTTAAAATGTAGCTAATTCTGATTCCACTCAACTGAGCTCCTTGTTAGTGAATGGCAAGAATGACATGAGATAAACGAAAGCATTTAAAATACTTGAGGTGTTGCTTTAAGGATCTTATACTTAATTCATGTGTCCAAAACAACTTGGACACATTTCTGGCTTCTGATGATGTTTGGTAGGCTATGCCTCTGTAACAGAGAGACCCAATTTTATAGTAGCTTAAAGACCAAAAATGTTTATTTCTCTCTTAGTAGGCAGTCTGTAATGGATAGGCAGGCTACTCTGTTCCATTTGGTCCCTTAAAGACTATGGCTACTTTCTTCTTATTTTTCTACTGTTGTCTCCAGTCATTTTCCTCGTTGGCATAGTTGAAGTTGGATGGCAGGCATGTCTATATTCTAGATCCTAGGAAGAGGAATGAGCACAGAGAAATTCACATGAGGTATTTTAATGTCTAGACCTAGAAGTGGCATGCTATTCACTTCCACTCATATGCAACTGTAACCCTACAAAAGAAGGGCAGAATGGCTGATCTGGTACAAGATGGACAAGGGTAGTTGAGTGAGGATGAGAAAAAAAATGTTAGGGAGTAGTGAGAGCAATCTTGTATTTGTTCAGAAAACTGCTTAGGGCCTAGCTTAGTCATTCTGCTGTGTCTTGGTTACTGTTTTCCTTCTCTGAAGTGATAATAGATTATTTTTCCCCAAGTGCAGGTATTCTGAATTTTCTTCTCAGAGCTTTAAGACTGCTTTCAATATATCTACAATATATATTTTTTTTAAAAAAGAAAATGGTCAGAAGAACCTAGGGGCAAGACGGGAATAAAGGTGCAGACCTACTAGAGAATGGACTTGAGGATACGGGGAAGGGGAAGGGTAAGCTGGGACAAAGTGAGAGAGTGGCATGGACATATATACACTACCAAACATAAAATAGATAGCTAGTGGGAAGCAGCCGCATAGCACAGAGAGATCAGCTCGGTGCTTTGTGACCACCTAGAGGGGTGGGAGGGAGGGAGACGCAAGAGGGAAGAGATATGGGAACATATGTATATGTATAACTGATTCACTTTGTTATAAAGCAGAAACTGACACACCATTGTAAAGCAATTATACTCTAATAAAGATGTTAAAAAAAATCTAAAGGGAAAACATGTTTTTCTTTTCTCACAAAATGAGTCACTTTCTCTGGTTCTTGCAAGTTTGCTCAGTCTCCCTGTACACTTCATAAGTGAACATATTCACAAAATGTTCAAGACTCTCGCTGCCTCAGTTGATCATCCTAAGATGAGGTCAAGCAGTGGAAGGTGTTGTTTAATTAATGTTCCCAATTTTTGGTTATAAATTTTGTTTCTTAACTATCATCCTGGTGGCTTTGACATAAATGCAATACAGTATTTATAAAAATTTAAGTTTTAAATTTGGAGGATTGCTGAAAATTTTAGAAGCCCATATGTTTATAAAAAAATAAAAAATAATGTATATATATAATTGAAGTATAGTTGATTTACAGTGTTTCAGGTGTACAGCAAATTGATTCAGTTACACATGTATGTGTGTGTATATATATTTTTTCAGATTCTTTTCCATTATAGGTTACTACAAGATATTGAGTATAGTTCCTTGTGCTATACAGTAGGTCCTTATTGTTTGTTTGTTTATTTATTTATTTATTTATTTATTGTTTTGCGGTATGTGGGCCCCTCACCGTTGCGGCCTCTCCCACCACGGAGCACAGGTTCCGGACACGCAGGCCCAGCGGCCATGACCCACAGGCTCAGCTGCTTCGCAGCACGTGGGACCCTCCTGAACCGGGGCACGAACCCGCGTCCCCTGCATTGGCAGGCGGACTCCCAACCACTGCGCCACCAGGGAAGCCCTGTTTATTTATTTTATATATAGTAGTGTGTATCTGTTAATCCCAAACTCCTAATTTATCCCCCCCTTTCCCCTTCGGGAACCATAAGTTTGTTTTCTGTGTTCATGAGTCTGTTTCTGTTTTGTAAATAAGTTCATTTGTATCATTTTTTAAGATTCCGTATATAAGTGATATCATATGGTATTTTAGAAGAAACTTTACTTTTAAAATACTTATGCTCTTAAAAAATGGCTGACTTACAATGATAACAGCTTGAATTATTCAGGTATATCAATTTCAGTGCTATCCCATTTTGTAATGTTAGTTCAGCTTGACAGTATCATGTGAAATCAATAATAATGTGTTGCTGATCTAGCAATATGGTGTAATGTCTGAGAGAGCATTGACAATTTTCCAAAACCTTCCAGATCACACATTTATTTTATTTTTTAAATATGCCTCTGCTGAGTTTGAAGGACATAAAATTTGACCTTCCAAACTAAATAGAATGTAAAACACTAAGAGTGAACCCTAAGGTAAATTACAGACTTTAAGTGATTATGATGTATCAATGTGGGTTCATTCTTGTTCAAAAAAGAATACCATTCTGGTGAATGATATTGATAAGGGTGGAGGCTATGCAGGTGTAGGGCGGCAGGGGGTATATGGGAAATCTCTGTACCTCCCTCTCAGTTGTGTTATAAACCTCTAAAACTGTTCTAAAAAATAGTCTTAGGAAAAAAGGCACCCTAAAAATTAAAATTGACCTTAAAAATAAGGATCCTAGCATGTTTGTGTGTAAAAAGTCTCGATATCATACTGATGTTAATTCTCTCAAAAATGATCTTCAGTATAATGTGCTTACAACAAAATTCAGGGAGGATTTAATGGAATTTAAGAAGCTGAGTTTAAATACAATGAGATTGGTAAGAATGATTGATATACTTGTGAAGAAAACATGAGATGGGAAAGATTGCCCTACCAATATGAAAATATTAAAGAAGAAAAATCATTAAAAGTGTGTGATTTGTCACATTCATAATCAAGTGAACCAGTGAAAAAATGTAAACTCCAGAAACTATTTCATATATATATAAAAGAAGTGTCATTGAATAGTGGTAATCAAACTGCTTGGGCTCAATTCCTGGCTCCTCCACTTGCTGGTTTTGTGACATTGGAGAAAATATTAGACTTTTTTTTTACATCAGTTTCCTTAATTGTAGAATGGAAATAATACCTTCTTCATGTAAGTGTTTCGAGGATTATACTGTATAATGCAAATACAATGACTAACAAATAACATATGTATAACAGTTGTTAGCTGTTATATGAGCATTTGATATATGGCAGAAGTGGCATTGCAAATTAGTCGTGAAAAGATGGATTACAAAATAAGTTATGTTGAAACAGCTTACAATCAATGTAGAAACATAAAATGAGACTTTAAAAATAACACCATAACCTCTTCATTCTAGATAAATTTGAAGAGAAAAACAAACACATTTTAAGAAATGTAGAATAAAGTGTAGGAGAATATCTTAATTATACCTGAGCAGGGAAAGATTTGTAAGCAAGATACAAAAGGCAGAAATGAACAGACTAACAATGTGATATTGAAATTGGAATTTTCTATAAGACAAAAGCCATCATAAACTAAGCTCAATTATAAGCACTGACTTGGAGAAGATATTTGCAACTTACATAAATGAAAATAATTAACATCCCTAATAACATAAAGAATTAATAATACAAATGAACAAACATAACAAAAAAGAAATAGAGATACAGAGAACAAACAGTTGGTTGTCAGAGGGGAAGGGGGTGCGGAGGAAAGAAATAGGAGAGGGAGATTGAGAAGTATAAACTTCAAGTTGCAAAATAAATGAGTCATAGGTATGAAATGTACAGTGTGGGGAATATAGTCAAAAACTATGTAACATCTTTGGTGACATATTGTAACTAGACTCATTATGGTGATCATTTTGAAATGTATAGAAATATCAAATCACTATGTTGTGTAACAGGAACTAACAGTGTTGTAGGTCAATGATATTTCTTTTTTAAATAAATTTACTTATTTTTTGGCTGCATCATGTCTTTGATGCTGCACGTGGGCTTTCTCTAGTTGTGGCGAGCGGGGGCTACTCTTCGTTGTGGTACATGTGCTTCTCATTGCGGTGGCTTCTCGGTGTGGAGCACGGGCTCTAGGCATGCGGGCTTCAGTAGTTGTGGCTTGCGGGTTCTAGAGCACAGGCTCAGTAGTTGTGGCGCACAGGCTTAGTTGCTCCGCAGCATGTAGGATCTTCCCGGACCAGGGCTCAAACCCATGTTCTCTGCATTGGCAGGCAGATTCTTAACCACTGAGCCACGAGGGAAGTCCCAATGATATTTCAAAAAGAAAAAAATCTCATAGAAAAGAGATCAGAGTTGTGGTACCAGAGGTAGGTGGGGGTGGGGCAGAGAATTGGATGAAGGTGGTCAAAAGGTACGAGCTTCCAGTTATAAGATAAATAAATACTAGGGATGTAATGTACAACATAAATATAATTAACACTGCTGTATGTTATATATGAAAGTTAACAGAATAAATACTAAGAGCTCACATCATAAGAAAAAATTTCTATTTTTATATCTATGAGATGGCAAATGTTCACTAAACTTGTGTTCATAGTTTCATGATATATGAGTCAAATCATGCTGTACACCTTGAACTTACATGGTGCTGTATGTCAAATATATCTCAATAAAATTGGAAGAAAAAAAGAATTAATATGAAGCAAGAAGAAAAAGTCAAATAAGCAAACAGAAGTATAGCTAGCTCTTTACGCGCAGGAAGGTTAGACGGAGGTTTCGGGAGGAGCCCTTGGGGGCCTGGCCTGCCCGCTGCCAGAACGCGGAGTCTGCCGCAGCTAGGGGCCAGCAGCCTGGGTGGGAGAGACGCTCCGCCGCCAAGGGCTCGGTGGCAGAGCAGTTCTGTGGCTCTCTTCCTCCCTGTCTCCGGGCCTGGCGCGGCGTGCTAGTCGCCCCAAGCTTTCCCCGCACTAGCGTGCCTCCGAAAGCTCGCTTCTGCCCTGGCTACAACTCAGCGCCCCATGCTGGCTGGCACTTTTCTGCTGCTTGGTAGGAAAGAAGTTGTTACAGAATACTGAGCAGAGTTATACAGAAATCAACTCTTCTTGCCATCACCCAAGACCAGCCTTCCGTGTGGATGAAAAGCGCTTGGTGCTGCAGCCAGGAGTCAGGGCTCTGCCTCTGAGGTAGGAGAGCCAACTTCAGGACACTGGTCAACAAGAGACCTCCCAGCTCCACATAATATCAAACGGTGAAAATCTCCCAGAGACCTCCATCTTAACACCAGCACCCAGCTTCACTCAACGACCAGCAAGCCACAGTGCTGGACAACCTATGCCAAACAACTAGCAAGACAGGAACACAACCCCACCCATTAGCAGAGAGGCTGCCTAAAATAATAATAAGGCCACAGACACCCCAAACACACCACCAGATGTGAACCTGCCCACTAGACAGACAAGATCCAGCTTCATCCACCACAACACAGGCACTAGTCCCCTCCACCAGGAAACCTACACAACCCACTGAACCAACCTTAGCCACTGGGGACAGACATCAAAAACAGCAGGAACTACGAACCTGCAGCCTGCAAAAAGGAGACCCCAAACACAGTAAGATAAGCAAAATGAGAAGACAGAAAAACACACAGCAGATAAAGGAGCAAGATAAAAATGCACCAGACCTAACAAATGAAGAGGAAATAGGCAGCTTACCTGAAAAAGAATTCAGAATAATGATAGAAAGGATGATCCGAAATCTTGGAGATTGAATGGACAATAGAATGGACAAAATGCAAGAATCAGTTAACAAGGACCTAGAAGAACTAAAGATGAAACAAGCAACGATGAACAACACAATAAATGAAATTAAAAGTACTCTAGATGGGATCAATAGCAGAATAACTGAGCCAGAAGAACGGATAAGTGACCTGGAAGATAAAATAGTGGAAATAACTACTGCAGAGCAGAATAAAGAAAAAAGAATGAAAAGAACTGAGGACAGTCTCAGAGACCTCTGGGACAACATTAAACGCACCAACATTCGAATTATAGGGGTTCCAGAAGAAGAAGAGAAAAAGAAAGGGACTGAGAAGATATTTGAAGAGATTATAGTTGAAAACTTCCCTAATATGGGAAAGGAAATAGTTAATCAAGTCCAGGAAGCACAGAGAGTCCCATACAGGATAAATACAAGGAGAAATACGCCAAGACACATATTAATCAAACTGTCAAAAATTAAATACAAAGAAAGCATATTAAAAGCAGCAAGGGAAAAACAACAAATAACACACAAGGGAATCCCCATAAGGTTAACAGCTGATCTCTCAGCAGAAACCCTACAAGCCAGAAGGGAGTGGCAGGACATACTGAAAGTGATGAAGGAGAAAAACCTGCAGCCAAGACTACTCTACCCAGCAAGGATCTCATTCAGATTTGATGGAGAAATTAAAACCTTTACAGACAAGCAAAAGCTGAGAGAGTTCAGCACCACCAAACCAGCTTTACAACAAATGCTAAAGGATCTTCTCTAGGCAAGAAACACAAGAGAAGGAAAAGACCTATAATAACAAACCCAAAACAATTTAGAAAATGGGAATAGGAACATACATATCGATAATTACCTTAAATGTAAATGGACTAAATGCTCCCACCAAAAGACACAGGTTAGCTGAATGGATACAAAAACAAGACCCATATATGTGCTGTCTACAAGAGACCCACTTCAGACCTAGAGACACATACAGACTGAAAGTAAGGGGATGGGAAAAGATATTCCATGCAAATGGAAACCAAAAGAAAGCTGCAGTAGCAATTCTCATATCAGACAAAATAGACCTTAAAATAAGGACTATTAAAAGAGACAAAGAAGGACACTACATAATGATCAAGGGATCGATCCAAGAAGAAGATATAACAATTGTAAATATTTATGCACCCAACATAGCAGCACCTCAATACATAAGGCAAATACTAACAGCCATAAAAGGGGAAATCGACAGTAACACATTCATAGTAGGGGACTTAAACACTCCACTTTCACCTATGGACAGATCATCCAAAATGAAAATAAATAAGGAAACACAAGCTTTAAATGATACATTAAACAAGATGGACTTAATTGATATTTATAGGACACTCCATCCAAAAACAACAGAATACACATTTTTCTCAAGTGCTCATGGAACATTCTCCAGGATAGATCATATCTTGGGTCACAAATCAAGCCTTGGTAAATTTAAGAAAATTGAAATTGTATCAAGTATCTTTTCTGACCACAATGCCATGAGACTAGATATCAATTACAGGAAAAGATCTGTAAAAAATACAAACACATGGAGGCTAAACAATACACTACTTAATAATGAAGTGATCACTGAAGAAATCAAAGAGGAAATCAAAAAATACCTAGAAACAAATGACAATGGAGACACAACGACCCAAAACTTGTGGGATGCAACAAAAGCAGTTCTAAGAGGGAAGCTTATAGCAATACAAGCCCACCTTAAGAAGCAGGAAACATCGCGAATACGCAACCTAACCTTGCACCTCAAGCAATTAGAGAAAGAAGAACAAAAAAACCCCAAAGCTAGCAGAAGGAAAGAAATCATAAAAATCAGATCAGAAATAAATGAAAAAGAAATGAAGGAAACAATAGCAAAGATCAATAAAACTAAAAGCTGGTTCTTTGAGAAGATAAACAAAATAGATAAACCACTAGCCAGACTCATCAAGAAAAAAAGGGAGAAGACTCAAATCAATAGAATTAGAAATGAAAAAGGAGAGGTAACAACTGACACTGCAGAAATAAAAGAGATCATGAGAGATTACTACAAGCAACTCTATGCCAATAAAATGGACAATCTGGAAGAAATGGACAAATTCTTAGAAATGCACAACCTGCCAAGACTGAATCAGGAAGAAATAGAAAATATGAACAGACCAATCACAAGCACTGAAATTGAAACTGTGATTAAAAATCTTCCAACAAAGAAAAGCCCAGGACCAGATGGCTTCCCAGGCGAATTCTATCAAACATTTAGAGAAGAGCTAACACCTATCCTTCTCAAACTCTTCCAAAATATAGCAGAGGGAGGAACACTCCCAAACTCCTTCTACGAGGCCACCATCACCTTGATACCAAAACCAGACAAGGATGTCACAAAGAAAGAAAACTACAGGCCAATATCACTGATGAACATAGATGCAAAAATCCTCAACAAAATACTAGCAAACAGAATCCAACAGCACATTAAAAGGATCATACACCATGATCAAGTGGGGTTTATTCCAGGAATGCAAGGATTCTTCAATATACGCAAATCTATCAATGTGATAAACCATATTAACAAATTGAAGAAGAAAAACCACATGATCATCTCAATAGATGCAGAGAAAGCTTTTGACAAAATTCAACACCCATTTATGATAAAAACCCTGCAGAAAATAGGCATAGAGGGAACTTTCCTCAACATAATAAAGGCCATATATGACAAGCCCATAGCAAACATCATCCTCAATGGTGAAAAACTGAAAGCATTTCCACTAAGATCAGGAACAAGACAAGGTTGCCCACTCTCACCACTCTTATTCAACATAGTTTTGGAAGTTTTAGCTACAGCAATCAGAGAAGAAAAGGAAATAAAAGGAATCCAAATCGGAAAAGAAGAAGTAAAGCTGTCACTGTTTGCAGATGACATGATCCTATACATAGAGAATCCTAAAGATGCTACCAGAAAACTCCTAGAGCTAATCAATGAATTTGGTAAAGTGGCAGGATACAAAATTAATGCACAGAAATCTCTGGCATTCCTATATACTAATGATGAAAAATCTGAAAGTGAAATCAAGAAAACACTCCCATTTACCATTGCAACAAAAAGAATAAAATATCTAGGAATAAACCTACCTAAGGAGACAAAAGACCTGTATGCAGAAAATTATAAGACACTGATGAAAGAAATTAAAGATGATACAAATAGATGGAGAGATATACCATGTTCTTGGATTGGAAGAATCAACATTGTGAAAATGACTGTACTACCCAAAGCAATCTATAGATTCAATGCAATCCCTATCAAACTACCACTGTCATTTTTCACAGAACTAGAACAAAAAATTTCGCAATTTGTATGGAAACACAAAAGACCCCGAATAGCCAAAGCAATCTTGGAACTGGAGGAATCAGGCTCCCTGACTTCAGACTATACTACAAAGCTACAGTTATCAGGACGGTATGGTACTGGCACAAAAACAGAAAGATAGATCAATGGAACAGGATAGAAAGCCCAGAGATAAACCCATGCACATATGGACACCTTATCTTTGATAAAGGTGGCAGGAATGTACAGTGGAGAAAGGACAGCCTCTTCAATTAGTGGTGCTGGGAAAACTGGACAGGTACATGTAAAAGTATGAGATTAGATCACTCCCTAACACCATACACAAAAATAAGCTCAAAATGGATTAAAGACCTAAATATAAGGCCAGAAACTATCAAACTCTTAGAGGAAAACATAGGCAGAACACTCTATGACATAAATCACAGCAAGATCCTTTCTGACCCACCTCCTAGAGTAATGGAAATAAAAACAAAAATAAACAAATGGGACCTAATGAAACTTCAAAGCTTTTGCACAGCAAAGGAAACCATAAACAAGACCAAAAGACAACCCTCAGATTGGGAGAAAATATTTGCAAATGAAGTAACCGACAAAGGATTAATCTCCAAAATTTACAAGCAGCTCATGCAGCTCAATAACAAAAAAACAAACAACCCAATCCAAAAATGGGCAGAAGACCTAAATAGACATTTCTCCAAAGAAGATATACAGACTGCCAACAAACACATGAAAGAATGCTCAACATCATTAATCATTAGAGAAATGCAAATCAAAACTACAATGAGATATCATCTCACACCAGTCAGAATGGCCATCATCAAAAAATTTAGAAACAATAAATGCTGGAGAGGGTGTGGAGAAAAGGGAACACTCTTGCACTGCTGGTGGGAATGTGAATTGGTTCAGCCACTATGGAGAACAGTATGGAGGTTCCTTAAAAAGCTACAAACAGAACTACCATATGACCCAGCAATCCCACTACTGGGCATGTACCCTGAGAAAACCGAAATTCAAAAAGAGTCATGTACCAAAATGTTCATTGCAGCTCTATTTACAATAGCCCGGAGATGGAAACAACCTAAGTGCCCATCATCAGATGAATGGATAAAGAAGATGTGGCACATATATACAATGGAATATTACTCAGCCATAAAAAGAAACGAAATTGAGCTCTTTGTAATGAGGTGGATAGACCTAGAGTCTGTCATACAGAGTGAAGTAAGTCAGAAAGAGAAAGACAAATACCGTATGCTAACACATATATATGGAATTTAAGAAAAAAAAAATGTCATGAAGAACCTAGGGGTAAGGCAGGAATAAAGACGCAGACCTCCTAGAGAACGGACTTGAGGTTATGGGGAGGGGGAAGGGTGAGCTGTGACAGGGCGAGAGAGAGTCATGGACATATACACACTAACAAACGTAGTAAGGTAGATAGCTAGTTGGAAGCAGCCGCATGGCACAGGGAGATTGGCTTGGTGCTTTGTGACAGCCTGGAGGGGTGGGATAGGGAGGGTGGGAGGGAGGGAGACGCAAGAGGGAAGAGATATGGGAACATATGTATATGTATAACTGATTCACTTTGTTATAAAGTAGAAACTAACACACCATTGTAAAGTAATTATACCCCAATAAAGATGTTAAAAAAAAAAAAAAAAAGAAGAAGTATAGCTAAAGACTAAGAACAGGTAGTTCACAGAAGAAGAAACATGAAAGGCCAATAACCTAGGAAACAGGTGCAAATTTGTTAATATGCAGAGAACTGCAAAATTAAGAAATGATATATCTCATACCCACCAATGCAGCAAAAATTAAAGTATGACAATGCCAAGTTTTGGGAAAGAAATGGACAAAACAGACTCTGTTACACTGTTGGTGGGCATACAAATTCGAAGAAGCAAACTGAAGAGAATTTACCAATACCTAACAAAGTTGAAGTTATATATTCCCTAAGAGTCAGCAATCCCATTCCATTCCCTGGTACAGTCCCTAAAAGAAAGAAACCACCAACCACAAAAACTAGTGTATCACAGGGACTTTCCTGGTGGTCCAGTGGTTAAGATTCTGTGCTCCCAATGCAGGGAGCCCGGGTTTGATCTCGGGTCAGGGAACTAGATCCTGCATGACGCAACTAAGAGCCCGTATGCCGCAAGTAAAACAAAAACAAAAAAGACTACTGTATCACAACTCTTACGGGCTGAATTGTGTTCCCCCAAAATGTGTATATTGCAGTTCTAACCTCTGTAATTTCAGAATGTAACTGTATTTGGAGACAGGGTCTTCAAAGAGGTGATTATGCTATAATGAGACCCTTGGGGTAGGCCCTAATCTAATCTGGCCTGTTGTCCTTATAAGAAGAGGAAATACAGACACAGAGAGAACACCAGGGCTGCACATGCACAGAGAAAAGGCCATGTGAGGACACAGCCAGAAGGCAGCCCTACACAAGCCAAGCAGAGAGGCCTCGGGAGAAACCAAACCTGCTGACACCTCCATCTCAGACTTTTAGCCTCCACAACTGTGAGAAATAAATTTCTGTGGTTTAAGCCACATAGTCTGTAGTATTTTGTTATTGCAGCCCTACCAAACTAATACAATATATACGATGTGCACATAGACATATACATACATATATATACGTGTATATTTATGTATATATGGATTTTCGTAATAAGGAAAAGGAAACAACCTGTTAATCAGTAGATGGACAGGGGCATACTGCCTGACATCTCATAAGCCCAAAGTAAATGTTAATATTATTAGTAAACTATTCATATGAATAAAATACAATACTTTCTATATAAAGGTCACAATGAGTATAATTAGACTTAAACTTTCTGCATTGTTTTATTTTATTACAAAAAGTTCTGACTGAAATGTTGCAAAATCTTTACATTTGGGTGATTGTTAAGTGGGTATTTGTAATACTACCCTCTGGATGTTTCTACATGTTTAAAATATAACTATAAAAAGGAAAGACAAGGTCAATTCAAAGATTTAGAATGTCTAAGAGGTAATATCAATAGGGTTATATTGAAACGGTAAAACCACCACAATTATGAAATATCCATTTTTCAATGTGGAGCTCAGCTCAGTTCTGCAAAGCTCTACCCAGATTCACAGAAACCATCTGAGGCACTTGAGCAGCCTGGAATGGATTTAGAAAAAGGACCAAAGCATTATCCATTGGGCCAGAAACTGACACTAGATTCAAAGTTTATAAACCCAGCAGTTTATGAGGGAAAAGGGAAAAGAAAAAAGGAAGAAGTCGTTTTAGCTCCTTCAAGGGTAAGGTCCTGAAGTGAAATTTACTCCAATTCTCAATGAGGAATAACAATTGGAACATCTCTGTTTCTATAAAGCATGGATAAGGGGGACTTCCCTGGTGTTGCAGTGGTTAAGAATCCGCCTGCCAATGCAGGGGACATGGGTTCAAGCTCTGGTCTGGGAAGATCCCACATGCCATGGAGCAAGTAAGCCCGTGCACCACAACTACTGAGTCTGCGCTCTAGAGCCCGCAAGCCACAACTACTGAGCTTGCGTGCCACAACTACTGAAGCCTGTGCGCCTAGAGCCCATGCTCTGCAAAGAAGAGAAGCCACCGCAAAGAGAAGCCCGTGCACCGCAATGAAGAATACCCCTGCTCGCCACAACTAGAGAAAGCCTGTGCGTGGCAATGAAGACCCAATGTAGCCAAAAATAAATAAATTTATTTTAAAAAAAAGAGTGGATGAGGGTTTTGGGGAAACAGCAAAATGTGAATGTATATGTGTGGTAAAATTGAGGAGGAAAAGATAGTCCTTTGGAAAAAGTGTGATGAGAAAGAAAGTATATTTGTGGTCCAGTCAGGTAGTTTTCTATATTTGTTTCATCTTCCAATTCATTGGACACTTTTCCGACTTCAGCACCTTTTTGCATTTCCCATTTTAAAAATAGCGTGCATTATTTTGAGTATCACTGTCATAATATTCTTCTTAGGTCTGAGATGCATGGCCTCAATTTTGAAATCACTATGAAGAAAGACTGTGCAGTTTATCACCATTATTAAATATTTTATTGTTATATTTCATGCACTTCTATAGACCCTTGAAGCCAATAGTTTAACTAGTGCTTGCTGGCTGATAGAATATATTATAAAGAAAGTTCGTGCGTTTATGAAAGAACATGCACATCCCATTTCAGCAATTGGGGAGAATCAGGAGGAAGGATGGGGAAAACAAATGAATCATATTATGTTCACAATGGAGGAACCATTTGGACCAAGCTCTTTGATGTTGGCAAGGCCTCGGGGCCAAGTGAACTTCCTTCTTCAAAGAAATAGTTATGTCAACCATAAAATCCCTTTTAGCACTCTGAAGATTAGAACATGGGTGAAACATAGATAAATGCTACTTTAGCACTGATACTCAGAGATACAATTATATAAATTTCATTCCAGAATATGTTTGAAGGCACATAATGGCATCAGTGATTGTTGTTTGACAATTTAAAAATTTTCCAAAAGTAGAAGACAGCAAAATCTGGTTGATCATTCCCTTTGCTCTGACCTCAGTTCCTGGCAGGTATGGAGACCCTCTTTCCCAGAAAGTGAACTGATGACTGCGGGAATGGAGGTCTTTGCTTATAAGTAATTGGTTCTGCTCTCCTGAGTTTCTCAACTTAGAATCAAAGGAGAACAGAAATATGTTCAGCAAACTTCCTCTCCCACAAAACACACAGAAGAATTGTTGCCACTGAAGTGATATTTGGGTTTCATAGATGGAATTCACACTGATTTTCTGAGCAAAGTTTGAATCAGTAACTCCAGGCAATTTTGCACAATGCTTCTTCTATCTGGAATGTCCTTTGCCACAAAGTTCGTACGTTCAAATTCTACACAATTTTGATAGACTGCCTGCTTGGAAATGTTATCCCTGATTCCTCCCTATTTTCCGTTCTCTGGCTTCCCTGTTTTCCTCTGCTGTTGAGAAGGAGGAAGAGGAGGAGGAGGAGGACAAAAACAACAATAGCAAATAGCTCTTATTTACTGAGCATTTACTGTGTAGGAGAGTTATGCTTCATATCTATGATCTAATTTAATTTTCACAATAACCCTTTGAGGAGGGAAATATTATTATTCCTATTTTATAGAGGAACAGGAATTCTCATCCTAGATGTTAACTATCCAAGGTCATTTATCTACTAGTTAATGTAATCTAAATTCAAACTCCAGGTTTCATTCACTACACTACTATAAGCTTCCTGAGGGCAGGGCCTATGTCTGATTAATCTGTTTTATCTGCAATATTTTGCAAAGGATAGGTGTTAAAAACTTTTTCTTCGATAACTATATGCATGCATGTCAGGGAACAGAAGGAAATAAGGTATCACTTTCAGGATTACAAAAACATCAAGCTGAAAACGGCTATATTACATACGAATATTCTTTGGTTAATAGAAATAATAGTATTCATAAATCTCTTTGTGTGTGTGTGTGTGTTAGTTTATGCTTTATAACAAAGTGAAGCAGCTATACATATGTTCCCATAACTCTTCCCTCTTAAATCTCCCTCCCACCCAACCCACCATCAGACCTCTTTAGGTGGTCACAAACCACCGAGCTGATCTCCCAGTGCTATGCGGCTGCTTCCCACTAGCTATCTACTTTACGTTTGATAGTGTATATATGTCCATGCCACTCTCTCGCTTTGTCACAGCTTACCCTTCCCCCTCCCCATATCCTCAAGTCTGTTTTCTAGTAGGTCTGTGTCTTTATTCCTGTCTTTCCCCTAGGTTCTACATGATCTCTTTTGGTTTTTTCCCTTAGATTCCATATATATGTGTTAGCATACAGTATTTGTTTTTCCCTTTCTGACTTACTTCACTCGGTATGACACATTCTAGGTCCATCCAACTCACTACAAATAACTCAATTTCATTTCTTTTTATGGCTGAGTAATATTCCATTGTATATATGTGCCACATTTTGTTTGCCCATTCATCTGTCGATGGACACTTAGGTTGTTTCCATATCCTGACTATTGTAAATAGAGCAGCAATGAACATTTTGGTACATGACTCTTTTTGAATTATGATTTCTCAGGGTATATGCCCAGTAGGGGGATTGCTGGGTTGCTTGGTAGTTCTATTTGTAGTTTTTTAAGGAACCTCCATACTGTTCTCCATAGTGGCCGTAACAATTTACATTCCCACCAGCAGTGCAAGAGTGTTCCCTGTTCCCCACACCCTCTCCAGCACTTATTGTTTCTAGATTTTTTGATGATGGCCATTCTGACTGGTGTGAGATAATATCTCATTGTAGTTTTGATTTGCATTTCTCTAATGATTAATGATGTTGAGCATTCTTTCATGTGTTTGTTGGCAATCTGTATATCATTTTTGGAGAAATATCTATTTAGGTCTTCTGCCCATTATTGGATTGGGTTGCTTGTTTTTTTGTTATTGAGCTGCATGAGCTGCTTGTAAATTTGGGAGATTAATCCTTTGTCAGTTGCTTCATTTTCAAATATTTTCTCCCATTCTGAGGGTTGTCTTTTGGTGGTGTTTATGGTTTCCTTTGCTATGCAAAAGCTTTGAAGTTCCACTAGGTCCCATTTGTTTATGTTTGTTTTTATTTCCATTTCTCTAGGAGGTGGGTCAAAAAGGATCTTGTTATGATTTATGTCATAGACGGTTCTGCCTATGTTTTCTTCTAAGAGTTTGATAGTTTCTGGCCTTACATTTAGGTCTTTAATCCATTATGAGCTTATTTTTGTGTATGGTGTTAGGGAGTATTCTAATCTCATACTTTTATATGTACCTGTCCAGTTTTCCCAGCACCACTTACTGAAGAGGCTGCCTTTTCTCCACTGTATATTCTTGCCTCCCTTATCAAAGATAAGGTGACTATATGTGCGTGGGTTTATCTCTGGGCTTTCTATCCTATTCCATTGATCTATATTTCTGTTTTTATGCCAGTACCATACTGCCTTGATTACTGTAGCTTTGTAGTATAGTCTGAAGTGAGGGAACCTGATTCCTCCAGCTCCGTTTTTCATTCTCAAGATTCCTTTGGCTATTTGGGGTCTTTTGTGTTTCTGTACGAATTGTGAAATATTTTGTTCTAGTTCTGTGAAAAATGCCAGTGGTAGTTTGATAGGGATTGCATTGACTCTGTAGATTGCTTTGGGTAGTAGAGTCATTTTCACAATGTTGATTCTTCCAATCCAAGAATATGGTATATCTCTCCATCTATTTGTATCATCTTTAATTTCTTTCATCAGTGTCTTATAATTTTGTGCATACAGGTCTTTTGTCTCCTTAGGTAGTTTTATTCCCAGATACTTTATTCTTTTTGTTGCAGTGGTAAATGGGTGTGATTTCTTAATTTCACTTTCAGATTTTTCATCATTAGTGTATAGGAATGCCAGAGATTTCTGTGCATTAATTTTGTATCCTGCTACTGTACCATATTCATTGATTAGCTCTAGGAGTTTTCTGGTAGCATCTTTAGGATTCTCTATGTATAGTATCATGTCTTCTGCAAACAGTGACAGCTTTATTTCATCTTTTCCGATTTGGACTCCTTTTATTTCATTTTCTTCTTGATTGCTGTGGCTAAAACTTAAAAACAATGTTGAATAAGAATGCTGAGAGTGGGCAACCTTTTCTTCTTCCTGGTCTTAGTGGAAATGGTTTCAGTTTTTCACCATTGAGGACGATGTTGGCTTTTGGTTTGCCATATATGGCCTTTATTATGTTGAGGAAAGTTCCCTCTATGCCTACTTTCTGCAGGGTTTTTATCATAAATGGGGGTTGAATTTTGTCAAAAGCTTTCTTTGCATCTATTGAGATGATCATATGGTTTTTCTCCTTCAGTTTGTTAATATGGTGTATCATGTTGATTGATTTGTGTATATTGAAGAATCCTTGCATTCCTGGAATAAACCCCGCTTGATCACAGTGTATGATCCCTTTAAATGCTGTTGGATTCTGTTTGCTGGTATTTTGTTGAGGATTTTTACATCTATGTTCATCAGAGATATTGGCCTGTAGTTTTCTTTCTTTGTGACATCTTTGTCTGATTTTGGTATCAGGGTGATGGTGGTCTCATAGAATGAGATTGGCAGTGTTCCTCCCTCTGCTATATTTTGGAAGAGTTTGAGAAGGATAGGTGTTAGCTCTTCTCTAAATGTTTGATAGAATATGCCTGTGAAGGCATCTGTTTCCGGGCTTTTGTTTTTTGGAAGATTTTTAATCACAGTTTCAATTTCAGTGCTTGTGATTGGTCTGTTCATATTTTCTATTTCTTCCTGATTCAGTCTTGGCAGGTTGTGCATTTCTAAGAATTTGTCCATTTCTTCCAGGTTGTCCACTTTATTGGCATAGAGTTGCTTATAGTAATCTCTCGTTACCTTTTGTATTTCTGCAGTGTCAGTTGTTACTTCTCCTTTTTCATTTCTAATTCTATTGATTTGAGTCTTCTCCCTTTTTTTCTTGATGAATCTGGCTAATGGTTTATCAATTTTGTTTATCTTCTCAAAGAACCAGCTTTTAGTTTTATTGATCTTTGTTATTGTTTCCTTCATTTCTTTTTCATTTATTTCTGATCTGATATTTATGATTTCTTTCTTTCTGCTAACCTTGGGGTTTTTTGGTTCTTCTTTCTCTAATTGCTTGAGGTGCAAGGTCAGGTTGTTTATTCGAGATGTTTCCTGTTTCTTAAGGTAGGATTGTATTGCTATAAGCTTCCCTCTTAGAACTGCTTTTGCTGCATTCCATAGGTTTTGGGTCATCGTGACTCCATTGTCATTTGTTTCTAGGTATTTTTTGAATTCCTCTGATTTCTTCAGTGATCACTTTGTTATTAAGTAGTGTATGGTTTAGCCTCCATGTGTTTGTATTTTATACAGATGTTTTGCTGTAATTGATATCTAGTCTTATAGCGTTGTGGTCGGAAAACATACTTGATACAACTTCAGTTTTCTTAAATTTACCAAGGCTTGATTTGTGACCCAAGATATGATCTATCCTGGAGAATGTTCCATGAGCACTTGAGAAGAATGTGTATTCTGTTGTTTTTGGATGGAATGTCCTATAAATATCAATTAAGTCCATCTTGTTTAATGTATCATTTAAAGCTTGTGTTTCCTTATTTATTTTCATTTTGGATGATCTGTCCATTGGTGAAATTGGGGTGTTAACTTCCCCTACTATGAATGTGTTACTGTTGATTTCCCCATTTATGGCTGTTAGTATCTGCCTTATGTATTGGGGTGCTCCTATGTTGGGTGCATAAATATTTACAATTGTTATATCTTCTTCTTGGATCTATCCCTTGATCATTATGTAGTGTCCTTTGTCTCTTCTAATAGTCTTTGTTTTAAAGTCTATTTTGTCTAATATGAGAATTGCTACTCCAGCTTTCTTTTGATTTCCATTTGCATGGAATATCGTTTTCCATCCCCTTACTTTCAGTCTGTATGTGTCCTTAGGTCTGAAATGGGTCTCTTGTTTGTATCCATTTAAACAGTCTGTGTCTTTTGGTGGGAGCATTTAAACCATTTATATTTAAGGTAATTATCGATATGTATGCTCCTATTCCCATTTTCTTAATTGTTTTGGGTTTGTTATTGTAGGTCTTTTCCTTCTCTTGTGTTTCTTGCCTAGAGAAGATCCTTTAGCATTTGTTGTAAAGCTGGTTTGGTGGTGCTGAACTCTCTCAGCTTTTGCTTGTCTGTAGTTTTTAATTTCTCCATGAAATCTGAATGAGATCCTTGCTGGGTAGAGTAATCTTGGATGTAGATTTTTCTCCTTCATCACTTTAAATATGTCCTACCACCCCTTCTGGCTTGCTGAGTTTCTACTGAATGATCAGCTGTTAACTTTCTGGGGATTCCCTTTTGTGTTATTTGTTGTTTTTGCCTTGCTGCTTTTAATATGGTTTTTTTGTATTTTATTTTTGATAGTTTGATTAATATGTGTCTTTGCATGTTTCTCCTTTGATTTATCCTGTATGGGACTCTCTGTGCTTCCTGGACTTGATTAACTATTTCCTTTCCCATATTAAGGAAGTTTTCAACTATAATCTCTTCAAATATTTTCTCAGTCCTTTTCTTTTTCTCTTCTTCTTCTGGAACCCCTGTTATTCGAATGTTGGTGCATTTAATATTGTCCCAGGAGTCTCTGAGACTTTCCTCAGTTCTTTTCATTCTTTTTTCTTTATTCTGCTCCGCAGTAGTTATTTCCACTATTTTATTTTCCAGGTCACTTATCCATTCTTCTGCCTCAGTTATTCTGCTATTGATCTCTTCTAGAGAATTTTTAATTTCATTTATTGTGTTGTTCATCATTGCTTGTTTCCTCTTTAGTTCTTCTAGGTCCTTGTTAAATGTTTCTTCCATTTTGTCTATTGTATTTCCAAGATTTTTGATCACTTTTACCCACATTATTCTGAATTCTTTTTCAGGTAGACTGCCTTTTTCCTCTTCTTTTGTTAGGTCTGGTGGGTTTTTACCTTGGTCCTTCATCTGCTGTGTGTTTTTCTGTCTTCTCATTTTGCTTATCTTACTGTGTTTGGGGTCTCCTTTTTGCAGGCTGCAGGTTTGTAGTTCCCGTTATTTTTGGTGTCTGTCCCCAGTGGCTAAGTTTGGTTCAGTGGGTTGTGTAGGCTTCCTGGTGGAGGGGACTAATGCCTGTGTTCTGGTGGATGACGCTGGATCTTGTCTTTCTTGTGGGTAGGTCCACGTCTGGTGTGTTTTGGGGTGTCTGTGGCCTTATTATGATTTTAGGCAGCCTCTCTGCTAATGGATGGGGCTGTGTTCCTGTCTTGTTAGTTGTTTGGCATAGGGTGTCCAGCACTGTAGCTTGCTGGTCGTTGAGTGAAGCTGGCTCTTGGCGTTGAGATGGAGATCACTGGGAGATATTTGCCGTTTGTTATTATGTGGAGCTGAGCAGTCTCTTGTGGACCAGTGTCCTGAAGTTGGCTCTCCCACCTCAGAGGCTCAGCACTGACTCCTGGCTGGAGCACAAAGAGCCTTTCATCCACATGGCTCAGAATAAAAGGGAGAAAAAGTACAAAGAAAGAAAGAGGATAAAATAAAATAAAGTAAGATAAAAAAGATAGTTATTAAAATAAAAAATAATTATTAAGAAAAAAATATTTTTTTAAGCAAAAAAAAAAAAAATCGGACAGACTGAACCCTAGGACAAATGGTGAAAGCAAAGCTATACAGACAAAATCTCACACAGAAGCATACAGATACACACTCACAAAAAGAGGAAAAGGGGAAAAAATAATAAATCTTGCTCTCAAAGTCCACCTCCTTAATTTGGGATGATTCGTTGTCTATTCAGGTATTCCACAGATGCAGGGTACATCCAGTTGATTGTGGAGCTTTAATCCGCTGCTCCTGAGGCTGCTGGAGAGATTTCCCTTTCTGTTCTTTGTTCACACAGTTCCCGGGGTTCAGCTTTGGATTTGGCCACCTTGTACGTGTAGGTCGCCTGAGGGCATCTGTTCTTCAGTCAGACAGGACAGGGTTAAAGGAGCTGCTTATTTGGTGGCTCTGGCTCACTCAGGCTGTGGGTGAGGGAGGGGTACTGAGGCGGGGTGAGCCTGCAGCGGCAGAGGCCGGCGTGACGTTCCACCACCCTGTGGTGTGCCGTGCGTTTTCCCTGGGAATTTGTCCGTGGATCACAGGACCCTGGCAGTGGCGGGCTGAAAAGGCTCCCAGGAGGGGAGGTGTGGATAGTGACCTGTGCTCGCACACACGCTTCTTGGTGGCTGCAGCAGCCTTAGCACCTCATGCCCGTCTCTGGGGTCCACGCTGTTAGCCACGGCTTGCGCCCATCTCTGAAGTTCCTTTAAGCAGCGCTTTTAATCCCCTCTCCTCGTGTACCAGGAAACAAAGAGGGAAGAAAAAGTCTCTTGCCTCTTCAGCAGGTCCAGTCTTTTTCCTGGATTCCCTCTGAGCTAGCCATGGTGCAGTAAACCCTTCAGGCTGTGTTCACGCCACCAGTCCTCTCCCTGCGATCCGACCAAAGCCTTAGCCCCAGCTCCCAGCCCCGCCCACACCGGCAAGTGAGCAGACAAGCCTCTCAGGCTGGTGAGTGCTGGTCAGCACCGATCCTCTGTGCGGGAATTTCTTCGCTTTGCCCTCTGCACCCCTTTTGCGGTGCTCTCCTCCATGGCTCTGAAGCTTCCCCTCATTGTAGTTTTGATTTGCATTTCTCTAATGATTAATGATGTTGAGGACTCTTTCATGTGTTTGTTGTCAATCTGTATATCTGCTTTGGAGAAATGTCTATTTAGGTCTTCTGCCCATTTTTGGATTGTGTTGTTTGGTTTTTTTTTGATATTGAGCTGCATGAGTTGCGTGTAAATAGTGGAGATTAATCCTTTGTCAGTTGTTGTACTTGCAAATATTTTCTGCCATTCAGAGGGTTGTCTTTTCATCTTGTTTATGGTTTCCTTTGCTGTGCAAAAGCTTTTAAGTTTCATTAGGTCCCACTTGTTTATTTTTCTCTTTATTTCCATTTCTGTAGGAGGTGGGGCAAAAGAATCTTGCTGTGATTGATGTCATAGAGTGTTCTACCTATGTTTTCCTCTAAGAGTTTTAGAGTGTTCTGTCCTTACATTTAGGTCTCTAATCCATTTTGAGTTTAGTTTTGTGTGTGGTGTTGGGGAGTGTTCTAATTTCATTCTTTTACATGTAGCTGTCCAGTTTTCCCAGCACCACTTATTGAAGAGGCTGTCTTTTCTCCATTGTATATGCTTGCATCCTTCATAAAAAATAAGGTGACCATATGTGCATGGGTTTATCCCTCGACTTTCTATCCTGTTCCATTGATCTATATTTCTGTTTTTGTGCCAGTACCATAGTGTCTTGATTACTGTAGCTTTGTAGTACAGTCTGAAGTCAGGGAGCCTGATTCCTGCAGCTTCGTTTTTCTTTCTCAAGGTTGCTTTGGCTATTCGGGGTCTTTTTTGTTTCCATACAAATTATGAATTTTTGTCTTCTAGTTCTGTGAAAAATGCCAGTGGTAGTTTCATAGGGATTGCATGGAATCTGTAGATTGCTTTGGGTAAAATAGTCATTTTCACAATATTGATTCTTACAATCTAAGAACATGGTATATCTCTCCATATGTTTGTATCATCTATAATTTCTTTCATCAGTGTCTTATAGTTTTCTGCATAGAGGTCTTTTGTTTCCTTACGTAGGTTTGTTCTTAGGTATTTTATTCTTTTTGTTGCATTGGTAAATGGGAGTGTTTACTTAATTTCACTTTCATATTTTTCATCTTTAGTGCACAGGAATGCAAGAGATTTCTCTGCATTAATTTTGTACCCTGTTACTTTACCAAAGTCATTGATTAACTCTAGTGGTTTTCTGGTAGCATCTTTAGGATTCTCTATGTACAGTATCATGTCATCTGCAAACAGTGACATCTTCTTTTCCGATTTGGATTCCTTTTATTTCTTTCTCTTCTCTGATTGCTGTGGCTAAAACTTACAAAACAATGTTGAATAATAGTGCTGAGAGTGGGCACCCTTGTCTTATTCCTGACCTTAGTGGAAATCGTTACACGTTTTTCACCATTGAGTATGCCGTTGGCTGTGGGTTTGTCATATATGGCCTTTATTATATTGAGGTAAGTTCCCTCTATGCCTACTTTCTGCAGGGTTTTTATCATAAATGAATGTTGAATTTTGTCAAAACCTTTTTCTGCATCTCTTGAGATGATCATAAGGTTTTTATTCTTCAATTTGTTAATACGGTGTATCACATTGATTGTTTTGCGTATATTGAAGAATCCTTGCATTCCTGGGATAAACCCCACTTGATCATGGTGTATGATCCTTTTAATGTGCTGTTGGATTCTGTTTGCTAGTATTTTGTTGAGGATTTTTGCATCTGTGTCCATCAGTGATATTGGTCTGCAGTTTTCCTTCTTTGTGACATCTTTCGTTTTGGTATCTGGGTGACAGTGGCCTTGTAGAATGATTTTGGGAGTGTTCTTCCCTCTGCTATATTTTGGAAGAGTTTGGGAAGGATAGGCGTTAGCTCTTCTCTGAATGTTTGATAGAATTCGCCTGTGAAGCCATCTGGTCCTGGGCTTTTGTTTTTTGGAAGATTTTTAATCACAGTTTCAATTTCAGTGCTTGTGACTGGTCTGTTTATATTTTCTGTTTATTCCTAGTTCAGTCTCGGAAGGTTGTGCTTTTCTAAGAATTTGTCCATTTTTTCCAGGTTGTCCATTTTATTGGCATAGAGTTGCTTGTAGTAATCTCTCATGATCCTTTGTATTTCTGCACTGTCAATTGTTACTTCTCATTTTTCATTTCTAACTCTATTGAGTCTTCTCCATTTTTTTCTTGATGAGTCTGGCTAGTGGTTTATCAATTTTGTTAATCTTCTCAAAGAACTAGCTTTTAGTTTTATTGATCTTTGGTATCATTTCCTTCATTTCTTTTTCATTTATTTCTGATCTGATCTTCATGATTTCTTTCCTACTGCTGACTTTGGGTTATGTTTGTTCTTCTTTCTCTAATTGCTTTAGGTGTAAGGTTTGGTTGTTTATTTTAGATGTTTCTTGTTTTTTGAGGTAGGATTGTATTGCTATAAACTTCCCTATTGAACTGCTTTTGCTGCATCCCATAGGTTTGGGGCCATCATGTCTTCATTGTCATTTGTTTATAGGTATTTTTTGATTTCCTCTTTAATTTCTTCAGTGATCTCTTGGTTATTAAGTAGTGTATTGTTTAACCTCCATGTGTTTGTATATTTTGCAGATTTTTTCCTGTAATTGATATCTAGTCTCATTGCGAGTGTTGTGGTCGGAAAAGATACCTGAAATGACTTCTATTTTCTTAAATTTACCAAGGCTTGATTTGTGACCCAAGATATGATCTATCCTGGAGAATGTTCCATGAGCACTTGAGAAGAAAGTGTATTTTTGGATGGAAATATCAATTAAGTCAATCTTGTTTAATGTGTCATTTAAATTTGTGTTTCCTTATTTGTTTTCATTTTGGATGATGTGTCCATTGGTGAAAGTGGGGTGTTAAAGACCCCTGCTATGATTGTGTTACTGTCAATTTCCACTTTTATGGCTGTTAGCATTTGCCTTATGTATTGAGGTGCTCCTATGCTGGGTGCATAAATATTTACAATTGTTATATCTGCTTCTTGAATTGATCCCTTGATCATTATGTAGTGTCCTTCTTTGTCTCTTGTAATAGTCTTTGTTTTAAAGTCTATTTTGTCTGATATGAGAATTGCTACTCCAGCTTTCTTTTGATTTCCATTTGCATAGAATATCTTTTTCCATCCCCTCACTTTCAGTCTGTATGTGTTCCTAGGTCTGAAGTGGGTCTCTTGTAGACAGCATATATATGGGTCTTATGTTTGTATCCATTCAACCTGTCTTTGTCTTTTGGTGGGAGAATTTAATCGATTTACATTTAAGGTAGTTATCGATATGTATGTTCCTATTACCATTTTCTTAATTGTTCTGGGTTTGTTTTTGTAGGTCTTTTCCTTCTGTTGTGTTTCCTGCCTAGAGAAGTTCCTTTACCATTTGTTGTAAAGCTGATTTTGTGGTGCTGAATTCTCTTAGCTTTTGCTTGTCTGTAAAGGTTTTAATTTCTCCATTGAATCTGAATAAGATCCTTGCTGGGTAGAGTAATCTTGGTTGTAGGTTTTTCCCTTTCATCCCTTTAAATATGTCCTGCTACTCCCTTCTGGATGCAGAGTTTCTGCTGAAAGATCAGTTGTTAACCTTATGAGGATTCCCTTGTTATGTGTTGTTTTTCCCTTTCTGCTTTTAATATTTTTTCTTTGTATTTAATTTTTGATAGTTTGATTAAAATGTCTTGGCATGTATCTCCTTATATTTATCCTGTTTGGGACTCTCTGCGCTTCCTGGACTTGAATAACTATTTCCTTTTCCATATTAGGGCATTTTTCAACTATAATCTCTTCATATATTTTCTCCGTTCCTTTGTTTTCCTCTTTTTCTTCTGGGACCTCTATAATTTGAATGTTGGTGCATTTATTGTTTTCCCAGAGGTCTCTGAGACTGTCCTCAATTCTTTTCACTCTTTATTCTGCTCTGTGATAGTTATTTCCACTATTTTATCACCAGGTCACTTATCCGTTCTTCTTCCTCAGTTATTCTGCTATTGATTCCTTCTAGCGAATTTTTAATTTCATTTATTGTGTTGTTCGTCGTTGTTTGTTTGCTCTTTAGTTGTTGTAGGTCCTTGTGAAATGTTTCTTGTATTTTCTCCATTCTGTTTCCAAGATTTTGTATCATGTTTACTATCATTACACTGAATTCTTTTTCAGGTAGACTGCCTATTTCCTCTTCATTTGTTTGGTGTGATGGGTTTTTATCATGGTCCTTCATCTGCTGTGTGTTTCTCTGTTTTCTCATTTTGCTGAACTTTCTGTGTTTGGGGTCTCCTTTTCACAGGCTGCAGGTTTGTAGTTCCCAATGTCTTTGGTGTCTGTCCTCAGTGGCTAAGGTTGGTTCAGGGGGGTGTGTAGTCTTCCTGGTGGAGGGGACTCCTGCCTGTGTTCTGGTGGATGAGGCTGGATCTTGTCTTTCTGATGGGCAGGGCCATGACCAGTGGTGTGTTTGGGGGTGTCTGTGAATTTATTATGACTTTAGGCAGCCTCTGTCTTATGTGTGAGGTTGTGTTCCTGTCTTGCTAGTTGTTTGGCATAGGGTATCCAGCACTGTAGCTTGCTAGTCGTTGAGTGGAGCTGCATCTTAGCGTTGAGATGGAAGTCTCTTTTTTTTGTGTGGTACGCAGGCCTCTCACTGTTTGGCCTCTCCCATTGCAGAGCACAGGTTCCGGATGTGCAGGCTCAGCGGCTATGGTTCACGGGCCTAGCTGCTCCGCAGCATGTGGGATCTTCCCAGACCGGGGCACGCACCTGTGTCCCCTGCATCAGCAGGCGGACTCTCAACCACTGTGCCACCAGGGAAGCCCTGGAAGTCTCTTTGAGAGCTCCCGCCGATTGATATTACGTGAGGCTGGGAGGTCTCTCATGGACCAATGTCCTGAACTCGTCTCTCCCACCTCAGAGGCATAGGTCTGATGCCTGGCCAGAGCACCAAGACCATGTCATCCACATGGCTCAGAATAAAAGGGAGAAAAGAAAGAAAGAAAGAAAGAAAAAATAAAATTATTAAAATAAAAAATAATTATTAGAAATTTAAAAAATTAAAAAGTAATTTAAAAGAAAGAATGAAGAAAGCAACAAAACCATAATGCAAATCCACCAATTATAACAAGCACTAAGGAGTATACTAAAAAAAAAAAAAAAAAAAAACAAATCCAAAAATGGATGGACAAAACCGTAGAACTAGTGGTAAAAGCAAAGCCATACAGACAAAGTCACACACAGAAGCATACACATACACCCTCACAAAAGGAGAAAAAGGAAATGAAATATATCATTGCTCCCAAATTCTACCACCTCAATATGGGATGATTGGTTGTGTATTCAGGTATTCCACAGATGCAGGTACATCAAGTTGATTGTGGAGATTTAATCCACTGCTCCTGAGGCTGCTGGGAGAGATTTCCCTTTCTCTTCTTTGTTCACAGAGCTTCTGGGGTTCAGGTTTTGATTTGACCCCGTCGCTGCATGTAGGTCGCCTGAGGGCATCTGTTCATCGCTCAGACAGGACAGTGTTAAAGTAGCAGCTGATTCGGGGGCTCTGGCTCACTCAGGCCAGGGAGAGGGAGGGGTACGGAGTGTGGGGCGAGCCTGTGGCGGCAGAGGCCGGCGGGACGTTGCACCAGCCTGAGGTGCCGTGCGTTCTCCCGGGGAAGTTGTCCCTGGATCACGGCACTCTGGCAGTGGCAGGCTGCACAGGCTCCCCGGAAGGGGGGTGTGGATAGTGACCTGTGTCGGCACACAGGCTTCTTGGGGGCGGCAGCAGCAGCCTTAGCGTCTCATGCCTGTCTCTGGGGTCCGCGCTTTTAGCCGCGGCTCGCGCCCATCTCTGGAGCTCCTCTAAGCAGCGCTCTTAATCCCCTCTCCTCGCGCACCAGGAAACAAAGAGGTAAGAAAAAGTCTCTTGCCTCTTCGGCAGGTCCAGACTTTTTCCCGGACTCCCTCCCGGCTAGCTGTGGCACACTAGCCCCTTTTAGGCTGTATTCACGCGGCCAACACCAGTCCTCTCCCTGGGATCCGACCAAAGCCCGAACCTCAGCTCCCAGCCCCCGTGCGCCCTGGCGGGGGAGCAGACAAGCCTCTCAGGCTGGTGAGTGCTGGTCGGTACCGATCCTCTGTGCGGAAGTCTCTCTGCTTTGCCCTCCGCACCCCTGTTGCTGCGCTCTCCTCCACGGCTCCGAAGCTTCCCCCCTCCGCCACCCGCAGTCTCCACCCATGAAGGGGCTTCTAGTGTGTGGAAACTTTTCCTCCTTCACAGCTCCCTCCCCCTGGTGCAGGTGCCTTCCCTATTCTTTTGTCTCTGTTTATTCTTTTTTCTTTTGCCCTACCCAGGTACATGGGGAGTTTCTTGCCTTTGGGGAGGTCTGAGGTCTTCTGCCAGTATTCAGTAGGTGTTCTGTCAGAGTTGTTCCACATGTAGATGTATTTCTGATGTATTTGTGGGGAGGAAGGTGATCTCCGTGTCTTACTCTTCCACCATCTTGAAGCTCCTCCCATAAATCTCATCTTTGCAACCCTTTCCAATTCCCCAAAATCTTCCAATTGGATAAAAGACATTTAAAGTTCAAAAGGTAGGCCGTTAGTGTAATTTTAATTATTAGTATAACAATAGCTAGAGAGTATACATACTCTACTTAAAAATAATTTGTTAAAATAATTTGCCAAAACATAGAAAATGTAAGTTTTATATGTTAGGCTTCCAGATACTCAAATTTATATTAAGAACTGTCTAAAACTCTCAAAACCTTTATGCTCTGGAAAGAAACTCAAATCAAAAAGGTTAGTTTCCAGTGTTAATAATATCCACAATTATGTCATCAATATTAAATATTAAGAAAGCATGCCAAGATAGAAGTGAAAGATGTCAGATAGAAAACCACCATTTTCTTTCTCATTCGATTCTTGTATTTTTTTGGTCCAGTTTTTGCCTTTGAAGAGAAAAACAGCTATTCAGTATATACTAGAAAAAAGAAAAAGTACACTTGCTGCAACAGCTGTTGTTGCTGATTTCATAACCCAGCATCTCCTTGGCACATATACAACTCACCAGATTTGCTGATAAATGTGAGGCATCCTAAGTTGTTAATTTATTGAACACTGTTCTTTAGTATCTATGGAAGACTTACACTTTGCTGAGTTTTGAAAATAGTCGAAAATGGATGAATCACATTAAATGTTAAAGAATGCCAATATTTTAATTGCCAACCTGATATTATCAGTTGTGATATGATATGAAGAGTTTGTTTTTAAATTGAATAAATAAAAAAGAAACTGTGACACAGTTGAAATGAGAAAAATACTTGGCACACAAGATCTCCATATAAGACAACAATATCAGCAAAGAAAATTTAGATAAGAGCCACTGAAATGGGTTAAAATTTCAGGAACATTTTCAAGAGCTCCTACAAAGACTTTTGCTGGGGGTTTTAAAACAGGGAAACAGATGGGGGAAATAATTGTCTAACGTTTATGTTAATGTAACATAAAACCCCAGTTATCTAGACTGCTTGGGGACTCAGGTGTTTGACTTAATATTTTTTGGTTAGGTGAAAGTTACTCTAAAACCCAGTTGTATCTCAGCCATTGTTGTTGAAAATTGTTCCAAAGTAGCTGAATAGTGCCTAGGGATTATCACTGCAGTTTTCTTTGTGGATCGTGAAATGCTTCAAGGTCATTATTCTTTGTGGATCTTGCGACATTCTTCAATGCCATAAATTCCAATTGTGCACAACTATGATGATAGAATGGACTCATGGGTGAACCTAGGGTACTCTGGAAATAATTTGTAAAAATAAATATATAATGTGAATTTCTTTTACATTGATTTCCCACTTTCTTTTAAAGCACCGCCCTCCTGTGCCAGCAGTAAAGACGATTGTCTTCTGGGCATGGTTTGGGGGTTCTTAGGGAGTCTCCTGACTTCCAAAATGTTCCTAACCACACCTATCACAGTTAGAGATATAGGAATTTGAAAGTATAAATAATCATTTTAAAATACAGTTATCTCTGGAAGGGCTGACAATTGATTCGTTTATACCATAGTTTAATCTGATGAAATTGCTTTCTATCAAATAGCTACCTGAGTTTTGTAAATGGGACTTTTAATTGGGAAAGAGATTTTAGAGCATATAGGATTTCCAGGGAATCATGCAGTGCCTACATATTAATTAAAGAAAAAAATTACCATTAGAAAGTATTTTTAAACCTCTCATTGTTAAAGTAGCCAACGTTAAATTATCACACTATTTGGTGACTGCCCTTTTTACTTACCATCATCCTTTAAAATAGTGCATATTCTGTGTTGGTAGGACTTTCTTTTTCATAGTGCTCATCATACTTGTATGATTATTCAACATGTACAATTAGGCTTTACCATTATATTCACTGTGCTTAGGATAATCCCTTGTGCAGAGTAGCCTTTTAATAAATATTTGTTGCAAGAATAAATGTATGAAGTGAAATTATTTGTGAACAGTAAACAGATAGAAGGGGTTTCTATAAATACCAATTGGTATTATTATTATGTCAAAAGTACTGTGAATATTTAAAAATGAGGAAATTGAGGTTCAGAGATGTTACATACATTCATAACACCCTGGACTTCTCCTTCATAATTTTTTTTTAATTATTATTGAATAATATGTGTTTGTTTATTGTTACTCTACACTCTGGATTATAGGTTCTAAGAAGGCAGAGGCCATTGTAGTTTTATTTTGGCTTTGTCACAAAACCTGAGTACCTGCCATTTAGTAACTGACAAATACTCGTTGAATAAATCAATGATTACAATTCCATTGACAACATTTATCATCTTAATTCAAGTTTTAAGAGAAAAAGGCAGAAATGTTTCAGGATATGTATGTGTTCATGATTAAAATGTCCATTTACAAATGAAACTTTTATTCCATCCAGTGTCATTCAGCAGCCACATAACTGGTTTTCTGAGATGGTACTTTGTCTACAAGATATGGTATAAATTAGATAAAGTCTACAAGATATGGTATAAATTAGATAAGACAATTTACATGAAATTAATAATCATAAATTTTGAGCTACATTGGAAGATATAGCCTATATTTGGAATATTCCAGCATTAATTTTACTCTATGTACAAGATAGATACTTCACAGGATGTGTATATATATATATCATATTTATGTATATATTTACATACCCTGTACCCTCATCACATTACGGTATACATTGCTGAATAGTTTGGGTGCATATAACGTGCCACAAACTCCAATTACCAGTTGTCATCTAGGTACTGCACTTCACTTTAAAGACAAAAATGGGTAGTCCACAGCCCTTGTTCTCAAGTATATTACAGTCCAGTGAGAAAGACAGATGCATATACAAATACAATGATGCAATGTATGGTATAATGGATGTGTATATAAATGATTCATTCTTCTGGAGTGGGGTGAAGTGAATGGAGATGATAAGAGAAAGTAAGAGGAGGAGGTATTTATACTGGTCTTTGAAGGATGAGTAAGCTTTTATCGTTGAAGTTAATAGTTACAAATATTCCAGGGAGAGAGAATTGCATGGATACTAGTCAGAGCTGTGAAAGAGTCTGTATATTTGGAGGACTTACAGGAGATTATGGAATATACACTGTGGCCAAGTTTTGAAGGGCTTTATATATATCAAGCTAAGAAGTTTGAACTTCATCCAAAGTCTAGTGGAGAGCTACTGAGTGTGTGAAAGCCAGAGACTGACATAATCAGCAAGTTGTTTTGGTATGATCAGTCTGATAGTGTGGAGGATGGTTTGGGGGAGGAGTGGAAAAATTGGATGGCAATCAGTATCCAGGTTATTTCAATAACCCAAGTGAGAGATGATGAGAATTTAAATTAGGAAAGTAGCAGTGATGATAAAGAGGAAAAGAGAAATGAAAGATGTGAGAGTGTTTCAGTAGTTTCTGGGGATGGTTTTATTGGTTGCGCTAGGGTCAGGTCATATTTTATTCTAAATTCTGTGTTATACTACCTTTTTCTTTAAATTCAATAAACATTACTAATGGTTAACTAATTTACAAAGCTCTGTGCTTGACTCTAGGTAAATAGACCAATAAGTTACACTTTGCCCTCAAGGAGCTCACAGTACACTAGAGACAAACTCTACAGGAGACACACTGGAGGCCACAGTTCATGTTGACTTCAATAAATGGTATTCAGTAGAGTGTTTACTATAATAGTTTACTGTAAGTTATGGGATAGACAAAATATAGCAAGTGGTCAGTTCAACTAGGGAATATCAGGGAATACTTAAAAAGAAAATGCTTAAACTCCAGGAGTCTCTTGGAGAGAGGTTGAGGATGGCATTCCATACAGTTAATATAAGGAAGGAATGAAATAGATGAATGTTCAGGGATATATTTTAAGAGCCTTGTATGCCATGTTTAGGAATTTGAGTATATTTTTGTTAACTTGTTATGAAAACTTGATGGCTTTTAAGCAGAAGACAGATTAGATCAGCTCTGGTCTTCAAAATGTCTTCAGATTAGAGGGTGGAGTTCAGACTGGAGAGGTCCAATCCTAGAAACCCAGAGACCATCTAGGCAGCTATTTTGGTATTCCAGGAGAGAGACAAGGAGGCCTAGGATGGGGTGATAGCAGTTAGGATATAGAGGAAAAGATGAATTTAGGAAGTAAAAACTACTAGACTTGATATGGTAGTTGTGGGAGAAGGAACATTCTAAAATGTCTCCCAACACAACAGAATTTTTTAAAAATATGCAATACTGGAGACACCAACATGGAAGGAAGACAAACCTGACTGAGAATGTCTTATAATCTGTGTATGGCTGTAGTTTCTGTGAAACGACTACCTTCTATGGAAAATGACAGGGAGGCATGTGACAACATACCCTCAAATACTATTTCTAAGTAGCATCATGACTGTGGCACCCAAACTGGACTTTCAATCTAAGTCAGGCTATAAGTAGCACCGTGAATAATTTGTTGTAGTTGACAGACACATAATAAGAAAAAAAAATTTTACATGTATTCATTTGCTGAAATCAGCCTCCTCATTATCTTGCAGTTGGGTGTGAGATACCTAAAATAATGGGGCCATCTGTAGGAAATCTTACAAACATTAAATAGAAAATGCAGTTGACATGCTGACATTAAAAATGTCTACCACAAGTTGGTTCTTAAAATACCGCCTACATGACAAATGGCGTATGATAGAAAAGAGATATAGTGATCAGGAGTAGATATCTCAGTGCTGAGACCAAGGACTTCGCAGTTGCACATGCCTGGGTTTGGTGATGAGTTTGGACCTTTGGCAAGTTACTTAGCTTGATTTTTTCCTCTCTTGAATTTGACTTTCTGAGCTTGATTTTCTACATATGCAGATTAGGGTTGAGGATGATGATAATATTTTCTGCCTAGAATTCTTTTGATGATTAACTTATACTGCCTATGTGAAGTTTTGCTAATATGGTTGTTAATACAACTGAAGAAGCAATAAATGCTAACATTTTATTGTCTGGTACTATGAAGAAAATAAATATATGGAACAAAATAAAAGAAGCAGAGAGAGAAAAGAAGAAGGAAAGGGAGAGGGGGAGGAGAGAGAGAGGGAAGAAAGAGAGGAAGAATATTAATAAATGAATAGAAGAAAGAAACAGAAGGAAAGAGGCACAGTAAGCATATGACTATGGGGTGACCGAAAGCATTTGAAGTGTTTTCCCTAATATGACAGCATTATAAAGCTGTTCCTACAAATGTAAAATATTATTTTCTAGAATTATAAGAAAACATGGTGGGGGAACTTATTCTGTTGACACTTAGAAGGGAGCACTGAGGCCCAAGGAAAATGGGAGAGTGTCCACCTCTGAAGTGTGAAAATGGGGAAGGGCACAGCAGGGGCACTTGAATGCCCCTTAGGTCACGGGGTATGCAGTGCCCCAGGGGGAAGTCTCTTGCTTTGGCTGTTCCCTTGCTGCTTGGCTATGGGGCACGTGAGTGTTCACTCAGACTGTGTCCAAGGCTGCAATCAACAAAGGATCCTGGAGGTGAGGAATGGTGAAAATCAATCTTTCAGGGCTCAGAAAGTGCTTTTTGTAGCTGAATATGACTTATTTATCTTAATCTTTCTGTGGCATAGATATGAGGCAAGCATTATTGATTAAAAACTGAAGAAGTAAAAATCTGAGAGAGAGGGAGGGAAAGAAAGAGAGAGAGAGGTGCAGGCACAGAAAGAAAGAAAAAGAGAGAGAAGGAAGGAATCCTAATATCCTTGAATTTCAGTCCAGATTTCCTGAGGATGAGATAAGCTAACTTTCCCCATTTCCTTTAACTTCCCATTGAGATCTTCTCATGGGGAACTTTCATACTGTCCACTGATACTATCTAATCCAGTCTTTTCAAAAAATTTCCAAAAACTATTCAGCTGGAATTCATTACATGAGCAAAGTACTTGGATTACATTCCTTAGTAGGTGGGTTTCTCCCCTCTGCCATGTTAGATGGGACCCGTGTCTGTAATGGTGATGTGCTTGCCTCATTTGGCTCTTTGACCGTTTAGTATCCAATACAGGGCAGTAAGAAAGCTGACCATTGTGCCATGAGGATAGGGATATTGAGGATGGGTTATGTTTGATGTCTTTGGAAGACAGGGTCACTAGGATGCCTGGGTCAGGATGCAACGATACTAGAATTCCTAATAAGTATTTGGCAAATAATCCCTTTCCATTGTGTTGTCTTGTTCTAAACTATACTGAGTTAATTTGCCAAGCACTTACTCAGACACTAGGGGAGAGATTACACCTGATTCCAGCAAATACTGAGCCCCTCTCATGTGCATGACATTTATGTTAGATTCTGGGCTTAGAGGAAACTGAGAGCATGCCAAGGTCACCAGGTAGACACAACTATAAATAAGGTTAATAAGCTTATGGGAAAAAATACTAGCATGCATCTTAGTAAGTTAGGAATAACCACTAAAATTTCAAAAGAGAATCTATAATTTTTAAACCAGCAAAAAAAATTTGATGTTTCCAGTGGAAGGTAGGGAAGGAGGAAAGAAACAGAAGTGGAAAACAATTAATTGAACAAAGAAATCATTAAATGTGTAGGTTAATTTCAAGCGACACTGATGGCCTAAAACAAAAACAATGTTTATTTTTTATTGATGTATAGTTGAATTACAATGTGTTAATTACTGCTGTTCAGCAAAGTGACTCATCTATACATATATAGACATTCTTTTTCATATTCTTTACCATTACGGTTTATCACAGGATATTGAATATAGTTCCCTGTGCTATACAGTAAGACCTTGTTGTTTATCCATCCTGTATACAATAGTTTGCATCTGTTAATCCCAAACTCCCAATCCATCCCTCCCCCATCCCTCACTCTATTCTCTATGTCCCTGATTCTGTTTTTGTTTCATAGATAGGTTCATTTGTGTCATATTTTACATTCCACATATAAGTGATATCATATGGTATTTGTCTTTCTCTGACTTACTTCACTTAGTATGATAATCTCTAGTTGCATCCATGTTGCTGCAAATGGCATTATTTCATTCTTTTTTATGGCTGAGTAGTATTCCATTGTATATTTGTACCATATCTTCTTTATCCATTCATCTGTCGATAGGCATTTAGATTGTTTCCATATCCTGGCTATTGTAAATAGTGCTGCTATGAACATAGAGGTGAATGTATCTTTTTGAATTATAGTTTTGTCTGGATAGATGCCCAGGAGTGGGATTGCTGGATCATATGGCAACTCTATTTTTAGTTTTCTGAGGAACCTCCATACTGTTTTCCATATTGGCTGCACCAACTTACATTCCCACCAACAATGTAGGAGGGTTCCCTTTTCTCCACACCCTCTCCAGCATTTGTTATTTGCAGAATTTTTAAATGATAACCATTCTGACTGGCATGAAGTGGTACCTCATTTTAGTTTTGATTTGCATTTCTCTAATAATTAGTGATGTTGAGCATCTTTTCATGTATTTCTTCTTTGAAAAAATGTCTCTTTAGGTCTTCTGCCCATTTTTCAATTGAGTTGTTTGTCTTTTTGTTGTTGAGTTGTATGAGCTGTTTGTATATTTTGGAAATTAGCCCTTGTAGGTCGCATCATTTGCAAATATTTTCTCCCATTCTATAGGTTGTCTTTTCATTTTGTTTATGGTTTCCTTTGCTGTGCAAAAGATTGTAAGTTTTATTAGGTCCTATGTGTTTACTTTTGTTTTTATTTCTATTGCCTTGGGAGACCTAAGAAAACATTGGTATGATTTATGTCAGAATGTTTTGCATATGTTCTCTTCTAGGAGTTTTATGGTGTCATGTCTATGTTTAAGCCTTCAAGCCATTTTGAGTTTATTTTTGTGTCTGGTGAGACGGTGTGTTCTAACTTCATTGATTTACATGTGGCTGTCCAACTTTCCAAACACCACTTGCTGAAGAGACTATATATTCTCAAGAGATTGTATATTCTTCCCTCCTGTGTTGAAGATTAATTGACCATAGGTGTGTGGGTTTATTTCTGGGCTCTCTATTCTATTCCATTGATCCATTTGTCTATTTTTGTGCCAATGCCATGACGTTTTGATTAGTGTAGCTTTGTAGTATTGTCTGATGCCTGGAATGTTATGCCTCCTGCTTTGTTCTTTTTCTTCAGGATTGCTTTGGCATTCTGGGTCTTTTATGGTTCCATATAAATTTTAGGATTATTTTCTCTAGTTCTGTGAAAAAGGTCATGGGTAATTTGATAGGGATTGCATTAAATCTGTAGATTGCCTTGGGTAGTATGGACATTTAACAATATTTATTCTTCCAATCCAAGAGCATAGGATATCTTTTCATTTCTTTGAATCATACTCAGTTTCCTTTATTAATGTTTTATATAGTTCTCAGCATATAAGTCTTTCACCTCCTTGGTGAGGTTTATTCCTAAGTATTTTATTTTTGGGGATACAATTTTAAAACGTACTGTTTTATTATTTTTTTTACATTCCCTTTCTGATACTTCATTGTTGGTGTAAAGAAATGCATGTTAATCTTGTATCCTGTTACTTTCCTAAATTTGTTTATCAGTTCTAGTAGCTTTTGTGTGGAGTCTTTAGGGTTTTCTACCTATCGTATCATATCATCTGCATATAACAGCAATTTTACCTCTTCACTTCCAATTTGGATACCTTTTATTTTTCTTGTCTGACTCCTGTGGCTAGGACTTCTGATACTATGTTGAAGAGAAGTGCTGAGAATGGGCATCCTTGTCTTGTTCCAGATTTTAGAGGGAAGGCTTTCAACTTTTCACCATTGGGTATCATATTCGCTGTGGGTTTGGCATAAATAGCTTTTACTATTTTGAGATATGTTCCCTCTATACACATTTTGGTAAGAGTTTTTATCATGAATGGATATTGAATTTTCTCAAATACTTTTTCTGCATCTATTGAGATGATCATGTGGTTTTTGTCTTTGTTTATGTGGTATATCACATTGATTTGAGTATGTTGCATCATCCTTGTGAACTTGGGATGAATCCCACTTGGTCGTGGTGTATGATCTTTCTTAGTGTTGTTGGATTCGGTTTGCTAATATTTTGTTGAGAATTTATGGATCTATATTCATCAAATATATTGGTACATAATTTTCTTTTTTGGTGGTGTCAGTCTGGTTTTGGTATCAAGGTTATGGTGGCTTCATAGAATGTCATTGAGAGTGTTCCCTACTCTTCAACTTTTTGGAGGAGTTTGAGACGGATCGGTGTAAGTTATTTTGTATGTTTGGTAGAATTTATCTGTGAATCCATCTGGTCCTGGACTTTCATTTGTAGGGAGTTTTTAAATTACAGGTTCTATTTCACTTCTAGTGATCAGTCTGTTCAAATTATCTATTTCTTTTTGATTGAATTTTGGTGGGCTGTATGTTTCTAGTAACTTTCCCATTTCTTCTAGGTTGTCAAATTTGTTGGCATATAATTGTTCATAGTATTCTCTTATGGTTTTTGGTATTTCTGCAGTATCAGTGGTTATGTCTCCTTTTTCAATACTTATTTTCTTTATTTCTTTTCTTTCCCTTTTCTTCCTGGTGAGCCTGGCTAGAGGTTTGTGAATCTTGTTTATCCTTTCAAAGAACCTGCTCTTGGTTTTATTGACTTTTTCTACTGTTTTTTAAATCTCTATTTTATTTATTTCCTCTCTGATCTTTATTATTTCCTTCCTTCTGCTGACTTTAGGTTTTGTTCTTTTCCTAATTCTTTTAAGTGGTAGGTTAGGTTCTTTGAGATTTTTCTTGTTTTTTGAGAAAGGCCTATATAGCTATGAACGTCCCTCGAATAACTGCTTTTGCTGCATCCCATAGATTTTCTATGGCTGTGTTTTCATTATCATTTGTGTCAACGTATTTTTTTAATTTCATCTTTGAATTCATTGTTGACCCATTAGTGTTTTTTTTCATTTATTTTTACATCATTAAAATATCTACAAACAATAAATGCTGGAGAGGGTGTGGAGAAAAGGGAACCCTCCTGCATTGTTGGTGCGAATGTAAATTGATACAGCCACTATGGAGAACTGTATAGAGGTTCCTTAAAAAACTAAAATTAGAACTGCCATATGACCCAGCAATCCCACTACTGGGCATATACCCTGGGAACACCATAATTCAAAAAGAGTCATGTACCACAATGTTCATTGCAGGAGTATTTACAATAGTCAGGACATGGAAGCAACCTAAATGTCCATTGACAGATGACTGGATAAAGAAGATATGGCACGTATATACAATGGAATATTACTCAGCCATAAAAAGGAATGAAATTGAGTTATTTGTAATGAGGTGGAGGGACCAAGAGTCTGTCATACAGAGTGAAGTAAGTCAGAGAGAGAAAATCAAATATGCTAACACATATAAATGGAAATTTTAAAAGCAGTACTGATGAACCTAGTGGCAGGTCAGGAATAAAGACACAGACGTAGAGAGTGGACTTAAGGACATGGGGAGGGGGAAGGGTAATCTGGGACAAAGTGAAAGACTGGCATTGACATATATGCATTACCAAATGTAAAATAGCCTGTGGGAAGCAGCTGCATAGCACAGGGAGATCAGCTCGGTGCTTTTTGACCACCTAGCAGGGTGGGATAGGGAGGGTGGGAGGGAGGAGATATGCGGATATATGTTTATGTGTAGCTGATTCACTTTGTTATAAAGCAGAAACTAACACACCATTGTAAAGCAATTATACTCCAATAAAGATGTGAAAAAATATATATAACAAGGACCTGTATAGCACAGTGTACTATATTAAATACCTTGTAATAAAGTATAGTGGAAATGAATCTGAAAATGAATGGATATATGTATAACAATTTGCTGTACACCTGAAACTAACACAGCATTGTAAATCAGCTGTACTTTGATTAAAAAAAAGAAATCAACTGTAAAAAAAAGAAAAATTAAAATATAGAATTAAAGTATAAGAAAACAAATATAATAAATAAATAAGCACCAGAAAATAAAACAAAAACTCCAAGGAGGGAAGCTTGTGATTATAGTGTTCCAAAGATCTTCTATTTTTCTCAGAGTAAAGCTGTAATGTTTATCAATGTTAAAATTTACATATTAAGATATAAAGGACAATTTTTAAAAGTGTATAACTAGACTGTGAAACTTCCAAAATTTGCAACAGCAGGGAAAAATGAAACTTAAGCGTCTCTGAAGCCATTACAATATAAAAAGGAAGAGAAATAATAAAAGCATCTAAAAACTCAAATAGAATGCACAAGCTAAGATTGTGGAAATAATTCCAGTAAGCCAACAATCAAAACAAATGGTAACAGGCCACATGCCTGGGTAAAAGACAAAAAATTTTAAGGTGTGTCTAAAAATTCAACCATATGCTGTTTATAAAATACACACATAAAGTATAAGGTTAACAGTTAATAAAAGAATATATGCATGTATTCTTACACACATGCATACACACCACACATATCTGTGTGTGTACATGTATGTGTGTGTGTGGCAAACACTAAGTATGCCAACATAAAGCAAGCTGGTATAGCTCTATTAACAGTAGACAAAGTGTATGTATATATGTGAGTGTGTGTGTGTGTGTGTGTGTGTGTGTATATATATATATATATTTGTCTGCATTGGTTGTTCGTTGCTGTATGCGGGCTTTTCTCTAGTTGTGGCGAGCAGGGGCTACTCTTTGTTGCGGTGCACAGGCTTCTCATTGCGGTGGCTTCTCTTGTTGCAGAGCACAGGCTCTAGGTGCACAGGCTTCAGTAGTTGCAGCACATGGCCTCAGTAGTTGTGGCTCATAGGCTCTAGAGCACAGGCTCAGTAGTTGTGGCGCCCGGGCTTAGTTGCTCCGTGGCATGTGTGATCTTCCCAGACCAGAGCTTGAACCTGTGTCTCCTGCATTGGCAGGCAGATTCTTAATCAGTGTGCCACCATGGAAGTCCGACAAAGTATATTTTAACACAGAATCATTATAAAGATTGAAGCCATCTATCAATACCTATAGACTTTATATTTTGTGGAAGAAATGAACCACTATTTGGTTTCTGTTTATTGTGGCAGAATGTAATCTCCATGGATATATTAGAATTTTTTTGTTTGTTTATGGTATCTGAGAGTTAAAGGCAACCTAGGTGTCCATTATGTATATAATAGGTAATAGATGAGTATCATGGCATGCTCTAAACAAGTCAAACTAACAAACTAGATGTGCATGCTTCTTCATGGGTAAATTGTACAAATATAGTGTTAAGTGAAAAAAGAAATACAATGACACCTATAGGACTATCATTCATATCATTTAAAGATTCATGCTTACACAAAGAATAGCAAACATTCATTGTGGACTTACTATGTGCCTGATGCTTTCCCAAGGGCATCACATGTTCATTACATCCACACAATAATACTAGGAAAGTGAAGAGCAAAGAGTTTAAGCAGTTTTTATAAGGTTACATAGCTATTTAGTGAAAGACCCATGGTTTAAACTGAAGCAGTCTGGCTCCATATTCTCCACTCTTAACCACTATGATATATACATTATACAATGTTGTAAGGGCATATACATATCCAAGGACATATATTAGAAACATTATGACGATGGGGCAGGAACCAGGACAAAATGATAGAATAAGACAGTAAACTTGCACAGATCAATAATGAAAGAGTACCATGTCCTGAGGATTATGATTAACATACTGTTCTGCATCTGAAGTCAAAAAAGGTACAGAAAAGAAAGAGAGAGAGGGAGACGGTAAAGTACCAGCCCTGGACCAGGTAGTATAATTTAGAAGCTAGGAGTTGATCTTGTTGCCTGTCTGCTTGCTGACAGATCAGAGTTTAAAAACATTTCCATGATTATTAGAGTTAACGTTCCCCTCCTTTTTTACATGTGTCTCATGTGAAACTACATCTAGACATTGCTTGGAACACTCTCTGTTTTGTTGGTCACACTGCCAATATTCAATTGACAGGTAATAATAGAAAGACGGTGACAAGCTCAGCGGCCCAGCCACTATATTGCTCTTCTTCTGATGTTATTTTTACATCTTTTAAGTTTTCTCTTCAAAAAGTGTAGCTGAAAACAAAGTCAGGACAGATACGAAATATTTTGATAAGTTTTATATAAACATAAAGCAAGTTTATAATTTTTGATAATGTCACCAGTTCACTACAAATCTTATTTCCTCAGCTACTTGTTTCAAAATAAGTACAAAAGAATGAGTAAGTGACTAGTCACTAGTCCTAGACCCATATATGGTGTTTGGCATTAATTAAGGATCAATAATGGCAGAGGCTCTCAGGTCATTACATAGGAGTGTACTGAAAGGGAAGGAAGATCTAGGTTGATGATCATATTAAGGACTTTGAATGGCCAGAGAGTAGCACCAAGGCTTCTGGGAGATAGGAAACAGCATGCACCATTCCTTGATTTATTGAAACATATTGTGTTATTCAAGGTGTTCTGAAAAGCAGACACTAAGAGAGTATTACACATAAAAGAAAAATTTAGGGGTATTGCTTGTGAGGGAAAATGGGTAGAAGATGCAAGAGGAACCATCAGACAACACAAAGGTCTAACCCTTGTGAAGGAGAGAAGGAAGAAAGGAAGATTGCATGGATGTGTCTTAGACCTACAGAGCAGTCCTAAGAAAGTTCAGCAGGCCAATGGAGAGTCCTTGAGGCAAAGTCAGTCATCAGAGGAGTCTCAAATGTCCCAGAGGTTGGTCTGTATTAGTATTCCTGCTGCACTTCATCACTGGCTGAGAGCAGCCTAGAGGAAAGGAGGACTTTCTTTCTATGTAAATGTCCTGGTAGGCTCAGGGTTTAGTAGTGGGAACTGCTGGTCAACCACAGTCAGAAATCTGAGAGCAGTTGGGTATCTGAAAGGTTGATTTTCAAGTTTCCAAGACTATTACATGCTCAACACTGTATCAGCACTCTACTAGACACTAAAGGGGGTAGAGACAAGTGGGTAGGTGTTATGTATGGAATGTTCGTGTCCTCCCAAAAATTATATGGTGAAGCCCTAACCCTCAGTGTTATAGTACCTCAGTGTTATAGTATTAGGAGGTGGGGCCTTTTGGAGGTAATTGTTTAGATGAGGGCATGAGGTTAGGACCCATGATGAGATTATTACCCTTATAAGACAAGGAAATGACACCAGAGCTTCCACTCTCCCCACCATGTGAGGACACAGTGAGAAGGTGACCATCTGCAAGCCAGGAAATGGACTCTCATAAGAAACCAAATATGCTAGCGTCTTGCTCTTACATGTCTCATAATCGAGAACCATGAGAAATAAATGTCTGTTGTTCAAGCCACCCAGTTTAAGGTATTTTGTTAAAGCGGCCTGAGCAGACTACGACAGTAGGATACAAGGGTAGGTAAGGAAGATACAAAGGTGAGGAAGATGTCCTAAAGGTGCTAACGATATAACGATGGATGCAGACATACCCACATAATAAAAGAGACAATAGAAAAGTGCAAAATAGTATTAATAGGATATGTATTGTGAAAATAGAATTAATAATTTCAAGTAGGTAGCTCAAGGAAAATTTTACAGAGGAAGTGACATTTGACTTTGGTCTTGATGAAAAAGGTGTTTTATAGGTGAAGGGTGGAAAGACACTCCATGATGCAGGAACAGCATAAGCAGATGAAGACTTGGCACAATGCAGAACTGGCAAATGTTAAGGCAATCATTATGACAGTGTAGGTTATTTGGGGACATTTTTTTAGGAGAAGGAGATGGAAATGTGGATTGGGGCCGATTATAAAGGCTGATTGGTTATCCTGCTTAAAAGTATGTGTCTGTGCATGTGCATGCATATGTGTGTATTTTGTTTCTTCCTGGAATGCAGCAAAGAGTCATTGCAGGTTTTGCTCAAGAGGGCTAGTGTGGTGTGATACAAGCAGACTTGATTACCAGAGAGATTCTTTAGACTGTAGTGTGGAGAGTGGATTAAAAAAGAATGAGACTAAAGATAGGAAAGAGTGAAGATAGAGAAAGCAGTTAAAATGGCATTGCTTCAGTTCAGGGAGAAACGTGGTGAATTAAAAACTGGAAAAAGAAAAGAATGGAATAAAAAAAAATTCAATATACATTTCAGAGGTGGAATTGACAGGTTCTTTTGCATAATTATGTGGAATATGGGAGCAAAACAAATATTATTGTTATAGAGAAGTGTTCCTCTCCCCATAAGCTACATTGTGATTATATCTACAAAGTTATCTCCTTGCATATCAGCAGGGAAGCCTCTTGCAGATAATTGGATCCAGTTCTTGAGCCAAATATATACTTTTCTTGTAAATTCTTAAATTGGCATTCTGTTTTATTATCATGGTTTTATTATTATGAGTTTGGTGAATGTTTTTCAGCCACATATTAGTTGAGTAATTCTGGCTTAACTCATACCATTGAGTTCCTAGACTGTGATCCTTCCTCCAACATACTGCTCCCCTTTAATAAATACCCTTCCTGAAGCCAACACCTGACATCTCTTGAAACACCTGACATGAAATGGAAACTGAGTAATGAACATGCGGAAATGTTTGTGAGCCTTTGTTCTGTGTGTGAGGTCAAGTCTATGTACAAAAAAAATTGATATCTATCTCTTGGAAAAGAGTTGGAACAGATTAGTTCCATGGCTCCTCTCAGAGTTTATCCTGGTGTTCCAATCGCTGTACATCTAACTCAGGAATTTTGGGAGGACTGGAAAATTTTGTTCTGAAGACATCTCAGAATAAGGAGGACAGCAAATCTAAACATGACAGGCCTTTCATTCATTTGACAATTATTTTTGGTGCCTGCCGTATGCCAGAAACTATCACTTCTAAAACTACTACAATTACTACCACTAATAATAAAAAAAACTATAAATAATAATGATCAGATTATACCTCATTCCATTTAAAATGCCCCTTAATGCTAGGATATATCAGTCCCATGTAGTTATCTCTCTGCCTTGAGGACTAAATTAACTTCCTCCAAAACCAAGATTATTCAGCATTCTCTAGAAATCTTCAATCCCCACAAATATTAAAGATTCATAAGCAGGTTCTAGCTCATTATAAAAAGTGTCTTTCATAACCTGGCCTCACACACTGAACAGATGCAGAAGTCCTTCTAGAGGGTCTGTCTCACCATGCCAACAATTGGAATTTTCATACCTTTCTGTTTTTTTGTGTTACAATTTATAGATATTCCAAGTTCATATTAAAAATTAGTATCTCATTAAACAGATATATATTGGATCTACTATATGCTAGACATTACTTGAGGTGCCCAGAACATACTTCTGTACAAGACAGACATGGTACCTTTCCTCATAGAATTTGTAATCTAGTAGAGGAGAGAAATAATATACAAATAAGTGGATAAATAATTATTTGGAATGATGTGACTCACAGATATAATAAAACAGGGAATGTGATGGAGTGTGACAAATGCTAGACTCACAGACCAACTCTTCCATAAAATACTTCCTTTCCTTCTTTAAAGCCATATCAGACTCATGACAAGATTAATTCATTGTGTTTAATTAAACAACTATTTATTGAACATCCATTCTATTGAACTATTCTAGTCAATGAGGATAGAGAAACCCAGAGAAGGTCATTGCCATCGTGGAACTTATATTTGAGTGGACATGGCATTTTTTGTCACTAGTTCCATTAATATTTGTAGTCAATGTGTTCAGAGTTCTTCCCAAATAATGTGGTGTCTATATCAGATCACTTAGAGAAATTTGGAGGTGACAGCCCTGAGAGCAACAAATGTGCTAAGATGAATCTTAAATTAATTTAAATATCAAAAACCATTAGAATGCTAAAGTTTAACATTTCTGCTTTGTAAGTTATATGTTTGTGTGCTAGTTATAGGTTTTTACTACTTACAACACAAAAGAATGATCACAAGAAAAATTTTCTTCCAAATTACAGTTAGTATAAGACAGATTATCATTTGGAAAATGGTTTACTTAGAGGGGAAAAGTTGAACAAAATGTTAATAAAGTCATGAGGCTGTTACTTTCCTGAATATTGATTTAAATAGTAAAGCTCTACCCAGAATAAAAGACATCATAGACATAAAAATAGAGCTGCCTTCTAACAAATGGCTTTTGAATTTCATGGGGATGGTTTCAAGCAATTTCACAGAAGCACCTATGCTGAAAAATATGTTTGCTGCTGTTATTTAAAAAAGGAAGTTAGTCGTCTTTTTTCTAGAAGCAATGGAAGTTGAAAACATTGCACCATATCTGTGTCACATTTCTGAGCTCCTACTACATACAGAATACTGAGGAACATAAAGATATACAACACAGCCTCTGCCAAGATTTCTGAATGGTCACCAGGAACAGAGAAGTCTCGGTAATGTTACAATTAACAAGTTAACCACAAAGATATCCAGAAGAAATATATTAACATTGAATTAAGCAAGAGTGAGAAAATAATTATTTATAATCATACCAACAGTAAATATCAGGCATTATTAGCTTTTATAATCTTAGCATATTCAGTAGTAAATTTATTCTCTACAAATTGTCACAGAATTTAAATTTACTGGCATGTACACAAAATTAAGTTTTATCTAAAAGTTTCCTTTTTAAAAGGTTGTTTTCAATCATATCACTATGTTTTATTAACGTGGCATCAGATTACTTGTTTAATGACATTTCCATTTTTAGCTAGTTATTTTAATGGCATTATGCACACATAGCCAAGTCAATGCTTATAACCAATGCATGTCAATTCCTTTATGGAATGGAAGCCCAAGCAGCATACCACCTAATAATATACCATGACACTATATTACATGAAGAATTTACATTTCTTTGTGTATTTTGTGACCTTTATTCAGTAAGATGCAAGTGTTTGATAATGACTTTAACATTAATAAGCTTGTACTTAGAGGCATCTAAGATGTTGCTAATATTTTGACTGACTCTTCATTCACCACTATCCTGGTCTATTGATTTGCACAGAACTTTAATGTGATGCCCTACTGTCATTAGAACATTGACTTGAGTTGTTTTTTATTAATGGTGTTAAGAACTATGAAGTGTCTGGGTTTTTATCATACTTGAAAGATAAAAGTTAGCCTGCCACTATTTCATACATGCCAGCAGAAGGCATAAGATTCCTGCGTCAGAGACAAAGGACTTGTTACAAACAGAAGGGCAGGCAGAACGAGCTTCATACTTGCATTAGTTCCTCTTGCCCACCCCCACAAGTCCCATAGGGATGATACAGAGTGGACCAGGTGGATGGTGTACAAGCAGCAGGTCTGGGTCATAACTGAGGAACCCTGTGCTTAAACAATCTTATAAAAGGGCTGCTGGCCAATCTGCCTAACATTTGCCCCAGAGAATGACATTATTTTCATTATCCTGCTAAGAAAGCATACCTATTCTTGGCCCTAGAGGGAGACACTATCTCTATCTTTCAAGGCAGTTTGCTATACAGACATCCTTGAGAAGAGTCTGGAACAAAGATGTTAATGCCACTTGATCAAAGGACTTGAAGAGAGACCCATGGAGACATGTCTCCCACTATTTGTGGAGTGTGCTAATTTATCTACATATAGTCCATTTAAGTCAACAATTAGCCTTGTGAACTACTTGAGAAGAGACTGCCAGTCCTCTGAGATTCTCTGTGGCCTGCTCATCTAAAGGTAAATGACCACAGGACGTGCATTCATTTACCATTGCATTTCTGAATGGGGTTTCCCGTGTTATTTTGTCAGGGTCCATGTGTTTGGTAAAAACTGAAATGAAGTGGATTCAATGGAGATGCAAAAAATAGATGTAGTCGTGTATAGTACCTTCATTCAGATAACATAAACTTAGAATGGTTGAAGTTAATGTCTAGACATTCTTTGTTCCATTTCCTTTGCTAATAATAGGAGAGTAACAATACTATTTGAGGAATGCGATAGCATACACATGCAATGCTTATACCCTTGCCATATTTGTTACTAAAGCATTCCACTTCAGGAGAGAAAAACTGCACATATATACATTGAAAAGCCTTTTTTGGTTATAGTGTCCAAAAGTTTAACTGTCAACCAGGGATATTTACTAAGAATTTTGAAGGGGAAGAGCTGATCAACTAACTCACCACATTTACTCACCATCAAAAGGTTACTAATGGTCTTTTCTTGACTGAGGCTTTGATATTTGTGTCAATAGATAAAATTGACTCTTGGAATTGTGATAATTCAAATATGACTATAGTTGATAATGGATGAACATGTACTAATTCAACTGTAATATGTTTGACAGGCTAATCAGCATGAGACCCGAGAAATCCAGTTTCTATATTAATAGCAGTTACCCAAAAGTTACAACCTGGGAAAATCTTCCCAAAGCAGATGGGCAAATTCACTCAGATTCCTGTGAACTATCAGAGGATAAAAGCAATCCGGAGTCAAAGAAAATACACCATGGTGGTAATTTAGAATGGGGAAACTTCAGATAGAAGAGATACTGCATCTTTTGGAAAGAATGCAACATGAATATAAATGAGTTGTACCAAATATTGCCTCTAATAGGTACCCAGGTACCCATTTGAGGCCAATGTTGTTCTTGGAAATGTGCAATATTTCATGATCGAAGTCGACGGTTCCTGAACAGGAACAATCATGAGACCTAAGATTTGTGGGATCTTTAGAAGCATGTAGAAGGCAGGGAGTGCTTTTTTAAAGTATTTGATGAATTCATGGAGTGAGATAAATTTGAAAGTGCTTTAGAAAGTGAACTTTTTATGAAATTATAAGCATTTTGCATATAGATATATATTTTGATTTTAACATTACATTTTAAAATCAAACAATGATAAGCAGTTCAAATTATTTTAGAAAGCAGGTGAGATATGTGAATAAAATACCTTTGCGGTCATGGATTGTACAACCTTGGTCCCTATTTTATACAGTTTAAAAAAATGTCAAATCTTCACGTGGCACATGACATCTCACAAGGTAATTTTGACTTATTTTTCAGTCTTCTGCTGCTTCTTCACATGCATACCAAGCATTCATTTACTGAAAGCAACACACTTTTGCATATTTCCATGAATTTGCACATTCCTTTGCCTTGAATATCCTGTTCTCTCTTATCTGCCAAATGCTGCTTCATTCTTCAAGGCTCACCACGAATGAATATCTATCTCCTTTCCCATAAAGCCATCTCTGGCACAACCCCTGCCCCCATTCTTCTCTTCTGTTTCCAATCTAGTTTCTCCCAAGAAAACATTTTACATGGCTTTCTCGTAACACTTGTTATATTGCTTTCTATATTGCAATGTAACCTGTTTTTCTCACTTGTCTGTAAAATTCTCAGGGGTGAGAATGTGTTTTATTCTTTGTTGTGACCCCAAACACCTGTTGAGGGCTCAATTAACATTGAATATAGATCATACATTTCTTGATCCTCATCTTACCTGACATTTGACCACTCCATATTTAAATACTCTCTGCCTTTGGTTTCTATAATGTCACTCACTTCTGATATTTTCCTCCACCTCTCGAGAAGATACTTCCCAGTCTCTTTGGTACTCCTTTCTAGGCTAACGCCTTAAATATCATCATTCTCAAGGCTCTGGCTCTTTGCTATGGTCTTCTCAATATTGAATATCTCTGCATAGTCCCTGTATTCCCATGATTTTATTATTACCCACATGCTGATGAATCCCAAAGAAATATCTCTAGCTCAGACTTTGCTCTCCTACATGTGCATCCATACCTAACTGCAGTGGTGTGCCAAAGAAGGAGTAAGGCGGGTGATGGGAAGAGTCAAATCCAGTAGAGAAGAGTATTTTGTCTCTGGAATTGCTTAGTATTACTAGCACATGGCAATAATAAGCAGCAGATCCGTTTTAGTCAATTTTATCATTGTTTACAAATTCCCTAGAGACCATGCACTAATTTATTGCCTCTGCTTGGAGGGGGGACAGCTCGCATGGTTCCACTTTTGATATGTGCAATTGTCTATTGACACCTTTTGCTTGATTGTTTCCTTGATATCTTGCACTTATAATGTCTGCAACTGATCATAGCTATGGCCCAAACCTATTCTTCCTCATGTGTTCCTGACCTTACTAAATCATACCGCTGTCCACCAGGCTCACAATACAAAAATACAGAAGTGACTCCAGATTTTACCTTATTTCACCTCCCCTCCACACATCCTGACAGTTACAAAGGCTTGCTGATTCTACCTCAAAAATAAATACCTAGTCATCTACTTTTCTCCATTCCAACTGTACCCCAGGATACTGGGATCTCTTACCTGATGATTAACAGTCTTCTCTCGTCTCCTATCTCCACTTTTGATCCCTCCAACTCATTCATCTTTATCACATTTTAGCCATTGTGATGTCTTTAAAACATACAGCTGATCTTGTAATTTCACTGCTTAACATGTTATAATGTCTTCTTATTGCCCTTAGGATTAATTACAAAATCATAAGACTCCGTATGATCTGTCCAGGACTTCCCACACTACCCTTTAACCTTCTTTCTCTCTTCACTAGAATTGCAGCTTGATGAGGGCAGGATTCTTTGTCTTAGTCACTGCTGAATCCTCAGTGCCTGGAAGAGCATTTAGCTTATAGGAGGCACTCAAAAAATACTTTCCAAATAACTGAAAGCATTTTTTTAATCTTACCTCCCACTTCTTTCTGTTGGATTTAACCATATGGAATCTCCATTCCATCTACTGTAGACCAATTTTAGTCCCCCTAAAGGCTATGATCTTTCCTATCTTTGAGTCTTGACAAATCTTCCTACAGTCTTCAACTCTGTTTTAACCCTGAACAGTCTCCATGCTCTTCTCTTGGCCAGATCTTACTCGTCCTGTAGGTCTCACCTAAATATCACTTTCTTCAGGTTTTCATGACTTCTCAGTCTAGATTAGATCTTCCTATTATATTTTTCTTTGAATACCTTATACTTTTGCTTATAATATGTGACATATGTGTTATCTGTTCACTGCCTGTAGAAAGCACTATAAAGACAGGGCTCTTGCTGATCTTATTTACCACTTTATGTCCAGTAACCTGCAAAATGTTCAATATATGTTCAGTAACTATTAATTGAATGAATGACTTAATGATGGGAAACAGGTAGTATATGAAGATGCCAGGATTGGAGATGTGTGTCCCTTTGTTTCTTAAGTGTGTGAAGTATGTTTCATAGTAAAGATAAAGAACAAATTTACAGAAAGAACTTAAAACACAGAGAGGGGATAAATAATAGATTAAGGTCCTCGAGAAGGAAGGGATGGGATTCACAGAGATTAAATAGATACAGGCCTGTATAACCAACTGCTGACTGGACATTTCCCCTTAGGTGGCCCAGAAGCCCCTAAAGCTCAACACACCTAAAATGTAATTTATCACTTTTCCCTTGTCAAGCCAGAAGAACACCAAAGCAACAACAAAAAAGCATCTGCCCTCCCTCCAGCACACCTGCTTTCAGTGAATAGCAGCACCATCCACACAGCTGCCCAAGTCAGAAGCCTGGGAGTCGCCCATGACTCCTCAGCCTTCCTTAGCTCCCACATGCAATCCATCAGCAAGGCCTTTCAGGTGCCTCCTCCACCAGACTTTGTTCTCAACACGGAAAAGAACCATGTTGGTCTTTTCACTACTGGATCCTCAGAACACAGGACAGTGCTTAGTATATTGTAAGCATTGAATAAATATTTGTTGAATAAATGAATGAAGAGATATGGGAACATATGTATATGTATAACTGATTCACTTTGTTATAAAGCAGAAACTAACACACCATTATAAAGCAATTATACTCCAATAAACATGTTTAAAAAAATGAATAGAGGGCTTCCCTGGTGGCGCAGTGGTTGAGAGTCCGCCTGCCGATGCAGGGGACGCGGGTTCATGCCCCGGTCCGGGAAGATCCCACATGCCGCGGAGCGGCTGGGCCCATGAGCCATGGCCGCTGAGCCTGCACGTCTGGAGCCTGTGCTCTGCAACGGGAGAGGCCACAGCAGTGAGAGGCCCGCATACCACCACCAAAAAAAAAAAATGAATAGAAAATGTAACTACATTAAGGAGGAGGTAATTAGAGGAGGCAGAACAGAAACAAGGAGGAGGCATCTACAAATAACAAGGCCTAACAAATCATATCCTACAGTTAAATTAGTAAATAGTATCAACAAAACCGGGCCTTTGCATAATTAATCTGGTCATCTGAATGGGTGGTGTATATGGATTATATTGATATATTACAAAACTCCCAAATATTTCTGTATAAACCATGTTGTGACAGATCCAATGATGCCATTTAGAAGTGGCCCTTCTTGTTGCCAGCCTAATCCATTTATGTTTAATCTAAATCCAAGTATGGGATTACTGACATCATGATCTTTGGTTATTGAATTTAATCACATCGAACAGGGAAATGTGTCTCGTGTTACCTTTCTATGCAAATAGGTCTCATGTCACTAAATACTAGCTTATGTCTGTAACTAGGTCAGTTCATCTCTCTGCAGGCTCAATTTCTTCCTCCAAAACCCAGAAATGAATACAACAAAAACAGCAACAGCAACAACCACAGCAACATTCTTCTTGGACCACTCAGACAATTCTTGAAAACATATGTTAAATTGTAAAGCATGAATTAGCCCAAACTGATATGAATCATCTTTACACAGAAGAAGCATACCTGTATTAAAAGCAAACATACCTATTTCTAACATCCAACCCAAGAAATACATATTGTTTTTCCCTGGTGCTTTGGTGACAATAAAGAGGTCAATTCAAGGTTCCACCACATCATATGTATTCTTCGTGTATTTTGTTTGGAGAAGTGTAAATCCCTTTTTTTTTTTTTTTTTTACATTTTTTCCTCATAAGAAAAAGTCAATCAAACTTAGAAATATTGCCAGCTTTACGGTTTCTTTTTTTCCTTCTTAGTCTAATAGATGAATGTCAATAGGTTTGTTAATTTTTTTTATAAGAGAAAGTGCGTAAGGCCTGAATTTCTAGCAGTCAGATTTCTAGAGTACATTTCTGTACACTTTCCATAGATTTCAAATGGTTCAATTCATCCTCCTGCAACAGGCTGCAAGTAGAACAACTCAGTTCCCTTAAAAAGGCCTGTATATTCATCACCCACTAAACTGAGGAGTCTACCCTCCTACACACTTTACCCCATCCTCATCCTCAGGAGCTCTAGGTTTTCTGAAGTATTATTAGACTATTCAAGCCATACTCGCCAAACCATTATCAATTTTTGCAGGCTTGATTTCTGACAGTCATCTTCCTAACTCAACTTACTTACCATATGTTTATTTACTATGTCATAGATTCCAAGGACTTTTTGATACCTTGCACAGGATTCAAGGCCTCAAGAAGTTGAAAATCTAGTACCATTTATGAAAACTCTCAGTTAGTGTCTCAATTGTGAGATTAGGGTAATGACCACAACTTCAATGAGTAGCTAAGAGAAGTAACGATACTGCATTGATTCCATGGGGTTGCTATGAGGATTAAATGTGCAAATACATGTAAAGCTCTTGGAACAGTGTCTGGCATGTTGTCACTGCTAAATATGAGTCAGTGATTATATATTATCCTATTTTACAGAGAGGAATCTGAGAAAGTAGAAGATTTAGGATATCAATTCAGATTTATCATACTCAAAACCTGTGTTATCCTTATTACCACACAGCTCTGCAACCTGAACAAATGGGACACTTCTTTAAGATCTTTTTAGTAAAGATTAATTGAAGGAATATTGACCTGTATGGTTACATCCATAAATCTTTAGTCAGGAATATTGTACACACACTGGATCTTGTACGTTTCACAACATCCTGATGCTTTAGGAACTCTTATTATGCCCTTTGCACAAATGAGACAACTGAGGCACATAGAAGTTAAATACCTTGCGCAAAGTCTCACAGCCAGTAAGTGATGAAGCTAGGGTACCAACACAGCTCTGTCTAATTCCAAGAACCACACTTTTGACCAAAGGTTCTGTGGCCTTTGACTACAATTCCAGGGTATAGTTGTATCCTGTGTCTCTCTCAAGAAACAAGAACTGGTGTGTGCTCCCAATAAAAGGACAGCCCACACTTGCATGGCTCTTCACAGCTTTAAATTGCACCTGCACACATTTTCATTGTAATCCTCTGTGTGTGTGTGTGTGTGTGTGTGTCTATATATATATATACACACTCTCTCTATATATGTATATATGTATACATATATGTGTGTTTGTATGTATAGACACATACATATATACTCAGAGATATATGTATATATACAGACATAAATATACACACAAAATATGTAAATTACAAAAATCTTGCAGTGCATTCTATTATGAATGATTCCACTCATTTATGTCTATATGCTCTACTAGGTTTCTTTTTTTTTACATCTTTATTGGAGTATAATTGCTTGACAATGATGTGTTAGTTTCTGCTTTATAACAAAGGGAATCAGCTATACATATACATACATCCCCATATCTCTGCCCTCTTGCGTCTCCCTCCCACCCTCCCTATCCCACCCCTCTATGTGGTCACAAAGCACCGAGCTGATCTCCCTGTGCTATGCGGCTGCTTCCCACTAGCTAGCTATTTTACATTTGGTAGTGTATATATGTCCATGCCACTCTCTCTTTGTCCCAGCTTACCCTTCCCACTCCCCATGTTCTCAGATCCATTCTTTAAGTCGGCATCTTTATTCCTGTCCTGCCCCTAGGTTCATGAGAACCTTTTTTTTTTTTTAGATTCCATATATATATGTGTTAGCATACGGTATTTGTTTTTCTCTTTCTGACTTACTTCATTCTGTATGACAGACTCTAGGTCCATCCACCTCACTACAAATAACTCAATTTTGTTTCTTTTTATGGCTGAGTAATATTATATTGTATATATGTGCCACATCTTCTTTATTCATCTGTTAATGGACACATAGGTTGCTTCAGTGTCCTGGGTATTGTAAATAGTGCTTCAATGAACACTGTGGTACATGACTCTTTTTGAATTATGGTTTTCTCTGGGTATATGCCCAGTAGTGGGATTGCTGGGTTATATGGTAGTTCTATTTTTAGTTTTTTAAGGAACCTCCATACTGTTCTCCATAGTGGATGTAAGATGAAAAGACAACCCTCAGAATGGGAGAAAATATTTGCAAATGAAGCAACTTACAAAGGATTAATTTCCAAAATTTACAAGCAGCTCATGCAGCTCAATATCAAATAAAACAACCCAATCCAAAAATGGACAGAAGACCTAAATAGACATTTCTCCAAAGAAGATATACAGACTGCCAACAAACACATGGACCAATGCTCAACATCATTAATCATTAGAGAAATGCAAATCAAAACTACAATGAGGTATCACCTCACACCAGTCAGAATGGCCATCATCTACTAGGTTTCCTTAAAAATATATAGAATGCTTTTCTTCCTCCTTTCCTTCTTCCTTCCACAAATATTCATCGAACCTTCCTGAAAAACTTACTAGGACCCAAGAACATTAGGCAGTCATTCTGCCTGCATGCATTATGCCAGTAAACCTCCAAGTCTGACAGTGGAAACCAGATACCACATTTCATGGTGATATCATTGTATATTTACATGGGCAGTAAAAGACTCTTCATGCTGCTCAAGATATCCAAGGACAGACCAGTGGGCCACCCTGCACTGATGGGTTAATTAGTCCCCATCACTATATAGTCTTTTTTTTTTAAAACTGAAGTATAGTTGATTGACAATGTTGTGTTAATTACTGCTGTACAGCAAAGTAATTCACTTATACATATATATATTCTTTTTTTATATTATTTTCCATTATGGTTTATCATAGGATATTGAATATAGTTCCCTGTGCTATACAGTAGGACCTTGCTGTTTATCCATCCTATATATACCAGTTTGCATCTGCTAATCCCAAACTTCCACTCCATCCCTCCCCCTTGGCAACCACAAGTCTGTTCTCTATGTCTGTGAGTCTGTTTATGTTTGGTAGATAAGTTCGTATGACCATCACTATAGTCTTGATTTGAGGAAGCCAAATGTCTGGAGCCCTCAGGTGAAAATTGTACGTTCCTTGTTATTTGAAAATAGTGTGTCACTGATGGAGTTAATTACCTAAAGAAGAGCTTCACACTGAATTCACGTAGCTGTGTCATGCTTCTCTTCTAAACTAGGACAATATAATTGTAACATAAAAATAAGTCATTGTATTTACTCTCAAGAGCTTGCTTCTCAGTTTTGCTAGTGACATGAAAAACTAATAGCAGGGTCGATATAATGTCTCTATGGTAATTATTACTCCACTTTTCCTCTCTTCCTATATTCTTCTCATGTTACATTTTAATGTGTTTCTGCTCAAGTCAATTCAATTTATCAGTAGGCAAGGGGCATGAAACGGGGCTGATTTGTTCTGGATCTAGTTACAAGTCAACTGTAAAATTCAGTTTTCAAGTTCACTTTTCAATCAGATACACATGAGAAGAACAATAACTGATTTGGGGGATACCGTTATTTAGAGAAGTTTAATCTGATGTAAATACAAAAGAAAAATATGAAAGGGTGAGGCATATTTTGCATTCATGAAATCTACGTGTTTCCTTCTTGCTTCTCCATTACAAAGGGATTTTAGGTTTCTAATGCATAATATGATAAACTACAAGAGATCACAAATGATAAAATGTGAGGAGACCCAAGAGATCCTCCAGAGCAGTGGCTTTTATACTAGGGCATCCATATATGTGTACAGAGGTCCATGAAGAGTTTTTAAGGGGTACTTGGATGTGGCTAGTTCTAAGAGAAGTATTTTCAGTTCCCTAACGTCTACATGTCATCTTTCGGAAACTGATCTGCTTGGAAGCAGCGTCTAAGCAGCTTGTCCTGTCCTTTCCCCTGTTTCTTATCCCAATCCTCCTGTCTCCACTTTATGAAAGAACGGCAGTGCTCTCAACTTGTCCCTAACAAGCACTGTTGTAACTGTTGAGAACGTGAATCAAACTACCACTTGGTGACACATTCTTTGCCATCCATGCGGCTTCCAATTATTTCAAGCCCATTGAAGGAAGACCTAAACCAGTTAACAGCTTATAAATTTTTGCCAGATAAGTCAGAGATCAAATGAGTATGAGACATTACTAAAATAAGACTCCTTTCCCATCTTGTAATTGTCACAAGTTTCCAGGCCTAACATATATGCAAACCCAAACATCACACACAGAACAAAAGTTCTCCATGAATGAACTTAATTTTAGCACAAAAATATTTATCTAGGGGCAAATAAACTCATTGCAAAAAATATTCTTGTCCAATGAATTTAAGAAATAGATTTCTAAGAAATATTAACTTTGTTTTTAATATTTTATTCATATGTGTAATGTTTTTTATTTTGATCAACTGGATACTACTAAATAAGTGTAATGATAACTCAATCCTGAATTTTTTTAATCCGTAGGAATGTATGGTCACAGGAAATGTTTGAATGAACATTTTTATGTATATACATATTTTTGTGCCCAAGAAATATGATCTTATGTTCCATAAAAGGTTTAAACATAAAATATATTACACTAGTATAAAATATTGTGGAAATAGCTATATGAGTTACAAAACAAAAAGGAACAATGTTAAATTTCTGACAGTTATAGATTGTTCAAGTCCATTTTAATGGATAATGGTGTGTACCCAGTTGTTTGATATATAGATACTATTGGATGAATTTAAAAAGATGACGAAGTACTTTTATTTTTAAAATTTATTATTTGTAATATGCTCTAAAAGTACACTCTTTGTGACCATTTAAACATACAGTGAACGTTTTTAGCTTTTAATATATAACTTTTTGAGGGAGTAAGTATATTAAAAGTTTTTTAATGGTCTAAGAAAGCAAAAAGTTTGATGAACACTGCCCCAATACAACAATTGTTAAATAATTTTCACACTGGAAAGCTTCCTTCCAGTGAAATCTTACAAAGAATCTCAATATATATAACAGATGTTCTTAGAACAGCTGTGTACCCCGTTCATCCCACACCTACCCTAACCCCAGCAGCAGCCCTTGAAGTATCTTCTTTGCATCTCTTAGAAAATAGCTTTCAAATAATTGTGCTAGTGTAACCTTTTATTTTACAGTTGGGAAGTAGTGGCTCAGAGCCAGTGAATAACTGAACTGTAACCAAACCCAAGTTATCTAACTTCAAGGCAAAAACATAACATAGACAATCACAAGATACTATTCTGCCCCCATGGTTCAACCCAGCCATTAATAAATCATTGAGAAATGAGTACTTAATATATAATTTCTTTGTTCTGTGTTTTTAAACACATTACTTTAAATATCTCATTGTGAAAGCTTGCATCAGAGAGCTCCTCTTTTCATTAAGGGGTTTAGGCAATCCAAAGGGTAGAGTAAGACTTGAACATTGTGTAATGCAAAGGAAAGGCAAATTTGATTAAGTCAATGTGTTAATTTTATAAAATGATTAAAGAAATGAAGTTTTACTACTGTTTAATCTGAGGTTTTGTATAAACTAGAGCAAAATGAGTAAATTAAGTGTAAACAGTATTTGGGTCCATTTTCAGGTTCTGGAGCATAAGCCCAATCTTTTTTAGTGTATAAGAATTACTGGACCCAGAAGTAATAGGGAAGATGAATATGGCTCTAATATCTTGCAACTGATGTTTGCAAAGCTTGATTATCTACTAATATTATCTACATAGATATATTTACTTAACACAATTCATTTCAACTATACCATAACAATTTTTTTAAAAATTCATTTCAAATAATTGAATTTAAAGACATCTATATGAAGATGTGAGAGTTTGACATACTCATTTCTTCATTGTTCAACAAGTCATGTTGATGTGTTGATATCTTATTGAAAAGGCTTTTTTTTCTGGTGGGAATTAAAGAAAAAAAAAAACATAGAAGCCCCTCTTCTGCCCACCCTTTAATACAATGTCATCCTAAGCTTAACTCTGCAAACAGAGAATTATACCATGGCATATGTTTCTGATTTATTATACCAGTACTAACTTGAAGTCTTCAGCTCTATCTGTAGAATAAAACATTAAATAGCAGGTTACTTTTTTCTTTTTGGCTGCATTGAGTCTTTGTTGCTACACGAGGGCTTTCTCTAGTTGTGACAAGCGGGGGCTAGTCTTTGTTGTGGTACATGGGCTTCTCATTTGTGGTGGCTTCTCTTGTGGAGCACAGGCTCTAGGCACGCAGGCTCCAGTAGTTGTGGCACATGGGCTCAGTAGTTGTGGCACACGGGCTTAGTTGCTCTGTGGCACGTGGGATCTTCCTGGACCAGGGATCAAACCTGTGTCCCCTGCAGTGGCAGGCAGATTCTCAACCACTGTGCCACCAGGGAAGTACCAATAACAGGTTACTTTGATCAACAAAGACAGTCAAATTAGTTAATCCCATTGCCTGCACAAATTGTCCATGGTTAATTGGATGCACACATACCAAATATTTCACTGGCCTTGATGTCAATATTTCCTGCCTCTGCCTTAGTTTGATGTCTACAGTTTCCTGGCCCTGATGTCAAGATTTCCTGCTGCTTCCTTAGTTTTATGTCTGCATTTACCTCTCTGACCTCTGCTACTACTTTCCTCCTTGCACACTCCTAGGCTCATTGGTCTCATTGCACTTCAATACTTCCAACCCACCATGCACCTTCCTGCTTCACAGCCTTTCATTTGTTGTCCACTTTGCCTAGAATATGTTTGTCCTAGATAAGTGCATGATTCACTCTCTCACTTTTTTCAAGACTGTTTTCCCAAAGTCTCTTTACCAATGAGGTCCACTGTTACTTTTATCCTGTTTTGTCCTTCTTTTGGACTTATTAATTACCATCAAACATACTATATAATTTCTTTGTTTTATACTGTATTCCCCTCTGTCCTCCAAATATAACTTCCACAAGGGCAGTAATATTTTTTATCTGAAGGAATAAATGAATCTTGATTTCAAATATGATAAAATGTAAAAAAACCAATTTCAAATATGATAAAATATTTAAAAAATACAGTATTCAGGGATACAGTAATATATAGCCATGGGACCTCCTGCCTATGGAGGATACTAGTTTAGGAAATAATAATCTAGGAAGAGGATAATAGTAACTATAAACAGAGGAATATTTTATAACATTTACTTCACATTGACAAGGATAATGAGAGAAAAAGAGAACTTGAATGAGTGCAGTCAATTCAGCACATCTGGATCCAACTCATTTTGTAAAATAAAACTCAAAAGAGGAATGCTGGGGGGACCTTCAAGATGGCGAAAGAGTAACACGTGGAGATCACCTTCCTCCCCACAGATACATCAATAATACATCTATAGGGCTTCCCTGGTGGCGCAGTGGTTGAGGGTCCGCCTGCCGATGCAGGGGACACGGGTTCGTGCCCCGGTCCGGGAAGATCACACATGCCATGGAGCAGCTGGGCCCGTGAGCCATGGCCGCTGAGCCTGCGTGTCTGGAGCCTGTGCTGTGCAACAGGAGAGGCCTCAACAGTGAGAGGCCCGCGTACCGCAAAAAAAAAAAAATCTACATGTGGAACAACTCCTACAGAACACCTACTGAACCCTGGCAGAAGACTTAAGAATGCCCAAAAGACGCCAGAGGGCGACCTACATGCAGAGGCGGGGCCAAATCCAAAGCTGAACCCCAGGAGCTGTGCGAACAAAGAAGAGAAAGACAAATTTCTCCGAGCAGCCTCAGGAGCAGAGGATTAAATCTCCACAATCAACTTGATGTACCCTGCATCTGTGGAATACATGAATAGACAACCAATCATCCCAAACTTGAGGCAGTGGACTTTGGGAGCAACTGTAGACTTGGAGTTTCCTTTCTGCATCTAATTTGTTTCTGGTTTTATGTTTATCTTAGTTTAGTATCTAGAGTTATTATCATTGGTAGATTGGGTTACTGATTTAGTTGCTCTCTTCCTTTTTTAAATATATATATATTTTTTTCCTTTTTCCCTTTATATGAGTGTGTATGTGTATGCTTCTTTGTGTGATTTTGTCTGTATGTGCTTGCTTTTAATATTTGTCCTAGGGTTCTGTCTGTCCTTTTTGTTGCTTATTTTAGTATAGTTTTTAGAGCTTCTTATCACTGGGGGATTTGTTTACTGGTTTGGTTGCTCTCTTCTTTCTTTCTTCTTTTTTATTACATTTTTATTTTTTTATTTTTAATGACATTTTTTTACTTTAATAACTTTTTTACATTACTTTATTTTATTTATTTATATATTTATTTTTCTCCCTTTTCTTCTGAGCTGTGTGGCTGACAGGGTCTTTGTGCTTCAGCTGGGTGTCCTCCCTGTGCCTCTGAGGTGGGAGAGCCGAATTCAGGATATTGGTCCACCAAAGACCTCCCGGTCTCACATAATATCAATTAGTGAGAGCTCTCCCAGAGACCTCTATCTCAATGCTAAGACCCAGACCAAGTCAATAACCAGCAAACTCCAGTGCTGGACACCCCATGCCAAACAACTAGCAAGACAGGAACACAACCCCACCCATTAGCAGAGAGGCTGCCTAAAATCATAATAAGTTCAGAGACAATCCAAAACACACCACTGGACACAGTCCTGCCCACCAGAAAGAAAAGATCCAGCCTCATTCACCAGAACACAGGCACCAGTCCCCTCCACCAGGAAGGCTACACAACCCACTGAACCAACTTTACCCACTGGGGGCAGACACCAAAAACAATGGGAACTAAGAACCTGCAGCCTTCAAAAAGGAGATCCCAAACAGAGTAAGTTAAACAAAATGAGAAGACAGAGAAAAACACAGAAGATGAAGGAGCAAGGCAAAAACCCACCAGAGCAAACGAATGAAGAGGAAATAGGCAGTCTACCTGAAAAAGAATTCAGAGCGATGATAGTGAAAATGATCCAAAATCTTGGAAATAGAATGGAGGAAATACAAGAAACGTTTAACAAGGGCCTAGAAGAACTAAAGAGCAAACAAACAATGATGAACAACACAATAAATGAAATTAAAAATCCTCTAAAAGGAATCAATAGTAGAATAACTGAGGCAGAAGAATGGATAAGTGACCTGGAGATAAAATAGTGGAAATAACTACAGTAGAGCAGAATAAAGAAAAAAGAATGAAAAGAATTGAGTACAGTCTAGAGACCTCTGAGACAACATTAAATGCTCCAACATTTGAATTTCAGGGGTCTCAGAAGAAGAGAGAAAGAAAGGGACTGAGAAAATATATGAAGAGATTATAGTTGAAAACTTCCCTAATATGGGAGAGGAAATAATCAATCAAGTCCAGGAAGCACAGAGAGTCCCATACAGGATAAATCCAAGGAGAAACATGCCAAGACACATATTAATCAAACTATCAAAAATTAAATGCAAAGAACAAATATTAAACGCAGCAAGGGAGGGCTTCCCTGGTGGCGCAGTGGTTCAGAGTCCGCCGGCTGATGCAGGGGATGCGGGTTCGTGCCCCAGTCCAGGAGGATCCCACATGCCGTGGAGTGGCTGGGACCGTGAACCATGACCACTGAGCCTGCGTGTCCGGAGCATGTGCTCTGCAACAGGAGAGGCCACAAGAGTGAGAGGCCCGCGTACCGCAAAAATAAAAAATAAAAAAATAAAAAGCAGCAAGGGTAAAACAACAAGTAACACATAAAGGAATCCCCAAAAGGTTAACAGCTGAACTTTCAGCAGAAACTCTGCAAGCCAGAAGGGAGTGGCAGAACATATTTAAAGTGATGAAGGAGAAAAACCTACAACCAAGATTACCCAGCAAGGATCTCATTCAGATTTGATGGAGAAATTAAAAGCTTTACAGACAAGCAAAAGATAAGAGAATTCAGCACCACCAAACCAGCTTTACAACAAATGGTAAAGGAACTTCTCTAGGCAGGAACACAAGAGAAGGAAAAGACCTACAGTAATAAACCCAAAATAATTAAGAAAATGGTAATAGGAATATACATATCGATAATTCCCTTAAATGTAAATGGATTAAATGCTCCAACCAAAAGACATAGACTGGCTGAATGGATACAAAAACAAGACCCATATATATGCTGTGTATAAGAGACCCACTTCAGACCTATGGACACATAAAGACTGAAAGTGAGGGGATGGAAAAATATATTCCATACAAATGGAAATCTAAAGAAAGCTGGAGTAGCAATTCTCATATTGGACAAAATGGACTTTAAAATAAAGACTATTACAAGAGACAAAGAAGGACACTACATAATGATCAAGGGATCAATCCAAGAAGAATATAAAACAGTTGTAAATATTTATGCCCCCAACATAGGAGTACCTCAATACATAAAGCAAATACTAACAGCCATAAAAGGGGAAATCGACAGTAACACAATCATAGTAGGGGACTTTAACAGCCCACTTTCACCAATGGACAGATCATTCAAACTGAAAATAAATAAGGAAACACAAGCTTTAAATGATACATTAAACAAGATGGACATAATTGATATTTTTAGGACATTCCATCCAAAAACAACAGAATACACATTCTTTTCAAGTGCTCATGGAACATTCTCCAGGATACATCATATCTTGGGTCACAAATCAAGCCTTGGTAAATTTAAGAAAATTGAAATTGTATCAAGTATCTTTTTCTGACCAGAATGCTATGAGACTAGATATCAATTAAAGGAAGAAATATGTAAAAAATACAAACACATGGAGGCTAAACAACACACTACTTAGTAACCAAGAGTTCACTGAAGAAATCAAAGAGGAAATCAAAAAATACCTAGAAACAAATGACAATGAAAACACAACGACCCAAAATCTATGGGATGAAGCAAAAGCACTTCTAAGAGGGAACTCTATAGCAATACAATCCTACCTTAAGAAACAAGAAACATCTCAAATAAACAACCAAACCTTACACCTAAAGCAATTAGAGGAAGAAGAACAAAAAACCCCAAAGGTAGCAGAAGGAAAGAAGTCATAAAGATGAGATCAGAAATAAATGAAAAAGAAATGAAGGAAATGATAGCAAAGATCAATAAAACTAAAAGCTGGTTCCTTCAGAAGATAAACAAAATTGATAAACCATTAGCCAGACTTATCAAGAAAAAAGAGGGAGAAGACTCAAATCAATAGAATTAGAAATGAAAAAGGAGAAGTAACAACTGACACTGCAGAAATACAAAAGATCATGAGAGATTACTACAAGCAACTCTATGCCAATAAAAGGGACAACCTGGAAGAAATGGACAAATTCTTAGAAAATCACAACCTGCCAAGACTGAACCAGGAAGAAATAGAAAATATGAACAGACCAATCACAAACACTGAAATTGAAACTGTGATTAAAAATCTTCCAAAATACAGAAGCCCAGGACCAGGTGGCTTCACAGGCGAATTCTATCAAACATTTAGAGAAGAGCTAACACCTATCCTTCTCAAACTCTTCCAAAATATAGCAGAGGGAGGAACACTCCCAAACTCATTCTATGAGGCATCCGTCACTCTGACACGAAAACCAGATGAAGATGTCACAGAGAAAGAAAACTACAGGCCAATATCACTTATGAACATAGATGTAACAATCCTCTACAAAATACTAGCTAACAGAATCCAACAGCTCATTTAAAGGATCATACACTATGATCAAGTGGGGTTTATCCCAGGGATGCAAGGATTCTTCAATATATGCAAATCAATCAATGTGATACAGCATATTAAGAAACTGAAGGACAAAAACCATATGATCATCTCAATAGAGCAGAGAAAGCTTTTGACAAAATTCAACACGCATTTATGATAAATACCCTGCAGAAAGTAGGCATAGAGGGAACTTTCCTCAACATAATAAAGGCCATATATGACAAACGCAGTGCCACATTGTCCTCAATGGTGAAAAATTGAAAGCATTTCCACTAAGATCAGGAACAAGACAAGGTTGCCCATTCTCACCACTATTATTCAACATAGTTTTGGAAGTTTTAGCCATAGCAATCAAAGAAGAAAAAGAAATAAAAGGAATCCAAATCGGAAAGGAAGAAGTAAAGCTGTCACTGTTTGCAGATGACATGATACTATACATAGAGAATCCTAAAGATGCTACCAGAAAACTACTAGAGCTAATCAATGGATTTGGTAAAGTAGCAGAATACAAAATGAATGCACAGAAATCTCTTGTATTTCTATACACTACTGATGAAAACTCTGAAAGTGAAATTAAGAAAACACTCTCATTTACCATTGCAACAAAAATAATAAAATATGTAGGAATAAACCTACCAAAGGAGACAAAAGACCTGTATGCAGAAAATTATAAGACACTGATGAAAGAAATTAAAGATGATAGAAACAGAGAGATATACCATGTTCTTGGATTGGAAGAATCAACATTGTGAAAAAGACTATACTACTCAATGCAATCTACAGATTTAATGCAATCTCTATCAAACTACCACTGACATTTTTCAGAGAATTAGAACAAAAAGTTTCACAATTTGTATGGAAATACAAAAGACCCCAAATCGCCAAAGCAATCTTGAGAAAGAAAAACGGAGCTGGAGGAATCATGCTCCCTGACTTCAGACTATACTACAAAGCTACAGTAATCAAGACAGTATGGTACTGGCACAAAAACAGAAATATAGATCAGTGGAACAGCATAGAAAGCCCAGAGGTAAACTCACACACATATGGTTACCTTATCTTTGATAAAGGAGGCAAGAATACACAGTGGAGAAAAGACAGCCTCTTCAATAAGTGGTGTTGGGAGAACTGGACAGCTACATGTAAAAGAATGAAATTAGAACACTCCCTAACACCATACACAAAAATAAACTCAAAATGGATTAAAGACCTAAATGTAAGGCCAGACACTATCAAACTCTTAGAGTAAAACATAGGCAGAACACTCTATGACATAAATCACAGCCAGATCCTTTTTGACCCACCTCCTGGAGAAATGGAAATAAAAACAAAAATAAACAAATGGGACCTAATGAAACTTCAAAGCTTTTGCGCAGCAAAGGAAACCATAAAGAAGAGGAAAAGACAACCCTCAGAATGGGAGAAAATATTTGCAAATGAAGCAAATGATAAAGGATTAATCTCCAAAATATACAAGCAGCTCCTGCAGCTCAATATCAAGAAAACAAACTACCCAATCTAAAAATTGGCAGAATGCAGCTCTATTTACAATAGCCCAGAGATGGAAACAACCTAAGTGTCCATCATCGGATGAATGGATAAAGAAGATGTGGCACATATATACAATGGAATATTACTCAGCCATAAAAAGAGACGAAATTGAGCTATTTGTAATGAGGTGGATAGATCTAGAGTCTGTCATACAGAGTGAAGTAAGTCAGAAAGAGAGAGACAAATACCGTATGCTAACACATATATATGGAATTTAAGAAAAAAAAAATGTCATGAAAAACCTAGGGGTGAAACAGGAATAAAGACACAGACTTACTAGAGAATGGACTTGAGGCTATGGGGAGGGGGAAGGGTAAACGGTGACAAAGCAATAAAGAGGCATGGACATGTATACACTACCAAACGTAAGGTAGATAGCCAGTGGGAAGCAGCCGCATAGCACAGGGAGATCAGCTCGGTGCTTTGTGACCGCCTGGAGGGGTGGGATAGGGAGGGTGGGAGGGAGGGTGACGCAAGCAGGAAGAGATATGGGAACATATGTATATATATATAACTGATTCATTTTGTTGTGAAGCTGAAACTAACATACCATTGTAAAGCAATTATGCAATAAAGATGTTTAAAAAAAAATAAATAAAAATTGGCAGAAGACTTAAATAGACATTTCTCCAAAGAAGATATACAGATTGCCAACAAACACCTGAAAGAATGCTCAACATCATTAATCATTAGAGAAATGCAAATGAAAACTACAATGAGATATCATCTCACACCAGTCAGAATGGCCATCATCAAAAAATCTACAAACAATAAATGCTGGAGAGGGTGTGGAGAAAAAGGAACCCTCTTGCACTGTTGTTGGGAATGTAAATTGATACAGCCACTATGGAGAACAGTATGGAGGTTCCTTAAAAAACTAATAGAACTATGATATGACCCAGGAATCCCACTACTGGGCATATACCCTGAGAAAACCATAATTCAAAAAGAGTCATGTACCAAAATGTTCATTGCAGCTCTATTTACATTAGCCAGGGCATGGAAGCAACCTAAGTGTCCATTGACAGATGAATGGATAAAGAAGATGTGGCACATATATACAATGGAATATTACTCAGCCATAAAAAGGAACAAAACTGAGTTATTTTTTGTGAGGTGGATGGACCTAGAGTCTGTCATACAGAGTTACATAAGTCAGAAAGAGAAAAACAAATACCGTATGCTAACACATATATATGGAATATAAAAAAAAAAGTCAGAAGAACCTAGGTCAAGAAGGGTATGAAGATGCAGGCCTACTAGAGAATGGACTTGAGGATACAGGGAGGGGGACGTGTAAGCTGGGATAAAGTGAGAGAGTGGGATGGACATATATACGCTACCAAACGTAACATAGACAGCTAGTGGGAAGCAGCCGCATAGCACAGGGAGATCGGCTCGGTGCTTTGTGACCACCTAGAGGGGTGGGATAAGGAGGGTGGGAGGGAGGGAGATGCAAGAGGGAAGCGATATGGGGACATATGTATATGTATAACTGACTCACTTTGTTATAAACAGAAACTGACACACCATTGTAAAGGAATTATACTCTAATAAGGATTTTAAAAAAAAGATGTGGTACATATATACAATGGAGTATTACTTAGCCATAAAAGGGAATGAATTTGGGTCATTTGTAGAGCCATGGATGGATCTAGAGACTGTCATACACAGTGAAGTAAGTCAGAAAGAGAAAAACAAATATCATATATTAATACATATATGTGGAATCTAGAAAAATGGTACAGATTAACTGGTTTGCAGGGCAGAAATAGAGACACAGATGTAGAGAACAAATGTATGGACACCAAGGGGGGAAAGTGGCTGTGGGGGGTGGTGGTGTGATGAATTGGGAGATTGGGATTGACATATATACATTAATATGTATAAAATAGATAATTAAAAAAACCTGCTGTATAAAAAATAATATTTAAAAATTAAAAAAAATAAAATGTATTGTGTATTATTAGCCTAGTAGCAGCACAGAAATTCAGTTCACAAAACCACTTTAGATTAAGGCATCATAAAAAATGAACTTGTCAATGCCAGTGCTGAGAAGCAACCCAAATTTACTTTTACTGTGGGCTCCAAATTTTAAGGTGGCTGCATGCAGTTTAGTAAGATAACTATATTGTTTGCTATGTAAATTCTTATATGGTGTTAATTACTTGTAAGTATGCTAATCTTCTCCATTAGAATGCTCTCTCATCCCATTTTCACTTCCCAGGCCTGACCTAAATTTTGGGACATTGATGATACATATGAGTAAGGGAAAAATGGCAAACTACCTTTACCCTTATATTTAGGCTCACATATTCTTTTCTTAAAGTATAGTCTGAAAAGCTCATTGAAGTATATGTAGCTTGCTGTGAAAGTGTTACTCTGCCTTAAATATGATCCTGCAAAAATTCAAAGGAGCTCTTCCAAATAAGGATAAGTTCATCAGTAGCAGATAGAGAATGAAAACCCAGAGTCAAGTAGGAAAGTGTAAAATTCAGATAAAGTGATTTTTTTCAATGAAGACAAACAGCTGCTCTCAGAAGCAGATTGTATTTCCAAGTGGCAGAAGGGCTACTGTTCTAATAATGCCAACACATGGCCAACATATTCTTGGATTAAAAACTACCACCTCAGAGAAGGAGCTGTCAAATTAAAGAACCAAACTTTACCTGTTTAAAAAGACCAATCACAGAATGCGCATTAATGGACCCAGATCCAAGTAGCTTAGCCCCACCTGGCTGGGAGTAGGAAAAAATTAGAATGAAGCCAAAAGCTGGGTTCATGTCAGCAATCATTCAATGCCCTACTGCGTGCCTAATGTTGTGTTTGCTTGTAGTAAGCAGCTATACTTCCTGCCCTGCCACGTTCGCCCTTCTCCTTCCTATCTGGTATTTTCTATATTTTTTTATTAGTTAACAATTTTCCAGAATTGGGTTCCAGTTCTCCCTGCCTCCACTTTCTCCTATTTTAATCATTCTTTCTTTTTTTTATTGAAGTATAGTTGATTTACAATGTTGTGTTAGTTTCAGTTGTACAGCAAATTGATTCAGTTATACATATACATATATCCCCTCTTTCTTAAATTCTTTTCCCATATAGGTCATTACAGAGTATTGAGTAGACTTCCCTGTGCTATATAGTAGGTCCTTATTAGTTATCTATTTTATATATAGTAGTGTGTATATGTCAATCCCAATATCCCAATTTATCTCCCTCACCCCCCAGTAACAATAAGTTTATTTTCTACATCTGTAACTTTATTTCTGTTTTGTAAATAAGTTCATTTGTACCATTTTTTTAGATTCCACATATAAACGATATCATATGATATTTGTCATTTAATCTTTCATTTTATTTTTCTTTTAACATCCAAATGTGACCTCACATATACCCTGCTTTAACCATTCAGTGACTCTGCCTACAAATATAAGCTTCTGAAGCCAGGGGTTTTGTTCTCAGCTGTATCTCTAGTGACTAGAAAATTGATTGCAATTAGTAAGCATGGAACAACCATTTATTTAATGAGTTAACTACTTTGTTGTCACAGTAACAAATTATCCTTCACTTGGCAGGATAATGTCTTTCACAATCTAGCCCTAAACCACCTTTCCAGGCTCTTTTCCCATAATCTCTTCTGTCCAATACTCTCTATGCTCTAACTTACTCTCACTGTACCAATAATGCACCATGTTGCTAGAGGCTGCCCACAGTTCCTTGCCACATAGGCCTTCCCAACATGGCCACTTACTTCGTCAAGAAAGCAAGGAGAGTTTTTATAGTGAGTTGGCTACCAAGATGGAGTCATATGATGTGACATTATCACAGGAGTGACATCCATCACTTTTGTCATGTTCTTTTGGTTAGAAGCAAGTCACAGGTCCTGCCTATACTCAAGGAGAGGGACTTATAAAAAGATGTGAGTACCTGGAAGTAGGTATTAGGCTTCATTAGGGTCTCTATGCAATGGTGGCCTTGTAGCTGAGTGAATGGTGATACTGTTTACTAAGATTAGGAACAAATGAGGACATACCAAGTTTATAGTGGGGCTAACAGAAGGATGGGTTTGAAGCTCATGAGTTCCCTAATGGGAATCTTGAATTTGAAGAGCCCCTGAGGCATCCATTTACAGATGTAGAGTGGGATATATAGATCTGAAATCTGGAATAGAATTTCAGGCTGGAGAAATAAATTGAGAAGGTTGTCAGCATATATTGGCCACTGAAGTATGGGAGTAGAAGAGATCACAGAGGGAGAAGAAGTCCGTGTCCAAAAGAGCTTTAGTATTTAAGGCCCCTGAAAAGGAGAAGTATTCATAACACAAATATTTATTCAGTGTCTATTATGTGTCAGGCACTGTGTTAGGTGTTGTCAACTACGAATTGGCACTCACCATTGGCACTTGCCATCTATCGCTACAAGGATTAAATCAGGTGCTGCTGCAGCTGCTGACTTTCAACACCCCTGAAAGCAGTTCAGGGTGGAGAGCAGAAATGAGGCACTCTGTGCTATGGGAAAAACTGGCAGAACAGGTCTTCAGATAGACAATTTCAGGAGCCGATTTTATGAGCCCAATTCTTGCATCTCCTCATATCTAGAAAAGCACTAAAAGCCTTCATGGTGACATCTGCTCCTCGTGACTAGCAGTAACCTGCACGAGACTAGCAGAAACCTTCTGTAAAAATATATGCTTGATTGCATGTATTCCCCCTTCACCAAAATAATATATATACTGACCTTCCCCCCTGCCTCTTTGGAGCAGTTTCTCAGAGCTATCTGGGATGCTGCCTCCCGGGCTATAGTCCTCATTTTGCCCCAAATAAAATTTAACTCGCAACTCTCACATTGTGCATTTTTTTAAGTCAACAGTGTTGTCCAGTATAGGTGTCTTGAGCTCAGAAGAGATGTCTAAGCCGGGACAATAAAAAGACTGTAAATTCTTTTTGAACCAGGACCATATCTTAGTCATCACTGTATCTAAAAACATAGAATAATTACTTGCATGTAGTAGATGTTAAATCTACTATGAACTAAGGAATTAATTTCATTTACCTGTCATAAACACACACACACAGACACTTATATTCATACATTAGTCCTAGGAATAAGAAGATAGTTCTAAATTGTGGTTCTTCCTCATCCTCTTTAAGATATTTAAACAGACTTTTTCCAGATTACAGAGTTAACCTTTCAGATTTAACCTAATCACAAACTTCATATTATAAAGAATAAAAGATACAATGCTGTAAAATCAATAAAATAACTCACTATGGCAAACATAAAAATATTACTTCCGATACAAGCTTTGTGCAAACATAATTCTTTCTGGTTTTCTGTAACTTGTATGGTGGCAAAATTCAATATGTAATTAGAAATCAACAGTTTCTCTTAAAGTTATATAGTCCGGAGGACATTTTTGTTACTTAACCGGGAAATGAATGTAGGTTACTGGGCAGTGACTGACTAGAAGCTAAAGAATGAAGAAGTTAAAAAAAATACTTGCTTAGTTCTTTCACTGAAAATATGTCTGAAGGCAATACATATGCTCAAGAAAATTCACTTAAAAGTAATTCTAGATGAGTCAAAAATAGTAGAAGAGACAGCTAAGCCAGAATAGTGCTTTAAATTAATTGTTTTCTTTACATAACTGAAAAAGATAATTTCAATAGTTGGAACGCCTCAGAAAATTGTGAATGAAAAATGCTCACAGCAAACAAAAATATTAATTCCTAATGTATAGAGAACTAGAGGAGGCAAATAAAACTTGCAGATCAGTAACTCAGAAGTAAGTGAAAGAGTAAGCCTCAAAAAGTCAAAATAAACTGATCTTTTTCTACATTGAATATTGAAATCTCATGGAATTCAGACCTTGTCACTTTACCCTGTTTAAATGCAGTTTGATGATACGTAAATAGATGTGTCATAACAATGAAAGATTATGTTTGACAACTTTTTGGGAGTAAGGGCTATGTCTTAAGAGCTTCATGAAACGCTTAGTTGACACATACCACTATATGTTTCTCCCCATGCAATGCAATACAATATTCCTTTAAAAAGTAGATAAATCTTTCAGGCTCATAGTGTTTTATCTAGCACTTCACGAGCAGTGTTTTCGGCAAGTTAAATAGAGAAATTATATTTTTCTTATTTCTATATATAGCATATGGTTGGTGGGCTTGTTGATTTCATGTGAGCTACCATAAAATTTATTCTTCCTCTCTTTAATTTAGGCATATTTTTATTGCTTTTTTGGTTATTTCTAAGGACTGTCACTTCCTTAGACTTCACTGTTTGCTCCCTCCCTCACTTTTATCAAGAGAAATATCAGCTAACTTTCTTTTCGAGTCATTTTTGCCGCAATGAAATCACAGTTTAGTTTATGGGAATTATAGCATAGGTGTCAAAACAAGGAGGAGAGAATAGTAAAGCCCAGCAGAAATGCAGATGCTGAGACTGGTTGCCCACGTTCATAAGCCATCATTTAAGTGTTAATCATGACCTATTGTGGACTTTGTAGAGTCTCACAAATTGCTGAACTTTAAATTAATATATTAACTAATGTTCCAGAAAGTCACAGCTGACTGAAATTCTATTAAAGAAGTAGATGAACTGATAGGTACAAATAGATATGGAGAGAGAATTTTTGTTGATTTTAGAATACAACTCTCTAGAAAAGAGTATATTCTATGATGAATTAAACAAAAATGGATCATAATATTTTAGTTTAAAAATTGAACTCTCATGTTAGGCACTAGAAATGAGTTCACAACTACCAGTCACTAGGAGAGTTTTCCTTTAAAGAGAAAATGAATGGGAACATGTGATGTATTTTTAATGCACTAACAGAACTGAGTATTATTATTGAAGGCTGGTTGGCTGGGAAGCTAAGACATGAACATAGATAACACACAAGGCATTATGACAAAGCTTCACAAAATGCCATGAGAACACAGGAAAATGAGACAGTTCTGATTGACGATGTTGAAAAAGTCTTCAAGAAAGACAGCTATTTGGGTGGGGCTACATATGATGTGTAGAAATGGGAGTAACAGCATCCTGGAAGGAGAGAACTTTGTGAGCAAAGGTAGGAAGTTAGAAAAGTATACACCTCAAACTATTCAATGTGGTTGGAGCATAAAGGGTAGAGCATGGGAAGTAATGGAAGACAAAGGCTACACAGGCAATATGAAGTTGAATTATAATTTAAATCATTTCTACCCTTTACCAATTGAGCAAACTTGGATAATTTACTTAATTATTTTGAGTCTCAGTTTCCCTATCTTTAAAATGGGGCTAATAGAATTTTTTTAAAGCACAGTTGATTTACAATATTATGTTAGCTTCAGGTGTACAACATAGCAATTCACTTTTGGGTTTTTTTTGCATATTATACATAGTCCATTATAGTTTATTACAAGACATTGCATGTAATTCCCTGTGCTATACAGTAAATCCTTGTTGCGTATCTATTTTATGTATAGTAGTTTGTGTCCATTAATCCCATAGTCCTAATTTGTCCCTCCATCCCCCATCCCCTTTGGTAGAATTTCTTTAATATCAACACGAAGAATGCATATGTTGTCCCTAGCATTATTTCTTTCACAAAATAGGCAGTGAGTAAGGTACTACTTACCCATTTCTTTAGTTTTCTGTCCTGAAGCAATACTGTATCTAGTTATAATTTATACATATACAACCTACTCTGCAAAATATATAATTCTGAAAATTTCTATGTGTACATACACATTTTGTAACTAATGTTGCATTTAAAATATGCCCCTGTGACAAAACTATAATTCAAAAAGATACACACATCCCTAAGTTCATAGAAGCACTATTCACAATAGCCAAGACATGGAAACAACCTAAATGTCCATGAACAGATAAATGGGTAAAGAAGATGTGGTACATATATACAATGGAATACTACTCAGCCATAAAAAAGAATGAAATAATGCCATTTGCAGCAATATGGGTGGACCTAGAGATTATCATACTAAGTGAAGTAAGTCAGACAGAGAAAGACAAATATATGATATCACTTATATGGAATCTAAAACATGGCACAAATGAATCTATCTACGAAACAGAAACAGACTCACAGACATAGAGAACAGACTTGTGGTTGCCAAGGGGTATGGGGGTGGAAGAGGGATGGACTGGGAGTTTGGGGTTAGGGTTAGTAGATACAAACTATTAACATATAGAATGGATAGACAACAAGGTCCTATTGTATAGCACAGGGAACTATATTCAATATCCTGCAATAAACCATAACAGAAAAGAATATAAAAAGAATGTATATATGTGTGTAACTGAGTCACTTTGCTGTACAGCAGAAATTAACACAACACTGTAAATCAACTATACTTCAGTAGAATAAATAAATATGCACCTGTGGATCAGTATTTAAAGAAATAATATAGAAAAAACTTCAAAAAAGAGAATAACTTCACCCCACTTCACTTCCTCAATTTTCCCCATTCCATAAATCCAGATTTTCAAACACCATGTTTTCTTAATGCGGTGTATACCTATATGAACTTGCCCTCCAAACAAACTTTGACCTCAGAGACGTGTATGCAAATTCAGTATTACAGCCTAGAATTTGCTTCCTTATTAGAGATGTGTGATCAAAGGTTCAGTTTTTTTTTCTTAATTTTTATAAAGGTTCAGCTTGTAGCCACCACCAGGATACATCACTGACTACCAGTGAGAGATAAAAGAACTGGGACAGTGTGAATTTCTATATATCCATATCACTGACAGGAGAAAGAAAACGTTAGCAGGCATAGCATAGTATGTGTTGAGTTTTTTCTTGTAATGGAAAAGTGAATATTGACATTTTCACACTTAGGAGAACTCAGGCAAAAGAACCTAGTAACCTGCCTGGGATTCAGCTTGGTAAGTCACTTTGAAAACACATCTAATGTGTCCCTTAGAGTGGCCATGGAAAGATGGCTTAAGACAATATCCAAAATGAAGTTACTGAAACTCTGGAAGACTGAAACCTAGAGGCAGGGCAGTACAGCCCAGGCTATATTAGAGGCACCAACTAGCTCTGAGGATTAAACGTGGTAGCACTACACTTACCTCATTTGCAACTTCGATTTCTTGACCCAATAAGTATTGGGTGAAGGAAGGGTGAAGAAATGAGACTAACTTGGTATTCAACTTGCTGAGAGGATGAAAGAGAAATGTGGGCTTGAGGAAAATAGGTGCTAAAATGACACCTCTAATTGTACTTTGTTAGAAACAATCATATAAAGGAGATTTCAGTGCTCAGTCCATGTGACTCAGGGAAACCTGAAGTACTTGAACTGTGGAGATAATATATTTGTTCAGAAGGAGAGTTTGCAAAATGTAGCCTCCAATTGGGACTGAGGTTGTAACTTAGATAACAAAGTACATGCCTTAAAACGATTTGGCCATCTCCGTATAGTGTAGAGGATTATAGTGTTTTGAATGTTAGAAACACCAGACTGACTTTTACATTGGATGGATGGATGGATGGATGGGATGGATGGATAGAGATAATGCTTTACCATTATGTCACATCATAATGCACTCCCACAGCTATTATCTTCTCTTGTTATTTCATGCTGGTTGGGAAGGATCTATATTGGTATTGTCATTTTACAAATGAGAAAAAGAAATGGGTAACTTTTCAACAGTTACATAGCTATTAAGTTGTACATATATCCCAGTTACTACTGCTGTGAAGCTAACGACCTTAAAACTGAGTGGCTTAAAACCACAACTATTTTATTACATTTTACATACTATAGTTAAGGAATTTAGGTAGGTCTCAGCTGGATAATTCTTCTGCTCTTCATGGCATTGACTGAGGTCAGTTAGTTGTACTCAGCTGGAGGAAGCCATGGTCTGTAGGTCCAGGACTGCTTTACTCACATTCTTGACACCTTAGAAGGGATGACTGGAAGATACCTGAGGTCATCTGGGACTTTTGACCGAAGTGTCTACATGTAGCCCCTCCAATATGTTAGTCTCAGGAAAATAACACTTCTTTTACTGTGGTTTGCTCCCCTAGAGGGTTCAAAGAGAAGCAGGCAGAAGATGTCTGACCTTTTCTGAACTAGCCTTGGAAGTCACAGAGCGTACATTCTGCTACATTTTTAGCAATTACAAGGAAATTATATCACCTACCAGGTTTGAAAGGAAGGGAAATTACACTCTGCCTCTTGATTGGAGTGTGTCAAATTGTAAAAGAGAAATTTCATGGGCCTTCTTTAGGAAATACAATGTGTTTAAGTGCCAAGACTAAAACTAGTGTCTCATAACTCTTAGACTTTCCTAAGTTCTTAAATTTCTATGCTTCATATAAGTGTAAGTGTGTAATCACAGACACATGCATAGACATAGACTGTGACAAACAATGTCCACATTTCACTGTATTTGTGAAATGAGTAGATGAATGAATGTGTGAATACTGAATGTGGGAAAAGTATATGTAGTACATAATTTCCATTTTCTATATAAAAGATGATCATTGAAATTTGTATTCTCATCAGTTTAATTATAGCTACTTTCAGTTGCATTTTAGGAATTAGTTTGGCTAGTCCTGATTGATACTTCCATGCAATAAGCAGAAATAAATTATAATTCTAGAAAGTGGATAATGATTGAGTGCCTCTGCATACAAATAGTCCAAGCATTAAATCTAGGCTGGGGTTCATTTACAAGGTAAAGATTTTAATGAATAACCTCTATGACCTTGTATAAGTGGTTGTGTCACAGTTTTCCTCAAAGATACATGTGTCTATCTGTACTATGGGGTCCTCTATGGATTCCCACTTTTTCCTTTATCCTTGGTTGTGTATTATGATTTCACAAATACATAGTAATTAGCTTTGTATAGATTTTAAAGTTGTCTCCTAAACCAAATGAGAAATACCTGGAAGATAGCCCAGCTTCATTCATGGTGAGAAGAGAAATATATATCCTATCTTTCCTTCTAAGTATCTTTTTTCCTTGGCTAAAAACATTCCATTTTTAAACTAAAAGTAAGTGATGGACTGGGGACAATACTGAAATAATTTACAATAAGCAGGTGTGTGAATACAATGATTTGTTTTAGGGAAGAATTTGTCATTTGCGGTGAAAGGGGTATTTTCTAGGAGGAATAATTTAACTTGGCCTACATCCAAAATGCATGTTCTTATACTAAGAACAAATATGTCAGTTTCACAAGTGAACAATGGTCATCTTTCAAGTGCACTAGAGAAACTCAGTTTCAAAAAGGCATACATAGACAATGAATATGCTTCTTGATTAATTTGCTACAGTTAGGGTCTTTGAGGCTTATAATTCATCCAGATGAAGCACCACTGAGTCAAACTTTTATTTACAGCTCATTTTGGCCCTTGATATACAGTACAGTGGTCAGCCTGTTTGCAAGAGGAATGAAAATTTTAGCTTATGAAACTTTTATGACACTGAAAACATTGGATTCCACGATCTCAAATTTCTAAGCCATGAATTTCTAATATCCAGGGGGAACATGGCATGGGGGGAGGGGTGATTTAGCATTCATGGTCCTCAACCCCTATTTTTCCAGATAGGGAAACCAGCTCCAAGAGAAGTGACAGTCTAATAATATATAGCTACTCTGAACCACAAATAGAACCCATGTTTCCAAATTCATACTGGGCTTATCTCAAGTCTGCCCAAACTATACAACCTTTTGAAACCTGTTAACTTTTTCATTTTAATAGAGTGATCTCAGTCACAGTAACATGGATTTCAATAATATAATAATAATGTTTAAAATAAGAAAACACTGCATTGTGAAGTATATTTTGACATATATTTTGTCAGTGTTTTGTTTGTTTTAGGTTTTGGTTAAAACTGTGACCCAGGCTTGTAGTATTCTTTTCTGTCTACACTGTACCATTAGAAGCATGAATGTCAGTGACCTAGGCAGCGTGAGACAGATGAGCAGCTGGCAAGTAGAACATATGACAAGAATTATTGAACTGCACCAGACCAGGGAGGATTCACCAAGAGGAGAATGATTATGAGGCAGCTTCCAGGTGCTCCAACTCTTTACCTACTAGTAGTAGAGTGTGGACTTACTTGAATATTTATTCAACAAAATATATTCTAAGTTTGCGTCTCACAGATACTTTTACATGAGGATATTACAGGAGAGCTTCCTAAAAATATTGTTATAAACAATTTTGCATTTTTCTGATTACAAAAGTAATAGCTATTTACTGTAAACTTAAAAATATACATATACTCACAATAATAAGTAAAATTTAGTTGTTAAGCTCAATCATATTTTGGAGCCTTTATTTCCAGTCTTTTTATAATATATACATAGAAGTGTGCACATACACACATATGTGCATAAACACACAACATTTATATATCATTAAAAATTCATAGCCTGCTGTTTTTGACCTAATATTACATAATGAGTATTTTCCAGGTCATTGGGAATTCTTTCTAAATAATATTGTGATGACTATGTAAAAGTCTGTAATATGGATATCACAGGTTCTTTAACCATTGTTCTGTTGAATATCTAAGTAATTTCCAAATTTGCTATTATGAATAATGTAGTGAAAATTTTGGTAGATTAGTTATTTTTTTATGTTTCTGATTATTTCTTTAGGTAACTTCTTAGACATTGAACTATTCGATCAAAGGATATCAGTAATTTGAAGCTTTTCACACATATGGCCAGTTTGCTTTTCCCAAATTGTTGATGGCGTTTGTGACATTTCTAACTGGGCTTAACTTTGTGGCTCAAATTGCAAGCTCAGGAATTAAGGTGATTTGCTTGCATTTTCAGTATGCTTCCACTAGCTCTGCTCTGGATCTTGTGGGCTAAAGAGCCAGCTTTCAGCCATAGGCCATGGTTAACTGCATGATTTTTTAGTAATAACTTTTTTATTATTTTAGATTGATAATTCCTTTTTTTCTAACAATTATGCACAAGGCATTAAGAAACACCATATTACAAAGGATGCTGCCCAACTCAAGTATATCTTAAATGAATGAATTCACAAAGCAAGTTTCATACTTTTCCCCCTACTTCTTGATAATGAATTATAATTTAGCACTTCATGTTCAAACACAGAAGACAAGTTCAAGTATTAAATTTAGGCTTGAGCTTGGCATCCCCAAATTTTACTGAGTGACTTTGCTAATTATAGCTCAGTTTAAACCTGATTTTATCAAGACATGATGAGGAGGCTTCCTTCTAACACACATTGAATCTCCTTATAAGAACTTGCAGAAGCATAATTAAATCCTAGAATTTCTGCTGCTTCACTGTGTGAATTTCTCCAACTTTTCTTTCTCTAGAAAAGACACTACATACTTAACTGTCTTGCAAATAAAATAGGCTGATAGACCCAATTGCAGCCATTAGTTTGCCTTTCCCAAGGGCCTTTCCAACTCTAAAAGGAAAAAAGAAAAGTAATATGCATGAAGTATGCACCAGACGATCTCCCCTACATTAGCTCACCCTTAAGAGTCTCCTGAAAAGTAAGGATTATCGCACGTCTGTCAGAAGAGGAAACTGAAGGGTTGAGATTTTGAAGTCACCTCTCCAAAGACACTCAGATAGTAAGCAGCAGAATGTCTGACTCCCCAAGCTGTTTTTTGATGCACGACTGCATTAGGTCTTTAAGGCCCTAACACTGGTTTTCTTCTCAGCTCTCAAGTCCTCTTTCTTTGGAGGTCTATGAACCAGAAATAGTGTAGAGGTTTTACAGCCACACCATGCATCTCTCCACTGTCTGCTGCTTGACCACCAAGTGAGCTTTTCCAAACTGCTATTCCCTTCATCTAACTGTCTTGTCATGCCTCAGTGGGGTTTCAAAACTGATAAAGTAATTGATAAAGTAAAATGGTTATAGCACAGCACTGAAATAGAGAATATGGTGGGGTTCAAATCATTTTTCTTGCCTATTTTCTCCAGAGCTAGGGTTGTTAAGAGAGTGGAAAAGAAAGAAAAAAAATGCAGCTTCATTTTTATCTTTTACATATGAATTCAGCTTATAGATTGAGAACACGTGTGAATCTGTATGTCTCAGGGAACCCAAAGAATGCTAGATCTGCTTACTGTGCACTTGACATCTGTTCTAAACATCGTTCCTATTGTTTGATGAATATGAACTCATGCATTAGGACAGACATAGACCTTCATACCATAGAGAAAATTACTTCTAAACATGATAATATTGTAGAATTTACCTTCTTACAGATAGTGACATTTCCATTATTGTTTAAGATCTGGAATAAATATATAATTTACTTCTTTCCCACCTTCTTTGTCTCCTTTTTTTCATCCTCCACATTTCTTTGTTCAACAAATATATAGTAAGTACCTATTATGTGGCAGGCCCTGTGCCGGGGGTTGAGAACAGGGAGGTGACTAAGAATGCCTTTTACCATGTCTCGTTTCATGTGAACAATAACAACTAGAATTTGTTTAGAACTTGAAAAATTATAATTAGCAAAGTCATTTAATCTTGATAACTTCAAGAAGGAGGTATCATTATGCTCATATTATCAATGAAGAAACTAAAGTTCAGAGAAGTACAATGGCTTGCCCTAGGTCACACAGCAAGTAAGAGCTGGAACCAGATTAGAATGCTGATCTAATTCCAATGTCTGTGCTGAATTATTATGTACAAACAATAGCCTTTATTTCCCTTTCTGTCATAATGTGTTTTGATTTTACTTATTTAGGTAACTTAACAGACATAGGAGTTTAGGCATAGAACATTAGATTTAGAAAATGCAGAACTTCTAAGAAAGATTACATTCATGTTTTTAATTATAAAAATAAACAAATTAAATCACTTATTAGACATAAATAAATGAAATAAAGAATAACAAGAAGAATAAAGTAACTTATTTCAATTGAGCAAACATTTATTACCTCCTGTGGGCAAAACACCACTGGGAATATAAAGATTAAAAAGGCATGGACCCCCGTGTCCTGGAACTTGCAGTCTAATTGGGGAGTCAGAGATATATAAATGATTCCAGTAATAAAGCCAATGATTATAAATGCTGTAATAGATGTTGAGAAAACATGCTGTGGGATTCGGAGGAATAGAGACATTAGGTCTCCACAGGGAAAACTGAATTCTATTTTTTGAAAGGCATTAGACTTAATGTGGATTTTAAAGAAAATAAATACTGATTGAATAAACTGAGGGAACGCACTGAGAAGAGGGTGAATGGTTTGAGCAAAGGTTGATCACAGTGGTTTCAAAACTGTTTTGGTTCAATGTCACCAATCTGCAGATGGTTAAAGATGGCAGAATGACCAAACCTCTTCATCTCATCTTCCAAATATGACCACATGAAAATGAGGATGAACACTAAAACCCATTAGTAGGCAAGAGACAATAACAGATTTATTGCAGATGGAAAGCTTTGGAGGATGGGGTCTGGGGAAGCAGAGAAGGAGAAGCTGAAGCATAGAAACTCATGTGCACAAGGATCTCATCCAGTAGAACCCCAGAGAAGCTCGTGACTCTGATATTGAGGGTTGGATGACTGGGAAATTAATAGTAAACATGCCACCTGATCAGTCAAACATCCTTTTACCTTTTCCTTGAATTATGATATTCACCATAGCCAAGCACATACTGCTAGGAAAATTTTAAAAAGCAAGGGTTCTCTTTAAATAAATTAAATGGCCCCAAAACAAACTTCTCTTTGTTCTGGCAGTAATGCATCAGCTAGTTTAATAAACTAGTATTCATCAAATCCTGCCCAATTGCAGAAAGAAAGAGGCACAGGACTAAAATCAGTGAGATTAAAACAAAGTCCACATAAGAAAGAGGTCGTCTCCTAATATTACTCACATATTTGGCTCCTGGAATGCCGACAGCCAATTGTATAAGCTGTAGGTGACTTAACAACTCGGTGTGAATTGGGCATGCCGCTAAACCTCCCCAAGACTTATTTTTCTGATCTTTAAACTGGGAACTATAAAACTCACTTGTTTATTAAAGTAACTTGATTCAGTATGATAAATATTTATTGAGAATGTATCATATGCTGCTATAACATGGAGAAATGGGGGTGGGGGGACAGGGATACATAAATTCTGAGTCTCTGATCATTAGAAATATTATACAATATTTTAAGAAAGTGATGTTATACATATCAAAATACAGCATATGAATAATTCAGAAACATTTTAAACTAACAGGTTTTCTAACAGTCCAGAGGTGATTGTATCTAAACTAGGATTTGAGCTCGGTCTTGATGCTTGGTGTAGGATTTAATGTAGATGACAGATTATATGAAAAAAAAATCAGAGATAGAAACATGCCAAGTGAACTTAGAAATTAGCGTGAATGAAGCAGAGGTTTCAGAAGTAAGAAAATCACTGGGAATCGGTTTTAAAAGGTAGATTAGTGAATGTGAGCCCATTATGTATTAAATTCAGACCCAAACACAAAATTTTTCCCACAGTTACTAGAAGACTGACTGCAGCAGAGTAGGGTTTTGCATGATGAGGAACCTTTTAATAAGTAGGTTTGAGTAGACTTCAAAGATTTGGTGGATCAATCAATATCAATAAATTAGTCCCTTATATTTGAGCAAACTCTCCTAAAGTGCCTACCCATTTGTCTTAATATGAAGAATTATTTTCAGAATGTTAATAATAGTTAGCATTTATCAAGTGTGTCAACAAACTTGGCCCTCAAAACAGCTTTTCCCCATCCACTGCTGTAGCACAGAGACCCTGTGAAATGCTCCCTTCTACAGTGGGTACCACTGATCCACAGTCTCACCAGACTTCAACTTCTTGTTCATTCAAACTATGCATTCATTCCATCTTGCCTATCCCCTTTTGCAGGATCACTACTAAGAGAGCTTTTCTAGCCTCTCTGCTCTTTGATTTGAAGCTCTGGTTTAGTTCCTAGGCCTCCAACGTGGCTTCACTAAGGGTATTCTAGTATTTTTTCCCCTTTGTCCCATGCGCAGTTCCTACTCTCAGCCCAGAAAGAGCCCTCCTTCCTCCCTTTGCTCGTGGACATTCAAACACCGACTACTTTCTTAGTTAACGCTAGGCCCTCCGCTAGGTGCTTTATGCAAGTGATTGGTATTCATCTTCACAACAGTCATGTGACATCAGTTTTATCACTTCCATTTGTCAGATGAGGAAATGAAGGTGCAGAGAGATGAGTTAACCCTTTGCCCAATCACAGTCAGGAAGAAACAGGATTCCAAGTGAAGTTTGCCACACTCCAAAGCTGGACACTTCCCAATTCATCACACTGCTTTTACCTTTGGGGTTTTCTTAACCATGCAACTCTTCCGATTTTAAAGATACTGATCAGAGTTGCCTCACTAGCCCAGTAGGCAGTGTGTCAGTCTCCTAAAGATACTGATCTGTTGTCTTGTCCTCAGGTTAAGCCACTTCAGTCACTTCAACTACCTATCTTGGAATACGATTTCCTGCAGGCTCCCTATTTAGTTACTCTCCTCTGGCCATGATCCACTATGACTATTTTATTTATATGCAGAGATAGATATATTTGGCTCTCTATATTGTGATTTCTGGGAAACATAATATTGACTTTGCTAAAATAACAGTGCTAGCAATTGTACTTGGTAACACCAGTATGGCTTATCTAAGGCATAGAATGGTAATTTGGGACTCTGAGTAAATAAAGAATATTCTAATGTAAGCATCATTCCCTTTAATGTTACCTTGGTTGCTGTGCTTTGGAATCCTTGGGAAGGGAAGCAAATAGATAACATATAGGATACTACATGGCATTAAAGACAAAATGTGCTATCAACAAAGACTGCATATTTTAAAGCAGGGTAAAGGAGGCAATTTTCTTTAAAAGCTAATAATTTGCTACTAACTACTAAGGGAAGAAGCTGTTCCTTTGTTGGTCCTTCTTTGTTGCCAATCTATTTATCTAAAATTGCAAGTGTTTAAATAAAATTAAATACAAAAGTGTTCAGGAATACCTTTGGATTTAAAATCTGAAAGATAGATCCAAATATATGCAATGATTTTTGCCCTGCAAGGTCACCCTATAATTTTTTATTTTAATTGAAAAGAAAGAGTCAGACTATTGAGGTGCCTCCACTAGGCAAAGTCTCTTTGGAAATTTTGCCATAACTCACGGCACACAGCACAGCCTGTTTCAGACTGTCAAGGAAAGAGACCAACTGAAAAAAAATGCAGATTGGATGTGTATTTCAGAATACTCCTAATATAGACAGGGGAAAAATAAGAAAGAAAAATAGAAGGAAAAGGAAGTCAAATTGTCTAACCACCTACAGTCTAAAAGCTAGACTTTCTCTTGCTTGTAAAACAAGAACAAGAGTTTTGTGCTTTATTTTGCTTGATAATAATATTTTATGAGAGAAGTATAAATCAAAACAGCTGATGATGTACTTAAGAGAAAGAAAATAACATTGCAGTTCATCTTGTTTATTATAGACAACATGAAACAAGGTTCCTCTCTGAAGAAGGCATTTTATGAGGAGCATAGTTATTTAAAAGTACCCTTGGTAGTGAAGGATGGCTATATCTAGCATTGTTTGAAGAGCAGAACACTGGATTGAAATCTAATTTAAAACCACCAGATTTGGTTTGATATTATTAAAGGTTACAAAATGTGATCTATAAATATTTCATATGATTCATATCCTTAGGTTAGTGGTAAATTTGTTTATTTTTACTACTTTTTAACAGTATAATGTATTGTGTCTAAAATTGTATTTTTCCTCAAATGCTATAAAATAAATTTGCATAATAGTTTATGAAATCTCATCAGGGGAAAATATATCCTTCCCCAACATATTAAAGATTGCTCCCACAAAATACAGTATACCAATTAATGCCATAGTAGGTTTTGGTTTTTCATTATTTATCTTTGGACTGGATGTACACCACTGGCTTTCCTGGGCCTCCAGCTTGCAGATGGCAGAAGGTGGACTGTCCCAGATTCCACAATAGCATGAGCCAATTCATCATAATAAATCTCCTTCTATCTATTGACCTATCTGTCTATTGATCGATCCATCTATCTATCCCATTGGTTCTGTTTTTCTGGTGAACCCTGATGAATACAACAATGACACAGACAGTAAAGCTGCCAACAAATAAAATGCTGCTACATGTTTGTGGAAGGTGAGGATAAAGACAGGCATTTCATTAAGAAGGCAATTCCAGTAATCTAGACAAAAATTAGAAGGGGTGTTTGTAGTAGAAAAGCAAAGAACATGGATGGTATGGATATTTGGAAGGAAGAAAAGATGAGTTTTGGTAGAAGACTGGAAAAAAGATAACTGAGAGAAAGAAGAATCAAGGATGCATCTTAGCTTTAAAATATGTGTGATTTTCTATGGAGAACAGTATGGAGGTTCCTTAAAAAACTAAAAACAGAACTACCATACGACCCACCAATCCCACTCCTGGGCATATACCCTGAGAAAACCATAATTCAAAAAGAGTCATGTACCACAATGTTCATTGCAGCTCTATTTACAATGGCCAGGACATGGAAGCAACCTAAATGTCCATCGACAGATGAATGGATAAAGAAGATGTGGCACATATATACAATGGAATACTACTCAGCCATAAGAAGAAACAAAATTGAGTTATTTGAAGTGAGGTGGATGGACCTAGAGTCTGTCATATAGAGTGAAGTAAGTCAGAAAGACAAAAATAAATACCATATGCTAACACATATATATGGAATCTAAAAAAAAAAGGTGCTGAAGAACCTAGGGGCAGGACAGGAATAGGGACACAGACATAGAGAATGGACTTGAGGATACGGGGAAGGGGAAGGGTAAGCTGGGACGAAGTGAGAGAGTGGCATGGACATAAATACACTACCAAATATAAAATAGATATCTAGTGGGAAGCAGCCACATTGCACAGGGAGATCAGCTCCGTGCTTTGTGACCACCTAAAGGGGTGGGATAGGGAAGGTGGGAGGAGACGCAAGAGGGAGGGGACATGGGGATATATGTATACATATAGCTGATTCATTTTGTTATACAGCAGAAACTAATACAACATCGTAAAGCAGTTATACTCCAATAAAGATGTTAAAAAAGAAAAAAAGAAAGAAAGATGGTACTCCATGGAGAAATTAATTAAAGTGCTCACTATGGAAACACTAAAAAAAAAAATATATGTGTGCTTTGGAAGCTGGTAGTGGCCTTAATGAAAATAGGAAATCAAGAAGAGGAACTGAAATGGACAAGGCAAAATGTGAAATGTGGTTGTATGCATGACACAAGGAGGTTCTGTTAGGATTTACAGTTAGAAATGTATAGTAGGAAATTAGAAATGAGAGACAAATAGACACGTAAGAAGAACTAGGTCAGAGCTTTGGAATCCACTACATAGAAATGTTGACAGAAGGCATGGCAATAAATGATATTCATAAGGGATAGGATGGCAAGAGAAAATGCTGGGGGCTTGAGGCCATAATTAGGGGGTATGTTTTGAAGTGATGTGATACCTAACACTACTAGGTATGCATATACATTCTCCTTCATGACTGACGGTAGATTAACCACGTTTGTTCTTTTGACAATGTGGTTAAGCCAGTTAGGTAGATAGCAAATTAAATCTAAATACATATGTGATAAAAGGAATTTGATCTTTTCATACCCTTTGCAATGCTCTGCTTTTTTAATTGAGATATAGTTGATGTACAATATGTTACAGGTGTAGAACCTAGTGATTCACAATTTTTAAAGGTTATACTCCATTTACAGTTAGTATAAAATATTGGCTATATTCTCCATGTTGTACAATATATCCTTATAGCTTATTTTATACATAGTAGTTTGTAACTCTTAATCCCCCTCCCCCTATCTTTCCCCTCACCCTTTCCTCCTCCCACTGGTAACAACTAGTTTGTTCTCTATATCTGTGAGTCTGTTTCCTTTTTGTTATATTCACTAGTTTGTTATATTTTTTAGATTCCACATATAACTTATATATGAAATATAAAGCCTCAATAATAACAATACAATTAATTAATTTATACCTTTATATTCATTCACTGAAATCCTGTCTGTGCTAGCCAAGCCCTAAGGAAAACCAGATAAGTTCCTTGATGACAGTGACCATGACTTACTTTCTAAGGAAGGGCAGAGGGACCTCTCTGCAGAACTAAAACCAGAATTTTTTCTTCTAACTCCTTTACTAGGTATTTTGCCAGTCATAATTTTAGCATGTTTAAGATGAAGAAAAAGTAAAAACTTGCATGAGGAATCATGTCTTCAGATATTTTGAATGTAACTACACAATACAATAATAGAAATGTTCAGAGTAAAAGGGTCAAGAGGATTGTATCTTCCTCTGTTGACCTCTGGAGTTAAAATTTGGGGAAAAAGTGGAAGAGTGCATATAGATTTATTTGTATCATTGTTTAGATTCTACATATAAATTATATCATATAGTATAAAATAGATAAGCAACAAGGCTTTACTGTATAGCGCAAGGAATCATACCCAATATCTTATAATAACCTATAACGGAATCTGCAAAAGAAAAAAAAACAAACTCAAATCACTATGCTGTACACCTGAAATTAACACAATATTGTAAATCAACTACTTCAGTAAAAAAACAAAACAAGACCACACACCAAATTCTAAAAAAAGAACTGGAAGAGTGCATTTTAGTGGGTCTTACATTATCCAAAGAAACTATATAATTCAAACCACAAACATTAACCAACCCATGATAATTCTCACAATTTCCTAAGGAGTATCTTCATTAATACTATTTTATTGTAGAAAATGTACTCAGAAATTCCATATTGCATTGTTATTAGAAACAAAGCAAAAGTAGCTTAAAAAGTATTATCTTGGTTGAGAAAGCAGAAAATAATTAAACATTAGAGATTTCAGCCAATGAATCAGGTGGGTGCATAAAAATATCCCCAGGAAATTAATGTTGCTTTCAAAGAATATTAAAATATTAAGTCCACTCCAACCTCTGGAAGATAAATTCTCTTTATGCATATTTTTTAAAACAAAGACTTAGACTATATTTTTGTCTGCACAAGAAGAGTTCTCGAGCCCCCAAAGCAAATAAGACAAATCATTTTATGAAATTTCTCTCATTTTGGCAATAAAACAACACAGATACTTTTTCTTTAAAAAATACAGTCTTACTAAATCCCACACTTGGGAAATGAACTATGTGAATACAAAACTGTTACTTTATATTCATATCTAGTCCAATTATAAGGCTGCACAATCTTGCTGTAAATCTTGCTCCCTTGTCTTCAAGATAAATGTTGAATTAAAGATTATAGTAGACAATTAAACAAGAAATGATCCATGCAAGTTGCCCATAACTTTTATGTTTGTCTAAGGACAGCTGTAAAATTAGCCACTTTCAGTTATCCCCAGCTCTCTATGATTGTATAAAATCCCTCCTGTGTTTTGACGACTATGTGTCAAAAAGTTTGTTAAAGGAGAATAAAAGGAAAGGTGGAATTTGACTTCAGTATTTGAAGTTTCCAAATTAATTGTGTTGATTTTATTGTTTATTCCTTTTTATAAATTAATAATTAAAATGTGCTATAGACTGAATATTTGTGTCCCCCTTGTGTTGCTAGTATCAGCATCTTTCCTCAAGACAGCCTTTCTTTTTTATTTACTTGCTGTTCAGCACTTTGTATACTGAGCTCAGCTTATATTATTTGGTGGGAAGAGACCTAGGAGAACTCCCTCACCTAAGAACTGCAATGTATCCTGAAGACAATTTCACATAGAATTAGTTGTTTTGTAGTGGCAGGGACCTTCATAAAACCTTTACTCCCATGCTTGAATCGAAAGACTACTCATTATATATAATTTCCATTGATGTATATATAACTGATTTTCATTGATGTATATATAGTTGGCCTTGTATGTTTTTATTCTTTGTCTTTTTATGTGTATATTTTCCTCCCTCCCTATTTTTGAACATATTTTGAACAGAAAAGTTGTAGTCTACTTCAACTGTATTCTCATAGCACCTGTAATACACTAGGTTTTTAGTAAATATCTGCTTAATATATATCAAAAATCCATGTTCTTTAATTCTTATGAGCAGAATATATGATGAAAACTAAGAATGAACAATCTGTTAGATGGTCTGAAAAGTAAAAGGTAAGAATCCCCAGATGTGAACTTCTATGTCTATTTATATAGATAGAAAGTTAATCTTCCCCTGTTTTGAACTTCTGAGTCTCTAGCGTTTTATGCTTTCTTCCACCCACACTTTTATTTATTTGCCTTTGTACCAGATCCCTAGACAGCAAGAAGATCAAAAGCATCAATACTATTTTATGATATACCCTGCAAAATAAAACAGGTAAAAAAAGACACATGAAATACTTATTTTAAATATGGGATTTAAAAAATCTATGTTTAGTGGAACAGTATCATATTTACGAATAACACCATCATATACAATAGGAACTTAAATGAGGATAAAGAACAATTCTACCATGATGATTATTTGGTTATACAACAAAAATTATAGGAAAGTAAGTTCTGAAATAAAAGTGGTAATTAAAATATCAGATAAAAAATGAATAGTCAATGCTTAATTATCTGAAGACCAGTAATTCAGATTGTGTGCTCCCTTATTCTCCATGGCTGCATTTTGGCCACATAGAGGACTCATTGTGGTCTTCACTAGGGAGTGGGAAGAGAAAATTAAAGAGCAGAAAGTCTACTCTAACCATTCAGAGAAATTATAACCATCCTGATAAAGAATAGAGGAAGAGGAAATTGAACCTTTTGTTTCAAATGAAGTTTGTACATCATGTATATTTGTTTTCTTTGTTCATTTACCTAATTCCCATTAATAATCAAAAATCCATATATATTATGTCCAAGAGTCAAAACTGGAGGAGTAAAGGACTACTGGCCAGGTGGTTCACATTATCCAACTATCCTGGCCAATGCCTTGAAATGAATCTTCATTTTCAAACTATAAATTCAAATATTGCCTAAATGGTTCTGAACTGTCAACAGGCCCTGTGCAAAGAATAAAAAAGATTGGCAGTAACATAAAGGATAAAATTTTAGGGTTCTTCCCCAAATATTCCTCACATCAGCCTTCCATAGAAACTGAAATTGGTAAAATGATGCTTGAATGAGGATGGCCTTTATCCATTAGGATATGAGTAACACTGACCCCGACAAAGCAAGTAGTCTGTTAATTAACTTAGCTGTCATGTTAGAAAGGAGAAAGCGAGAAGCAAGAAGAACTACAATCCTGCAGCCTGTGGAACAAAAACCACATTCAGAGAAAGACAAGATAAAAAGGCAGAGGGCTATGTACCAGATGAAGGAACAAGATAAAACCTCAGAAAAACAACTAAATGAAGTGGAGATAGGCAACATTTCAGAAAAAGAATTCAGAATAATGATAGTGAAGATATTCCAGGACCTTGGAAAAAGAATGGAGGCAAAGATCGAGAGGATGCAAGAAATGTTTAACAAAGACCTAGAAGAATTAAAGAACAAACAAACAGATGAACAATACAATAACTGAAATGAAAACTACACTAGAAGGAATCAATAGCAGAATAACTGAGGCAGAAGAACGGATAAATGACCTGAAAGACAGAATGATGGAATTCACTGCTGTGGAACAGAATAAAGAAAAAAGAATGAAAAGAAATGAAGACAGCCTAAGAGACCTCTGGGACAACATTAAATGGAACAACATTCGCATTATAGGGGTCCCAGAAAGAGAAGAGAGAGAGAAAGGACCAGAGAAAATATTTGAAGAGATTATAGTCGAAAACTTCCCTAACATGGGAAAGGAAACAGCCACCCAAGTCCAGGAAGCGCAGCGAGTCCCATACAGGATAAACCCAAGGAAAAAGACACTTAGACACATAGTAATCAAACTGGCAAAAATTAAAGACAAAGAAAAATTACTGAAAATAGAAAGATGACAAATAATATAGAAGGGAACTCCCATAAGATTAACAGCTGATTTCTCAGCAGAGACTCAACAAGCCAGAAGGGAGTGGCATGATATACTTAAAGTGATGAAAGGGAAGAAACTACAACCAAGATTACTCTACCCAGCAAGGATCTCATTCAGATTGAATGGAGAAATCAGAGCTTTACAGACAAGTAAAAGCTAAGAGAATTCAGCATCACCAGACCAGCTCTACAACAAATGCTAAAGGAACTTTTCTAAGTGGGAAACATAAGAGAAGAAAAGGACCTACACAAATAAACCCAAAACAATTAAGAAAATGGTCATAGGAGCTGAATGGATACAAAAATAAGA